>NC_141139.1:172274624-173725249 GCF_053477565.2 Lygodium microphyllum
AAATCCAATATTGACCAGATACTCTCCAATCTTGTGAGACTATACTGTAGGTGATTGCTTCAGCCGATAGAGCACCTTCTTTAACCTGCACACATATGTGGGATGCTCTAAATCCTCATAACCTGTTGGCTGCTCCATATACACTTCTTCCTGCAAATCACCATGCAAGAAGGCATTTTTCACATCCATTTGCTACAACCTCCAACCTTTGGCTGCTACCAAAGCAATCACACATCTGACAGTTACCATCTTAGCAACTGGAGTGAAGGTTTCTTCATAATCTATGCCATATGTCTGGGCATAGCCTTTTGCAACCAGCCTAGCTTTGTACCTACTAATAGAACCATCTGCATTGTGCTTAATCTTATAAACCCACTTACATCCAATAGCTTTCTTGCCCTTCAGCAATCATACTAGATCCCAAGTCTTATTGGCCTCTAATGCAGCCATCTCCTCATCCATTGCTGCATCCCAATGAGCATGACCAACAACCTCCTCAAAACATGTGGGCTCAACATCCTCAACTAGTTTCACCATATAAGCATAATGGTGAGTTGCATAACCTTCAAAACCAAACTATTTAACAGGGTATCTGACCCTGCTAGATTTGCGTACCACCAAATCACTCAATGGAGCCTTTACATTACTATGAGCTCTCTGTACACCTAGTGTCCCGACGGAAGGAATGCCAAGCTCATCATCCAAACTCTCCAAACCACTAGAATCTCCATCAAATCCCAAATGACTGGTAGATACATCATTATGATCCAACACTTTCTTCTTTCCTTTGTCCTTCCTTGCAACACTTATAGATTCACCTAAAGATGTGGGGCTACTCCTTAGTCTCTTAGACCAAGGGCTCACTATAGGTATAGTACCAAATGATGTTTCTGGTCCAATAAGACTCCGTGATTCTTATTTTTCTTTCTACACATAGCTATCTTGATCATTATCATCATCTAATGCATCACCATCAGGTGTATACCAGCTGCCCATCTCATCAAAGATAACATCCGTGCTCACTCTGAACTCACCTATGGCAAGGTTATAACAATGATACCCTTTCTTCTCTAAAGAGTATCCAATACAAATATATTTTTTTGCCTTTGGATCAAGCTTCTTTCGTAGCTCATCTAGCACATGAACATATGCAACACAGCCAAATACTTTCAAGTGTGATACATTGGGCTTCTTGCCAGTAAAGCATTCTTCAGGAGTCATCCCATGAACTGCAACTGTGGGAGTTCTGTTCATAATGTAGAAAGCAGTATGGACAGCCACAAACCAAAAATGTTTTGACATATTCTTTTTAGCCATTAATGCACGTGTAACTTCTCCAATATGCCTATGTTTTCTTTCTACAACCCCATTTTGTTATGGGATATACCTACAAGTAAATTGCATATTTATTCCATAAGTCCTCAAGAAGCCATTAAACTCATTAGAGAGATACTCTCCCCCACCATCTAATCTCAAGCACTTCACTTTTAAGTATGTTTCTATTTCAATAGCTATCTTAAAAGATTTGAAGTGCTCAAACACATCACTATTTTCCTTCATGAAGTATACCCATAACCTTCTTGAATAGTCATCAATATATGCGACAAAGTATTTGCTGCTACTAAGAGATACATTCTATGTAGGCCCACAAACATATGTATTCACTACATCAAGTATTTCTCTACTCACTTCTCTATCATGCAACAAGGGTTGTCTTGCCTGCTTACCAAACTAGCATGCTTCACAGATTTATGCAATTATGCAACTCTAAAAGAAGGCAACCATGTAACCAATCCTCTCGACTGCATTAATTTCAACCTTTGCACATTTACATGTCCAATACGTTTATATCATGTTTTAATATCTGCAACTGCTCCTTTTCCTTTAGCATACATAGTAGCATCCATTGCATGAATTCGAGCATCTAAAGTGAACATGTGGCCACCTCTACTTCCTTTTGCGACCAAATTGCACTTATCATTAAAGTCTTCTACAAAACAACCTTTTGCATTGAATCGGACCTGCAACCCTTGCTCTATCATTTGGCCATAGACATTAGATTCTTTGTGATTGATGCCCCATATAATACATCTATCAGAATCTTTGTTTAGCCATCATACAAGGACAAGGGAACCTTTCCAATGTGTAAAATTGGGTGGCATAAATCATCACCTATCTACACATAACTTGGATTTTTGAAGTCCTACGTCTCTCCAAACCATTCAACATGACTGGTCATATGATTAGATGCACCTAAATTGACATACCATACATCATCATGTGTCCCCTTTCCTGTAACTGCATTCATCATATGCTGCATAACAAACAGAAGCTCATTTTTGTCTTCATTCTATGGTAAAGATGATGCATAGTTTCCTTACTGCAATTTACCACTGCAAATATTATCCATCTTAGCATAACAATTGACTCCAATATGACCTATCTTGCCACAACAATGGCAAACAATAGCAGAATTTCCAAAACCTCTATTATGCCATCCACCTCTTCCTCTAGAGCTCCCCCTACCTCTAAAGTTTCCTCGGTCTCCTGAAACCTGCATTTCACCAAATTGCTGATTTAACTTTTTTATTGGTTATCGCCAACACATCCCATACCACAGCCTCTCGAAGAGGATCTACCACGTCCCCTTCTTGAACTTGAGTAAAATGCTTGGACCTGTTCACCATTTATTTCAGACGAATCACCCTGCATATTGATCTCTTTGGTAATCATGAGAGAGATCAGCTCATCAAAATCTGAAAATGGCTTCCCTACATATACTGAAGTAACAAATGATTTCCATGCCTTCTCATTGTTAAGGCCACTCAAAGTGGATGAAACCAAATCATCATCATCAAGCATTACATCAATCGCTGCTAAAGCATGTGCAATGCTCCTCACCTTCAACACATACTCATTAACATACATTTTCTCTTTCTTCAAGGCATTCAACTCTTGCTTAAGTTTCATGCCTTTGTATTTACTGAAAACATATTCTCAAAAATTGTCCAAACTGCATGTGAAGTTCTATATTCCTGATATATCCCAACATCGTATTATCTGTCAAGAATCGCGTGGTGGGGGGACTTGCTCAAGATGTTGCGCTGAACACATACAGAATACACAAGGAGAAGCTCACTCAAGAGACGAGAAGAGATATGGAAGCCAAAACGTTTTCTTGCTAGTTTCTTCTTCTTCTTTCACACTCTTTACAATGTACACAAAGTATAGATAAGATAAAACATAAAGGAAAGTGGCCTACTAAGTCAAACAATGCATAATCGACTACACTAGTCGACTGGCACTATAACTATGCAAGCTGTAAATAGGTGTAACAACCTGAATATAATTGTTGAGATATCGAGCTCCACTCGTGATACGCCAGGGTGACCGTTGTGTATTTATGTCACCGACTTGTCAGTTGCAGACGCGGTTGGTACACCGCCCATGAATAATAGCTACATGATAGCTATCCTTATCTACTCTAGTTCGTAGCTCAGTTAGTATGCCACCTTAGTTAGTTGAGTTTGGTTTGAGACCCATATATAGGGTTCTTCTATTTCTTTGTACTAGAGTTCTTTTTGGCTTACACAACTAAGAAGAGAAAAACTGTTTTCAGCCTCCACCCTTGTGTGTATTCCCCCATTGTGCAAGCAAGAAAGCTACAAGTGAGACTCCTTCCTTCTCTCCCACAATCTTGACATGGTATCAGAGCCTTGTTCGTGGTAAGGAGCTCAAGAAAGCAAGCCAAGCTCGCGGTGGTCTGGTAAGAGGAGCAGTGTTGCTTTCATTTTCTGTTTTGGGAGCAGATCTCTGCAGGTAGCACAGCCGAAAATTGCAGGAGTGCATTGTCTCAGGTTGAGACGCCCTTCGCGGTGAAGCAAGAGGGCACTATATGCTACGGGAAAGGGCTTTAGCCCAGGGCGACCTTGTTTTTTTGATTTGAGGCCATTTCGGGGCCTGTTTTGGAGGCGGAAGTTTTCTGCACGCACTTAGGAAAAGGCCCAGTTTTATGCTGTGCAACCACTGTTCTACAGGTCGGTGAAAAGTTTTTGTAGAAATTGCATCGTATGCTTGTGCACAGAGACATTGGGAGTTACAGAATCATCCTTGGTTCCTGTTTATGCAAAATCGTCACTAGGAAGTGACTGTGTGGTCAAATACCACTTTCGCCAGTTTTGCAGATTTGCCCTTGTGAGGGTGAAGCTGAGTTTTTGCAGTGACAGAATTTTTCACAGTGTTCTGTAATGGCGTCTGATTCTCTCTCACAGATTGTCACTGAAAAGCTTGACAAGAACAACTTCCAAGCATGGAAGTTTAGAATGACGAATTTCCTTATGGGAAAAGGATATTGGAAATTTGTTGCAGGAAATGAAGAAGAACCAATTCTTCCTGATGTTTCCAATCAACAGCAAATGCAGGCATTCAAAGCATGGCATGAGAGAGCCAGGAAAGTTATGTACTAGTTGTCTATCAGCATTTCAGACTCTATGATTGTGCATATTCAGGATGCAAGTACGCCAAAGGAGGCATGGGATACTCTGTCAAAGATGTATAGCACAAATATGCAAGCCAGGAAAATGCAGCTCAAGCAAGAGTTGCACAATGTGCAAAGAGAAAATATGAGCATCAATGACTACCACATGAAGGTGAAGAAGATTGTAGATGCACTTGCTTCCATTGGGTCGCCAGTGGAAGATGATGATTTAGTTTCTGTGACCTTGAATGGTCTAGGAAATGATTATGCGCAGTTTCGGACATCCATTTCCGTCCGTGAAAGATTTCCTGATTTTGAGGAGTTGATTGCTCTTCTAATTTCTGAGGAGCAGAGAAATGGTGGTGCATCTTCTTCAAGAGGAACTTCAAAAGAAACTGTCTTCTACTCAAATGCTGGAAGAGGTAGAGGCAGAGGTAGAGGAGGCCGATTTGGAGGCCATGGTAGAAATCAGAATATGCAGCAAACTCAAGAAAACCAGTCCTATGGAGGAGGACGTGGTAACTCTAGAGGCAGGGGAGCCAAAGAGGTCATGGTGGATGGCAAAGAGGCCAAAATGCAAACAGTAATGTTGAATATTACTATTGTGGTAAAATGGGTCATATGGCTAAAGACTGCTACAAAAAGCAGAATGACATCATGAATGGAAAACTGCAACAAGGAAATTATGCATCTTCTAGTAGACAGGGTGATGACAAAAATGAGCATTTGTTTATGGTGCAGCACATGAACAATTCTGTGACAAGTGCAGAAGAAAGCAACGATGTATGGTATGTTGACTCAGGTGCGTCAAACCACATGACAGGTCATGCAGAATGGATGGAGGATGCAAGGAAAATGAAAAAACCAGGATTTGTGGAGACTGGTGATGATACTGCATATCCGATTGTGCAGATTGGAAAAATTCCTTTGTCTATGCAGGATGGGAAAAAGAAATACCTGTCCGATGTATTTCATGTCCCGAATATCACCAAGAATCTGGTTTCTGTTGGTCAAATGGTTGAACAGGGCTTGCAGGTCAGATTTAATCCTCATGGATACTTTGTTGAGGATATAAAAAATAAAGGTCGCTTGATAGCAAAAGGAAAGAAGAAGGGCAGAATGTTTACGTTGGATGCAGACATGTCTGAATTGAGTGCAGCAATGTTTGCACATGGGACCGGTGTAGTTGCAGATATTGATATCTGGCATAAACGCATTGGTCATATTAATGTACAGCGACTTAAATCAATGCAGGCCCAAAATATTGTTGCAGGATTGCCTAAATTCAAGGTTGCAGAAATACATAAGATATGTGAAGCCTATCAGTTTGGAAAACAGGCAAGGAAACCATTTCCTAGACATGTTCAAGAGAGTAAGAAGCCATTGGAATTAATCCACTCTGATGTATGGACTACTAAAGCTGCATCTCTTGGAGGCTGTCATTATTTTGTCAGTTTTATTGATGACTATAGCAGAAAAGTTTGGGTGTATTTTATGAAAAAGAAAAGTGAAGTTTTTGGGCATTTCAAAACTCTTAAAGCTATGGTTGAAAAAGAAACAGGCCTGCAAATAAAATGCCTAAGGTCAGATGGAGGGGGAGAGTACCTCTCAAATGAGTTTGCAAGGTTCTTGCAGGAGCATAGCATAAAGTAGCAATATTCATGCAGTCATACCCCACAGCAAAATGGAATTGCAGAAAGAAAAAACAGACATATTGGAGAGGTGTCTCGTGCCATGCTCAATGAAAAAGACCTGCCAGATTTTTATTGGGCTGAAGCAGTTGCTACAGCAGTCTACATAATGAACAGGACTCCCACTACAGCAATACATGGAATGACTCCAGAGGAGAGGTATACTGGTAGGAAACCAGATATTTCTCATTTGAAAATTTTTGGTTGCATTGCCTATGTACATGTGCCAGATGAGTTGAGATCCAAGTTGGATCCAAAAGCTGAAAAGTGCATCTTTATTGGTTACTCTCTGCAGCAAAAAGGGTATAGATGCTATAACCCTTCTACTCGTAAGTTTACAGTGAGCAGAGATGTTGTTTTTGATGAAATGAGTAGCTGGTATAAACCAGTAAATGTGATTGATGCTGTAGATGCACAAAATGGTAATGCTGCACAGAATTCACAGCAGCAGTCACAAAATATTAGTGGACCTGGAGCGTCCTCTAGCAGTGGTTCACATTCTTCGCCATGGACAGGCAGATTGAGATCAGGAGAATCTTCTCAAAGTAATGCAGATAGTGGTATGCAGGTATCACGAAAAGGAAAAGAGAAGGTTGATCAGCCCATGTTTGATGTGAATGCATGTCACTCTTATGTGGATGGTGAATCCAGTGGCTCAGAACAGAGCATTGATGATGAGTTGGGTATTCCTTCTATTGTTACACCTGGAGTAAGGAAGACCAGGGATGTTTTGAGAGCACCTGGGAGTGAACCCACTTTGCGCAGGTCTACCAGAGTTAGGTATCCTGTGGATAGGCTGAAATATGATGGATTTATAGCCATTCACTATGCATATATGGTCAAGGTGATACAGGAACCAGAACCCACTTCTTTTGAGCAAGCCATGGGAAAAGAAAAATGGGAGAAAGTCATGGATGAAGAAATGGATGCCTTGGAAGCAAATGCTACATGGGAATTGGTACCTTTGCCTAAAGGTAAGAATGCAATTGGCTGTAAGTGGGTTTATAAGGTGAAGCACAATGCAGATGGTTCTGTGAATAGATACAAGGCAAGATTAGTAGTCAAGGGGTATGCACAAACATATGGCATTGACTATGAAGAAACATTCAGTACGGTTGCAAGGATGGAAACCGTAAGAGCAGTCATTGCTATGGCTGCATCAAAGGGATGGTCTTTACATCAGATGGATGTAAAGAATGCCTTCTTGCATGGTGATTTGCAAGAAGAGGTCTATATGGAGCAGCCACCAGGTTATGTGCATGCTGTTCATCCTGAGTTTGTTTGCAGGTTGAAGAAAGCTTTGTATGGCTTGAAGCAAGCACCTAGAGCATGGTCTGACAAGATAGGACAGTATCTTGTCACTATTGGCTTTCAGATTTCCAAGGCAGATTTCTCACTTTATGTGAGAAAAACAGAGAAAGGTATTATGCTACTTGTCATTTATGTTGATGATTTGATTATGACAGGTGACAGTGATGAAGATATCCTTCATGTGAAAATGCTATTGAAGCAGAAGTTTGAGATGAAGGATTTGGAAGAGCTGCGTTATTTCTTGGGCATTGAGGTGATTAGATCACCAAGTGGGATACAGCTCTTGCAGAGGCAGTATGGATTGGACATGCTGTCCAAATATGGGATGACAGGCTGTAAGCCTATTTCAGTTCCTTTGGAGCAGAATGTGAAGCTGAGCACAGATGTAGGTGAGCTTTTGGAAGACCCTACTATGTACAGACGCATAGTAGGAAGTTTGATTTATATGACTATTACCAGGCCAGATTTGAGCTATGTTGTTGGATTGGTAAGTCAGTTTATGCAGGCTCCAAGGAAACCGCATTTGGATGCGGCTAGACGCATACTCAGGTATGTGAAGTCCACATTGCAGTATGGACTATTTTATGAGACTAGGGTTCAGATACAGTTGCATGGATACACTGATGCTGATTGGGCTTGTAGTATTTCTGATAGACGATCTACCAGTGGATATGTGTTCTCTTTTGGGAGTGCTGCAGTCACTTGGAGCAGCAAGAAACATCCTACAGTTGCCTTGTCGAGCACAGAGGCTGAGTACAGGGGTGCAACAATGGCTGCATGTGAGGTAGCTTGGTTGCATAAGCTACTTTATGATATGCATTAGTCTACAGATGGGCCAGTTGTCATTTATTGTGACAACATGAGTAGTATACACTTGGCAAATAACCCAGTCTATCATGCTAGAACAAAGCACATTGAGGTGCATTATCACTATGTGCGAGAGAGGGTTTTACTAGGTCTTATTGATCTAGTTTATGTCAGCACAGAGGATCAGGTAGCTGACATATTCACGAAGGCATTGGGCGCAGAGAAGCTGCGCAAGTTCAGAGACCTGCTTGGTGTACAGGAATTGGGATTGAGCTCGAGGGGGAGTGTTGAGATATCGAGCTCCACTTGTGATACGCCAGGGTGACCGTTGTGTATTTATGTCACCGACTTGTCAGTTGCAGACGCGGTTGGTACACCGCCCATGAATAATAGCTACATGATAGCTATCCTTATCTACTCTAGTTCGTGGCTCAGTTAGTATGCCACCTTAGTTAGTTGAGTTTGGTTTGAGACCCATATATAGGGTTCTTCTATTTCTTTGTACTAGAGTTCTTTTTGGCTTACACAACTAAGAAGAGAAAAACTGTTTTCAGCCTCCACCCTTGTGTGTATTCCCCCATTGTGCAAGCAAGAAAGCTACAAGTGAGACTCCTTCCTTCTCTCCCACAATCTTGACAATAATAAGTAATGAGTCAGTGGCCATGTGAGAGTCATAATGACCACCGACGTGCTAAGTGTAGACATGTGGACCCATCTAACCAGGCGGTCCATCATCAATATCCGCATGTGTTAAGCTTGTCATCTCAACACTCCCCCTCAAGCTCAACTACATCTCTGCAACTCCAAGTAAGCTTCGAAACTTTTGAATCTTCTCTGTACCCAATGTCTTCATGAAGATGTTAGCTATCTGATCATGTGTGCTGACATACACCAAGTCAATCTCACTTGCTAGTACCTTCTCTCTCACAAAGTGATAGTGTACCTCAATATGTTTTGTCCTGGCATGGAACACAGGG
Organism: Lygodium microphyllum; assembly: GCF_053477565.2. Classification (NCBI taxonomy): domain Eukaryota; kingdom Viridiplantae; phylum Streptophyta; class Polypodiopsida; order Schizaeales; family Lygodiaceae; genus Lygodium; species Lygodium microphyllum. The sequence goes on from NC_141139.1 coordinate 172,283,888, forward strand.
TTCCTAGCCAACTGTATACTGCTCATGCTGTCACAATAAATGACAACTGGACCTTCCACCTACACATCCAAATCAGCAATTAACTTTTGTAGCCATACTACCTCACATGATGCAACAGCAGCACCTCTATACTTAGCCTCTGTACTCGACAAAACAACTGTAGATTGCTTTTTGCTGCTCCAAGCAACTACTGTACTACCAAGAGAGAACATGTATCCACTGGTAAATCTTCTATCAGACATACTACCAGCCCAATCTGCATCTATGTATCCAAACACATGTACATCTGTACCTGCCTCATAGAAAAGTCCATAATGTAATGTGGACTTCACATATCTCAATATGTGTCTGACTGCATCCAAATGTGGCTTTCTAGGTACTTGCATAACTGACTCACAAGACCAACATCATAGCTCAAGTCTTGCCTTGTAATGGTCATGTAGATCAAACTCCCCACTATCCTCCTGAACATAGTAGGGTCTTCTATCTCATCCCCAACATCAGCACTCAACTTTGCATTCTGCTCCAACGGGACTGAAAGTGGTTTGCATGATGTCATACCATACTTGGACAACATATCCAAGCCATACTGTCTTTGGGACAGCCATATACCATCATCACATCTGATCACCTCAATGCCAAGGAAGTACCTTAGCTCACCTAAATCCTTCATCTCAAACTTCTTCTTCAAAAAATCCTTGACTTCAGCAATCCCACTATCACTATCACCTGTAATAATCAAGTCATCCACATAGATGACTATGATAACCAAACCTGCATCTCCCTTTCTCACATAAAGTGAGTGATCAACATCAAAAACATAAAAGCCAATATTGACAAGATACTCTCTGATCTTGTCAGACCATAATCTAGGTGCTTGCTTGAGCCCATAGAGCGCCTTCTTCAACCTGTACACATACGTGGGATGCTCTAAATCTTCATAACCTGCTAGTTGATCCATATACACTTCTTCCTGCAAATCACCATGCAAAAAGGCATTCTTCACATCCATTTGCTACAACCTCCAACCTTTGGCTATTGCCAAAGAAATCACACATCTGACAGTTGCCATCCTAGCAACTGGACTGAAGGTTTCTTCATAATCTATGCCATATGTCTAGGCATAGCCTTTTACAACCAGCCTAGCTTTGTACCTACTAATAGAACCAACTACATTGTGCTTAATCTTATAAACCCACTTACATCCAATAGCTTTCTTTCCCTTCGGCAATGATACTAGATCCCAAGTCTTATTGTCCTCTAATGCAGCCATCTCCTCATCCATTGTTGCATCCCAATGAGCATGACCAACAGCCTCCTCAAAACATGTGGGGTCAACATGTTCAGATTCAAAGAGGCAGATAGATGACAGACAGAGTGAAGCAACTAGCTTCCTCTCTCACACTCTATTATTTATACCACACTCAATAGTGAAAGATACAACCTACGGTCATAAGACCATTCACACCAAAGGCACCGACTTATTTAATGTATCTAACTACTATGGCTAGACTAGCTGTGTCCAGCTCATGTCGGTCAACACACACTAAATGAGCTTGATATTCTAACACTCCCCCTCAAGCTCAAGACAGCATATGTACTCCAAGTAGCTGTCTAAAACCACAGAACTTATCTTTACCCAGAGACTTGGTAAAGATATCCGCTACCTGCTCATCAGTCCTCACATGCATAAGATCAACCTTTCCTACAAGGACCATCTCACGAATAAAGTGGTAGTGTACCTCTATGTGTTTTGTCCTAGCATGGTAAACTGGATTCATGGCCAGGAGTACACTACTCAGATTATCACATAACAGTTTCACTGGAGCATCAACCTGAATATCCAAGTCAGCCATAAGCTTGAGCAGCCAAGCAATCTCACATGCTGCCAATGCAGCCCCCCTGTACTCTGCCTCAGTACTAGATAAAGCAACCGTAGGCTGCTTCTTACTGCTCCAACTGATCATGCCGCTACCAAAGCCAAAGGCATAGCCACTCGTAGATCATCTGTCAGTTGAGTATCCTGCCCAATCTGCATCTGTGTATCCAATCAGTATCAAGGGCTTATCTCTGACATAGAACAGCCCATAGTCTACAGTGGACTTAACATACCTCATGATGCGTCTAACTGCATCCAAGTGCGGCTTTCTCGGCTTTTGCATAAACTGGCTTATCAGCCCTACTGCATAGCTCAAGTCAGGCCTAGTGATGGTCAAGTAAATCAGACTGCCGACCATCTGCCTGTACATAGTCACATCTTCTACTTCAGCCCCAGTGTTCATGTCTAGCTTTACATTCTGGTCCAGAGGTGTATCCAGTGGTTTGCATTCAGCCATGCCATACTTCTTAAGCATTTCCATGGCATAGTGCTTCTGCATCAGCCATAAGCCATTTTCAGCTGGTACGACCTCAATACCCAAGAAATATTTCAGATCTCCCAGATCTTTCATGTCAAATTCAGATTTCAGCATCTTCATAGCATGCTGAATTCCCATGTCATCATTTCCAGTGATTATCAAGTCATCAACATATATGACCAGCACTACCAAGCCACTGTCAGTCTTCTTTGTAAACAGGCTGTGATCAGCCCTGCCAACAACAAATCCAAGACTCTGCAAGTAACTGCTGATCCTAGCATGCCAGGCTCTCGGAGCCTGCTTCAGCCCATACAGTGCCTTTTTCAGCCTGCACACATAATGCTGAAAATCAGGGTGCTCATACCCTTCCGGCTGAACCATGTATACATCCTCTGTTAAATCACCATTGAGGAATGCATTCTTAACATCCATCTGCTGCAATTTCCAGCCTTTTGCAGCAGCCAAGGCAATAACAGTTCGTATGGTTGCCATTTTTGCAACCGGGCTGAATGTTTCATCATAATCCAAGCCATACTGCTGAGCATATCCTTTAGCGACCAGCCTTGCTTTGTACCTTTCTACACTGCCATCAGACTTACATTTGATTTTATACACCCATTTGCAGCCAACAGGCTTTTTCCCTTCAGGCAGTGGTAGCAAATCCCAAGTCTGATTTTCAGCCAAGGCTTTCATCTCTTCGTCCATAGCCATACACCAGTTTTCATCCTTTGCAGCTTCGGCATAAGTACCTGGTTCTTTGATCTCCATCACTTTTGTCATGTATGCATAATGCTTTGCAGAATAACCAGAGTACGTCAACCTGTCAACAGGGTATCTGACCCTCTGCGATCATCTAGGCTGTGGTGCACTACTCGATTCACCTCTCTCATGAGGCGGAATGTACCTGTTCTGCCTCGTGCCAGGCGTATAGACAGTCGGAATACCAAGTTCGCTGTCTAAAGTATCACTAGACTCATAGCCCGAAGTCATTCTGCCAGGTGTCATCATACCATCCTCACTAACTTTCTCTTTTCCTTTGCTGTCCAAGACATCATGTCTCCCCCTCACTGACATACCCGTGTCAGTGGACGGTGAGCTCCTCAATCTCCCTGTCCATGGGGATACTGTCTGACTGATAGGGCCTGTCATAGCAGTGCTCTGCTGCATATCAACTGTAGAGACATGAGTGGAAGACAGATCGGATAGCACTGCAACTGGTGAGACATACCAAGAGCCCAGCTCATCAAAGATGACATCCCTGCTTACCAAAGTCTCCCTGGTAGAGGGATCATAACATTTGTATGCCTTCTTCTCCTACGAGTATCCAATGAACACACTCTTATGCGCTTTGGGATCCAGGTTTTTCCTCTTCTCATCTGGAATGTGCACATAAGCAAGACAGCCAAAGACCTTCATGTGTCTTACATCTGGCTTATAGCCATAGAGCCTCTCAAACGGTGTCATGTCATGAATGCCTGCAGTGGGAGTCCTGTTCAGAATATATGCGGCTGTCACAACAGCCTCTGCCCAATAGTAAAGCGGCATATGCTTCTCATTCATCATGGCCCTGGCAGCTTCCATTAGAACCCTGTTTTTCCTTTCAGCTACTCCGTTTTACTGCGGAGTGTAGCTGCAGGTTAGGTGCCTACGAATGCCATTTTTAGCCAAAAAATCAGCAAATTCATTGGAGACATACTCCCCACCGCTATCAGATCTCAAGCAAGATATGTAACACTCAAATTCCTTCTCAACCTGTGCCTTAAATTTCTGAAAAACAGCAAAGACCTCATCTTTTGTTTTCAATATGTAAAGCCAGGTATATCGACTGTAGTCATCAATGAAGGATACATAGTATCTGGAACCCCCCATAGATGCATTATGAGCTGGTCCCCAAACATCAGAGTGCACTAACTGCAGTGGTCGTGTACTCTGTCTTACATGCCTGACAAACGGCAATCGTGACTGCTTACCAAACTGGCAAGCCTCGCAGACATGACCAATATCTGAATATTGGAATCTAGGTAGCCCTGTTACCAGCTGCTTCTTCTGCATGGTCTGCAGCCTCTGCAAATTGACATGCCCCACTCTCTTGTGCCAAATCTCTAAGTCCCTGATAGTGCCAGAACCTTGAGCAAACATAGCGGAATTCAGCTCTGGCAGTGTAGCATCAAGAGTGAACATTCTTCCATTTCTGTGGCCTTTCGCGATCAACTTGCATCCATTGCCAAACTCTTCAATAAAGCAGCCATGCTTATTGAAGCGAACCTGCAAGTTCTGCTCTGTCATTTGACCCACAGACAATAGGTTCTTCGTAATCGAAGGAACATGCAAAACATCATGAAGATTCTTCTTCCTGCCATCATGTACAACCAGAGGCACTTTGCCTTTATGCTCAATGCTATGTTGCGTGTCATCACCTGTGCATACATAGCCATGCTTTTCAACCACCATATCCGTGAACCAATCACCATGAGGGGTCATGTGATTCGACGCCCCCGAGTCAATGTACCACACTACATCATCAGATGATTTTTGAGCAGCCTTATCTTTGACATATTGCATGGCAAACAGTCTATCACCAGAGTCATCTGCCTGACTGGACGTAGCATAATGTCCATGCTGCTTGCCCTTCTGATTTCCCTGCTTCTTCCAGCAATCCTTTGCAATATGCCCATACTTTCCGCAGTAGTGACAATCCTTGTCCTTATTTGGATTGTCTGACTGACGCTGCTGCTGCCATGAGCCTCTGCCACGGGAGTTCGATCTCCCCCTACCTCGAAAGCTGCCACTACCTCTTGCATTTGATGACTGCTGATTGCTATTACTATAGGATGCATTCTGCTGGCCTCCCCTGCCAGATCCATAGCCTCTACCACGGCTACCACGACCACGCTGATTCGAATAAAAAACTGCATCCTTATTCTTAGAGCTGCTTGACCCTGTAGCTAAGCCAAGCTTCACCTCTTCATGAATCAATAATGCAACCAGCTCATTAAAGTCAGGCATCTCAGCCCGCACAGATACTGAAGTGTCAAAAGACTTATACTCCGGACCCAAGCCATTTAAGGTCACTGCAACCATATCCTCATCTTCTACCTGTGAGCCAACAGATGCGAGCTGATCTACTAAGGTTTTAATCTCCGTGACATAGTCCTGTATGGATCTGCTCTTCCTCTCTATGTTGTTGAATTTTTGCTTCAGTTGTATCTTCCTGGCACTTGTAGTTGTGCCATAGTACCTGACCAATATGTTCCATGCATCTGCTGGGGATTTACAGTTCATGATCTGCATCACCATAGCATCCGATATACATAATGAGAGCCAATGTAAAACTCTGCGAGCTCTTTCCGTCCAAGCTCGATGTGCTCGTCTTTGATCAGCTGTAGGATTCCTATATGGAACTTCAGGTTCAGCCTCAACACCTGTCACTAAGTCCCAGTATCCTTTGCCTATCAGAAAGTTCTCCATGCAGAACTTCCATATTGCATAGTTGTTGCTATCAAGCTTTTCTCCCACAATCTGTGTTACATTATCAGTTCTATCAGCATTTGCCATGTTGTAGACCTTGCCTGACTACCTGCAAACCAAGATTTTCTTAACAGTTCAACTTCAGCCCGGAACTGTTTATGACAGTTTTCTGCAATTAATTGCAGTAAAAAAACCAGAGTATTTCAGCCCACTGACACCCCAAAACAACCCACAAACAAGTGGTCTCAACTGTAGATATAACTGTCAATACATAAGCTATGTGTTTGCTTCAGCTTAAGCTTATGTAACCTCACTGCCAGGGTACATACATGCAGTCTGAAAACTGTAAACTGTGAGTAACCAGCAGCAATTTCAAGTCCAAAACTAAGTGTGTCAACAAATTCAGTTTCAGGTTGCAGTCAACCAGAATTCAGCATATCAAGCTCCAAGCAGCTCCAAAATTGTAATTAGCCAGGACAGTGTAACTGCATTTACTTCAGCTTCAAAATTCAGTTTTCAATGATGCTCATTGCTTGCTTCAATTTTCCATGCATTAGCATGTATAGGCCAGTTCATATAGATGATGGAACCCCCAAGATGACCTGTATTGCTTCAGTAATGCACAGTACTTGTCATTGACTGTGTATGACAGTTTTCAGCTTGTCATTGATTTTCAGATCTGAGTATTCTGTCATTGACTGTGTATGACAGTTTTCAGCCTATCATTGATTTTCAGATCTGAGTATTCTGTCATTGACTGTGTATGACAGTTTTCAGATTTTCAGATCTGAGTATTCTGTCATTGACTGTGTATGACAGTTTTCAGATTTTCAGATCTGAGTATTCTGTCATTGACTGTGTATGACAGTTTTCAGATTTTCAGATCTGAGTATTCTGTCATTGACTGTGTATGACAGTTTTCAGATTTTTTAGATCTGAGTATTCTGAGCAAGAGATCTCAGCTCCAAGACATTTGATCCAATGTATACATGCTTTGACACATTCTTGTGCTCCAAAGATGCTTTCTGAGTGTAGTACAAGGCTCCTGTGTGTCAGTAATGACTGAATGCATGATGTCCATTCATGTTTATAGCAGTTCAGAAATGATTACAGGTCTGTGTCTGTCACTCCAGCTCATAACAGAGCTCCCACACAAGCATTTACTCCTTGCACACTTCAAATACCTTCAATAGTGAGCATACATGCTCTATGAACCTTGTCCAGGTGCCCCACTGAAGATTGACAGGTTGCTATTCACTCAGATCAGCAAGCGCAGATTTTCAGATACAGGTTGCTATCCATTCAGATCAGCAGGCGCAGATTTTTAGATACAGGTTGCTGTCCATTCAGGAGGCAGTCCACGATTTTCAGACACAGGTTTCAGGAGGCAGTCCACGATTTTCAGACACAGGTTGCAGTCCACGATTTCAGGACACAGATTTCAGGAGGCAGTCCACGATTTTCAAACACAGGTTTCAGGAGGCAGTCCACGATTTTTCCTGATTCCTTACTTCCATCTCCTTTGCACTGCAAGTTGTCATGCCCATTCTCCCACAGCCTCATGGATGAAGCTCTGATACCATGTTCAGATTCAAAGAGGCAGATAGATGACAGACAGAGTGAAGCAACTAGCTTCCTCTCTCACACTCTATTATTTATACCACACTCAATAGTGAAAGATACAACCTACGGTCATAAGACCATTCACACCAAAGGCACCGACTTATTTAATGTATCTAACTACTATGGCTAGACTAGCTGTGTCCAGCTCATGTCGGTCAACACACACTAAATGAGCTTGATATTCTAACACAACATCCTCAACTAGTTTCACCATATAAGCATAATGGTGAGCTACATAACCTTCAAAACCAAATCTTTTAATAGGGTATTTGACCCTGCTAGATCTGCGTACCACCGGATCACTCAATGGAGCCTTTACATTACTATGAGCTCTCTATACACGTGATGTCCTGACAAAAGGAATACCAAGCTCTCTGAGCCACTGGAGTCTCCATCAAGAACTGCATCAATGCCATCTAACACTTTATTCTTTCCTTTGTCTTTACCTGTAGTGCTACTAGATGCACCTAAAGATGTAGAGATACTCCTTAGTCTCCCAGACCAAGGACTACCAGATGATGTCTCTGGTCCACTAAGAGTCCGTGATTCTTGCTTTTCAGTCTGCACATGAGTGTCATGATCATCATCATCATCCAATGCATCACCACTAGATGCATACCAACTGCTCATTTCATCAAAGATGACATCCCTGCTCACTCTGAACTTACATGTGACAGGGTTATAACAGCGATACCCTTTCTGCTCTAAAGAGTATCCAATAAAAACACATTTTTCTGCCTTTGGATCAAGCTTCTTCCGTAGCTCATTTAGCACATGAACGTATGCAACACAGCCAAATACCTTCAAGTGTGATACATTAGGTTTCTTGCCAGTAAAGCATTCTTCAAGAGTCATCCCATGAACTGCAGCTGTGGGAGCTCTGTTCATAATATAAACAGCAATATGAACAGCCTCAGACCAAAAATTCTTAGGCATATTCTTTTCAGCCACATCAAGGCACGTGTAACTTTTGAAATATGCCTGTTTTTTCTTTCTGCAACCCCATTTTGCTGTGGGGTATATCTGCATGTGAACTGTCTCTTTATCCCATGAGACCTCAAAAAATCACTGAACTCATTCGAGAGGTTCTCTCCCCCTCCATCTGACCTCAAGCACTTTACTTTCAAGCATGTTTCTCTTTCAACTGTAGCCTTGAAAGTTCTAAAGTGCTCAAATGCTTCACTCTTTTCGTTCATAAAATATACCCACAGCTTCCTAAAACAATCATCAATGAATGTGACAAAGTATGAACTGCCTCCAAGAGATACATTTTGTGTAGGTCCCCAAATGTCTGTATGCACAACATCAAGGATATTTCTAATTACATCTCTATCATGTGAAAAGGGTTGTCTTGCCTGCTTACCAAACTGACATGCTTCGCATACCTTATGAAATTCTGCAACTCTAAATGTAGGCAAACTTGTAACCAACCCTTTGGACTGCATTAATTTCAGCCTTTGTACATTTGCATGTCCAATGCGTTTGTGCCAAATTTCAATATCTACAACAACACCTTTTCCTTTAGCATACATAGCAACATTCATAGTAGGAATTCCAGTATCCAGAGTAAACATACGTCCAACTCTACTTCCCTTTGCTACCAACCTGCACTTGTCATTGAAGTCTTCTACAAAGCAACCCTTTGCATTAAATCTGACTTGCAGCCCTTGCTCTACCATTTGACCGACTGACACCAAGTTCTTTGTAATAGATGGCACATGTAATACATTTGAAAGACTCTTTGTCTTACCATCATGCAAGGACAAGGGAACTTTTTCAATTTGTAAAATTGGGTGACATGAATCATCACCCGTCTGCACATAACCTGCATTTTGCAAATCCTGCATCTCTCCAAACCATTCTGCATGGTTGGTCATATGATTGGATGCACCTGAATCAACATACCAAACATCATCATGTGTTTCCTTTCCTGTAACAGCATTCAGCATATGCTGCATAATAAACAAACGTTCATTTTTGTCTTCATTCTGTCGTGAAGACGATGCATAGTTTCCTTGCTACAACTTACCACTGCGAATATCATCTTTCTTAGCATAACATTGGGCTGCAATATGACCTATTTTGCCACAGTAGTGACACACAATACCAGAGTTGTTAGAACCTCTGTTCTGCCATCCACCTCTTCCTCTAAAGCTTCCCCTGCCTCTAAAGTTACCACGACCTCCTGAAACCTGCATATTGTCAAATTGCTAATTCAATCTATTTTGCTAGTTGTCACTATCATGTCCTGTACCACGGCCTCTTAAAGAGAACATGCCACGTTCCCTTCCTGAATTGGAGTAGAAAGCTTGGACTTGTTCACCAATTCTTTCAGATGTCTCACTCTGCATGTTGATCTCTTCAGTGATCATAAGGGAGACCAACTCATCAAAATCTGGAAATGGCTTTTTGACATATACGGAAGTTATAAAAGACTTCCAAGCCTTTTCATTATTAAGTCCACCCAAGGTAGACGACACCAAATCATCATCATCGAGCATTGCATCAATCGCTTCCAATGCATCTGCAATGCTCCTTACCTTCAGTGCATACTCATTGATAGACGTCTTCCCTTTCTTCAATGTATTCAACTCTTGCTTGAGTTGAATCTTTCGTACCTTTGTATGGTCCAAGCTGCATATGAATTCTCTGCATTTCTAATATGTCCCAACATATAATTGTCAATTACTGCAGACAACCAATACATGACCTTCTTGTCTTTTGCATTCCATTCCTTCCGTGCCTTTGCCTCTTTTGCAGTTGGAGGATCACTCACCTCCGGCTCCTTTTCTTCACCTGAAACAAACTCGTAGAGGCCTTTTCCAATAAGAAAGTTCGTGACACGGAACTTCCATGAAGGGTAGTTGTTCTTGTCGAGCTTCTTAATGATGGGGCTTCCATTGTTCTCTACCATTATCACAAAACTAATACCAAATAGCAATCAAATCTTTTGCACCCCTCGACCTGTAGTGCATAGCAATACACCAGACAGCCTTTTTCACTGTCTGCTCAAACAATACATGCAATCTGCAACTTGTTTGGAGATAAACCTTATGTTTGCTTTTTGCAAACACCTCAAGAATTACATATTCGCAATATGTAACCTGTGCACCCACTTTCGGTCAAAACAGCCGAAATTACAATGTACCCTGAAACTGTTGTCCGTAACCTTGCGGCTCTAAAAAGGGGCCTGAAACGGCCTCAGATGCCCAAAATAGCTGCGGCAAACCCTAAAGGGTTTGATCTGCAAAATACACAGCGCTCTTCGCGCACACCAAATCTCACTGCAATCTTAGATTTTTGCTCTGCCCTGCTTCCGATGCCTCCACAGGCACTATCCAAGAGAAAGAGTGGAAGGATGGGAGAGCTTCTTACCCGTGGCTTGCTTGCTCGAACCTTGCTTCTTCTCCTTCACTTCAGCCTTTGAAATTAGCCTCTCTCAGTGGCGCGGCTCTGATACCATGTCAAGAATTGTGTGGTGGGGGGACTTGCTCAAGATGCTGGGCCGAACACACACAGAATGCACAAGGAGAAGCTCACTCAAGAGACAAGAAGAGAGATGGAGGCCAAAACGTTTTCTTACTGGTTTCTTCTTCTTCTTTCACACTCTTTACAATGTACACAAAGTATAGATAAGATACAACATAAAAGAAAGTGGCCTACTAAGTCAAACGATGCATAACCGACTACACTAGTCGACTGGCGCTATAATTACGCCAGCTATAAATAGGTGTAACAACTTGAATGTAATAAGTAATGGGTCAGTGGCCATGTGAGAGTCATAATGACCACCGACGTGCTAAGTGTAGCCGTGTGGACCCATCTAACCAGGCGGTCCATCATCAATGTCCGCATGTATTGAGCTTGTCATCTCAACATGTGAGAGTCATAATGACCACCGATGTGCTAAGTGTAGACGTGTGGACCCATCTAACCAGGCGGTCCATCATCAATGTTCGCATGTGTTGAGCTTGTCATCTCAACATTATCAATGACTGTAGATAACCAGTACATCACCTTTTTGTCTTTCACATTCCATTCTTTCCATGCTTTTAATTCATCTACAGTTGGAGGGATACCCAGCTCTGGCTCCTTGTCTTCACCTGAAACAAATACAGCAAGCTAGTTCTTGTCGAGCTTCTCAATAATGGGATTTCCACTGTTCTCTGTCATTATCACAAAAAAGGATACAACACAGCAAGCTAGTCTTCTGCAATCTTTCACAACACATGCACAGCAATATGCCAAGCAACATTTTTCAATGATTGCTCAATAGTACATATAATCTGCAACTTGTTTGTAGATAAACCTTATGTTTTCTTCCTAACAAACACCTCAAAAATTATAGATTCAAAATTTATAACTTATGCATCCACTTTCGGTCAATACAGCCTAAATCACAGTGTACCTTGAAACTGCTGTCCACAACCTTGCAGCTCTAAAACGGTGCCTAAAACGGCCTTAGACGCCCAAAATAATTGCGCACATCCTAAAGGGTTAATCTTCAGAATATATAGTGCTCTGCTTATGCACCAAATCTCACAGGAATCCGAATTTTTCACTCTACCCTGCTTTCGGTGCCTCCAGTGACACTATCCAAGAGAGAGAGTGGAAGAATGGGAGAGCTTCTTACCCGTTGCTTGCTTGCTTGAACCTTGCTTCTTCTCCTTCACTTCAGCCTTCAAAATCAGCCTCTCTCAATGGCACGATTCTGATACTATGTCAAGAATCGTGTGGTGGGAGACTTGCTTGAGCTGCTGCGCTAAACACACATTGTATACACAAGAGGAAGCTCACTCAAGAACACAAGAAGAGATATGGAGGCCAAAACGTTTTCTTGCTGATTTTTTCTTCTTCTTCCACACACTATACAATGTACACAAGTATAGGTAAGATACAACATAAAGGAAAGTGACCTTCTAAGTCAAACAGTGTATAACCAACTACACTAATCGATTAGTACTATATATTTGCCAGCTATAGGTAGGTGTAACAAACTAAATATAATAAGTGATAAATCAGTGGCCATATGAGTATCATAATGACCACCAACGTGCTAATTGTAGACATGCAGACTCATCTAGCCAGGAAGTCCATCATCAATACCCGCACATGTTGAGCTTGCCATCTCAACATAAGAGAGGTGGAAAGAGAAGTGGTAGAGGAGACCCAGGAGCTATCACCAATCCATGAGGAGCATCGCTCTCCCACCCTAGAAATCCTAACCATCTCGCTTTTAGTAGGAGAACCAAGGGGAGAAGAAAGCCATAAAGAGCAAAAGGACAACACAAAAAGAATTGTGAATGAAAAGGAGAATGATCAACCATCTCAACAGCAAGAAGCCTAGAGCAAGAGGGTAGTGAGTGTGCAGCAAGGCTCAGAGTTTTCAAGCCAAGGGGAGAGAAAAAAGATCACTCTCAAAATCCCCATGTGAAGGACTCGCTCCATCATGGAGAAAAACAGAGAGATGTAAAGAGTGGAGGAGGAGTCAAAGAGGCTAGAAGAAGAGCACAAAAAGAGGCACGAAGAGGAGAAAGAATGACTGAGGCAATTGAAGGAAGAGGAGATTTCCCTGGCCATTCACAAATCCATGGAGCAACCCTCCTAATCTCAAGAATTGGTAATGGTGAGCTCAGCAAGAGAGGACATGCAAAGCACAATCATAGCACAATTGAAGAAGCGGAACCAAGATTAGTGGGCAAAAGGTAAGGTAAAGCCCCACTACAACCAACCCCACCAGTCTTGGCCACATCAACAATCACCTCCACACATGATACTATGGAAGGGGCAATCAATATCATGGCTTGGTTATAGTATCTCATTAGCAAAGTACAAGAAATTGCACCTGCATCTAGCGAAGGAGTCTCCTTGTAGGAACAAAGAGGCTAGTAGCAGTCGACGTAAAGTCACACCAAGGGCCAAAGATAACTTGCTTAGAAGTGTCAACCAATTCAGTGTCTTCGGCCATTCGCCACAATGAAGATCAGGATAAACTGGTAAATGAGTTTCAATGCCAGCTCCACAAGGCAACAAAATATAAAAGGACCACTCTTGCAAAGCTTGACAAAGAAAAGACTGCCTTCGCAAACTATAGGATGGAACAAGCAAGAGTAATTATCATCATAAATAGGGAGGTGATCGCACTAAAAGAGGCCTTAAAGGAAAGAGAGGGAGAAGAGGGTCTAAAAGAGTTTTATGATGAAGAGAAAAAGAACATCTCCCTAGAAAATATGTGCACCTTTAACTCCTGAGAAAATAGATGTCTAGAGCTGGAAATAAAGGAGTTGAAGAGGCAAAGAGAAGAGACAACGAAAGAGCTACATGTGGCAAGGAACCAAAGAGATGAGGAGAACATGAAGAAGTTGATGGAGCTATACAAATAGCTACAATCAGCTCTCGATGAACAAGCCACAATGAAAGAGCAAGTGAAACATAAAAACGAAGAGCAAGAGCAAATGCATACACTATGATAGGTACAAGAGTAGGTGATTGCAACCCTAGCCTAGTACCAAAACCAAGGGTTAGAGAAGATGAAGGAAAAAGCAAAAGAATGGGTAGCCAAGAACAAAGAGGGAATCAAAAACTTAGCCTACAAGCTGGCCCATTCCGAGAGTGAGCATCTCCTAGTAGAAAGCAAAGTCGAACTGTCAAGACAGAAATGCTGGAGCAACAACATGCATTCTTAACTATAGTATTGAATGTCATATAGTCAGGAGAAGAAGAGAGATTGGAGCAACTAAGAAGAAAACTAGAGCTAACAAGGAGGACCCTACAACATGGACTCCATGACAAGGCACCCAAGCATAGCACCAGCTTGGGAGTAGAGGAGCAACACGCTCACCTAATCTCAGCTAGTTTAACTACACATAAACTCACCTTGCTAGGGCTTGGGATGCCAGAACAGAAAATGTAGCCACCTCAATAGGAGCCATTAGAGCTAGTCTAGGAAGAAGGGCCTCATTTGGAACTAGACCATCAAGAGGAAGAACAAGTGTAGGAACCAAGCCCCTTAATGGAACCACAAGTGCAACTAGAAGAGCAAAGGGAGGAAGCAGGGCCATCTGAATAGATGGCGGAGATGAGACACAAGCACATAGAGCAAGTGGAATAGGCCCACAAGAAGTTTCAAGACAAGATATCGCAAGTTCCACAAGTGGCTATCCCTCAAAGTGAGGAGTGCAATCATGTCAAATTGGGGCCAAGAACTTGCAATCTGGGAGCAATGGGAGAACCATTATTACCCCTTCAAGTTCTTCACTTTCCCTTACACATTGGACATAGTATTATCTCCTAGGGTGGTGGAGAACATCATCAGGCTTCTAGCCAGGCTAGGGAGGAGATAACTAGAGGAATGGAGGAGGCACCCCACAAGGTGGCAGTAGGAACTTGCAGACTATTGGAAAGACAAGGCGGTGGAGGTACCCCGAAGGGTAGAGGGATATGAGGCAGAGCCTAAGTGGCATAGGAAGATCTGGGACTCTAGCTTAGAGGCTTGGATTACTTTCTGCAATACCCTATCCCATGAATGGGATAATCCTATCTACATGCCCTACCCAAGAAGGTGTGGAGTTTATTTTAACTGGGAGGTACATGGTAGATACGATTTCTTTGTGATCTACAACATAAATGCCTCAATCCCTGAAGATATCTTGATCTTCACCCAAAGGGACCTTAGTTCATCTATAGCAAGTTTCCTCAATGACTTTTTCTCATGCCTCGACCCCGCTTGCATCACCACATGTAACTATCTCTGCCTAATGTGAATATTACTAAAACAAAAATCTACTACAAAGGAAGAGTGGTTGCCACCTCTCTTTTTTTATCTCTATGATGGGATATATAGCTATACAATGGTATGCCTATGATGAGAGCCACTCTCTTGACAGCATTTTGTATGAACCTCTTAGAAGATATGAGTGAGAGTAGATTCACTAGGTATAACCACCCGTTTTTGTCATCTACCCCACTCAATGTAAGAACCAACTTAAAGGGGTATCTATAGAGCATAGCATTCCTTAGTAAAGCCCTCACACGGCCACACAATCTAACCCCTGCTCATCAATGGGATGCCTCTAGCATGCTCCCCTTATTAAGTTGAAATTTCAGAAAAGTGGAGAGAAAAAAAAATGCCACGTCAAATAAGAGAGAAAAAAAAAGATGAGAAAAAGAAAAAGGACAAGAAGGAAAGAAGTAGAAAGAAAAGAAACATAGTAAGGAAATCAGCCCATCTGTACTCTACGAGCATCACAAGCACTACACCTAGGGACTACCCTAGCCCTTTTCCCCACTTCACACACTTAGGGAAAATCAAGGGCAAGACACACCTAGGGAGCTCCTGCTCACCTATGGTTAGAATTGTCTCCCTAAGTCACACCCACAACACCTTCCTTTGTACATGAATTGGGTCCTCAAGTGTGGAAGAACAGTAGAGGCTTTTGACCCAACTCCTAGTTCCATGTACACAAACACCATGCACTACATAGTGAGGTAGGCACACCCCCAGGTAGTTCCCTTCCTTTCCCTTTCAAGTACATTTGGCAACATGTGATCAACCAACAAAATTGAATGTCCCCATCATCAACTCAATCCATCCTCAGCCTCCATAACTCCACGTCCATTTTGGTGTGTTTCTTCTCCATTGCCAATCTCCCCAAAACCCCATCATCAACCTACATAGCAAACCTTCCACCACTCCACTCAAGCCCTTACCAACAAGTGCTATGGGACTGGCACTTGGCTAGGAGGAAATAATGTTACAATCCAAAAAGAAGTCCAAGATGAAAAATCCCCAAAAATTCAAAAACGAAAGACAACCCAAAATGAGAAAAATGGAAGAGAAAGGTAAGCTCAGACAAATGCAAGAACAGTCTCAAATGTAAAAGGAAACACACAACAATAATTGCATAAGAAGTCCAAGATGGAAAGGCCCCAAAAAGTCATAAATAGAAGACAATCCAAGGTGAGAAATGTGAAAGAGAAAAGTAAGCTCAGACAAATGTAGGAAAAGGCTCAAATTTTATCAAAGAGCACCAAGCTCCCTCCTGTGCAATTTGTAAATGTAAATAGGCATGGGTAAATTAACTATGAAAGTAGGAAGGAATAAGGAAAGAGGACCTAGGCTAAAATGGCCAATCATGTAAAAAGTTATGGGCAACCCAACAGGAGAAGGGCACGTATAAAAAGGCAAAACCTGAATGAAGAATATCATTTTTATGTGAGGCCAAAGATAGCTCTCCTCTTCTTCTTATTCTTCTTCTTCTTGCTTGCTTGATCTTGAGCTTAAGAGGAGTGTGAGGGGGTGATGGAGTGAATGTATGAGGGTGGGGAACCATGATTGAGAAGCTCTTCATATTCTCCTCTCTTCTTATTATCTTCTCTTTTCTCCTCTTATCTCGTGCGTGGCAATGGAGCACGGAGCTTGGAGCTTGAGAATCGAGCTTTCTTGAGCTTGCACCTTGGATCATGGAGTTACTAGAGTGCTTGGGGGAGGAGGCAACTTGATTGAGCATGGAGATAATCTCACTACACTCATAGATATGAGAGTGCATACATACGACTATGTGAGAGGTAGCCATTGCAATTGGCTTGAAATGCTTGAAGAAATAAGTAGTCCATGGGTCTTGGTGATTGAGCGAGAGCTCCCACAAGAAGATGTAGATATGGCAGGTATTGATTCAAAAGAAGCAAGTAAGGCCTCTTAAAACCAAGAGTGTAAAGCTCAAACATATTGATGAGGATATTTGGGATGAGTTAGATAAGCTATGTAAATCCATTCTTATATTTTCATTTTCAAAACATGTTTATTTCAATGTTGTGACACCTAAGGATAATGCTTGCAGTTATGAAAAAAGATATGCAATCTTTATGATAAGAAAAGTCATCCTTCATAGATATATTGGTTGAAATATCTTTGAGTCCAAGGATAATCACCCTTGTTCTTATTTGTGATAGTTCCCACATCATGGGACACTTTTCGTACTGCCATATATATCTAAAGATAGTTTGAAACTCCAAGGCCAACATTGAGAGTGTCTTACTCACAAAGGAGATGGATAGAAATAATGTGGATGCAATCCATACTTCTCATGCATTGACTATTAGGAGTAGATATGATGGTAAGAGTAGTAATGACCACCATGGTAGAGACTCATAAATGTCTCAATTGTGTAGGAAATCTTGTAGTAAGTCTTGTGGTTGTAAGCCCTCTCTTATATGTCATTATTATTGAAAGCAAGGTCATATTTGGCTACAATGCCATAAGATGCATGATGTTAAGTGCAAAGAGAAATGAAAGGGAAAAGTGTAGAAAAAGTTTGATGATTGTAACATTATTTCTAGTAAGTCCAATGTGAAAATTGAGAAGATAAATGCCTTAAAACGTAAGTCTGATGATGCTTACATCTTGGTAGCTTCTTCTCAATATGCTAATCAGTTGGTCGATGCCTCATCCACTTTTTCTTAGTGTTAAAGAACCATCCATGGGTCTATATTGGGGCAAGGGTGGCACACCACTTAGAACACACCTCATGAGGTATCACCCAACAATTCCATCCCGATGGCACACAAGAGCATATTAACATGAAATGGGACACAATACAACAAGTGAGCTCAATGGAAAAAATAGTGTCCATATTGGGGGCCAAGATTCATACTACTTGCAAGAGAGTGTGCAAGATAGCTAAGGCACGATAGTAACTTGGTTGTGGGTGAGGGAGGAGGTATCAACACCTTTCTATCATAACACCACAAGTGAGGGATGTCTTAGGAGGCTCATGTCCCTTTATTCGAGGGCTTCTTTCTATGTTACCCTATATAGGGATTGGTTTCATTCTTATCGCAGTATGGCAAGTTCTGTGAGACTAGGAAGTAACTTGGTATTGGTGATATTAGACTGCAATTTACTTAATGAAACAACACTTTTATTTTGTATGTTGTATACTATACTTTGACTTTGACGAAAATCCTACTCTCTACTAGATAGTTGGATGATGTAGGATATCATGTATCTTTTGGTGATTCGGTGTGGAATAACTTGTGGGAATCTTGTCTTTTCTCAAGGTGTCAAGGCTATAAACTGCTATCCCTTGCTTGTATCTAGGTTTATTGACCATATTTTTGTTCTGGTTGATATACCACATGTATCTTTATGGAACCATCACCTTGGGCATATATCCTTAAAAGGAATGAAAATGCTTTCTCGTTTACAGTATCTTCCACCCTTTGGCTATAAACGTTTTGATTTATGTTATCATTGTCTTTATGGCAAACAAACATGCATTTCTCATAAGAAGTCTAAGCCTTTGGCTCTTGTTCATTCTGATGTATGTGGTCTCATGCCCTATCAATCATTAGATGTCACAAAGTACTTTGTGACTTTCATTGGTGATTATTTGCATAAGTTTTGCATAAAGCGAAAATTGGATGTATTGGCTATCTTTTAGCATTGGCTTGCTCTTATTAAGAACCAGTCTAGTTATAGGCTAAAATACCTAAGGTTAGATAATGGGGGTGAATATGTCTCTAAAGAATTTGAGAATTTTTGTGATGAGCAAGGTATTAAGCATTAGTTGAATACCCCTTACACCCTACCCTAGAATGGTATTGCAAAGTGCATGAATAGGATGATTTGGGAGAGAGTCCATAGTATGCTTAGCCACACAGACTTACCGCATTATTTTTAGGCTAAGGTAATTACTACTACCATATATCCCCATGTATTACTATTGGTTGTCAGGTTGTAGAGGAAGTATAGTCTAGAAAATCTCTATCATATACTCATATGCTTGTCTTTGGATGTGAGGCTTTTTGCTATGTTTCCAAGGACAAATGCAATAAGATGGATCCTAAATCATTAAAATGTATCATTCTTGGTTATGGGAATGTAGGTGAGACAGACTATCACCTACATGATCTACAAGCTAGGAAGGTCACTCATAGCCATGATGTTATTTTCCATGAGAGGAGAAGATACATAAGTATCCTGACCAAGTAGTTGAGATACACAAGATGATATTTTTAGGATGACCCTCTTGTTACCATATAGCCAGCTAGATAGTGTGTAGTTGATGTTCCAGTGGCCTATGATCATGATGTTGGACAAGATGTACATGCCCTATAGTTTCTTTGCTCAATGGAAAACATGATGCATTGTCATGCAAGTGGGTGTATAAGTTGAAGAGTACCTTGGATGCCCCAAGTTAGTTGGTAAGACCAAATTGGTTACTAAGGGTTTTAAGCAAGAGTACGGTGTTGATTTTGGTGAGGTATTTTCTCCTATAGCCAAGATGACTACCATATGTTTGGTATTAGCCTTGGTTGCTCAGTTTGATCTAGATCTCTATTAGATGGATGTTAAGACGACTTTCTTACATGAGGACCTATCTTTCTTACATGAGGACCTATATGATGAGATTTATATGTAACAGCCTAGGGACTCTCAAGAAAAGGGTAGGGAACACCTACAAGTTGAGAAAGAGCATTTATGGTCTTAAGCAGGCACCTAGGGAATGGCATCATAAGTTTAATGCATTTATGCATTGTAGGTTATACTAACTCTGGCTACCTAGGACATGTAGATAGAAGTCCACCTCTGGGTATGCCTTCAATTTTGCTAGAGGTGTTGTTTCTTGGATGTCCATGGTGCAAAAATGCATGGCCTTATCTACTACTGAGTCTAGGAATGTTTGTGCTATATTAATGTTGTAAATAGAGTTCTCATAAATAAGCACAAATACAAAAATTTCAAAAAGGTTACATTTAATAAAGATCCAAGCATAAAGACAAATATGAAATTCTCTATATAATTGTATATTATCTACTATATCAACACAATAAAACTGTTTACTATTGAAACTATTATAGACTTAAGTAATTCCATATCTATGGTATTTAGTACTTTACTCGTACATATATTTTCACATATAAAACTTTTCACATCAATATATGTTTGTTTATAAGAATTTAAGTGTCAAAAAATAAAATTTTTTAAACTACACATAGAATTTTGTAAAAACTTCTTAAAATTTCTTACATATTTTAGTTTTTGAGAAAATAACACTTTGATTTTATGGTAGTTTTTAAAAAATGGACTAATTTTGTGACTTTTTAAAAGGAATCTAGAGGCATCTCCTTAGGAGAAATATGCAATTTACCCAAAAGGTTTGCAACTATGTTTTACACCATCACAAAAGCATTTTCTAGCTACTTATAAGAATTGTTTTACCGATGACTATCATAGTTGCCACCCTCTCGAGGAGACTTAGACCACAAGACATAACTATTTATCGGAGTTTCTCCTCTGCATAAGGCATCTTATAGGCTCATTCCACTTCACCTAAAGAATGTTCAACGACAAGTCAAGATAAAGATCTCATTCGTCCTAGCTCACTCGTAGAAAAGAAAAATAAAACATACTACATGTGCATTAACTATAGGGCACTTAACAAAGTCCCTATTAAAAAATGGTATCATACATCCCACGTTAATGTTTTGCTAAATAAATTAAAGGGAGCTTCAATCTTTAGTAAAATTTATTTAAATTATGGATACCATCAAATTAGAATGGACACTATTGACATTATTAAAACTATTTTTTGTACACAATTTGGACATTATGAGTGTGTAGTTATGCCGTTTGGTTTAATGAATGCACTTGTAACTTTTGCTAGGCTTATGAACTTTTTATTGATTATCAACATTTTTTCATTGTGTTTTTTAATGATTTTTTGGGTTTTAGTAAATCAAAAAGTGAAATAAAGATTATGTAAAAGTAGTTTTTGATTTACTAAAATCTAATCACTTATATGTTAATCTTGCAAAAAGTATATTCTTTCAAGACCAAATTGAATATCTACGGATTTTTCTCTTTGCCCAATGCATCAATATTAATCCAAAGAAAGTGTGTAATTATTAATGAATGGCATGTCCCTTGAAATGTGCATGAAGTTTGTTCTCTTTTTGGATTATTTGTTTTTACAGAAAGTTTGTGCATAATCTTTCTTTGATTGCTTTACCACTAACACTCTCACTTCATAAATATATCATTTTCTGTTGGGGATCTAGTCAACAAAAATATTTCAACTCTTTAAAATATTTCTAGACTCATGTTTCTATCTCGCAATTATCTGATTTTAATCAGTCTATCTTTTTTGTTGTTATTGATGCCAACGAATGAAGAATAGATATTGTACTAATGTAGAATGACCATCCCATTGCCTATCATAGTCACAAATTGAAACCATCCAAGCAAAATCATAGCACATACAATAAAAAACTATTAACTATTGTACTCTACATATTTGGAAACACTATCTTGTGGATTCAAAAGCTTTAATAAAAACCAATCAACATGTCATAAAACATCCTTTATCTTAATCGTTAAATTTTTATACGCATATCAAATGGGTTTTCTTTATTCAGAATTATCATCCTATGATTCAATATCAACTAAGATGTGCTAATGTCCTAGCTAATACTTTTAGTTGTCATCTCGATTATCATGTTTCTACTCATCATATTCTTGGTTTTGATAAGATGAAAACTATTTACTTAAATCATGTATCTTCAATAGCAATTCAGTTTTTTGATTCCATGATTTTTACTTAATCTTCTGATCTTGATATTTGTGATGTATGGCATTATATGCATGACTCTAACCTTTTCAATTTTAATGATTATATTTTTGTCGATGGATTTTTGTATTTCCAAAAGAAGTTGTGTATATCTACCCCATTTAGGGTCATGGCTATGAATGAAATGCATACACCACCCTATATGGGCCATTGAAGTATTCAATCTACTTTAATTTATTACATAGAATATTTCTATTGGCCTAATTTAAAACATGATGTAGCTCAATTTGTATCTGAATGTCTTATTTGTCAAAGAGTAAAATGCCATCATGGTAAAACATTTGGTTCACTCATGCCTTTATTTGTTCCTACTAGTCCATTGGAGTAGTTTTTCATGGGTTTCATCACTGGTTTGCCAACTACTTTAGTCCATAATGATATGATTTGAAACATCATTTATAGGTTTCGCAAACAAGCCTGTTTTATTCCATGCAAAAGGACTTTAACTGCTCATCAAGCTGCAAATGTTTTCGTAAGTACTATTTTTCCACACTATGGATTTTCCCAAATTCTTCTATTCGATCATGATCGTCATTTGTTGTAATCATTTATCGATTGCTTTATTTAGAAACTTAGGTTCTAAAATGGACTTCATTTCTACTTTCCATCTTGAAAGCAATGGTTAGATCAAGGCTACTAAGAACACTATCCTAGATCTGCTTCGATGTTACACAATCGATCAGCTTCATAATTGGGACTGCTATCTTATAATTTTCTTATAATAATACATCTCACTCTTCTACTGGACAAGCACCTTTTGAGATTGTCTATGGCAAGAAGTTATTCATTCTTATGACTACTATAGCTTCTCATATTCTTTATGTCAATGCTTTGGTATTTAACCATGAGAATATTTTAAAGGATGAAGGAATATCTATTGGATACTAGAGTAGCATGAAACTTTTTTATTCTGAATGCACGCTCTTCAACGTGGTGATCGTATGATGCACAAGTGCTAGTGATTACTTTTGGGCTAATTTATAAAAGCGTGAAATTATTATGTTATCAATGTATAACTTAACTAGATTAGGATTGACATTTTAGACCTTAACTTTAGGAAAGAAAATTCACTTTGGAGAAAAGAATCGAGAATGATGGCCCGTGCAAGAAAGAGATTTGTGTTGCTTATTTTTGGGATGTCTTTTGTATTTAGAGCACCAAGAGAATAAATTAAATAAACACATGCATGGGTGATGTGCTTACCTATGCATGGGGGGATAATTGTACCCAATTGGTTTCTCCTTCACTCTTCTCTCTCAACTCTACTCTTTGGCAATTAGTTGTTTATGATTTTCTTCAATTTTTGGCAAAGCTATGGTGAATTCTTGTAACATATGAGGAGTCCATTACTAGCAAAGCTGCAAAGCTATGGTAGATCACTATGGCAAGAAGTAAGCTATCATTGTCATGAGTGTGACAAGGACCTAACAAGAATAATATTGATCACTTGTAAAAATCTCACAAGAATAAAATATGATGAATTCAAGACTATATCTTGAGATTTCAAAAGTGAAGTAAGAGATTATATGCAAGAATGATATACAAGCAAGACTTGGATACAATACAAGACTAGAACATGTGGCAAGAATTGAAACAATGCTGATCTCATATGAGCCTCATAGTCTGTGTTGGCAAGACAAAAGGATGTGTAGCCGAAGGCTCATATAGAAGCAAGTTCATGGAATCTTCTTAACAAGCCTAACATAAGTGTAGATACAAGCATCAACATATTGTTGAAGTCACAAGCATTGATATGTGGAATTTTCTCGATATATCCTAATATAACTGCTATGCCCTAACATAAGTGTTGATACAAGCATGAAGATATTGTTCAAGGCACAAGTGTTTGATATAAGTACTAAACATTAAGGCAATTGACTTTCTCAAAACTTCCAAGTGACATTCGTAGAGTTTCTAAATACGGTTGTAACTTCTCATATAATATTAGTATCCAAATTGGTAGAAGTATTGCTAATATTAGGCTATTTTTAAGGCATCTATTTTTTCCTTTCACAATTACACAACAAACTTCCAAAACTTCACTGTTAATTTTCAAAGTGTGCTTTATCACCACGTAGGCTCGAGTGGACTTCAATGCTTTAGACATCTCAATTAATTTTTTCATTTTCAATGATAGAATAAGTAAAGTAGCCATTTAACAAAATACTTTCAAATGCACATGTTGACTTTAAATATAGCACCAATATGTAGGTCAAAAACTAGGCACCTCTATTTATAACTCAATTGAGTCTAAGTGTAAAAATGTGGCGATGTAAAAGATGGATAAGGGCCATATGCCACAATTCACATACCTCATGAAAAGCTAGGATAATTTGCGAGTTAACAATAGAGGACTTTGATTGCAACATGGAAACCTCTTTGTTAGGTTGCCCACCATTGAGAAAGATACTTATCACTTATAAGAATGGCCTGGTTAAACTCATGAACAAGCATTTTGCAAACAGAAACACAATCTAATAGCTTGAGGCTTGTCCTTGTTTAAATGTATTGTTGAGAAAAAAACGAGTTAACTACTCACTCTACTTATCTACTTTAAGCTTTCCTTTTAAAAACATCAATGTACTTCTTGTAAACCCTTAGCACATTGAATTGTAAGTGACATGAGATAAGAGTCATGGAGACATATTGTGCAAGATCACAAGTTCATGTAGATATTTGTATATTGATAAAGATAACCCTTAAATAGTACAAAATTCACATATGCTGCACAACATGCAATAATTGGCTTCAAATTATGGAACTAAATACCAAATTGCATTTCAAATGGTAATTTGTGTTGTGGTAGAAACATATATGCACATATAAATATGAGAGAGAGAGAGAGAGAGAGAGCTTGAATGTGGTCGTAACGTTACCAAGATGTCAGCAAGGGGAGATGTTTTTCTAGAGATAGAATGGTTTGTGAGTGTAGAAACGCCATCTATTTTTCACCATGTTCCTCCACCTCCCCCACCACAACCTCCGCCTCCGCCTCCGCCTCCGCAGCCACCACCATGGTGGCCGCCGCCGCCGTCATGGTGGCCGCCACCGCCATGATGGTGGTGGTGGCCACCACCGCCACCGGGAGCATCAACGCCGATTGGTGGGGTCATGAACGCAGCGCCACCACCGCCACCGGGAGCATCAACGCCGATTGGTGGGGTCATGAACGCAGCGCCACCACCGCCACCGGGAGCACCAACGCCGATTGGTGGGGTCATGAACGCAGCGCCACCACCTCCTCCACCACCCCATCTTCTTCTTCGCCTCTCTCCAGCATCCGCGCACAAGGCAACGACCACAGACGCCATGGCTGCCAGCACGCAACACCCCACCACCACCAACAATGCCAGGCCGCCTGGATACGCCTTCATGCTCCATGCTTCACCTGACAGCATCCGCGCCATCTCTCTCTCTCTCTGTGCGCTCAATTTCTCTCACACCATGTAGAAAACACACACTGCCTCTCTCTCTCTCTCTCTCTCTCTCTCACGCTGCTCTCTCTCACCATGTAGAAACCCACGCCCCCCCCCACCCCCGGTCTCTGTCTCTGTGGTCGCCCAGTACACACGGTTTCCTTCCCAAAGTCAAAGTCAAAGAGATTGGGTTTCACGCGCTATCTTCTTTCCAATCAGAGCTCGCCACGTCACCGTAATGTCCGCTGACACGTCACAATGAAAATGCTGTACTGGTCGGGCAAATGATTTTTCTGTGTGGTCATTGTCGTTCTAGACTGCTTCACTTTTTCACTTTCCCAATGAAAAGGCTGTAAAGCCAAACCAAAAGTAAAACTGGTCAAAATATTCGCTACCATCAAGGTCTATGGGGATCATAGAAAATTATTAGCATGTAAGAGCATGTTTATTTACAAAAAAGTAATTGTTATTCATAAGAGCATAGTGGTTCCATATTATCCTATCTTGGTTGTCCGCTATTCATTGTCGCATTGTCTCTCCTCTTGGCCACACACTTCTCTCTTGTGTTCACACCTTTTTTTCCATCCAAATGAAAAAAAAATAAGAGGTTGAAACAAATATAGTTTTTGGGAAAAGGAATGTGACCATAATTGGTTTTAAAACTAAATGTCCAAACATTATTAAATCTTCAAAGTATAAACTTGAATTTCAGCTAGTTTTCTAAAAATTCATTCGGAAGAAATTACACTAAGGGGAGGGATTCGAACACTTGGTTTGCAGTCAAGCTACATAAAAAGCAGGGATTCCCTTTGTGTGTGTAACCAATTTCAGTCGAAACCCTAATCCGCAGGTCTGACGCTTGATGTGTGATGGGATGCTGACGCCTGACGTATGCCGCGTGACAAGATACTAACGTCTGACTTCTAACGCTTGACGCATGACGCGTGACGGGATGCTGACGCCTTCTTTGCTTTTCTTGTGGGGTCAAGGTCTCCTGGTGTCTGCAGAGCGCCCACATCAGAGACAGAGCACGCACGTGAGAGTAGGATGTTAGTGACAAGGCGCAGCCTGCAGGAACTACCCTGACGTTGCTGTGCATGCGTCCCTTCCTGCTGCACGTGTCTTGTTTGCCCTGCACCCCTCCTGTTTGGTTGCCTTACTAGGATGCACATCGCCGTGGGCCCAACAAACGACTTCTTTTGTGCAAAATTGCAAGGGGGCTGGATCCGACAAGACCTATCATCAATTCATCAACTATTTGCTGGCTGTAACCCCTCGCTTCGCAGCCATGGACACTTCCTCATCCACCCTTGCAGCCTTTGTAAGATTCCTTGCACAAGCAACATCCATCTCCCTTTCCCCCACACAACCCCAACAAGCAGACCAGCGGCTATACTGTTAGAAGATAGACATAGGAACCCACTGTAAGCAAGGGTGTATGAGGGTAGATAGGTGTGAATATCCTGGAGGGTATTTTGATGGATTTAGAGTGATGTATGGTTGTTAATGGAAGTGTTTGAGAGTGTTTTTAATGATATTGATTATGTTTTGGAAGTTCATGATGATTCTATGTAGAAATATGAGGCTATGTGATGTTCTGATAGGTTCTGTTGAGGTTCTGATTGGTTCTGATTGGTTCTGATACCTTCTGTATAGCTTCTGTTTTGTTCTGATTTTCTTTTGTATAAAGCATGGATTGATGATTGATGAAGGTTGAAATCTTTTAGAAGTCTATTGAATAGTTTTTAATAGTTTGGAATGGTTTTAGTATGAGTTATGAGAATCTGTTGTTCTTTGATGACCTTCTGTAACCCTCTGTAAACCTTTTGTAGACCTTCTGTCTCTACTCTGTTCCTGTTCTGTTCTGTTCTGTAGATCTTTTGTAAGTGTTTTGTAGAATGTATGTGTGACTTTGGAATAAGTTTTCTAACTTTTGGAAAGGATGAATCTAAGTTCAAAAGAGCTAAAACAAATGGAAGAAGAAGCTGCTGAAGACTGAAGAGAAGACTGGAGTGACAGAGATAGGAGCGAGATATGAAGGGTTACTGTAGTGGCTCTGGTGCCTCTTCGACACAGACATACCTCTTGGGAGGTGCATCCACGACCTAAGAAGGATTATTGAGAGTCATTCTTGAGTATTGTAGTGAGAGGAGATGATGTATTATTGATAGAGAGATAGAGAGAGAGAGCCAGAGATAGCCGATCCTATGAAAACTATGTACCTTTCTATGAGAGATTGAAAGAGAAAACTATAAAGACATTGAAGATGAATACTATGTGATTGATTTCCATTCAAAAATGCTGTATTCTTTTATATTCTTGTTCTATTGATGGATTTTATAAAGATGTTGAAGATCATGGTTGATTCTATCAAATCCGTGGGAGATATCTACTATGATGCTGTGTGAAGAATTGTTGTTTTCTTTGTTTTGGTCATCAAAAGAATGAAATAAAATCTTGTTGATGTTACAAGATAGATTTTCTTGTAGTAGAATCCCATTTTCCTTAATGTCTCTCTTGGGGCGCTATATTTTTGGTGCACAGCCGGGGAAACTTGCCATCAACAAGCATCAGAAGAGGCTGAAAATGAAAGAAATGGCATTGCCAAGAAGAAAAGAATTCAATGGATGTTTGCAAAGTTTATTCTTCCACTGAAGAGTTGGAGATTCTCATTATCAAAGCCACTTTCCATAAGAAGTTCATCCCACAATGGCAGAAACATATTACCATCATGAGCGATGGACTATTTCCTCTTCCTGTTGAAGCAACAGAAACTTGCCTCTTGGTGGCAAATTGTTTGGAAACAAACTGAAGAGAAGAAGCAGAGAGAATGACTATCCATGGAAGATTTGGTACTCATTGAGAAGTTTTCAAACATCATCAAGTGGGAGATCGTGAAGAAGCTTCAGGAGTCGTGGTTTGTGGAGGTTCACGAAAACAAGAAGGAAAAGAGTTGGAATTTGTTCGTGGATGCTCAACAGCAAGATATGTGGGATGCTTGGTGTACTGACAATCTTCTGTTTGTCCGATTAGCAACCCACTGGAAGTTGGTAGACAGAGTGTTTTTCACAACATACACTGTTGAAACCCTCAAAAGCTGGCATTATTATAATGATGGCACAACAACGATCCTAAGAAGAATGAGTTTTGATACTTTTAGAATGGAATATCTCCCCCTCTGTAGTGGTTTGAAAGCCGAATTTAGAGATGTTGAAAAGAAGGAAGTAGAAGAGATATTGGCCAGAGAATCCCCTAGAGACTGAAGCCCCTCCCCAATTCTATTCAGTTGAGTACTGAACAACTGGTTGGAGCCAAGCCCCTGATGAATGACGCAATCAAGAGGCAAACGTTAGAACGAGTCCAGAGGTACGTGAGAAGAGAGAAGGCAAGAATCAAGGCTGAGAACAAGCTCGCAGTAGAAGCCTCCTTTGATGCCCTAAAAGCACTCTTTACAGAAGTCCCCATATGGCAACTCAAGGTCCCCTTCCTAGTGAGATTTGTCCTGGAAATATTGATGACAGGGCAGCAAATGTAGTCCCATTGCCAATTTTTAAGGGAGAGTACAATAAAGACCCTGATCTTCATGTAGCAGAATTTATGGTAGCATGTGTGGCTATCAATGCCAGAACCTTTGAGCATTGGTTAGTAATATTCCCCACCACTTTCAAGGGTGCAACGTTTCAGTGGTATGAGAGACAAGCTGCAGGAACTTTCGGCATATGGAACGACCTGAAGTTGGCATTTCTCACTAAATTCATGCGTGAAGGTTTTGAAAAGCGGATGCGAGATGAGTTCATGAACCTAAGTCAAGGAGTCTTACCTCCTCCTATGCTAGGAATGGTATACCCACCAAATGCAGTTTCAGGGAGAGTTCCCTATCCCTATCCCCAGATGCAAATAGTGCCGTAGTATAATGCACCTAATCCACTGTGGTCACCATAGATGACAGTGCCTTAAATGATGGCTCAACCACAACAACAATGGCCTCAAAAAATTCCTTCAATGGCGACTCAATAACAGTGGAATACTACCAACTGGAATCAACAATCCCAAGTCTCAATAGGAGCTCTGAATCAGAACTAGAACAGAGGACCCTCTGGATCAACCCAACCAATGTATGCAGTAATTACAGAAGCTTCCCAAAACCCTACTATAAGTACTTCAGGAGATAAAAATCTGAAGGACTACTTATCCAACTCAGTTGCGAGTATCAAGAAAGAGCTTATGGATGTGATTACAAAGCAGCTACAGATGTTGAAGGTGAATACCGCCAATATATCCACTTTTGTGGGAGCTAGAAGAGATGTGATGCATTCTAATACATGGTGCAGAAGTGTCATCAAGCGGGACATTTAGCCACTGAATGTACCCCAAAACCAACCATTCCTGGAGCCTTTTGTTCCTACTGTTTAAGGAAGAACCATACAAAGGATATTTGCTCTCTGAAAGAGATGCACGAACAAAGATAGAAAGATAAAAATGCAAGATTCAATTTGCTAGAATCCAAAATGACAACATAGGATATTTGACCAAAGCCTAGGGAGTTTGGTCCTAATTTTGGTCCAAGGAGGTTTCCCTCTCAAAGTTACAGAGGACGACAATCTGGCGGTGGTCGGAGATCCGAGGTGGAATGTTATAGGTGTGGAGAAAAGGATCATATCTCCCCAAATTGTCCAAACCCTAGACGATCTGTGAATTACAAGCCCTTATGCAGCCGATGCAAAGGAGAAGGCCACACTGGAAAGGAATGTCCAAGTCCAGCCCCTGTCAAGGCCAATGCCACTGATAGCCAACAAAAGGTACAAGAGCTTGCCTTCAATTTGGTAGAGTTGGAAGTTGCCGCTATCACGTGCACCAAGAAGAAGAAACCAGTTGTCCAGAAAGAGAACAACTCTCCTGCTAAGACTGAGAAGTTCAACCTGCCAACAGAGGGACAGAGCAGTCCATGATAGAACACTGCAATACAGAGCACTGTAGTGCCACAAAGAGTCACAGAGACAATCTTAGAAACACGACCAGAGGTCCAAGAGATAGACGATACATAAGCACCTCCAGAAACAAAGGAAGTGCCGATGTTGCAATTAGTAGAAGAAAAAGGAAAGATGAAAATGGGTGTAGCCCCATTCCCCAATAGGTTGGAAAAGCCCGTGGATCCTATCAAAGAATATGACTTGGTAAAAGACCTAGACACTTTTAAACCTAACTTACCATTTTGACAGTTTCTGATGCTGTCTCCCAGCTGTTGAAAGAAATTCAAAAGCATCTTGATAAGAAGACGCGGACTAAGTATTGCTCCCCCAACAACAATAAAGTCCAACAGAGCTGCAGAACCTGCGAAGGAAGTAGATGCGGCTAATGCCTTCCTAGATCATGGAACCCCAGAGATTAGTGTATGGATTGAAGGATGCTTTATTTCAGATGCATTGATTGATGGATGCTCACCAGTAAACATAATGACAGATGTGATAATGAAGGACTTAGGGTTGCAAGGAATTCAACCTACACAGTGGCTTATCAGAACCGTTCGATATCCTCCCATACGTAAAAACAACCCTTGCAAGAAAAGATTACTGGCTGACCTATCTGGTGGTTAAACCAAATTCTTTTGGGACCTCATACCCTCTACTATTGGGAAGACCTTGGCTTTTTGAAGCGAGAGCCAGGACGTACTGGTTCAAAGGAACCCTAACCCTAGGCAGAGGACCCAACAAAGTGGTGTTGAAATTGTATGGATTGCAAAAAGGCAATGAATCCACATCTATCGAATTCATAATTGACTCCTCCAACGAGGTAATAGATGGTACATCAAGAGATGAAGAGGCTAGTAAACAGATATTTCCCAAGAAAATAGAGGCACAGTCCCTAACAGTGGGCACTATAAGCCAACTACCAAAGGAAGCAAAGTCTTTGTCCATGGAAGAATACCTCCTGCCTCAACTAGAATTGACTTCTGAAATCACCTCTGACAGTGAAATAGAAGCATGGATGTACTGTTCTCCTTGTTACATGGCAGTCACAGAGACAGTAGCAGAGACAGAGCTAGAGATAGAAGTAGAAACAGAAACAGACACAGAGGCAAAAGATCTGTTCTTCTCCTATAGAGCCTACAGAAGCAGAGACAGAGCCTCTAGAGGAAGAGGATGAAAACGATGAGGAAGAAAATAAAGAAGGTTATGAAAGTGTAGTTGAAGAAGATCATCTGATAGTGGATGATCTTGTTGATTTCCTTACAGAGACCTCAGAGGCCGAAGATCTCGAGGTGTTGGAGGGAATGACCATGGTTCCATTTGGATTGACCAATAGACCACAAAGTATGCATAATCTGCATAAGCAATAGATCAAAGGCATCAAAATTAAGTTCACTAGTGGCTCCTGTCGCCCTAACCATTCATTCTGGAGAAAAGATGATGATGATGCCCCCTGTCAACAGAAGCCAAAGCCATCAGAGCCACTACTTCTAGAAGGTCCATGGTATGTGACATTCCTAGATGCATCCTCTGAAGATGAATCCCTAAGTCAAGAACAAATCACCACTTACACAGAAGCAAACAAAGCTCTGATCCCCTTCCAGCAATTTCAACAGACAAATGAGTCATCTGTTCAGAAGGAGGACACTGGTTCTAATGGAACATCAGATGAGGACACGACTCCCTTGAAAGAGTTAAACCTCTATCCAAAAGCAATCCGTGGGATATTTATCCGCGAAGTGAAAGGTGAAAGGCAAGTGACATTCTTGGATACTGACGGTACTGAACGTCACCTAAAAGTGGGTCTCAATCTTCCAGAAGAAGAACTAGTGGTCCTGCGAGATCTATTAAAGGAGAACTTAGAGGTGTTTGCTTGGTCATATAAGGACCTAAAGGAGATTGATCCCACAGTATGCCAGCATCATATTGACCTAGAGCCTGATGCCAAACTTGTAAGGCAAAGACAAAGGCGTATGAATCCTAATTATTTTTCTTTGGTGAAGGTTGAATTATTGAAAATTCTTAAAGTCAAGTTCATTTATCCCGTGGCTAACATTGAATGGGTTTCGCCCATCATGGTAGTACCCAAGAAGAACGGGAAACTTTGAATATGTGTAGCCTTTCAAAAGCTGAACTCGAAGATGAAGAAGGATCATTTCCCTACCCTTTTACATACCAACTGTTGGACACAGTGGCAGGCCATGAGCTGTATTCCCTCTTGAATGGATTCAGTGGATATAACCAAGTCCAAATCACAAAAGAGGACCAATCCAAAACAACCTTCACCACAAAATGGGGGACCTATGCGATGCCATTTGGGCTTTGTAATTCTCCTGCCACCTTCCAATGAGTAATGATGGCTACCTTCCAGAATTATTTGCATGATTTCATTGAGGTGTATCTTGATGACTTCTGTGTCTATAGCGTAATACAAGAGCATTGGGGACACCTAGAGCAATGTTTTGACAGATGCCGAGAGTATGGGATTTCTCTCAACCCCGATAAATGTGTCTTTGGCATTTCATTAGGAGTTCTTCTAGGCCATATTGTCTCTGCACAAGGGATTGCAATAGACCTGGTGAAGATTGAGAATATTGCCACCTTGATAGCACCAACAAACCTCAAGCAATTGAGAGGATTTCTTGGCCATGTGGGCTACTACAGAAGATTTATTGCACATTTTGCAACCAAGGCAGCCCCTCTGCACAAGCTCCTAAGGAAAGATGCAGATTTTCTTTGGACTGATGATTGTGAAGGAGCCTTTAATACCCTAAAATAGTGCCTTATCCAAGCACCTATCTTGCAGCCTCCTGAATGGACGAAGGAGTTCCATGTGCACACAGATGCGTCAGTTGAAGGGCTAGGTGTTGTCCTATGTCAAAAGGCCCCCTCTAAATTAGATCAACCAATCTATTATGCAAGTTGAAAAGTAACCGACCATGAGCGGAACTACACAGTGACAGATCTTGAGTGCTTGGCAATGGTGTTTGCACTAGAGAAGTTTAGACACTATCTATTGTCAATACATTTCAACTTCTACGTGGATCATGAAGCCCTATCATTCTTGATGAACAAAGCATATGTTAAAGGACGACTGATGAGATGGTTACTCTTATTCCAAGAGTTTGATTTTGAAGTGGTCACTAAGCCTGGTCGTTCCCATGTCCTAGCTGATCATCTATCACGAATCCCTCAAACTGTAAGAGAGGAACAAGATGATCCAGATCTTCCTGATGCTTCCTTATTTCTAGTTGAAACAATTACTTCCTGGTATGCAGACATAGCCAATCTCCTGGCAACTCAACAGTATCCTCCTGGCATCTCAAGCTGTGAGAACAAGAAGCTTCTGTTAGAATCATCCCCCTACACTTTGCTAGGCGGTGCACTGTACAAGAGAGGCAAAGATGAAGTGCTGAGAAGATGTATTGCAGGGGATGAAATCGGCATAGTATTGAAAGCATGCCATGATGAACCATGTGGTGGATACTTCGTAGGAGAAGTGATAGCCAGGAAGGCTCTGTTAGCGTGATATTGGTGGCCAACCCTCCACAAGGATGCATATGACTATTGCAAGAGATGTGATGCTTGTCAATGAAAGGGAAAACCCACCAAAACAAGTGCCATGCCATTGCAACCCATTCTTCCCCTAAAGCCGTTCGAGAAGTGGGGGATTGATTTTGTGGGTCCCATTGATCCACTCACCAGACGGAAGCAGAACAGATACATCTTAGTATGTACGGATTATGTCACAAAGTGGTGTGAAGCTAAAGCTCTGAAGCGGGATGATGGTAACATCATAGCTCTGTTCATGTATGAAAATATTATCACCCATTTTGGCACTCCCCTCGAGCTGGTAAGTGACAGAGGTACTCATTTCCTTAACAAAATCATGGAGGAGCGACAGAGCTGTATAAGATCCGCCATCGCAAGTCCACTCCTTACTACCCCAGAGCAAATGGCCAAGTTGAAGTCACTAATTGCATCCTCTACTCGATCCTGACAAGAACGATTGCCGCACATCGTCGCGACTGGGACGATTGATTTACAGAGGCCCTTTGGGCACACAGAACCTCCCATAAGGCAGCTACAAGGCAGACCCCTTTCCACCTAGTGTATGGTATAGAAGCCGTCTTCCCTGTTGAACTGGAATTGCCCTCTTTGCGAGTGGCAATTAAAGAATGCTTGGGAGATGATGAGTCACTGCAACACCGCCTCCTGCACTTGCATTAGGGAAGTTCTGAGGTCTCGAAAATGCCTTTTAGGATGTGGAGAGAGAGTGCTCTAGACCAATAGGAGCAAAGCCTCCGTAACGGAACTTCTATTTTTAAAAAATTATTTTTTTACAAAATATATAAATATAATAATATTACGAATTTGTATTTTTATTATCTATTTTTAGTCTCTTACATTCGTGATTATGACATCTTTTGCATTAATGGCATAGAATCTCGGCTACCTTTATTTAATGATATATCTAGATTAATGATAATGACTGATGTAATCTAAATTCAAATTAGTGAAAAGCATGGCACTTAGTTTTTCCCCTCCTTTCTTTTATTCCTCTATTGTTTTTCCCTTCGTTATGGTAGCCTAGTTCTCTCTCTCTCTCTCTCTCTCTCTCTTTGTGTCTCTCTCTCTTCTACCATGGATACAGAAATTCGACCTTCAACACCAAGCTCCCAAATCACATCCATATTAGTGTTTAACTCATTCCAAACTGATGGAAGATGGATTCCTACTATCATTAGCAAAGGTAGTTGGATCACCATGCAACAAGCAAAACGTGGAAAAAGGCAAAGACATGAGAGCTCATTTATCTCTACTTGGAAGGGCAGAATCTAATATTTTAAGCTTGGAGAAAATAAGAATAGCATCAAAGAGGTACTAGTGTAACATGTGTTCATGCATAGAGAGCTGTGTTTGGAACCTGGATCTTCAAAGCTTCCAATGCATAGACCAAATTGTAAGAATTTGATTCTTAAAGTTTTTCCTTTCTTAAATTTTTTTAAGGTTTTTCCATTATAATATTTGTTTGTCTTGTAGATGTCTATCCCTCTAATCTTGAGGAATGGCAACCAGTGGAGTCTATTGTTGATGTTATTGATGTTATACATGGTTCAATTGGAGAAGAAATGTATAGAGGCAGAAAGAAGACAGAGCTTGCAGAGAATGGAATATTCTTTTATGACCATTCTTATGTTATTCCTATGCAACGTTGCCAATGGGGATCAATAAACCTCCTTCCTTTGCTAGATTTTTCAAGCTTTGAGTGGCCTTTGCCAAGTCCAGCTACTAGTGAGGGCTATAGATGTAAGATATTTTCTGAGATCCAGAAAGCATTAAAATCTAATATCTCAAGTAGGCTAAGCAAAGTTACTTTGTTTATGCCTATTAATATATTTATTGATTTCTTCTCTAATATGGAGATAAGAATAACAAAAACCATGCTTTCAGTGAAGAGACTAACATATGATCATGTCATACAATTTGTTGATGAAGGATGGGATACAAGGACAGAAGGAAAAATTATATGTAAGATTGATCAAGACTCTATAGCCTGTAAATATATGATTGCTACTCAAAATTTTATCCTTAGCTTTTACTATAGTCAATGGCATTTTGTTGGTAGTAATCTAGTTGCTTTAGACTAGAATCTTGATGATTTCAGCAAAGATCCTATAGTGGATCTTGATATTTGGTTCAACGAGGATATTATTCTAATCTTAAAGATCATAAAATCATGTACGCTACATCAAGTGAGGATGGATTTACAAAATGAAGACATTGAACTACCATGCTCCTTTGTATTCCAACTTGACAAGAAACGAGTAAGTTTTCACATCATATTATATCTACTTAGATGTATATCAAGATCTCACTTCCTAACTAACAAACATTTGTAATTTATTTTTTGTAGATATCGAAAAGGAGAGAAAAGAATATACACTGCAAGGACATTCAAGAAAAGATATATTTACTGTCAATATAAAATATATATACAAATTTTGTAGCGGATGTCTATCTGCCATCTCTATGAGATATACAAGGGCTGAAGGGCAAATTTCTATATATGAAGGCTTACAAGGAGATATGGCAAAGCTATTTCTTTTTTTGAGAACTATCCTTTCTAGGAGTCCTTTTGTCCTTTTGCCTTTCTTTGATGCCTTGGGTATAGAAGGTGTGGGTAAAGGTGTTGAAGCTGTGGCTTCACCTTCCGTGGTTATAGGCACCGCATCTCCTTCATTGTGGAAATCCCCACCAATCTCTGTTGTTGATTGTATACAATTGACCATTATATACTTCAAGAGCTTTGCTCTGACGTACCAAACATGCTCAGATGCATAGCAATCCTTCGAAAACTGTCACACATTTATAGGAAAAAGAGTTTTAGTTCATTATTGTTCTTACAATAGACTATATTTTTATCATCAATGGACTATTTGCAATGAATATGTATCTTAAAGTTTATCATCTTTCATATTACCTTTACATGTTTATCATCATTAAGATAAACAAAGTTAACCATTCTTCTAGCATTTGCAATCACCCTCCAGCTACAAGAATGGGTATCATCCTAATGAGGACACTGCAACCACCAACACAAAGTAAAACTATGAAATTTACGGATGGTAGTTCATAGAATAAACTTATGTTTTAATTATTTTAATCAATAACTTACCGCAACTTGTCTATATTGCATTGTTGCAAGCAAATCAGAGGACATAGGGGGCCTTTTCTCTAGCTCTTCAATTAATATTTTTGCACCTCTATATATAAAATATATTGAAATTTAGAGTACTTACAAAAAAAAGAATTGAAATATCAAGGAGCCCTTGGATAATATAACTTACAATTTAGCATTTCCATGGCTTCCTTTCATAGAGTTGATTAAAAAACATTGCTTGTCCACAGAGTCTATTGCAATCAAGCTCCAGTGAGAGAACTGAAAGCAATCATATCTCAACAAATTAGTAGGATAAAATCTCAAAAACTCTAATAGAATATTGAATCACTTTTCATTATATAGATTTATAAGGAGCTCCAAAGTATCGAAGTCAATCAGATTGAACCACTGCTCAACAAAACTTGTATCAAGCTCGTTCCTCATAAAGAATGAGATAGATGGATCAAGAGCCTCAATTTTTTGTTGCAGATTCAAAGGAAACTCATGCATTACACACTTAGAAAAGGCATAGAAATAGTGAGTATAAACAAGAAAAATCTTATTGTTAAAAAAATATCAAAAAGTAGAAGTAATTATGGATGGATATACCTTAGGCTAGCAAGAATAATACTGTCATTTATTTCTCTTCTTTTATCCTTAAGAATCTGAACACATGTAGCAATAAAGGAGATAATCTTAGTTCTTTTGCCTAATTCACCAGGTAAGAAACAAAACACATTGAATCCTTTTGGATTAGCTGCTTCAAGAAGGGTGGCCAGCTCATTTTCAAAGGGCTCTAGTTGTTATGCTTCCCTTTCTTCAAACCTTTGCCTCCTATACTCTCTCCATTTATTTGCATGTTCCTCTTTAGCTTTCTCCTCTTTTCCATGTTGCCTTGTATCCCTCTCATGGGTGACATCCTCAACCTTGGGACCAGAATCATCTTTCTTTCTCCTAGCTGGGGGCACATTAAGGATATTAAATGTCTTCTCATTAGTGAGTGGAACTGGCTCAAGGACCTTTGAAAATCTATATCTTAGCCTCCTAAAAATTACCATGTCCTTGTCCATGAGTGTGAGCCTATGAGCATGAGCAGCACAAATATAGGCATCTTGAAAAAACTCAACTAAAAAATTCTCTGTGGCTTCTTGTATACAATTAAGGACTGTTCTTGTCCATCTGAAACTATCCAAACTATATTTGTCACAAATCTCCCTGACAGGCCTTTGAAAAGACAGCTTTGGAATTGCATTGTTAACAGCCTTTATTGGCTTCCTAATCTCCCTTAGGCACCTGACATTTTGAGAAAACTTTCTCTTTGGCTTTGACTTTCCAGAGAGCTTCTGAGGCTTTGAAGATTGATGAATCTTTGATGCTAAACCCCTAGGATCAATCCTCTTCTTCCTTGCTGTTGCTTTAGTCCTAGCCATCTGCCAAAAAAAGACATGTTACTTCTTGTCTAGTGTGTCCAGTGAAACGTGAGTTTCAAAAGAGAGACCTCCTTGCAGCATGTTATTTTCGCATTTCACCAGACAACACATAAATAGCAAAACAATCAACAAAACTAAGAAAAACAAAACATTAACCTAAGGAATGCCATAACAATTACCTACAATCTCTACACCATTAAAGCCATAGAAGCAATGTTATAAAACATTAGGGAAAAATGATTCTTTATAGTGCTCATAGGCTCACACTA
Organism: Lygodium microphyllum; assembly: GCF_053477565.2. Taxonomy (NCBI): domain Eukaryota; kingdom Viridiplantae; phylum Streptophyta; class Polypodiopsida; order Schizaeales; family Lygodiaceae; genus Lygodium; species Lygodium microphyllum. The sequence continues at coordinate 172,322,712 of NC_141139.1, forward strand.
GGGAAAAAGTCCGTTTATAGTGCTCATAGGCTCATAATGTTATAAAACATTAGGGAAAAATGCAAAAAACCATACCTTGTCTGGCGCTTTGCTGGAAAAAGTCCGTTTAAAACCAATTTTGTGAATAACTCTGGTGAAATGCTAATACGTTCTTCACAACCACAGCTCGAAGACCCTGCTGCATGACCACGAAAATGTGCTCCATGACCATAAAAATATGAAACAAATTTGGCCGTTGTTTCCCTTTATTGGGGGAATTTTCTAAAAATTGATGGTACATGCATTACTTGACGGTGTGTTAAGTGGAATACGTGCGACGTATTCTGAGACTGTTATTCTTGAAAAAAGGGAGTGTGCACGTCTTCTAAGATATTTCATATGGTGTGTTAAGTGGAACACGTGCGCACGTATTCTGAGGTATTTCATGCGTGCGGAATATTGGAAATTTCGTCGAAATTTGTGGTCGCCTTTATTTTGCCATCATTACGTTAACTTTTTCGTTGGAACTATCAACACATGTTTGACAATCAATATAAAAGCTTTTTGAAATCATCTTCTCTGATATTGTCTTTCTTTCTCCCGAAATTATGCTTCAATTTGCCTTCAAGGTCCTTGCTTCCTGTTTGAAGAGCAGTTTCCTATTTGAAGAGCAGTTCAACAATTTCTGATAGGTAACAAAATTTTGTTTTTACAAGTATCTGAACAAAATCTCATTGATTAGTATAGAAAGAGTTTTTAATAACATTTGAAAAATCACAGATGTCATGTGCTTTGTGTCTTTCAAAATGAGCATGGCATTTCCAGAAAGGATTTTATCATAAATTTTTGTGTTTTAATAGAATTAATTCATAGTTCATATTTTTCTTCTTGTTCTGTATCTATTGACCGATGAAATGCAAAATAATGTCTCTGGTTAGTGATGTTTTGCTAACTGTCGCGTTTCATCGGTGAAATGTTGAAATAACTCTTGTTTTCAAGTAGTGTCCGGTGAAACGTGAGTTCTTCACATGCTTTTGCCTCTGGACACCTCTTTTCGCGTTTCATTAGCCACTTAAAAAAATTTCTCATTTTTCGATCTTTTGTCTTGTGAAACACGATTTTGGGGCCTCTTTCCATGGTTCTGTCGTGTTTGACTGGACATTGTTGCCATTCTGTTTTGTTTGCAGGGATAAATTTTTTGTTGGTCAAGATGACAAAGAGAAAGCTATCTTTGGAAGGAATGGATGAGGAGGAGCTAATGGAGACTTCTGATGATAGGCTCTTTGATTTCTTACACACAACTGGAAATTCTTCCAAGTTTAGCTATATCAGGGAGATTTTCAATGTTCCTTTTGATTTGAAAGAGTTATTGGAGGATCTTGAAGATAAACTTAAGGAGTACAGATATTTTTATGATAGACATATGCAAGGTTTAGAAGTCAATGGATTTGTTCATTATAGTGATGTCATGGGAGCCTGGTACCAGTACAACCAGATCAACTTTACTAGGTAGGTTCAACCTCATTGATGAGAAATTCAAGAAGAGAGAAACATGTTGCCCTTTCCACAGGTATCAACACCAATGCCTTCTGATCCACAAGGACGTTGGATTTATTGTGTATCTTCAGTACATGGAAATTTCTTCTCCAGACATAGCCCAACAGGGAAAGCTAGAGGATATTGCAAGTATGGATAAGGAGGTCGAAGAGAAGGAGGAGATGTTCCAAGAAGATATTGAGAATCAACTTGTCCAAGGTTTTGATGTAGGCTTTTTTAAGAGTGACAATATCACAATAGTGGAAGAAAAGGAGATCGAGCCAAGTGCACAGGTTGATGAAGAAGGTCCTCTTGCATGTGTTCTAGCATTTCCCACTTATCTTATCAACAAGAAGAGATATGTGTTGCTAAATGATATTCAACATATTTTTTATCTTAGAGAAGATTATTGCTTAGCAATCCTTGCAGGTTGGGGCCAAAATGACATGAATTTTATAGGTTATGAACAAGAACCACTAGCAAGTCTTGATGTTGAGGGAGAGAATTTCCAAGACAGCTCTATAGCCTTACATACATGTATTAATCAGATCGTAGAATACGAAAAGGGGGGGCTACCTACAGAAGAAGAGTTCTTGCAGGTCCAGAAGAGACTTCATATTGATGATGTAGGGTATGAAGAGAGATTGAAGTCTCCATTAGATGAGAAACCCAAGAGTTCAATAAATCTTTATGATGATAGTCTTCCCGAAGAAGACGAACACCCTAAGGTATGAAATATAATTCGAAGTTACCCATTGAGTTTATGTTAGACTTTATTATGCATTATAGATAAATATCTTATATCTTATACTATTGTGGTTTGTTGCATAGATTGAGATTGAAGATCTAGACAACTTTCTTGGAAGGGCCAAGGGCTCTAGGCCAATGAAGCTTGGGAAAAATCAAAGCCTTGGCCATTATATTGGAAACTTAAACAATCAAACAATTGTAATATATCATAGTAGATTGTCAAGCTCTCCAAGTCTACCAATGATGGCTTTGAGAGCTATCTCAAAGGTAATTGGATCTCAAGTTTTCAGCAGAGGTTTGGACAAGATCATTTTAGTGGAGAAGAAAGAAGCCATAAGAGTTTTTGGCTTCATGCTTGGATACAGTGGATCTAGAGCTCGATATTTTGGAGTTCTTGGCTCCTATTTGCTCTCTTATGTAGGAGATAGTAAGAATTTGAAGCTTCTTCCAAGCTATCAGAAACATGAGTTTTTGAAATACAGAGGTCTTATTGAGTGGGATGAAAAAAAAGATTCCTCTAGAGGCCCTGTCGAGGTACCTGAAACCAGGGACTCCTTTGAAGGCCCTGTTGAGGTGCCTGAAACTAAGGACTCCTCTGGAGGCCCTGTCGAGGTGCCTGAAACTAAGGACTCTTCTGCAACACAATCAGACTAGAAGATGCCAAAGATCAAGGGTTTCTTGAAACCCATCTTTTCCCAACTCTTTGTTTGGTTTGTAACCATTCTGTAAATCTTTGCTTTGCGCAAGAATTTAAATGTCTATCTTTTCTTCTTTGGGTAACAATTTGTATAGTCCTTGCTAAAGATGATGTATTGCTTGATGTGGTTGTATCTTTAAGCTTGAATTTATGCCAGATTTGTCGATAGAACCATTGAAAGACCTCTAATAAACTGTTGGCTTTGTGTCTTCCACCTCCATGTCTTGTGTGTCTGAAATATTTTGTTCTTGCTTGATAATGTGATTTTTCCATACCTTGGGTTGACCAGATAGATAGAGATCCATATTGTTTAATAAAGTATGGAGCATGGTTGTATAAAATATGCTGCATAGTCAACAAATAAAGAAAGTTATTAAAAAACATTATATGAGTTCGAGAATGAAGAAACAGACATATACAAACTTCTTACCATATAGTGAGTAAAGTGTTGATCACCCCAAGCTTTTGTCATTGCCTTTTTGAAAAGGTTCAATTGTTTTTTAAATTCTTTGAGATCGTCATCATTCCATTCAGTCTTATCACAATAAAAAAACACTTTGTCTAGTGTTTTCCAAACTTTAGCTTTCCTATTCCGAGCTTGTCCATTATCAGTGTGATCCTCAACTGCATTATGTAGGGATTTCCACTGATTAAATTTAATAGTTGAGCCTCCATTTCTCGAGTTTATCTTGCCAAGTCTCCCATGAAAGCCTAGAAACCTTCTAGCCTTCACTCCACCAATAGATGGTTTTTTTGGGACACAATTACCATCCTTAGACTTCTGAAGATCTGGTTCAATAACAAAATTGGCACCATGCAAACCAATTGCAGAGAGAACTTTTTCAACCTTTGTTATAGCATCTATTCTAGTTGATAATGGCTTCAGCTTCCATGCAAATCCTATATAGAGATGAACAAGCTTTTCAATTATCCTGCAAAGTGCATGAAGTGTACAAATATGGGCATTCGCTAAAGGAATGTCCAAGTCTGGTTTAAACTATGGATCCTTATTGTGCCTAGAGGGGGCTCTATTCCAGTTGCTTGAGTTTAACTCTGCAACTGGCGACATGCAGTATAAGCAAGGAGATGGCTCCCTTTGATACATTATACATGCATTTGAGTGTCTTTAGGTCACCAGCTATGTGCCACTCAATCCTGTAGTTCCCAAATCCTTCAACAAATAGCTCTTCTCCTGCTTGTTGCCTTTGAATAACATTAGGTATTGATGTTTGATGAAAAACCCAATATAATATATCAAAATTCTCAGTATCTACCTCAAATGCTCCTAGCCACCAGATGTTATATTCAGATTGAACACTAAATGATGTTGAGTGATTGCAATGACCTGACGAAAGTGCTCTATTCATCAAGGTGATAGAGATTCTCTCCAATTTTTTACATTTTAGAATCTCACTTTCATCAAGTTTAATCACAAATCTAGCTACTCCTTGTGCCTTTGCTACTACTGACAAGTCATAAAATTTGATCATTAAGCATTGTAGGGTGGGCAAGTCAAGGAAAATATTATTAAATTCATTGAATGTAACCTCCTTTTTCTTGCCCTTGAAGGTAGCCTTGATATGAAAAGGCTCACCTAGAATCCCTATCACTTTGTTATTAACTCTCTGTCTAATAGTCCTAACCACAAATGGCTTTGGAAGTATGCAATTGCGTACCTGTCCTTGCTTCATATTTGATTGTAAAAGCTAGAAAAGTTGCATATAAGCATCTCGACTGATACCAATACTATCCAGTGTCTTCTGTACTAACTCAGAATCCAAAGAATGATCCTTTACAAATGACTCCAAGCATCGTTTCTTTGTCTTTTTAAATTTCTTCTTCTCCAAAATATCCTTTGAAACTACTGAAGGAAGAAGATGATAATAAAACTGAGCTGCTTTTAAAGAATCTCTTTTACTTGCATTTGGTTGTAGAAGAGATCTAAGCAAAATTAACATCACAAATCAATGCAAGTAATTTAAATAAAGCCATATTTAAGATTTTCAAAGTGAAAAAAAATATACCTTGCTGCTTGGATTCTTTTACCACAGCCTCCTCCTCCTCGTTTGAGATTCTCAATATTTTTAAGAGCTCTTTGTCAATTTCGAAGGCCTAATAAAGTTTGATTTCGTTGATAAGCTTTGATACGCTTTTCCAATGAATGAATTTTTTGTTGACAATTCTCTAGCTTCTGCAACAACTCTATATTGTGTTTCATCAAAAGATGATTCTCTAGTCCAAGGATATCCTTTTCTGCAACAAGGTTAAGTGTATAACCTAAAAATCCATTGTATCCATCACCAATAAACCTCATTAATGATGAGCTATTATAGAAAGGAGGAGTGCTATTTTTGCTAGGATCTTTGGGATATAGCTTTCCATCTAACCAAAGATCAATATTCTTCTTTCCTTCAAACCTCAGTATATGTTTCATAGACTCTGTAACCGTGATAGATTTTGTTCTCTTTCTTATTGGTTCATACTCACTATCCAACTCAATATGAAGATGATAAAGAGGTCTTTTATGAGAGCTATAGAGATCGTTAGATGATTGATCCATAGCTGAGTTACAGAGATCATTGGGTGATTGATCCATAGCTAAGGATATGATTAGAAGCAAGAACGAAAACAAAGAAGAGACTACTAAGGATGAGAAAAAAAGAAGAGAGAAACGATGGAGGGAGGCAATTGAGTATCCATCAAAATTCAAATTGAATATTAGTTTTCACTTTAATGAGGAGAGGTAAGATCTTCATTATGACAACCTTTGCCAACTTTATGGCGACCTAGATTTCTAGGTTTGATGTGACCACGAGAATATCACGACAATGACTTATTAACGAATTTTGATATTTTAACTTATCAAAATATAAACCTTTTAAAAATTCTATAAAATGATTTTATTTCTTAAATTATTTTCTCTCTCTAGGATCTCTTACAAGGCATTTTCGAGACCTCAAAACTCCCCTAATGGAATGCTTGGATGAGATACGACACATGGCTCTACAGTGTATGGAAACCACTCAGGCGTGACGCAAGGCCTATCATGATAGTTTCATCAAGCACAAGGAGTTCCAAGAAGGTGATCTTGTCCTAGCCTATGATTTGAGATTTGGCAAGCTTCCTGGCAAGCTTCAACAACGGTAGATGGGCCCATACAAGGTACTTGCTGTCAATCCTAACGACTCTGTTCAGGTGTGCAGACCGTTGATGCCTCTGATGATCCTTTCTTGATCAATAGCTATCATCTGAAGAAGTACTTTCCTCCTTGGGGAACTTGACAATCACAGTCGACCTACCCTCTCCCTTTTGGACATCACACTGACATTCTCTTCGTGCTTCGGATAGCCCTTATGAGCTTTCTCATGAGGCGGTTTCGTTCTGCTAGCCCCTCACAGATACCTCTCAACCCTACCTTATCCTCTTCTCGTCTGATCCAACAACGGTGGCGAGGTTGGTCCTAACACATGGTATTTTTACCATTCTCTTTATTAACAAAAAAAGAAAAAAAAAGCGAAAAAGAAAAAAAAACAAAACAGACAAAACTGTTATGGGAGAAAAGGAAGAAATTCCCTGTCATAACAGGCCTCGTTCCAAGAAAAGGTGGAAACAGCATTGGACAGGAAGTTGACAAGGTGGTAACACCCCACAATTCAGTATAGCTGACTCACTAGGAGAACCTTTCCAGCAAGTAATTTGAAGCCAGCTCCCTTGGTGCGTTGTCCCTGCAATATCAGTGTCCATCTGCCCTTCTTAACAGACGATCTTTCTTACAAATCATTGAAGTATCAGACTTGTTGGCTACCTCCCTGGGTACGCCTCGTCTTCAATATCTTGATGACAACAACATCCGACACGATCTTCATCACCAACCCCTTGAGTGATGTGAGCTTTCATCCTAACAGGATGGGGATGTGTGTATGGACTGCCCTTTGTATCTATTAGTGAGCGTGAGACAGAGGGCGGGCTGAGTGACCAGTCTTTCCCTTCAAATCAAATGAGAGGTGAGATGTGTGAACGGAGTGTTGTACACACGGGATGGGTCTCTCAATGCACAATGCACGATTTGTTCCTGTGCACTGCACCATAAGGCTCCCTAGCCTTCCTTCTTGCATTGTATGCCAGCACAGGGTGGGATGCACAGTTGCACCATCAAATGCGCACAATGCATACAACCTCTGCACAAGTGTCAGCAAGGATTACATCAATGGGTTTCAGGAACGGGTTGCCCTCCTAGATCTTTCAACAGAGAGTAAGACAAAGGGTGTGTTGAGTGTGAAGGATGTTTCTGTCAAGATTGTGGGAGAGAAGGAAGGAGTCTCACTTGTAGCTTTCTTGCTTGCACAATGGGGGAAGACACACAAGGGTGGAGGCTGAAAACAGTTTTCCTCTTCTTAGTTGTGTAAGCCAAAAGAACTCTCTTACAAAGAAATAGAAGAACCCTATATGGGTCTCAAAACCAAACTCAACTAACTAAGGTGGCATACTAACTGAGCCACGAACTAGAGTAGATAAGGATAGCTATCATGTAGCTATTATTCATCGACGGTATACCAACCGCGTCTGCAACTGACAAGTCGGTGACATAAGTACTCAACGGTCACCGTGGCGTATCACGAGTGGAGCTCGATATCTCAACACTCCCCCTCGAGCTCAATCCCAATTCCTGCACACCAAGCAGGTCTCTGAACTTGTGCAGCTTCTCTGCGCCCAATGCCTTCGTGAATATGTCAGCTACCTGATCCTCTGTGCTGACATAAACTAGATCAATAAGACCTAGTAAAACCCTCTCCCGCACATAGTGATAATGCACCTCAATGTGCTTTGTTCTAGCATGATAGACTGGGTTATTTGCCAAATGTATACTGCTCATGTTGTCACAATAAATGACAACCGGTCCATCTGTAGGCTGAGCAATATCATAAAGTAGCTTATGCAACCAAGCTACCTCACATGCAGCCATTGCTGCACCCCTGTACTCAGCCTCTGTGCTCAACAAGGCAACTGTAGGCTGTTTCTTGCTGCTCCAAGTGACTGCAGCACTCCCGAAAGAGAACACATATCCACTGGTAGATCGTCTATCAGAAATGCTACCAGTCCAATCAGCATCAGTGTATCCATGCAACTGTATCTGAACCCCAGTCTCATAAAATAGTCCATACTGCAATGTGGACTTCACATACCTAAGTATGCATCTAGCCGCATCCAAATGCGGTTTCCTTGGAGCCTGCATAAACTGACTTACCAATCCAACAACATAGCTTAAATCTGGCCTGGTAATAGTCATATAAATCAAACTTCCTACTATGCGTCTGTACATAGTAGGGTCTTCCAGAAGCTCACCTACATCTGCGCTCAGCTTCACATTCTGCTCCAAAGGAACTGAAATAGGCTTACAGCCTGTCATCCCATATTTGGACAGTATGTCCAATCCATACTGCCTCTGCAAGAGCTGTATCCCACTTGGTGATCTAATCACCTCAATGCCCAAGAAATAACGCAGCTCTCCCAAATCCTTCATCTCAAACTTCTGCTTCAATAGCATTTTCACATGAAGGATATCTTCATCACTGTCACCTGTCATAATCAAATCATCAACATAAATGACAAGTGGCATAATACCTTTCTCTGTTTTTCTCACATAAAGTGAGAAATCTGCCTTGGAAATCTTAAAGCCAATAGTGACAAGATACTGTCCTATCTTGTCAGACCATGCTCTAGGTGCTTGCTTCAAGCCATACAAGGCTTTCTTCAACCTGCAAACAAACTCAGGATGAACATCATGCACATAACCTGGTGGCTGCTCCATATAGACCTCTTCTTGCAAGTCACCATGCAAGAAGGCATTCTTTACATCCATTTGATGTAAAGACCATTCCTTTGATGTAGCCATAGCAATGACTACTCTTACGGTTGCCATCCTTGCAACCGGACTGAATGTTTCTTCATAGTCAATGCCATATGTTTGTGCATACCCCTTGACTACTAATCTTGCCTTGTATCTGTTCACAGAACCATCTGCATTGTGCTTCACTTTATAAACCCACTTACAGCCAATTGCATTCTTACCTTTAGGCAAAGGTACCAATTCCCATGTAGCATTTGCTTCCAAGGCATCCATTTCTTCATCCATGGCTTTCTCCCATTTTTCTTTTCCCATGGCTTGCTCAAAAGAAGTGGGTTCTGGTTCATGTATCACTTTGACCATATATGCATAGTGAATGGCTGTAAATCCATCATATTTTAGCCTATCCACAGGATACCTAGCTCTCGTAGACCTGCGAAAAGTAGGTTCACTCCCAGGTGCTCTCAAAACATCCCTGGTTTTTCTTACTCCAGGTGTAACAATAGAAGGAATGCCCAACTCATCATCAATGCTCTGTTCTGAGCCACTGGATTCACCATCCACATAAGAGTGACCTGCATTCACATCAAACATGGGCTGATCAACCTTCTCTTTTCCTTTTCGTGATACCTGCATACCACTATCTGCATTGCTTTGAGAAGATTCTCTTGATCTCAATCTACCTGTCCATGGTGAAGAATGTGAACCACTGCTAGAGGGTGCTCCAGGTCCACTAATATTTTGTGACTGCTGCTGTGAATTCTGTGCAGCATTACCATTTTGTGCATCTACATCATCAATTACATTTACTGGTTTATACCAGCTACTCATCTCATCAAAAACAACATCTCTGCTCACTGTAAACTTACGAGTAGAAGGGTTATAGCATCTATACCCTTTTTGCTGCAGAGAGTAACCAATAAAGATGCACTTCTCAGCTTTTGGATCCAACTTGGATCTCAACTCATCTGGCACATGTACATAGGCAATGCAACCAAAAATTTTCAAATGAGAAATATTTGGTTTCCTACCAGTATACCTCTCCTCTGGAGTCACCCCATGTATTGCTGCAGTGGGAGTCCTGTTCATTATATAGACTGCTGTAGCAACTGCTTCAGCCCAATAAAAATTTGGCAGGTCTTTTTCATTGAGCATGGCACGAGATACCTCTCCAATATGCCTGTTTTTCCTTTCTGCAATTCCATTTTGTTGTGGGGTATGACTGCATGAATATTGCTGCTTTATGCCATGCTCTTGTAGGAACCTTGCAAACTCATTTGAGAGGTACTCTCCCCCTCCATCTGACCTTAGGCATTTTATTTGCAGGCCTGTTTCTTTTTCAACCATAGCTTTAAGAGTTTTGAAATGCCCAAAAACTTCACTTTTCTTTTTCATAAAATACACCCAAACTTTTCTGCTATAGTCATCAATAAAACTGACAAAATAATGACAGCCTCCAAGAGATGCAGCTTTAGTAGTCCACACATCAGAGTGGATTAATTCCAATGGCTTCTTACTCTCTTGAACATGTCTAGGAAATGGTTTCCTTGCCTGTTTTCCAAACTGACAGGCTTCACATACCTTATGCATTTCTGCAACCTTGAATTTAGGCAATCCTGCAACAATGTTTTGGGCCTGCATTGATTTAAGTTGCTGTACATTAACATGACCAATGCGTTTATGCCAGATATCAATATCTGCAACTACACCGGTCCCATGTGCAAACATTGCTGCACTCAATTCAGGCATGTCTGCATCCAATGTAAACATTCTGCCATTCTTCTTTCCTTTTGCTATCAAGCGACCTTTATTTTTCATATCCTCAACAAAGCATCCATGAGGATTAAATCTGACCTGCAAGCCCTGCTCAACCATTTGACCAACAAAAACCAGATTCTTGGTGATATTCAGGACATGAAATACATCGGACAAGTATTTCTTTTTCCCATCCTGCATAGACAAGGGAATTTTTCCAATCTGCACAATAGGATTTGCAGTATCATCACCAGTCTCCACAAATCCTGGTTTTTCCATTTTCCTTGCATCCTCCATCCATTCTGCATGACCTGTCATGTGGTTTGATGCACCTGAGTCAACATACCATACATCATTGCTTTCTTCTGTACTTGTCACAGAATTGTTCATGTGCTGTACCATGAACAAATGCTCATTTCTGTCATCACCCTGTCTACTAGAAGATGCATAATTTCCTTGTTGCAGTTTTCCATTCATGATGTCATTCTGCTTTTTATAGCAGTCTTTAGCCATATGACCCATTTTACCACAGTAGTAGCATTCAACATTACTGTTTGCATTTTGACCTCTTTGCCATCCACCACGACCTCTTTGGCTCCCCTTGCCTCTAGAGTTACCACGTCCTCCTCCACAGGACTGGTTTTCTTGAGTTTGCTGCATATTCTGATTTCTACCACGGCCTCCAAATCGGCCTCCTCTACCTCTGCCTCTACCTCTTCCAGCATTTGAGTAGAAGACAGCTTCTTTTGAAGTTCCTCATGAAGAAGATGCACCACCATTTCTCTGCTCCTCAGAAATTAGAAGAGCAATCAACACCTCAAAATCAGGAAATCTTTCACGGATAGAAATGGATGTTCGAAACTGTGCATAATCCTTTCCTAGACCATTCAAGGTCACATAAACTAAATCATCATCTTCCACTGGCGACCCAATGGAAGCAAGTGCATCTGCAATCTTCTTCACCTTCATGTGGTAGTCATTGATGCTCATATTTTCTCTTTGCACATTATGCAACTCTTGCTTGAGCTGCATTTTCTTGGCTTGAGTATTTGTACTATACATTTTTGACAAAGTATCCCATGCCTCCTTTGGCGTACTTGCATCCTGAATATGCACAATCATAGAGTCTGAAATACTGATAGACAGCCAGTACATAACTTTCATGGCTCTCTCATGCCATGCTTTAAATGCCTGCATTTGCTGTTGATTGGGAACATCAGGAAGAACTGGTTCTTCTTCATTTCCTGCAACAAATTCCCAATATCATTTTCCCATAAGGAAATTCGTCATTCTAAACTTCCATGCTTGGAAGTTGTTCTTGTCAAGCTTTTCAGTGACAATCTGTGAGAGAGAATCAGATGCCATTACAGAATACTGCAAAAAATTCTGTCACTGCAAAAAACACAGCTTCACCCTCACAAGGGCAAATATGCAAAACTGGCAAAAGTGGTATTTGACCATACAGTCACTTCCTAGTGACAATTTTGCATCAACAGGCAATAGGGATGATTCTGTAACTCCCAATGTCTCTGCACACAAGCATACGATGCAATCTCTGTGGTAACTTTTCACCGACCTGTAGAACAGTGGTCGCACAGCATAAAACATGGCCTTTTCCTGAGTGCGTGCAGAAAACTTCCGCCTTCAAAACAGGCCCCGAAATGGCCTCAAATAAAAAAAACAGGGTCGCCAAGAGCTAAAGCTCTTACCCGCAGCATATATTGCCCTTTTGCTTCAACGCGAAGGGCGTCTCAACCTGAGACAATGCACTCTTGCAATTTTCGGCTGTGCTACCTGTAGAGATCTGCTCCCAAAACAGAAAATGAAAGCAACACTGCTCCTCTTACCAGACCACCGCGAGCTTGGCTTGCTTTCTTGAGCTCCTTACCACGAACAAGGCTCTGATACCATGTCAAGATTGTGGGAGAGAAGGAAGGAGTCTCACTTGTAGCTTTCTTGCTTGCACAATGGGGGAAGACACACAAGGGTGGAGGCTAAAAACAGTTTTCCTCTTCTTAGTTGTGTAAGCCAAAAGAACTCTCTTACAAAGAAATAGAAGAACCCTATATGGGTCTCAAAACCAAACTCAACTAACTAAGGTGGCATACTAACTGAGCCACGAACTAGAGTAGATAAGGATAGCTATCATGTAGCTATTATTCATCGGCGGTGTACCAACCGCGTCTGCAACTGACAAGTCGGTGACATAAGTACTCAACGGTCACCATGGCGTATCACGAGTGGAGCTCGATATCTCAACAGTTTCTTCAATCAAGTATTGAGAGGCGAGGATTGAGGGACATTACGACAATTGGCATCATCTACATTTCTGTTTCCCTTTGCATCCACGGGATGGGTCTTTGCCATCAGCACAGGACACGTCACTCTGTTCTGTACACGGTACTGCAAGTCTCCCTAGCCTTCCTGCTTGCACCTATGCCAGACGGGGTTGGATGCACTAATGCACCATGGCATACTCCCTCTGCACCACCCCCTTGTCGATTCCTAAATCGGGTGTGAGATTTGGGTTTCCATTAATATTACCTGGAGTGATGTAAATTGTGCACCCTGGCATACTCCCTCTGCACTACCCCCTTGTCGATTCCTAAATCGGGTGTGAGATCTGGGTTTCCATTAATATTACCTCGAGTGATGTAAATTGTGCACCCTGGCATACTCCCTCTGCACCACCCCCTTGTTGATTCCTAAATCGGGTGTGAGATCTGGGTTTCCATTAATATTACCTCGAGTGATGTAAGTTATGGGGCGAGTGACTGTTCTCTCATTCCTCTTGAGTGCCCGTGAGTTGAGTAACTATTCTTTGCCAATGACACCTCCCCCGATGGGCTTCATCAACGAGCTACCACCCTGGGTGCTACTGCATGGTCCTTGCCATGCTGGCTGAGAACGTTGGAGTGAGCCGTGGTACCTCCTGCAGTCGACTCCAACCCTTCTGTAGCAGTGACGGTTCCTTCAACCATATGCAAACCAGGCTAAGTCTTTCTAACCCTATTCTTATGATTGCAAGTGTACGTTATGTTTTAAGTGTGGGGACACCAGAGTTCAGTCGGTTGATGAGTCCTAAGTTATGTTGCTGCATCTAACCCTGCCGGTAAGGTCTTAAGTGTGGGGACGTGTCCCTGCGCATCTGTTCTGCATATCATCATGGAAATACATCTATCCACCTCCAAATGTGGAAATTCATTTTCTATGCTCTGATGGGGTCCCTACCCCACTCATCCATTCTATTTTACCCTGTCCCCAAGGTTGTTCCTTGTCCGTTTGCCTTTATCCTTTGTTTTGCCATTTTTCTATGTGAATACACCCTACGTTCACTGAGACTCACATCCAACCTTATAACCTTGTTCGCTCCTCCGAACTGGCCGTTTTTCCTTTTTATACACCCTTGTTCTGACTTACGGTTCATCCGCTATCCCATTTTGAACAGTTTTATGTTTTTCCATGTGAATGCATCCTACGTTCACTGGACCTGATATCTGATGTCATAACCCAGTTTGTCCCTTTCACTGACACACTTCTCCTTTTTACATCCCCTTGTTTCGACTTACTATTTTTGACTTATTAATTTTTGAAGCAATTTTTGCTATTTGGATATATTTCAATATGAACGCGTCCTTCTCGCTTCAAAACAGTAATATAACATACCAGCCCTATCCTATGCCTTCCCTTGGACATATTTCCTTTTTACACTTGTCCTTCCGCTATACGGGTTGTCTGTTATTAATGTTTGCGAGTTTTCGTGTCTTTTTCGTGCATATTTTTGCCCTTTTTCCATGTGAACCTGCCCTATTCTCTTCGGAATTCCATTCTAACTAGATAGCCTTGTTTGACCACCCTTCTTGCACAATTCTCCTTTTTTCTCTGCCCTGTTTTGCCCTCTGGATTTTTTGTTATTAATTTTTATTGGTGTTTTTTAACTCCATTTTCTTGTTTTTTCCATGTGAACGCCTCTTAACCCCATCCGAACTGCGATTTGATGTGAGAGCCTTGAAGATTTTATGTGTTCTGTTATTTTTCCTTTTTACTGCCCCTCGTTCCGGTGCACGGATCCTTCCATATTAATTTTGGAATCTCTTTTTAGGTACGATCTTTGGGTTTTTTCCATGTGAACAGGTCTTCCTCGAAACTGTGTTCTCACATGATAATCATGTCCGGCATGACTTTTTTCACAATTTTTCATTTTTCCGCATTTCATTTCGGTGAGCGGATTTTTCGATATTAATTGTCGTATGCGTTTTCGAGCCTTTTTTTGTATTTTTTCCATGTGAACGCCCTGACTTGTTCCGGACACCCCGTTGCACTTTTCCGCAGTCTCCCCCCTTCGCCTTTTGGCACAATTTTTCTTTTTACTGCATTGCGTTTCGGCTCACGATTTGCATGATATTCAATTTTCTTTGTATTATTGTGCCCCGGCGCGCCTCGCCTCGCACATGTGAACGTGCGTGATTTTGCTTTTACGCATCTCGTGACACCCGATGGCAGCCGCGCCTTCCCCATCGCCATCTCAGCCCCCGCTGCTTCCCGTTACTACAAACTTTTTTACCTTGCCCCGCGCTTATGTGTAGGACGAGGGGGGTTTTCATTTTTATCTTGATTTTTTTTCATTCTTTATTTAAAAAAAACATGTTAATTAAAAAAAAACCCACCCCCACATGACGGTTTCCCTTCCCTCCCTTCTTCCCTCTCTTCTTCTTTCTCTCTCTCCCTGTCTTTCTCTCTCCTCGTTCCTCTCCTCCTCCATTCTTCCTCCCTCCTCCCTTCTTCTTTCTCCCTCTTCTCCTCCTCCATTCTTCTTCTCTCTCCTCCTCCCTATTCTTCTTCTCTCTCCTCTTCCCTCTTCTTCTTCTCCCTCCTCCTCCCTTCCTTCTTCTTCCCTTCTTCTCCTCCCTACTTTTCCTCTTTCCTCCCTTCCTCTTCCCCTCCCTCTTCTTCTCCTGCCCCTTCTCCTCCTCTTCTTCCTCCCCTTCCTCTCCCCACGCCGCCGGTCGCCTCGCCGCCTCACCGGCCGCCCAAGCCATTGCCTTCTGCCCGCCGCCCACGGCCTTGCTCGCCTCCCTCCTTCGCCACTCCTTCTCCATCCTCCTTGTCCCTCGTCTCGTATCCTTCTCCCCCCACCACCCTTCCCACCCGCCCGCTGCTCGATGCCACCCCCCCCCCCCCCCCCCCCCCCCCCCCACAAATTAATCCCCCACCTCCAACTTTACCCCCCACCTCTACATTTATCCCCACTCCCAAATTTAATCCCTCCCCTCCAACTTTAACCCCTTCTCCCTAACTTTAACCCCCCCTCCCTCTAATTTGACCCCCCTCCCCCTAATTTGACCCCCTCCCCAAATTTACCCCTCCCCTTCTCTTCATTTACCTCACCTCCCACCTAAGCCCCCTGTCCCACCCCCTACCTCCGTCGTCAACCTCTGCCTCCGTGTTCGCCCCCCTTCTCACGCTATGGTCGACCTTTTGGTGTCAGTGGATGTTCGCGTGCGTTCACGCGCGAGGACGCGCGTCTGCCTTGTTCATGCAGTAGGGTCTTGCAGCCATTCGTACACAGTCACAGTCATCAGTAGCAGCCGCTCATATGCAGTCACGGGTACTTCCAATCCCGAAATCTCTAAAAACACATTAAAAAATCAAATATTAATTAAAATTCAATTAAAATCCAAAGAAATTACAGAAAAATTCATGAAAAATCTCCAATATTTTTGCAAACAATTGAAATATTTTTCAAATTGGAAATCTCAAAAATGTTTTTACAAAAAATTCAAAAATAGAAAATTCTTTTAAAAACATTTAAAAACTGGTCAAAATTCATTAAAATTTGATAAAAATACCGACATAATTATAAAAAAAAGAAAATTCCATAAACTCCCTTGTACATTTTGAGAATATTTGACCAATTGAAAATGCTTACTTAAGTGGCCAAAGTATTATTTGAAGACAGAACCCTGATTTTAATACCCAAATTCATATAAAATTTATTTTAAATGTAAAAAATGAGCTGAATAATGTGAATTAAATCTGATTATCTTTTTGACACTTGATGCTCATGATTGGTTGCTGAAATTTCATGTTCACCTACTTAAAAAAAAAACCAAAACCTATTATTAAAAAAAAAACAAAAAATCATAACCATAAATCCTAATCAATTCAACATCCCAAGATATCCATCTTTTTGTTTTGGTCATACATATATTAATAATTATTATTATTTATCAATATGTTAGTTTTTTTTCGTTTTTCTGTACAATAGGACGACTAGTTTTAGTCGACCTTTCGTCCGTTGTGTGGAATATTTGTGGATTGCGCCTTTCCTTTTTAAAAAAAAAGACATGGTATCAGACTTTGTAGATAGCTCCACTCATTGCCAAGTTTTTTCTATTTTTCCCTCTCTCACATTGCACCGTAACATACATGTAATTGTAATAAAATCAACCGATCGTTGCACCCACCAAATAAAGAGAATGCACTTCATTAATTTTTAATTTAAAAGGAACCCGACTGTTAATTGTAAAAGGAACCCCGCCGTTGCACAGGCACATGGCACAATAACCCACATAATTTTCTAAAAATAAATCCACAGTGCACGCGCACACGCACTACAGACACAATTTATTTGTAATTAAAATGAACCCCCGCTGTCACGCATGCATGCACTTTGCGCCATAGATTACGTAAGTTGTAACAATGAATTGCATTTTTAGAGATCCCCAATTAGTCAAGTCACTCTAAGTAGGGGTTGAAATTGCGGAATTGACTCAAATGGCTATCTCTCACCTAGTCAACATGCCTTTGATTCTACAGGGGTATAGTGATCTTACCTTGATGCCCCAATGAGTAGACTCCTCCCTAAATCAAGCCGGTAGCTCCATGATTCGAGATGAAAGCTCAAGCAACCTCAATCCTCCTCCTTTGAACTCCACCCTCCATAGCCACATGTGAGACAAGAAGAAGAAGAAGAAGAAGAAGAAGAAGAAGAAGAAGAAGAAGAAGAAGAAGAAGAGGAAGAGAGGAAATGATGGAGAGCTTCTTCTCCATGATCCCTCACCCTCACACACTCACTCCCTCACACTCATTCTCTCAAGCACACACAAGTAAGCAAGGAGAGAAGAAGAGACCACTTTTTCCACACACCAAAGAATAAGCTCCTCATTCACTTTTAAAGTTTATATACAAAACTCTAAACCCCTTGAGTACCATCTCCTTTTCTACATGACTGAGCATCTTGCCAAGGTCCTCTTTCTCCATTTCTTTCTTGCTGCCTTATCTCTTTACCTATGTCCATTTAGACTTTACAACTTGCATAGGAGGGAGCCTAGCACTTTTATAAAATGAATTACATTGCACCTTGCACTTTCCTTGCAAGAGCCCTCAGAGGTTCTCCTTCATCCTTGAGAGGACCTCCTTCATCAGTGAGAGGACCTCCTTCATCCATGAGAGGAGTTGCTAGAATATTCAGTACTCTCCCATGTTCTTTTTGAGCTTTCCTTCTCTTCCACTTTTCTCATCTGGGTAGAATGAACTTCTCTATTCACTTTTTGACTTGAGCTTCCTTGGTTTTCTTCTATTTTGTCTTGGGTTGCCTGGTCCGTAACATGTCCCTAACATATTTGTAATATTAATCTAGATTCATTCTCATTGCCAATAGATTTTTCACTTATATCCCGTTATACATGACACACTTGATCTATTTATTAACTGCACTTACCATAAATTGAATAAGAATCTCAAGTACTTAATTCAATAAGATTATATAATTCTTTGGTTCATTATCACAGCATAGGCTTGCATAAAAATTCTACACAAGTATCTTGCATAGGGCTAAAAAAATCTTGAAGTCACTAAATGATTAACTAGTGGGGTGAGTGGGATCTAAGGGAAAACTTCCATTAGACAAAATAATACAAGTTTTGTCAAAATGAATGAAAGGTAGATATAAACTAGGTGAGAATATCTTTAGACAAAAACGGCATGATAAAGTAAGGAAAAAGAAAACTAATTGTTAACTATCATGGGAAATTTTATATGGTTAGAAAGTGGATAAAACTTGAAGAGGGAATTCCTTTGTTTACTCTTTTGATTATATGTAGGATGAGATCTCGGGGAGTCCACCTGTAAGAAATCATCTATATGACATGCATTCAAAGGATATTAAGAAAACTGATTAGATGCCTGATCTCCCTTCTATCTACGCTTTCTATTGCCAGTCTTCGCATGTGGAATGGCTGCCCAGTTGCCAAGTTCCAAAACCAGTTTGTCTCTCTCCTCCCTCTCTCTCTTCCAAGAGGCAATTCATGTGGGAAGAATCAAGAAGAGAACCGGTCGAAGGATGCTTGTCCGGGCATGGTACCCGGATCACTCCCGGATCGATGGAGAACTAGATTTGGCTGTTTGGAGGTGGTCTAAGCCTTAAATGAGGGCTGATCTATAGTCCCGCATCAGATTTTAAAACCCACAAAAGAAGGAAAAAAACAGTAATTCTATTTTACAAAGGAAAATTGCTTGTTTTTTACATTTGATTGAGCCAATGTTGTTCTTATGGAGTGAAAATTGGTAGAGATGCTATTTATTGTTTGTTCTATGCTTGCATGATGAAAAAAATCAGAAAAAAAAGTCAAAATGCTGAAAATAATTTTTAGAAACCCGTAACACACGGTTTTTATGAGAAAAATGGGGTTTTTGGTGTTTTTGGGTGGGATAAACCAATACACATGGGATAAAATGCCAATAAAATCTAAATTTCTACTGTTCTAAGAATCAAGAGCCATAGCTATGAAAATTTATCATTATTCTTATTATAAAAATAGAGAAAAATGAGAAAAAATAAGAGAAAAATAGGAATATGACTTAAAAAAATACGAAAAAATATAATAAGTGGTTGTGGATGTATGGTAGGGCAAAGCATGAGGTTTGGCCTCAGTTTTTCCTATATTTTTATCACAGTGTGTGATTCATTGCTCTTTATATATTAAACCAAGACAAAACAACCTCTATACACCTATGCAATGAAGAAAAACTTAAACGGTGAGGGGGAGGGGGAGGAGGATTTTATGCAATAGTTTGAGGGCTGAAATAATACAAATTTTGATCATTTTTTCTATGCATAGCATTTAGGAAATGGCCTATTTGGAAATAAGGGATCTAGTAGCACAAGGTTCGCCTTAGTGCTAGATTCTTGCAATGAAGTATATACGTACTAGTTGAAATTCATGAAAAGACTGTTTGTGTACTAGCACATAGGCTGATTTGGAAACATAACTATTTGTGCACAATGAGACATCCACTATTGCATTGATCATACATGTCGTATCAACTTCTGAAAATGCATAGAAAATGTTTGAATTATAGTTGACTCATGCTTGAGAGGGTAAGATTCCCCTTGTCGTAGGTTAGCCAATCGTTTCTTGGGGGAAATTATTGGTGAAGAAACATGGTATCTCCTGGATCTTACTAAAAAGAGAGGATTCTTATGCGAATGTATTTATATGTGAAAGTAGTGCATCTAGGGGCCAATCCCCAAGATGTAGGAGAGATGTAGTGGGGCCACGGCAATCAGCCGATGGGGTGCCTCCTGTGTCTGTGATATGTGGCACTTATTGTCAATATGTGTGGAATAATCCCTTTGAGGGGTTTTGGGAAAGGTGCCGTTGGATTCTTATGCAGCTACAAATGCAATATTAGAAGTATCTAGTGTGCATTTAGTTATTACAGACGCTCCTGGCCCGTGAGGTTGTGTGGTGGTGGAGGTGTCTGTTATGTGCACGAGGTTTGGCTAGTGCCATAGTCAGTGCCGGCCCATTTTTGGTTGGTTCCATTAGTGGTGTGTCTGCTGGGAGGTGCCTCAAAGTGGTGGTTTTCGAATCTAGGGTCTCTTGGGACCTACTTGTTAGTTGATGTCCTTTAAAGAGATCCATCAAGCCAAACTCCAAAATTAGGAGAGAGCTGAGAGGGCTAGACGGAGGATCGAAATAATCAATAGGAATTATTGCTAAAAGGAGTAGTCTTGAACCTATTCAAGGGCGGGGTCTTAGTAACCTTAGCCTGAATCAAAGTCCGTCAGGAGGTGGAAGTTCTAGTACTTTCCCCCTCCCAATTAATCTGCCCACTTCAAGTGGTGTGACAGCTTTGCCTGTCTCGATTCCATTATCAAATTCGATCATTGCCATGGCACAACCTATTGCAATTCCTGTAGAAACGATGGATTTTCCAACCTTAGGTTTTCTCTTACCCATTTTTAATGGGTTAGTGGAAGAGGATGCGGAGTTTCATATAAGGGAGTTCCAAAAGCTGATATTTAACTACCGCATCCAAGAGGAAGGGCATCTAATGACGTTCTTCAATATGACCCTCCTAAAGGGAAGGGAAACTATATGGTATCACGGCCTTGAGGTCGGAACCATAACCACCATGGACTTATTTTATGAAGCCTTTCGAAGGGAGTTCACCCTTGAGAGGGGTAGCCAGTATTGGTTGCGTGTGTTGAATTTGGCATGCCAAGAATTGCATGAAGATATATGAGCATATGCCAAGAAGATTAAAGAGGTTTTTTGTAAATTAGATGCCTCTATCCCTATCCCACCTGTTGCCTAGTTACAATACTTCTTGCATGGTCTTGATTTTAACATCCAAGTGCAGGTGAGTAGTGTCACCTTGGTGGATATAGACACTGCCATTAAAAGAGTGCAAGAAATAGAGTCCCATTTGCAAGCGGCCTATGATTCTTAGATCAATCCCAATATGGATCTAGCATCGGGAAATAATTTGCAACTGATCTCAATGGTAGTGGAAGACAAGGGATAGGGATGACCAACCCTAACGGGAGAGGAAACGTGGTGCTGAATGTGCCTTTATTGCTAGCTCCGCCTAGTGTGACTATGCCTATGGCTAGTCAGATGCCTCCAAATGTGGGAGGCCAAGCAGCAAACCCTAACATCATTCCTGTGGGTCAGCAACCAATGCAACCAATGCCTAATAAAATTGTGCAGCCAAGGGACCAATGGATAGATGATCAGGACTATGAGTCGAGTTCGTCAAATGTCCTTAGCGAAGTTAAGGACATGATGAAGCACTACATGGATATGATCTCTAAACAATATCAGAGAATAACCATTGATGTTAATTTCTTAAAGAAACAATAGAATCTTGCGTACGGGTTATGTCGTAGAATCCTTGGAATAGTGCAGGTAGGGGATGACTAGTTTGAACATGTCGAAAAGCACTGCCCAAGGGTTGCAGCCTATGTTGATAGGATTCTAGTGGATAATGCTATCGTCGGCACAAGATCCTCAGTTAATATTATGAGCTCTAAATTGATGGAGAGGTTGGGTCTTGCGATTCAGAAAGATGCCTCCACAATCCTTAGAATGACTGACGATAGTTTGAGGCAGTCGGAGGGTTGCATTACTAAAGTCCATGTGATAGTTGCCAACGTAGAATGCATGTTGGACTTTAGGGTAATCCGATTTGTAGGGCGTCCGAGTTACCAAGTATTGCTTGGTTGACCTTGGATTTTGCAAGCAGACTCTTAAGTAGATATACCCACTGG
The DNA here is from genome assembly GCF_053477565.2 of Lygodium microphyllum. Taxonomy (NCBI): domain Eukaryota; kingdom Viridiplantae; phylum Streptophyta; class Polypodiopsida; order Schizaeales; family Lygodiaceae; genus Lygodium; species Lygodium microphyllum. Next base: position 172,344,834 of record NC_141139.1, read on the forward strand.
CAGATTGATATTTGGCAGAGGTGCTAGACGTGTGGTAGTCAATGCATATCCTGAATCACCTCAAAGTGAGAAAGCTCCCTTGTCTTCTGCGGAGTTAGAGACAATGGAAGATGTGTCTGCAAGTGAGACATCGTTGACTGACGAATTCAAAGAGGGATCGACCACAGAAGACGTCTATCAAGTAATGCTGAATGAGCCATTATAAGCTCAAGATAGAATAAGGGACACAAATGTTATCGAGCTAGACCTTGGTATGCCAGACGATGAGTGGCCAATAAAGCTAGGGTCCACGCTTAGTGCGGAGGAATGGGGGGATTATGTCACTATGATCCAATATTTTTGTGATATTTTTTCTTGGAGTTACGATGAACTTAGGGGCATTCCTCCTAGCCTCACTATCCATACAATTCCGTTGAAGAAAAGAAGCCGTCCTCTGTGTGACAGAAAGTCAGGCGTATGCCTTTTGAGTTGCGGGATGGGCTGTTCGAGGAGTTATAGAAATTACGAAAAGTGGGCTTGATCTTCCCTGTACAGCACACTGAATGGTGTTCACTAGTTGTGATCAGGAAGAAGAAAAATAATCAAATTTGGCTATGTGTGGACTTTCGAGAGTTGAACAAGCAAACAGTTAAGGATTACTACCCACTGCCCTTTATCGATCAGATTCTGGATCAATTGGCAGGTAGGGAGATATATTCATTCATGAATTGTTTTGTAGGCTATAATCAAACGGTGATTGCAGAAGAGGATAAGCTCAAAATGATGTTCATAACAATTTTTGGGACCTTTGCGTATCATGCGATGGTACTTGCTCTATGCAATGTGCTTGGTTCTTGGCAACTAACTGCCAATAAAACCTTTGGTGACATTTTCCCTAAGGAGCTAAAGGGATTTACTGATGATTTAGGGGCAGCCACAGTGAGAGAAAGGCAGTTTATTATTTTACGAAAATGTTTTGAGCGATGCCGACAATTTTGCATAGCTCTCAATCTGAGGAAGTACGTTTTTGGAGTACCTTATGGGCTCCTGTTGGGCCATGTAGTTAGCTCAGTAGGGATTCCGACGGATCTTGAAAATATCAAAGCTATATTTGCCATGAGTCTGCCACACACCCCCAAAGAAGTCCACAGCTTTCTATCATCAGTTGGATATTATCGACGGTTCATAAACGTTTTGGTAGAAAGAACATTACCATTGACAAATCTATTATCCTTCAACTGTTTTTTAATGTGGAGTGACCCCTGTAAGGTGGCTTTCGAGGATGTAAAGTAGGAACTTGTAAGAGCACCTGTGTTGAAAGCATCGAAGAGGGGAAATTTTTTTAATATCTTTTCAGGAACTACCATGCATAGCATTAGTTGCTGTTTAGCGCAGATGTGGGAAGAGAAGTGGTATCACTCGATTACTTTTACCATGGGTATATTTGAAATTAATTATACTTATATGGAAAATTTGTGCCTTGCGATGGTCTTTGCGACTAAAAAGTTCAGGCACTACATCCTTTATGAGAAGGTTGTCTTTTATACGAAGGCAGAAGGGCTATGACTACTGATGAATAAGCTACAATCGCCTGATCGTTTGGCAAAGTGGTTAATCACTTTGTAGGAGTTTGAATATGAGCTTAAGAGCAAGCCACCTAGGTTGTAGGGTATCGTAGAGTGCCTTGTGGACTTTGGGGAGCCAAAGGAAGCTCTGGCTGAAGGCATTGACTGGGACTCATTGTTCAAGATTGACATGACATCTATTCCCTCCTGGTATGTGGCGATAACGCATTATTTGTCGACGCGAGAGACTAGAGCTGGTCTATCAAAGTCAGAAAAGTGAAAGATCAAGCAAAAGGCTTTAAAATTCACAATAATTGCAGGCACGTTGTATCGGCAAGGGCTAGACAATATCTATTGCCAATGCGTAATGCCTGACAAGGTCCCTTTCATCTTAGAAGAGTGCCATGACTCTGCTTGCGGAGGTCATTTTGCTGGACGGCTAACTGTGCAAAAATCCTTGATGGCATGATATTGGTGGCCAGACATCTTCTAGGATGCATTTGCGTACGTTAAAAGATGCGACATCTATCAATGACATGACAGTCGAGAGAATAGGAAGCGAGCACTCACTCCTATTATGGAAATCCTTTCGTTCGAGAAGTAGGGGATCGACTTTGTGGGCCCTATTACTCCATCATCCATTGCATAGAAAAGATATATTATCATAGCTACTGATTATTTTACTAAGTAGTCGAAAGCACGTGCAACATAGAAAGATGATGGAAAGGAAATGGCTAGTTTCCTATTAGAGCAAATAGTATGTCGATTTGGTCCGCCAAAAGAAATAGTATCGGACCAGGGGATGCATTTTTTGAGCAAAGTGATAAAAAACCTGCTGAGGCTTGGCACATCAAGCACAATAAAACAACCCCCTATAACCCACAAGCAAATGGGCAGGTCGAGAGTACCAACAACTAGCTTGTGGGCATTCTATCTAAGGTAGTATCAGAAAAGAAACAAGATTGGGACAAAAAGTTGTATGTGTAGTGCGGACATACAATATGACGTTCAAACGAGATACTGGTTACACCCCATTCAAGTTAGTATATGGAGAGAAGTGTGTCCTACCTCTAGTGATCGAGTTGCCGATGATAAGATTCGTGATCAATCATTCTTTGGGTGATGGGGATGCCCTCTTAGAGGGCTTTACGACTCTGGCACACCTCGATGAGATTAAATTGCAAAGCTTGCTACATCTGGAGGTGACCAAGTGTCTGATGAAGCAGCTCCATGACCTAAAAGCAAAGAAATGCACTTTTAAGAAATGACAGCTAGTGTTGTACTATGATGCTCATAGAGAATTATTTCTAGGAAAGCTGGAGCCCAAATGGGACGGTCCTTATAGGATTGTTAGGATGGGGAAGAATAAATCCACAGCATTATTGGTAGATCTTGAGGGTGTGGAGTTTAAGAATAGGGTTAATCTTAATAAGATTAAACCTTATTATTTTTGACTGCACTAATGACATAAGTGCCTTGCAGGTCTATGCGCGATTGATCAGATATCTGCAAGGAAACAGTGATAGAAGTTGATGGATCGACTAATCCCTTATTTGGAGCACCCATACTTAGAGCAGCGATATCATTAGGGAAAGCTCATATGGTGGAGTAAAGGCAATAAAGTAACAGAGCAAGATGATGGGACATTAATTTGGGAGATTAAGGTCTTTTGTCATCATTGTTTGCAGATTTTGACATGCATTCTTGTAGTCTTTAATGATGAAGGTGGAATGGAGCTGTCAGTTCATCCTCTCAATATGTTGAATTTTGACTATCATAAATAGGGGATGTCTAGATGGCTAGCTGTGTAAACCCATTTTGTGTTAGAAGTCAAGCTCTCCCATCTGTCCATCTTTATGTATGACCGACATATGTGACAGCTAGTGTGGAGTTGTCTGCATGTGACTACATTGAATAAGTCGATTTAGCTAGTCGGTGACTACATTGTTACTCTATCAAGGTATGTGTCAGGGTCTATGCATTCTATCTATGCAAGAGCTTGTTATAGCTTCTTGGGCAGTCTCTCAGGGCATCATTAAGCACTAGAGTGTGCTCTATGGTCATCATTGTCATCGAATGCTGCTGCTGCACAATCCAGACCAGTCTACATGTTTGCGCCTGCTGTGGGGGCTGAAGGCATATCTCACTGCAACACAAGGCATTGGGAGCTCATCAAGCAATCTACAGCTTGCTTATACACCTTGGAAGGTGGTTGAAGGTCTTGGCATGCTAATACTTGGATGTGTGCTCAGTTATGAGCTACAGATCTGATCTACAGATCTAAAATAGCAGCAGTTCAGCTGTAAACAGTGATAGGGTAGCTTGTATCTGATCTTGGTTGAAGCTCTCTGACATGCTTTATGGACCTCATTGGAGCTTAGGAGCACTCTGAAGACATATGTATCAGTTCTCATGCCTTTGAGCTGAAATTTCTTGAAGGAAGTACTCAAATCTGGAAGTGTAAACAAGCTGGAAACCTGTCTCAAAACAGTGGGCAGCAAGCATTAGCTTCCATTGAAGCATTACATAACACTTGGCTGGCATCTATCATATGTATGACATGGGATATGTCTGCTGGAGGTTTATGGATTGACTTGATCATTAAGTGATCATTGAAGTTGAAGTCTAAGGTTGGTAATTACTGCAGTGACATTGTCTCAGTGGTTGCAAGCAGTAAATGCAATCTATGAATTGGATTCATGAAGACAGGATGCTTATAGTTACCCGAATGCTCATGTATTGAACCTAACACTTCAAAGTGAATGTCTGACATGAGTTGAGGCTGTTTTGGAGCGGGATAGACTTTGGTTTAGTGAGAAGTTGCTGATTGCAATCTGTAAGCAGAAGGTTTGATACTTATACCTGCTATCTATGCACTGACTTGTGCCCCGTTGGTTATGCTTGGATTGCTACATGTACTAGCAGATGTCTATGAAGGTTTGGGACATGTATGACATGTATATCACTAAGTTTTGAGCTTGAAATCACTGTTGGTCATTCACAGAATTACAGTTTTCAGACTGTATGTATGTATCTTGGCAGTGAGGTTGGAAGAGGTTCAACTGAAGTAAATACATTGGCATCTGTATTGACTGTTTTGCCTACAGGTTAGGCCACTTGGTTGTGGGCTGTTTTGGATTGTCAGTGGGCTGAAATACCCTGTTTTTACGGCAATTAATTGCAGAAAACTGTCATAAACAGTTCCGGGCTGAAGTTGAACTGTTAAGAAGATCTTGGTTTGCAGGTAGTCAGGCAAGGTCTACAACATGGAAAATGCTGATAGAACTGATAATGTAACCCAGATTGTGGGAGAAAAGCTTGATAGCAACAATTATGCAATATGGAAGTTCCGCATGGAGAACTTTCTGATAGGCAAAGGATATTGGGACTTAGTGACAGGTGTTGAGGCTGAACCTGAAGTTCCAGAAAGGAATCCTACAGCTGATCAAAGACGAGCGCATCGAGCTTGGACGGAAAGAGCTCGCAGGGTGTTACATTGGTTGTCATTATGTATCTCGGATGCTATGGTGATGCAGATCATGAACTGTAAATCCCCAGCAGATGCATGGAGTATATTGGTCAAATACTATGGCACAACCACAAGTGCCAGGAAGATACAATTGAAGCACAAATTCAATAACATGGAGAGGAAGAACAGATCCATACAAGATTATGTCACAGAGGTTAAGACCATAGCAGATCAGTTGGCATCTGTAGGTTCACAAGTTGAAGATGAAGATATGGCTGCAGTGACTTTGAATGGCTTGGGTCCTGAATACAAGTCTTTTGACACTTCAGTGTCTGTGCGGGCTGAAATGCCTGACTTTAATGAGCTGGTTGCATTATTGATTCATGAAGAGGTGAAGCTTGGCTTAGCTATAGGGTCAAGCAGTTCAAAGAATAAGGATGCAGTTTTTTACTCGAATCAGCATGGTTGTGGCAGCCGTGGTAGGGGCTATGGATCTGGTAGAGGAGGCCAGCAGAATGCATTCTATAGTAATAGCAATCAGGCGTCATCAAATGCAAGAGGTGGTGGAAACTTTCGATGAAGGGGGAGATCTAACTCCCGTGGCAGAGGCTCATGGCAGCAGCAGCGTCAGTCAGACAATCCAAATAAAGATAAGGATTGTCACTAATGCGGAAAGTATGGGCATATTGCAAAGGACTACTGGAAGAAGCAGGGAAACCAGAAGGGCAAGCAGCATGGACATTATGCTACGTCCAGTCAAGCAGATGACTCTGGTGATAGACTGTTTGCCATGCAATATGTCAAAGATAAGGCTGCTGAAAAATCATCTGATGATGCAGTGTGGTACATTGACTCAAGGGTGTCAAATCACATGACCCCTCACGGTGATTGGTTCACAGATACGGTGGCTAAAAAGCATGGCTATGTATGCACAGGTGATGACACACAGCATAGCATTGAGCATAAAGGCAAAGTGCCTCTTGTGTTCATAATGGTAGGAAGAAAAACTTGCATGATGTCTTGCATGTCCCTTCAATTACGAAGAACTTGTTATCTGTCGGTCAGATGATGGAGCAGAACTTGCAGGTTAGATTCAATAAGCATGGCTGCTTTATTGAAGAGTTTGGCAATGGCTGCAATTTGATAGCTCGTGGTCACAGGAATGGCAGAATGTTTACTCTTGATGCTTCTTTGCCAGAGCTGAATTCAGCTATGTTTGCCCATGGTTCTGGCACTGTTAGGGATTTGGAAATATGGCACAAGAGAGTGGGGTATGTCAATTTGCAAAGGCTGCAAATTATGCAAAAGAAACAACTGGTTACAGGTTTACCGAAGTTCCAATATTTAGATATTGGTCATGTATGCGAGGCTTTCCAGTTTGGTAAGCAGTCACGATTGCCGTTTGTCAGGCATGTAAGATAGAGTACACGTCCATTGCAGTTAGTGTACTCTGATGTTTGGGGGCCAGCTCATAATGTATCTATGGGAGGTTCTAGATATTATGTATCTTTTATTGACGACTATAGTCGCTATACCTGGCTTTACATATTGAAAACAAAAGATGAGGTCTTTGCTGTTTTTCAGCAATTTAAAGCACAGGTTGAGAAGGAGTTTGAATGCTACATCTCTTGCTTGAGATCTGATAGTGGTGGGAAGTATGTATCAAATGAATTTAATGATTTCTTGGCTGAAAATGGCATTCGTAGGCAGCTCACCTGCAGCTACACTCCGCAGCAGAACGGAGTGGCTGAAAGGAAGAATAGGGCTTTGATGGAAGCTGCTAGGGCCATGATGAATGAAAAGCATATGCCGCTTTACTATTGGGCAGAGGCTATTATGATAGCCGTATACATTTTGAATAGGACTCCCATTGTAGGTATTCATGAGATGACATCGTTTGAGAAGTTGTATGGCTCTAAGCCGGATGTAAGTCACATGAAAGTCTTTGGCTGTCTTACTTATGTGCATATTCCAGATGAGAAAAGGAAGAAGCTGGATCCCAAAGCGCATAAGTGTGTTTTCATTGGATATTCGCAAGAGAAGAAGGCATACAAATGCTATGATCCCTCTATCAGGGAGACTTTGGTAAGCAGGGATGTTATCTTTGATGAGATGGGCTCTTGGTACGTATCACCAGTTGCAGTGTTAGCAGATATGCCTTCCAGTCATGCCTCTACAGTTGATTTACAGCAGAGCACTGCTATGGCAGGACCTCATAGTCAGACAGTATCCCCATGGATAGGGAGATTGAGGAGCTCGCCGTCCACTGACACCAGTATGTCAGTGAGGGGGAGACATGATGTCTTGGACAACAAAGGAAAAGAGAAAGTTATTGAGGATGCATATGGTATGATGACACCTGGTAGAATGACTTCTGGCTATGAGTCTGCTGATACTTTGGACAGCAAACTTGGTATTCCGACTGTCTATACGCCTGGCACAAGGCAGAGCAGGTATATTTCGCCTCATGAGAGAGGGGAATCGAGCAGTGCACCACAGCTTCGATGCTCGTAGAGGGTCAGATACCCTGTTGACAGGTTGATATACAGTGGCTACTCTGCAAAGCATTATGCTTACATGACAAAAGTGATGGAGATTAAAGAACCAGGTACATATGCTGAAGCAGTGAAAGATGAGAACTGGTGTGTAGCCATGGACGAAGAAATGAATGCCTTGGCTAAAAATAAAACATGGGATTTAGTGCCACTGCCTGATGGGAAAAAGACCATTGGCTGCAAATGGGTCTACAAAATCAAATGCAAGTCAGATGGCAGTGTGGAGAGATACAAAGCCAGGCTGGTCGCAAAGGGGTATGCCCAACAATATGGACTTGATTATGAGGAAATATTCAGCCCTGTTGCCAAGATGGCAACCATACGCACTGTGATTGCCTTGGCTACTGCTAAAGGCTGGAAATTGCAGCAGATGGACGTTAAGAATGCATTTCTTTGGAAGGGTATGTTCACCCTGATTTTTAGCATTATGTATGCAGGCTGAAAAAGGCATTGTACGGGCTGAAACAGGCTCCGAGAGCTTGGCATGCTAGGATCAGTAACTACTTGCAGAGATTGGGTTTTGCTATTGGCAGGGCTGATCACAGTTTATTTACAAAGAAGACTGACAGTGGCTTGGTAGTGCTGGTCATATACGTTGATGATTTGATAATCACTGGTGATGATGACTTGGGCATACAACATGTAATGAAGATGCTGAAATCTGAATTTGACATGAAAGACCTGGGAGAACTGAAGTATTTCTTGGGCATTGAGGTAATTCCAGCTGACAATGGGTTATGGCTGATGCAGAAGCACTATGCCATGGAGATGCTGAAGAAGTATGGCATGGCTGAATGTAAACCGTTGGATACACCTCTTGATCAGAATGTCAAGCTAGACATGAACACTGGGGCTGAAGTAGAGGATGTGACTATGTACAAGCAGATGGTTGGCAGCTTGATTTACTTGACCATCACTAGGCCTGACTTGAGCTATGCTGTAGGGCTCATAAGCCAGTTTATGCAGAAGCCTAGAAAGCCGCACTTGGATGCAGTTAGACGCATTATGAGATATGTTAAGTCCACTGTAGAGTATGGGCTGTTCTATTTCTCTCTCCTTCCTCTCTCTCTTCCAAGAGGCAATTCATGTGGGAAGAATCAAGAAGAGAACCGGTTGAAGGATGCTTGTTTGGCATGGTACCGGATCACTCATGGATCGATGGAGGGCTAGAGTTGGCTGTTCAAAGGTGGAAGTATATACATATTAGTTGAAATTCATGAAAATATTGTTTGTGTACTAGCACATAGGCTGATTGGGAAACATAACTGTTTGTGCACAATGAGACATCCACTATTGCATTGATCATACATGTGGTATCAACTCCTGGCAATGCATAGCAATTGTTTGAATTATAGTTGACCCACGCTTGAGAGGGTGAGATTCCCCTTGCCGTAGGTTAGCCGTTTGTTTCTTGGGAAAATTATTGGTGAAGAAACATGGTATCTCCTAGATCTCGCTAAAAAGAGAGGAGTCTTGTGCGAATGTATTTATATGTAAAAGCAGTGCATCTAGGGGTCAATTCCCAAGATGTAGGAGAGTTGTAGTGGGGCCACGAAAATAAGCATATGGGATGCCTCCAGTGTCTATGATACGTGGCACTTATTTCCAATATGTGTGGAATACCCCCTTTGAGGGGTTTTGGGGAAGGTGTCGTTGGACTCGGATCCAGCTACAAATGCAATATTAGAAGTATCTAGTGACATGCATTTAGTTATTAAGATGCTCCTGGCCTGTGAGGCCGTGTGGTGGTGGAGGTGTCTGTTATGTGCATGAGGTCTGGCTAGTGCCATAGTCAGTGCCAGTCCATTTTTGGTCCCATCACTCTATCTCCATCTGAGCTTTCAAATGACCAAGGTGCGGGACATAACACCACCCTTAATTCTTAGCCTAAGGATATGCATGTGCAAGCCACCTTGACTAGCTCAACTAATGCTCGATCTGCACAAGTGAATGCGCAAAGGGCAACAAAAGACATGACCACTTCTGATTGGCTCAAGGACTTGACACCGAAGTCTACCAACAGTAGCCAATCCACTCAACTATCCCTACTACCTCCAATCAAGAATCATAGTAGTCACAGCCTTTGACTGAGATGATGCCCCTTGTGGAACATGTCCTTAGCAATTCACCTATGAAAGAGGTGTTGCAACCAACACTGTTGACACCTCTAGCACTTTCAAAGCACCTAAAGCAGAGGCTTGAGGAGAAATCTCTTAAATATTTGGCCCAAGAGATGGCACATTTTACCAATGAACTAGAGATGAAGTGCATGATGAAGCTTGATCACAAGCTGACAGCCATCACATGTGGGTACATCCATGTGGACATCAAAAGGCCAACACTAGAGCACACAAAGCTCATAACTGAATCCCTGACATGGGATGAGCAACAACATGTTTGCTCCCGCTATGTAGTTATTATTGAGGAAGTCACAAAGGACATCCCAAAGGCCACAACTAGAGATTGTGCTTGATACCCTCATTCTATATTGCTCAATGTGAGACAAACAAGGAAAAGCTCAAAGCAATTGAACGAAAAGGGAAAGGACAAGGTAACTTTGTGCAGAAATGATACTCCAACCAAAGTTTGGCAATCAAAATTGGCCCCGACTAATGACACTCATGATGAGCAAAGAAAAGCCCTTTAGACCTCAATACATGATCCCATGTAGGTTTCCCCAACCTCATTAAGAGTGTTGGAAATAGTCCATGAGGTCCAGCTTTCTCACTATCCAAAAACATCCCTTGTACAATAAACTACTTCTAGAAGGAGATCTACACGTGGCTAGTAGGCTAGGAGTAGGGAGCATGGTACTTGATGTTAGCACATATATCTTCTACCTTACTCAAGACTCTACAATCCTAGATCTCTATGCTTCCTATCAATACAATCCTGACTTCTTCAGCTAGTTTCATCCAAGCCTACATGACAGGAACCCTAAAACGTCTCTTGATTCTACACTAGAGTCACCCAAACCTCCTGATCAAGAGAAAAACAACTATTAACACAACACCCGCTCTGATAAGAAGCAATAGATGCACGTTCCAATGGGTAAGGACAAGAGTCTAGAGCAAAAGCCCAACCAAGAGCAACTACCAATGCAATCAGATAAGGGGCCAAATAGGAAGGGCTAGACTCTCTAAGAAGAGAGGCAGTTGTACCCTCACAACCTCATGAGGTTGTTCAATATGTCACGGCTATGTCCCATGAAGACACACTAGAGAAAGAGAAGGCTAAGGCCCAACTAAGCACATCAATGATTGACCTAGTTTAGGGTCTTGAGTTTTTAAAAGATACACCTCAATTTCCCAAGAAAAAGAGGAGAAAACAACGGTAGTTGCAAGTGGCTATAGATGCCAAGAAGATTGAGACCAAGAGCATTGAAGAGCTGAGGAATAAAGCATCGAGTCCACCCACAAATGAGCCCATTGCCATCTCTCCTAATGATAGTGAAACCTCAGACACATTCGTGTGAGAAGGAAGAAGCTGCAAGAGTTTTTGGCTTCATGCCTGGATACAATGGATCTAGGGCAAGATACTTTGGAGTTATTGCCTCTTATTTGCTCTCCCATGTAGGAGATGCCAAGAATTTGAAGCTCCTTCCAGGCTATAGGAAACAAGAGTTCTTGAAATGTAGAGGCCATTACTATTAATGGTTGCTTGCAATACTCAATCCACCGACATGAGAACTCACATTGACCAATCAAGAGTGGATAAAACATTGTCACAATAGGTTGACAAAGCTATATCAGCCACATCCGAGGAGAGCCATGACACAATAGTAGTAAAGCCTCAGGAGAAACATGAAAATCCAAGGACATGAGCAATCCTAGCATTGACCAATCTTGCTCATGTAGGCATGAGCCCCCAGCTATGCTAAGACCGAGAGAAACTCCCGAAACCTTGCATGAGATAGCAACCGAGCAAGCCTTCATAGAACATAGAAGTGTCACAGAGTGCTTGATCAAGTTGGAAGCTAAAATCAAATTATTCACATGTGCTTACGTCCTTGTAGACATGACACATTCCCTAGGGAGAAGCTTGAGGAATATTTATCATACTTGCTATCCTGGGAAGAGTAAGAATATCTTAATGAGCACTATTACAAGCACATATATGAATGCATGCAACTAATCTCTGATGAAGAAGTTGACAAACTATGCTTAACTGTGACATTCAATGAAGCACTTTTCCAACCAATCTCTTATAGATAGAGTAACTAAAGTGACAATCAATGGGTCGAGAAAATGTTGGTTTCAAAACTGTGCCACAATGGCTGAACTTGGAGCCCAGATTATGACAGTCTTAGAGGAGCGACTTTGACCAAATGGCGATCTCAAAGAGACCCGACCTATGTGGTGACAACCTCCTTTTGAGCATTGAGTGTCATTCAGGGTATGGACTTAGCCAAAACTAGCCAAGAGAACTCTTTGATTGATAAAATTCTCATTGAGGAGGAGCTACATGTTGCCTGTAGACTTAGACAAGGTACCATGCTACTCGATGTTGCAAAATATCTATTGTTATTGAGTAGGGTGCCACAATTACTAGATATGTGTGCAATCCTGAGTTCTACAATTGGTTTTTATCCTCATGAAGTGACATGTATTTATAAACATGTATATAAATAAACAATGTGTTTTGTGATTGTGTATAAATAATACTAAAAGAAGCAAAGCCATCACACACACAAGCAATGATAATCAAGCATAGATGATATGCATCAAAGTCAACATTATGGGATTCAGATAAGTGATGTATTTTTGAGGTGCACCTGTTCATCATGGTTGAATCATATGACTTTCATGTACTCTCATGAGTTTCCAAGTGAATACAGGATGACACCGATCTCTATACGAAAGCATTCAATGTCCAAGTGAGAGCGGAGTTTTGAGCCCGGGATGTGCCTAAAATCTGCCAAAAAATCCGAAATTTAGGGAAAAAATATTTAACATCGAAAGCGGCGGATGCAGCTAGGACGATTTTAAGCACCAAGTGAAAGACGGCTTTTAAAAGGCGCCCGAGTGACACTTGTGGATTTTTGATAATTTTTTTGATTGCAATGCGGGATGCCAGAGCTGCCAGTCAGTGCAGGATGCCGAGACGGACGCGCAGGATTTTCAGAGGCTGAAACGGAGTCCGGACGAGGAAGAGGCCAAAAATTGGCCAAGATTTGAAAAGGTGGACAAATTTAAGACCAAAGGGGAGGTGCCCTTTGGGACTTTTAACCCCCCTCCCTCATTTTTGAAAAAACGTGGAGATGCCGTGAAGATGGCGTGGAAGAGCAGGCGGCACAAATTCCCCCCCCCCCCCTCACACATCATGATTGGAGGCTGAAAGTACCCCATGGAACCGACAATACTCGGCAACTTCTCCCTCTTTCCTGATTCTATCGCCAGTCCTCGCGTGAGATATGGCTGTCTGGATGAAGAGATCAGAATCTAGTCTTTCTCTCTCCTCCCTCTCTCTCCTCTCTATGGGCTGTTCATGTGCACCATCTTGAAGGAGAAATCGGTAAGGAGATTGAAGAAAACGGTGATAGAGATTGATAGAGATGCTAAAGAGTGATGTGCAGCATTGGATTGAGAGCAATGGAGGCTCCGTCTGCTGGTTATGCAGTCATTTAATGCATCTCGGGTTTCGTAAAAACATGGTATGACCATTTTTATGAAGAAAATGAAGGATTTTTGATAATTTATGATGATAATGATGTTTTTATTGGATGAAAATTTGTTCGTGTGCTGGTTGCATCATGATTAATTGCTGTGTATCAGAAAATTTTGATTTTGCAATGATTTACATGTGCTATTTAATTCCTGTAAACTTGAAATGCAATTTTTAAGCGGTAAAATGGTAGTTTTTCCGTTTCGGGTGGGTGAAAGGTGTTCCCATGGGAGGAAAATAGAAGATAAATTGAATGTTAGTATGTTGAAGTGATCGGAACATCAAAAATCAGAAAATAGCATATTTTATTGCCAAATAAATCAAGAAAATAGAAAAAATACAAGAAAAAATAGAAATACGCTTCACAAAAATAAGGAAAAATATAATGATTATTTGTGGATGTATGGTAGTGGCAAAGCATGAGTTTTAGCTTCAGTTTTCCCTATCTCTTTGTCAAAGTTTGTGATTTATCGCTTTCTATATATCAAAACATGACAAAATGAACCTCTACATCTATGCAACGAAAGCAATACCTAAACGTAGGGGGTTGGGATGTTTGAATGGTGCGATTTGCGTAATGATTGTTGCTGATTTTCTGATGCATATCATGACATAGAGTTTGTTATATTTTAATTAAGAGGATAGTAGCACGAGTGTTGTCTCAGTGCTATTCTTACATCACCGCAATGAGTTAGTGAATGAGCACTGGAAAGTCTGGTTGTGCACAACATGTGTCTCATTGAAAATTATGTTTGAGCACTTTAGGATCATCCACTTTGCATGTGCATGTCAACCATGGTATCAGAATAAGAAGGATTGGATGCATAGCACCTGTTTTCAATGACAATGACCCATGCTTGAGTGTGTAAAGGCATCCTAAGCCGTAGGATAGACGTCCGTTTCCTGGGGGATTATTTGGTAAGGGCACATGGTATCTCCTGGAGTACTTTTAAAATGAAAGAGTGAAGTTTGTTCGTTTGTTTTATATGTTGAGCAGTGCATCAAGGGGCTAATCCCTGCGATGTAGGAGAGTTGCAGTGGGGCCGCGGTGTTTCCATCGAGAGGCTGCCTCCCATGTATGTGATTATCGTGGCATTTATTGCCAATGTGTATGGGTTCTCCCTCTGCGGAGTTTATAGAAAGGGAAACGTAGGACTATAAAACTATAAACGCATAGATTAGGCTTTAGGACAATTCGTCCTTTAGCAATAGATAGATGCTCCTGGCCTGCGAGGCCGTGAGGGTGTGTTTGTCTATTATGAGCATGAGGTCCGACTAGTGCCATAGCCAGTGTCAGCCCATTTGAGGTCCCATTAGTGCCCGGAGCTGCCAACAAGTGGTGGTTCTCGAATCTAGGGTTTTCAGGGACCAAGAAGTTGGTTTATGTCCTCTGACAAGGGCCGTCAAGCCGAAATACAAAAAGCAGAATGTGCTGAGAGGGCTAGATGGCAGTTGGAGATTGTAAGTCCCTATTCTCCTCAAAGGAGTAGCCCGATACGCATAACAGGCAGTGGTCTTAGTAACCCAATTGCTGCACATAGTCCTTTAGGTGTAGGAGGAAGCGCAAGTTCTTCCTCTCTTCCACCAAGTCAACCCACTTTAAGTGGGGGTGTGATCCCATCAGTCCAAACTCCTATTGTCAATCCGATTGTCGTCATGGCACAACCCATTGCAATTCCTGCAGGGACGCTGGATCTGCCAGCTTTAGGAGTTCCTTTGCCCATTTTTAATGGGTTAGCCGAAGAAGATGCGGAGTTTCACATTTGCGAATTCCAAAGATTAATGTTTAATTACCGCATCCAAGATGAGGGACATCTCATGATGTTCTTTAACATGACGTTAAAAGGAAGGGCTATCATAGCATAGAGACTGGAACCATAACCACAATCGACCAATTTTATGCAGCTTTTCGAGGAGAATATGCCCCTGAAAGAGGTGGCCAATACTGGTTGCATGTTTTGAATGTAACACGCCAAGACCCCCATGAGAATGTGAAAGCCTATGCCAAGAAGCTTAAGGAAGTGTTTCGTAAGTTACAAACTTACATTCCTATTCCGCGGGCTGCCCAATTGCAATACTTCTTGCATGGATTGGATTTCAATATTCAGGTGCAATTGAGCAGTGTGGCTTTGGCTGATATAGACACTGCCATCACGCGGGTAGAAGGAGTAGAGTCACGATTACAAACGTCCTACTCCTCTCGAATAAATCTTAATGCGGGTCTAGTACCTCGAGGCCATTTACCTTTGATGAATGGAAGTCAAGGGATGCCTATGAATAACCCTAATGGGAGAGGAAGCATGGTTCAAAATGTACCTTTGCTGCCAGCTCCTCCCAGTGTGACTATGCCTATGGCTAGTCTGTTGGCTCCACCAAATGTTGGAGGCCAAGCTTTGAATCCTAATGTTGTTCCTGTGAGTCAACAACCAATGCCCAGTAAAATTGTTAGGCTAATGGAACGACGGATAGACGATCAAGGCTATGAGTCGAGTGCATCTAATGTCCTTGGCGAAGTTAAGGATATGATGAAGCACTACACTGACATGATTTCTAAACAATATTGGCAAATAGTTGTTGACGTCAATTTCCTGAAGAAGCAGCAGAATCTGATAGGGAGTCAACGCCTTGAAGAGAGTGGTCCCTCAAGATTCAGCTGTAAGTGGTGTGGCAGACAACATTTCCCTAGAAACTATCCAAATGTTAAATGTGATATTTGTGGGAAGTCGGGCCACTTAGCCGCTACCTGTTGGAGTAAGATTAGTTCCCTCCAACAAGGGAGGAAATAGCCAGGTCCAGTTAATCATAGAGCGCAAGGTAATAAGCTCCAGCAAAATGATGGACCAAGACAAATATTGCAAAGGGAAAGACCACTATAGAAGAGTTGCCACAAGGCAATGGAGTCAGCCTTATCGAGGCTATACGCATCAATGGCACTGAAACCTCTAACCTACGAGCTGTGACAAGAGGCCAAAAGGCTAAAGAGGTTGACAAAGATAAGGAAAAACCGGTCGAGGGAAACCCTAAGCAAGGGGATAAGGGGACGCAAGTCCTAAATCCTGGCATGGAAGGTGGACCTCTAAGGCCTGTTGAAAAAAAAGTCGATCCTAAGAAGGATAAGGAAGTGCCAAGGAAGAAGGCAAGAGCTAAAAAAGAAGCACCAAAGCCGGTCCCGAGACCAAAAGAGAGAATGGTTTGGTGAGAAAAGAGAGCTTTGGCTACCTATCATGATTTTGATTTAGCAAGTTCTCTTTGCGAAGTCAAACCAGATGTAAACCTCTTACAGTTGATTAAATTATCTCCAAGAGTACACAAGGAATTCAAGAAGATCCTGTGTATTAGGTATATTGTAGAACCTTTGGGCATAGCACGAGTAGGGGAAGATTGGTTTGATCATGCTGAAAAGAATTGCCCTAGGGTTCCAGCATATGTGGATGGAATATTAGTGGAGCATGCTATTGTAGACACTGGGTCCTCCGTCAATATCATGAGTTCAGAGTTGATGGAGAGGTTGGGTCTAGGCATCCAAAAAGATAGCTCCACCCTTCTTAGAATGGCTGATGATAGTCTAAGGCAACCAGAAGGTTACGTTACTAAAGTCCATGTTACAGTTGCAAGTGTAGAATGCTTCTTGGACTTTAGGGTAATAAGATTTGCAGGACGTCCTAGCTATCGAGTCTTGCTAGGTGGGCCTTGGATCTTACAAACAGACTGTCAAGTTGATATACCCGCCGGTCGAGTGGTTCTAGGTAGAGGTGCTAATCGAGTAATAGTTGATGCTTACCTTGAGTCTCCTTAGAGTGAGAGAGCTCCTTTATCCTCTACTGAATTAGAAACAGCAGATGATCCATCTGGTAGTGAGACATCATCTAGTGATGAATCTAAAGAGGGGTCCACTACAGAGGATATTTATCGGATAACTCTAAATGAGCCGATAGAGCCGCAAGATAGGATAAGAGACGCGGGTGTGATTGAGTTGGACCTTGGCATGCGGAATGATTCGTGGCCAATTAAATTAGGTTCTATGCTCAGTTCAGTAGAAAGGGAGGACTATGTGTCCTTGATTCAAGAATTCCGCGATATCTTTACTTAGAGTTATGATGAGATGAGAGGCATTCCTCCCAGCTTGGCTGTTCATACTATTCCTGTAAAAGAAAGCAGTTGTCCTGTGTGTCAAAAAGTAAGGCGTATGCCTTTTGAACTGAGGGACGGGTTGTTTGAGGAGTTACAGAAGTTACGGAAAGTTGGTTTAATCTTCCCTGTACAGCACATGGAATGGTGTTCACCAGTTGTTATCAGGAAGAAGAAAAATAACCAGATTCGATATGTGTAGATTTTAGAGAGCTGAATAAGCAGACGGTTAAGGATTACTACCCGTTGTGCCATTTATTGACCAGATTTTGGATCAATTAGCGAGTAGGGAAATATATTCATTTATGGATTGCTTTGCGGGTTACAACCAGATGGCAATTGCAGAAGAGGACAAGTTGAAAACAACTTTCATTACTGTCTTTGGTACTTTTGCGTACCATGTGATGGCCTTTGGTTTGTGCAATGCACCTGGATCATGGCAACGAACAACAGACAAGACCTTTGGTGACATCTCCCCAGATGAGTTGAAAGTATTTATCAATGACTTGGGTGTCAAGATTGTGGGAGAGAAGGAAGGAGTCTCACTTGTAATACTTCAGTTCTCCTAGGTCTTTCATGTCAAATTCAGATTTCAGCATCTTCATTGCATGCTGTATGCCCAAGTCATCATCACCAGTGATTATCAAATCATCAACATATATGATCAGCACAACTAAACCACTGTCCGTCTTCTTTGTAAATCGGCTATGATCAGCCCTACCAACAGCAAAACCCAATCTCTACAAGTAGTTACTGATCCTAGCACGCCAAGCTCTCGGAGCCTGTTTCAGCCCGTATAATGTCTTTTTCAGCCTGCATACATAATGCTGAAAATCAGGGTGCACATACCCTTCCGGCTGAACCATATAGACATCCTTTGCTAGGTCACCGTTAAGAAATGCATTCTTAACATCCATCTGCTGCAATTTCCAGCCTTTAGCAGCAGCCAAGGCAATCACAGTGCGTATAGTTGCCATCTTGGCAATAGGGCTAAATGTTTCCTCATAATCAAGTCCATACTGTTGGGCATACCCCTTTGCAACCAGCTTGGCTTTGTATCTCTCCACACTGCCATCTGACTTGCATTTGATTTTGTAGACCCATTTGCAGCCAATGGTCTTTTTCCCTTCAGGCAGTCGTACTAAATCCCATGTTTTATTTTCAGCCAAGGCATTCATTTCTTCATCCATGGCTACACACCAATTCTCATCTTTCACTGCTTCAGCATATGTACTTGGTTCTTTGACCTCCATCACTTTTGTCATGTACGCATAATGCTCTGCAGAATAGCCATTGTATGTCAACCTGTCAATAGGGTCTCTGACCCTTTGCGAGCGTCTAAGCTGTGGTGCACTACTTGATTCACCTCTCTCATGAGGCGGAATGTACCTGTTCTGCCTTGTGCCAGGCGTATAGACAGTCGGAATACCAAGTTCGCTATCTAAAGTATCACTAGACTCATAGCCCGAAGTCATTCTGCCAGGTGTCATCATACTAGATGCATCCTCAATAACTTTCTCTTTTCCTTTGCTGTCCAATACATCATGTCTCCCCCTCACTGACATACCCGTGTCAGTGGACAGTGAGCTCCTCAATCTCCCTGTCCATGGGGATATTGTCTGACTGATAGGCCCTGTCATAGCAGTGCTCTGCTGCAAATCAACTGTAGAGACATGAGTGGAAGGCATATCGGATGGCACTGTAACTGGTGATATATACCAAGAACCCATCTCATAAAAAATAACATCCCTGCTTACCAAAGTCTCCGTGGTAGAGGGATCATAGCATTTGTATGCCTTCTTCTCTTGCGAATATCCAATGAAAACACACTTATGTGCTTTGGGATCCAACTTCTTCCTTTTCTCATCTAGAATATGCACATAAGCAAGACAGCCAAAGACTTTCATGTGACTTACATTTGGCTTATAGCCATACAACTTCTCAAACGGTGTCATCTCATGAATACCTGCAGTGGGAGTCCCATTCAAAATGTATACGGCTGTCATAACAGCCTCTGCCCAATAGTAAAGTGGCATATTCTTTTCATTCATCATAGCCCTAGCAGCTTCCATCAGAATTCTATTCTTTCTTTCAGCTACTCCATTTTGCTGCGGAGTGTAGCGGCAGGTGAGCTGCCTACGAATGCCATTTTCAGCTAAGAAATCATCAAATTCATTTGATACATACTCCCCACCACTATCAGATCTCAAGCAAGAGATGTAACATTCAAACTCCTTCTCAACCTGTGCTTTAAATTGCTGAAAAACAGCAAAGACCTCATCTTTTGTTTTCAATATGTAAAGCTAGGTATATTGACTGTAGTCGTCAATGAAGGATACATAATATCTAGAACCTCCCATAGATACATTATGAGCTGGCCCCCAAACATTAGAATGCACTAACTGCAATGGACGTGTACTCTATCGTACATTCCTGATAAATGGCAATCGTGACTGCTTACCAAACTGGAAAGCCTCGCATACATGACCAATATCTGAATATTGGAACTTCGGTAACCCTGTAACTAGCTGTTTCTTTTGCATAATTTGCAGCCTTTGAAAATTTACATGCCCCACTCTCTTGTGCCATATTTCCAAATCCCTAACAGTGCCACAACCATGGGCAAACATAACTGAATTCAGCTCTGGCAAAGAAGCATCAAGAGTAAACATTCTGCCATTCCTGTGACCACGAGCTATCAACTTGCATCCATTTCCAAATTCTTCAATAAAGCAGCCATGCTTGTTGAATCTAACCTACAAGTTTTGCTCCGTCGTCTGACCAACAGATAACAAGTTCTTCGTAATTGAAGGGACATGCAATACATCATGCAAATTTTTCTTTCTGCCATTATGGACCACAAGAGGCACTTTGCCTTTATGCTCAATGCTATGCTGCGTGTCATCACCTGTGCATACATAGCCATGCTTTTCAGCCACCATATCTGTGAACCAATCACCGTGAGGGGTCATGTGATTCGACGCCCCTGAATCAATGTACCACACTACATCATCAGATGATTTTTCAGCAGCCTTATCTTTGACATACTGCATGGTAAATAGTCTATCACCAGAGTCATCTGCCTGACTGGACGTAGCATAATGTCCATGCTGCTTGCCCTTCTGATTTCCCTGCTTCTTCCAGCAATCCTTTGCAATATGCCCATACTTTCCGCAGTAGTGACAATCCTTATCTTTATTTGGATTGTTTGACTGACGCTGCTGCTGCCATGAGCCTCTACCACGGGAGTTAGATCTCCCCCTGCCGCGAAAGGTTCCACCACCTCTTGCATTTGATGACTACTGATTGCTATTACTATAGGATGCATTCTGCTGGCCTCTTCTGCCAGATCCATAGCCTCTACCACGGCTACCACGACCATGCTGATTCGAATAAAAAACTGCATCCTTATTCTTAGAGCTGCTTGACCCTGTAGCTAAGCCAAGCTTCACCTCTTCATGAATCAATAATGCAACCAGCTCATTAAAATCAGGCATCTCAGCCCGCACAGATACTGAAGTGTCAAAAGACTTATACTCCGGACCCAAGCCATTTAAGGTCACTGCAACCATATCCTCATCTTCTACCTGTGAGCCAACAGATGCCAGCTGATCTGCTATGGTCTTAACCTTTGTGACATAATCTTGTATGGATCTATTCTTCCTCTCCATGTTATTGAATTTCTGCTTCAGTTGTATCTTCCTTGCACTTGTAGTTGTGCCATAGTATTTGACCAATATATTCCATGCATCTGCTGGGGATTTACAGTTCATGATCTGCATCACCATAGCATTCGAGATACATAATGACAACCAATGTAAAACTCTGTGAACTCTTTCCGTCCAAGCTCGATGCGCTCGTCTTTGATCAGCTGTAGGATTCCTATCTGGAACTTCAGGTTCAGCCTCAACACCTGTCACTAAGTCCCAGTATCCTTTGCCTATCAGAAAGTTCTCCATGCGAAACTTTCATATTGCATAATTGTTGCTATCAAGCTTTTCTCCCACAATCTGGGTTACATTATCAGTTCTATCAGCATTTGCCATGTTGCAGACCTTGCCTGATTACCTGCAAACCAAGATCTTAACAGTTCAACTTCAGCCCGGAACTGTTTATGACAGTTTTCTGCAATTAATTGCAGTAAAAAACCAGGGTATTTCAGCCCACTAACAGTCCAAAACAACTCACACCAAGTGGCTTAACCTGTGAGTAAAGCAGTCAATGCAAATACTATGTATCCACTTCGGTTTAAACTCCTGCAACCTCACTGCCAGGGTACATATATGCAGTCTGAAAACTGTACTTCTGTGAGTGACCAGCAGTGATCTCAAACCCAAAACTGAGTAGTATACATGTCATACATGTCCCAAACTTCCATAGATTGTTGCTAGTACATGTGTTAAGCCATGCATAGGCATAGAACCTCAAAACAGTATATAACCAGCATATATGAACATTGTAAATAAATTCCCAGATTTCAAACAACCAATGCACTGGCAACAGGGATTAATTTCAGTCCCAAAAAACCATAAACCATTTGCATCACTTCCGTTTCCAATGCTCAAGCATTCAACAATCATAGACCAAGTCTTCAAGTACCTGTGGAACAAACCCAACCAACTAGTTCTTCAGAAATACCCAATTTGTGCTTTATGTCTGCAAATTTTTTTTAGTTTTCAGCCTATCATAGGCTCTCAGATCAGGCCATTTCAAGCTCCAAGTTTATGTCAAAATACCCAAGAAATATGACATGTCTTCTACCGAGCATCAAGTGCTACATCCAAGTTCAATGTACATGCCAAAGAGCATCCAAAAATGCAGACTTCTCAAGTGTATAATGTCACTGTAAGTTCAATGACAGTTCAGCCCTGTGTATTCAGATCTGTACACCTCTATTATAGCTCCCACATGAGCTCCCACAAGAGCAATAGTAAGGTATACCCTTCAAGAACCTTCCTTGGTATGCATCCAAGCTCTATGCCACCTGACAAGTGCTATACTTCTTGAATCTCAGCCAAAGAGAGCAGCCTGTTCATAGGCACAGTCCACACAAACTGTTCAGAGTACATTCAGATCAGATTTACCCACTTGTTGATGCTCAAAGAAGCTTTGGTGAATCTCCAGACAAGCCACACTCCTAGTGATGCTCAATAGAGCCTTGGTAAGCAGCCCATGTGCTGAATCTCAGCCATGGAGTTCAGCTTGGAAACAGGCGCAAACACGCTGGTTGGGCAGATCTGTGCTGCTGCACATCTTGCTCATTACTATGATAATGATGCACTCACTGGTGCTCAATCAGTCCTTGGAAGACTTCTCAGCAAGCCACAACCCTGCTTCAAGCCATGAGACTCCAATGCTTCACAGTACATACCTCTAGTGTGACCTTTGATGGAAATGACAGTCAGTCCTCTTCTTTTTCCAGCTCTTCAGTTCACTCTTCAAGTCTTCTTATTGAGTGCATTCCACCAGTGAGCCCATTCATGGCTCTGATACCATGTTAGATTTCATGGAAGCAGGAAGGAGAGCAACAGGGAGTGAAGCAACATGCTTACACTCTCTATTCTTCTTCTTATTCATTTAGCACACACACATAGTGCATATACAACCTAAGGTCATAAAGACCATTCACACTAGAAGTAACACCGACTTATTTAATACACTTAACTAATCTAGCCAGACTAGCTGTGTCCCGGTCAAATACACATGTACGAGCTTGATATTCTAACACTTATGAACAAGTTGCAATCGCCTGATCGTCTGGCAAAGTGGTTAATCACTTTGCAGGAGTTTGATTATGAGATTAAGAGTAAGCCACCAAGGTTGTAGGGTATTGTGGAATGCCTTGTGGATTTCGGGGAGCTGAAAGAGACTTTGGTTGAAGGAAGTGATATTGAAGAAATGTTTAAAATTGATACAGCTTCTATCCCATCTTGGTATGCTGCTATCACGCATTATCTATCAATGGGAGAGACTTGAGCTGGCTTATCAAAATTTGAAAACAGGAAAATCAGACAATAGGCTTTGAAGTTTTCCTTGATCGTAGGAACACTATATCAGCAGGGTGTTGATGATATTTATCGCCGATGTGTGATGCCTGACAAGGTTCCTTTCATCTTGGAAGAGTGCCATGACTCTGCATGTGGAGGGCACTTCGCAGGATGGTTGACGGCACAGAAAGCTTTAAGAGTTAGGTATTGGTGGCCGTCCATCTTCCAAGATTCCTTTGAGTATGTTAAGAGATGTGATACCTGTCAAAGACATGACAGCAGAGAGAATAGGAAACGCCCACTTATGCCTATCATGGCTATCCTTCCATTTGAGAAGTGGGGCATTGATTTTGTGGGTCCTATCACCCCGTCGCCGTCGTCTACTACTCAGAAGAAGTACATTATAGTAGCAACTGATTATTTTGCAAAATGGTCAGAAGCATGGGAAACGAGGTAGGACAATGCAAAAGAGACTGCAAGTTTCCTCTTAGAGTAGATTATTTGCCGTTTTGGTCCACCCAAGGAACTAGTGTTAGACCGTGGAACCCACTTTTTGAATAAAGTGATCAAAAGCTTGAGTGAAGCTTGGCAAATCAAGCACAACAAAATGACCCCCTATAATCCGCACGCAAACGGACAAGTCAAAAGTACTAATAAGAAGCTTGTGGGTATCTTGTCTAAAATAGTCTTTGAGAAGAAACGAGACTGGGACAGGAAGTTGTATGTGGTAGTATGGGCGTACAATACAACGTTCAAGCGAGCTACCGGCCATACTCCATTTAAATTAGTTTATGGGGAAGAGTGTGTGTTACCCCTCGAAATCAAGTTGCCAACCATACAGTTTACAATTAACCACTCTTTGGGAGATGAGGATTCACTCTTTGAACGTTTCATGACCATAACTTACCTAGATGAACTGAAATTGCAGAGCTCATTACACCACGAGGTAGCTAAATGTCGGATGAAGCAGTTGCACGACCTTAAAGCAAAGAAGTATACCTTTAAAAAGGGGCAATTAGTTTTGTACTATGATGCATGTAGAGAGCTGTTTCCAGGGAAGTTGGAACCTAGATGGGATGGCCCCTACAAGATTGTCAGGATAGGGAAAAATTAGGTCTACGGCTCTACTAGTTGATCTGCAAGGAGTAGAATTTAAAAATAAGGTTAATCTTAATAAGATTAAACCTTATTATTTTTTAGTATGCT
Organism: Lygodium microphyllum; assembly: GCF_053477565.2. NCBI lineage: Eukaryota > Viridiplantae > Streptophyta > Polypodiopsida > Schizaeales > Lygodiaceae > Lygodium > Lygodium microphyllum. The sequence goes on from NC_141139.1 coordinate 172,369,387, forward strand.
AACACGGAAAAATGCATTGCATGTCCATGCTGGGGCTGATTTGAGACCCGCAAAAGAGCTTAAAGCTGGTTGATGGGATGGTTAATTCCTTATTTGGAGCACCCATATCTGGAGCAGAGATACCATCAGGGGAAACTTATCTGGTGGAGAAAAGGATACAAAGTGATTGAGCAAGAAGACGGAACCTTTGTGTGGGAGATCAAAGTCTTTTGCCATCACTGCTTGCGAATGTTGACAAGTATCCCTGTTGAGTTTAATGAAGAAGGTGGGATGGAGCCGTCAGTTCATCCTCTAAACATGCTAAATTTTGACTATCATAATTACGAATAGAGGAGTTAAGTTCGTGATGGAAGGCTGTGTAAACCCATTGTGGACGTACACATTATATTTTGACGGAGCATCCACGGGCCTTAATAAAAAGGGGAGTGTTGGAGTAGTAGTCCGACCTCCCCGACGTAGGGTTACGATGAAGTTAGTGTCAAGATTGTGGGAGAGAAGGAAGGAGTATCACTTGTAGCTTTCTTGCTTGCACAATGGGGGAATACACACAAGGGTGGAGGCTGAAAACAGTTTTCCTCTTCTTAGTTGTGTAAGCCAAAAGAACTCTAGTACAAGGAAATAGAAGAACCCTATATATGGGTCTCAAACCAAACTCAACTAACTAAGGTGGCATACTAACTGAGCCACGAACTAGAGTAGATAAGGATAGCTATCATGTAGCTATTATTCATGGGCGGTGCACCAACCACATCTACAACTGACAAGTCGGTGACATAAATGCACAACGGCCACCCTGGCATATCACGAGTGGAGCTCGATATCTCAACACTCCCCCTCGAGCTCAATCCCAATTCCTACACACCAAGCAGGCCTCTGAACTTGCGTAGCTTCTTTGCGCCCAATGCCTTCATAAATATGTCAGCTACCTGATCCTCTGTGCTGACATAAACTAGATCAATAAGACCTAGTAAAACCCTCTCTCGCACATAGTGATAATGCACCTCAATGTGCTTTGTTCTAGCATGATAGACTGGGTTATTTGCCAAGTGTATACTACTCATGTTGTCACAATAAATGACAACTGGCCCATTTGTAGACTGATGCATATCATAAAGTAGCTTATGCAACCAAGCTACCTCACATGCAGCCATTGCTGCACCCCTGTACTCAGCCTCTGTGCTCGACAAGGCAACTGTAGGCTGTTTCTTGCTGCTCCAAGTGAGTGCAGCACTCCCAAAAGAGAACACATATCCACTGGTAGATCGTCTATCAGAAATACTACCAGCCCAATCAGCATCAGTGTATCCATGCAGCTGTATCTGAACCCCAGTCTCATAAAATAGTCCATACTGCAATGTGGACTTCACATACCTGAGTATGCGTCTAGCCGCATCCAAATGTGGTTTCCTTGGAGCCTGCATAAACTGACTTACCAATCCAACAGCATAGCTCAAATCTCGCCTGGTAATAGTCATATAAATCAAACTTCCTACTATGCGTCTGTACATAGTAGGGTCTTCCAGACGCTCACCTGCATCTGTGCTCAGCTTTACATTCTGCTCCAAAGGAACTGAAATAGGCTTACGGCATGTCATCCCATATTTGGACAGCATGTCCAATCCATACTGCCTCTCCAAGAGCTGTATCCCACTTGGTGATCTAATCACCTCAATGCCCAAGAAATAACGCAGCTCTCCCAAATCCTTCATCTCAAACTTCTGCTTCAATAGCATTTTCACATGAAGAATATCTTCATCACTGTCACCTGTCATAATCAAATCATCAACATAAATGACAAGTAGCATAATACCTTTCTCTGTTTTTCTCACATAAAGTGAGAAATCTGCCTTGGAAATCTGAAAGCCAATAGTGACAAGATACTGTCCTATCTTGTCAGACCATGCTCTAGGTGCTTGCTTCAAGCCATACAAGGCTTTCTTCAACCTGCAAACAAACTTAGGATGAACAACATGCACATAACCTCGTGGCTGCTCCATATAGACCTCTTCTTGCAAATCACCATGCAAGAAGGCATTCTTTACATCCATATGATGTAAAGACCATCCCTTTGATGCAGCCATAGCAATGACTGCTCTTACGGTTGCCATCCTTGCAACCGGACTGAATGTTTCTTCATAGTCAATGCCATATGTTTGTGCATACCCCTTGACTACTAATCTTACCTTGTATCTGTTCACAGAACCATCTGCATTGTGCTTCACCTTATAAACCCACTTACAGCCAATTGCATTCTTACCTTTAGGGAAAGGTACCAATTCCCATGTAGCATTTGCTTCCAAGGCATCCATTTCTTCATCCATGGCTTTCTCCCATTTTTCTTTTCCCATGGCTTGCTCAAAAGAAGTGGGTTCTGGTTCCTGTATCACTTTGACCATATATGCATAGTGAATGGCTGTAAATCCATCATATTTCAGCCTATCCACAGGATACCTAGCTCTCGTAGACCTGTACAAAGTAGGTTCACTCCCAGGTGCTCTCAAAACATCCCTGGTCTTCCTTACTCCAGGTGTAACAATAGAAGGAATACCCAACTCATCATCAATGCTCTGTTCTGAGCCACTAGATTCACCATCCACATAAGAGTGACCTGCATTCACATCAAACATGGGCTGATCAACCTTCTCTTTTCCTTTTCGTGATACCTGCATACCCCTATCTGCATTGCTTTGAGAAGATTCTCGTGATCTCAATCTGCCTGTCCATGGCGAAGAATGTGAACCACTGCTAGAGGACGCTCCAGGTCCACTAATATTTTGTGACTGTTGCTGTGAATGCTGTGCAGCATTAGCATTTTGTGCATCTACATCATCAATCACATTTACTGGTTTATACCAGCTACTCATCTCATAAAAAACAACATCTCTGCTCATTGTAAACTTACGACTAGAAGGGTTATAGCATCTATACCCTTTTTGCTGCAGAGAGTAACCAATAAAGATGCACTTCTCAGCTTTTGAATCCAACTTGGATCTCAACTCATCTGGCACATGTACATAGGCAATGCAACCAAAAATTTTCAAATGAGAAATATCTGGTTTCCTACCAGTATACCTCTCCTCTGGAGTCATGCCATGTATTGCTGCAGTGGGAGTCCTGTTCATCATATAGACTGCTGTAGCAACTGCTTCAGCCCAGTAAAAATCTGGCAAGTCTTTTTCGTTGAGCATGGCACGAGATACCTCTCCAATATGCCTGTTTTTCCTTTCTGCAATTCCATTTTGTTGTGGGGTATGACTGCATGAATATTGCTGCTTTATGCGATGCTCCTGCAGGAACCTTGCAAACTCATTTGAGAGGTGCTCTCCCCCTCCATCTGACCTTAGGCATTTTATTTGCAGGCCTGTTTCTTTTTCAACCATAGCTTTAAGAGTTTTGAAATGCCCAAAAACTTCACTTTTCTTTTTCATAAAATACACCCAAACTTTTCTGCTATAGTCATCAATAAAAGTGACAAAATAATGACAGCCTCCAAGAGATGCAGCTTTAGTAGTCCACACATCAGAGTGGATTAATTCCAACGGCTTCTCACTCTCTTGAACATGTCTAGGAAATGGTTTCCTTGCCTGTTTTCCAAATTGACAGGCTTCACATACCTTATGCATTTCTGTAACCTTGAATTTAGGAAATCGTGCAATAATATTTTGGGCCTGTATTGATTTAAGTCACTGTACATTAACATGACCAATGCCTTTATGCCAGATATCAATATCTGCAACTACATCGGTCCCATGTGCAAATATTGCTGCACTCAATGCAGGCATGTCTGCATCCAACGTAAACATTCTGCCCTTCTTCTTTCCTTTTGCTATCAAGCGACCTTTATTTTTCATATCCTCAACAAAGCATCCATGGGAATTAAATCTGGCCTGCAAGCCCTGCTCAACCATTTGACCAACTGAAACCAGATTCTTGGTGATATTCGGGACATGAAATACATCGGACAAGTATTTCTTTTTCCCATCCTGCATAGACAAAAGGAATTTTTCCAATCTGCACAATAGGATGTGCAGTATCATCACCAGTCTCCACAAATCCTGGTTTTTCCATTTTCCTTGCATCCTCCATCCATTCTGCATGACCTTTCATGTGGTTTGATGCACCTGAGTCAACATACCACACATCGTTGCTTTCTTCTGCACTTGTCACAGAATTGGTCATGTGCTGCACCATGAACAAATGCTCATTTCTGTCATCACCCTGTCTACTAGAAGATGCATAATTCCCTTGTTGCAATTTTCCATTCATGATGTCATTCTGCTTTTTATAGCAGACTTTAGCCATATGACCCATTTTACCACAGTAGTAGCATTCAACATTACTGTTTGCATTTTGGCCTCTTTGCCATCCACCACGACCTCTTTGGTTCCCCCTGCCTCTAGAGTTACCACGTCCTCCTCCATAGGACTGGTTTTCTTGATTTTGCTGCATATTCTGATTTCTACCACGGCCTCCAGATCGGCCTCCTCTACCTCTGCCTCTACCTCTTCCAGCATTTGAATACAAGACAACTTCTTTTGAAGTTCCTCTTGAAGAAGATGCACCACCATTTCTCTGCTCCTCAGAAATTAGAAGAGCAATTAACTCCTCAAAATCAGGAAATCTTTCACGAACTGAAATGGATGTCCGAAACTGTGCATAATCCTTTCCTAGACCATTCAAGGTCACAGAAACTACATCATCATCTTCCACTGGCGACCCAATGGAAGCAAGTGCATCTGCAATCTTCTTCACTTTCATGTGGTAGTCATTGATACTCATACTTTCTCTTTGCACATTATGCAACTCTTGCTTGAGCTGCATTTTCCTGGCTTGCGTATTTGTGCTATACATTTTTGACAAAGTATCCCATGCCTCCTTTGGCGTACTTGCATCCTGAATATGCACAATCATAGAGTCTGAAATACTGATAGACAGCCAGTACATAACTTTCCTGGCTCTCTCATGCCATACTTTGAATGCCTGCATTTGCTGTTGATTGGGAACATCAGGAAGAACTGGTTCTTCTTCATTTCCTGCAACAAATTCCCAATATCCTTTTCCCATAAGGAAATTTGTCATTCTAAACTTCCATGCTTGGAAGTTGTTGTTGTCAAGCTTTTCAGTTACAATCTGTGAAAGAGAATCAGACGCCATTACAGAATACTGCAGAAAATTCTGTCACTGCAGAGAACAGAGCTTCAGCCTCACAAGGGCAAATCTGCAAAACTGACGAAAGTGGTATTTAACCACACAGTCACTTCCTAGTGACGATTTTGTATCAACAAGCAACAAGGATGATTCTGTAACTCCCAATGTCTTTGCGCACAGGCATACGATGTAATTTCTACAGTAACTTTTCACCGACCTGTAGAACAGTGGTCGCACAGCATAAAACTGGGCCTTTTCTTGAGTGCGTGCAGAAAACTTCCGCCTCCAAAACAGGCCCCGAAATGGCCTCAAACCAAAAAAACAGGGTCACCTAGGGCTAAAGCCCTAAGCCACAGCATATACTGCCCTCTTGCTTCACCGCGAAGGGCGTCTCAACCTGAGACAATGCACTCTTGCAATTTCCGGCTGTGCTACCTGCAGAGATCTACTCCCAAAACAGAAAATGAAAGCAACACTGCTCCTCTTACCAGAACACCGCGAGCTTGGCTTGCTTTCTTGAGCTCCTTACCACGAACAAGGCTCTGATACCATGTCAAGATTGTGGGAGAGAAGGAAGGAGTCTCACTTGTAGCTTTCTTACTTGCACAATGGGGGAATACACACAAGGGTGGAGGCTGAAAACAGTTTTCCTCTTCTTAGTTGTGTAAGCCAAAAGAACTCTAGTACAAGGAAATAGAAGAACCCTATATATGGGTCTTAAACCAAACTCAGCTAACTAAGGTGGCATACTAACTGAGCCACGAACTAGAGTAGATAAGGATAGCTATCATGTAGCTATTATTCATGGGCGGTGCACCAACCGCATCTACAACTCACAAGTCGGTGACATAAATGCACAACGGTCACCCTGGCATATCACGAGTGGAGCTCGATATCTCAACAGTTAGCTTCTTATCTCGGGGTAGGATTCACTAACAACATGGCAGAGTATAAAGCCTTGATTATGGGACTGCATATTGCCTAGCAAGGTGGTATTCGATGGTTGTTAGTAAAAGGGGATTCCCAGTTGATCTTGAATCAACTAGATGGGACATACACAGTGCGGAATCTCATCCTTTGTATGTATCATCGAACTGCCATGACCCTACTTGAGGAGTTTGAGAGAGTGTCTCTTCAGCTGATTCCACGTTACTGGAATCAGTTTGCGGATTCACTAGCAAACCTTGCTTATGAAGAAGACATTTTCTTCAATTGTGGTCCTAGTGTGGATATTGCTATAAATAATGAGACAGGACCCGGTCACTTGTGGGGAATGTTATCAGAGCATGCAATATATGGCAGGCGATGGTTGATATGGGTGATGCAAAGAGTAGTCGAGACCCATCTACCGTTGTTATCCTGGACCCATAAGCTGATTAGACGACATGTTATGCGTACGCCTCTTGCTATATATGCAGGAGGGATGGGTCATAATCTTATGCATTTAGCTTAGGGTTGCGAGCCCTATTTTTCCTCCTTGGAAAGGAGCATATTATTGTATATCTGTACTATTTCAGGGAGGGATGTGTAGGTGCTATTCTGTTTGATCTCGTTAGGCCAAGAGGGCCAGTTTCATGGGGTTTTAAATGTTTTATTTCATTAGGCCAAGAGGGCCGATCAGTTTTTGTAGTGGAATGCTTTATTTCATTAGGCCAAGAGGGCCAGTTGTCTGTTTAGTACATGTGCAGTTAATGGTTTCTTGTTTTAGTTCTATGCTAGACAGGTTTAAAGAAGAGCTTGGAGGGAGCCTATGTCGTGCGGAGACTTCTCGTGGCCCTATCCAAGTGATATTTCTCCTTTACGAGTACCGTGTTTTTATGCTGTATGTATCTATGTACTTGTAGGGGATTTTGTTTTCTTGTTGGGGACCGGCGTCCAAGGCATGAAGTCCCAGGTTTAGGTTAGGTATGTCTGAGTAGTCGTTGCCTCCTATAAAGACATTTCCAGGAATTGAAATACCTATTTTTGAAGGGAGTTCTAGTGACCCTGTTCTACCAGCCTGCTAGGAAGCCATTCTAGGAGTTCTTGTTAGTTGTGAGACAGTTAGAGAAGCCTGCTGGAGGAAACAAAGATAATGATAGAGAGGAAAAAATCCCGAATATCTCGAAGAAAATAAATATATAAAAAGGTGTGTAAAAAGGGGATCTAACCCCTATAAAAATAGGAAAGAAAAGAAAGGAAAATTTATAAGCAGTTGATCATCACCTTGTGAAGGCCTGGCAGGTTCCTGGGGACGAGTCAGACCCGGGGCCGATGCCTTATCTTCCTAGGGGTGGCGTCTTGCTAGAAAAGAAGAAATTCATGAAGGTTGGAGCGAAAATAAAAGTGAGCGTTAGAAAAGGATTCAGTGTTGTCTTGCGAGGGCTTGGTAGGTTCTTGGGTACCGAGACAGGTCCTGAGGCCGATGCCCTGTTCTCCTTGGGTCACTACGCTCAACTCCCTCCTTTTTACACGCCCGAGTATGGAAAAATAAAAACCTAAAAGAAGGAATGTGCTAAAAAGAAAATACTTCTTGATCAGGCTATAGGAGTCCCCGCCTAGTAGGAGCTCCTGGTTGTGTTGTCCTTAGTTAGGTAGGTAGTTCAGACCACCACTTAGGGCGACCTCTTTGATAGTTCTTTTTAGTTTGGCCATGTTGGAGCAGTCAGTTAGTGACTAGCTTCGGAACTTCTATTAGATTATGCTAGGCCTACTCCTTGTGGATTTCATGCCTTGGTTTTGTCACGGGGTAGGGTGAGCATTGTGCTGTGTTTTAATATGTATCTATTTTGTATAAGCTTGATGCTTTCTTTGGTTGTTTTGTGCAGATCTATTCTGGGATTCGACAGGCTGAGTCACTCTATCCCGTGGTTGCCAATGAGAGCGGAGTTTTGAGCCTGGGATGTGCCTAAAATTTGCCAAAAAATACGAAATTTAGGGGAAAAATATTTAACATCGAAGGTGGCGACTGTAGCTAGGACGATTTTAAGCACTAAGTGAAAGACAGCTTTTAAAAGGTGTTCGAGCGACACTTGTGGATTTTTGATAATTTTTTCAACTATATTCTGGGATGCTAGGAGCTGCCAATCAGTGTGGGATGTCGAGACGGACGCACAGGATTTTTCAGAGGCTGAAACGGAGTCCGGATGAGGAAGAGGCCAAAAATTGGCCAAGATTTGAAAAGGTGGACAAATTTAAGACCAAAGGGGGGGTGCCCTTTGGGATTTTTAACCCCCCTCCCTCATTTTTGAAAAAATGTGGAGATGGCATGAAGATGGCATGGAAGAGCAGGCGGTGCAAATTTCGCCCCCCCCCCCCACACACACACATCATGATTGGAGGCTGAAAGTACCCCATGGAACCGACAATACCCGACAACTTCTCCCCCTTTCCTGATTCTATCACCGGTCCTTGTGCAAGATATGGCTATCTGGATGAAGAGATCAGAATATAGTATTTCTCTCTCCTCCCTCTCTCTCCTCTCTATGGGCTGTTCATGTGCATCATCTTGAAGGAGGAATTGGGAAGGAGATTGAAGAAAACGGTCCTGGAGATTGATGGAGATGCTGAAGAGTGATGTGCAGCATTGGATTGAGAGAAATGGAGGCTGTATCTATTGGTTATGCAGTCATTTAATGTGTCTCGGGTTTCGTAAAAACACGGTATGATCATTTTTATGAAGAAAATAAAGGATTTTTGAAAGTTTATAATGATAATGATGTTCTTATTGGATGAAAATTTGTTTGTGTACTAGTTGCATCATGATTAATTGCTGTGTATTAGAAAAATTTATTTTACAATGATTTACATACGCTATTTAATTCCCGTAAACCCGAAATGCGATTTTTAAGCGGTAAAATTGTAGTTTTTCCGTTTCGGGTGGGTGAAAGGTGTTCCCATGGAGGGAAAATGGAAGATAAATTTAATGTTAGTATGTTGAAGTGATTAGAACAAGAAAAATCAGAAAACAACATATTTTATTGCCAAATAAATCAAGAAAATGAAAAAAATACGAGGAAAAATAGAAATACGCTTTACAAAAATAAGAAAAAATATAATGATTGTTTGTGGATGTATGGTAGTGGCAAAGCATGAGGTTTAGCTTCGGTTTGACCTATCTCTTTGTCAAAGTTTGTGATTTATCGCTTTCTATACATCAAAACATGACAAAATGAACCTCTACACCTATGCAACGAAAGGGGGTTGGGATGTTTGAATGGTGCGATTTGCATGCTGATTGTTGCTGATTTTCTGATACATATCATGACATAGAGTTTGTTATATTTTAATTAAGAGGATAGTAGCATGAGTGTTGTCTCGGTGTTATTCTTACATCGCCGCAACGAGTGAGTGAATGAGCACTGGAAAGCCTGGTTGTGCACAACACGTGTCTCATTGAAAATTATGTTTGAGCACTTTAGGATCATACACTTTGCATGTGCATGTCAACCATGGTATCAGAATAAGAAGGATTGGATGCATAGCACCTGTTTTTAATGACAATGACCCACGCTTGAGTGTGGAAAGGCATCCTAAGCCATAGGATAGACGTCCGTTTCCTGGGGGATTATTTGGTAAGGGCACATGGTATCTCCTGGAGTACTTTTAAAATGAAAGAGTGAAGTTTGTTCGTTTGTTTTATATGTTGAGCAGTGCATCAAGGGGCTAATCCCTGCGATGTAGGAGAGTTGCAGTGGGGCCGCGGTGTTTCCACCGAGAGACTGCCTCCCATGTATGTGATTATCGTGGCATTTATTGCCAATGTGTATGGGTTCTCCCTCTGTGGAGTTTATAGAATGGAAAATGTTGGACTATAAAACTATAAACGCATAGATTAGGCTTTAAGACAGTTCATCCTTTAGCAATAGATAGACGCTCCTGGCCCGCGAGGCCCTGAGGCTGTGTTTGTCTGTCATGAGCATGAGGTCCGGCTAGTGCCATAGCCAGTGCCGGCTGCTCTTACGGTTGCCATCCTTGCAACTGGACTGAATGTTTCTTCATAGTCAATGCCATATGTTTGTGCATACCCCTTGACTACTAATCTTACCTTGTATCTGTTCACAGAACTATCTGCATTGTGCTTCACCTTATAAACCCACTTACAGCCAATTGCATTCTTACCTTTAGGCAAAGGTACCAATTCCCATGTAGCATTTGCTTCCAAGGCATCCATTTCTTCATCCATGGCTTTCTCCCATTTTTCTTTTCCCATGGCTTGCTCAAAAGAAGTGGGTTCTGGTTCCTGTATCACTTTGACCATGTATGCATAGTGAATGGCTGTAAATCCATCATATTTCAGCCTATCCACAGGATACCTAGCTCTGGTAGACCTGCGCAAAGTAGGTTCATTCCCAGGTGCTCTCAAAACATCCCTGGTCTTCCTTGCTCCAGGTGTAACAATAGAAGAAATACCCAACTCATCATCAATGCTCTCTTCTAAGCCACTAGATTCACCATCCACATAAGAGTGACCTGCATTTACATCAAACATGGGCTGATCTACCTTCTCTTTTCCTTTTCGTGATACCTACATATCACTATCTGCATTGCTTTGAGAAGATTCCGGTGATCTCAATCTCCCTATCCATGGCGAAGAATGTGAACCACTGCTAGAGGACACTCCAAGTCCACTAATATCTTGTGACTGCTGCTGTGAATCATGTGCAGCATTACCATTTTGTGCATCTACATTATCAATCACATTTACTGGTTTATACCATCTAATCATCTCATCAAAAACAACATCTCTCCTCACTATAAACTTACGAGTAGAAGGATTATAGCATCTATACCCTTTTTGCTGCAGAGAATAACCAATAAAGATACACTTCTCAGCTTTTGCATCCAACTTGGATCTCAACTCATCTAGCATATGAACATAGGTAATGCAGCCAAAAATTTTCAAATGAGAAATATCTGGTTTCCTACCAGTATACCTCTCCTCTGGAGTCATGCCATGTATTGCTGTAGTGGGAGTCCTGTTCATTATGTAGACTGCTGTAGCAACTACCTCAGCCCAGTAAAAATCAGGCAGGTCTTTTTCATTGAGCATGGCACGAGATACCTCTCCAATATGCCTGTTTTTTCTTTCTGCAATTCCATTTTGCTGTGGGGTATGACTGCATGAATATTGCTGCTTTATGCCATGCTCCTGCAAGAACCTTGCAAACTCATTTGAGAGGCACTCTCCCCCTCCGTCTGACCTTAGGCATTTTATTTGCAGGCCTGTTTCTTTTTCAACCACAGCTTTAAGAGTTTTGAAATGCCCAAAAGCTTCACTTTTCTTTTTCATGAAATACACCCAAACTTTTCTGCTATAGTCATCAATAAAAGTGACAAAATAATGAGAGCCTCCAAGAGATGCAGCTTTAGTAGTCCACACATTAGAGTGGATTAATTCCAATGGATTCTTACTCTCTTGAACATGTCTAGGAAATGGTTTCCTTGCCTGTTTTCCAAACTGACAGGCTTCACATACCTTATGCATTTTTGCAACCTTGAATTTTGGCAATCCTACAACAATCTTTTGGGCCTGCATTGATTTAAGTCATTGTACATTAATATGACCAATGCGTTTATGCCAAATATCAATATCTGCAACTACACCGGTCCCATGTGCAAACATTGCTGCACTCAATTCAGGCATGTCTGCATCCAATGTAAACATTCTGCCCTTCTTCTTTCCTTTTGCTATCAAGCGACCTTTATTTTTCATATCCTCAACAAAGCATCCATGGGAATTAAATCTGACCTGCAAGCCTGCTCAACCATTTGACCAACAGAAACCAGGTTCTTGGTGATATTCGGAACATGAAATACATCTGACAGGTATTTCTTTTTCCCATCCTGCATAGACAAAGGAATATTTCCAATTTGCACAATAGGATGTGCAGTATCATCACCAGTCTCCACAAATCCTGGTTTTTCCATTTTCCTTGCATCCTGCATCCATTCTGCATGACCTATCATGTGGTTTGATGCACCTGAGTCAACATACCACACATCGTTACTTTCTTCTGCACTTGTCATAGAATTGGTCATGTGCTGCACCATAAACAAATGCTCATTTCTGTCATCACCCTGTCTACTAGAAGATGCATAATTCCCTTGTTGCAGTTTTCCATTCATGATGTGATTCTGCTTTTTATAGCAGTCTTTAGCCATATGACCCATTTTACCACAGTAGTAGCATTCAACATTGCTGTTAGCATTTTGCCCTCTTTGCCATCCACCACGACCTCTTTGGCTCCCCCTGCCTCTAGAGTTACCATGTCCTCCTCCATAGGACTAGTTTTCTTGAGTTTGCTGCATATTCTGATTTCTACCACGGCCTCCAGATCGGCCTCCTCTACCTCTGCCTCTACCTCTTCCAGCATTTGAGTAGAAGACAGCTTCTTTTGAAGTTCCTCCTGAACAAGATGCACCACCATTTCTCTGCTCATCAAGGTGCTAGATTTAGAAAGTAGCCAAAATGTGTGATTGCTTAGTGTGTTGTCTTAGAACTCAATCAATGTCATTTTAGGGAAATGGATTCGAGACTATATCATACGAATAGAGGGATTGACACATATCACTCCTCCTCATTTCTCACTTACTCTCTGAGCCAAGTACGACATTGATCTGCTTCGGTTTGAGTTGACTTGCAAATGTAGTGGATCAAGGACCGATGCTAATTAATATATTAGGTGATCTTAATATTGAATCAAGAACTCAGATTCAAGTCAATCCTTACGAGTTACAATCAAAACCTTTCATTGTGCACTCGACTCAGGAGAGCCTAGGTGACAAACCCTGTGTTATTCTAATTATTACTAGGTGGTGTCACTTAGGATAGTCTCTTGATAGGTTGCTAAATCATGTCACTGAGGGGTCTATGTTACATGTGGTATCAAAGTGAAATGAATAAGTTAGCAATAAGCTATACATGTGTTGCCTTAACATTTTTTACTTGTAAGTTCAAGAGAAAAATAGTTCAATTACAAGGAGAAGATTAACATATCTCAATTCAAAGGAGATAACCCCCCATCAACAGATTTAAAAGAATGGATCAACAAGGTAGAAATATACTTTACCCTCTACCCATGCAATGATGAATAAAATATATATTATGCAGCCCCACACTTAGAGAGTTATGAACATTATGTACATGAGGAAAGTATATTACAGATGGAGATAGTTCCTACTTGTTGTGATGAGATGCATGAACATGATGATCAGTACACACAAGAGGATTTAGAAACTGTTAATAGGTTTCCATTTATTCCATGTGGATTATAGATAGATAACTATTTGATTGTTGCATGTTCATCCATGCTATCTTCCATATCTTGAGATGCTTGGATGGGTATAAAGAAGAGAACATACTTTGGCTCAAGGGCATTATCAATTTTAAGGTTGCTCATATTTTCATAGACACTAGTAGCACACATATAGAGGGAGCTCACACTCAACCGCCAAGACCCGCGGACCGCTTATTGTTTCAAGTGTTTCAAGCAAGCTCTAATGGCTATCTCTCACCTAACCGATGCACCGTTGATCCTACAAGTGTAGTGAGCTTACCTTGATGCCGATATGAGTTTCCTCCTCTCTCACACACACCGGTAGCTCCAGGATCCTTGATGCTAGCTCAAGCATCCTCAATCCTCCTCCATCTCCAAGCTCCATCCACCATAGCCACGTGCGTGAGAAAAGAGAAGAGAAGAGAAGAGAAGAAGAGAAGAGGAGATGGTGAAGAGCTTCATCCTCTTGATCCCTCACTCTCACACACTCACTCTCACACACTCTCACACTCCCTCTCTCAAGAGCACACACAAGTAAGGAGAAGAGAAGAAGAGAAGAAGAAGAGAACTCTTGTTAGCAAAGAATGAGCTCTCATTCACTTTTTGAACTTTATATATAAAACCCTAAATTCCCATGGGCGCCCATCCCTTTTTACATGACCGGCCATTGTGGCAAGGTCTATTTTTCTAATTTCCTCTTCTTGCTTCATTGCCTCAACCTATACCCGTCTATTCTTTTACAAATGGCATAGGAGGAAGCCTGACACTCTTTTACAAGAGCTTTTAGAGCTTTTTGAGGCGCCTTTCATTTAAAATTGCGCTTTTTGCCCCAGCTTAGCTTTAGAGGCCGCATGTATATCTTTGCTCTTTTTCCATCTTTTTTCCACTTTTTCCTTCATTTCTCTGCCATCTCGACTTGGGGTTAACATTACCCCCCTCTGAGACGGGTGCCAGTCCCATGGCACTTCTGGCTGCTATTGGGGAATGGTAGGCAGTTGGAAAATTGTTCGGGTGAGGGTAGGGCCACATGTAGACTTGGGTGCTTGTGGAAGCTTGGTAATGATGTTTGTCGAAGAAGACAATTGGATGCCAAGTGGATGATGGGGGCCTCCAAAGTTGGTGCTTTGTCACCTTTTGTAATGCCTGAAAGGAGAAGGTGCAGTGCACTACCTAAGGGGAGTGTCTACCTTATTGTGTGGTGCATCATGCTCGTGCTATGGGGAGGTGGATCTAACCACAAGAAAGCCTAGGTGACTTCCCACACTTGAGGACTCCTTTCGTGCAAAGGGAGGTGTGGTGCAAGTAGCTTAGGGTGACAGTTCTAACCATAGGCGAGTTTTACCTCCCTAGGTATGCCCTGCCCTTGATGGGCCCTAAGCGTGAAGTGGGGGAGAAAAAAGGGCTAGGGGGTTAGGAGCGGAGCCAGCCGACCGAAGCCACCGGGCATGCCTAACTTGAGGATCCCTAGGTGCAGTGATCATGCTTTATGTTGTGCTAAGTGCTTCTGCAAGTGAATTGTTTTGTCCATTCCATGTTTAATGTTCTTCTTGCTTTTCCTTTCATGCCTTTCTTTTTCTTTTTTCTTCTTTTTTTGTTTTTGTTTTTGTTTTTATTTTTTTTGAAAATAATAGTATTACACTAGTAGAATGACAGCTAGTGTCTAATTTTCATCGTCTGAATTAGGCGGAGAAGGGGGTCGGATGGATTTGCTCAAAAATTGATAGCTTTGCATGTATCCTTTTTCAGATTCATACAGACGTGGAGGGAGATGGTGGAGAGGAAAGGATGATTGCATCTAGTGAACTGGCTGTCGTTCATGTCTTCTAGGAGAGCTAGGCAAAAAGAGGAGAGGAGGCTAGCCCTCATCATAAGACGCACCATGGCACAACTATCGATGGCGTTAGGGTCAAAGAAGAGGGAAGGCAGGCCACATTCTTGTGGAGTTGGGTCTTGCTTAAGTAATAATTTAAGTAACCTAAGATAATTACATGTAGTTAAGGAAGAGAAATCCGCAAGGAAACGCGTCATGGAGTCATCCAAGCTTTTCGAGTTGAAGAGGAGGGCATGTTTGAAGGAGACAACATTAGAGTTGTAGATGATAGGAAAATCATAACGCCCATGGAGGGTGGCATCAAAATCCACACCTACCCTATGAGGGTACGCCATGAAAGTGTGGTTGTTCCTCTCGTAGGGCAGGGTGTTGCAAAAAACCATCCAGGTGAGCATGCTAATGTCACACACCTGCCTCCTCCATAGGGGTTGGCAGTTATATCCCTGTACGGTATGTGGTACTTTAAACACTTTGTTTTGCCAAGACTGAGCTTCTTCATTTTCCCAAAGAGTGGGGGTCTTCTCCCTTTCCTCTAGCCACTTCTGTCCTAGTCAGCTACCAATCGCGATCACCTCCTCCATCATCTTGAGTAGTAAGGCCCTCCGTAGGTTGGGTTGTTGGGCATGAGGAAGCTGAAGGTGAAAGGGTCTTTTTCTCTTTCCTGCCCTCCCAAACTACCAGCTCTACATGGAATCCAGCGGGAATGTCATCAGGGCACGGTGGGAGGGGTGCGGACGGTTGCATGACTAGCTTGGCCCTTAGTTGCTTCCTGGTTTCTTCGACTAACTTTCTCCATCTTTCCCTGAGTGGGGCTTGTCTCTCCGCAGATGGATCAACCTGTTGTTGCTCTTGGGAATGCAGTGAGGGGGGTTGTGGGATCACCTGTTCTTTGAATCTCCCCATATCGACAGCCTCCTCCCCCCTGCTCGTCTCCTTGTTGTGCTCCTTCTTCAAAGCCCATTCCATCAATTTCCTGGGGGGTTAGACTAGCCAGTAGCAAGTACTTTCATTGCTCTTCTAGAGTCAGCCTAACCTCCGCAGGTTGGGGTGGCATCTGCAGCCCTACATGCAGAGCTCTGCGTGCGATACTGAGTTTTTTCTGTACCACCTCCAATGACTCTCCTTCTTCTGGGCGGGTGGTGTCCATTAGTGTGTTAATGAAGGCTTTTTGCTGGGCACTGAAGCCTGTCTGGGCGGCTTTTGCTTTGTTCTCAGCAAGGATATTTTATTTCTCTACTAGAGCGAGGTGTCGTGCCAGTGTCTTCACCCTTTTTTTGTTCTGCGCTGCCCATTCCTCTGCTCTCTTGTTCATCTCTTACATGCTCTCTCCCTGCTTTTGTACCAGGGTTACGAGCTTTTGCTCTTGGTATTTTAGTTCCCTGCTCATGTTCTCTTTCTCTTTCTTTCCCAAGTATAGCTGATTGGTCATAGACTCGATCTCCTTTTGCTGATGCTCCATCTCCTGCTTTCTCTCTTCTTCTTTGGCATGCAATTCCTCCATCATTTGCTCGATGTTGATAGTTTTTGTTAGATATGATCAATGCCCCACCCTCATTAGGTGCTACCAATGATCCATGGTGCTCAAAGTTGTAAGGCCCCCATTGAGGAGAAGCCAAATGTGAGCCCGGTCATTGGTTGAGTCCTAACTTGTATATCAGATGAGGTCTATGTGACCGGATGGCAAAAAGGTGACTGTTGTGGGTCTAATCTTTGGTTTAGACGGAGTGGTTAAGCTGGTAGCAACTCGAGGCGCATTGCATCGAGTGCCCCCGGCCCGATGGTAAAGGGAATATTCCCTGGCCGACTAGTGGAGGCTCATATGGTAGGTCGGTCAGCAGGCCGACCTAACAACCTTCGCGGGCTATAAAAGCTAAACCCCTTCATAGCCATCTCTCACTCATCTTTCACCCAGTCATAGTTGTTGTTCCAGCTAGCCTTAAGCTCTTCACCTATCTTCTATCTAGATCGCCATCTAAGCTTCACACAGTGGAAGCGCACGGGTGGATGGAGCCATCTTTGTATCAGTTGTTTGGAGTTAAAGAATTTACTGATTCTTCTCTTATCTGTTGTGTACTCTCTATCTCTTTCTCAGATTGTGTTCACTACGCCGTGTAATATTTTACATGGTATCAGAGCCCAGGGGGCTCTAGAGATCGGAGAGCGTGCAAGAGGCAAAGGCTTCAACAGCAAACAGAAACTATATCGACTCCGGGAAGCGGTTCTGGAGCATCAAGAAGTGGTGCAAGAGGTGGTGCTGCTGTACCGGCTATTCAAACACTAAGGATTTGTCCACCAACCTTCAGCGAAGCTTAGATGGTACAAACTACACCTTGTGGAAGTTCAAAATTACAACTATCCTTGATTCTTATGAGCTTCTGGAGACTGTGCTGGGGACTAACGCAGAACCATAGCCTACCCCCGACCCATAAAATCCTAGTGTGATGATTCCTCCGAATGCAGATCTTCTACGAGCTTGGAAACGAAGGAATGCAGATGCATTGTGTGCCTTAGTTACAAGCTGTTCTGACAGTGTTTTGACTTTGATTCAGCATACCACCAAAGCGTCAGAGGCTTGGAGTGTACTAAGGAGTCAGTATGAAACACGAAACCAAACAAGGATTCAAAACTTGGAGAATCAACTAGCAGCGGAGAAGTTTGCTGAAGGAGAGACGATTGAAGTATTCATCACTTGGATTAAGAATCTGCGCGACCAGATGGCTGGTGCTGGGATACAAAAGACTAGCGAAGAGCTAGCTCGGAGGTGTCTTCGGATTTGTCCACAAAAGTTTGATGGACTAGTAACTGCCCTTAATACTCAGGTGAGACCTCAAGCTTTGACTTTTGAGGAGTTTTGTGCATTATTAATGGAGGAGGAGTTGAGGGTGAAAGCCCGAGAAGGAAGCAACAATGGAGATGCTGTATTCTCTGCCAAGGCAAAAGGCAAAGGTGTTTCCTCCACCAAAAATGATGGTGACAAAAAGAAGAAGGGCGGCAAGAAGAAGTTTTAAGGAGAGTGCTTCTACTGCAATAAGAAAGGACATGCAATTGCAGATTGTCGTGTCAAGAAGACAGATGAAAAGAATGGCACCCTTAAAAGTAAAGGGAAAGAGACAGCCAATACGGCTGAAGCAGAGTTGGAATTATTCATGGCGACCATTGAGGAAGTCTGCTCCTCGGCGCAAGAAGAATCTACCACTGACTCATGGGTGTTGGATATTGGGGCCTCCCGTCACATGACCAACAAGAAAGGTCTATACAGTTCTATGCAGCCTCTACAAGAATCCATCACTGTGATGGTTGGAAATGATGCTAAATGCCCTGCTGCGGGCACAGGTACTATTTCTTTTGTTGCTACAAATGGTGAAGTTAAAAAGCTTTCAAATGTGTTGTATGTTCTCGAAATCAGGAGAAATCTCTTATCAGTTGCTGCCATAACTGATCTTGGTCATGAAGTGAGGTTCAAGAAGACAGGTGCAGAAATTATTGATAGTGCTGGCACAATTGTTGGCAAAGGAGAAAGAAGGAACAACCTGTATGAGCTAAGTGCTCTTACAGCCACCGCTGGAGTGGGCACAAGTAAGCTTTGGCATGAAAGGTTTGGACACATCGGATTTGCAGTATTGAAGGAGATGCAAAAGCAAGGTATGGTTGCTCACCTACCTACCATAACTGAATTGAAGGAACCATGTGAAGCTTGTATGATGGGCAAGCAATAGAGAAAGGCATTTCCACAAGAAAGCAAGAATAGAGCACAGGCTCCTCTAGAGTTGGTGTATGCTGACTTGTGTGGTAAGATGCCTACACAGGCCTTGGGGGGATCTTCTTATTTTATGTTGATTGTCGACAACTACAGAAGGAAGATGTGGGTGTACTTCCTTCGTGATAAGGCTCAAGCTTTTGGTAAGTTTAAAGAATGGCTAATACTTGTTGAGAATGAAACAGGGAAAAGTGTGAAGAAATTTAGAACAGATGGTGGTGGTGAGTTCAACTCAAAGGAGTTTGAAGGCTTTTGCAAGAGCAAAGGGATCAAGCGTCAATTGACGACGCCTCACACACCTTAGCAGAACGGTGTTGTGGAACGCAGGAATCGCACCATTGTGGAGATGGCAAGATGCATGCTAAAGGGCAAGGGATTGCCTAGCCATTTTTGGGCTGAAGCTGTTAATACTGCAGTCTACATTCTAAATCGGAGCTATACAAAGGCTCTCAAGGGAAAAACACCTCATGAGGCTTACACTAGTAAGAAACCATCTGTCTCACATTTCAGAATTTTTGGATGTGAATGTTATGCACATGTTCCAGATGAGAAGATAAACAAGTTACAACCAAAAAGCAGAAAATGTATCTTCTTGGGTTATAGTGATGAGCAGAAGGCTTACAAATTATATGACCAAGAGGCAAAGAAGATCATCGCGAGCCGTGATGTGGTGTTCAAGGAGGAGCCGCATATAGTGGAGGAGGAGAAGGCAAGTTCTTTCACTTTATCATCAAGCGAAGAAGTAGTCCACTATGAACGTGTCCCGAGAGCTATCCCTATCCTTAAGGAGGAGGAAGCATCATCTTCAGATGATGAGGAAAAAGTTCACCAACCTGACATCACCCCATCGGAAAAGCCATTGTCGCGCTGGGTGAAGCAGCTCTATGACCACAATAATCCTATGCCTGCATCTGTTGAGGAGAAGGCAAATGGACCAAGGAGGTCTCAGAGAATAGAGGAGCAAAGGAGGGCTTCTGCTCACATAGTCAATATGTCCTTGATGGTTGAGATTATGAGAGAAGTAAAGGAGCCAACTAACTTAGAAGAAGCACTTGTAGATCCATCATGGAAGGATGCTATGCAGGCGGAGTATGACAGTATAATGAAGAATGACACTTGGGAGCTAGTGGATCCACCAGCAAAGCGGAAGGTTATTGGCACCAAGTGGATCTGGAAGGTAAAGTACAAGGCTGATGGTACCTTAGAAAAGTACAAAGCTAGACTGGTTGCCCAAGGATTTTCACAAGTTGAAGGGTTTGATTTTCAACAGTCATTTGCCCCAACTGCTAGAATGACCACTATTTGCACGGTACTTGCAGTGGCTGCCCACAAGAAGTGACCAATGTACCAAATGGATGTTAAGTCAGCGTTCTTAAATGGTGACCTCAAGGAGGAGGTGTACGTGGCTCAGCCACCAGGGTTTGAGGCCTCCCATTCTGAGAACAAAGTGTGTAAACTGAAGAAGGCATTGTATGGGCTGAAACAAGCCCCCAGAGCATGGTACCAGTGGATAGATAGGTTCTTTTTAAACCTAAACTTCAAAAGATGTGCCTCAGATGCTAACTTGTATGTTTACAGGGATGGTAAAAAGTCTGTAGTGATTGTCCTATATGTGGACGACCTTCTTATTACAGGTGGTTTGAAGATATGATCAACCAAACTCGAAAGGCTTTGAGTTCTGAGTTTGAAATGATAGACTTGGACTTGCTGCACTATTGTTTGGGGATTGAAGTCTGTCAAGAGCCAGGAAAGATCTTCATCTCTCAGAAGAAGTATGCATGGGAGATCTTGAAGGCATTTGGCATGACTAAGTGCAAGGAGATAGCTACACCTATGGAGGTGAATGCAAAGTTATCCGTCGAGGATACATCAGCACTAGCAGACATTGGGAGGTATAGGAGGTTGGTCGGCAGTCTGATCTACTTGTGTAACACCAGACCAGATATCAGTTTTGCTATTGGTGTTTTGAGCAGGTTCTCAAACAAACCTCATGAGAGTCATTGGAAGGCTGGGATGCGGGTGCTCAGATACTTGAAGAAAACTCTTGACTATGGTATCACATACAGTTTCGGAACCTCTCTTGTGGGGAACTGTGACTCAGATTGGGCAAGAGACATTGATTCCAGGAGGTCAGAATCTGGTTATTGTTTCTCTTTGGGTTCAGGAATTTTCTCTTGGATTAGTAAGAAACAACCAACAGTGGCATTGTCTTCTACCGAAGCAAAGTACAAGGCAGCTTGTTTTGCTGCATGTGAGGCCGTATGGTTGAGAAGGATTCTATGGCATATGGGAGTGCAGGATGAAGAACCAACTGTGTTGAGATGTGACAATCAGAGTTGCATCGCCATTGCTAAAAATCTAGTGTTTCATACACGCACCAAACATATAGAGATCCAGTATCACTATGTGCGTGATTTGATGGAGGATGGGATAGTGGAATTGGTCTACTGTCCAACAGAGGAGAATGGAGCAGATATCTTCACCAAAGCACTTACGAAGGATCTACTTCAAGTTCATCTTCAGAGACTCGGCATTGGGCCGAGGAGATAGTTCACCTATGGGTGGACATTGAGGGGGGGTGTTAGATATGATCAATGCCCCACCCTCATTAGGTGCTACCAATGATCCATGGTGCTCAAAGTTGTAAGGCCCCCATTATGAGGATAAGCCAAATGTGAGCCCGGACATTGGTTGAGTCCTGACTTGTATATCAGATGAAGTCTATGTGACTGGATGGCAAAAAGGTGACTGTTGTGGGTCTAATCTTTGGGTTAGATGGAGTGGTTAAGCTGGTAGCAACTCGAGGTGCATTGCATCGAGTTGCGGTGTAAGGCGGGGGTTTGGGGGCAGCGCCCCCGGCCCAATGGTAAAGGGAATATTCCCTAGAATATTCCTTGGCCAACTAGTGGAGGCTCATATGGTAGGTCGGTCAGCAGGCCGACCTAACGACCTTCGTGGGCTGTAAAAGCTAAACCCCTTCACAGCCATCTCTCACTCATCTTTCACCCAGTCAGAGTTGTTGTTCTAGCTAGCCTTAAGCTCTTCACCTATCTTCTATCTAGATCGCCATCTAAGCTTCACACAGTGGAAGCGCACGGGTGGACAGAGCCATCTTTGTATTAGTTGTTTGGAGTTAAAGAATTTACAGATTCTCCTCTTATCTGTTGTGTACTCTCTATCTCTTTCTCAAATTCTGTTCGCTGCGCCGTGTAATATTTTACAGTTTTTTCCTCCAATTCCCCATGTTGCATCAGGAGGAGCTTATACTCTCTCTGCATCTGCACCAATTCCTGATTTTCATCCTCCAGCCGCTGCTTATAGCTCTCCTCCATGTCCTCCTTAGCCTTCAATTCCTATTTGAGATCAGAGATCTCTCTTTGCGGCATGGCTATTATGCGGGTCTTTTCGAGCTGGAATGCAGCTACCGATTCCTTTTCCATCACCAACTCAACCACAACTATCTTCTTTTTCTCCTTAGCCTTCTCCAATTGGGAAAGTAGCTCTGCGACGTACTCATCGTAATTGGCTGGTGGCGTCACTGTTGTGTGGATCGGAGTGGTCAAGGCCTCCACTTTCTGACGTTTCTGGTCATGTCTCGACTCAGCATCTGTGGCTGGTCTCTTTTGCCCTGTGGCCGTGGTCTCTGTGCTCTTTTCGTAGGCCATTTCTTTATTAATAAAATACTGCATTCATGCCAAGAAGTTGGAGACATCTGCGCTGGTGGGGATGCTAGGGGTGAGGGTGGTTGGTTCGGTGGGAGGCACCATGAGGGTAGGGATAGGGTGGATAAGGGCCTTGCCTTTGCCTTCAAGGACAACGGGCGGTGTGACTTTTGGTACCTGCGTGTTGGAACCAGGCCCTTATTCCCTCAGCGGGTTCAAGGCTCCCAGATCATCGGCCCTGCTCTACTGCTCGATTGACCAGCGTGTAGCTTCGGCCAAGTCCTCCTCGTCCTTCCTTCTCAGTTCCCCTTCTTCCTCAACAGCTCTTATTTGCCTTTCTTCTTCAGTTTTCCTGCACTCTTCCTCCAATTTCTCTTTTTCTTCCTTTTCTTTCCTTTTCCTCTCCTCGGCCTCCTGTTTTGACACATTTTTAACCTTGTTGACTTCTTCCTTTACCTTTTCTTTTTCCTATTTCTTTTTCTTCTCCCTCTCCTCGGCCTCCTTGAGGGATTCTCTTTTTGCCATCTCCAAATCCTCTTTCTCCTTCTTGCGGCCTTCATCCTGCTTCTTTTTCTTTTGTGCCGTCTTCTTCTTGGGTTTCTTGGCCTGCTTTTTGCCCGATTGTTCTTCTTGTTCTTGCCTTTCCTCATCATTCTTGGTCCTGCACTGAACCTCTCTTGGTCCTGGTGAGGGGGTGACCTATTAGGCGTTTCTTCTCCTTCTTTTGCACCTTGTGTCTCCTTTACTGCCTCTTGGATGTGCCAGTCAAAATGCTTCCATAGCCAATGAATGAGGCCTTGGACGAGGCCTTATTTCTTTCTGTGGCCTTGGAAGCTGGGGACTCCCGATACCTACTGGTGTACTTCCTAAAGCTAGTGCTTTAGCCGCCTAGTCAATGGTTTTGCATACATATCCATTCCAGTCGACTTCAACCAAGGTGTGAGCTGCTACATTCTCCAGCATAGGCACGCTGATTTGATGCATTAAGGAGTTGTAGAGCTGGCTAGAGAAGAGCACGTGCGCTAGCTTCGCTTGTAGTCTGGCTTCTGCATCAGGAATGTCTCGGATGCTGATGTTGTCATTAGCTAGCACATCCTCCCTTTTCATTTTTAGCATGGCATAAACATCCCTCTTATGATTTTTCTCTATCTTTGGCTCCAATCCTAATGCCTTCTCCACCAAGGCTGGGTTTAAGTGAACTTGCATATGTTTAGCATTTTCTCCCCTTCCCACCGTCACGGTGCCACACTCTTGGTCAGGGTCGTATGTCCTGAGAAACTCCACACACTTCATGTGATCAGGCTCTTGCGCAAATTTCTCAAGGTACTTGGTGAGGTTGCACTGCTTGATGAATCTCTTGGCCGCTTCCTCCTTGGCCACCACACCCTCTATGTTATGAATGGTTTGGAACTTGAGCTGGTTGTAGGCGTGGTTTTCAAGGGTGATGCGGTATTGCGTTCTTTCCTCCTCCGTGAACCGAAGTCGGTGGGCACGGTCTTGCTGTGACATCTTTTGTTCTTATCATGATCCCAAGTTTCCATTAGTGCTTTCAAAATAATAATTTGTTGGAAAAGTCATAATTTGCTGGAAAATAAAGACTCTATATGTTTATTGAATGAAAGCATTAAAATCCAATCCAATGTAGAATCTTCCCTTCAGACTTTAACTTTTTGCCCTTTATTTTAAAGTTCTCGTGCCATTTTTCTTACCTCGCTCGTTGTTTACGTGTTTATGAATTTTGCTTGATTTTCCTTGGTTTTAACTTGATTCACCTCACCCCCCTCCCCTTCCAGCTCGAGAAGAATCCTTCCTAGGATTGAAGGTTAGGAGGCTAAGGGCATTCTGCAATGGGTCTAGGAGTTACCAGTGTAGGAACCAAGTGTAGAAATTGGGGTTGTACTCTAACTGAGCTTCATAGTCTAGATCAAAAGGTTGAATGCCCACATGTGTGATGTAAGTGAGAACATTTGTTAGAAAGTCACCGAAAGCAACGTGGCTAGCAATATGTAACTCTTCCTCAGTCAATAGGCGATCGAGGTAAGGGTGTCCTTTGATGTGCTCTTCCATGGGTTGGCCACGAAGAGTGGTTAACACTCTATACGAGGTTGACGCGACATAAGTGGGGTCGTAATCCGTTGTTTTGATTGTGTGGTGCTGCTTAGCGTTTGCCATGACTTGGTGTTAAGAAACATGGATCTTGAACTCAGTTTAGCTATGGAGGCTTGAATTCGTAAGCAAGAGACATGAAGAAGACTGATGATTAGATACAAACTTTTACTCAAGTGAATTAGGCTCCAAGATAGATTAGCTTGGACTCATAAACACAATCTTGAGTGGATAGAGTTACAGATTCTAAGTACAAAGTACAATAGCATTCATTAAAAAAAAAAGGTGAACCAAGTACATGCTTTTATAGCTTTCCAACTTCTCCACTGTCCTCACTGTTCATATGGGATTCAGGATAGCTCTTCTTGGAGCCTACATCATTTGTCTATTTCTCAACACCCCCCCTCAAATGATGAGTCCCTACACTTGTTGGCTTTTGCCCCCCTTCATGATAACATGGCCCGGAAGACTAGCTCATAGGCAGCCTAGTCAAGTTAAAGCTTGAGACTTTACATCTTGGCAAGGGTTGTAAAAATCAAATTCACTAAGGAAAAGAAAGATCCACTATGGGAAAAACATATGAAAGATACAATGAAAGTTCTTCAAAACAATTTGTCAGAGTTGTTGATGGTAGTGGAAGCATATTCTTCTTCTTCTCTTTCTTCCATGTATTGGTTCTGCTGATGATCACTTTGCAATTGTTGGGCTCTCTTCTTGTGGAAACATTCACTTGCTACATGGCCAGTCTTACCACAATAGTGACATGTAATCCAATCCTTGTTATTGTTGTTGATGAATCCTCGACCTCTTCCTTTGGGTCCAGTAGCTCCTCTAGTGTATAAGAGGTTTTCCCTTAGGCTAGTTTCTTTTACATCTTTGCTTTTAAACTTGCTTTCTTCATCAAGCAGTGAGTGCTTAATATCTTTGAGTGAGAGACTCGGAACATTACTTAGAGTGGACACAAGGTTCTCATATGGATCCTTGTTTACACTTGCAAGCAGTACGGCTATTGCTTCATCTTCATCAATATTCTTTTTAAGAGATGCAAGCTGAGTTTTTAAACTCTTAAACTTATTAATATGTATGGTCATAGAAGCACTGTCTTTGATATCCAGTTTATAAAACTGCATGAGAAGTTTTACCTTTGAATTCTTTGCTTGAGTACCAAACATTCTATCAAGTTTCTCCCAGGCGGTTTTAGCATTTCTAATGCCAGATATATGATGTAGCACATCATCACTTAATCCCCAAGCAATGATGCCTAGTGCCTTATTATTCATCTTCTTCCATTCTTTGGATTTGAACTGGTCTTCTTCAACGGACCCGTCTTCATCATCTTCCTTCTTGTTATCTGCATCATCTTCAAACAAGTCCCACAAGTCTTTCCGCATAAGATGGTACATGGTCTTCTCCTTCTAGGCATGGAAGCCTTCACCATTAAATTTTGCTATAAGTTCTACTTCAGTCATCTTAGTAGGAGGTCTTACCACGAGAACTCTTGGGCAGTGTCTATCCCTTTACAAGAAGATTGAGATTTACAAGTGATTTGATAATTTTAAAACCATTACATAACTTGAGAATGTTCTTCGAAATTGGAATCGAAAGATGAGTTACTCTTGAGTAACTGAAATATTCAAGTGCCAAGAAGCACTATTTGAGTAT
The DNA here is from genome assembly GCF_053477565.2 of Lygodium microphyllum. Classification (NCBI taxonomy): domain Eukaryota; kingdom Viridiplantae; phylum Streptophyta; class Polypodiopsida; order Schizaeales; family Lygodiaceae; genus Lygodium; species Lygodium microphyllum. Next base: position 172,395,811 of record NC_141139.1, read on the forward strand.
GAATAGATACTATATCTTTGAAGATCTTGATATTTTGCTCGATGTTGCTAGGTAATCCTTGAACTTCCCTGGATCCTTCTAGATCTATAGTAGGCTTCAGAGATAATTTCAGAGTGATCAAGGTCACTATTGATGATGCCAATAAGAAAAAGATAAGGTTGCCAAGCTTTCTAAGTTCTTGACTATGGCTTCCACTGTTTAGGGTTTTAGACAGCCTTGGTTTTTTTGCTGTAGTAGGAGCTTGGCACAGCCATTCGAGCTGAAAATTGGATGGGGGATAGCCTATAGTATAGGCTTTAAATGCCCCATACAAGCAGGGCGAATCACAGCCTCCAGACGTCGCGCAGGCTGTACGATTGCCACAGGGTGCAGCAGAGACAGCGAAGGTCGATTTATGTAATGCTGGGCTCTGCGATGGACAATGTCGTGCTCTGATGCGATAGGGAGTTGCGCTGGGAGCAGAGGAAGAGTTTCTCAGTAGACACCTTAAGCTGAGACTTCCTGTATGATGAGATCTGAGAGCTCCACTGAGGATAGGTACAATCTGGCTATGGTGGCCAAGAAGAAGTGTGTGAAGATAGAGTAGGAGATGAACTCAACCAGTTGTCCTGAGCTGGGGTTGAGCTATGATAAGCTGGAGAAGTTGGAAAAAGGGCTAAACTGAGCTCACCATAGCTCTGATACCATGTTAAGAAACATGGATCTTGAACTCAGTTTAGCTATGGAGGCTTGAATTCGTAAGCAAGAGACATGAAGAAGACTGATGATTAGATACAAACTTTTACTCAAGTGAATTAGGTTCCAAGATAGATTAGCTTGGACTCATAAACACAATCTTGAGTGGATAGAGTTACATATTCTAAGTACAAAGTACAATAGCATTCATTCAAAAAAAAAGGTGAACCAAGTACATGCTTTTATAGCTTTCCAACTTCTCCACTGTCCTCACTGTGCATATGGGATTCAGGATAGCTCTTCTTGGAGCCTACATCATTTGTCTATTTATCAACACTTGGTACCCTTGTACTACCCATTGCGATCCAAGAGTGTACCAGTGCCTCAGGAATGGGGATTCAGTATCAGCAAGTTTTGATAATTCTACAATTTCTTGGTCAGTGATGGCAAAAGTGGTTTGCTGATCATATGACGTGATGACACACTATTTGAGGACTTGCTCTTTGGAGATCTCGCTATTGAGCAATTCAGTAGCGGAGTTAGCTGCTTTTGCGAAGTAAATTTCAAATGTCTCCCCAGAACAAGGCATCGTATGAACTTCGGTTGCAAAGGGTTTGGGCAACAGGCCTAAGTCCAAGCGGTCGTAGCTCAGAGCTAGCTCTCTGAAAGTGGCATCTAGTCATCTAATGCAATCAACCACATCATCCCCTGTATCTTCGGCTGGATCTGAGGCCAATATCAAAAATGATTTTCACTCATAGGAGGGTTTAAGACGTGCTGGTGGTTGGGGTTTGATAGCATTAGAGCCTTTGACAATGAATAGTTGCGATTGCGGGTGTTCTTGAGATTGCGATTGGACCTCTTGGATTAGGGTTGGGAAAGTAGCAGTGACATGCGATGGATTGCTACCTTCAGAATGGATAAGGGTAGTCGGATTGGCTCTAGTGGGTGATGACTCATGTGATGATGTCTGTCATTTGGGCCGATAGGCTCGTTTGACTCTCTTGGGCATGTGCGTGGATAAGCTTGATGGATGTGGGTCTAGAAAGCAACGTGGCTTATGGTTTTGAGGTTCTATGGGACTTGGGGTGATCAAGCTTGAGGGCAGCGTACGAGTGGTGCCTTTGGCCGTGTGGGCTTTAGGGATCCATATCCAAGCATTTCCCTCATAGTAGCCTTGCGCATGGAAGAGGGCTTTAGGGACCCATCTTTGCTTGATCATGCGTTGATTTCTGTGATTGTGTCTTGGGCGTTTATAGTTTTATCATTTTGTAGTCCAACTTTTCCCTTTCTATAAACTCCTCAGAGGGAGAACCCATACACATTGGCAATGCCACGATCACATACATGGAGGCAACCTCTCGGTAGAGACACTACAGCTCTCCTACATCATAGGGATTGGCCCCTTGATGTGCTGCTCAACATATAACACAAATGAACACAAACTCCTCTCTTTATTTTGAATCCAGGAGATATACAATGTGTCCTTACTTAACAGTCCCTTAGGAAACTGACCCTCTATCCTACGGCAAGGGATAACCTTACGCTCTCAATCGTGGGTCCAATTCCTAAGAAAACAAGTGCTATGTAGTCTAGGAGCTTTTCCGTTGATACCATGAACTATGCATAGTGCATAATGTGAATGGTTTAGTGCACAAACAGAAGAAAACCAGCATTGTGCATTGTGCGAAACCAATCTTTTCATGATTTCCATGCTAGCGTTTATATAATGAGGAAAGACACCGAGCCTTACGCTCATGCTGCCTTTTCCTTTATTTTAAAACAACATCCTACAGGGATGATGCAACACATAAAACAAATTTTAGTTTATATTTTGACGCTCAACCTCCCCTCTCACCCTACCGTTTAATGTTTTGCATTTGTTGATAGGTGAAAGGGTCGTTTTATGTGTTTCTCCTTACAAAGAAAGCGATAAACATGAATGGAAACATAGAAACGGGGGTAAACCGAGGCCAACCTCGTGCTTTACCTTCATTCTACGCTGCACAAACACACATGTAATTTTCTGGAATTTTCCTTTTACCGTTTCCTAAATTTCTCCCATTTAAAACCCATTTTCACCATTTTTTGATATTTTTCCTCTATTTTCTTCAATAAAAAATGACTAAAAATTAAGATTGATTGTGGGCTGTGGACAGCAAAATTTCAGGTTTTTTAGGCATTATGTCTCATATTTTCCATTTATTTTGCAAAAAATCCCATTTTTACCCCCTTAAATGCATGTTTTTCGGGTTTTATAACATGAATTTCAGCCATATCACTTATGATTTTCTGATTTTCAGATTATAAACTATTGAAACTGATAGAAACCAACATTATAATGCATAATCAGCCCATGGGAACAATGTTTCATCAATCAAATAGCATAAAAACTCATTTTTCCTTCGTAAAAATTGAACTACCACTTAGGCTTCGTGTTTCAGGATCTTGGTTTTGGTGTGGGACTACAGGTCAGCCCTCATTCAATGTCTAGCATCTTCACAATCAGAAATCTTCATGTCTTCATCAATCCGGAAGCAATCCGGTCCCAACCGGACAAGCTTTCCTTCACCATTCTTCATTTCCTCTTACACACAAGAACAACCCCTTAGGGGAGAGAGAGGGAGGAGAGAGAAAGACTAGAATCAGATTTCTTCATTCCCACAACCATTTCATGAGCGAAGGGCGATGAAATGATCAGAAAACAGAGAGAAATCAAGAGCCAATGTCGATTGCAGGGGTTGTTTGCAGGCATCCATCACCCCCATTATCCATGGAGCGCATTTTTCGATGTGCAGATGGCGCCTTCTTCTCCACGATTTCTTCTTCATTCTCTCTCCATGATTTGATGTGGCATAAAATGTCCCAAGCCCCCAAAGGTCACAACCCCTTTTGGCCAAACTTTAGTCCACCTTTTCAAATCTTGTCCATCTTGTGGCCATTTCCTCGTCCGGCATCCAAATAGAGCTCTGAAAAATCCTGGGCATCTGGCTTGACATCCCGCATTGACTGGAAACTCCTGACAATCTGCATGACTGTCTGAAAAATTATCAAAAATCTATAAGTGTCGCTCGGGCGCCTTTTAAAAGTCGTCTTTCACTTGATGCTTAAAATCGTCCTAGCTGGAGCCGCCGCCTTCGATGTTAAATATTTTTCCCCTAAATTTCGGATTTTTTAGAAATCCCGGGCTCAAAACTCCGCTCTCACATTGAAACCTAGGTTGTTGGGCTTGAGCTTTTGCTGCTATGAGCAGTAGTTCTTGAGAATTGTGGGTGGTGGCCGAGCACTACCCCCTCCTTAGATTTGGCTGCTAATACTTCTACCGGTGGCCTTGCGGACTGTGATGAGGTCGCGCAGCCCTTGCTGAAAGCTGTAACAATGCGAATGTTGCCTATGGCGAGGTGGATGCACTGCAACTCATAATCAACATTGCAATGAGTTTAGTTTTTGAAGGTTTGCCCTATCAGTGACTTCGTGCTTGCGTCTTTGGCGTTTGGCAACACATAGAAGATTATTGGTACAGTCTCAGACTCGATAGAAATGACGGCTCTACACTTGCCGAGAAGTGCATATGAGGGGCTCCCATATGGGATCAATTTGGCATTAGTGGGCTGTAATGGTGGGTTGCCAAGTTGGGTCCAATGATTGTGAGTCAAGACATTGAAGTTTGCTCCCTCGTCGATCAAGGCATTGAAGGCGCATGTTCGTTTGTAGCGACTATGATGTGCAGGTGTGCAGGCTCTATGACTTCCTCATCCTTATTATTGATTTCAGTGATTGTGGCTACTCGTACTTTGATAGGCGGTTCCAACATTGGTGGCTCATGCAAAGGATGCGTGGGAGGGTAGTACTTCTTGACACGACTGCGATTGAAGAAGTCTATTCCCTCGCTGTCTAGAGTCTTGAGCTCGACATTGCCCGTTCGGCTGATTGCACAAACTTTGAAAGGTCCAAGACCTCTAAACTTCATTTTTTGCTTATGCCCCTTAACTGAGTATAGGAGCACTAAGTCACCCTGTTCAAAGTTGCGCTGCTTGATGTGCTTGTCAAACCAGCTCTTGCGTCATGCCTTCTCACATATGAGCGCATGTGTGGCTAGAAGGCGAGTCTCCGAGAGGTGTTTGAGCTCAACTAGCCGTTGCGTCCATGCCTCCTTTCCTTCCCATCATTCCTGAAGTGCTATTCTCAGGCTAGGTATGAAGAATTCTATAGGGAGAATTGCTTTGGTTCCGTAGGTCAACCTAAAGGGGGTCTGGCTGACAGCCGTTTTATAAGCTATGCGGTAAGCCCACAAAGATGCCATCCCAGTCGCTATGCGAGGTAGAGACTACCTTGGTCAGGGACATTGACAAGAATCTTTTTCATGGATTCTACCTAGCCGTTTGCTTGAGGGTACTATGGAGAGGATTTGCCATGGATAATTAGGAAGGTGGATAGGAGATGCGCTATCACTTCATTGATGAAGTGTGTACCTTGGTCACTGACTAGTTCGATTATGGGGCAGCCGAATTGTGAGATTACATGCTCCCACAAGAACTTGGCAGTCGTTCGTGCATTGTTCTTTCGTGTTGCTCTCGCCTCTACCCATTTTGTTAGGTAGTCTGTGGTGGCCACAATGATGTATTTGGCCTGTGAATACTATGCAGTGGGACTGATGGGTCCTATGAAGTCGATTCCCCATTATTCGAAGGGTTGTCATGCAATGATTGGGGTCAACTCCATTTGATCCTTGTGAATCGAGACCTTTGTTCATTGACACTCATCACAATGCTTAATAAATCGTGTTGCATCACGAAACAATGTTGGCCACCATAGTTGAGACTGCAGCACCTTGCGGGCCATCATGTCTCTGCTAAAGTGTTCACCAGCAATTCCATTGTGTGCCTCTGAGAGCACGTCATGCATCTCATGCTCGCACATGCATCTATGCAACAATCCATCTTGCCCTAGGCGATACAATTGGCCTGGTATCAAGTGGTAGGGTTGGATCTTGAGAATGAGTCGCCTAAGTCTTGCCTTCTCTATCAGTCACTCAGGTAGTCCGTGCTCAAGCACTTGGACTATGTCATCTGCCCAATATGGCGTTAGATCGGCCTTGAATAAATCTCTCTCGCTGGAAAGGTTAAAGAGATGGGCATCTGAAAACTCATCGGTAATGCCTTCTCCAGTGGCTTCTCCTGTGGGGATGCGTGGCATATGGTCAGCCATGTAGTGTTGTTTTCCCTTCCGTACAACCACAGAGAAGTCAAACTCCAAAAGTAGAAGGAACCACCGAGCTATGCATCCTGTAGCGCAAGGTTTATTCACTAGATATAGCAAGGCTTGATGGTCCACAAAAAAGGTAAAGGGTGTAGCCAATAGATAATGTTGAAACTTCTTCACAGCAAACACCATGGCCAAGCCCTCTCTTTCTGTCATTGAGTCATTCATTTGTGTCTTAGTGAGTTGTCTGCTAGCAAAGCTCACTGGATAGCCTAGGTTGTGTTTGCCAGGTTGGCACAACACTGCCCCCACAGCAAATTTAGAAGCATCGATATGCACGTGGAAGGTAATGGTCCAATCTGGGGCTCGTAGAATTGGTGTTGTGGTTAAAGCCTTCTTCAACTCTTCATATGCTCGTTGGCATGCTTCATTCCATTCAAAGATAATTAGCAGCTTATATAAAGATCTAGCCATCAATGCGTAATTTAGCACAAACCGTCGATAGTATCCCATATGGCCTAAGAAGCATTGGACTCCCTTATAGTTGATTGGGGGTGGAAGGTCAACAATAACCCTGACTTTTGAGAAGTGAGTGGCAATGCCATTCTTCGACACCATGTGGCCTAGGATGCATCCATGGTTCACCCAAAACTAGCATTTTAAGGGGTTCATGGAGAGACGATATAGGCAACAATGCTTAACGCCATCACCGATACTGGTGGATAGTCCATAAGGACTATGTTGCCCTCGTTCTCGTGAGAGACGTAAGGGTATACGTAAGTCTCTTCCTCATTTGTCTCTTCCACGTAGTGGATTGGAGTGTCACTCGATGGATGGGTCACGTAGGGACTAGGTGGTCTAGGTATGCCTGTAGGATTTATGTCCATCCTAGGAATAGCCGGCTGAATGTCGTTAGGCGTAGGAAGGGCTAATGGGGCTCCCCTTCCGAAGAGTGGTTGTGACCTGTTCGCTAGGTAAGGTTGGCTGTATGGTTGCGAGTACGGAAGTCTCCTTGGCAATTTGCAATGCGCGACGTCGTGCCTGAACCTGTTGCAATTAGCACAAGGTCTTGACCTAGGATCTTGACACTCGGCTAGCAAGTGGTTTCCGCCACAGTACACACATTAGACATGTGGGCATGTTGGTCATCTCAACATGTCTTGTAGCTTGGCTATCTCCATCTTGACATTAGCCAAGTCTTGGTTTGTCTCGCTGGCTTTTCCCTTATCTTGGAATGATGGGATTGATCGTTCACTAGAGGCTGACGCTCTCTCTGAACTTCATGAGTTGGTTTCTTCTGAGTTTGAGCTCCTGGAGCTCCGCTCTTTCAGCTGATCGTCAACTCTGATGGCTTCCTAAAAAACCCTAGCTAGCACGTCTCACTGCAAGCTTGAGTTGCCTGCCAAATCCTTATACAGCTCCTCATTTTGAATTCTGCTGATGAATACAATTAAAACTGCTCTTTCAGATGATCGTTCGCTTGTAGGGATTCTCTTGAAGAGACTCCTCATGTGGGTTACGTAATCACGAATGTCCTCCTTCTCTTTCTGCTTGACATTCATTAGTCATACTAGCAGATTGTCAGAGTATCCAGGCTTGGCAAATCTCTTGATGAAGAGATTCTTGAGGCCATTGAAGTTGGCTCACTCTGCGGCATCTAAGCTTGTATAACAAGTCCTACCCTTGTCACCTAAGCAGAGCCCAAACACTTAAGAGCGCTGAGTCAGTTCATTGAGGCCATTGGCTTCGCAGACTTGCTCGAACTACTCTACAAAGCTGTATGGATCGTCGTGGGGTTGGTACTTGTCAAACTACTTTGCGACTATTGGGATTTTAGATTGGCTCTTGGAGCCTTGGGTTGCTCCTAATCGTGCCAGCAGTGATGTCGCCAATGTTGCGGCACTTTGCTTTGCTGTGGTATTGTCTAGCAATCACTTCATGAGAAGCTCGCTCAACATTAAGTCTCCTTCTAGGGCTCTCTCGTGATCCATTCGGCCAATTTCAGCACTCGCTGCACCTCATGCAACTCCGTGCTTTGCCTTTGTCTCCTAGCCTGTTGGTCTCTATTGTATTCAACTATGCTTTGCAATGCCTTGTGGGCTAGCTTTCTCTCTTCTTCTAAGTCTGCGATGATACATCTGCTGTCCTGCCGTGGTGCTCATAACAGGCGTGTGCATCATAGCTATTGACCAACTGTGCTGAATAGCCTTTGGGAAAACGCCTAATTTGAGTTCCTTGTTAGACCTGCGGTTTGAGATTTCTTCTGCCATAGTTGAGTTCTCGTGCTCCACCAAGCTATCAATCAGGTTGAGAAGGTTTGTCAAATCCACTTCGTTGGCACCGCTTGCTTGGTCCTACTTCGCGTGTTAATGGTTTGTCTACGTCTTTGGGTCCTCTCCTATTGGTGGGTTCCTTGAGTGGTTTATCTGAGTGAGTTCCTTGACTTATTAAATACAATCCTCAATTTATCTCCACTCAGTGTGTGTGTTCTTTCCAATGCACTTGTGCTCAATTAGGCTTTTAGTTTTCCTTAAGTGTACTTCAAGTGTGGAAATTCAAGGTGAGTGTGGCAAACAATCTCTAAGCATCTTACGCACTCTCGCTTCGTTTTGGGCATGATAGGCTTTGTCGATCAATTCTCTGGCTATCTTGACAGGGTTTAGGGTTTTTCTGTTACGTTGCCTTGCTCGTTTTTTGGTCCAATCAAGGTTTTATGGCTCAGCAGGTTGCCTCTAGGTCTCTAGGTCTCGCGGCAGCCTACTCAAGCTGCTAAGCAGCTACGCCTTATGATTTTTTCTATTCCGTGCACTAGAATCAAGTTCTGAGCATCAAGAGGACTTGCGATAGTTTGCACTGTTGAGCTCTAGCCGGGTTAGGTCAAATTTCTAAAAATTTGTGACAAATTCACACTCGGCCCAATGGATCCAAATTGCAAGGGTCGAGTAGGTGATTTGGACAGGCTGAGACACATGGGCCGAGGGCCGAGTCTTGTCGTTCGGATGGGGTTGCTCGGACTGGCCGAGGGCCAAATCGGGTCTTGGGCCGAGGGCCGAATCAAGTCTTGGGCCGAGGGCCGATTTGGTCAATGGGGCCGAGTGCCGTCACTCGGATAGGTCGAGTAGACTTTGGGCCAAGGGCCTATTAGGGTTTTTGGGCCGAGTCGATTGAATGGCAAGGGCCGAGGGCTGATTCTAGGACTCAGCCCAGAAACGGCCACTCGAACAGGCCGAACATGGTGCGATGAATGCAGTGCGACAAGGATTTCAATCAAATCTCACGATTAAGACAATCACTCCAAGCACGAACTTCCAGATTCTAACTAGGATGCCAAGGGAAGTGATTGGTATACCTGAGGTGAGCGGTAGGCTCTTTGATGACGAGATCGAATCGAATCTTTGCGGGCTCTCTCTCTCTCTCTCTCTCTCTCTCTATCACTACAATAGTTGCAAATGAGCTCTCTCTTGGCCTCTTGGCTCTTAAACCCCTTCTCGGGTAAGGTTTTGATGCTCCCAATCACTCACTTGCCGACATTAAGCATCCCAAGCAATCTTTTTGCCATTTTTTGCATGATTTATGCCATGTTTTTCCCTATTTTGCAATGGTAAATCCTACCCTTTTCCAGTTCCATTTCCTAATCCTATCCTATGCTAAATGCAACAAGAATTGAAAGCAACAAACTGAAATGATTTCTCCATGTTTTCCAATTATCAAACAAACTAACTAACCCATAATACTTACTTGTTTTGAAGATCAAAACACCCAAACTTCCTACCTATCTCAAGCTCCATTTCGGGGATGAATCCCTTACTTCGATGCTCGATATGAGGTGCGTAAGTGCTCAAGCTTGAATCCATTGGTCGCAGCAACGGAACCAAAAATGTGGAGGGAGCTCACACTCAACCGCCACCCAAGACCGTCGGATTGCTTATTGTTTCAAGCATTTCAAGCGAGCTCTAATGGCTATCTCTTACCTAGCAGACACGTCGTCGATCCTACGAGTGTAGTGAGAGCTTACCTTGATGCCGATATGAGTTACCTCCTCTCTCGCACACACCGATAGCTCCACAATCCTCGATGCTAGCTCAAGCATCCTCAAGCCTCCTCCATCTCCAAGCTCCATCTACCATAGCCGTGCACGCAAGAAAAGAGAAGAGAAGAGAAGAGAAGAAGAGAAGAGGAGATGGTGAAGAGCTTCACCCTCTTTATCCCTCACTCCCACACACTCACTCTCTCACACTCTCACACTCCCTCTCTCAAGAGCACACAAGCAAAGAGAAGAGAAGAAGAAGAGAACTCTTGTTAGCCACCCATCAAAGAATGAGCTCTCATTCACTTTTTAAGCTTTATATACAAAACCCTAAATCCGATGGGCGCCCATCCCTTTTTACACGATCAGCCATTGTGACAAGGTCCCTTTTTCTAATTCCCTCTTCTTGCTTCATGGCCTCAACCTATACCCGTCTATTCTTTTACAAATGGCACAGGAGGGAGCTTGGCACTCTTTTACAAGAGTTTTTAGAGCTTTTTGAGGTGCATTTCATTTAAAATTGAACTTTTTGCCCCAGCTTAGCTTTAGAGGCCGCATGCATGTCTTTGCTTTTTTTCCATCTTTTTTCTGCTTTTTCCTTCATTTCTCCGCCATTACGACTTGGGTTAACAACACATAGCTTTGTTCAATAATAAACCATTATATGTGTTGAAGTTATTGCCTCAAGAAATAGACTCTCTACTAAAGGTACAACTTACAAATGGAGCTCAATAGTTCAGCAAGAAGATATGCCTACAAACTCCTATTGAGTTTTATTTTGGGATTAGCTCAAAAAGCTTGGTAAAATTTTCTTAGATCTCAATTGTATGCTTATGGAGTTTACTTGAAATGGGAAGTTTCAAGACCAAAAATGGGCTTGACACTGGCTTTAAGGCTCTAGCCGAGCCTCTACGCTCAATCAAAACACTCTACGACCTCGCGGTCAGGAGCGTCTAGAGGTACACACATTGATCTAACTTAAACACGTGTTTGTATCATTTGTATAGTCCAACAGATCCCTTCCCAACTCCTCAGAGAGAGTACCCAAACATAATCGTGCCTAGCACCTTGTAGCACATGCACAAAGAGCATCCCTTCGCTGACTGTAATGGCTCCACTATGGCTCTCCTACACCTCGCAGATTGGCCCCAAGATGTGCTGACCAAACATATAAAATATATGACACATAGTCCTCTCTTTATAAAAATTGTTCCAAGAGATGAAATATAATCCTCATTGAATCAATCTCCAAATAGACAAATGTACTAAACCTATAAGCTTGGGAATTCTCACACTCTCAACGTGGGTCAACATTTAGGAAACCACGAGTTATGTAGTCTAGGGAGATCATACTTGTTTGATACCATTTATATGGAATGCAATGTAAATAAAAATTCCCATGAGTGCACAAACAATTTATTTCATCAAATCAACAATGTGGATGTGCACAACCAATTCTTTTATGATTTCCATACTACTTGCGGCATTGCATATGGACAACACCGAGTATACTTGTGCGACTGTGAACATTTTAACTTTTAAGATAAACACATCCTATATGTAAAATGCATTATAACAACCATAATTCATCTTATATTCAGTACTCATGACCCCTCCCCTCCCTACCATGTAATATTATGCTTGCGGTGGTAGGTGTAGAGAGTATTTCCATGTCATTTTCTTGTTCAAAAAGAAATAAATCATGCACTATGAAATGAAAATGGGACTAAGATGATGCTAAAACTCATGCCTTAGGCCCACCATACATCCACAAATATATTTATAATTTTTTATAAAATTTTGGCTTATAAAATCTATTTTTCCCCATATAAAACTCTTTTTCCTTGAATTTTCTCTATTTATTTACTTTTTTATAAATATTTTGATTCAAAATTATTAGGATTACTAATATTCACCATTATCTTTCATTTTATTTCATAAGAACATGAATTTTCCACCCGAACAGAAAAACTCCTTATTTTTTCACTTAAATACTGCATTTGGAGCTTTAAATGATTAATAATGATCACATTTAACTAGGAGTTTTGATTATTATCACTTGAAACCTTCAAAGGCATGTCAAAAAATGTTCATACAATTTTTCATATCATATACACTTATTTGGACCATAAATTGTCAAAAACAAGCAAAATTTCTTCATAAAATGGACATACCACTAAATTATGTGTTTCCAGTCACCAAAATTGAATACATAGAGAGCCATTGGACCAACCATCAATCCCCACATAGCATGATACATCAATTCTCAACATCCTCTCACTCTTGCATCAATTCGGTGCATTCTTCATTCCATTCTTCTCTTTCTATTTTCTGCATGAATGGCCTCTTAGAGGAGAGAGAAAGAACCAATTTGGCACTCCACAAATAAGCAGCCATTACCCATGTGAAGACCAATGATGGAGAGAAAAAATTTACAGAAGTTGCCTGTATCTTCACATCAGTGGGTTGTTTTTAGCCCCAAACTCCCCCTCCTTCTCAAATTGTCATGGCATGATGATGATGGCCCACTCTCCATGCCTCACGATTTTCAAACCTCCCCTCCCCCCCTCCCATAATAAAAAATTTTGTGGCTAAGGAGCTCCAAGGGCCATGCCCTTTCAAATCTTGGCCTTTATTTGATTGTCCAAGTGTCTAGCCTCCAGTTCCTCCTACATCCGGTACTTGATTCCACTCCAAAAAAATTATGTGTCTCTTGAAGTGTGAACTGTTGACAACTTGTCCTACTTCAATCCTACACCCAAAAAATTTATGAAAACCCCACAACCACTGAGAAGGTCGATAATTTAAATTTTCATCTTCCACAATCACTTAAAATTTTTGGATCCATGTCTTCCGCTTTTAGTGAGCTTCCATTTCTACTTTAAAATGACATATTTCGGTACGTCTCTAGCTCTTTTTCAAGCTTAAAATCCCACTCTCATTGGCCATCCACAAGATAGGGAGACATAGCGTGTCAAATCCACAAATTGATCTACACATAAGGAAACTATAAAGAGTATCAAGTTGCTTCAAAGAAGAATACACAACAAAATACAAACACAACTCTCACCCTACCCCTTGACAAAATTAAGGCATGAAAATCCACAGGGGATAGGCCAAGTAGAGCTAGTCGCTAACCAATTGCTCCAACGCAAATAGGATGAAGAGAACCATCAAGGAAGTCATCCTAAGTGGTGGTGTGAACTATGTGCCTACCCTAGGAGAACAAGGCATCAGCCTTAGATCTTGACTTGGTATCTAAGAACCTACCAAGCCCTTGCAAGGTGATACTAAACTCTTTTTTCCTTCCACTCAATTTTATTTTTGCTCCAAACATCCTTATTTATTTTCTGGCTAGACATCACCCCCAAGAAGACAAGGCATTGGGACCTCGGGTCTAACTTGTTCCTAGAAATCTACCAGGTCTTCACAAGGCGATGATTATTTTCTCGTTGATTTTTATTTCGTTTCTTTTCTTTTCCTTTTATTTAGGGATTAGAACCCCTTTTTACTCACCTTTATGCACTATAGTCTTCAAACATAGGTTTTTTTTTCTTTTAAAAAAAGAACTTGATAGGCTTGTCTATCTGTCTCACAGCTAATAGAAACTCCTAGAAACAACTACCTAGTAGGTTAGCAAAACAAGGGTACTAGGACTACCTTCTAAAAAAGTTCTTAGAGTGCTCGACAATGTCTTCACAAGAGAAAACAATGGCTTGGACCTCCTCAGACACACCTAGCCTATTCTTGGGACTCTATGCCTTGATTGCCAATCCCCAACAAAATAAAAATCCCCACATACATATAACCCTTTAGCATAAAGGGACATAATTCATAAAGGAAGGATATCACTTGGACTTGGCCACAAGAAGCGTTGGCACAACAAGAGGCTCACTCCAAGTACTCCACCACACTTGTTTGGTACAACACTAAAATAGAAAACCATTAAATGTACCCACACCAAAGAGATACATGGCCCTCTTGGCCTAATGAAATACAACATTTCACAACAAACGAATTGGCCCTATATAACATTGTGCATCCAAAACAATTGGCCCTCTGAGCCTAAAGTAAAAAAATTAATAGCTTATACAAATCCCTCCTTGGATACTGACATTCAACAAGACGCTCCATTCTAAGGAGAAAAGAGGGTTCCTAGCCATAAACTTGATGCATCGGATTATGACCCATACCTCCTGCATATACATCAAGAGGTGTATAATACAAGGTCATTTAACTACCCTATGGGTCCAAGATAACAACAATAAATGGGTCTCGGCTACTCTTTGCATTACCCATACTAACCATCGCTTGCCATATAAGCATGTTCTAATAAAAGTCCCCATAATCAAATATGTATTGTCTCATCATCAATGGGGATATCTAAACTAGGATCACAGTTGAAAAAGAGGTCTTTTTCATAAGCATAATTTGCTAATGAATAAGCAAACTGATTCCAATATCGTGGAACCAACTAAAGGGTCACTCTTTCAAACTCGTTAATTAGGTTCATAGCAATGTGATAATACATACGAAGAATATGATTCTACACTATGCACATCCCATTCAATTGATTTAAAACCAACTGGGAATCCCCTTTTACTAACAACTTGTGAATACCATATTTCTTAGCAATATTCAGTCCTAAGAGGACTGGGGCTTTATGTTCCTCCATATTATTATTAAATCCTACCCTAATGTAGGTAGCTAATCTCATTGTGATTCTACGTTGGGATTCCTAATGACTACCCCAATACTCCTTTTCTTATTGGGACTTCTGGAAGCTCCATCAAAATATGATATATATGTCCATAAAGGTTTCACACACGGCCATGATTGGCTCCTTTATTCATAACTATGATAGTCAAAATTCAACATATTCAAAGGATAAACCAAAGACTCTATTCCACATTCTTCATTTAATCCAATAGGAATGTTCACCAAAATCCTTAAGTAGTGATGGCAGAAGACTTTGATCTCCCAAACAAATGTCCTATCCTCTTGCTCAATCACTTTATAGCCTTTATTCCACCAAACAATTCTTCCTTGATGGTATCTTTGTTCCAAATATGAGTGTTCTAAGTGGGGAATTAGCCACCCCATCAACCAACTTTTAGCCTCTCTTGGAGGTTTCAAATTAGTCCAACCTTGACCTACAAGATAGTTATCTCATCAGTATACCTAAAGATAATAAGGTTTAACCTTATTTAGACTAGCCTTGTTTTTAAACTCCACTCCTTGCAAATCTGCTAGTAATGATGTGGACTTATTTTTTCCGATTCTAATGATTTTTTAGGGACCATCCCACTTAGGCTCTAGTTTTTGAGGATGATGGGGTAATAGGACCCACGAAATTGATGCCCCACTTCTCAAATGGTAGTAAAGCCATAATAGGAGTTAGCAGACACTTCCTATTCTCCCTAATATCATTTATTTGACATATATCACATCTCTTGACATATGCAAATGCATCTTGAAAAATGGATGGCCACCAATATCCAGCTCTTAAAGCTTTTTGTGTAGTCAACCATCTAACAAAGTGTCCTCCACAAGCAGAGTCATGACACTCTTCCAAGATAAATGGAATCTCATTAGGCATAACACATAAGCAATAAATATCATAAACCCCGTGTTGATATAATGTTCTTGCAATCAAGGCAAATTTCAAAGCTTGCTATTTTATTTTCCTCTTCTTAGCCTTTGCCAAATTTGCTCCAATATCTCTTATAGATAGGCAATGCGCTATGCCAGCATACCAAGATGGAATGGAAGCTGTATCAATTTTGAATAGACCCTCAAGGTCACAAACTTCAGCCAAAATTTCCTTCGGCTCCCTGAAATCCACAAGACATTCAATGATGCCCTGCAACTTTGGTGTCTTACTCTTGATTTCACAATCAAACTCCTGCAAAGTGATCAATCAATTTTCTAGGTAGTCAAGTGGCTGCAACTTATTCATCAATAGCCTTAACCCCTTTGCCTTCATATAAAATACCACCTTTTCATAGAGAATGTAATGCATGAATTTCTTTGTCAAAAATACCATCCCAAGGCGCAACTTCTCTATGTAAGTATAATTAATCCTAGACATCTCCAATTTAGGGCTAGCAAATGCAATTGGATGATACCACTTCTCCTCCCAAATCTAGGCTAAACAGCAGAGCTAATGCTATGCATTGTGGCTACTAAAAATATATAGAAGACCTCACCCCTTTTGGGTGCTTTCAAGACTCGCACTTTCATTAATTCCTGCTTTATAAAGGATACTTGACATGGATCACTCCAAACAAAATGATAGTTAAAGGATTGTAGATTTGTCAGTGGCAATGTCTTCTTTGCCAATGCATTGATTAATCTTTGATAGTATCCCACTGATGATAGAAAGCTATGTACTTCTTTAGGAGTATCTACAAAACTCATAGCAACACTAACCTTTATCTTTTTAGGATCAGTCACAATATCAGCCAAGCTAACCACATGGCCGAATAGCAATCCGTAGGGCACTCCAAAGATGCACTTTCTTAGATGAAGTCCAATGCAAAACTACTTGCAATGCCCAAAACATTTTCTTAAAATAACTAGCTATCTCTCCCTTGTGGTGGCTACCCCCAAATCATCAATAAAGATTCTTAACTTCTCTATGGAAATATCACAAAAAGTCTTATCAACTGTGTGTTGCGAAGAACTTGGTGCATTTTGCATAATCGAAATGCCATAACATGATATGCAAAGGTTCCAACTATAGTAATAAATGTTGTTTTCACTTGTCTTGCTCTGCAATAGCCATTTAGTTATATCCAACAAAGCAGTCCACAAATGAATAGATATCTTCACCCGCTAACTGATCCAAAATCTGGTCAATAAATGGCAGTCGATAGTAATCTTTGACCATTTGCCTATTGAGATCTCTAAAATCTATGCAAAGACATATTTGATTATTATTCTTTTTCCTAATAATTACTGGAGCGAACACCGCTTTGTGTATTGTACATGAAATATCAAGCTAGCCTTACACATTTTTTGCAACTTCTCAAATAGTTCATCCCTTATTACAAAAGGCACACACCTCACTTTTTGTCACACAAGGTGACTACCTTCCTTCAAGGGAATGGTATGCACAACTAAACTAGGAGGAATATCCCCTAGCTCATCATAGCTCCATGCAAAGATATCATAGAATTCTTGGATCAAGGATATGCAGTCCTTCCTCTCTTCTAGTTTGAGCATAGACCCTTATTTAATTGGTCGTGGATCATCCAATGTACCCAAGTCCATCTCAAACATATTCATGTCCCTTATTCTATCTTGAGCTTCTACCAGCTCATTTAGAGTCACTTAGTAGACATCCTCTGTAGTGGACCGCTCTTTTGATTCACTTGACAAAGCCCCACTACTAGATGGATCCTCTTATGCATCTAATTTTGATGAAGATAAGGATACTCTCTCACTTTGAGGAGATTTAGGATATGCATCTATTATTACACATCATGCACCCCTACAAAAAATTAGACAACCAATGGGTATATCAACTTGAAAGTGAGATTGCAAGATCCATGGCCTTCATAATAATACTTGATAGCTTGGCCGCCCTGCAAAATTGATAACCCTAAAGTCCACAATGCATTCCACATTAGTAGTAGTCACATGGACTTTGGTAATGCAATCTTCAGGTTGCCTTAAATTGTCATTAGCCATTTAGAGAATTGTGGAGGCATCATTTTGGATTTCCAGGCCTAATCTTTCCTTCAATGCTCATAATATTGACGGAGGATCTTGTATCCACAATGGCATGTTTCACCAATATGCCATCAACATATATTGCTAACCTTGGGCATGTCAAGATTGTGGGAGAGAAGGAAGGAGTCTCACTTGTAGCTTTCTTGCTTGCACAATGGGGGAATACACACAAAGGTGGAGGCTGAAAACAATTTTCCTCTTCTTAGTTGTGTAAGCCAAAAAGAACTCAGATACAAAGAAATAGAAGAACCCTATATATGGGTCTCAAACCAAACTCAACTAGCTAAGGTGGCATACTAAATGAGCCACGAACTAGAGTAGATAAGGATAGCTGTCATGTAGCTATTATTCATGGGCGGTGTACCAACCGCATCTGCAACTGACACGTCGGTGACATAAGTGCACAACAGTTACCCTGGCATATCACGAGTGGAGCTCGATATCTCAACACTCCCCCTCGAGCTCAATCCCAATTCCTGCACACCAAGCAGGTCTCTAAACTTGCGCAACTTCTCTGTGCCCAATGCCTTCGTGAATATGTCAGCTACCTGATCCTCTGTGCTGACATAAACTAGATCAATAAGACCTAGTAAAACCCTCTCCTGCACATAGTAATAATGCACCTCAATGTGCTTTGTTCTAGCATGATAGACTGGGTTATTTGCCAAGTATATACTACTCATGTTGTCACAATAAATGATAACTGGCCCATCTGTAGGCTGATGCATATCATAAAGTAGCTTATGCAACCAAGCTACCTCACATGCAGCCATTGCTGCGCCCCTGTACTCAGCCTCTGTGCTCGACAAGGCAACTGTAGGCTGTTTCTTGCTGCTCCAAGTGAGTGCAGCACTCCCAAAAGAGAACACATATCCACTCCTAGATTGTCTATCAGAAATACTACCAGCCCAATCAACATCAGTGTATCCATGTAGCTGTATCTGAACCCCAGTCTCATAAAGTAGTCCATACTGCAATGTGGACTTCACATACCTGAGTATTCGTCTAGCCGCATCCAAATGCGATTTTCTTGGAGCTTGCATAAACTGACTTACCAGTCCAACAGCATAGCTCAAATCTAGCCTGGTAATAGTCATATAAATCAAGCTTCCTACTATGTGTCTGTACATAGTAGGGTCTTCCAGAAGCTCACTTGCATCTGCGCTCAGCTTCACATTCTGCTCCAAAGGAACTGAAATAGGCTTACAGCCTATCATCCCATATTTGGACAGCATGTCCAATCCATACTGCCTCTGCAAGAGCTGTATCCCACTTGGTGATCTAATCACCTCAATGCCCAAGAAATAACGCAGCTCTCCCAAATCCTTCATCTCAAACTTCTGCTTCAATAGCATTTTCACATGAAGGATATCTTCATCACTGTCACCTGTCATAATCAAATCATCAACATAAATGATAAGTAGCATAATACCTTTCTCTAGGTATTATCTGTTTTTCTCACATAAAGTGAGAAGTCTGCCTTGGAAATCTGAAAGCCAATAGTGACAAGATATTGTCCTATCTTGTCAGACCATGCTCTAGGTGCTTGCTTCAAGCCATACAATGCTTTCTTCAACCTGCAAACAAACTCAGGATGAACAGCATGCACATAACCTGGTGGCTGCTCCATATAGACCTCTTCTTGCAAATCACCATGCAAGAAGGCATTCTTCACATCCATCTGATGTAAAGACCATTCCTTTGATGCAGCCATAGCAATGACTGCTCTTACAATTGCCATCCTTGCAACCGGACTGAATGTTTCTTCATAATCAATGCCATATGTTTGTGCATATCCCTTGACTACTAATCTTGCCTTGTATCTGTTCACAGAACCATCTGCATTGTGCTTCACCTTATAAACCCACTTACAGCCAATTGCATTCTTACCTTTAGGCAAAGGTACCAATTCCCATGTAACATTTGCTTCCAAGGCATCCATTTCTTCATCCATGGCTTTCTCCCATTTTTCTTTTTCCATGGCTTGCTCAAAAGAAGTGGGTTCTGGTTCTTGTATCACTTTGACCATATATGCAATGGTTTCCTTGCCTGTTTTCCAAACTGACAGGCTTCACATACCTTATGCATTTCTGCAACCTTGAATTTAGGCAATCCTGCAACAATATTTTGGGCCTGCATTGATTTAAGTCGTTGTACATTAACATGACCAATGCGTTTATGCCAGATATCAATATCTGCAACTACACTGGTCCCATGTGCAAACATTGCTGCACTCAATTCAGGCATGTCTACATCCAAAGTAAACATTCTGCCCTTCTTCTTTCCTTTTGCTATCAAGCGACATTTATTTTTCATATCCTCAACAAAGTATCCATGAGGATTAAATCTGACTTGCAAGCCCTGCTCAACCATTTGACCAACAAAAACCAGATTCTTGGTGATATTCGGGACCTGAAATACATCGGAAAGGTATTTCTTTTTCCCATCCTGCATAGACAAAGGAATTTTTCCAATCTGCACAATAGGATGTGCAGTATCATCACCAGTCTCCACAAATCCTGGTTTTTCCATTTTCCTTGCATCCTCCATCCATTCTGCGTGACCTGTCATGTGGTTTGATGCACCTGAGTCAATATACCACACATCGTTGCATTCTTCTGCACTTGTCACAGAATTATTCATGTGTTGCACCATAAACAAATGCTCATTTTTGTCATCACCCTGTCTACTAGAAGATGCATAATTCCCTTGTTGCAATTTTCCATCATGATGTCATTCTGCTTTTTATAGCAGTCTTTAGCCATATGACCCATTTTACCACAGTAGTAGCATTCAACATTGCTGTTTGCATTTTGGCCTCTTTGCCATCCACCATGACCTCTTTGGCTCCCCCTCCCTCTAGAGTTACCACGTCCTCCTCCATAGGACTGGTTTTCTTGAGTTTGCTACATATTCTGATGTCTACCACGGCCTCCAAATCGGCCTCCTCTACCTCTGCCTCTACCTCTTCCAGCATTTGAGTAGAAGACAACTTCTTTTGAAGTTCCTCCTGAAGAAGATGGACCACCATTTCTCTGCTTCTCAGAAATTAGAAGAGCAATCAACTCCTCAAAATTAGGAAATCTTTCATGGACGGAAATTTATGTTCGGAACTGTGCATAATCCTTTCCTATACCATTCAAGGTCACAGAAACTAAATCATCATCTTCCACTGGCGACCCAATGGAAGCAAGTGCATCTGCAATCTTCTTCACCTTCATGTGGTAGTCATTGATGCTCATATTTTCTCTTTGCACATTATGCAACTCTTGCTTGAGCTGCATTTTCCTGGCTTCCGTATTTGTGCTATACATTTTTGACAAAGTATCCCATGCCTCCTTTGGCGTACTTGCATCCTGAATATGCACAATCATAGAGTCTAAAATACTGATAGACAGCTAGTACATAACTTTCGTGGCTCTCTCATGCCATGCTTTGAATGCCTGCATTTGCTGTTGATTGGGAACATCAGGAAGAACTGGTTCTTCTTCATTTCCTGCAACAAATTCCCAATATCCTTTTCCCATAAGGAAATTTGTCATTCTAAACTTCCATGGTTGGAAGTTGTTCTTGTCAAGCTTTTCAGTTACAATCTGTGAAAGAGAATCAGACGCCATTACAGAATACTGCAGAAAATTCTGTCACTGCAGAGAACACAGCTTCAGTCTCACAAGGGCAAATCTGCAAAACTGACGAAAGTGGTATTTAACCACACAGTCACTTCCTAGTGACAATTTTGCATCAACAAGCAACAAGGATGATTCTGTAACTCCCAATGTCTTTGTGCACAGGCATACGATGTAATTTCTACAGTAACTTTTCACCGACTTGTAGAACAGTGGTCGCACAGCATAAAACTGGGCCTTTTCCTGAGTGCGTGCAGAAAACTTCCGCCTCCAAAACAGGCCCCGAAATGGCCTCAAACCAAAAAAACAGGGTCACCCCGGGCTAAAGCCCTTTCCCACAGCATATACTGCCCTCTTGCTTCACCGCGAAGGGCGTCTCAACCTGAGACAATGCACTCTTGCAATTTTCGGCTGTGCTACCTGCAGAGATCTACTCCCAAAACAGAAAATGAAAGCAACACTGCTCCTCTTTAAGTTTTCCCTAGAGGGGTAGGCCACTTGTAATTGCTACTCTACCTCCTTTGCTTGTGTAATAGTAGTATCAATGTCAGCAAGGAGCAACACTACTCAACTGCACTTAGATATTAAAATCTAGCCCATGTAGAAAGTATGTAGTTGAGCAGCAACAAGGATGGGAATGTAGGTTTGTAATTTAGAGAACACTTCTTTCAGTTTCTTAGCATAGACTCAAACATTCTCATGAGGCTCTTGATGTGTTACATTAACAACATGTAGCCAATGTTGAACTCCTCTTTTAGGGGAAAACTCTCTTCAAGAGGCCACAAAAAATAGATCAATTGTAGTTATGGTTCCAACTTCTAGAATATGATACCACACCATAGCTCTTCCTTTCAAAGTCGTGTTAAAGAATATAATCAAATGTCCCTCATCTTGGATTTGATAGTTGAACATTAACTTTACGAACTCATTAATGTGGAGCTTTGCATCTTTCTCTACTAGCACATTAAAAATGGATAAAAGGAATCCTACGGATGCTAGATTTGGTGTCCCTGCAAGGATTACAATAGGTTACACAATGACGATGATCGGATTTTCTAAGGGTCTCTAAAGTAGTGGAACTACTATCCCACTCAAAGTGGTCAAACCGATTGGGAGAGGGGAAGTATTAGAGCTTCCTCCTCCTCCTCCTAAAGAATTACTTGTAGAATCAGGGTTTCTAAGACCCCTCCCTTGTTGTTGCAGAGATATTAGGATGCTCCATTGAGGAGAATACCTCTTAATGGTTTTGGCTTGCTGTTAAGCTCTTTCAATTCTTTTTTGCTTCTGAGTCTCAGCTTGATGGTCCTTTGGATCTATTTCACTACCTTTTGGCATGCATTAATCAACTAGTCCCTATCGACCAAGATGGAAAATTTCCACCTATTAGCGGCTCTCGAAAAATGCACCACTTTTTGGGACCAGAAATGGGCCTAGCACTAGCTCTAAGGCTCTAGTTAGGCCTCTATGCTCAACCAAAATACCCCACGGCCTCACCACCAGGAGCGTCTAGAGGCTATACACATTGATCTAACTTACACATATGTTTGTATCGTTCATAGTCCAACAGATCCCTTCCCAACCGCTCATAGGGAGTACCCAAACATAATGGTGCTAGTAGCTTGTAGCACATGTACAAAGAGCACCCCTTTGACTGACTATCATGGCTACACTATAGCTCTCCTATACATCATCAGGGATATTGGCACTACTAGCATACTTGTGACATTGCATAAGGATAACACTAAGCATACTCATGCTACTGTACCCTTTAAATTTTAAGATAAATATGTCATATATGTAAAAAGCATTATAAAAATTAGAATTTAGCTTATATTTAGCACTCATGACCCCTCCCCTCCCTATTATTTAATGTTATGCCTTGCGACGATAGGTGTAGAGAGTGTTTTCATGTCATTTTCTTGTTGTTTGAAAATCATTAAATCATGCACTATAACATGAAAATGGGGCTAAGCTGAGGCTAAACCTCATATCGTAGGCCCACCATACATCTACAAACATATTTATAATTTTCTATAAATTTTTGGCCCATAAAATCTATTTTTCCATATGAAATCTATTTTTTATTTTTCTCCATTTATTTATTAATAATTACTACTTTTTGATATTTTTTACTTCAATCTAGTTAGGATTATTGTGATTCACCATTATCTTTCATTTCATCCCACAAGAATATGATTTTCCTACCCGAAATGGAAAAACTCCTTATTTTTTAACTTAAATACTACATTTTGGGCATTTAATTATTAATAACGGCCACATTTAACTAGAGGTTCTACATATTGGCACTCTTGTAGCCCTTAAAGACATGTAAAAAATGGTTCATACCATTTTTCACGTCATATGTACTTTATTTGGACCATAAAATATAAAAAATAAGCAAATTTCCTTCATAAAATGGACATACCACTAAATTGTGTTTTGGGTCATGAAAATTAAATGTGTGGACAGCCATCAGACTCGTCATCGATCTCCACATAGCACGGGACATTAATTCTTAGCATCCTCTTAATCTTGCATCAATTTGGTGCATACCAGACAATCATTTTTCATCTTGTTTTTCTCTTTCTATAACTCGTATGAATGGTCTCTTGGAGATAGAAAGAGGAGAGGAGAGAGAAATACTGAATTTGATACTCCATAACTAGGTACCCATTGCTCATACAACTGACAATGGAGAGAAAAAAATTGTAGAAGTCGCTGTGTATCTTCAGATTAGTGGGTTATTTTTAGCCCCAAACACTACAAGGGAATGTGCAAATAGCAACTGTGGTTTGCAACAAAAATAAGTAGCGTCGCTATTTGCATTGCAAAATTAATTTTGCGACACTATTTGCGGTGCAGATAATGATACTGATTTGAGAAAAAAAAAGTGCCAAAAACCCGGGTGCTGCATTTTTCGCAAACATTTTCAAGAGAGAGCAAGAGAGATCTCCACCTTGAGAGCGAAAAGGAGACGAAGAGGGACAGAGAGAGAAGAAGAGCTTCTCACTACCATTGCCATATGTGAAGAAGAGGAAGAAGTGCACAAAGGAGAAAAAAGGGACGTCGCACGAAGAGGAGGTGAAGAATCCAATCTTGGGACTTTGTGGTAGGTACATTACCTCTTCTTGCTTTGTTCTTGTGTTTTCCTCTTTTCTTTTTTTGGTTTTTATTTCTAATGAGATGCATTGAGAGAGAGAGAGAGAGAAAGAGAGGAAAGGAGAGGGGGAGAAGAAGGAAGGAAGAGGAAGAGAGAACGAGAGAGAGAAAAAGAGGAAATGTAACAAAGAAAGAGAGAAAGAGAGAAAGAGAGAAAGAGAGAGAGAAAGGGAGGGAGGGAGAGAGGATAATGAGTGAGGGAAACAACAAAGGGGGGGAGAGAAACAAAGAGAGAGGCAACAAAGAAATAGAAAGAGAGGGGGGAGATTTAAAAAAAAACGAAGAGTGAAGGAAGAGGTGGATAAAAGGGGGAGGTAAAGAGAGGAAAAAAAAAGAGAGGGGGAGAAAAAGGGATGAAAAGAGGGGGAAAAAGAGAGATAGTGAGAACAAAAAATAGAGAGCGAGAGGAGAGAGAAAGACCAAAACAATGAGAGAATTAGAGAGAATAGAATGATAGAAAAATAAAGGGAGAGGGGAAAGAGAGACACAAAGAGCGGTGGGGAGAGGGTCTTTCAATGTCTTATTTTATGAGTTTTTTATTTTCTATCTTTGTTTTTTATTGTAATGAGATGCGTCAATTGTGAGTGGAGAGGAAAAGAGAGAAAGACATAGAGAAAAGAAGGGAGGGAAAGGAAAAGAGAGAAGAAGTGAGAGTGGTTACACAAGCTAGGGGAGAGAGAGAGGGGAGGAGAGAGAGAGACAAAGAAGGAAGAAGGGAGGAAAATAAAAAAAGAGAAAGAGAGAGAGAGAGAGAGAGAATTTGAAAGGTGGAAAGAGAAATAAATATGGATGAAGGGATGCAAATAAAAACAAGAAAAAGAGAGAGAGAAAGAGAGGCAAGGAGAGAAATAAAGAGGGGGATAGATAAAGACAGAGAAACATGGAGAGAAAAGGAATGGATAACGAGAGATGGAGGGAGGCAAACAAATAAAGGGAAAGGGAGAGAAAGAGGAGTAGATATTAAAATGAAGGAAGATCATCAATGAGGGGAACAAAAACCTATTGTTTACCGTAATGTAGACCAAATGGAGAACAATGATGGCCGTGATGTCCAAGATTGCGAGGCATATCTTAATCAATGTGTCATGTGTCCTTGGACTCCATGCAAGCTACCAATTAGACGAAAGCATCACTTGTCCATGGAACATATACGACGCTTTGACAAGTTTCAGTTAGAGAGATCATTGATCAAGCGATCTCAAACTTTGAGTGAACGGTAAGAAAAATATGTATCTATCATGCTTTACATTCACAAACTAATTGAATATCATATACAAAAATATTAGATGTATCCGTAATATTTGTAGAGGGAGATGATGGCTCATCCCAAGGAATGCATCTATTGTGGCTAGTTAGAAGAGTTTGTGGGCATGCGATGGATGGAGTGCCTAAGCCGATACACCAATTAGAGAGCACTACTCAGTCTAGACTCGTGATACCAGAGGAGAGAGTTGGCCTTTTGGATATTCCTCCAATCTTGGAGCTTGAGATGGAGGCAATGATTGATGCATTGATACCCATGGATACGGAGTCATTTGATCTACTAAGAGAGGAAGCACCCATACCATTATATGATGGGTGCCGAGTATCTCACTCAAAGATGTTGTTTGCGCTCGTTAGTGTGCAAGCAAAGTACGGGTGGAGCGATGTGAGTGTAATCAAGTTGTTTAGGTATATTCTATACTATATTGATTTTTCTGACTCTATTATAAAAAACACTTATTATGCTTTTTCAAGGCATAATAAGTCTTTTGATTTTTTTCAAGTTGCTAAAGTATCATATATTACCACTTGAAAACACGATGCTTGAATCCCATGATGATATGCGACTAGTGTTACAAAAGCTTGGCATGGACTACAATAACATCCATGCATGTGTCAATGATTGTGTGCTATTTCAAGGAGACTACGGGACTATGGAGACATGTTCAAAGTGTGGTGCTCACAAGTATCGATAGGACTTGCAAGGGCAAACCATCCCTTAGAAAGGTCTTAGACACTTTCCACTTATACCACATATACATCACATGTTTCGTACATTGGGCATGGCAAGCTTGACAATGTGGCATGCATAGAACAGATCCATAGATGGAGTCCAATAATTATCAACAAATTGATGTGCATAGATCCACATTGACTCCACATTTCCAAGCTTTACAGGAGAGCCAAGGAATCTTCGACTTGGTCTTGCTATGGATGGTTTGAATCCATTTGGTCTTCACTCAACTTCTTACAATGTGTATCCTATAGTCCTTGTTAACTACAACATCCCACCATAGCTTTCTATGAAGAAAGGACACCTGATCCTTAGCTTGCTTGTTCCTGGGCACTACAAAGTCAAGAATATGGATGTCTACTTTCATCCATTAGTTGATAAGCTTAAGATTTTGTGGGAGGAGGGGGTCATTGTGGAAGACATAAGCAAGCATGATGGTCATGGCAATATATAAGCCATTCTCATGTGGACCATATATGAATTTCTAAGATTTGGAGAGTGCACAAGTAAGTGGGCTTCTATTCTTGTTTGGTGATATCCAATATAGCTTGTTTAAGTTTGTGTTGACTAAATAGGGGTGTTGTGATAGGTCTGGTTACCTTAAGTTATCATGTATGTCCATTGTGTGGACCATAATACTCTTGAAGGCCACAAACCATGAAGAAGATGGTATATCAAGGACATGCGACTTTCTTCTGAAGGGTCATGAACTGAGGGAAGGTTTTCTTGGATAACTCCCAACACAAATGAATGCCCAAAGATGGTATTTTTTGAAAATGGTCCATAAGGAGTCACATCCAAATAGAATGCGATGGTTCTTGGTTTTCTACAAGTTTTTGTATTGGACCCACTAACAGATTATTCATTTGTTGGATCCCATGTATATTTTCAAGAATGTGGGTAGCTTATTACTGGACTATATCACAGGAAAGAGGGACACTGTAGGGGCACAAATGGATTTGAAGAAGGTACGAAAGATCGAGGTGCTTTGGCCATAGTTGAGTACTGATGGTCACTTGTAACTACCTCATGCTCTTTGGGTCCTATCCACTAAAGAAGAGCACATTGTGAAGTAAATTATCAGGTCTATCCATACCCTGATGGGTATGATGCATTTCCTTAGGTCCACTTTCTGTAAAGATGACCAGCTATCATGGCTGAAATCCCATGATCGGCATAAGATATATTAGGTTTATCTTGAGCTTGGTTGCAAGTAGCTTGTATATTTTGCTATTTAGTATCTAATAGATGTTCATAATGATTCTTCATTTGTGGCAGTTTGTACTATTGATCGTGATCACATGATGTCTCACTTCAGAAATATGCGAGGTGATTTACAGGTTGTAAAATTTAGTGCAATGAATCTCACAGAAGGAGACAATACATCCTCTATTGAATCGGCAAGGTGGGGAGCGGTGGAGACTGTTTGTCTCTTTGAGAAGTACTTCTCCATCAGCATGCTCATGATACAAACTCACCTCTTGGTGCATCTCATAGATGAAGTGGAGATTGCATGACTCGTCCATACACGATGGATATTCTTCTTGGAGCACTTTATGAAAACCTTGAAGGGCTTTGTGTGACAACAAGCTTGGCCATAATGTAGCATGGCTAAAGGTTGGTTGGTGTCGCAGGCATTAGTGCATATTTCAGAGTGGTCTCCGATGGTGGATTTAGATAATAGTATGCTATGGTTGTTGAAGGATGATGATAGACTAACGGGAGATGTGGTGGTTGGAGATGGAGTAGAAAAAAGGATGGATACTCTAATGGAGGAGAAAATGAATCATTTTTGTATGTTGCATCATGCATCCATGGAGAAGTGGCTTGCTAGGATATGAGAAGGCTAGAAAAGATTAAAAAAAAGTGCGATCGGAATTTTGATGCAATACATGCCATTGATCGATTTGATATCTTGAGGGAATGGATAAGATACCGCGGTTTATGTCTATGTGGTGGTTACATGAAGCTTTGATCGCATCTTCTCGCAAAGGGGCAGAGGTCTCTACCGAGAGGAGTCAGAACTCTTGAGGGGATGTAGTATGAAGGTGACCATATGTTTTATAAGCTATCGAATCTAGATTTTATATGCAACAACTAATCTAACCGTTTTACTATATAGTATATAATCTACAATGTGACATGGTCACACAGGTGACATTTCCGTATTGAGTGCATTGACAAAATGCACTTCATACGGGATTGTGGTGTCATGGCAAAGTTCGAGCAAGAGAGCCGATGGTAGGCCATGGATTCGAACCCCATTGTAGATGAGATGGAGTATTTTGGAAACTTGCAAAGTGTTATCTCAATGCATTATTGTAGTTTCTCCATTATCATAATCGATGTACAATGGTTTAAAGTAGTATTGGAAGGAGTCAAGGAAACTGTTTGGTAAGGTCCATATCATTTTCTAAAAATAGATTTCGAGAAAAGATGGACGAATATATGCGACACATTTACCTTGCCAACCCATTGTGAACAAGTGCATGACCTTTTCTTTTTTAAAAATTCACGACACGAAATAGTCACAAATGTTGATTTATTCTTATATGTGCCCATTGAATAAGTAATCTTCTATCCAAATCCATGACAACCTCGATGGTGTTATGTTGTGATTTTAGCTCTCTAGAGTGCAAGATTGTATGATAAAAGCAATGTTCCCAGCATTGACAATAAGAGTATATAGGTGGAGGAGTGGATATTGCAGAGGGTGCAGGCTGAAGAGGGCTTGGAGCATGTAGAGAAGGTAGACATGGGTAATGTAGGCAAAGAGACATGAGGCCATGATTCTTTTGAGAATGAAGTGGAATTCTCCTTCTGCGGTGACCTATCTATAGACCTTCTAGTATATGTAGAGTTGTGCCAAGAGATTTGCATGGGGCCATAGGCCGGGTCATTTTTGCATCCGCCTACTCAATTCATTGATAATTTATTTTTAAGGGTACTTTAGAATATGCATTTTAATTAGCACCATTTTTTAAGGGCTATATTACCATGCTTTGCATAAATCTTTATGTTGATTATGCTAATATCATTTTCTGTCTATGCAGGTTACCTTTGACAATACTTGGAGAGCAAGATGAGTCGAGGGATGAGCGATGAGGAGTTGCATGAGATATTTACATGTATGTCTCTAGATCAGATGAATTTATTTGGAGATGTGGTAGACCAAGATTTGTCTCGGATATCATCGGACCATTTTGTGAGATCTACTTCGATACGCTCTAATGCTTTGATTTCTAGTAGATGAGGTCGACACTCAAACTAGCCCTAGACAAAGGGAGTTGTTTTGGGGGTGCTATGGAGATGTGGATGTTGTGAGCCCATGGTTGGTTCCAGAGATGGGTGCTACTCCTTACTCTCATATAGGTTCTAGAGAGGGTATCTCAAGTGGGTGTTGTAGAGGCACTGATGTAGTGTCTCCATCTTGTTGATCTAGTGGATACTTGTCACCTCCAAGATTTGTCACACCTATAGAGACATCTACTCCAGTGACTCCGGGTTTTGCTCAACCATCCGTAGGTGGCACCCCTATGGGTGCTACTTGGAGAGATACTACCCCGCGGGTATGCCAGATATATAGGGTCTCCTAGTTATGCCCAGGAGCGTGGCCATAGGTGGGTGAGGACACACCTTAGATGTGCCCCAGTAGGGTATGGATACCTCATAGATAACATGACACATACTGTGATCATGAACGATGAGGGGAGAAGGGTGATGTCTTGCATCAGAGAGTTGTGCCAACAAGTATTTAGGCACATTGTTTTGAACCATTGGAAGAATATACCAGAGGGGAGCAAGGACTATATAGTGGCATCTTTGCATGAGGATTTTTTGGTACCTACCATGGTAGAGAGGTTTTTCACTAGGTGGATAATGGAGTGTATGCGTGCATACATGTCACATAGATGATCGGATGCACGCAAGGCACTCAAGGGTGGTGCCTCAAAGCCCGAGTGGCTAGACATAGATGATTGTAGAGACTTAGGGAGGAGGCTACAGATTCTCCAGGATGATGGAGACAGCAGAATAGTGGGAGGTAGCGAGGGCACGATTGGAGGCATGAGTCATGTATTATTTGGGGAGTGGCATCCACAGGACTTATCTGGAGGAGTTTGTAAGTTTTTTTAGTTCTTCTCGCTTTCTTATTTGCAATATCAATTGTACCAATGATCTTGTTTCTAACAATTGTATTCTATTTTCTTTGCAGCACTCCATCACAAACAATGATCCCACAAGTCTTGAGACTCAATATGTGGAGAGACACGGTCTCACTGCACTCATCGATAGATTGTACGTGCGCAGTAGTCTAGTAAGTCAATCATCTTTCTTGTCCGTAGTCACTATTTTTAAAAAAATGCTTTATGCATGGTGGACTGATGTCTAATTGTTCATTTTGAAAGTCTGTTCAATGCTCCTTTGCCTTGGGACGAGCTTTCTAATGGCGAGGATATGTAGCACGTGCTTGGATTTGTGGAGCACACACCTTTTTTTTTTGGTCATGTGATTTATGCAGGCATCTTCCATGCACTATTCCTTAGAATATGTACTTATCATCCTTTTTATAAAATTGTATCTTGCAATAATTAGAAATAGAATTTAATATTTGTTTTGGCTCTCCTTTCTCTTCATGGTTCCATATAATGTCATGAGTTGTCATGACTAGTATTTTACTTATTCTATGAGTTATCAGTCTTGTGGGTTTAAGTAGTTTTTGTGCTCGTCTTGATGACCATTGCATACCAATTGCTTTGAAGAATATTATGCAACACATGGTGCTATATGTGATAAGGCAGCTTGCTGCCCTAAAACAATTTTTCTTCCTCTGTAACCATCATTGATTTCTCTACACTCATCGCTATTGTTGTCGCTATGTACATCAAAAACCATTGCTAATAGTTTTTGCGACAATTTTGTAGAGATTTATATATCGACACTTTTAGCGATGACAGGGGCAATTTGTTTAATGAACATTTGGATTGCTTTGAATGTTGGTTTAAGGCCTATATGTTGTAGTGAAATCCCCCCTTCTCAAATCACCATGGTGTGATGATAGCGGCTTGCTCTCCACACCTCACCATTTTCAAAATGCTCCCCCCCCTCCCCATAATAAAAAATTTTAAGGCTAAGGGGCCCTAAGGGCCATGCCCTTTCAAATCTTGGCCTTTATTTGACTATCCAAGTGTCTGGTCTCTTGATGCTCCCGCGTCTAGTACTTGATTCTGCTCTAGAAAAATTTTGCGCATCTGTCTTGAAGTCGTGACTTGTTGGGAACTTGTCCTACTTCAATCAGGTACCCAAAAAATTTATGAAAAATTTGCAACCACTACGAAATTCTATAATTTGAACTCCCATCTTCCACGGCCATTTAAAATTGTTAGATCCACATTTTCCACTTTCAGTGAGCTTTCATTTCTGCTTAAAAATGACATATTTTGGCATGTCTCTAGTTCTTTTTCTAGCTTAAAATCTTCCTCTTAGTAGTAGGCAGCAATTAACACTTCATGGTATAGAGAGGAAACACGTAGCAAGTAACACTTAATGGTATAAAGAGGAAGCAAGTGAAAATAATCAGCAAAAAGAAGATAAAGAAGGAATTCAATGCTATGTCTTGTATTTTCACACTTCTCCTTTTGAAGGTGGATGAAAATCAACAATCTTCTTCACTTAAGGAGTGTGATCCATGTTTATATAAACTTTTGGAAGAGTTTATGTACGTATTTTGGCCTTCAACATCATTACATTCTAAGCAATAAGTAGACCATCCCATTGAGTTAGCACGTAATTCTAATCCTATCAACGAACCACCTTATAGGCTGTCAAAGTCTGGAAGAGAAGAAGTGGAGAAACAGGTAAAAACTTGTTGAAAATGGGGTTTGTTTAGCTTAGACGATCACCTTTTCTTCTCTTGTATTACTTGACAAGAAGAAAGATGACTCCTACAAGATGTGCATTGATTATAGAGACATTTACAAGAGTGATAGGCCCAAAGACAACACTGAATCTACCAAGAGCGCAGGCCTCATGGTGGCATCTACAATGCCTATGCCCTCAAAAATATACAAGAAACACCCTTACTCTCACTAAGAAGCCATGCTAACACACACAAGAATTTGGCATACAAGAAATATGGCCATCATCTTCATCCTCACTCTCTCCTTCTTCCATAGATGAAAAAAGACAAGAAAGCACAAGAAAGGAAAGAGAGCAAGAGTTGTGCTAATGCAAGAGAGAGAAGAAAAGATATGTGCAAGAGGAAGACAAAGAAGAGAGAAAAGGAGATTGCAATCAGCTCTCTCAACCACTTTTCCCCCAAATCACACGACTCTTCATTCCCACTTCCTTTTTGTATTTTTTTAGAATATTTGTCTTACAATGTTTTTTTCTTGAAACCTTAGAACAAGAAGGTTTGATTATTGAATATTTTAAACCTCTCAACCTTTCAAATTGGAAAAGTGGTGCATACACATTTCAAGGCCATGACTTTATAATTGTTAGTCATGCCTTTTACAATGCTTGTCTTGAAATTTTGCAATGAAGCTACAAGGTTAAATGATCAAACTTCATAAGATTTTTCGATGAAGATCATACTTGTGTGCCTAAATTTGCACAAATTTTGGGGTTATCATTCCTCCTCTTCCAATATTGTGAGCTTCGCGAACATTTTGAAAGACACTTTGCCTTGGAATAAGCACCTTATGTTGATGAAGACCCACAACTATAGTTCACTTTGGACCACCTCAATCGATACCCATCCAAAAACACCATCCTTCTTCACACACTTCACTATGCATCTCCAACTTCTTCTTTACACCAAAACTTGCAAAATTTTCCACTTTCACTTCGAAAAGCGCAAGGAAAAACACCCTCAAAAGGAACACAAATTTGCCCACAATCTTTGAAAAGAAAGTCATTCGAACCACCTCTCTCTCTCTCTCTCTCTCTCTCTCTCTCTCTCTCTCTCTCTCTCTCTCTTGCCGGAGATTAGGATACGAATGATATGGTTGTTTCTTGGAGGGGACTGGAGAGGCAACAAAGATGAAAGTGGTTATGAAACTTACTCTCCAATTCATCTTCAACCTTGTGCTAAATTGATTTGTTGCTCGATGTCTCTGCTCTCACTTGTGACTCCATCAATATAGCATGCTTCCAAACCCCTCTGATGACTCCTCTAGTTGTTGCAGAACTCCTAAATGGTAGCCAAAAAAGCTTTCAAAGCTTTGCAAGAATTCAAACCTTGATAGAATGAAACAAATAACCTTTCTTAACCACCATATTTATTGCAAGTCTGAAGCGCTATCGGATAATTATGCATTGCACCTCACCTTCCTTTACCTTCTCTCAACAATGTCCAACTATAGCATGCATACATTGATTGTCTTCTTCTCATCCACATTTTGTGCCAAAATCTCTCATCAGCAAATGTATGTCTTCTTGAAGTAGAGGAGAAAAGGGCTGACATGGCAGGTTTGGGCACCTTGATTTGTCAAAGAGAATGGCATTGCAATGGATAGAAGGACTACATCGAGAGCAATAGCATCAAATTTGCATTGAATATGAACCACATCAAATCTATCCTTCTTTCTCGTTTGTTTCTTGTAAATCTTGAGAGCATCCATGAGTAGCCCCCCTGGCAAGATCACCAAAAATAATAAGCCCAAGGACAACACTGAATCTACCAAGAGCGTAGGCCTCATGGAGGCATCTACAATGCCTGTGCCCTCAAAAATATTCAAGAAACACTCTTACTCTCACTAAGAAGCCATGCTAACACACACAAGACTTTGGAACACAAGAAATATGGCCATCATCTTCATCCTCACTCCCTCCTTCTTCCATAGATGAAAAAAGGCAAGAAAGCACAAGAAAGGAAAGAGGGCAAGAGTTGTGCCAATGCAAGAGAGAGAAGAAAAGATATGTGCAAGAGGAAGACAAAGAAGAGAGAAAAGGAACTTGCAACCAGCTCTCTCAACCACTTTTCCCCCAAATCACATGACTCTTCATTCCCACTTCCTTTTTGTATTTCTTTAGAATATTTGTCTTACATGCTTTTTTCTTGAAACCTTAGAACAAGAAGGTTGATTATTGAAAATAAACAACCTCTCAACCTTTCAAATTGGAAAAGTGGCACGCACACATTTCAAGGCCATGAATTTATGATTGTTAGACATGCCTTTTACGATGCTTGTCTTGAAATTTTGCAATGAAGTTATAAGGTTAAATTATCAAACTTCATAAGATTTGCCGATGAAGGTCATACTTGTGTACCTAAATTTGCACAAATTTGGGGGTTATCAAAGAGCGCCATAAATAGTAGGTACATAATCCCACACATTAATGATTTATTGGATGAACTTAAGGATGCAAGGGTATGAACTAAGATTGACTTGAGATTAGGATACCACCAAATCAAGATGAAGGAAGGTCATGAGTACAAAATGGCTTTTAGAACATAAAGGGGCCTCTATTAGTTCTTGCTTATGCCATTTGGGCTTTCCAATGCACTTGCTACTTTCCACTCTCTCATGAACAAGGTCTTATAGCCATTCTTGTATAGATCGTCTTGGTATTCTTTGATGACATCCTTATATATAGTAGGAATAGAGAGGATCATTTACAACATATTTACAAAGTCCTCCTCACATTGAGAAAACATTAGCTTTTTGCAAAGGAAAGAAAGTGTACTTTTATGGCTAGTGGGGTAGAATATTTAGGCCACATAGTTGGTGAGAAAGGGATCATGGTGGATCCAAAGAAAGTACAATGCTTCAATGATTGGCCCATACCACAAAATTCTACTTCATTGCAAGGATTTCTTGGATTATCCTATTTCTATTGAAGATTCATCAAGAATTATTCCCATTTAACAACTTTACTTGCTAATAGCTAATTAGAGAAAGAAGCATTCTTTTCGGATGCTATAGCCATAAAAAGCTTCAATGACTTGAAAATTCTTCTTATTTTTGTTGAGATATCGAGCTCCACTCGTGATACGCCAGGGTGACCGTTGTGTATTTATGTCACCGACTTGTCAGTTGTAGACGCGGTTGGTACACCGCCCATGAATAATAGCTACATGATAGCTATCCTTATCTACTCTAGTTCGTGGCTCAGTTAGTATGCCACCTTAGTTAGTTGAGTTTGGTTTGAGACCCATATATAGGGTTCTTCTATTTCTTTGTATGAGAGTTCTTTTGGCTTACACAACTAAGAAGAGGAAAATTGTTTTCAGCCTCCACCCTTGTGTGTATTCCCCCATTGTGCAAGCAAGAAAGCTACAAGTGAGACTCCTTCCTTCTCTCCCACAATCTTGACATGGTATCAGAGCCTTGTTCGTGGTAAGGAGCTCAAGAAAGCAAGCCAAGCTCGCGGTGGTCTGGTAAGAGGACAGTGTTGCTTTCATTTTTTGTTTTGGGAGTAGATCTCTGCAGGTAGCACAGCCGAAAATTGCAGGAGTGCATTGTCTCAGGTTGAGACGCCCTTCGCGGTGAAGCAAGAGGGCAGTATATGTTGTGGGAAGGGGCTTTAGCCCTCGGCGACCCTGTTTTTTTTATTTGAGGCCATTTTGGGGCCTGTTTTGGAGACGGAAGTTTTCTGCACGCACTCAGGAAAAGGCCCTGTTTTATGCTGTGCGACCACTGTTCTACAAGTCGGTGAAAAGTTATTGTAGAAATTGCATCGTATGCTTGTGCGCAGAGACATTGGGAGTTTCAGAATCATCCTTGGTTCCTGTTTATGCAAAATCATCACTAGGAAGTGACTGTGTGGTCAAATACCACTTTTGCCAGTTTTGCAGATTTGCCCTTGTGAGGGTGAAGCTGAGTTTTTGCAGTGACAGAATTTTTTACAGTGTTCTGTAATGGCGTCTGATTCTCTTTCACAGATTGTAACTGAAAAGCTTGACAATAACAACTTCCAGGCATGGAAGTTTAGAATGACGAATTTCCTTATGGGAAAAGGATATTGGGAATTTGTTGCAGGAAATGAAGAAGAACCAGTTCTTCCTGATGTTCCCAATCAACAGCAAATGCAGGCATTCAAAGCATGGTATGAGAGAGCCAGGAAAGTTATGTACTGGCTGTCTATCAGCATTTCAGACTCTATGATTGTGCATATTCAGGATGCAAGTACGCCAAAGGAGGCATGGGATACTCTGTCAAATATGTATAGCACAAATACGCAAGCCAGGAAAATGCAGCTTAAGCAAGAGTTGCACAATCTGCAAAGAGAAAATATGAGCATCAATGACTACCACATGAAGGTGAAGAAGACTGCAGATGCACTTGCTTCCATTGGGTCGCCAGTGGAAGATGATGATTTAGTTTCTGTGACCTTGAATGGTCTAGGAAAGGATTATGCACAGTTTCGGACATCCATTTCAGTTCGTGAAAGATTTCCTGATTTTGAGGAGTTGATTGCTCTTCTAATTTCTGAGGAGCAGAGAAATGGTGGTGCATCTTCTTCAGGAGGAACTTCAAAAGAAACTGTCTTCTACTCAAATGCTGGAAGAGGTAGAGGCAGAGGTAGAGGAGGCCGATTTGGAGGCCGTGGTAGAAATAAGAATATGCAGCAAACTCAAGAAAACCAGTCCTATGGAGGAGGACGTGGTAACTCTAGAGGCAGGGGGAGCCAAAGAGGTCGTGGTGGATGGCAAAGAGGCCAAAATGCAAACATTAATGTTGAATGCTACTATTGTGGTAAAATGGGTCATATGGCTAAAGACTGCTATAAAAAGCAGAATGACATCATGAATGGAAAACTGCAACAAGGAAATTATGCATCTTCTAGTAGATAGGGTGATGACAGAAATGAGCATTTGTTTATGGTGCAGCACATGAACAATTCTGTGACAAGTGCAGAAGAAAGCAACGATGTGTGGTATGTTGACTCAGGTGTATCAAACCACATGACAGGTCATGCAGAATGGATGGAGGATGCAAGGAAAATGGAAAAACCAGGATTTGTGGAGACTGGTGATGATACTGCACATCCGATTGTGCAGATTGGAAAAATTCCTTTGTCTATGCAGGATGGGAAAAAGAAATACATGTCCGATGTATTTCATGTCCCGAATATCACCAAGAATCTGGTTTCTGTTGGTCAAATGGTTGAACAGGGCTTGCAGGTCAGATTTAATCCTCATGGATGCTTTGTTGAGGATATGAAAAATAAAGGTCGCTTGATAGCAAAAGGAAAGAAGAAGGGCAGAATGTTTACGTTGGATGCAGACATGTCTGAATTGAGTGCAGCAATGTTTGCACATGGGACCGGTGTAGTTGCAGATATTGATATCTGGCATAAACGCATTGGTCATGTTAATGTACAGCGACTTAAATCAATGCAGGCCCAAAATATTGTTGCAGGATTGCCTAGATTCAAGGTTGCAGAAATGCATAAGGTATGTGAAGCCTGTCAGTTTGGAAAACAGGCAAGGAAACCATTTCCTAGACATGTTCAAGAGAGTAAGAAGCCATTGGAATTAATCCACTCTGATGTGTGGACTACTAAAGCTGCATCTCTTGGAGGCTGTCATTATTTTGTTACTTTTATTGATGACTATAGCAGAAAAGTTTGGGTGTATTTTATGAAAAAGAAAAGTGAAGTTTTTGGGCATTTCAAAACTCTTAAAGCTATGGTTGAAAAAGAAACAGGCCTGCAAATAAAATGCCTAAGGTCAGATGGAGGGGGAGAGTACCTCTCAAATGAGTTTGCAAGGTTCTTGCAGGAGCATGGCATAAAGCAGCAATATTCATGCAGTCATACCCCACAGCAAAATGGAATTGCAGAAAGAAAAAACAGACATATTGGAGAGGTGTCTTGTGCCATGCTCAATGAAAAAGACCTGCCAGATTTTTATTGGGCTGAAGCAGTTGCTACAACAGTCTACATAATGAACAAGACTCCCACTGCAGCAATACATGGAACGACTCCAGAGGAGAGGTATACTGGTAGGAAACCAGATATTTCTCATTTGAAAATTTTTGGTTGCATTGCCTATGTACATGTGCCAGATGAGTTGAGATCCAAGTTGGATCCAAAAGCTGAGAAGTGCATCTTTATTGGTTACTCTCTGCAGCAAAAAGGGTATAGATGCTATAACCCTTCTACTCGTAAGTTTACAGTGAGCAAAGATGTTGTTTTTTATGAGATGAGTAGCTGGTATAAACCAGTAAATGTGATTGATGATGTAGATGCACAAAATGATAATGCTGCATAGAATTCACAGCAAGAGTCACAAAATATTAGTGGACCTGGAGCGTCCTCTAGCAGTGGTTCACATTCTTCGCCATGGACAGGCAGATTGAGATCAGGAGAATCTTCTCAAAGTAACGCAGATAGTGGTATGCAGGTATCACGAAAAGGAAAAGAGAAGGTTGATTCAGCCCATGTTTGATGTGAATGCAGGTCGCTCTTATGTGGATGGTGAATCCAGTGGCTCAGAACAGAGCATTGATGATGAGTTGGGTATTCCTTCTATTGTTACACCTGGAGTAAGGAAGACCAGGGACGTTTTGAGAGCACCTGGGAGTGAACCCACTTTGCGTAGGTCTACCAGAGTTAGGCATCCCGTGGATAGGTTGAAATATGATGGATTTACAGCCATTCACTATGCATATATGGTCAAGGTGATACAGGAACCAGAACCCACTTCTTTTGAGCAAGCCATGGGAAAAGAAAAATGGGAGAAAGCCATGGATGAAGAAATGGATGCCTTGGAAGCAAATGCTACATGGGAATTGGTACCTTTGCCTAAAGGTAAGAATGCAATTGGCTGTAAGTGGGTTTATAAGGTGAAGCACAATGCAGATGGTTCTGTGAACAGATACAAGGCAAGATTAGTAGTCAAGGGGTATGCACAAACATATGGCATTGACTATGAAGAAACATTCAGTCCGGTTGCAAGGATGGAAACCGTAAGAGCAGCCATTGCTATGGCTGCATCAAAGGGATGGTCTTTACATCAGATGGATGTAAAGAATGCCTTCTTGCATGGTGATTTGCAAGAAGAGGTCTATATGGAGCAGCCACCAGGTTATATGCATGCTGTTCATCCTCAGTTTGTTTGTAGGTTGAAGAAAGCTTTGTATGGCTTGAAGCAAGCACCTAGAGCATGGTCTGACAAGATAGGACAATATCTTGTCACTATTGGCTTTCAGATTTCCAAGGCAGATTTCTCACTTTATGTGAGAAAAACAGAGAAAGGTATTATGCTACTTGTCATTTATGTTGATGATTTGATTATGACAGGTGACAGTGATGAAGATATCCTTCATGTGAAAATGCTATTGAAGCAGAAGTTTGAGATGAAGGATTTGGGAGAGCTGCATTATTTCTTGGGCATTGAGGTGATTAGATCACCAAGTGGGATACAGCTCTTGCAGAGGCAGTATGGATTGGACATGCTGTCCAAATATGGGATGACAGGCTGTAAGCCTATTTCAGTTCCTTTGGAGCAGAATGTGAAGCTGAGTGCAGATGCAGGTGAGCTTCTAGAAGATCCTACTATGTACAGACGCATAGTAGGAAGCTTGATTTATATGACTATTACCAGGCCAGATTTGAGCTATGCTGTTGGATTGGTAAGTCAGTTTATGCAGGCTCCAAGGAAATCGCATTTGGATGCGGCTAGACGCATACTCAGGTATGTGAAGTCCACATTGCAGTATGGACTATTTTATGAGACTAGGGTTCAGATACAGCTGCATGGATACACTGATGCTGATTGGGCTGGTAGTATTTCTGATAGACGATCTACCATTGGATATGTGTTCTCTTTTGGGAGTGCTGCAGTTCACTTGGAGCAGCAAGAAACAGCCTACAGTTGCCTTGTCGAGCACAGAGGCTGAGTACAGGGGTGCAGCAATGGCTGCATGTGAGGTAGCTTGGTTGCATAAGCTACTTTATGATATGCATCAGTCTACAGATGGGCGAGTTGTCATTTATTGTGACAACATGAGTAGTATACACTTGGCAAATAACCCAGTCTATCATGCTAGAACAAAGCACATTGACCTGCATTATCACTATGTGCGGGAGAGGGTTTTACTAGGTCTTATTGATCTAGTTTATGTCAGCACAGAGGATCAGGTAGCTGACATATTTACGAAGGCATTGGGCGCAAAGAAGCTGCGCAAGTTCAGAGACCTGCTTGGTGTGCAGGAATTGGGATTGAGCTCCAGGGGGAGTGTTGAGATATCGAGCTCCACTCGTGATACGCCAGGGTGACCGTTGTGTATTTATGTCACCGACTTG
The DNA here is from genome assembly GCF_053477565.2 of Lygodium microphyllum. Classification (NCBI taxonomy): domain Eukaryota; kingdom Viridiplantae; phylum Streptophyta; class Polypodiopsida; order Schizaeales; family Lygodiaceae; genus Lygodium; species Lygodium microphyllum. The sequence continues at coordinate 172,436,489 of NC_141139.1, forward strand.
TCAGTTGCAGAAGCGGTTGGTACACCGCCCATGAATAATAGCTACATGATAGCTATCCTTATCTACTCTAGTTCGTGGCTCAGTTAGTATGCCACCTTAGTTAGTTGAGTTTGGTTTGAGACCCATATATAGGGTTCTTCTATTTCTTTGTATGAGAGTTCTTTTGGCTTACACAACTAAGAAGAGGAAAATTGTTTTCAGCCTCCACCCTTGTGTGTATTCCCCCATTGTGCAAGCAAGAAAGCTACAAGTGAGACTCCTTCCTTCTCTCCCACAATCTTGACAATTTTAGCATCTATTTTAGTGTGCTTAGACTTTTCCAAGGATTTTACCATATATGCTATTGCTAATGGCCATGGTATTAGGGCTATTTTCTGTGAGTATCGTGGTGTTACTGCTTTATTAAAGTGGGAAGCTGGATGATAAAAGAAGAAAACTTCATGTCTCTGAGAAAAAAATGTTAGCCATACTTCATGCCATTAAGGAGTAGTATCACTACATTTATGGAAGCCATTTCAAAGTCAAGAGTGATAATCAAGTGTTGAAGTATTTTCTTTCATAGTCTAATCTTTCTCATAAGCAAAGATGGTGGTTGGCTACTCTACAAAGTTATGACTTGGGGATTTCTTATATGGAAAGCAAGAATAATGTAGTGACAAATGCATTATCTAGGATATGGACATATTCTGTTTCTACTATTTCTACCCTTCATAAAGATTGGATCCAAGATATTTAGGAGGAATATTTGTTGGATGAGCACACTACCAATATAATGAAAATTTTATAGCAAGACAATGAATCTGAATTTTCTAATTTCCAAAGGAGGGTGGATACTCAATGTCCACCATTGCAAGAAGTGGATTTCTTATAGCAACCTTCATCATAATTCTCATTGTTTCTTAATTCAATCTAGATATGGCTTCATTGTGTTGTAGTTTAATGCGAGTTTCAGCTATGGCATGGCTATGGCTAATTGATTCATATGTTGTTTCTTGATTTTCTTGGCATTTTAAATCAATATAGCTAAGTTCATTTCATGCTACTAAGGTAGTTAGGAGATTTTGAGAAATGCTAAGCTATATTGGAACTATTTTTTACTTTATATCAATAAAAATCTTCACACTTAAAAGAAAATAGAGAGACATTTAAAACATTTTCATGATATGAGATTTAGTATCATTATGTTTTGTATTGAAATTTTTGGGTTTCTAACATGTATCTTAACTATGATGGGATTTTAGTTGCAGGGTTCCTTGGAAAAAGACTTGTGCAAAATGTTGATTTGACCTAGAATGTGGGCTTCTTGTGGGCATGAAAAGGAAGGATAAAATATCACTATGCTATCAAAGTACAATGTCTTCATTTTAGGTCATAATATTATTATCCCACAACCTAAAATGGTATATGTAGTATGGATGGGAGGGGTGGCCCCTTGAGATAGTATGCACATATCAATATAAAATATTCATTGACATGGTCACCAAGTATTATTGGATATAGAGAATCAGCGTGAATATAGGACATCATGGGAGAATGACCTATAGTAACTACAATGCCTTCATTAAGAATCAAGAAAATATTATCTAATTGCAAGGAAGAGGATGGTGACCTTGATTGATGGTTTCTTTCTCAGTGCAATTATACATGGGGAATGGTTGAAAGGAATTACCATTAGAAATTATTTATCTATCTCCACATCAAAGGTTTGTGCATCATAGTCACCAAGCATCTACTATATGTGGAAAGTCATGATTTTAGGCAAGCATGGGCTAGAGATCTTTGGTCACTCTACCCATCAATGGCCTTCTTGCATACAAAAGAGACATTGCTTCCTAGAATGTAAAGGGGCTCCTCTTAAGCCTCCTCATATGGTAAGTAGTCATGGCAATTATAAGCTCAACACAATTTGGAGAAAGAACTATACAAGCTATACTCAATGACACATTGAGAGGCATTGAACCAATCATACAAAATGTAGAGTAATGAAATAGAATTCATTAAATTATTACAACCATAGATTGGGACATAAACCAATTTATTAGTTCATGAACCATAGAAACCACAATATTACAAGACTTAGACTAAAACATGAATTGAAGAATCCATTGGCCATTTTTGGAGTCAAGTTTGGGCACTCTAAGAAGCTCCACATCATGAGCACCTTAGGATAACATAGTGCATAGTGAGCCCTATCAATCTAGCATCAAAACCCTATCATGTGATATATTATTGGATAGCATAACAAGAAAAATAATCTAAGTTTTCAATGTAAAAAAATTTCTAATATGATCAACTTATGTTGGATATCTAATCAATACTTCAAAACTTATCTCTATGAAAATTTTTTACTCACCTTTTCTATACATCTCACTCCTCATATGATCCCAACCTTATCATTTCATATAATAAATAAAAGATATTGAGAATAAGATTATGAATATCTAAAGTATTACATAAGAGTTGATTTGAGAAGATTTTTTAGTGCCCCTAATTTTTAATAACAAAAGATTGTGTGGCACTTCTTAGAGGGCCTAATGCTTGTGTATAAAACAATAGGGCATCATATTTACAACATAACAACATGCTCAAAACATATATGCAAGTTCTCTCTCTCTCTCTCTCTCTCTCTCTCTCTTACAATAGCCTATATAGCCAAGACTCAATCATACCACTAGTGCCTAAACACACTACTAAGCTTGTTGATTTCCTACTAATTTCACTACTCCTCATTAGTCAAAAGTTTGCTAATAACTTGTGTTTCCTTCTTCATTGATGGATCCTTTCACTTTGGAAGCCTAATATTTCACATGGGAGAGATAATGTTAAAAGTATTTATGTGCTTTAAAGTATATTTTATTATTGCTAAGGATGAGATCAATTGTACTAATCTCCAACATTCCATACATAATGTGTGGGACTAGAATATGGAAGATAGCATGTACATACATAGATAAGGATATAAGGAGTATAAAAATACCCAAACATACAACTTGATTGCACACACATGCTATGTCGGGTGTTAATATAGATAATCCCTTGAGGGAACTTCTGTCTAAATGGTTTCATGCATTGATAGCCCACAAATATATCAACCATCAATGTATAATGCCTTACACTTTGCACTAAAATTGAGCGGTTGAGAGCAAGAATGGAATTTTTTTGGGATGAGACAATGTATAATGAAAGTGTAGTTTTTGGTTGGATGCTATTATGTGCGCTAACACATACTTACCATGTGTTCAATTAAGGCTACAAAAATAGTGATGCTTTATAAGGCTTGGCATGATAGAAACCCCTTCATAAATCATTTTGAGATGTCTAAAAGATCGGGATTACTATGTTAATACTTGAGACCTTTATAGTTATCTCACACATGATCACTACCTTTTATTATATGGGATTATGTTAGACATGAACACTATTCTTTATTGTATTGGTTGCACATTTATGATAACACCTTGATAGTTATGCCACGAATGATCGCTATCTTTTATTGTATGTGTTGCACATTAAGGTTTCTTTTCTTGTGGTGATTTGTATGAGGAGGTATTTGTTTCATAGTCTCCTAGTTTTATGATTAAGGGATCACATGAGACAAAAGTATGCAAGTGGAGAAAGGAGCTTTGTGGTCTTAAGTAGGCACTTTGATCTTGGTATGAGAAGATCAATGTATACTTGTTGGCTTGGGGATTTTGCAAGTGCTTGATCGAAAGGATACTCCATGTGACAAAAGACAAAGGTTCTCTTGATCTGTTGGTCACATGATGAGGTTGTTATAATTTCAGTTTTCAAAGTGGAATTGCACTCCAATTCTAATTAGATGTCAATCTCAGAATTTGCTAACAAGAGTTTGGTCTCGATGCATTATATAAGCATGTGGTTTACCTTACAAAACCTTGCTTATGACCTAGTCTTCAATACAAACACAAATATATATCCCTGAAGACAACCTGATCACACATATAGACTCACAGGATCTATATTGCCAATAGTTATACCACGCATCGGAAAGAATTTAAGCCACAATTGCGTATAAAATAATGAAACTACTGATATGGTAGAATATTGTCTTGAACTGGGGTGAGATACAATTGAAATTTATTTAATCAGGGTTGATCTTCCATAGAAGCATCATGGGTATCCATCGAGGTATAAAGTACGCCAAATGATCATTTGTAGAATTGACAACAGTAGCACTGGTTTTCCATATCACAATTGATGGCCAAGGCTGTGACGCTATCTGTGAGTAGTAGTGAGCAAGCATCTGAGCAGTTTTTCTGGGTTGCATCACATTGAAAGTCTTGGCCAACGCAGTTAAACTCCGTGACTGCATAAATGACACCCGTTAATGTGTTACTCGGCTAGCGTAATCTGAACTAATTTAGGACTAATTAAGGGATGCTGGTTAATTTTATTGCATGAACGATTATCAGCAAGGGAGACTAGTTGCTTCTATTATTGCTGGATGAAGCTAACATTAGCTTTGACGTGATCAGTCGGGGTACTGATCATCTTCCTTAATTTATATGATCACTTGGTTAACCTAACATCAACTATAAATAAGAGACAGTAGTTACTGCAGTTGTGACATCGTTAACCCAACATCAATGCTTAATTAGTCTTAAGCTGCGTGAATGAGAGCATGATTAATGAGGTTTGATTTACAAGCCAGATTCAGGTCGCCGTATAAACTGATCATGAGAATCAGACAAAAGAGGAGCAGCTGCGCCATCCGCGACCGTGAGATAGGAGCTAGCTGCATCATGGACGAGTACGTTGCAGGATGGAACGATCGGATATCAGCAATCGATGATCTGTGATCACGTGCTGTACTAATACGGGCTGGAAACTGAATGCTTAGCGGCATAATTAACGCTTCCTCATAGCCAGCTACTTATAATAGCGGCGGTACTATTGCTGATTGACAACTGGGTTATACTGAGCCTTTCCTAATACTTATTTAATTGCCTCCGATTACTTAATTGCCTAATTATAACTATGATTATAATTATAACAAGAATCATATGATGCCTCTTAACGATTTGCCTGCCGGGGGCGGCCACTAATTTGTCTTCTCGGGCTATCGCAGAAGACGAGGATTGGGCGTGCGTTTGTTTTTCAAAGAGGCCGTGTTGTATCTTTCATTGATTGTATGATTGTTATTGTTTGAACAAAGGAAGGGATATACCAATCCAGCACGCAAGTTCTATAGAATTATACGCTTGTCGTTATTACAATTATTGATCGACCATTGCGCCTTATGCTTAATTTTGGCTTGGAGATGCCCTAATAATCTATATTTTAGGTCTAGTTTCTAGAACTTGACGGGAATATAAAGGCCCTTTGTTGTCCTTTGCTGGCATGGCCCTGTAAAGTTTCAACATCTTCCATGCACTCAACCCCAAACCGAGTTCTAAAACCGAGTGGGGTCGTGGCGTAGTGGTTTGGATACGCATTTGCATCGGCAAGGTGCGTGAGATGGAATTTCGAGCCGATAGTCCCTCCTCGTTTGCCGCTTCTTTGTCTTCACTTCATATCAATTGTTTCTTTTTTATATTCGGCTATCTCCCTCTCAATTTAACATACATGTGTGCATCTATATACAAGAAAAGACGAGTATCTTTTGCATACATGAGCTCAAATTCAAAACATGCAACCAAGAGGTCCAGATTTTGTGAGACCATGTGCAGTGGTGCCACTTTCCTCAATAAAAGCTGTAGTAATGTCTACCCACCAAGGATAATGTTGCTCATGTAAGGAATGTAATAGGGCCATCTACAAAGCTATCATACGAGTTCTGCAATCCAATAGGGTAGCATCACCCAAACGTTTTGATGTGGGTAATATGTTGCAACTAAGAGACCCATAACTAGCTCAAACTTTCCATACATAAAATGGATGGCTTGCATTGTAATTACTTCTATGTCCAAGGAAGCAAAGGCAAGAAATGGGACATCACTACAAGGATTTGAGCTAGTAGCGACGCCGATTAGCGACGGTGGATAGCGGCGTCGCTATTGGCGTCGCAAATAGCGACGCTCTACAGGGAAAAAAAGCGGCCGAAACCGAGTGCGGTTTTCATTTCGCGTTTGCCGCTTGTGTGTTTTGAGAGCGAGAGCAAGGGAGAGAGCGACCATCGTGAGAGAAGGAGAGGAAGAAGACTTGCCGCCGCTGCCGCCGCCGTTGTTCGCGAAGGAGAGGAGGAGCCTTTATCGGAAAGAGGAGCTGCCCCACGCTCGCCATATCTCATCGGTGAGTCTCCCTCTCTATTTCTTTTGCTTGTTTAAGGTTTAAACCACTTTCTCTTTTGCTTGTTTAGGAGAGGAAATGAGAGAGAAAGAGAGGGAGAGGGAGAGAGAGGGAGAGAAAGAGAAAGAGAGGGAGAGGGAGGGGGAGGAAATGAGAGAGGGAGAGAAAGAGAAAGAGAGGGAGAGGGAGAGGGAGGGAGAGTGCATTCTCTCTCTCCCTCTCGCTTTTGCTTGTTTAATGTTTAAATCACTTTATTTTTTGCTTGTTTAGGAGAGGAAATGAGAGAGAAAGAGAGAAAGAGAGGGAGAGGGAGAGGGAGAGTGCATTCTCTCTCTCCCTCTCCATTTTGCTTGTTTAATATTTGAATCACTTTCTTTTTTGCTTGTTTAGGAGAGGAAATGAGAGAGAAAGAGAGAAAGAGAGGGAGAGGGAGAGAGAGGGAGGGAAAGAGAGGGAGAGGGAGGGGAAGGAAATGAGAGAGGGAGAGAAAGAGAAAGAGAGCGAGAGGGAGAGGGAGAGGGAGGGAGAGTGCATTCTCTCTTTCCCTCTCCCTTTTGCTTATTAAAGGTTTAAATCACTTTGTTTTTTGCTTGTTTAGGAGAGGAAATGAGAGAGAAGGAGAGAAAGAGAGGGAGAGGGAGAGGGAGAGGGAGAGGGAGAGAGAGAGAGAGAGAAAGAGAGGGAGAGGGAGAGGGAGGAAATGAGAGAGGGAGAGAAAGAGAGGGAGAGGGAGAGGGAGAGGGAGAGGGAGGGAGAGTGCATTCTCTCTCTCCCTCTCCCTTTTGCTTTTGGAGAGTGTTAAGATATATTGTGAGAGGGAGAGGAAATACGAGAGAAAGAGAAAGAGAGGGAGGGAGAGGGAGAGAAAGAGAAAGATAACATATATTGGAATGATAGCATATCCATGATTATGGTAATGGTATCCACTTTACTTTTTTTATGGGTACCATTACATCGACTCCTTAAGAGGGCTAAAAATTAGTCATACCGTTTATAAAGTCTAATTAGGAGATTTAAGATGCACGATAATAGACTTATCGATAATGGTATGCAATGTGCTTTGCCATGGGCCACGTACATTGGTGACTCTTTAAGATGGCTTAAAATTGGTCATGTCCTTCATAATGTCCAAGTAGGGGATCTAATTGTGATATGCATAATTCATTGTTTTTGTATTAACTTTATAGGCATAACAAATTAGAAATCATGCCAACTAGTCAACGGAAGGACTAAAAGAAAATGATACCCTAGCTAATGGTCATTACGGTACTTCATCAAAATGAACCCAAAAGTATTGTTATAGAAGAAGAATCCCTTAAATTGAGTATAGGATATTTTCTATCAGGTCTTATGACTATGAGTAGAATTGATTGAAATAAATTTTATTACTATAGTTGATAAATTTCATAGATGGCATTAATTTTAATACGCAATCCTAGGACAAAAAAACCACATTTCTAAGATGCTTTTTGTTGAGACCAATTTATTATTAGACTAAGAGATCCTCAATGATGCTCATAAATGGATTACTTATACTCAAAGCCCTCTAGTGCAGTTTTTTACAATAACGAATAATTATCTACCAGGACAAACAAATCCTTGAGTATGATACAGGGTTGAGATATAACATCAATAAATCTCTCAACTACTATGTACAATACAAGATTTATGGTCAACTTGCAACTTGACGTACATCTCCATAAAGCTATCCATTTAAGCCTCGTTTGCTGTAATGTAGATAAGATGGAAAATGAAGAAGGTCTTATTGTTCAAGATCGCGAGACGTTTCTTAATCAGCGTGTCCCATGTCCTTGCTCTCAATGCAAGTTGGCAATTAGATGAAAACGCCGATTGTCTATAGAACACATACGACGATTTGGCGAGTTTCAATCTGAGATCATTGATCACGCGATTGCGGATTTTCAGCAAATGGTAATTTGAAGTTAATATTAATCATGCATTGTACTCGCAAGCTAATTGAAAACCATACACAATAAGATTGGGTCTTGTTGGCAAATTTTCTATCCAGGGGGGTGATGTCTCGACCCAAGGGGGAGCGCACCCTTTGCGGCCAATTAAAACAATTCGTGGACGTGCGATGGATGGATTGCAAGAGCCAATCCACCACTCGCAAGGCCCATCTATACCATCAATGCGAGAGGAGACAGACAACCTTCCCGACCTACCTACAATCTTGGAGCTTGAGATGGAGGCAATGATCGATGCATTGATTCACATGGATGTCGAGACATCTGACCCGCTTAGAGAGGAAGCATCCATACTATTATATGATGGGTACCGAGTATCTTGGTTGAAGACATTGCTTGCACTCTTAAGTGTGCAAGCAAAATACGGTTGGAGCAATACGAGTGTGACCGAGTTATTCAGGTACCTTGCACATAGGCTTCATTGTTTTTTTTTTACAGTATTATTGCAAAAATTTGTGCTTTTTCAAGGTGTTTTATGATTTTTGTCAGGCTATTTAAATATCGTATATTACCACCTGCAAATACCATGCTTGAGTCTCCTGATGATGCACGACATGTTTTACGGAAGCTTGGCATGGACTACAATAACATCCATGCATGTATCAACGACTGCATACTATTTCGAGATGAATACGAGACTATGGAGACATGTCCATAGTGTGGTGCTCACAGGTATCGACAGGACTTGCAAGGGTAAACCATCCCTCAAAAAGTTCTCAGACACTTTCTGCTCATCCCCCGCATAAACCACATGTTTCGCATGTCCGGCATGGCAAGCTTGACAACGTGGCATGTGCAGAATAGGTCCATGGATGGAGTTCAACGAATATCATCGAATTTGCGCACATGGATCCACATTGACTCTACCTTCCCAGGCTTTGCGTGAGAGCCAAGGAATCTTCGGCTCGGTCTCGCCATGGATGGTGTGAACCCATTCGGTCTGCGCTCGTCTTCTTACAGTGTGTGGCCTATAGTCCTTGTCAACTACAACATCCCTCCATGGCTTTCTACGAAGAAAGGACATCTCATCCTTCGCTTGCTCGTCCCGGGCCACTACAAAGTAAAAAATATGGACGTGTATCGTCGTCCATTAGTCGATGAGCTTAAGATTTTGTGGGAGGAGGGGGTCACTGTGCAAGATATGAGCAGGTGCGATGGTCGGCGGTCAGCCAACATTTGAGCCATTCTCATGTGGATGATGCATGACTTTCCGGGATTGGGAGAGTGCTCAGGTGAGCAGACCTCCGTTCTCGCTGGTAATATCTATATTTTATCTCATTCAATAAAGTATTCACTAGGTCGTGGATCGCCTTACAGGTCTAGTTACCTCAGGTTATCATGCATGTCCATTGTGTGGGCCACAGTTAGACTCCCGAAGGTCACGAACCATGAAAAAGATGGTATATCAAGGACATGCCACTTTCTTGCCGGAGGATCATGAACTCAGGGAAGGTTTTCTTGGACGACCTCCAACACGTATGAACGCCGCAAGCTGGTACGAGTTGAAAATGGTAAACCAGGAATCACATCCAAATGAAATGCGACGGTTCTCAGTTTTCTACGAGTTGCCATATTGGACCCACTTACAGGTCAACCACTTGTTGGATCCCATGCATATTTTCAAGAATGTGGGCAGCTTGTTATGGGACCACATCACAGGAAAGAGAGACCTTTATAGGGTCACGAATGGATTTGAAGGAGATAGGTAAGATGGAGGCACTTTGGCTGCAGCCGAGTGCTGAAGGGGGAGTGCAGCTTCCTCGCGTTCCTTTGGTTTTGTCCACCAAAGAAGAGCGCATTGTGAAGCAAGTAATCAAGTCTATCCGCACTCCGACGGGTATGATGCATTCTCTCAGGTCCGCATTTTCTAAAGATGACCAATTGTCGGGGCTAAAATCCCATGATTGGCATAAGATATGTCAGGCTTGTGAACAGAATGGATTGTAATTAGCGTGGGCATTTTGCAATTTGAAAAGTGGCCATGATTCATAATGCTTTCTCATTTGTGGCAGTTTGTCCTACCGATCACGATCGCAAGATGCCTTACTCCAGAATTTCACGGGGCCATTTACAAGTTGTCGACTTTGGTGCAATGGATCTCACAGAAAGAGATTAATACATCCTCTATTGAATTCGCGAGGCGGGAAGTAGTGGAGACGGTTTGTCTCTTTGAGAAATATCTGCCCACTAGCATGCTCACGATACAAGTCCACCTTCTTGTGCATCTTGTGGACGAAGTGGAGATTGCTGGACCTGACCATACGCGATGGATATTCTTCCTGGAGCGCTTCATGAAAACCCTGAAAGGCTTTGTGCGACAATGAGCTCGGCTAGAAGGTAGCATGGTGGAAGGTTGGTTGGTGTCAGAGGCGTTAGTGCATATCTCACAATGGCTACTAACGGTGGAACCAGACAATGAAATGCTATGGACGCTGAAGGACGATGATAGACTGACTGGAGATGTGGTGGTTGGAAATGGGGTAGAAAAAAGAATGGATGCCTCAATGGAAGAGAAGGTGAATCGCTTTTGTATGTTGCACCATGCCTCCATGGAGACGTGGCTCGCCAAGTACCAGATTGCAAGGCAAGATCGAGAGGAAGCGCGAGCTGAATTCCGATGCAATATGCATCATCGACCAATTCGATATCCCGAAGTCATGGAGGAGATGTCGCAGTTTATGTCAACATGATGGTTGCATGGAGCCTTGACCGCAGCATCGAGTGAAGGGACAGAGGTCTCAATGGAGGAGTGGGAGTTCTCGAGGGGATGTAGTCCAAAGGTGATGAGGGGTTTAGAATATGTCGTATCTAAATTTTATATGCGACATCTAATTTGAGTGTTTCAATGTACAGTACAAAATATATAATGCAGCGTGGTCACGCGGATGACATTTTCGAGTGGAGCGTATTGACAAAATGCACTCCACAATGGACTGTGGTGTCATGGCAAGGTTTGAGCAAGAGAGCCGGCGACGAGCAACGGATCCGAACACGGTTGTGGATGAGATGGAGTATTTTGGGAACTTGCAAAGTATTGTTACGGTGGATTACCATAGCTTCTCCATGATACTATTCGATGTGGAGTGGTTCAAAGTGGTACTTGGAAGAGCTGGAGCAACAGTTCGACAAGGTCCATCTGGATTTCTCGATATAGATTCTGAAAAAAAATGGACGGATTTGCGTGACACCTTTGTGTTTCCGGCCCATTGTGAACAGGTCCATAGAGTCATTTGCTTACTAATTGTAATACGACATGGTTTATGTCACAATGGTTTGAACTCGCTTTGTACGTGTTTGTGAATAGGTAATCTTCTATCCAAACCCCCGACAACCTCGATGGTGGTATGTTATATCTTTAACTCCTCGAAGTGTGAGAGTATATGATCAAAGCGATGTTCCGGGCATAGATGAAGATAATATGCAAATAGAGGGGTCGATATTACAAGGGGTGGAGGCCGCCGCAAGCTTGGAGCCCGCATCGGCTAACAATGATGGAAATACAGGAGTCCAAGAATTTTTTGAGAACAAGGCAGACTCATTCTTTTGTTGTGGCATGTCTATCGACCTTCTAATGTATGCAGAGTTGTGTCACGAGATTAACATGGGACCATAGGATACTTCATTCTTGGAGAATTGTATTACTCAATTAGTTGTTTAGATCTTCCATAAAGGTACATAAGATATGCATTTTAAGAGAGATTTTTAAAAAATGATTTATATTACTATGCTTTGTATAGTTTAAATTGATTATTCTAACACCATTTTTTATCTGTGCAGGTGACATTTTCAGGATGAGTCGAGGGATGAGCGATGAGGAGTTTCAGGACATGATGGCACGCATGTCTCCAGACTAGCTCGCGAGATTCAAGAGATGGCAGACCAGGAGCTGTCTCGTTCTTCGTCAGGGCACTCTGCTAGATCTACTTCAGCGCGATTAGATGCTTCAGCTTCGAGCAGACGATCTCGACACTCATGACTTGGGCCACAGGGAGGGACTGCATCCGGATCAGGGGGATGCTGTTGTGGAGACACGGATGTGGTGTCTCTGTCTCATCGTTTAGCTGGAGCTCCGTCACCTCCAGGATTTGTCACACCTGTGGGGACGTCTACTCTAGTTACTCCGGCTTTTGCGCAGCCGTCAGTAGGTGGCACCCCTTTTGGTGGCACCCCTTTGAGTGCCACTCCGAGAGAGGTTACCCCCGTCGGTACACCGGATGTAGAGGGGTCTCCTGGATATGCCTAGGAGTGTGGACGAAGATGGGAGAGGACCCATCTTAGGCAGACTCCTGGGGGTTATGGATACCTGGTTGATAGTAGATCAGGAGCCATCATCATGAATGATGAGGGGAGGAGGGTGATGGCTCGCATGAGAGAGTTGTGCCAACAAGTTTTTCGGCACAACATCCTGGATCATTGGAAGAACATACCGGAGGGGAGCAAGGACTACATAGTTGTCAAGATTGTGGGAGAGAAGGAAGGAGTCTCACTTGTAGCTTTCTTGCTTGCACAATGGGGGAAGACACACAAGGGTGGAGGCTGAAAATAGTTTTTCTCTTCTTAGTTGTGTAAGCCAAAAGAACTCGCTTACAAAGAAATAAAAGAATCCTATATATAGGTCTCAAACCAAACTCAACTAACTAAGGTGGCTTACTAACTGAGACACGAACTAGAGTAGATAAGGATAGCTATCATATAGCTATTATTCATGGGCGGTGTACCAACCGCGTCTGCAATTGACAAGTCGGTGACATAAATACACAACGGTCACCCTGGCGTATCACGAGTGGAGCTCGATATCTCAACACTCCCCCCTCGAGCTCAATCCCAATTCCTGCACACCAAGCAGGTCTCTGAACTTGCGCAGCTTCTCTGTGCCCAATGCCTTCGTAAATATGTCAGCTACCTCATCCTCTGTGCTGACATAAACTAGATCAATAAGACCTAGTAAAACCCTCTCCCGCACATAGTGATAATGCACCTCAATGTGCTTTGTTCTAGCATGATAGACTAGGTTATTTGCCAAGTGTATACTACTCATGTTGTCACAATAAATGACAACTCGCCCATCTGTAGGCTGATGCATATCATAAAGTAGCTTATGCAATCAAGCTACCTCACATGCAGCCATTGCTGCACCCCTGTACTCAGCCTCTGTGCTCGACAAGGCAACTGTAGGCTGTTTCTTGCTGCTCCAAGTGAGTACAGCACTCCCAAAAGAGAACACATATCCACTGGTAGATCGTCTATCAGAAATACTACCAGCCCAATCAGCATCAGTGTATCCATGCAGCTGTATTTGAACCCCAGTCTCATAAAATAGTCCATACTGCAATGTGGACTTCACATACCTGAGTATGCGTCTAGCCGCATCCAAATGCGATTTCCTTGGAGCCTGCATAAACTGACTTACCAATCCAACAACATAGCTCAAATCTGGCCTGGTAATAGTCATATAAATCAAACTTCCTACTATGCGTATGTACATAGTAGGGTCTTCCAGAAGCTCACCTGCATCTGCGCTCAGCTTCACATTCTGCTCCAAAGGAACTGAAATAGGCTTACAGCCTGTCATCCCATATTTGGATAGCATGTCCAATCCATATTGCCTCTGCAAGAGCTGTATCCCACTTGGTGATCTAATCACCTCAATGCCCAAGAAATAACGCAGCTCTCCCAAATCCTTCATCTCAAACTTCTGCTTCAATAGCATTTTCACATGAAGGATATCTTCATCACTGTCACCTGTCATAATCAAATCATCAACATAAATGACAAGTAGCATAATACATTTCTCTGTTTTTCTCACATAAAGTGAGAAATTTGCCTTGGAAATCTGAAAGCCAATAGTGACAAGATACTGCCCTATCTTGTCAGACCATGCTCTAGGTGCTTGCTTCAAGCCATACAAGGCTTTCTTCAACCTGCAAACAAACTCAGGATGAACAGCATGCACATATCCTGGTGGTTGCTCCATATAGACCTCTTCTTGCAAATCACCATGCAAGAAGGCATTCTTTACATCCATCTGATGTAAAGACCATCCCTTTGATGCAGCCATAGCAATGACTGCTCTAACGGTTTCCATCCTTGCAACCGGACTGAATGTTTCTTCATAGTCAATGCCATATGTTTGTGCATACCCCTTGACTACTAATCTTGCCTTGTATCTGTTCACAGAACCATCTGCATTGTGCTTCACCTTATAAACCCACTTACAGCCAATTGCATTCTTACCTTTAGAAAAAGGTACTAACTCCCATGTAGCATTTGCTTCCAAGGCATCCATTTCTTCATCCATGGCTTTCTCCCATTTTTCTTTTTCCATGGCTTGCTCAAAAGAAGTGGGTTCTGGTTCCTGTATCACTTTGACCATATATGCATAGTGAATGGCTGTAAATCCATCATATTTCAGCCTATCCACAGGATACCTAGCTCTGGTATACCTACGCAAAGTAGGCTCACTTCCAGGTGCTCTCAAAACATCCCTGGTCTTCCTTAATCCAGGTGTAACAATAGAAGAAATACCCAACTCATCATCAATGCTCTGTTCTGAGCCACTGGATTCACCATCCACATAAGAGTGACCTACATTCACATCAAACATGGGCTGATCAACCTTCTCTTTTCCTTTTCGTGATACCTGCATACCACTGTCTACATTACTTTGAGAAGATTCTCCTGATCTCAATCTGCCTGTCCATGGCGAAGAATGTGAACCACTGCTAGAGGACGCTCCAGGTCCACTAATATTTTGTGACTGCTGCTGTGAATTCTGTGCAGCATTACCATTTTGTGCATCTACATCATCAATCACATTTACTGGTTTATACCAGCTACTCATTTCATCAAAAACAACATCTCTGCTCACTGTAAACTTACGAGTAGAAGGGTTATAGCATCTATACCCTTTTTGCTGCAGAGAGTAACCAATAAAGATGCACTTCTCAGCTTTTGGATCCAACTTGGATCTCAACTCATCTGGCACATGTACATAGGCAATACAACAAAAAATTTTCAAATGAGAAATATCTGGTTTCCTACCAGTATACCTCTCCTCTGGAGTCATTCCATGTATTGCTGCAGTGGGAGTCCTGTTCATTATGTAGACTGCTGTAGCAACTGCTTCAGCCCAATAAAAATCTGGCAGGTCTTTTTCATTGAGCATGGCACGAGACACCTCTCCAATATGTCTGTTTTTTCTTTTGCAATTCCATTTTGCTGTGGGGTATGACTGCATGAATATTGCTGCTTTATGCCATGCTCCTGCAAGAACCTTGCAAACTCATTTGAGAGGTACTCTCCCCCTCCATCTGACCTTAGGCATTTTATTTGCAGGCCTGTTTCTTTTTCAACCATAGCTTTAAGAGTTTTGAAATGCCCAAAAACTTCACTTTTCTTTTTCATAAAATACACCCAAACTTTTCTGCTATAGTCATCAATAAAACTGACAAAATAATGACAGCCTCCAAGAGATGCAGCTTTAGTAGTCCACACATCAGAGTGGATTAATTCCAATGGCTTCTTGCTCTCTTGAACATGTCTAATAAATGGTTTCCTTGCCTGTTTTCCAAACTGACAAGCTTCACATACCTTATGCATTTCTGCAACCTTGAATCTAGGCAATCCTGCAACAATATTTTGGGCCTGCATTGATTTAAGTCGCTGTACATTAACATGATCAATGCGTTTATGCCAGATATCAATATCTGCAACTACACCGGTCCCATGTGCAAACATTGCTGCACTCAATTCAGACATGTTTGCATCCAACGTAAACATTCTGCCCTTCTTCTTTCCTTTTTCTATCAAGCGACCTTTATTTTTCATATCCTCAACAAAGCATCCATGAGGATTAAATCTGACCTGCAAGCCCCATTCAACCATTTGACCAACAGAAACCAGATTCTTGGTGATATTCGGGACATGAAATACATCGGACAGGTATTTCTTTTTCCCATCCTGCATAGACAAAGGAATTTTTCCAATCTGCACAATCGGATGTGCAGTATCATCACCAGTCTCCACAAATCCTGGTTTTTCCATTTTCCTTGCATCCTCCATCCATTCTGCATGACCTGTCATGTGGTTTGATGCACCTGAGTCAACATTCCACACATCGTTGCTTTCTTCTGCACTTGTCACAGAATTGTTCATGTGCTGCACCATAAACAAATGCTCATTTCTGTCATCACCCTGTCTACTAGAAGATGCATAATTTCCTTGTTGCAGTTTTCCATTCATGATGTCATTCTACTTTTTATAGCAGTCTTTAGCCATATGACCCATTTTACCACAATAGTAGCATTCAACATTACTGTTTGCATTTTGGCCTCTTTGCCATCCACCACGACCTCTTTGGCTCCCCCTGCCTCTAGAGTTACCACGTCCTCCTCCATAGGACTGGTTTTCTTGAGTTTGCTGCATATTCTTATTTCTACCACGGCCTCCAAATCAGCCTCCTCTACCTCTGCCTCTACCTCTTCCAGCATTTGAGTAGAAGACAGTTTCTTTTGAAGTTCCTCCTGAAGAAGATGCACCACCATTTCTCTACTCCTCAGAAATTAGAAGAGCAATCAACTCCTCAAAATCAGGAAATCTTTCACGAACTGAAATGGATGTCTGAAACTGTGCATAATCCTTTCCTAGACCATTTAAGGTCACAGAAACTAAATCATCATCTTCCACTGGCGACCCAATGGAAGCAAGTGCATCTGCAATCTTCTTCACCTTCATGTGGTAGTCATTGATGCTCATATTTTCTCTTTGCACATTGTGCAACTCTTGCTTGAGCTGTATTTTCGTGGCTTGTGTATTTGTGCTATACATCTTTGACAGAGTATCCCATGCCTCATTTGGCGTACTTGCATCCTGAATATGCACAATCATAGAGTCTGAAATGTTGGTAGACAGCTAGTACATAACTTTCCTGGCTCTCTCATGCCATGCTTTAAATGCCTGCATTTGCTGTTGATTGGGAACATCAGGAAGAACTGGTTCTTCTTCATTTCCTGCAAAAAATTCCCAATATCCTTTTCCCATAAGGAAATTCGTCATTCTAAACTTCCATGCTTGGAAGTTGTTCTTGTCAAGCTTTTCAGTGACAATCTGTGAGAGAGAATCAGACGCCATTATAAAACACTGCAAAAAAATTCTGTCACTGTAAACAGCACAGCTTCAGCCTCACAAAGGCAAATTTGCAAAACTGACGAAAGTGGTATTTGACCACACAGTCACTTCCTAGTGATGATTTTGCATCAACAGGCAACAGGGATGATTCTGTAACTCCCAATGTCTCTGCGCACAAGCATACAATGCAATTTCTACAGAAACTTTTCACCGACCTGTAGAACAGTGGCTGCACAGCATAAAACTGGGCCTTTTCCTGAGTGCGTGCGGAAAACTTCCGCCTCCAAAACAGACCCCGAAATGGCCTCAAATAAAAAAAACAGGGTCGCCGAGCATATACTGCCCTCTTGCTTCACCTCGAAGGGCGTCTCAACCTAAGACAGTGCACTCCTGCAATTTTCGGCTGTGCTACCTGCAGAGATCTGCTCCCAAAACAGAAAATGAAAGCAACACTGCTCCTCTTACCAGACCACCGCAAGCTTGGCTTGCTTTCTTGAGCTCCTTACCACGAACAAGGCTCTGATACCATGTCAAGATTGTGGGAGAGAAGGAAGGAGTCTCACTTGTAGCTTTCTTGCTTGCACAATGGGGGAAGACACACAAGGGTGGAGGCTGAAAACAGTTTTTCTCTTCTTAGTTGTGTAAGCCAAAAGAACTCTCTTACAAAGAAATAGAAGAACCCTATATATGGGTCTCAAACCAAACTCAACTAACTAAGGTGGCATACTAACTGAGGCACGAACTAGAGTAGATAAGGATAGCTATCATGTAGCTATTATTCATGGGCGGTGTACCAACCGCGTCTGCAACTGACAAGTCGGTGACATAAATACACAACGGTCACCCTAGCGTATCACGAGTGGAGCTCGATATCTCAACAATAGTAGCATCCTTGCACGAGGAGTTTCCGGTGCCAGCTGCAGTAGATAGATTCTCTACGGGCTGGATGATGGATTGCATGCATGCATACATGTCACATAGATGATCCGACGCACGCAAGGCAATCAAGAATGGGGCTGCAAAGCCTGAGTGATTAGATGCAGATGACTGGCGCCGACTGAGGGAGGAGGCTACAGATTTTCCTGGACATTGGAGTCAGTAGCGGGAGGCGGAGAGGACACGACTCAAGGCCAGAGTGGTCCATCATCTTGGGAGTGGTGGCCACAGGACATATTTGGAGGACTTTGTAAGTTTCTCTTTTGTTTTGCTTGTTTGTTTTTTTGAAATATTCTTTGTACTGACAATCATGTTTCTAACAGTTAGCATTTTGTTTTCTTTGTAGCACTCCATTACAAATCGCGATCTGCAAGGCCTTGAGACTCGATATGCAGAGAGGCACGGTCTCAATGCATTGATCGACCGATTGTATAGACACGGCGGCCCTGTAAGCCACTCATCTTTCTTGTCCGTAGTTACCATGAGATATTTAAATGCATTATTGTATGGCGGATTGATGTGTTGTTTCTTTTTCTGCAGAATCCATTCGATGCTCCTTTGCGACGGGACGAGTTTTCGAGGGACAAGGATTTGTAGCTCGCCCTTGGATCCTTGGAGCTCACACACCTTTAGTTTTTAGTTGTCTGATCTATGTAGACATTTTCTATGTATTAGTGATATCCTTTCATGATTGTACCAATCACATTTTATGCGATCATGTATTTATTTCATGTATCAGTTTTATGATTTCAGTATACATTCTTTTTGTTTGCAAGTGCTTTGTATGCAGTAGTGCAGAAACTATTTTGTATGGCTCTCATACAGCACACAGTGCTACCCTGCCACAAATTTTTTTTCCCCTGTTACCGTCGCTATTTGCATCGCAAATTTACTGCTCATGTCACTATTGGCGTCACTATGTGCGTCGCAAATTTACTGGTTGCGTCGATATATGTGTCGCTATATGCGTCGTATATATCAACGCATATAGCGACGCCAATAGCGACGTTTCTATGGCGTCGTCAATAACAACACTTTTTGCGACGACGGGGGAAAATTTTGTTGTTTGTATTTTTGTCGCTTTAAACGTCGGTATAAGGTGTATATCTTGTAGTGCATCAATATACTTATCATTACTAGTACCATTTGTGCAACTTTAGTCACACATGTAGAGGCTAGCCCTAAGGTTTTGTATCATGAATGCATGAAAACATCCAATTGAGCAATGCACCAACAAGGGCTACATCTATCGTGATTAAATAATCTAAGCATCTCATGATCTCTCCACAAGAAACAATCCCACCATGCCAATCTAAAGCATGCAAGTTTCTCTATCTTCATATAGTGGGATGGACGTTTATACATTGATGGTGAGACCCTAGGCTAGACCAAAAAAAGTCTTGAAATTTGGTCATTCCTCTATCTAGATTAGAGTTTTTAGCCTTAGGAAATATAAATGAATCATCAACAATGGACTATCTTGAAAGATTAGCTCAAGGAAGAGCTAAACCAATGGTTTCACAATCAATCTCCAACTTATCTAGTACAAAAAGTATCATGAGTCACCATTAAAGGAAACAATAAATGACTAATTGGTCATCCTAAATGATGGGATCGATGAGAGGAGTGTCTTGAGTTAACCCCAAATGCTACGTGTGCCACCCCATCAAAGATGATTATATCAATAATACCACTTAAGGGCTAAAACAATTGTAGATATTAATGATCAAAGAAAGGACTATCTCATATTACCATGAGGCCTTTATTTGGTCTGTGTAAGATGTATTATGTAGCACATGTGAGGGATATATTTTGGCCTAGTTAATGTGTATTTATTAGTCCATATGGGTGTATGGTTTGTGTGAGGTAAGTTTGTCAGCCCATGCGAGGTGTATTCATTTAGCTATATGAGGCAGCACTTATTAGCTAGAGAGTTCTCCTCTATGTGTCGAGATATGATTAATTAAGAACCTTTGGAGGATCCTTTGACTTTTTTTAAAAGTGAAAATCAATGTTTGATAATGTATATTAGTGTTGTAGAAAATAATTTTTTCATAATGATTCTCACACTAATCTATTGTTAGACTCAATTGATGTGTAGAGATAGGCAAGGATATGTTCACAATACTGGGCTAAGCATCAACCAGTTTTGGATCATTCACATAGATTTACTAATGTTTTCAAAGTTATTTATTCATTAGAGACATGCCAATGGACTTATTTACTTTTTATAGTATTGCTTGCATTATTTTTCTATTATTATTTGTAAGGCATCATGACATTAGTGTTGGACAATTAGTTAAGCATATAGTTAGATCATTTATTTGAAACAAAAGTTTAAGATGCATTGAGGAGTTCGGATGTGCATAAAGATGGTCTAGTTGTCATTCATTACGATGGCAACATGAGCAATGTGAAATGGCTAGGAACCCTATATTCCATGCTAGAACAAAACACATTGAACTACATTACCCTTTCATGATAGAGAAGGTATTTGCAAGTGGGATTGACTTGGTATATATTAGCATACATGATCAAGTACTTGACAGTTTCAAGAAGGCATTGGATGCAAAGAAGCTTCCAAGATTTCGTGTTGGGATAAAGGCCAATGGCCAGTAGCTTGGTAGGTACCTCTTGTATACGTACACATTGTACACTCATGTATAAGTGAAGATAACAAATGGTACCATTCATTTTGTACCCCCATAACTCTCTTGTGTCCTTTTCTCTCTCAGCTCTCTTGCATCTCCATAGGTTCTTCCTTGCATCCCACCATTACTTTCCTCTCAACTAATATTAGAGAAATATTTGGTGTTTGTGGGCACTCATGCTAAGAGCAAGGAGCGTGAGGAGTAAACCTTTGACACAAAGGTAAAGGATTCAAGCTTCTTCTTCAACATTGATACTTGCTACCCATACATTGATAGAGGTACTATATTATCATCATCCCAACCTAGATTTCAGTGAAGTAGGTACTTGAGCCACTAAGGGTTGATTTAGAGTAGCAGTAGTCCATTTTAGCACTGATTTGGATAGCCATTAATGGATGGGATTGAAGTAAAATAGCTTGGTTTTGGACATTGGGAAAGAGATCTTGGTACATGGTTTTGTTGTATGTAACATAAGACTGTCATAAGCAGGGGGTAGCTTACCTCTAAGAAGTAGGAGACCTACACTACAAGGATTTAAGCTTATAGCGACGGCAAGTAGTGACGGCGGGTAGCGGCGTCGCTATTTGTGTCGCAAATAGCGATGCTCCACAAGGGAAAAAAATGGGCTGAAACCGAGTGCGGCTTTATTTTGCGTTTTCGTGTTTTGTGTTTTGAGAGCGAGAGCGAGGGAGAGAGCGACTGTTGTGAGAGAAGGAGAGGAATAAGACTTACCACCGCCGCCGCCACCATTATTTGCGAAGGAGAGGAGGAGCCTTCATCGCGAAGAGGAGCCACCCCACAGTCGCCATATCTCATCGGTGAGTCTCCCTCTCTCCATATTTTGCTTGTTTAAGGTTTAAATAACTTTCTCTTTTGCTTGTTTAGGAGAGGAAATGAGAGAGAAAGAGAGGGAAAGGGAGAGAATGAGAGGGAGAGGGAGAGAGAGGGAGAGGGAGAGAAAGAGAAAGAGAAAGAGAAAGAGAGGGAGAGGGAGGGAGAGTGCATTCTCTCTCCCTCTCCCTTTTGCTTTTGGAGAGTGTTAGGATATATTGTGAGAGGAAGAGGAAATGAGAGAGAAAGAGAGGGAGAGGGAGAGGGAGAGGGAGAGGGAGGGAGAGAAAGAGAGAGAGAGAGGGAGAAAGAGAAAGAGAAAGAGAGGGAGAGGGAGAGGGAGAGGGAGAGGGAGAGGGAGAGGGAGAGGGAGAGGGAGAGGGAGGGAGAGTGCATTCTCTCTCTCCCTCTCCCTTTTGCTTTTGGAGAGTGTCAGGATATATTGTGAGAGGGAGAGGAAATGAGAGAGAAAGAGAGGGAGAGGGAGAGAGAGGGAGAGAAAGAGAAAGAGATGTATACTCAAATGGATAGCTTTATGGAGATGTATGTCTACTCAAATGGATAGCTTTTGTCTACTCAAGATGTAGTCCACCTGTGTATGTGTATATTGGAACGATAACATATCCATGATTATGGTAATGGTATGCACTTTGCTTTTTTTTGGGGTACCATTACATCGACTCCTTAAGAGGGCTAAAAATTGGTCATACACTTTATAAAGTCTAATTAGAATATTTAAGATGCACGATAATAGACTTATCGATAATGGTATGCAATGTGCTTTACCATGGGCCACGTACATTGGTGACTCTTTAAGATGGCTTAAAATTGGCCATATCCTTCATAATGTCCAAGCAGGTGATCTAATTGTAATATGCATAATTCCTTGTTTTTGTATTAACTTTATAGCCATAACAAATTAGTATTCATGCCAACTAGTCAATGGAATGACTAAAAGAAAATGATACCCTAGCTAATGGTCATTATGGTACTTCATCAAAATGAACCCAAAAGTATTGCCATAGAAGAAGAATCCCTTAAATTGAGCATAGGATATTTTCTTCAAATGTTATGACTATGAGTATAATTGATTGAAACAAATTTTATAACTATAGTTGTTAAATTTCATAGATGGCATTAATTTTTATACATGGACCTATGACAAAAAAACCACATTACTAAGATGCTTTTTGTTGAGACTGATTTATTATTAGACTAAGAGATCCTCAATGATACTCATAAATTTTGTTGACTAGGATTACTTATACTCAAAGCCCTCTAGTGCAGTTGTATAAGTAATCCTAGTAGAGCCCCTCTAAGATACTCAAAGTACATAACCTAGAGACCGTAGCTAGGTAAATAAGGTATAATGGCCATACAAGAAGACACCTCAATAATTGACTGATCACCACTAAATCCCAAAGAAGAATCGTGTTCCATTCCCTTCAACTCTATATTCACCTCGTGAAGAACTTCATTAATCATAGCATCCTTGTCACCAATCTTTTTGTTGTGATGATGAAGTAACATATTCATCACTTTTCCTTTTAGCATCTAAGGCATTATCCAATATTTTAGTCAAGTCTAAACATTTAGTTTTCAACTCATGAACCTTATGAACCAATGCTTTTTTTAAAAACAATAATGAATAATTATCTACCAGGATAAACAAATCCTTAAGCATGGTATATGGCTGAGATATAACATCAATAAATCTCTCAACTACTATGTCCCATGCATTCTTTACATCAATCAGTAAAGCATTTCTTATATCTTGAAGTTTAGATTTCAACACCATGGATGCATCAATATCAACCTCAATGTTTTTCAAAATTTGCATCTCAACCTCTCGCAGAGGCTAAAACCTCTCAAGCAAGAGCTTATGGTCAACTTGCAACTTGACATACATATCCATAAAGCTATCCATTTGAGCCTCGTTTTCGCAAATTGTATTACAAGTCATTAAATTGTTTATTGTAACGTAGATAAGATGGAAAATGAAGAAGGTCTTGTTGTTCAAGATCACGAGACGTATCTTAATCAGTGTGTCCCATGTCCTTGCTCTCAATGCAAGTTGGCAATAAGACGAAAATGCCGATTGTATATAGAACACGTACGATGATTTGGTAAGTTTCAATCTGACATCATTGATCAGGTGATTGCAAATTTTCAGCAAACGGTAATTTGAAGTTAATATAAATCATGAATTGTACTCGCAAGCTAATTGAAAACCATATACAATAAGATTGGGTCTTGTTGGAAAATTTTCTATCCAGGGAGGTGATGTCTCGTCCCAAGGGGGAGTGCACCCTTTTCGGCCAATTAGAAGAGTTCGTGGGCGTGCGATGGATGGAGTGCAGGAGCCAATCCACCACTCGCAAGGCCAATCTATACCATCAATGCCAGAGAAGACAGACAACATTTCAGACCTACCTACAATCTTGGAGCTTGAGATGGAGGCAATGATCAATGCATTGATTCCCATGGATGTCGAGACTTCTGGTCTGCTTAGAGAGGAAGCATCCATACCATTATATGATGGGTGCCGAGTATCTCGGTTGAAGACATTGCTTGCACTCTTAAGTGTGCAAGCAAAATATAGGTGGAGCGATACGAGTGTGACCGAGTTATTCAGGTACCTTGCACATAGGCTTCATTGATTTTTTTTTGACACTATTATTACAAACATTTGTGCTTTTTCAAGGTGTTTCATGATTTTTTTCAGGTTATTGAAATATCATATATTACCACCTGCAAATACCATACCTAAGTTTCGTGATGATGCACGACATGTTTTACGGAAGCTTGGCATGGACTACAATAACATCCATGCATGTATCAACGACTGCATACTGTTTCGAGATGAATACCAGACTATGGAGACATGTCCATAGTGTGGTGCTCACAGGTATCGACAGGACTTGCAAGGGCAAACCATCCCTCAAAAAGTTCTTAGACACTTTCCGCTCATCCCCCGCATAAACCACATGTTTCATATGTCTGGCATGGTGAGCTTGACAACGTGGCATGTGCAGAATAGGTCCACGGATGGAGTTCAACGAATATCAGCGGATTCGTGCGCATGGAGCCACATTGACTCTACCTTCCCAGGCTTTGCGTGAGAGCCAAGGAATCTTTGGCTCCGTCTCGCAATGGATGGCATGAACCCATTCGATTTGCACTCAACTTCTTACAGTGTGTGGCCTATAGTCCTTGTCAACTACAACATCCCTCCATGGCTTTCTACGAAGAAAGGGCATCTCATCCTTAGCTTGCTCGTCCTAGGCCTCTACAAAGTAAAAAATATGGACGTGTATCCTCGTCCATTAGTCGATGAGCTTAAGATTTTGTGTGAGGAGGGGGTCACTATGCAAGATATGAGCAGGCACGACGGTCGATGGTTAGCCAATATTCGAGCCATTCTCATGTGGACGATGCATGACTTTCCGGGATTGGGAGAGTGCTCAGGTGAGCAGGCCTCCGTTCTCGTTGGTAATATCTATATTTTATCTCATTCAATCAAGTATTTACTAGGTCGTGGTGTTAGAACAGGTCTGGTTACCTCGGGTTATCATGCATGTCCATTGTGCAGGCCACAGTTAGACTCCCCAGTTAGACTCCCGAAGGTCATGAACCATGAAGAAGATGGTATATCAAGGACACGCCGCTTTCTTGCCAGAGGATCATGAACTTAGGGAAGGTTTCCTTGGACAACCTCCAACACGTATGAACACCGCAAGCTCGTACGAGCTAAAAATGGTCCACGCGGAATCAGATCCAAATGGAATGCGACGGTCCTCAGTTTTCTACGAATTGCCATATTGGACCCACTTACAGGCCAACCACTTGTTGGATCTCATGCATATTTTCAAGAATGTGGGCAGCTTGCTATGGGACCACATCACAGGAAAGAGAGATACTATAGGGGCACGAATGGATTTGAAGGAGGTATGTAAGATGGAGGCGCTTTGGCCGCAGTCGAGTGCTGATGGTCGCGTGCAGCTTCCTCGCGCTCCTTGGGTTTTGTCCACTAAAGAAGAGCGCATTGTGAAGCAAGTAATCAAGTCTATCTGCATCCGACGGGTATGATGCGTTCTCTCACGTCCGCATTTTCTAAAGACAACCAATTGTCGGTGCTAAAATCCCATGATTAGCATAAGATATGTCAGGTTTGTGCTACGAATGGATTGTAATTAGCGTGGGCATTTTGCAATTTGGAAAGTGGCCATTATTCATAATGCTTTCTCGTTTGTGGCAGTTTGTACTACCGATCGCAATCACAGGATGCCTTACTCCAGAAATTTGCGGGTCCATTTACAAGTCATCAACTTTGATGCAATGGATCTCACAGAAAGAGATTAAGACGTCCTCTATTGAATCCGCGAGGCAGGGAGCTGTGGAGACGGTCTGTCTCTTTGAGAAATACCTGCCCATTAGCATGCTCACGATACAAATCCACCTTCTTGTGCATCTTGTGGACGAAGTGGAGATTCTTGGACTTGTCCATACGCAATGGATGTTCTTCTTGGAGCACTTCATGAAAACCCTGAAAGGCTTTGTGCAAAAACAAGCTCGGCTAGAAGGTAGCATGGCTGAAGGTTGGTTGGTGTCAGAGGCGTTAGTGCATATTTCACAATGGCTACCAACGGTGGAACCAGACAATGAAATGCTATGGTCTAGCTGAAGGACGATGATAGACTGACTGGAGATATGGTAGTTGGAAATGGGGTAGAAAAAAGAATGGATGCCTCAATGGAAGAGAAGGTGAATCACTTTTGTATGTTGCACCATGCCTCCATGGAGACATGACTCGCCAAGTACCAGATTGCAAGGCAAGATCAAGAGGAAGCGAGAGCTGAATTCTGACGTAGTATGCATCATCGACCGATTCGATATCCCGAAGGCATGGAGGAGATGCCGTGGTTTATGTCAACGCGATGGTTGCATGGAGCCTTGACCGCACCATCTCGCGAAGGGACAGAGGTCTCAATGGAGGAGTGGAAATTCTCGAGAGGATGTAGTCCAAAGGTGATGAGGGGTTTAGAATCTGTCGTATCTAAATTTTATATGTGACGTCTAATTTGAGTGTTTCAATGTACTGTACAAAATATATAGTGCAGCGTGGTCACGCGGACAGCATTTTTACATGGAGCGTATTGACAAAATGCGCTCCACAATGGACTATGGTGTCATGGCAAGGTTCGAACAAGAGAGCCGGCGACAAGCAACGGATCCAAACACGGTTGTGGACGATGTGCAGTGGCTCAAAGTGGTACTTGGAGCAGCTGGAGCAACAGTTCAACGAGGTCCATCTAGATTTCTCGAAATAGATTCCGAAAAAAATAGACGGATTTACGTGACACCTTTGTGTTGCCGGCCCATTGTGAACAGGTGCATGGAGTCATTTGCTTGCTAATTGTATTACGACATGGTTTATGTCACAATGGTTTGAACTCTCTTGTACGTGTTTGTGAACAGGTAATCTTCTATCCAAACCCCCGACAACCTCGATGGTGGTATGTTATACCTTCAACTCCCCGAAGTGTGAGAGTATATGATCAAAGCGATGTTCCGAGCATAGATGAAGATAATATGCATATAGAGGGGTCGATATTGCAAGGGTTGGAGGCCGTCGAAAGCTTGGAGCCAGCATCGGCTAACAATGATGGAAATACAGGAGTCTAAGAATTTTTTGAGAATGAGGCAGACTCATTCTTTTGTGGTGACATGTCTATCGACCTTCCAGTGTATGCGGAGTTGTGTCAGGAGATTAACATGGGACCATAGGATACTTCATACTTGGAGCATCCACTTCCTCAATTCGTTTACCAATCTCTTATAAAGGTACATAAGATATGTATTTTAAGAGAGATTTTTTTTAAATGATTTATATTACTGTGCTTTGCATAATTTAAATTGATTATTCTAACATCATTTTTTATCTATGTAGGTGACATTTTCAGGATGAGTCGAGGGATGAGCGATGAGGAGTTGTAGGACATCTTCACACGTATGTCTTCAGACGAGCTCACGAGATTCAGAGAGATGGCAGACCAGGAGCTGTCTCATTCTTTGTCAAGGCGCTCTGCTAGATCTGCTTCAGCGCAATCGGATGCTTCGGCTTCGAGGAGACGATCTCGACGCTCACGACTTGGGCCAGAGGGAGGGACTGCATCGGGATCAGGGAGATGTTGCTGTGACACGGATGTGGTGTCTCCGTCTTGTCGTTCAGCTGGAGCTGCATCACCTCTAGGATTTGTCACACCTTTGGGGATGTCTACTCTAGTTACTCCGGCTTTTGCGCAGCCGTCAGCAGCAGCAGGTGGCACCCCTTTGGGTACCACTCCGAGAGAGATTACCCCTGTCGGTACACCGGATGTAGAGGGGTCTCCTGGATATGCCCAAGAGCGTGGACGCAGATGGGAGAGGACCCATCTTAGGCAGACTCCTAGGGGTTATGGATATGTGGTCGATAGTAGGTCAGGAGCCATCATCATGAATGATGAGAGGAGGGTGATGGCTCGTATGAGAGAGTTGTGCCAACAATTTTTTCGGCACAACGTCTTGGATCATTGGAAGAACATACTAGAGGGGAGCAAGGAATACAAAGTAGCATCCTTGCACGAGGAGTTTCCAGTGCCAGCCACAATATATAGATTCTCTATGGGCTGGATGATAAATTATATGTGTGCATATATGTCACATAGACGATCCAACGCACGCAAGGCAATCAAGAGTGGGGCTGCAAACCCTGAGTGGTTAGATGCAGACAACTGGCGCGGATTGAGGGAGAAGGCTACAGATTCTCTAAGATGTTGGAGTCAGCAGCGCGAGGCGGCGAGGGTACGACTCGAGGCCGGAGTGGTCCATCATCTTGGGAGTAGCGGCCATAGGACATATTTGGAGGACTTTGTAAGTTTTTTTTTTTGTTTTGCTTGTTTGTTTTTTTGAAATATTCTTTGTACTAACAATCATGTTTCTAACAGTTAGCATTCTGTTTTCTTTGCAGCACTCCATTACAAATTGTGATCCGATCGGCCTTGAGACTCGATATGCAGAGAGGCACGGTCTCAATGCATTGATCGATCGATTGTATAGACGCAGCGGCTCTGTAAGTCACTCATATTTCTTGTGCGTAGTTACCATGAGATATTTGAATGCATTATTGTATCGTGGATTGATGTGTTGTTTCTTTTTCTGCAGAGTCCGTTCGATGCTCCTTTTCAGCGGGATGAGCTTTCGGGGGACTAGGATTTGTAGCTCGCCCTTGGATCCCTGGAGCTCACACACCTTTATTTTTGAGTCGCCTGATCTATGTAGACATTTTCTATGTATTAGTGATATCCTGTTATGATTGTACCAATCGCTTTTTATGCGACCATGTATTTATTTCATGTATCAGTTTTATGATCTCAATATACATTCTTTTTGTTTGCAAGTGCTTTGTATACAGTAGTGCCCACATAATTTTTTTAATCCATGTTACCGTCGCTATTAGCGTCACAAATTTTACTGCTCACGTCGCTATTGCGGTCGCGATGAGCGTCGCAAAACGTCGCTATTAGCGTCACTATTGGCGTCGCTATGGGCGTCACATTTGCGACGCTGATAGCGATGTTAATAGCGATGCCAATACCGACATTTCTATGGCGTCGTTAATAACGATGCTTTTTGCGACGACGGGGGAAAATTTTGTTGTTTGTATTTTCGTCGCTTTAAACGTCGGTATAAGGCCTATATCTTGTAGTGCTACTTGTTGTAAGAAGAGGATCTCCGTCATGAGGACTTAAGCTAGGTCATTAAATAGAGGTTCTACTTATGTCTATAATAAAGAAAATGAAAAAGAGAGAAACTTGATGATTTGCTATATGATCTTGATGTTTATGTACTATGCTATTGATCCAGATGCACAAAGAGACTATTTATAATGAAAAGGGCTTGTGTTGATGCATTTGGTCATTCAAGCTATTCACATCATTTCTCGACCCTTTTTAATGCTTTTCAAAGCTAAATGTCATCTATTTTATCACAAAAAACTTTTTTGTAAGATCAAACATTAGTCAATATTTTGTACTCAAAAGCTCTAGGATTACTCTTGGATTCAAATTGCATACATATTTTCATAATTTTTCAAGTTGATTTTTTTTTTGCATTAGTTTATGCCCACTTTGTAGCGATTATGGATATTGAAATTGATTTCTAAACACATTTTCTATGTACTTGATATCGTATGGTTGTTTTATGCTCAAAATATGGCAAAAACACATATGAAAACCTATAAAAAACTCACATGCCTTTGGGAGTGTTGAAATGTTGTTTTCATATCAGTTTAATGCTGGTTAGTTGTTGCTTGGCTTTGTGGGGTCCATTGAGCATCCAATCAAGTATATCTTGCTACTCTGTGTGTGTGTGTGTGTGTAACATTCCCGTGTTTTCTCCCCCATAGGAACTCCCCCCTTTTTAATTTCAAAAAAAAATTCTCATCAGTTCAAATTTTTTTTAACTCCCCCTCTCTCTCCCCGTCGATAGCACGTTGAGGAGAGAGAGAAAGAGGGAGTGATGTGGTGTAATGGGGGGGCATGCAAGCCCCTAGGTGGGAGGGGTGGCCATGCCACCCACCTCCTCCCACCTCCTATAAAAGGGGAGGCCCCTCCCCCTCTCGGAGACATAGAGAGAGCGCCCCCTCCTCGCTCGTGCGGTAGCTACACCTTCCCCCTAGGCCTTCCGTTTGAATCTTCACTCCCCCCCCCCCTCCGACCTGCTATGATAGCGCCCTTGGGGCCTACGACTCAAGCCACCCCCCTAATTGCCAGCTAGCTGCGGGCCCGTGAGGAGAAAAAGTGGTAGAAGAGAGGAGAGGGAAAGAAAAAGAGGAGGGGAGAGAGATGATAAAGAGGAGGAGAGAAGAAGAGTGAGAGAGAGAGAGAGAAGAGAAGAAGAGGGAGAGAAGAAGAAGGAGAGAAGAAGAAGAAGAAGAAGAAGAGGTAAAAGGAGAGAAGAAGAAAGAGAGAGATAGAAGAGAAGAAGAGGGAGAGAAGAAGAAGGAGAGGGAGAGAGAAGAGAAGAAGAGGGAGAGAAGGAGAAGGAGAGAAGAAGAAGGAGTGGGAGAGAGAAGGGAAGAAGAGGGAGAGAAGAAGAAGGAGAGGGGGAGAGAAGAGAAGAAGAGGAAGAGGTAGAAGGAGAGAAGAAGAAGAGGAAGAGAGGGAAGGAGAAGAAGGAGAAAAGAAGTGGGAGAGGGAGAGGAGAATTAGAAGAGAAGGAGAGAGAGAGAGAGAGTATGAGAATAAGAGAAAAGAAGAAGAAGAGGAAGAGGAGAGGAAGAGAAGAGGGAGAAGAGGAGAAAAATAGGTAGATGGGGAAGATAAGAGGGAGAGAAGAAGGGAAGGAAAGAGAGAAGGGAAAGAGGAGAGGCAGAGAAGAAGAGAAGGAGAGAGAGAAGAAGAATAGAAGAAGGAGAAGAAGAGAGAAAGAAGTAGAAGAGGAAGAGGAGAGAGAGAGAGAGAGAAGAAGAGAAAAAAAGAAGAAGAGAGAGAGAGAGAGAGAGAAAGAAAGAGAGGGAGTGAGAGTTGGTGAGTAACTTTGAGGAGCCACAGTCAACCCACGTGAGAGCGGAGTTTTGAGCCCGGGATGTGCCTAAAATTTGCCAAAAAATCCAAAATTTAGAGGAAAAATATTTAACATCGAAGGCGGCGGCTGCAACTAGGACGATTTTAAGCACCAAGTGAAAGACGGCTTTTAAAAGGCGTCCGAGAGACACTTGTGGATTTTTTATAAATTTTTTGACTGCCATGTGGGATGTCAGGAGTTGCTAGTCAGTGCGGGATTCAAGCCAGATGCCCAGGATTTTTCAGAGCTCGAATTGGAGTTCGGACGAGGAAGGGGCCAAAAATTGGCAAGATTTGAAGAGGTGGACAAAAAATTTGGACCAAAGGGGGGGTGCCCTTTGGAATTTTAACAACCCCCTCTAATTTTTTGATCAAGAAGCATGAAAAAATGTGGAGAGAGGGCAACGTCTGCATGGTCGGAATTTGCGCTCCATCCTCATGGATGGTGATTGCCAGGTTGTGAAGAACCCATCCAATTGACAATGCCCGGCAACTTCTCCCTCTTGGCTAAGCATATCGCCAATCTTCATGCGAGGAATGGCTGCCCGGATGAAGAGAACAAATTCTAGTCTTTCTCTCTCCTCCCTCTCTCTCTTCCCTATGGGATGTTCATGTGTACCATCTTGATGAAGGAATCGGGGAAGGAGAATGAAGGAAATGGTGATGAAGATTGATGGAGATACTGAAGATTGATGAGCAACATTGGATTGAGAGCAATGGAGTTTCCATTTACTGGTTATGCATTCATTCAACGTATCTCGGGTTACGTAAAAACACAGTATGACCATTTTTATGAAGAAAATGAAGGATTTTGGAAAGTTTATGATGATAATTATATTCTTATTGGATGAAAATTTGTTTGTGTGTTGTTTGAATTATGAGTAATTCTTGTTCATTATAAAATTCTGGTTTTGCAATGATTTACATGCTCTATTTAATTCCCGTAAACCCGAAATGCGGTTTTTAAGTGGTAAAATGGTAGTTTTTCCGTTTCGGGTGGGAAAAAGGTGTTCCCATGGGGGAAATATGGAAGATAAATTGAATGTTAGTATGCTGAAGTGATTGGAACAAGAAAAAACCAAAAATAGTATATTTTATTGCCAAATAAATCAAGAAAATAGAAAAAATAAGGAAAAAAATAGAAACACGTCTTAGAAAAATAAGAAAAAATATAATGATTATTTGTGGATGTGTGGTAGTGGTAAAGCATGAGGTTTAGCCTCAGTTTTTCCTATCTCTTTGTCAAAGTTTATGATTTATTGCTTTTTATACATCAAAACATGACAAAATGAACCTCTACACCTATGCAACGAAAGCAATACCTAAACGTAGGGGGTTGGGAGGTTTGAATGGTGTGATTTGGGTGCTGATTGTTGCTGATTCTCTGATGCACTTCATGTCATAGAATCCGTGTTATTTTGATTAAGAGGTTAGTAGTACGAGGGTTATCTCGGTGCTATCCTTGCATTGCTGCAACGCGTTAGGGAAGAAGCATTTGAAAGCCTGGTTGCACAAGCACATTACTGATTTTAAAATGAGGTTTGAGCACTTTAGGATCATTCATCTTTGCATGTGCATGAAGCCATGGTATCGGAATAAAGAAAACCTGGATGCATAGCACTTGTTTTCAATGACAATGACCCACATTTGAGTGAGGAAAGGCATCCTAAGCCGTAGGATAGACGTTCGTTTCATGGGGGATGATTTAGTGAGGAAACATGATATCTCTTGGATTCGAAATAAAAGAGAGGAGTTTGTTCGTTTGCTTGATATGTTGAGCAGTGCATCAAGGAGCTAATCCCTGCGATGTAGGAGAGTTGCAGTGGGGCTGCGGTGTTTCTACCGAGAGGTTGCCTCCCATGTATGTGATTATCATGGTATTTATTGCCAATGTGTATGGGTTCTCCCTCTGAGGAGTTTATAGAAAGGAAAACGTTGGATTACAAAACTACAAAACTATAAAACTATAAACACATAGATTACGCTTTAGGGCAGTTTGTCCTTTAGCAGTAGATAGACGCTCCTGGTCCGCGAGGCCGTGATGGTGTGTTTGTCTATTATGAGCATGAGGTTCGGCTAGTGCCATAGCCATTGCTGGCCCATTTCAGGTCCCATCACCACCCCCTTGGCGAAGGACCCCATCTAGCGATCTTTCCTACCCAAACCTATCGTCCTAAAAACCGTTAAGGTCCGGACTATCCAATCTCTACGAAGCAAATGGCTACCAAGAAGAAAGTCGCAGGAAGCGTAGGTGCCAAAGCTACCATTGGTACCGCTAATGCTGGAGAGGCAAGCGGAGCGACCAACGCAACAAACGTCCCTACGGTCACGAATCAAACCCAAGTTCTAAGCTTTAAAATTAATTATGTATTTTTTCTCATGGAAGAAATGAAGGGGTTAGCTATGTGCATGGAACAAGAACGAGTCTTAGGGTTTTCGTTTACTCTAAGCACTAGGTTGCATGCATGAAATGGTAGAGTATGGAATTCCAATAAGTTTATATGCATGATATCTTTTACATACATAAAATGATAAGTTTATCACCTTACTTCACATAAAATTATAGCTTTTTAACCAGTTCACTGCATGAATAGTCATTTAGAATTCACATTTCGCAATCATGATTGAAAGAAACACATGAAATGTTAGTTTCCATTCATGAGATAAACTTGCACCATTGGAAAAAAACCTAGACTTTAATATACGCAATTCACATGTGATCCAGTGCATTAGGAATAAGTACTCGTTGCCAGGAATGAAGAGAGATAAAAGTCGTTTAGGATGTACAACTATACTAAACGCACCATGTGCATGATGGATAAGGTTGATTGGAAATTTCTGCATGGAACCGCACTAAGAGAAATCGAAGGAACGCATGCATCTAGGCTGTATCTTAAAGGCCTAAATGAACAGTCCTGTGTTACCAAGTGTATTAACCGAACTTGGTTAGAACTGGAAGAATAAAAGACATTTGGTTGGGTTGCCAATGAAGGCATGTCCATTGTCTTGAGTTAATGCTTTGGTTAGGTTAAGATACCATAAGGTAAAACCCAAGGGAAAGGGCAAGTCAAAATAAGTTATCTTACCAAGAAAGTTTGCATGTGTAATCTTGTTTGAGATTATTGGGATCTCACCAAGTCACAAACAATCTAGGATCAGATGCTAGGAGCATCCGGAAAAAAGACCCAGGATCGGATGTTGGGAGCATCTCGAAAAAAAGGAGTCACACCTTTGCAGTTGGTCATACAAACGACCTCCAAATTGTTTGTGATTGTACACTTAGGTACATTATTTGATCTCTTTGTTCAAGGAACTAATTCAGGGGAAAACACTCAATACTTCAGGTTAAAATCCTTGAGGGAGAGGTAGAAATAGTTACCTCCGAGTGTCTGCTTGGCCCTATCTAAGAGGGTTGTTAGATGCGTTGGGTATATGGACCTAACATGCCGGTCGCGAGGGGTCTCTCCGTGGGTGCTGCTTGGAGAGGGAGGACGTTTGGGTGCCAGGGGAGGCTCTGGCTATAAATCCCTTGCCTTCGGATCCCGCACAAAAGGCTGACATGACTCGAGATGGAATCTCGAGGCCCGTATACTAGTCAACGGGCGAAACTTGGAGCAGCAATCATGTAGATTGCTGGGATAGCCTCCGGGCATGATATTAGATGTACTCCAGGATTATGATAAATAAAGATCAGATATTGGAGATAAAGGAGCTTTCTTGACATTGTTTTTGTGTCAGTGTCTAAGTTGCGTGAAGGAACCCGTGATGAATTTGATGAATTAAAGAAGCTACCTTTTCATGTCAAAACATAATGTGGTAGGTAATTAGATAACTAAAGCAAATTGAGGAAAGTGCGGTGGATGTGACTTAGGTCCGTCCTATAGAAGGGTGGTCCCGGTTAGCTGGGAACTTTTCTCAAATGATGAGATAACAAGACTATGAAAACCTAGTAGATGTAGAATCCCAGTTTATTCTGTTTTAGGAGAAAGGAATGGGACTATGCCGTATGGCAGAGAGGTTGAGCTTTGCATCCCTCTCATTTCCCATTCCCCATGAACCAAGTGCAGCATGAATCCGCTTCGACTCTGTTGTTCCTACGCAAAGTGGTACATCTGGAGCTCGACACTAGCTTCTTCCTAGAGACTTTGCTGATAGGAAAGAAACCTTGACCTCAAGTCGATGCCAAGTGGGGAACGGCCAGACACTTCCACTTGGGGCAGACTCGGGAAGACCTAGATCACAAATCTTGTGTCATTCCTTGCGAGTGCCATACAGAGCCTTCTAGACCCTCCTCCTGAGAATGGGCTGCTAAGATGCGTTCCACAAGCAGACGAGCGCACCCGTCACAATTGGTATTAGAGCAAACGAACGAGATTTGAAGATTACAAGGAAACTTAAATAAAGGGAATAAGGGGATAGTCAGGAGAAGGTGAGTGGAATAGAGCAGTGTTTTCTATTGAAAACATTTCTTTACTCACTTACGGATGTTGGGTTGCAGAGTCACGAAGCATGGAGCAAGTTCTTGGTGTTCCAGGTCATGTTCATGACTATAATGCGTGCTTCGGATTATCGTCAAAGGCTAGGCATGATGAATATTCTGGACCGCATCTATAATCCTTCACCCCTGTATGCGAAACGGAGATGGATGGGAGAATCAGGAATATACTACATAGCATCCCACCGATTCGCGTACCTTCAAACCAACTTGAAGAGAATCAAGTAGATGGAGGAATTAAAGATCATGAAGCTATTCATCTTTGTCGAAGCTCACGCAAACACAACCTTGCATGTTGGCGGTCGGCAAGTCAAGATGAACAAGTATGTTTATGAATAAGTGACCTGGGTGATCTCTGTTGACAGGATCAAAGAGTTAGGGCGCTATGAGAAGAACTGGTATCAAATTAAGGGATACCCCAAGATTCCTATGACTTATCGTTTCCTAAAAATCCATGACCCCACTCCATATTATTATTCCGTCCTTGTAGCCGATTGTAGCACAATCTTATTTTCCCCAAACTGATATATTAATTAGCTTGTCCTACGTTTTCAAAATAAAATGTACACAAAGGGTTATGCTCTCATGAATAAATAAAGACTTTTTACTATTGTCTATCTTGATTTTAAATGTTGTCAAAGGTGTTAAGTAATTAAGTCACTTGGCTAAAAGCTGTGCAATTCATATTAATGTGATATGGGAAATGATTGATAAGATGTTAACATAAAGAATCTTATTGTACAGACGCAACCCCAAGCGCAGGTTCCAAGTCCGACTCCTGCATTAAGTTTAGCTGTGATTCAAGAAAAGAAGTTCCTTCTCAAACAAATTAAGCCACCCGAGTTTGATGGCAAGGGAAGGACAATTCAAGCCGATGTTGAGATCTGGATTGAGTCCATGGAGGACTACTTTGAGGCAGCAGGAACTGCACCTGCTAACCAAGCCATCCTCACCAAACTTAAGCTTACAGGCGAAGCGAGACTTTGGTGGAAACAGTGGTGTAGAGATCAAGCGATCTCGGAAGGGACAGTCACTTGGGAGAAGCTTAAGGAAGTTGTGCGAGGGAGGTATCTGCCACCTGCCTACCGCACACAAAAGATGAACGAATTCTATGACTTGAAGTAGCTAGGACTATCCCTTGATGCATATTATTCAAAGTTTGTTTCACTCCTAAAGTACCGCCTCCAATGGATATGACACAACATGTGCCAAAATTCTGTGCTGGGTTGAATCCACCCATAAACACCCAATTGGAATCATGCACCCAACGGACCTACAAGACGCACTCATTCGAGCTGCTCCAATAATACAGGAAGTGTAGACCAAACCAAAGAACAACAAGACTTGGCCTTACAAAGATCAGAATAAGGGTATGACTAGGGCTCAGAGTAAGAGAGCACAAGGTCAGAATCAGGGCAAAAGAAAGAAAGCTAGGGCCAATGCTCTCAACAACTTTGTTCCTACACAAAGTAATGACCGCAACCCACGTTGCTTCCATTGCAACAAGCACTGACACTTCAAGAGGCAATGTCCCGAGCTTAGTAGAGGACATCGCCAAGGGCAATTCCAAGGAGTCGCCCATGGCCAAGGAACCACCGTCATGGCCAAAGGGAGAACCTCTAGTGTTTCCAATAAGGAGCTGGACGATGAAGAAGATCCATCCATGGATGCTGACATTGAGAGGGCAACAGTTCACGCGGCTCTTCACAAGAAGGGTCCAAATCGCCAATTCTCGGTGATTCAAAATCCATCAGATTATGAAGGTAAAAGCTTCAAAACCCTGATTGATTGTGGCACTACACATTCCTTCATTTCTCCGATCTGTGCAAAAAGATTAGGGATAGCCACAATAGATGCACCTACTTTACTTGTGGAGTTAGCAAATGGTCGTGATGTCTCTTGTACTAGGCAAATTGCTAAGGTAAAATTTCTACTGGGTGGGAAGCCAACTTCAGTGAGATTCAGGGTAATGAACCTAGGTGTCCACAAATGTTTACTCAGAATGGATTGGCTAATACCCAATGATGCCCACATCCACTATGGAAAGGGACAAGTTTCCTTCCGAAATTCTGAAGGGGAACTAGTCACGACTCAAGGAGAGGTTGGTAAGCCAAAAATACAGCTAGAAAAAGCAACCCGGATAATAAAAGGTGTTAGAAAGGGCCTACCTGTCTATCTGATTAAACTGAATAAGCTAGATCAGAATCAAGAATTTGGGGAAGAACCTTCATGGTTAAGGGAATACGCAGACGTATTTCCTGAAGAGTTGACAGCAATTCCTCCCCAAAGGGAAGTTGATCACGAAATC
The DNA here is from genome assembly GCF_053477565.2 of Lygodium microphyllum. Classification (NCBI taxonomy): domain Eukaryota; kingdom Viridiplantae; phylum Streptophyta; class Polypodiopsida; order Schizaeales; family Lygodiaceae; genus Lygodium; species Lygodium microphyllum. The sequence goes on from NC_141139.1 coordinate 172,474,678, forward strand.
AAACTAGCGCTAGGAGCTGCACCAGTCGCAAAGAGGCCATATAAGATGTCAATCCCAGAAGCTATCGAACTGAAAGAGCAACTCAAGCAATTGTTAGACCGAGGCTACATCTGTCCTAGTAGTTCACCATGGGGAGTTCTAGTGCTGTTCCAAAAGAAGAAAGATAAAACGCTTCGTCTATGCATTGACTACAAGGGTTTGAATCAATCAACCATAAAAAATAAATACCCCATTCCAAGAATAGATAAATTACTTGACCGTCATCAAGGTGCAAAGATCTTTTCTAAGATAGATCTCAGATCTAGATATTATCAGATAAGGATCAAGGAAGAAGATGTCATTCGGGCTAATGAATGCTCCTGCTATCTTCAACAGGTTAATGCAGGATATCTTTAGGCCCTATCTTGATGACTTCGTACTCGTCTTCTTTGATGATACCCTAGTCTACTCTAAACAGGAAAAATATCATGAACCTCAGCTTCACATTGTTCTTGAAACAATGAGAGCACACAAGCCTTATGCCAAGAAGAAGAAGTGTGTCTTTTTCAAGCAACAGATTGAATATCTGGGATTCATTGTATCAGCGGAAGGAATTTCAGTAGATCCAGCTAAGGTCAGAGACATTCTGGAATGGCCAACACCAAATTTTGTCAAAGAAATACGTAGCTTTCTTGGATTGACAGGACGGTACAGGATTTTCATCAAAGATTATGCTTTGATTGCGGCACCTCTGACTAATCTACTAAAGAAGCAAGTAGTAATTGTATGGTCACCGTTTACCACAGCACAGAGGAGTGGGAAATGGAAAAAAGGAAATAACAAAAGGCATAGGACAAAAGGAAGAAAAATGCACCTTAACCGGTAACCAGACCCTGAAAAATTTAAAAGCACGGGCACGACCCTCACGAAGTCTTAGAGTCACCCAAGGAAAGTAAAAGAGTAAAAAGCGCACCATTAAGTGTGAAAGCGCTCCCGAATCCTTGTAAAATAGCACGAGGCTCACTCCTGTGCAAATTGTATGCATTAGTTGGGAATATGATAGATTAGAATGGTGGGAAATGAGAAATGGGCCTAGGCTAATGGCCGGCCATGTAAAAAAGGGGATGACCGCCCATGAAAAGTAGGGCATGTATATAAAGTTCAAAAATTGAATGAGAAGATCATTCTTGTGTGTGGCCAAATCTTCTTCTTCTTCTTCTCTTGTTTCTTTCCTTCTTGCTTGTGCTTGAGAGAGGGATTGAGAGAGTGTGAGAGAGTGAGGGAGTGATTGTGTGAGAGTGAGGGATCTTGGAGAAGAAAGCTCTCCAATCTTCTCTCTTCATCTTCCCCTCCTCTCTTCTCTTCTCTTGTCTCGCGTGTGGCTATGGAGGATGAAGCTCATGGAAGAGGGATTGAGGTTGCTTGAGCTTGCCTCAAGGATCGTGGAGCTACCGGTGTGCAAGAAAGAGGAGGGTACTCAATCGAGCATCAAGGTAAGCTCACTACACCCGTAAGGTAGGCATTGCGCGTCGACTATATGAGAGGTAGCCATGGCCACTCGGTTCAAAACACTTGAGCAATAAGTGGTCCGTAGGTCTCGGGGTAGAGCTTGTATCTCCCCTTCATTTTGGTTCCATTGCTGGGATCAACGGAATCGAGCCTTGGGCGTCGCACGGATCAAATCGAGCATAGAAGTAGGGTTTGCAGCCTGAACCGGTGCTCGAGATAGCTAGGAGATTTAGGAGGTTTTAATCTGTGAAACAAGTAAGTGTTTTGGTATAGAAAACGCAGCACAGACCTTCAGAAAGACCATAGAATAGCTAGAAACCAAGCTTAGAACTCAAATCAGGCTAAGAAAGTGGAGAAAAACAGAGTGGAGTTCATATTAAACACTTTCTGCATCAGCACTTCACTCTTGTGTTCCACTAAGTTTGCACTGCAAGAAAAGAGAAAAGCCTGTTTTCACACCAAGCACCACGAAAAGCCTATTTTCGCACCAAGCACCACGAAAGCACTAAGCATAACGTGTGAATAAGGATTGCAGCTACTTTCAAATAACAAGGAACACATCAGGATATCTAATAACATTAAGGAACCCACTAGTAGGAGAAAACCTCAAGACTTAGACAGGTGCCTGAGTGCCCTACTAGTAGGACCTGGAGAAGACACAAAGACACGGAAAGTAATAATATAGAGGATTGGACTGCTGCCAGAGCTGCTTGGATTTATTGACAACCTCGTGGAGCTGGAAGCAGAAACAATGTCGGGATCAAGAGGCGAACGAGGAGAGGACCAATTAGACTTAGGAGAATTTCCAACCTCAGTCCAGGAACTGGTCCACAACTACGATCTACTCACTACGACCGTGATCTAGGGAAGACCTATAGAGGAAGTGGTAGCAAACCTGGAAGAAGAGAGAAGAGCAATCAAGAGTGCGCTAGAAGGCATAATTGCCTACAACCATGAGCAAAGAGCTAGAAGGCTACAACAAGACGTAGATATATACGAGGCTAGACGAGTGCTAGACCTAGCTGGAGCAGCAAAATCTGGACCGAATGTAGAGAGGGAATGGGCAGAGCAGAGGTTGACATGACATTGAGCAAACTAGTAGCAAAGCGACTCTTGGACAATACGTCCATTGAACAGAGTGCTACTGCCCTAGCCACGGCGCTAGTATCGGGATTGGGAGTCATGTAAGGGACTAAAGGGCAGGCTAGAATCCCCATCATAGCAAAACAACTAGCTAGATACGAACCTAGCAATGACCCGTACAGCTTCATGGAGCAGTTTGAGCAAGTATGTGAGGCAAACGGTCTTACTGACCCTGCGCAGCAAGCTCAAGCTTTCGGCCTGTGCTTAGGCGATAAGGGGAGGACCTGGTATTCTAGTCTAGATGATGCAGAACGTACTAACTTTGTTTGCCTTAAGGGCCTCTTCATCAAGAGGTTTTTGGAGGCAGGGTATTCCGATAACCTCATTGTTAGGTTGATGAATATCAGTCAAAGGGAGAAGGAAAACGTTAGGGATTACATCACTCAGGTGTGTAGCCTCTACAAGAGAATCCCTGCCAATAAGCGACCTACCGAGAGGGCAGTGTCTACAGTGTTCATGAATGGGATTTGGAGTGAGGAGCTCTACAAGGCTTTGGCCAGTAACTCCACCTTGCAACAAGATGTGCTAGCTAGAGTTTTCGAGGAGGCAATATGCGTAGATGATCAACTCAGGGAAGGCAGCATGAGGACTACCAACCGAGAGAGTACAAGCCAGAGAGACCCTAAGAGATCAACTACTTCGAGGGAAAAGCAACTACTAGTGTGCAGGATAAGGGAAAGAATATAGACCATGACCAGGGGATGGCAGAAATGAGAATGGAGATTGCACGGTTGCAAGAGCTGGTAAGGAAGCCTGTGAGATCGCATGTACAATGTATATACTATGGCGGCAATCACCTCCCAGTTGAGTGCCAAGATCCTAGATTTTGGCCGTGCTCAAATTGCGGTAAATTCGGGCATGATGCAGTGCATTGCAGAATGCCAAGGAGATTCTCATACGCGTAGCAGTACAACCCTCCATACTTAGGTAATAGGCCACCCTATTTCTTGGGGAGGGGAGCCCAGTTAGCTCTCCGAGAACCAACTGACTCAAGACCTGCCGTACCTGGGCTGGAGATGAACCCAATTGTTATACCCAGACCACCAGGGCATTTTGTAACCCATCCATCTAGCGATGCTCCTGTTCACTTTGTGGAGGAGTCTAATGAGGAATAAACATATGTCAATCCGTACATATCCTATAACGAGGAGGGCAACCCAGTCCTGATGGACTATCGGCCGGTGTCGGTGATGGCTTTAGGAAGAGGAAGAGGCAGAGGCTTTGGAGGACCAAGCCAAGATCTAGTCACATGCTGGACTTGCAGCCACCCAGGCCACATTTCATCACGCTGCCCAGAACGAGAACAAGCTAACAAGGACAAAGCGGATCTCTAATGCACAGAGTGCGGAATCACACATCTGTTTCCTAATTGTCCTAGGCGGAAGCCATCAACCAACTCTGCCAACATGTCATCGGTGCCTTTGGGGCTTTTTGGAGTGGAAACCTTTGACAGTGAGGATACACCCATCCCACTACATGTTATGACGCGAGCTCAAACAAAACAGGAAGGCATCTCTTTGCTAGGGACAAGTAACCTTGACGCAACCTCAATAGGAAAGAAAAGATGGAGGAGACGGAAAAAGAGAACCGATGCAAAGATAACTCTTAAAACCGAGAAAGAAACTACGTTACTAATGGGAAAGAGGGTCACAGACACAGAGGCGGAGACCTCAGCTCCTAAGACAACCGAGCTAGGGAGTGCCAAGGTAGGGGAATATCCCCATCCCAAACGGCAGCTCGAGGCTATAGCTACGGTCAAGGAGTGGGTCAAGGACGCTCAAAAGCACCTCAAGGATATTGAACCCATATTAGAAGATCCTATTGACAATTTCTCCAGTGTGAGCACACCAGTCTCACCTTCAAAACCACAAGTTGTGAGCATACCTGCACCACTGGGGGCAACTCAGCAGCAAGGCCAAGGGGAAACTTGCCAGGGCAGATAGAACACATGGCCTAGAAATGCTAGCCTCAGGGGAAGATAAGAGCCCACTAGCCTCCTCACAACCTTGTTGTCTACTCAAGTAACTCTAAGCTTGGAAGACTTGCTTAGGCAAAATCATTCCTTATGGCAGGAGTTAAAAGACTTGATGGAGGGACACACAGGACTTGCGGGTGCTGATCCGCAAGATCATGATGCTGTTGAGATATCGAGCTCCACTCATGATATGCCAGGGTGACCATTGTGCATTTATGTCACCGACGTGTCAGTTGCAGATGCGGTTGGTACACCGCCCATGAATAATAGCTAGACGACAGCTATCCTTATCTACTCTAGTTCGTGGCTTAGTTAGTATGCCACCTTAGTTAGTTGAGTTTGGTTTGAGACCCATATATAGGGTTCTTCTATTTTCTTTGTACTAGAGTTCTTTTGGCTTATACAACTAAGAAGAGAAAAATTGTTTTCAGCCTCCACCCTTGTGTGTATTCCCCCATTGTGCAAGCAAGAAATCTACAAGTGAGACTCCTTCCTTCTCTCCCACAATCTTGACATGGTATCAGAGCCTTGTTCGTGGTAAGGAGCTCAAAAAAGCAAGCCAAGCTCACGGTGTTCTGGTAAGAGAAGCAGTGTTGCTTTCATTTTCTGTTTTGGGAGCAGATCTCTGCAGGTAGCACAGCCGGAAATTGCAAGAGTGCATTGTCTCAGGTTGAGACGCCCTTCGCGGTGAAGCAAGAGGGCAGTATATGCTGCGAGACAAGGCTTTAGCCCTGGGCGACCCTGTTTTTTTTATTTGAGGCCATTTCGGGGCCTGTTTTTGAGGCAGAAGTTTTCTGCACGCACTCAGGAAAAGGCCCAGTTTTATGCTGTGCGACCACTGTTCTACAGGTCGGTGAAAAGTTACTATAGAAATTGCATCGTATGCTTGTGCGCAGAGACATTGGGAGTTTCAGAATCATCCTTGGTTCCTGTTTATGCAAAATCGTAACTAGGAAGTGACTGTGTGGTCAAATACCACTTTCGCCAGTTTTGCAAATTTGCCCTTATGAGGGTGAAGCTGTGTTTTTTGCAGTGACAGAATTTTTTGCAGTGTTCTGTAATGGTGTCTGATTCTCTCTCACAGATTGTCACTGAAAAGCTTGACAAGAACAACTTCCAAGCATGGAAGTTTAGAATGACGAATTTCCTTATGGGAAAAGGATATTGGGAATTTGTTGCAGGAAATGAAGAAGAACTAGTTCTTCCTGACGTTCCCAATCAGCAGCAAATGCAGGCATTTAAAGCATGGCATGAGAGAGCCAAGAAAGTTATGTATTGGCTGTCTATCAGTATTTCAGACTCTATGATTGTGCATATTCAGGATGCAAGTACGCCAAAGGAGGCATGGGATACTTTGTCAAAAATGTATAGCACAAATACTCAAGCCAGGAAAATGCAGCTCAAGCAAGAGTTGCATAATGTGCAAAGAGAAAATATGAGCATCAATGACTACCACATGAAGGTGAAGAAGATTGCAGATGCACTTGCTTCCATTGGGTCGCCAGTGGAAGATGATGATTTAGTTTCTGTGACCTTGAATGGTCTAGGAAAGGATTATGCGCAGTTTCGGACATCCATTTCCGTCTGTGAAAGATTTCCTGATTTTGAGGAGTTGATTGCTCTTCTAATTTCTGAGGAGCAAAGAAATGGTGGTGCATCTTCTTCAGGAGGAACTTCAAAAGAAGCTGTCTTCTACTCAAATGCTGGAAGAGGTAAGGCAGAGGTAGAGGAGGCCGATTTGGAGGCCGTGGTAGAAATCAGAATATGCAGCAAACTCAAGAAAACCAGTCCTATGGAGGAGGACGTGGTAACTCTAGAGGCAGGGGGAGCCAAAGAGGTCGTGGTGGATGGCAAAGAGGCCAAAATGCAAACAGCAATGTTGAATGCTACTACTGTGGTAAAATGGGTCATATGGCTAAAGACTGCTATAAAAAGCAGAATGACATCATGAATGGAAAACTGCAACAAGAGAATTATGCATCTTCTAGTAGACAGGGTGATGACAGAAATGAGCATTTATTTATGGTGCAGCACATGAATAATTCTGTGACAAGTGCAGAAGAAAGCAATGATGTATGGTATGTTGACTCAGGTGCATCAAACCACATGACAGGTCATACAGAATGGATGGAGGATGCAAGCAAAATGGAAAAACCAGGATTTGTGGAGACTGGTGATGATACTGCGCATCCTATTGTGCAGATTGGAAAAATTCCTTTGTCTATGCAAGATGGGAAAAAGAAATACATGTCCGATGTATTTCATGTCCCGAATATCACCAAGAATCTGGTTTCTGTTGGTCAAATGGTTGAACAGGGCTTGCAGGTCAGATTTAATCCTCATGGATGCTTTGTTGAGGATATGAAAAATAAAGGTCGCTTGATAGCAAAAGGAAAGAAGAAGGGCAGAATGTTTACGTTGGATGCAGACATGTCTGAATTGAGTGCAGCAATGTTTGCACATGGGACTGGTGCAGTTGCAGATATTGATATCTGGCATAAACGCATTGGTCATGTTAATGTACAGCGACTTAAATCAATGCAGGCCCAAAATATTATTGTAGGATTGCCTAAATTCAAGGTTGCAGAAATGCATAAGGTATGCAAAGCTTGTCAGTTTAGAAAACAGGCAAGGAAACCATTTCCTAGACATGTTCAAGAGAGCAAGAAGCCATTGGAATTAATCCACTCTGATGTGTGGACTATTAAAGCTGCGTCTCTTGGAGGCTGTCATTATTTTGTCAGTTTTATTGATGACTATAGCAGAAAAGTTTGGGTGTATTTTATGAAAAAGAAAAGTGAGTTTTTGGGCATTTCAGAACTCTTAAAGCTATGGTTGAAAAAGAAACAGGCCTGCAAATAAAATGCCTAAGGTCAGATGGAGCGGGAGAGTACCTCTCAAATGAGTTTGCAAGGTTCCTGCAGGAGCATGGCATAAAGCAGCAATATTCATGCAGTCATACTCCACAACAAAATGGAGTTGCAGAAAGGAAAAACAGGCATATTGGAGAGGTATCTCGTGCCATGCTCAACGAAAAAGACTTGCCAGATTTTTACTGGGCTGAAGCAGTTGCTACGGCAGTCTATATAATGAACAGGACTCCCACTGCAGCAATACATGGGATGACTCAAGAGGAGAGGTATACTGGTAGGAAACCAGATATTTCTCATTTGAAAATTTTTGGTTGCATTGCCTATGTACATGTGCCAAATGAGTTGAGATCCAAGTTGGATCCAAAAGCTGAGAAGTGCATCTTTATTGGTTACTCTCTGCAGCAAAAAGGGTATAGATACTATAACCCTTCTACTCGTAAGTTTACAGTGAGCAGAGATGTTGTTTTTGATGAGATGAGTAGCTGGTATAAACCAGTAAATGTGATTGATGATGTAGATGCACAAAATGGTAATGCTGCACAGAATTCACAGCAGCAGTCACAAAATATTAGTGGACCTGGAGCGTCTTCTAGCAGTGGTTCACATTCTTCGCCATGGACAGGCAGATTGAGATCAGGAGAATCTTCTCAAAGCAATGCAGATAGTGGTATGCAGGTATCACGAAAAGGAAAAGAGAAGGTAGATCAGCCCATGTTTGATGTGAATGCAGGTCACTCTTATGTGGATGGTGAATCCAGTGGCTCAGAACAGAGCATTGATGATGAGTTGGGTATTCCTTCTATTGTTACACCTGGAGTAAGGAAGACCAGGGTTGTTTTGAGAGCATCTGGGAGTGAATCTACTTTGCGCAGGTCTACGAGAGCTAGGTATCCTGTGGATAGGCTGAAATATGATGGATTTACAGCCATTCACTATGCATATATGGTCAAAGTGATACAGGAACCAGAACCCACTTCTTTTGAGCAAGCCATGGGAAAAGAAAAATGGGAGAAAGCCATGGATGAAGAAATGGATGCCTTGGAAGCAAATGCTACATGGGAGTTAGTACCTTTGCCTAAAGGTAAGAATGCAATTGGCTGTAAGTGGGTTTATAAGGTGAAGCACAATGCAGATGGTTCTGTGAACAGATACAAGGCAAGATTAGTAGTCAAGGGGTATGCACAAACATATGGCATTGACTATGAAGAAACATTCAGTCCGATTGCAAGGATGGCAACCGTTAGAGCAGTCATTGCTATGGCTGCATCAAAGGGATGGTCTTTACATCAGATGGATGTAAATAATGCCTTCTTGCATGGTGATTTGCAAGAAGAGGTCTATATGGAGCAGCAACCAGGATATGTGCATGCTGTTCATCCTGAGTTTGTTTGCAGGTTGAAGAAAGCCTTGTATGGCTTGAAGCAAGCACCTAGAGCATGGTCTGACAAGATAGGGCAGTATCTTGTCACCATTGGCTTTCAGATTTCCAAGGCAGATTTCTCACTTTATGTGAGAAAAACAGAGAAAGGTATTATACTACTTGTCATTTATGTTGATGATTTGATTATGACAGGTGACAGTGATGAAGATATCCTTCATGTGAAAATGCTATTGAAGCAGAAGTTTGAGATGAAGGATTTGGGAGAGCTGCGTTATTTCTTGGGCATTGAGGTGATTAGATTACCAAGTGGGATACAGCTCTTGCAAAGGCAGTATGGATTGGACATGCTGTCCAAATATGGGATGATAGACTGTCAGCCTATTTCAGTTCCTTTGGAGCAGAATGTGAAGCTGAGCACAGATGCAGGTGAGCTTCTGGAAGACCCTACTATGTACAAACGCATAGTAGGAAGTTTGATTTATATGACTATTACCAGGCCAGATTTGAGCTATGTTGTTGGATTGGTAAGTCAGTTTTTGCAGGCTCCAAGGAAACCGCATTTGGATGCGGCTAGACGCATACTCAGGTATGTGAAGTCCACGTTGCAATATGGACTATTTTATGAGACTGGGGTTCAGATACAGCTGCATGGATACACTGATGCTGATTGGGCTGGTAGTATTTCTGATAGACGATCTACCAGTGGATATGTGTTCTCTTTGGGGAGTGCTGCAGTCACTTGGAGCAGCAAGAAGCAGCCTACAGTTGCCTTGTCGAGCACAGAGGCTGAGTACAGGGGCGCAGCAATGGCTGCATGTGAGGTAGCTTGGTTGCATAAGCTACTTTATGATATGCATCAGTCTACAGATGGGCCAGTTGTCATTTATTGTGACAACATGAGTAGTATACACTTGGCAAATAACCCAGTCTATCATGCTAGAACAAAGCACATTGAGGTGCATTATCACTATGTGCGAGAGAGGGTTTTACTAGGTCTTATTGATCTAGTTTATGTCAGCATAGAGGATCAGGTAGCTGACATATTCACGAAGGCATTGGGCGCAGAGAAGTTGCGCAAGTTCAAAGACCTGCTTGGTGTGCAGGAATTGGGATTGAGCTCGAGGGGGAGTGTTGAGATATCGAGCTCCACTCGTGATATGCCAGGGTGACCATTGTGCATTTATGTCACCGACGTGTCAGTTGCAGATGCGGTTGGTACACCGCCCATGAATAATAGCTAGACGACAGCTAACCTTATCTACTCTAGTTCGTGGCTTAGTTAGTATGCCACCTTAGTTAGTTGAGTTTGGTTTGAGACCCATATATAGGGTTCTTCTATTTTCTTTGTACTAGAGTTCTTTTGGCTTATACAACTAAGAAGAGAAAAACTGTTTTCAGCCTCCACCCTTGTGTGTATTCCCCCATTGTGCAAGCAAGAAAGCTACAAGTGAGACTCCTTCCTTCTCTCCCACAATCTTGACAGATGCAGTTACACAGATCCCAAGTCTAACTCTACACTCAACTCCTAAGTCTTTGCACATCAATGCTTTTTGGGAAGGCACTGAAATGCATGCAGTTTTACCCGTCCTAGCCTTAGGAGATATGACGCAAAAAGGAATTGTAGACACAGGCGCAAGTGTTAGTGCACTAAGCCATGTAGTCTTAGAGGCATGGGGAAACCCTCTTGTAGAGACTCCCAGGTTTAACGTCACGTTAGCAAATGGAATGAAGGTAAGACCATTCGGGGTCTTAAAGAATTGGCTAGTAAAGATTGCCGGTGTGCAGTTTTCCGTAAACTTCATTGTCATGAAGGGAGTGGATTAGGACATACTATTAGGCTGACCTTGGATGAGGAATGCGCGTGTCATTGAGGACTAGGGCAATGGTTTGATTTTCCTAGGGAACAAAACTACTGCATTAAGGGTAGAGATGGACACTTGGAAGACGACCCTTGTTGACCTAGATGCCATCTTAGCTATGCTAAAAGGCGATACTCAAACAACCAAACCCTATGGATCACTCACTAAATATATTCCTTGCCCTGAGGATGAGAGGGATTGGATGCACGTTTTGGCAACCATTGACCTACCATTCTCGGATGAGGAAGAACTATATCAGCAGGCTGCTAAAGCCGCAACCATGCCAAGTGAGGAGCCAATTGTGCCGCTCTGCATGATGGCAGGAAGTTCACTGAACCCAGGCAAACCAGCCTCGTTCCATATCCCAACAATAAACTAGAGCTTCAGGAAATCGTAGAGTATTTGACCAATAAACTGGAAGGCAACTTGGCTGCTAACTTAAAACCTCTACGTGATCTATTAGCTAAGCTAGAATGGAAATGGACAAAGGTTCATGACCTGAATTTGTTATATAACTGGGCTTTAGTTATTGATGACAAGGAGACTGGAGAGGAAAGCTTAGGTGATGATGGGCAGTCAGAAGGACAGGACTATGATGATGAGGAGTATGAGGATTGTCGCTCTACGGGAGAGGAGAGTGAAGAAGAGATAGATACAATAGAGTATGACACGAAAGGAAAAGAGATAGAACAAATTAGGACAGACTCGAGGCCTAGGAGAGGAACGACCAGTCAGAATGAAAAAGGAGTCATGCGAATGGAGTGTGACAGATCCTGGCTAGAACACATAGGAGCCGTGGATTATGAGCAAGTCGGAGTGGCACGACCATGGGTAATCCCAGTGCTCAAGACGGATGTACCTACTGAACTACGACCCCCTGGGGAAACACCTTCCTCAAGTGAGGGATGCGATTTTAACTCAGAGTCGGAAGTGAGCACTGAGAGTGATCCCGAGATACCACAACCTTCTAAAGTCAAATGCACCAAGGGAGACTTGCTAGTCCACCTAACGCGCAAGAGGCTGAAGGAGGAGGCCAGGAATCAAGCAAAGGACTCAGAAGCAGAAAGGCAAAAGAAACCGCAGGATCTACCCAAACGATTTACAAAATTTAAAAAGGGTGACAGAGTGGTGATTTTGCTAGGTGTGAAAAGACAAGGCCAAACTAGTGAACCGATCGAGGGACCTGCCAAAGTCAAGGAAGTTAACTTGGCTAGGGAAGGTGAAAAGCCAAGGCCTGTATTCATTGCAGATGAATTGACAAAGGATGAGGAGACCAAACTTGTTGCACTCTTGCAAGAGTACATTGATGTATTTTCCTGGACATTGGATGAACTTAAGGGAGTTGACCCTAGGGTTGTGACATAATATCCCAATGGTCCCTGATGCAGTGCCAACAAAACAACGACCTTACCCCATGAATCCCAAACATGCCCATGCAGTAAAAGAGAAGATTGATAAACTCATGAGGGCAAGATTCATATATGAGATCGAGCACACGGACTGGGCATCACCTATCGTGATTGTCATGAAGAAAAATGGAAAAATCCGAGTGTGCGTGAACTACAAGAAAGTGAATGCCGCTACAAAGAGGTATAACTATCCTTTACCTTACACCGAGCACATGCTTGAGAGGGTAGCATGTAAAGAAGCCTACAGTTTTCTGGATGGTTTCTTGGTCTATAATCAAGTGCAAGTACACTACGACGATAGGCACAAGACTGCCTTTGCCACGGAATGGGGTGTATTCACCTACATTGTCATGCCTTTTGGGTTGATGAACGCACCTGCGACTTTTCAATGCCTAATGTGCACTATCTTTAAGGACATGCTTATGCGCAAACTGGAAGTGTTTGTAGATGACTTATGCATACACTCTAGTTGGACCGAACACTTAGAGAAATTGAGAGTTGTCTTTGAAAGGTATCGATTGTACCACCTCTTGTTGAACCCCTTAAAGTGCCAGTTTTGGGTGAAACACGGATGCATCTTAGGGCACGTAGTGTCAAGGAATGGCATTGCCACTGACTTTTCTAAAGTCAGAGTCATTGTTGACTTACCGCCACCCAATAACTACAAGGGAGTTCAGTGCTTCTTAGGACACACTAGATATTATCGACGCTTTGTACTAAATTACGCACTAATTGCTAGACCATTGTACAAGCTGTTGATAGTGTTTGAGTGGACTAAGGAATGCTAGCGCACATATGAGGAGTTGAAAAATGCTCTTACTACTGCACCAATCTTACGAGCCCCAGACTGGAACATAACGTTTCATGTACACATAGATGCCTCTAAGTTTGCTATTGGAGCCATGCTATGACAGCTTGGTGAACATAACTTAGATTACCCGGTGAGTTTTTCCAGCAGCAGGCAGCTCACAGAGACCGAGATGAACTATTCCATGATAGAAAGGGAGGGGTTGGCCATGGTATTTGCGGTAAAGAAATTGAGGCATTACTTGTTGGCCACTCCGTTTGTCTTCTTTGTCGACCATCAAGCCTTGCTATATCTTGTGAACAAGCCTTGCGCTATGGGACGCATAGCTAGATGGTTACTCCTTCTACTCGAATTTGACTTCTCTATGGTCATACGCAAAGGAAAGCAGCATTACATGGCTGACCACATGTCCCGCATACCCACAGGAGAAGCCGTTGGACAAGGCATACCTGACGATTTACTGGATGCTCATCTCTTTAACCTGTCTAGCGAGAGAGAATTGTTTAAAGCTGATCTGACGCCGTATTGGGCCGATGACATAGGGCAAGTGCTAGAGAGCGGACTACTTGAGAGACCCATTGAGAAGGCCAGGCTAAGAAGACTTATCTTGAAAATTCAGCCATACCAACTGATAGCCGACCAACTCTACAGGTTGGGACAAGACAGTTTATTGCGCAAATGCGTATGTGAGCACGAGATGCACGATGCATTGAAAGAAGCACATGGCGGAATCACTGGAGGACACTTTAGCAGGGACACAACAGCCTGAAAGGTGCTACAATCCCAACTATGGTGGCCCACCCTTTTCCGCGATGCAGCTAAATTCGTAAATCATTGTGATGAGTGCCAAAGGACCAAAGTGCCTATGCGGAAAGACAAGATGGAGTTGACCCCTGTCATAGCCCGACAACCCTTTGAAAAATGGAGCATCGATTTTATTGGACCTATCAGTCCTATGGCACAATATTCCCAAGCTCGCTACATCATAGTGGCAAGTGATTATCTAAGAAGTGGGCAGAGGCACAAGCCACGAGGAAGAATGATGCTAGAACCACCGCAAACTTCTTGTGGGAGCAGGTCATTTCACGGTTTGGCTATCCAATCGAACTTGTAAGCGACCAAGGCATGCACTTCATTAATGAGGTGATTTCCCACCTGCTCTCTACCTTCCTAATAATTCATCGGAAGTTCTCTCCCTATTATCCTCAGGCTAATGGCCAAGCCAAATCCACGAATAAAATCTTAGTCAATGTGCTTACAAAGGTAGTGTCTACTTCAAAAAGTGACTGGGACAACAAGCTAATGGCGGCCTTGTGGGCCTATCGCATAGCTTATAAAACCGTTGTAGGACAGATGCCTTTTAGGCTAAAGTATGGAATTGAAGCCATTTTACCCTTAGAATTCTTCATCCCTAGCTTAAGGATAGTAGTCCAGGAGCATTGGGAGGGAAGAGAGGCTTGGACCAATCGCTTAGTGGAGTTAGAGAACCTAATGGAGACCCCCGACTCCTCGCCACTCACTCTCTGATTTGTGAGAAGGCTCGACGAAAGATGTGGTTTGACAAGCATATCAAACAACGAGACTTTGAACAAGGGGACCTTGTTCTGCTATACTCTGTAAAAGGACATAAACAAAAGATGAAGTTTCGGGGGCTAGGGCCTTTCAGAGTACGCATGATTGGTAGAATAGGGAATGTTGAGTTAGAGACACTTGAAGGCGAAGGAATAGGATTTTTTAATGGCAACCGCATAAAGAAGTACTATCCTCCTTCCCATCCATTACATGAGCCACCCATGCTAGAACCCCCAATGAACGTCTACATGGCTACTATAACCGACCTTACAGATCAGGACGAAAAAGCTGTGGCACCGGCGTATCTACGAATCACAGTCACAGCAGGAGCAACGTACTCTTTCGATGCCTTGATTGATGAAGGTGCCGACTACAACATCTTGACGCATGACCATTGGACACGCATTGATCAACCGAAACCACAGCCCACTAATGCCAAACTCACCCCGTTTGGGAGTAATGCTTATTCACTCCTAGGGAAGTGCAAGGTAGTCGTTTCTATCGAGTCTGAAAGTTTACCAGCTTTCTTCCATGTGTTGCCTAACACTAAAGGAGCCAGTAATATGTCACTATTAGGTCGTACTTTCAAGAAGCAAGCGAACTGTAATGTGGATTACAACCTAAACCGCATTCATCTTGCTATAGGCAATGTGCATATAGTGACGACTTTTAGCAAAGGGCTGTCCTGACTCCTCCACCATTACGAAGCCACCGGTAGAAACCCCTATGACCATGCTTCAACCCAAGTCTAAACAGAAGAAAACTAAGGCCTCATGCCAGGCTCTTGACCGTAGGCCCAAACCCACCAAGAGTGCTCACAAGGCCAAGGAGTCCAAGATTATATGGGAGCCAAAACGGCAAAGACCACATCCGGGTAGACCACCCAAACATGATCCTAAACGCCAAAATAATCAACCACCCATCACGGTCTAAGAGGCAATCTAGACGCTATCGACGTAGACACACAACCACGCCGCGATGGATCCCCAAAGATCTCTTGCGAGCACAAGGATACTACGAGGGCAACCCCTAGATTTGGGTACCTAAAAATGGCAAGTTTAAAAGCTCATCTACAAGCAATCTCACCCCAGTGAGGGAGGCTTGCACACATGGTGCCCAGGGCATAGTTAGCAAACCATTGCCCACTGTGGCTAGTAAGCCCTAGTTCATCTATCGACCAAAGCAAATGCCACAAGCCTTAGACTTACCTAATACAGAGAACTTAAATACCCCCATGACTGCTCACTCAGAACCCAGCACAACTCCCATGTCCCCAGAGCTTCCTACAGCACCTCAATGTGCTTCGGAGTGCAAAGCCACACCTATGACACCAATGATGGAGTCACCACTATCCAGTCCATTTGCACCATTCCCACCAACAGGTCTTAAACCTTCCTATGCGGTACGGCCTTTCCTTTCCTACATCAAGATGTTGGACAAAACTTTCACTACATTTGCTAGAAGTTATGAGAGGCTAGACCTAGGTCTTCTTGACAAAACACTTGCTTTGGATGTTTGTGCATTACCATGCACTTGGGAAGAATACGAACTTATGACCGGTAAACTCCCCAAAATTGCTGCTGAATTGATAGAAAATGATGAAATCTCAAAGGAGAAAGCTTCCCTTAGAAGACTAATCACTTCATATTGTAAGCCTCCTTGTTCTGTTCCTGAGCACAAGTTGCAAGAGCTCACGCAGATGGCAAGCTCGCCTTCCACGTTCTTGCAGCAGTGGTTTGCTCTGAGAATATGACCAATGTTGAGCAACACAGGGCAGTTAAAACCATTGAATATGACCCTACTTATGTGGCACCTATCTCGTTTAGGGTTTTGGCCATCAGCCGCGCAACCAGCATTTAGACGACCATGTGCTCACTCACCCTTACATTGACCAATTCCTTACGGAAGAGGAATTACATATTGCAAGCCGCCTTAATACTGGAGATCTCTTTCACAATGTCTTGATTTACATCTCCCAAGTCTCCATCCAACCATCTGCTCTTGATTGTCATGCCCAACTCGAATACAATCCAAGATTCTATGATTGGTTATTGGCTAAGTAAGTCAATCCACAAAAAATAGCATTTGCCTTGTACTTCCTGTGCTAATCCTAGAAAGGATTCCTTGAAAGATCCAGGACGGGGGGGAGCAATGTGAGCAAGAGCAGAGCAAAATGAGAGTCAACAAAATGAGAGTCATGCTATCTAGCAGAATGTTATGATTAATTGAGTTTCAATGGAAGATACTGCAAAGGGAAAACAATAGCAATTGCTATTGTGAGCCTGTCTCTAAAATTCAAGCCTCTAAGCAAGTATACCAAATTTTGACACAAACATTTTTCTCTCAAAATTGAGTTTTGTTAGAAATAAGCCAATTTTTAAGCATTAATGTTAGCATGGTGTGTTGACAGGTAACCACCATGGCAGGACAAGACAAACGGGGCAAACTCCCATTTTCTGAAGAAGAGATGACCAAGTTTGGCATCAGCTTCGAGACACGAGGATTCAGTCAATTCACCTTCAAGCACACGCTGAACCTAGATGAGGCCATCTTGGAGGAACTTGCAGTCAAAGAATTAGTGGACAGATGCCACCTCCACAAGTATGTGGAAAAGGTGGGGCAGGCCGTGGATTACGGCATGTGTGCTGAGTTTTTGAGGAACTTTGACAAGGGCAGGAATTGTGGCACTGTCACAATGAGGACAAGGGAGCAGGAAAGAAGAGTTAAAGTGCCCCTCAATGCGGCAATTGTAGAGAAGGCCTTAGGGCTCATACCCAAGAAAGAGAGGCAATCGAGAAGGGATGTTTACACCATGCTGGGGGTAAAGAAAGAAGAGGTGCACACAGTGGATGGAATCAGATTGGCTGACATCCCGGATCCAGCAGTGAAGGTGCAAGCTAAGATGATCCACGCACTCTTCTCGGGCCAAAGGTACAACGCATTGATGAACAGGATCGGGGTCCCGTTGTTAGAAAGCATCGCAACAGGAGTCCCTGAGGAGGTAGACTGGAATGGGTTCGTGCAGAAAACCATTCAAAGCTCAGCTGCCCTTCTCACTCCAGCGGAAGCATCAGCAAGAGGAGAATCCCCTACCTCAATAGCACGCTCCACAAGGAAGAAACCTGCCTCAAAGGCGGCCACAATTAGATATGGTGATGTTTTGACAGCCATCATAAATGAAGCAATGAAGGATGCTTGAGTCATGGAAGAGCAAGCTGCACATCAAAGCCCACCGCATCAAAGCCCACCTCACCATGAAGGAGAAGAATCAAGTGAAAGAACGATAAGTGACAAGGGAGAACAGGAGGTGCCGCCTACACAAGCAAGAAAACTAGAAGGACAAAAGAAAGGGGACAGGAGACAGAAGGAAAGGAAAGAGGAATTAAGCAAAGAAGAATGAGCTGAAATCAAGAGGGCTCAAAGAGAGTCTAGGAGGGCTAAGGAAGAAAGAAGGAGGAAAGAGGAGGAAGAGCTTGCAAAGATAAGAGAAGAATCAAAGAAGGCAGAAGAGGACAGGAAAAGAAGGGCGGAAAAAGAAGCTGAAGAGCAGAGACTGAAGGAGCTGGCCGAGTTGGCAGAGGCTACACGAAGATCTGTGGAAGAGACCCACGGGGGTGGAGAGCTCGAACCTGTGAGCCCCCGTCATAAAGCCGAAGCTAGTTCAAGTGTGGAAGCAGATCCAGTTGGCTGTAGGCAAGGGCAAGTCCCTACTACATCCATTTCCTTCCTCTTTTATGCCTGCAATGACTGAAACCATGACTACAACCACCACACAACCCACACCTCCCCTCAACATGGCATAGCTAATGAACATGATGCAAATGCTAGTGAGCAAATTGGCCGAGATCATGCCAGAAACCGGATTGAAAAGGCCCACTACCGCTATAGATGCAAAGTCACAGCAAGACCCTAAAAGACAATGGCTAGAGGTATCAACCACCACACCCCATACTCCCATGCCTGCCGACACTAACTATGATGCATATGTGGCTGAGCTACTAGCACAACTAGACAAGGCTAAGGAAGAGAAGAAAGTGGCCTTGATGGAGCTAGAAAAAGAAAAAGAAACATCAGCTGCTCTTAGGCTAGAAGTCTCAAGGCAGGGAGCCGACCGACGAAGAGAAATGAAGGCCCTGCAGAACGAGCTAGTAGCAAAAGCAAAGGAAGCCCAGGAAAACGAAAGCCGCCTTAGACTAAGGCTGGAAGACGAAGAGCAAAACCTGGTGGTAGAGCAAAGGAGTCTAAAGCTACTAGTGCAGCAATACAATGATCTACAGCAAAAGGTCGCTCAAGTGGAAAGGCTAAGACAGGAGGTTCAGGAAGGCAAAGTCAGTACACTAGAAGAACATACCATGGAGCTCCATTTGTGGCAAGAGCTAGAAGAACAAAACAGATCAATAAGTGAAATCGAGTTTCTGAAGAGTGAAGGGCCATGAGTCTCAGCAGCAGAAGCAAAAGGGCTACAAGATGAAGCGCAAAGATTACAAGATGCATTGGAGACCTCCCAGGAAGATGTAGAGGCCCTCATGGCCATGGCTTTCAATCAAAAAAGGCTATTCCTTGCTGAGATCCAAAGCCAAGAGTAGCTGGTGCAAGAAAAATTAGAAGTACTGGCCGAGGTGCAACAAAGGCTCACCATTATAGATCAAGCCAAAGGGATTGCTGAAGAGCAGCTGGCTCAGAAGTTAAGAGAAAGGAACCAGTTGTGGTTTTTAACAAATGAGCAGCAACAGGTAGTGACCACCCTGGCGAGCCAACTGGAGGAAGAGAGAAAAAGGATGGAAGAAAGAGCAATGGATTGAGAAAGGAATAATTTTGATAGGGTGAGAGACTTGACCAAACCCTTGGCAGTGGGTGGCAGATGCAAAAGGGTGCTTGTGCAAAAGCCAGGGTTGAAGCTGCCGAAATAACTACCAAAACACAGCGGCAGGCCTTCCTCAACACGGTACTCCATGTCACACAAGCTGAGGGTGATGATCCAGTGGAAAAGGTGAAAAGAAAGTTGGAGCTGATCACCTGAGCTCTAAGATATGGTCTTCAAGAGCGGGAGCTCCCAACGAGTACAGGGATCACTAAGGAGCAACAATTCCACTACTTTCTCAGCACAGTTGGTTCTTCATCCTGCACTCCCATATGCCATAGAATCCTTCTCAACCATACTGCTTCACATGCAGCAAAACAAGCTGCCTTGTACTCTGCTTCGGTAGAAGACAATGCCACTGTTGGTTGCTTCTTACTAATCTAGGAGAAAATTCCTGAATCCAAAGAGAAACAATAACTAGAAATTGACTTCCTGGAATCACTATCTCCTGCCCAATCTGAGTCACAGTTCCCCACAAGAGAGGTTCTGAAACTGTATGTGATACCATAGTCAAGAGTTTCCTTCAAGTATCTAAGCACCCACATCCCAGCCTTCCAATGATTCTCATGAGGTTTGTTTGAGAACCTGCTCAAAACACCAACAGCAAAACTGATATCTGGTCTGGTGTTACACAAGTAGATCACATTGCCGACCAACCTCCTATACCTCCCAATGTCTGCTAGTGCTGATGTATCCTCGACGGATATCTTTGCATTCACCTCCATAGGTGTAGCTATCTCCTTGCACTCGGTCATGCCAAATGCCTTCAAGATCTCCCATGCATACTTCTTCTGAGAGATGAAGATCTTTCCTGGCTCTTGCCAGACTTCAATCCCCAAACAATAGTGCAGCAAGCCCAAGTTTATCATTTTAAACTCAGAACTCAAAGCCTTTCGAGTTTGGTTGATCATATCTTCATAGTCACCTGTAATAAGAAGGTCTTTCACATATAGGACAATCACTACAGACTTTTTACCATCCCTGTAAACATACAAGTTAGCATCTGAGGCATATCTTTTGAAGTTTAGGTTTAAAAAGAACTTATCTATCTGCTGGTACCATGCTCTGGGGGCTTAAGTCACCATTTAAGAATGCTGACTTAACATCCATTTGGTACACTGGCCACTTCTTGTGGGTAGCCACTGCAAGTACCGTGCAAATAGTGGTCATTCTGGCAGTTGGGGCAAATGACTCTTGAAAATCAAACCCTTCAACTTGTGAAAATACTTGGGCAACCACTCTAGCTTTGTACTTTTCTAAGGTACCATCAGCCTTGTACTTTACCTTCCAGATCCACTTGGTGCCAATAACCTTCGGCTTTGCTGGTCAATCCACTAGCTCCCAAGTGTCATTCTTCATTATGTTGTCATACTCCGCTTGCATAGCAGCTTTCCATGATGGATCTGCAAGTGCTTCTTCTAAGTCAGTTGACTCCTTTACTTCTCTCATAATCTCAACCATCAAGGCCATATTGACTATGTGAGCAGAAGCCCTCCTTTCCTCCTTTATTCTCTAGGACCTCCTTGGTCCGTCTGCCTTCTCCTCAACAGATGCAGGCATAGGATTATTGTGGTCATAGAGGTGCTTTACCCAGCACGGCAATGGCTTTTCCGGTGGGGTGATGTCAGGTTGGTGAACTTTTTCCTCATCATCTGAAGATGATGCTTCCTCCTCCTTAAGGATAGGGACAGCTCTCAGGACAGGTTCATAGTGGACTACTTCACTTGATGATAAAGTGGAAGAACTTGCCTTCTCCTCCTCCACTGTATGTGGCTCCTCCTTGAACACCACATCACGGATCGCGATGATATTCTTTGCCTCTTGGTCATATAATTTGTAAGCCTTCTGCTCATCACTATAACCCAAGAAGATACATTTTCTGCTTTTTGGTTTTAACTTGTTTCTCTTCTCATCTAGAACATGTGCATAACATTCACATCCAAAAATTCTGAAATGTGAGATAGATGGTTTCTTACCAGTGTAAGCCTCATGAGGTGTTTTTCCCTTGAGAGCCTTTGTGTAGCTCTGATTTAGAATGTAGACTGCAGTATTAATAGCTTCAGCCCAAAAATGGTTAGGCAATCCCTTGCCCTTTAGCACACATCTTGCCATCCCCACAATGGTGTGATTCTTGCATTCCACAACACCGTTCTGCTGAGGTGTGTGAGACGTCGTCAATTGATGCTTGATCCCTTTGCTCTTGCAAAAGCCTTCAGACTCCTTTGAGTTGAACTCACCACCACCATCTGTTCTAAATTTCTTCACACTTTTCTCTGTTTCATTATCAACAAGTTTTAGCCATTCTTTAAACTTACCAAAGCTTGAGCCTTATCACGAAGGAAGTACACCTACATCTTCCTACTATAGTCATCGACAATCAACATAAAATAAGAAGATCCCCCCAAGGCCTGTGTAGGCATCTTACCACACAAGTCAGCATGCACCAACTCTAGAGGAGCATGTGCTCTATTCTTGCTTTCTTGTGGAAATGCCTTTCTCTGTTGCTTGCCCATCATACAAGCTTCACATGGTTCCTTCAATTCAGTTATTGTAGGTAGGTGAGAAACCATACCTTGCTTTTGCATCTCCTTCAACACTGCAAATCCGATGTGTCCAAACCTTTCATGCCAAAGCTTACTTGTACCCACTCTAGCGGTGGCTGTAAGAGCACTTAGCTCATACAGGTTGTTCCTTCTTTCTCCTTTGCCAACAATTGTGCCAGCATTATCAAGAATTTCTGCACCTGTCTTCTTGAACCTCACTTCATGACCAAGATCAATTATGGCAGCCAACTGATAACAAATTTCTCCTGATTTTGGGAACATACAACACATTTGAAAGCTTTTTGACTTCACCATTTGCAGCAACAAAAGAAATAGTACATGTGCCCGTAGCAGGGCATTTAGCATCATTTTCAACCGTCACAGTGATGGATTCTTGTAGAGGTTGCATAGAACTGTATAGACTTTTCTTGTTGGTCATGTGATGGGAGGCCCCACTATCCAACACCCATGACTCAATGGTAGATTCTTCTTGCGCCGAGGAGCACACTTCCTCAATGGTCGCCATGAATAATTCCAACTCTACTTCAGTCGTATTGGCTGTCTCTTTCCCTTTACTTTTAAGGGTACCATTCTTTTCATCTGCCTTCTTGACACGACAATCTGCAATTGCATGTCCTTTCTTCTTGCAGTAGAAGCACTCTCCTTGAAACTTCTTCTTGCCGCCCTTCTTCTTTTTGTCACCATCATTTTTGGTGGAGGAACCACCTTTGCCTTTTGCATTGGCAAAGAATGCAACATCTCCATTGTTGCTTCCTTCTCGGGCTTTCAGCCTCAACTCCTCCTCCATTAATAATGCACAAAACTCCTCAAAAGTCAAAGCTTGAGGTCTCACTTGAGTATTAAGGGGAGTTACTAGTCCATCAAACTTTTGTGGACAAATCTGAAGACATCTCCGAGCTAGCTCTTCGCTAGTCTTTTGTATCCCAGTGCCAGCCATCTATTTGCACAGATTCTTAATTCGAGTGATGAATGCTTCAACCATCTCTCCTTCAACAAACTTCTCCGCTGCTAGTTGATTCTCCAAGTTTTGAATCCTTGTTTGGTTTCGTGTTTCATAATGACTCCTTAGTACATTCGAAACCTCTGACGCTTTGGTTGTATGCTAAATTAAAGTCAGAACACTGTGAGAACAGCTTGTAACTAAGGCACACAATGCATCTGCATTCCTTCGTTTCCAAGCTTGTAGAAGATCTGCATTTAGAGGAATCATCACACTAGGATTTGATGGGTCGGGGGTAGGCTGTGGTTCTACATCAGTCCCCAGCACAGTCTCTAGAAGCTCATAAGAATCAAGGATAGTTGTAATTTTGAACTTCCACAAGGTGTAGTTTGTACCATCTAACTTGCCTTCGCTGAAGGTTGGTGGATGAATCCTCAGTGCTTGAATAGCCGGTACAGCAGCACCACCTCCTGCACCGCTTCCTGATGCGCCAAAACCGCTTCCAGAAGTCGACATAATTTCTCCTTATTGTTGAAGCCTTTGCCTCTTGCACACTTTTTGATCTCTAGAGCCCCCTGGGCTCTGATACCATGTAAAATATTACACGGCGTAGCGAACAGAATTTGAGAAAGAGATAGAGAGTACACAACAGATAAGAGAAGAATCAGTAAATTCTTTAACTCCAAACAACTGATACAAGATGGCTCTGTCCACCCGTGCGCTTCCACTGTGTAAAGCTTAGATGGCGATCTAGACAGAAGATAGGTGAAGAGCTTAAGGCTAGCTGGAACAATAACTCTGACTATGTGAAAGATGAGTGATAGACGGTTGTGAAGGGGTTTAGCTTTTATAGCCCGCGAAGGCTGTTAGGTTGGCCTGACTGCCGACCTACCATATGAGCCTCCACTAGTCGGCCAGGGAAGATTCCAGGGAATATTCCCTTTACCATCGGGCTAGGGGCGCTACCCCCGGACCCCGGCCAGGGGGTCCGCTGGCCCCCCTAGGATCCCCCAGCCAGGGGCCACTTCCGCGGCCCCCAGACCCCACAATAGGGGCCCCTTTTAACTCCCTTACACCGCAACTCGATGCAATGCGCCTCGAGTTGCTATCAGCTTAACCACTCCCTCTAACCCAAAGATTAGACCCACAATGGTCACCTTTTTGCCATCCGATCACATAGACCTCATTTGATATACAAGTCAGGACTCAACCAATGTCCGGGCTCACATTTGGCTTCTCCTCATAATGGGGGCCTTACAACTTTGAGCACCATGGATCATTGGTAGCACCTAATGAGGGTGGGGCATTGATCATATCTAACATGCCACTCCTTCTTCTTCTCTCCTTCTCCTTCTCCTTCTCTCCCTCTCATTCTCTTCTCTCTCTCTCTTTCTTCTTCTCTCCTTCTACCTCTTCTTCTTCTTCTTCTTCTTCTCTCCTTCTCCTTCTCTCCCTCTTCTTCTCTTCTCTCTCTCTCTCTCTCTCTCTCTCTCTCTCTCTCTCTCCCCCTTCTCTCCTTCTTCTCTTTCTCTTCTCTCATCCCTCCTCTTCTTCTTTCCCTCTCCTCTCTTCTACCTCTTTTTCTCCTCACAGGCCCACAGTTGGCTGGCAAATGGGGGGGTGACTTGAGTCGTAGGCCCTTGCTGGGGCACTGTCGCAGCAGGTCGGAGGGGGGTTGAAGATTCAAATGGAAGGCCCAGGGGGGAGGCGCAGCTACCGCACGAGCGAGGAGGGGAGGGAGTCACTGATGGGAGCCCAGGGCCACGCAGCTGTCAACAGAGGGAGAGGGTGAAGCAACAGGGAGGGGGGCTCTCTATCTGTGTCTCCGGGAGAGGGAGGGGCCTCCCCTTTTATAGGAGGGGGAGGAGGTTTGTGGCATAGCCACCCCTCCCACTTGGGGGCCTGCATGTCCCCCCCCATTACACCACATCACTCCCTCTCTCTTTCTCCCTGACGTGCTGTTGGTAGGGAGAGGGAGGGGGAGTTTAAAAAAATTTGAACTGATGATTTTTGTTTTTGAAATTAAAAAGGGGGGGAGTTCCTATGGGGGAGAAAACACGGGAATGTTACATCCTCTCCCCCTTAGAGGAATTGAGATGTCCTCATCTCGAGAGGACCTCGGGGTATTGTTGGTTGAGAGTATCTTCATCCACCCACGTGGCATCCTCTTCGGGATAATCTTTTCACTGGATGAGGTATTCTCTCAAGGTCCTTGACATCAAATGCCTCTCCCTGACATCTAGGACTCTATTAGGCCGTAGCTCAAGGACTCCTTGGCTAGCCATTACAATTTTTTGATCATAAAGTACATGATTTGGATTAGGTAGGTACTTTTTTAATAGGCTAACGTGGAATACATTATGAATCTTAAGGGTTGCAGGCAGCTGTAGTTTGTAAGCATTAGGTCCTAGGCACTTAGTGATCCTATAAGGTCCAGAATACCTTGGACTTAGCTTCTTGTACTCTCCCAAGGATAGTGAGCTCTTTTTAGGTCGTACGCGGATGAAGACCATATCACCTTCAACGAAGGATCTGTCTTGCCATCTCAAATCAATGTAACCCTTCTGTCTATCCTTGGCGGCTTGGATGCCTTGTCTTATTGACTTGATTTGATCATTCATGTCTTCCAGCATCTGCCTTGAAGCTTCTACCCTCAAAGTTGGATCCCAAAAGCTCAAAGGGGTACAAAAATCATGCCCATACAATGCTTGAAAAGGGGTCATCTGAATACTCTATTGGTAAAAAGCATTGTAGGAAAACTCAACCAGTGGAAAATATTGAATCCACTTTTTGGGTTCACGACAACAGTATGCCCTAAGCATATCTTCAATGACTTGATTGACTCATTCCGTTTGACCATCAGTTTGGGGATGGTAAGCTATACTGAAATAGAGTTGAGTCCCAATAGCCTCAAAGATAGCCCTCTAGGAGTGTGATGTAAAGAGAGAGTCAAGATCACTAATGATTCTTCTGGGTAACCCATGCAGTTTGAATATTTCCTTGATGAATAATCTTGTGATATCTAAAGCTTTATAGTTTGTCTTGACAGGGATGAGATGTGCGATTTTGGTGAGCATATCTACTACAACCATAATTGGGTTGTATCCTCCTTGAACTTGGGGAAGGCCAACAATGAAGTCCGTACTAATGAATTCCAATTTCATTCGGGGAATGTCAACAGTGGTTGCAATTTCCTCGACATTTTGACATGTTCTGCCTTAATGCATTGACAAGACAAACATTCCGTGACATATTTGAGAACGTCACCCTTGAGCCTATCCCAATAATAGCTCTTCCTGACCGCATTAAGGGTCTTGGCATAGCCAAGATGTCCTGAGAAAGGAGAGTCATGGGCTTCCCAAAGAATCTTCTGCTTGAGAGTTTGGCTTGCAGGGATACATAATCTTGTCCTAAAGTAGACAAGTTCACTATTGACAGAGAATTCTTGATATTTCGTCTTTAGCTTCGGGTCTTGATCCTTTTTGGGGATCTCCCTTAGTAATTTCTGATAGACGGAGTCATGATAGGCCTCTTCCTTAGCTAGCTCAAGAATTGGGTTGTTTGGCATTGATACCTTTGTGGCTAGAGATCTTGATGTTGATGGATCTTGCAAAATAAGAGAATTTAGAAATGCCTTGCGACTGAGTGCATCGGCAACTACATTCTCTTTTCCATGCCTATATTTGATTTCAAAATCATATTCTTCCAGCACTTTGATCCATCGACGTTGCCTCATATTGAGGTCATTTTGGATGAAGATCCATTTAAGACTCTTGTGGTCCGTCACTAAGGAAAATTTGTTACCTAGCAAGTAATGTCTCCAAAGTTTGAGAGCATGGATGATAGCTAATAGCTCCAAATCGTGGGTAGCATAATTACTTTCATGGCTCTTCACTTTCCTTGAAGAATATGCTATCGGATGACCTTCTTGCATAAGCACACATCCTAAAGCAAGTGCGTTAGCATTAGTTACCACTTCAAAATCCTTACTAAGATCAGAAAGTTTCAGGATGGGTGTTGATACTAAGCTTTGCTTTAGTTTGTCAAAGATGGTCTGTTCGGGAGGTGACTGAAGGGGAGCTACAAGCTCTACCCCGAGACCTACGGACCACTTATTGCTCAAGTGTTTCAAACCGAGCAGCCATGGCTACCTCTCACATAGCCGATGTGCAATGCCTACCTTACGGGTGTAGTGAGCTTACCTTGATGCTCGATCGAGTACCCTCCTCTTTCTTGCACACCGATAGCTCCACAATCCTTGAGGCAAGCTTAAGCAACCTCAATCCCTCTCCCATGAGCTTCATCCTCCATAGCCACGCGTGAGACAAGAGAAGAGAAGAGAGGAGGGGAAGATGAAGAGAGAAGATGAAGAGCTTCTTCTCCAAGATCCCTCACTCTCACACAATCACTCCCTCACTCCCTCACACTCTCTCAATCCCTCTCTCAAGCACAAGCAAGAAGGCAAGAAACAAGAGAAGAAGAAGAAGAAGCTTTGGGCACACACAAGAATGATCTTCTCATTCACTTTTTGAACTTTATATACATGCCCTACTTTTCATGGTCGATCATCCACTTTTTTACATGGCCGGCCATTAGTCTAGGCCCATTTCTCATTTCCCACCATTCTAATCTATCCTATTCCCAACTAATACATACAATTTGCACAGGAGTGAGCCTGGCTCTCTTTTACAAGGATTCTAGAGCACTTTCATACTTAATGGTGCGCTTTTTACTCTTTTACTTTCCTTGGGCGACTCTAAGACTTCTTGAGGGTCGTGCCCATGCTTTTAATTTTTTCACGGTCTGGTTACTGGTTAAGGCGCCTTTTTCTTCCTTTTGTCCTGCGCCTTTTGCTATTTCCTTTTTTCCATTTCACGCTCCTTTGTGCTGCGGTAAACATTGCCCCCTCCTAGCCAAGTGCTAGTCCCATGGCACTCTAGTGGGAAGTAGTGGGATAGATGATGCTGTTGCTAGGTGGAACTGGTGGGTAGATGACACTGATGCTTGTGAATGAGAGGTGGTGGAGTTTGATGACGATGAACAGGAGAGATTCTGGCATGCTTTAGACTTCATGAAAATGCTCGGGATTTCACACACAGTTGTGGCTCCCATTCTGTGAGACGGCTGATAGAGGTTCCAATTGGCTGGTGGAAAATAGGTAGCCGATTATCCTTTGGTCAACAGAAACACTTGATCAATAAGCAATCCCTTAACCTTGGGCAAGCCCTTGGTAATGTCCCACATTTGAGGACCCAGTTCGTGCATCGTTGGAGGTGTGGTGCAAAACTTAGGGTGACAGGTCTGAAAGTCCTACCCTTGATGTGCCCTAAGTGTGAAGTGGGGAAGGGGCTAGGGAGAACCCTAGGTGTAGTGAGTGTGGTGCACAATAACAATGAAGGGAGATTGCAAGCACATGTGAAGTGTTCTCCTTGTTAACTTGCTTAGTAGTAGATTCATCTTTTAGCTTTGCTATTTTTTGCTCTTGTCTTTCTCTCCGGTCACATTGTCTTTGTTTCCTTGTGGCTTTTTCTCTCTTTGCTTTCTTTTTTTTTCTTTTTTTTTGAGAATGAGAGAGGGAGTACAATTATCAAGGCATATCACACCCATTTAATCACGGGGCGGTCATAGGCATTGAGATAAGAATGCGCGACTTTGCAGGTATTCTTTAATATCGGCCTTAGCTCTCAAAGGAG
Source organism: Lygodium microphyllum (assembly GCF_053477565.2). NCBI lineage: Eukaryota > Viridiplantae > Streptophyta > Polypodiopsida > Schizaeales > Lygodiaceae > Lygodium > Lygodium microphyllum. Next base: position 172,503,244 of record NC_141139.1, read on the forward strand.
TTGTTGACAAGAAAGGGTGATTACACTTTGTGAAGCCGGTGTCACTCATATTTTCTAAGAGCTCTAGACAGAAGGAAGGAAGGAGAGTAGCCCGCATCATTAACCTAGCCATAGCTCTACTATCTATTCCTAGGTTGATATCAAAGAAGAGTGGGGGGACATGGGCTTCCTCTGCTGTGGGTTTTTGGAGTAGCAGGAATTTAATAATTTGGAAGTAATTACAAGTGGTCAAAAACATTGGATCTGGGCAGGAAGAGAAGTCTGCAAAGGAAACAATTTATAGAAGGAAGTATATCTTCTAACCTAAACACTAAACATTCCTCAGGGCTCCTAGCATTTACATTATATATTTTTGGGAAGTCGTAATCCCCATGCAAGTCTCTATCATAGTCCACTCCATGCCTACGGGGGTAGGGCATGTAGATAGAATCATTGTGCTCTTCGGGGAGTGAACTGCAAAAGGCGGTCCATGCATTAAAATTGGTGTCCCAAATCCTCCTCCACCATTTTAGCTGTGCCTCGTAGCCTTGGACGGTTTTGGGAACCAGATTGACCTTATCTTCCTAGTAATCCTGTGGTTCTTGTCGCCACGTAGTTATTATCAGGCTCCTCTCTTCAATCCACCTGTTTGCAAGTTTATTAGCCAGATCCTTGATCTTGGCTAAGACTCCTAGAGACAGGGCCTGCTGAGAGCTCAAATGGCCTTTTCTAGAACTCTTGCTGACGCCAGATGACCAACTCCTGGGGCTAGTTTACGGGATGTGTATCACCTCTCAATGGCATGGGCTCTTTAGGAAGTTGTCTTGGAATTGTGCGTGCTCGGCGTTGGGCCTTCTCAGCTAATTCTTGTCTTCTCCTCCTTGTTGCAACTATATGCTCAGGCAGATGGGCATCTACACGTTCTCCCTATGGGAGATCAGGTTGAGGCGGACTCGACATTCTTTGTTGCTCTTATTCATCTCCTTACTTAAAATCCGGACCCTCTTTGACATGTCGCTCAACCACAGATGGGATGACTGGCGGCGGTGGTGGTGGTTGTTCATGCTCCTCAAAACCTAGCTCCTTGAGCTCAGCAGTGAAAAGGCCCGTACAGTGTGTGACAATCAGAGTTGCACCGCCATTGCCAAAAATCTAGTGTTTCATGCACGCACCAAGCATATAGAGATCCAGTATCACTATGTGTGTGATTTGATAGAGGATGGGATAGTGGAACTGGTCTACTGTCCAACAGAGGAGAATGGAGCACATATCTTCACCAAAGCACTTACGAAGGATCTGCTTCAAGTTCACCTTCAGAGACTCGGCATTGGGCCGAGGAGATAGTTCACCTATGGGTGGACATTGAGGGGGGGTGTTAGATATGATCAATGCCCCATCCTCATTAGGTGCTACCAATGATCCATGGTGCTCAAAGTGGTAAGGCCCCCATTATGAGGAGAAGCCAAATGTGAGCTCGGACATTGGTTGAGTCCTGACTTGTATATCAGATGAGGTCTATGTGACCGGATGGCAAAAAGGTGACCATTGTGGGTCTAATCTTTGGGTTAGAGGGAGTGGTTAAGCTGGTAGCAACTCGAGGCGCATTGCATCGAGTTGCAGTATAAGGGAGTTAAAAGGGGCCCCTATTGTGGGGTCCGGGGGCCGCAGAAGTGGTCCCTGGCTGGGGGGTCCCAGGGGGGCCAGCGGCCCCCCTAGCGGAGGTCCGGGGGCAGCGCCCCTGGCCCGATGGTAAAGGGAATATTCCCTGGCCGACTAGTGGACGCTCATATGGTAGGTCAGTCAGGCCGACCTAGCAGCCTTCGCAGGCTATAAAAGCTAAACCCCTTCACAGCCGTCTATCACTCATCTTTCACCTAGTCAGAGTTGTTGTTGCAGCTAGCCTTAAGCTCTTCACCTATCTTCTGTCTAGATCGCCATCTAAGCTTCACACAGTGGAAGCGCACGGGTGGATAGAGCCATCTTTGTATCAGTTGTTTGGAGTTAAAGAATTTACTCATTCTTCTCTTATGTATTGTGTACTCTCTATCTCTTTCTCAGATTCTGTTCGCTGCGCCGTGAAATATTTTACATGGCAGAGAGAAGGGAAGAAGAGGGATAGAAGAAGAAGGAGAGGAAGAGAGAAGAGAAGAAGAGGGAGAGAAGGAGAAGGAAAGAAGGAGTGGGAGAGAGAAGGAAACAAGAGGGAGAGAAGAAGAAGGAGAGGGGGAGAGAAGAGAAGAAGAGGAAGAGGTAGATGGAGAGAAGAAGAGAAGAAGAAGAGGAAGAGAGGGAAGGAGAAGAAGGAGAAAAGAAGTGGGAGAGGGAGAGGAGAAGAAGAGAAGGAGAGAGAGAGAGAGTATGAGAATAAGAGAAAAGAAGAAGAAGAGGAAGAGGAGAGGAAGAGAAGAGGGAGAAGAGGAGAAAAATATGTAGACAAGGAAGAGAAGAGGGAGAGAAGAAGGGAAGGAGAGAGAGAAGGGAAAGAGGAGAGGGAGAGAAGAAGAGGAGAGAGAGAAGAAGAAGAGAAGGAGAAGAAGAGAGAAAAAAGTAGAAGAAGAAGAGGAGAGAGAGAGAGAGAAGAAGAGAAAAAGAAGAAGGAGAGAGAGAGAGAGAAAGAAAGAGAGGGAGTGAGAGTTTGTGAGTAACTTCAAAGAGGCACACTCAAACCACCCCCTCGGCGAAGGACCCCCATCTAGCAATCTTTCCTACCCGAACCTATCGTCCTAAAAACCATTAAGGTCTGGACTGTCCAATCTCCGCGAGGCAAATGGCTTTCAAGAAGAAAATTGTGGGAAGCGTAGGTGCCAAAGCTAACATTGGTACCGGTAATGCTAGAGCGGCGAGCGGAGCGACCAACGCAACAAACGTCCCTACAGTCACGAATCAAACCCAGGTTCTAAGATTTAAAATTAATTATGTATTATTTCTCGTGGAAGAAATGAAGGGGTTAGCTACGTGCATGGAACAAGAACAAGTCTTAGGGTTTTTGTTTACTCTAAGCGCTAGGTTGCATGCGTGAAATGGTAGAGTATGGAATTCCAATAAGTTTATATGCATGATAGCTTTTACACACATAAAATGATAAGGTTATCGCCTTACTTCACATAGAATGATAGCTTTTTAACCAGTTCAGTGCATGAATAGTCATTTAGAATTCATGTTTCGCAATCATGATTGAAAGAAACACATGAAATGTCAGTTTCCGTTCATGAGATACACTTACACCATTGGACAAAAACCTAGACTTTCATATACGCAAGTCACATGTGATCCGGTGCATTAGGAATAAGTACTCGTTTCCAAGAATGAAGAGAGATAAAGGTTGTTTAGGATGTACAACTATACTAAACGCACCATGTGCATGATGGATAAGGTTGATTGGAAAATTCTGCATAGAACCGCATTAAGAGAAATCGAAGGAACGCATGCATCTAGGCTGTATCTTGAAGGCCTAAATGAAAAGTTATGTGTTACCAAGTGTATTAACCAAACTTGGTTAGAACTGGAAGAATAAAAGACATTTGGTTGGGTTGCAAATGAAGGCATGTCCATTGTCTTGATTGTCCAGTTAATGCTTGGGTTAGGTTAAGATACAATAAGGTAAAACCCAAGGGAAAGGGCAAGTCAAAATAAGTTATCTTACCAAGAACGTTTGCTTGTGTAATCTTGTTTGAGATTATTGGGATCTCGCCAAGTCGCGAACAATCTAGGATCAGATGCTCGGAGCATCCGGGAAAAAGACCCAGGATCGGATGCTGGGAGCATCTCGAAAAAAAGGAGTCACACCTTAGCAGTTGGTCGTACAAACGACCTCCAAATTGTTTGTGATTGTACACTTAGGTACATTATTTGATCTCTTTGTTCAAGGAACTAATTCAGGGGAAAATACTTAATGATTCAGGTTAAAAGCCTTGAGGGAGAGGTAGGAATAGTTACCTCCGACTGTCTGCTTGGCCCTATCCAAGGGGGTTGTTAGCCGCATCGAGTATATGGACCTAACCTGCCGCGAGGGGTCTCTCCGTGGGTGCTGCTTGGAGCGGGAGGACGGTTGGGTGCCAGGGGAGGCTCTGGCTACAAATCCCTTGCCTTCGGATCCCGCACAAGAGGCCGACGTGACTTGAGATGGAATCTCGAGGCATGTGTACTAGTCAACGGGTGGAACTTCGAGCAACAATCCTGTAGATTGTTGGGATATCCTTCGGGCATGATATTGGATGTACTCTAGGATTATGATAAATAAAGATTAGATATTGGAGATAAAGGAACTCGCTTGACATTGTTTTTGTGTCAGTGCCTAAGTTGCGTGAAGGAATCCGTGATTAATTTGATTAATTAAGGAAGCTGCTTTTGCATGTCAAAACATAATGTGGTAGGTAATTAGATAACTAAAGCAAATTGAGGAAAGTGCGGTGGACGTGACTTAGTTCCGTTCTACGGAAGGGTGGTCCCGGTTAGCTGGGAACTTCTCAAATGACGAGATAACAAGACTATGAAAACCTAGTAGATGTAGAATCTTGTTTTATTCTGTTTTAGGAGAAAGGAATGGGACTATGCCGTATGGCAGAGAGGTTGAGTTTCACATCCCTCTCGTTTCCCATTCCCCATGACCCAAGTGCATCATGAATCTGCTTTGACTTTGTTGTTCCTATGCAAAGTGGTACATCTGGAGCTTGACGCTAGCTTCTTCCCAAAGACTTTGCTGATAGGAAAGGAACACTGACCTCAGGTTTATCCCAAGTGGGGAATGGTCGGACACTTTCACTCGGGGCAGACTCAGGAAGACCTAGATCACAAACCCTATGTCATTCCTTGCGAGTGCCAGGCGGAGCCTTGTAGGCCCTCCTCCCGATGGGCTGCTAAGATGTGTTCCACAAGTGAATGAGCGGACACATCACTGTGTGTGTGTGTGTGTGTGTGTGTGTGTGTGTGTGTGTGTGTGTGTGTGTGTGTGTGTGTGTGTGTGTGTGTGTGTGTGTGTGTGTGTGTGTGTGTGTGTGTGTGTGTGTGTGTGTGTGTGTGGAATAATGGCTACTTCATCAAGTTCAAATAATGCATTGTTCAATATTGAAAATCTTGATGGAAGAAACTTTTCATATTAGAAAGAGTAAATATTACAATGTATTTATCTTAAAGAAGTAGGTGAAGTCAATCAAATTTGGTGGGATTAAGCCTGAGTTTATGGATCCAAATGTATGAGATGAATTGGATGAGCTTACATGGTCTATTATTATGTTGAGACCCTTAAAGTTTGCATATTTAGGTGCCTATGGCGTATGGAAAAATGTTGTGACTAGTATGAAAATGAAATTGTAGCCTCACATTATAATAAAATAAATTTTGTACCCTATAGATTAGAAAAATTAGCTTAGTTGGGGCTGGATTAGAAAAGGCAAGAGTGTGCCATTGTAATCATCTTTTAGCAAATTTGTAAATTTCTCCATTTTCTTAGAGTTTGATGGTTCTTGCCTTCCCCACCAACATTGAGGGTGAATACTCAATGCCCACCATAGCAATAGGTGGATTTCTTACAGCAACCTCTCATCCATGATTCTCATTGTACTTTGATTCATACTAACTATGACTTAATTAAGTGGTAGATTTAATACAATTTCAACTATGGCATGGCTATGGCTAGTTCTCTCAATTGTTGTTTCTTGGTTTTCTTGTTATTTTAATTCATTCTAGACTAGTCTCATTTCAATGGTATATCAAAGCCTTGAATTTGATTCTTGGTGAGGTCACTCTCAAGCCTAGATTTGGTTATAACTAGCACCATCCAAGGTAAGTAGAGTTCACCATTTAGTTACAAGAATTGGTACAATTTAAATTGTTGACTAGTCAAGGTTTCTTATAGTTAGGTTTTACTATTTTTAGAGTTCTTGGAGAAGATCTAAAAATTAAGTGGAGGGACCTTGGATATTTTGGATGCTCATGGATAATAAGAGGCCCATTTTGAAGGCTCCAGGACTAATCGAGATTAATAGAGATTAGAACAAGCCTAAACATGATTACTTTTTGCTAATCAAGGGTTTCCTTTCTTCTCATTCAACCTATCCCAAGCTTTCTTAGTTTAAATCTTGATCATATCTCTTCTCCAAGACAATATCTTTGTTCCTTGAGTGCACAACATCATTCTTCTCATCATCAAGAGTGTTTGGAGCAACATTGTGACCACCATCAGAAGCAGATTTCCAAGTGGATGGAGCAACCTAATCAATGTGATTTTTAGTGCAAATTTTGAGTTGAATACTGGCAATGGTCAACAATAAAAAACTCTTTGCTGATGCTTCAAGTTTGATTTATATCACTCCTTGAGGGTTCTTCAACAAGTTGATGACATTCCTTCAAGGTTGGATCAAGATCCATGATACCTAGGTAGGGTACATTATTTTGATCTAGGACTATATTTTACCCAATTGAAATTTATAATTTCAAAATATCTACCCAACCTACATATACTAAGCTTCATTTTTTTGAACCCCTAAAAACAAGGATTGGAGGGGTGCAACTCTTGATATAGCCCATTTATTGATAGGTAGTCTTCTTTTACTACAACCATTCCAATGGCCGAAAATAAGATGAAGAGAAAGTACTAAAGAGTATAAATGAAGACTTAGCTTAGTATCAAGAAGAGATAAATTCATTTATTAGAGCAAAAAATCATGGACAAAATGATAAGAATGATGGGAACATACATGAAGAATTACAATGGCCAAGAGACCATATTGATATGCTACATATGCCTAAAGCAAACGTTTCACATGATTCAATGAGTTCCAACAACTTTACCATAGGATTGAATGCATGAATTGGGGTATCATTCAATCGAATCAAACAATTGATGATAAGTTTGGACAAATGGTCAATTGCTTTGAGAGGTTTGGGTATCATAATCAATTATTTGACACTAAGTTTGATTAGATGGTCACCATTCTTAGCAACTTGGGTAATAAGTGATAAAGCACTCCACCTTTCAATGATAATGGAGCATCAATTTCAAATGATGGTGTGAAGTCAAGGGCACCCAATCAGCTTATACACTCAACCTATAAATAATTTGGTCCATCACGAGTTAAGGAAGCAATTCAACCTCTTTCTAGCTCATGGAATAGGGGAAGAACAAATTTTAACTCTTCAAAGGATCATGGTCAACTTTAGAAAGCTCAGCATTTTGATAAAGAAGAAGGCATTCATGGGTGTGAATCTTTCTATAAAAAATCTAGGTGGATTAGCAATGGATAATTCTTCAACTCTTGCATGCTCATCCATGCTATGTTTTATACCCTAAGATGCTTGGATGGGTTGTAAAGGAGAGCATACACTTTCACTCAAAGGCACTATCAATTCTAAGGTTGCTCATATTCTTATTGATACAAAAAAAACACATCACTTTGTCATGCCAAATCATTATTTGAGTTGAAGTTATTACCTCAAGATATAGAGTTCAGTAAGGAGATATGCCAACAAACACCCATTGAGCTATCACGGTCATGCACCATTATGATGGACTTAATTGTCTTAGATATGGTTTCTATAGAAATTATTTTTAACTTTGATTGGCTTAAAAAGATTGCAAAGTTTTCCTTGGATCTTAATTTGATGTTTGTGGAGTTTATTTGGAAGGGACAACAAGTAACACTTAATTTGATGTTTGTGGAGTTTACTTGGAAGGGACAACAAGTAACACTTAATGAAATAGAGAAAAAACAAGCTGAAGAAATCAGTAAAAAGAAGATGAAGAGAGAAATCAATGTAATGTCTTGTATTTTCAAACTTTTCCTCTCCAAGGTGGATGAAAACTAGCTGTCTTTTGCACCTAAATAGTGTGATCACTTAAGGATGCAAAGGTATAAAAATATTGAATTGAGTTCAAAAATCAGGATGAAGGAAGGTGATGAGTACAAGATAGATTTTAGAACAAAAGGGCGTCTCTACCACTTCTTGGTTATACCATTTGGGCTTTTCAATGCATCTACTACTTCCCAAGCTATTATGAATAAGTTTTTATAGCTATTCTTGTAAAGATTTGTTTTGGTATTCTTTGATGATATTCTCATATACAATAGGAATAGAAAGGATCATTTACAACATGTTCGTGCAATCCTACTCACATCGAGACAATATAAGCTTTTTTGCAAAGGAAAGCAAGTGTACTTTTATGGCCAGTAAGGTATAATATTTGGGTCATATTTTGGGTGAGAAAGGGAGCAAGGTGGATCCAAAGAAGGTATGATGCATGAAAGATTGGCCCATAACACAAAATTCTACTTCATTAAGAGGACTTCTAGGACTATCCTCTTTTGATCTAAGATTCATCAAGAATTATTTCCATGTACTAGCTCCTCTCACTAATAGATTGAAGAAAGATGCTTTCTTTTGGGATCCTATAGTCATGAAGAGCTTTGATGAGCTGAAAATTCTTATTATTTTAGCACCTATTTTAGTGTGCCCAAACTTTTCCAAGTCTATACTAATGCTAGTGGTCATGGTATTGGGGCTATTCTATGCCAATAACATGGTGTTATTTTCTATGAAAGTAGGAATTTGGATGACAAAGAAAGAGAAATCCATGACTATAAGCAAAAACTGTTAGCCATATTTCATGCCATTAAGAAGCAGCATCACTACATTTACGGCATTACATTTATAGCAGTCATTTCAAAATCAAAAGTGATCATCAAATGTTGAAGTATTTTCTTTCACAGTCTAGCCTATCTCCTAAGCAAAGAAGGTGGTTAGCTACATTACAAGGCTATGAATTTGAGATTTCTTATATGGTAGGCAAAGATAATATAGTGGTAGATGCATTATCTAGGATGCGGGCATGTTCCATACCGATTTACCTTCTCATTGCAATCTATTTGTTAAAGGCTCGTCGATGGCTCACAATCCTTGCAATGTACCTCAAGAAATCTTCACTTCCTTTAACTCAATCACCATGCAAGCTTTGCAAAGAAGAAGAAAGAGAAGATGGAGAAGAATAAGAAGAGGAAGTAGAAGCTTGTCTAACCTGTCTCTCACTTTACCTCACACACACACACACACACACACCCTCTCTCTCTCTCTCTCTCTCTCTCTCAAGCAAGAATCAAGAAGAGAGCTCTCCAGATTATACACCACAAGAATGAACTTATCCATTCACTTTTCACTTTTTATACATGGCCTTAATTTTTAGATTCTCTCCATTTGAATTTGCCTCTCACTTGCATATGTCATTTCCATTCTTTTAATTGTTACTATTTCCACTCTTTACAAATATTGGATCCAAGATATACATGAATAATAATTGTTAGATGAGCACACAACCAACATCATGAAGAATTTATAGTAAGGCAATGAATCTAAATTTTCCAATTTCAAGTGGTAGAATGGACTTCTTTGGTTCAAAGGCAAAGTATATTTGATTCCTTAGATATCTTTTAAGCAAATGATCTTACAGAGTTGCATTCTTTTCCTTTGCAAGGCATACTAGTTTATTTAAAGCCTTTAATAAGATCCATAAGTTCTTTTATTGGATCCATTACCTATTAAATATGCTAAATGGTAGCATGGAATTTATTACAAGATTACCTACTACTAAGAATGTTTGAAATAGTATTTTTGTTGTGGTTGATCATCTTAGAAAATCATCCCATTTTATATCCATCAAAGTCTATTATTCAGCCAAATATAAATTCATGGAAGAAGTTTTCAGACTTCATGGATTACCTATGAAGATTTTTTCTAATAGAGATACAAAATTCATGGGGAATTTTTTAAAAAGCATTTTCACTTCCATAGGAACAAAATTAACAACAAGTACAACTTACCACCTACAAATAGAGGGTCAAGTTGAAAGATTCAACAAGTGGTTGGAAGTCTACTTGTGACATTTTTCCATAACACAAAATGCATGGGATCATTGGATTAATATTGTAGAGTTTTATTACAATAATACATGCCACATGAGTATAGGCATGTCACAATTTGAGGCTTTATATGGCTACAGGGTTCAATTACCTTCAATATTATTTCATGATGAAGTAAATCCTATTGCTAAGGAAGAACTAGAAAAGATGGAATCATTAATGAAGTAATGAAAGAAAAATATTCGAAAATCACAAGAGACTATGAAATCTTATGTTAATGAGAAGCTAAGGCATGTGGACTTTTAAGAGGGAGAATGGATATTCTTGAAGGTATCTAAGTCTCGTTATACTTATCTTAAAGGTGAACATAATAACCTTGTTCATCGCTAATATGGTCCATATCAAATTTCAAAAAAAGTTGGAGATCTTACCTAGCAACTTGATTTGTCTGAACCATACATATTCACAATGTTTTCCATGTCTCTCAGGTCAAAATCTACATTGGCCTTGATATTCAAGTTCTTGAAGAGCTACCTCCCCTTGACGAGGATGGGTTAATCATCTATAAACTCAAGAGGATTGTTGGAAATCGGGAGAAGTTTCCAAGGAATTATATTATTATGGAATATCATATTAAATGGAAGGATTTTCCTATATAAGAATCTTCTTGGTAGCATGCTTCATAATTGAAACAATTTCCAAGGCTTCTCCAAGAGGATACTAGCTCACTAAATAGTGGATAGCTTGCTATATAAAATTTTTGCATTCAAAATAATTTGTCTACTAATTTTAAAATTGTATTTTGAAGACAAGGATAGTTACCTTTATTGAATTATACTTCATATGTATACCTTATATGTGCCAATTCAACATGTCTATCCAAAGTTATAGGCCGTTTTCTACAACTACCCTATTCAAGATAGAATTTCAAAAATTCATTGTTTGAAGTTGATGATGCTTTTACAAGGCCACTTAAGCATTAGGTTTTCTCTATAACTTCCCTATCCTTAGGATATGATTTCAAAAGTTCATTGCTTGATCTTGGTGATTCTTTTATAAGGCCACTTCAGCATTAGGTTTTCTATACTCATCCCTACCATTCATTTACCTTTTCCATCTTTAAGTTGGCAAAACTTTTAAGTAGGGATGGATTGTTATAAAAACAAATTTGTACTCTTTAGCTTAAGGGAATTAGCTTAATCGGGATTGGAGTATAGATTATTCCCTACATTATTCCCTACATTTAGCTAAATGTAGGGTATGTTTAGCTACATTTAGCTAAATGTAGGGAATTAGCTAAATGTAGGGTATGTTCTAAATGTAGGGAATAATGATGATGCATTCTTTGTTGCCATGAATAATTGCAACTAAGAATCTAGATTCCATAGTATTGCTTCATAATATCCCACATAGAGAGTGGTTCTCCACTTATGATGCTAGAAAGAGAGGATGTGTTTGTCTTGGAAATAAATATGCATGTAGCATTATTGGAATTTGGGATATATACTTTCCATTACCAAATAGTTCTTTTGTCTTGCAAAATGTATGGTATGTTCTAAACTTGAAAAAAAGTTTAAACAATATAGTGAAAAGCTTGATGATTGCATTAGGGGAGTTTTGAGGTCTCGAAAATGCCTTTTAGGATGTGGAGAGAGAGTGCTCTAGACCAATAAGAGCAAAGCCTCCGTAACGGAACTTCTAATTTAAAAAAATTAAAAAATCATTTTACAAAAATATATAAATATGATAATATTACGAATTTGTATTTTTATTATGTATTTTTAGTCTCTTATATTCGTGATTATGACATATTTTGCATTAATGGCATAGAGTCTCGGCTACTTTTATTTAATGATGTTTCTAGATTAATGATAATGACTGATGTAATCGAAATTCAAATTGGTGAAAAGCATGGCGCTCAGTTTTTTCCCTCCTTTCTTTTATTCCTCTATTGTTTTTCCCTCCGTTATGATAGCCTAGTCCTGTGTGTGTGTGTGTGTGTGTGTGTGTGTGTGTGTGTGTGTGTGTGTGTGTGTGTGTGTGTGTGTGTGTGTGTGTGTGTGTGTGTGTGTGTGTGTGTGTGTGTGTATCTCTCTCTTCTACCATGGATACAGAAATTCGACCTTCAACAAGGCATCCAAGCTCCCAAATCACATCCATATCAGTGTTTAACTCATTCCAAACTGATGGAAGATGGATTCCTACTATCATTAGCAAAGGTAGTTGGATCACCATGCAACAAGCAAAACGTGGAAAAAGGCAAAGACATGAGAGCTCGTTTATCTCTGCTTGGAAGGGCAGAATCCGAGATTTTAAGCTTGGAGCAAATAAGAATAGTATCAAAGAGGTACTAGTGCAACATGTGTTCATGCATAGAGAGCTGTGTTTGAAACCTGGATCTTCAAAGCTTCCAATGCATAGACCAAATTGTAAGAATTTGATTCTTAAATTTTTTCCTTTCTTAAACATGGTTTAGGTTTTTCCATTATAATATTTGTTTGTCTTGTAGATGTCTATCCCTCTAATCTTGAGGAATGGCAACCAGTGGAATCTATTATTGATGTTATTGATGTTATACATGGTTCAATTGGAGAAGAAATGTATAGAGGTAGAAAGAAGACAGAGCTTGCAGAGAATGGAATATTCTTTTATGACCATTCTTATGTTATTCCTATGCGGTGTTGCCAATGGGGATCAATAAAACTCCTTCCTTTGCCAGATTTTTCAAGCTTTGAGTGGCCTTTGCCAAGTCCAGCTACTAGTGAGGGCTATAGATGAAAGATATTTTCTGAGATCCAGAAAGCACTAAAATCTAATATCTCAAGTAGGCTAAGCAAAGTTACTTTATTTATGCCTATTAATATATTTATTGATTTCTTCTCTAATATGGAGATAAGAATAACAAAAACCATGCTTTCAGTGAAGAGACTAACATATGATCATATCATACAATTTGTTGATGAAGGATGGGATACAAGGACAGAAGGAAAAATTATATGTAAGATAGATCAAGACTCTATAGCTTGTAAATATATGATTATTCCCTACATTATTCCCTACATTTAGCTAAATTATACATGTAGGGAATTAGCTAAATGTAGGGAATAATGATGATGCATTCTTTGTTGCCATGAATAATTGCAACTAAGAATCTAGATTCCATAGTATTGCTTCATAATATCCCACATAGAGAGTGGTTCTCCACTTATGATGCTAGAAAGAGAGGATGTGTTTGTCTTGGAAATAAATATGCATGTAGCATTATTGGAATTTGGGATATATACTTTCCATTACCAAATAGTTCTTTTGTCTTGCAAAATGTATGGTATGTTCTAAACTTGAAAAAAAGTTTAAACAATATAGTGAAAAGCTTGATGATTGCATTAGGGGAGTTTTGAGGTCTCGAAAATGCCTTTTAGGATGTGGAGAGAGAGTGCTCTAGACCAATAAGAGCAAAGCCTCCGTAACGGAACTTCTAATTTAAAAAAATTAAAAAATCATTTTACAAAAATATATAAATATGATAATATTACGAATTTGTATTTTTATTATGTATTTTTAGTCTCTTATATTCGTGATTATGACATATTTTGCATTAATGGCATAGAGTCTCGGCTACTTTTATTTAATGATGTTTCTAGATTAATGATAATGACTGATGTAATCGAAATTCAAATTGGTGAAAAGCATGGCGCTCAGTTTTTTCCCTCCTTTCTTTTATTCCTCTATTGTTTTTCCCTCCGTTATGATAGCCTAGTCCTGTGTGTGTGTGTGTGTGTGTGTGTGTGTGTGTGTGTGTGTGTGTGTGTGTGTGTGTGTGTGTGTATCTCTCTTCTACCATGGATACAGAAATTCGACCTTCAACAAGGCATCCAAGCTCCCAAATCACATCCATATCAGTGTTTAACTCATTCCAAACTGATGGAAGATGGATTCCTACTATCATTAGCAAAGGTAGTTGGATCACCATGCAACAAGCAAAACGTGGAAAAAGGCAAAGACATGAGAGCTCGTTTATCTCTGCTTGGAAGGGCAGAATCCGAGATTTTAAGCTTGGAGCAAATAAGAATAGTATCAAAGAGGTACTAGTGCAACATGTGTTCATGCATAGAGAGCTGTGTTTGAAACCTGGATCTTCAAAGCTTCCAATGCATAGACCAAATTGTAAGAATTTGATTCTTAAATTTTTTCCTTTCTTAAACATGGTTTAGGTTTTTCCATTATAATATTTGTTTGTCTTGTAGATGTCTATCCCTCTAATCTTGAGGAATGGCAACCAGTGGAATCTATTATTGATGTTATTGATGTTATACATGGTTCAATTGGAGAAGAAATGTATAGAGGTAGAAAGAAGACAGAGCTTGCAGAGAATGGAATATTCTTTTATGACCATTCTTATGTTATTCCTATGCGGTGTTGCCAATGGGGATCAATAAAACTCCTTCCTTTGCCAGATTTTTCAAGCTTTGAGTGGCCTTTGCCAAGTCCAGCTACTAGTGAGGGCTATAGATGAAAGATATTTTCTGAGATCCAGAAAGCACTAAAATCTAATATCTCAAGTAGGCTAAGCAAAGTTACTTTATTTATGCCTATTAATATATTTATTGATTTCTTCTCTAATATGGAGATAAGAATAACAAAAACCATGCTTTCAGTGAAGAGACTAACATATGATCATATCATACAATTTGTTGATGAAGGATGGGATACAAGGACAGAAGGAAAAATTATATGTAAGATAGATCAAGACTCTATAGCTTGTAAATATATGATTGCTACTCAAAATTTTATCCTTAGCTTTTACTATAGTCGATGGCATTTTGTTGGTAGTAGTCTAGTTGCTTTAGACCAGAATCTTAATGACTTCAGCAAGGATCCTATTGTGGATCTTGATATTTGGTTCAACGAGGATATTATTGCAATCTTAAAGATCAAAAAATCATGTACGCTACATCAAGTGAGGATGGATTTACAAAATGAAGACATTGAACTACCATGCTCCTTTGTATTCCAACTTGACAAGAAACGAGTAAGTTTTCACATCATATTATATCTACTTAGATGTATATCAAGATCTCACTTTCTAACTAACAAACATTTGTAATTTATTTTTTGCAGATATCGAAAAGGAGAGAAAATAAAATACACTGCAATGACATTCAAGAAAAGATATCTTTACTATCAATATAAAATACATGTACAAATTTTGTAGCAGATGTCTATCTGCCATCTCTATGAGATATACAAGGGCTGAAGGGCAAATTTCTATATATGAAGGCCTACAAGGCGATATGGAAAAGCTATTTCTTTTTTGGAGAACTATCCTTTCTAGGAGTCCTTTTGCCTTGCTTTGATGTCTTGGGTATAGAAGGTGTTGAAGCTGTGGATTTGCCTTTCGTGGTTATAGGCACCGCATCTCCTTCATGGTGCAAATCCCCACCAATCTCTGTTGTTGGTTGTATACAATTGACCATCATATACTTCAAGAGCTTTGCTCTGATGTACCAAATATGCTCAGATGTATAGCAATCCTTCGAAAACTGTCACACATTTATAGAAAAAAGAGTTTTAGTTCATTATTGTTCTTACAATAGACTATATTTTTATCATCAATGGACTATTTGCAATTAATATCTATCTTAAAGTTTAGCATCTTTCATATTACCTTTACATGTTTATCATCATTAAGATAAACAAAGTTAACCATTCTTCTAGCATTTGCAATCACCCTCCAGCCACAAGAATGGCTATCATCCTGATGGGGACACTGCAACCACCAACAAAAAGTAAAACTATAAAGAGGACGAATGGTAGTTCATAGAATAAACTCATGTTTCAATTATTTTAATGAATAACTTACCGCAACTTGTCTATATTGCATTGTTGCAAGCAAATCAGATGGCATAGGGGGTCTTTTCTCTAGCTCTTCAATTAATCTTTTGGCACCTCTGTATATAAAATATGTTGAAATTTAGAGTACTTACAAAAAAAAGAATTGAAATATCAAGGAGCCCTTGGATAATATAACTTACAATTTAGCATTTCCATGGCTTCTTTTCATAGAGTTGATTAAAAAGCATTGCTTATCCACAAGGTCTATTGCAATCAAGCTCCAATGAGAACTAAAAGCAATCATATCTCAACAAATTAGTAGGATAAAATCTCAAAAACTCTAATAGAATATTGAATCACTTACTTTTCATTATATGGAATTATAAGCAGCTCCAAAGTATGGAAGTCAATCAAATTGAGCCAGTGCTCAATAAAACTTGCATCAAGCTCATTCCTCATAAAGAATGAGACAGATGGATCAAAAACCTCAATTTTTTGTTGTATATCCAAAGGAAACTCATGCATTATACACCTAGAAAAGGCATAGAAATAGTGAGTATAAACAAGAAAAATCTTATTGCTAAAAAAATATCAAAAAGTATAAGTAATTATGGATGGACATACCTTAGGCCAGCAAGAATAAGAGTGTCATTTACTTCTCTTCTTTTATCCTTAAGAATCTGAACACATCCAGCATCAAAGGAGAGAACCTCAATTCTTTTGCCTAAGTCACCAGGTAAGAAACAAAACACACTGAATCCTTTTGGATTAGTTGCTTCAAGAAGGGTGGCTAGCTCATTTTCAAAGGACTCTAGTTGCTCTATTTCCCTTTCTTCAACCCTTTACTTCCTATACTCTCTCCATTTATCTGCTTGTTCCTCTTTAGCCTTCTCCTCTTTTTCATGTTGCCTTGTATCCTTCTCATGGGTGACATCCTCAACCCTGACACCAGAATCATCTTTCTTTCTTCTAGCTGGGGGCACATTAAGGATATTAAATGTCTTCATATCAGTGAGGGGAATTGGCTCAAGGACCTTTGAAAATCTATACCTTAGCCTCCTAAGAATTACCATGTCCTTGTCCATGAGTGTGAGCCTATGAGCATGAGCAGCACAAATGTAAGCATCTTGGAAAAACTCAATTAGAAAATCCTCTGTGGCTTCTTGTATACAATTAAGAGCTGTTCTTGTCCATCTGAAACTATCCAAACTATATCTGTCACAAATTTTCCTAACAAGCCTCTGAAAAGATAACTTTGGAATTGCATTGTCAAGAGCATTTACTGCCTTCCTAATCTCCCTTAGACACCTGACATTTTGAGAAAACCTTCTCCTTGGCTTTGACTTTCTAGAGAGCCTCTGAGGCTTTGAAGACTGATGAATCTTTGATGCTAAATCCCTCGGATCAATCTTCCCTTTTCTTGCTATTGACTTAGTCCTAGCCATCTGCCAAAAAAACATATGTTACTTCTTCTCCAGCATGTAAAGCAAAACGCGAGTCCCAGACAAGAGTTATCTATGCTGCATGGCGTTTTCTCGTATCAGCTGAATTTTTCTCGAGCTGTCTAGTGAAACGCGAGTTTCAAGCAAGGCGCCTCCTTGCATCTGCTTCTTTTCGCGTTTCACCAGACTTGTTGTCCATTGTTACTAGTGAAACGCGAATTTAAGCCAGGAAACCTGCTTGAAGTACCTTATTTTCGCGTTTCACCGGACAGCTCATGAATAGCATAAAAATTGATAATGTGAAACGCGAGTGTCAAGCAAGGTGCCTTCTTGCAGCTGCTTCTTTTCGCGTTTCACCGGACTTGTTGTCCATTGTGTCCAGTGAAACACGAATTTAAGCCAGGAAACTTGCTTGAAGCACCTTATTTTTGCGTTTCATCGGACAACTCATGAATAGCATAAAAATTGACAAAACCAAGAAAAAAGAGCTTTGATCCAAGGAAATCTTTTAAGATTACTTAAAATATCCATAGGGAGGAAAGAAACAGGCACCGAGAGCATGGAATGCTCAAATAAGTAATTATTAACAGCAGCATGGATTTCAGATAGCTCATGCAGATCACAGTAAGATTTCCTTAAATATCTACAATATTAAGGAATGCTTTCACTGTGGAAAAAATTCTTTTGTAGTGGTCATGAGCTAATAATAACATAAAGGATTAAGGAAAAATATTAAAACAATGCATTGAATGGAGCTTGTTATTGAAAAGCAAGATGCAGAAACCATACCTTCTTTTCAGCTTGTTCTTCACAATCTCAGCCTAAAGATGACAATATGCTTGAAGGTTTGCTTTGTTGGAGAAGTAGTGAAATGCTTGGAGATTGGAAGGAAATGCTTGGAGACTGGAAGGAACACCAAAAACAAAGATAGAGTAGCGATGAAATGCGATGAAAGCTGAAGGCGGTGAATTTGCATGGACTCAACGTTCTTCGCAAAGTGTTAATAACACACGTGTGACGTACTCTCGCTTATCGAAATTTTTTATTTACTTGGAAAAGGGTTATTTAACACACGTGTAACGTATTTTTGGAAAAAGAGAATGCGCACGTCTTCTGAGGAGTTTATTATGCTGTGTTAAGTCAGACACGTGTACACGTATTTTTCCATTATTACACAAACTTTTTCGTTGGAACTATCACCACATGCTTAACGGTCGATATAAAAGCATTTCAAACCCATTTCTCCGACATTGTCTTCTTCTCTGCCAAAATTTCGTCTGGACTTCCCTTCAAGGTCCTTGCATCCTGTGTGGAGAGCAGTTCAACAATCTTTGATAGGTAACAATTTTTTTTATTACAAGCATTTTAACAAAATAAATTTGATTAATATAGAAAGAATGTTTTATAACACTTAAACAATTAAAGATGTTATGTGCTTTCTATCTTTCAAAAGCAGCATAGCTTTTCCATAAATGATTATATCATCAATTTGTGTGTTTCCATAGAATTTATTTATTGTTCATGTTTCCTTTCTTCATTTGCAATTTTTAACAAGTAAAACGCGAGAAAATGTATCTGTTGATGATATTTTGCTTAGTATCGCGTTTCACCGGCCACATTTTAGAATAATTTTTGTCTTCAAGCTAGTGTCCGATGAAACGCGATTCCTTCACAGGCATTTGCCTTTCACACTTGAATTTCCGTGTTTCACTGATCAACTAAAAAAATTCTCCTGTTTTGATTTTTTTGTCTTGGAAAATCAATGTTGGGGCCTCTTTCCATGATATCATCTTGTTTTATTGGATATTGGTTCTTTTCTGCTTTTTTTTTCAGGGATAAATATTTTTCTGGTCAAAATGACAAAGAGGAAGCTATCTCTGGAAGGAATGGATGAGGAGGAGATAATTGAGACATCTGATGATAGGCTCTTTGATTTTTTACACATCACTGGAAATTCTTCCAAGTTTTGCTATATCAGGGAAATTTTCAATGTTCCTTTTGATTTGAAGGAGTTATTGGAGGATCTTGATGATAAACTTAAGGAGTACAGATGTTTTTATGATAGACATGTGCAAGGTTTGGAAGTCAATGGATTTGTTCATTATAGTGATGTCATGGGAGCCACCAATACATCCAAGTCAACTTTGCTCGGCAGGTTCAACCTCATTGATGAGGAATTCAGAAAGAAAGAAACATGTTGCCCTTTCCACAGGTACCAACACCAATGCCTTCTAATCCACAAGGACGTTGGATTTATTGTGTATCTTCAGTACATGGAAAATTCTTCTCCAGATATAGACCAACAGAGAAAGCTAGAGGATATTGCAAGTATGGATAAGGAGGTCGAAGAGAAGGAGGAGATGTTCCAAGGAGATGTCGAGAATCAACTTGTCCAAGGTTTTGATGTAGGTTTATTCAAGAGTGACAATATCACAATGGTGGAAGAAAAGGAGATTGAGCCAAGTGCACAGGTTAATGAAGAAGGTCCTCTTGCCTGTGTTCCAACATTTCCCACTTATCTTATCAACAAGAAGAGATATGTGTTGCTAAATGATATTCAACATCTTTTTGATCTTAGAGAAGATTATTGCTTAGCAATCCTTGCAGGTTGGGGCAAAAATGACATGAATTTTATAGGTTATGAACAAGAACCACTAGCAAGTCTTGATGTTGAGGGAGAGAATTTCCAAGATAGCTCTATAGCCTTACATACATGTATTAATCAGATCATAGAATACAAAAAGGGGGGGCTACCTACAGAAGAAGAGTTCTTGCAGGTCCAGAAGAAACTTCATATTGATGATGTAGGGTATGAAGAGAGATTGAAGTCTCCATCAGATGAGAAGCCCAAGAGTTCAATAAATCTTTATGATGATAGACTTCTTGAAGAAGATGAACACCCTGAGGTATGAAATATAATTCGAAGTTACCCATTGAGTTTATGTTAGACTTTATTATGCATTATAGATAAATATCTTATATCTTGTACTATTGTGGTTTGTTCTATAGATTGAGATTGAAGATCTAGACAACTTTCTTGGAAGGGCCAAGGGCTCTAGGCCAATGAAGCTTGGAAAAAATCAAAGCCTTGGCCATTATATTGGAAACTTAAACAATCAAACAATTGTAATATATCATAGTAGATTGTCAAGCTCTCCAAGTCTACCAATGATGGCTTTGAGAGCTATCTCAAAGGTTATTGGATCTCAAGTTTTCAGCAGAGGTTTGGACAAGATCATTTTGGTGGAGAAGGAAGAAGCCATAAGAGTTTTTGGCTTTATGCCTGGATACAGTGGATCTAGAGCTGGATATTTTGGAGTTCTTGGCTCCTATTTGCTCTCTTATGTAGGAGATAGTAAGAATTTGAAGCTTCTTCTAGGCTATCGGAAACAAGAGTTTTTGAAATACAGAGGTCTTATTGAGTGGGATGAAACAAAAGATTCCTCTAGAGGCCCTGTCGAGCTACCTGAAACCAAGGACTCCACTGAAGGCCCTGTCGAGGTGCCTGAAACTAAGGACTCTTCTGCAACACAATCAGACTAGAAGATGCCAAAGATTAAGGGTTTCTTGAAACCCATCTTTTCCCAACTCTTTGTTTGGTTTGTAACCATTCTGTAAATCTTTGCTTTGCGCAAGAATTTAAATATCTATCTTTTCTTCTTTGGGTAACAATTTGTATAGTCCTTGCTAAAGATGATGTATTGCTTGATGTGGTTGTATCTTTAAGCTTGAATTTATGCCAAATTTGTCAATAGAACCATTGAAAGACCTCTAATAAACTGTTGGCTTTGTGTCTTCCACCTCCATGTCTTGTATGTCTGAAATATTTTGTTCTTGCTTGATAATGTGATTTTTCCATACCTTGGGTTGACCAGATAGATAGAGATCCATATTGTTTAATAAAGTATGGAGCATGGTTGTATAGAATATGCTGCATAGTCAACAAATAAGGAAAGTTATTAAAAAACATTATATGAGTTCGACAATGAAGAAACAAACATATACAAACTTCTTACCATATAGTGAGTAAAGTGTTGATCACTCCAAGCTTCTGTCATCACCTTTTTGAAAAGGTTCAATTGGTTTTTAAAGTCTTTGAGATCATCGTCATTCCATTCAGTCTTATCACAATAAAAAAACACTTTGTCTAGTGTTTCCCAAACTTTAGCTTTTCTATTTCGAGCTTGTCCATTATCAGTGTGATCCTTAACTGCATTATGTAGGGATTTCCACTGATTAAATTTAATAGTTGAGCCACCATTTCTCGAGTTTATCTTGCCAAGTCTCCCATGAAAGCCTAGAAACCTTCTAGCCTTCACTCCACCAATAGATGGTTTTTTTGGGACACAATTACCATCCTTAGACTTTTGAAGATCTGGTTCAATAACAACATTGCCACCATGCAAACCAATTGCAGAGAGAACTTTTTCAACCTTTGTTATAGCATCTGTTCTAGTTGATAATGGCTTCAACTTCCATGCAAATCCTATATAGAGATGAACAAGCTTTTCGATTATCCTGCAAAGTGCATGAAGTGTACAAATATGGGCATTCGCTAGAGGAATGTCCAAGACTGGTTTAAACTGTGGATCCTTATTGTGCCTAGAGGGAGCTCTATTCCAATTGCTTGAGTTTAACTCTACAGCTGGTGACATGCAGTATAAGCAAGGAGATCTCGAGTTAGCTCCCTTTGATACATTATACATACATTTGAGTGTCTTTAGGTCACCAGCTATGTGCCACTCAATCCTGTAGTTCCCTAATCTAAGGATTGATGTGTTATTGAACCAGATCTCTCTGCAATTGCAGAGAGAACAATTACCAATTGCAGAGAGAACTTATTGAACCAGATCTGGTTGCCTTTGAATAACATTAGGTATTGATGTTTGATGAAAAACCCAATATAGTATATCAAAATTCTCAGTATCTACCTCAAATGCTCCTAGCCACCAGATGTTATATTCAGATTGAACACTAAATGATGTTGAGTGATTGCAATGACTTGAAGAAAGTGCTCTATTCATCAAGGTGATAGAGATTCTCTCCAATTTTTTACATTTCAGAATCTCACTTTCATCAAGTTTAATCACAAATCTAGCCACTCCCTGTGCCTCAGCTACTGACAAGTCATAAAATTTGATCATTAAGCATTGTAGGGTGGGCAAGTCAAGGAAAATATTGTTAAACTCATTGAATGTAACCTCCTTTTTCTTGCCCTTGAAGCTAGCCTTGATATGAAAAGGCTCACCTAGAATCTCCATCACTTTGTTATTAACTCCCTGTCTGATAGTCCTAACCACAAATGGTTTCGGAAGTATGAAATTGTGTACCTGTCCTTGCTTCATATTTGATTGTAAAAGTTGGAAAAGTTGCATATAAGCATCTTGACTGATACCAATACTATCCAGTGTCTTCTGTACTAACTCAGAATCCAAAGAATGATCCTTCACAAATGACTCCAAGCATTGTTTCTTTGCCTTTTTAAATTTCTTCTTCTCCAAAATATCCTTTGAAACCACTGAAGGAAGAAGATGATAATAAAACTGAGCTGCTTTTAAAGAATCTCTTTCACTTGCATTTGGTTGTAGAAGAGATCTAAGCAAAATTAACATCACAAATCAATGCAAGTAGTTTAAATAAAGCCATATTTAAGAATTTTCAAGTGAAAAAAAATATACCTTGCTGCTTGGATCCTTTTACCACAGCCTCCTCCTCCTCGTTTGAGATTCTCAATATTTTTAAGAGCTCTTTGTCGATTTCGAAGGCCTAATAAAGTTTGCTTTTGTTGATAAGCTTTGATACGCTTTTCCAATGAATGAATTTTTTGTTGACAATCCTCTAGCTTCTGCAACAACTCTATATTGTGTTTCATCAAAAGATGATTCTCTAGTCCAAGGATATCCTTTTCTGCAACAAGATTAAGTGTATAACCTAAAAATCCATTGTAGCCATCACCAATAAACCTCATTAATGACGAGCTATTATAGAAAGGAGGAGTGCTATTTCTGCTAGGATCTTTGGGATATAGCTTTCCATCTAACCAAAGATCAATATTCTTCTTTCCTTCAAACCTCAGTATATGTTTCATAGACTCTGTAACCGTGATAGATTTTTTTCTCTTTCTTATCGGTTCATACTCACTGTCCAACTCAATATGAAGATGATAGAGAGGTCTTTTATGAGAGCTACAGAGATCATTAGATGATTGATCCATAGCTGAGTTACAGAGATCATTGGGTGATTGATCCATAGCTAAGGATATGATTAGAAGCAAGAACGAAAACAAAGAAGAGACTAATAAGGAGAAGAAAAAAAGAAGAGAGAAACGATGGAGGGAGGCAATCGACTATGCACCAAAATTCAAATTGAATATTACTTTTCACTTTAATGAGGAGAGGTAAGATCTTCATTATGACAACCTTGCCAACTTTATGGCGACCTAGATTTCTAGGTTTGATGTGACCACGAGAATATCACGACAATGATTTATTAACGAATTTTGATATTTTAATTTACCAAAAT
This sequence comes from Lygodium microphyllum, assembly GCF_053477565.2. Classification (NCBI taxonomy): domain Eukaryota; kingdom Viridiplantae; phylum Streptophyta; class Polypodiopsida; order Schizaeales; family Lygodiaceae; genus Lygodium; species Lygodium microphyllum. The sequence goes on from NC_141139.1 coordinate 172,526,867, forward strand.
ATAAACCTTTTAAAAATTCTATAAAATGATTTTATTTCGTAAATTGTTTTCTCTCTCTAGGATCTCTTACAGGGCATTTTCGAGACCTCAAAACTCCCCTAATGTGGTTATAAAGTCATCTTTGGTGATTATATGTGGAAGATCTACAAGGGGTCTCTTGTTATGGCCAAAGGGCTCAATTCTGGTACTTTGTATCCTTTTCATATTTTTGGGATTAAAGACCATATTGTAGCTATCACTATTGAATAGCCAACTATTTCTTTATAGAATCATTGTTTGGGACATATGTCAATCACTAGAATGAAAGCTTTGTGCCATTTCAACTATATTTATTATTTAACATTTTTAAATCTTGGTTTTTATGAGCATTTTCTCTTTGGAAAGAAAACTAAAATTCCATATAAAAGACGTAGTGGAAATCAAAGATCAAAATATCTTGACTTAGTTCATAGCAATTTGTGTGGGCCAATACCCATAGTTTCATTAGGTGCATCATTGTATTTTGTTACTTTTATTTATATTGACATTTGTAGAGAATAAATTTGAGTGGTGGATTTCTGCCCCAAAAAAGTACTCAAAATTTGCCAAAAAATCCAAATTTCAAGGGAAAATTGAATCCCGTCGAAGGCCTCAAAGGCAATTGGGTTGATTTTAAGCGACAAGCAACAGAGGGGTTTCAAATGTTCTTTAAAGACCCACCAAGCAACGGTTGCGGAATTTTCCTAATTTTTTCGAGTATTAGATTAGACTTCTGGAAGTGGCTGGTAGTAGGGGACCCCAAAATGGCCAAGAAAAAATTTTCGAATCATCGATCAGGCGCCGCACGTGGAAGAGGCAGTGCCCGAGGTGGAGGAAAAAAAGCAATCAATGTAAATGACCTTAATAGGAGAGGGGTGTGACCCTTAGGGAATCCTCTCCCCCAAAATTGAAATGTGATCAGGGGGGGCATTTTTTTCCATGACAAAAAAAAGAATAAGGGAGGGGAGGGTGCATGCGACGTGTGGAGGAGAAGAGGCAAAGAGGGGGCTAAAAACAACCCCCCAATTAGATTGCATCGATGTCTTGTTGTGTTTCTTCACTCTCCAATGCTTGGCTTCACCCAAGAATTGGCTGATTGGACGGCCAGATTCAAACTTAGTCTTTATATCTCCTCCCTCTCTCTCTTCCAAATGGTATTTCATGCATATTGGAAGAGAGGGGGAGAGACAGAGTGGAGCAAAAGATGAGTCTTAGCTCATTGTTGTTCTTCTTCCATTATTCTTCCATCATACTAACTGAAAGAGACTTACACACATAGGTATGACTAACCAAGACTAACTGTGGTTAAGTCACTGACTGCACCAACTTTTTGAATGTCACACACATGTACAACTATACCCAGCTAATACTGATCACACACATAAAGATAGATTGACTGAAGAGTAACGTGAGCTTGATATTCTAACACCCCCCCTCAAGCTCAAACCATCTCATAAACTCCAAGTAGCTGTCTGAAGTATATGAACTTTTCTTTACCAAGAGACTTGGTAAATATATCTGCTACCTAGCCTTCAATCTTCACATGAATCAAGTCAATTTGCCATGTAAGAACCATTTCTATGATGAAATGGTAGTGAACCTCAATATGTTTGGACCTAGCATGGTAGACAGGATTGCTAGCCAACATAACATTGCTGAGGTTATCACAATGCAATCTCGCTCTGCTCTTCAACTGTATTCCCAAGTCTTTCAACAGTTTCATCAACCAAACTGCTTTGGAAGCAACTAAGGCAACTCCTCTGTACTCAACTTTTGTACTACACAATGCAACAATAGGTTGTTTCTTACTCTACCAACAACTGATCATACTACTGCCCAATCCAAATGCGTAACGATTGGTTGACCTCCTATTATAGGCACAACCAACCCAATCAACATCAATAAATCTTGTCAAGTCAACGGATTTTCCATATGCATAAAACATCCCATAATCTGTAGTATCCTTTATATATCTCACGATCCTCTTGACTGCATCTAAATGTGGTTTGCAAGGCTTCTGCATAAACTGACTAATCAGCCCCATTGCGTAACATAATTCAGGACATGTAATAGTCAAGTATATCAAGCTGACCACCATATGTTGATACATCATCACATTCTTTATGTCATTCCCAACATCAATTTGCAACTTGACATTCTGATCAAGAGGTGTCTCCATAGGCTTCCATTCAGCCATACCATACTTCAGTAACATGTCATGAGCATACTGTTTCTATAGCAGCCATATACCTTGAGACGTAGAGACTACCTCAATCCCAGGAAAATACTTTAGTTCACCAAGGTCTTTGATTCTGAATTCATCTGGTAAACATGATTTGATTTCAGCAATGCCCTCTTCACCATCTCCACTGATGATAAGATCATCTACATAAACCACTAGAAACACATATCCATGATCTGTCTTCTTCATGAACAAACTGTAATCTACATCACCCAATCTAAATCCATGTTGCTGTAAATCACTGCTAATCAAAGCATTCCATGCTCTAGGTGCATGTTTTAGTCCATATAAAGCCTTTTTCAGCTTACATACATGTGTAGGAAAGTTCGGCTGAACATAGCCTTCAGGCTGCTCCATATATACTTCCTCAACCAAATCACCCATTCAAGAAAGCATTCTTGACATCCATTTGCCATAATTTCCAGCCTTTGCATGTTGCCAAAGCAATGATAGTTTTGATTGTTGCGATTTTAGCCACTGGATTGAAAGTCTCCTCATAGTCAAGGCCATACTAATGCACATACCCTTTTGCAACCAGCCTGGCCTTATAGCATTCTAACAAACCATTTGACTTGCACTTAACCTTGTACACCCATTTGCAGCCAATGGGGACTTTGCCTTTAGGCAACTCAACCAATTCCCATGTCTCATTTTCAGCCAGGGCTGCATACTCCTCATCCATGGCAGCACACCACGTATCATCTGTAACTGCATCATCAAACTTTGTAGGTTTTTTGTAACTTGTCACACTAGCCATATATGCATAATGGCGGGTTGAATAACTAATGTATGTAAACCTGTCAACTAGTTTTCTGACTCTCTCAGATCTCTATTGTGGCTCACTCTAAGCTTGCCTCTCATGAGGTGATACATAACGACTCTACCTTGCTCGAGGCATCATAACAGACGAAATGCCCAACTCACTATCCAAACTATCACTGTTGGATGACTCATAATCTGCTATAAGTGGATGTGTCACATCCTCAAGAAACTTTTTTTTCCCTTATCCAATCTCCCCCTCAATGACATATCCATGTCAGTGGATATAGGAGTATGACTCCACAAGCATCCTGACCAAGGACTTGATATAGGTGACCCATCACCTGTAGAATCACTCATAGATGTACTCACTATAGGTGTATTTTCAGCATTACCAGTGCTGGTTGATCCATCAGTAGCCACTGCAATAGGAATACTATACCACAATGCTAGCTCATAAAAAACAACATCTCTGCTAATCAATGTCTCATGTGTAGACGGTACATAACACTTCTAAGCTTTTCGGTCTTGTGCATAACCAAGGAACATACTCTTGATAGCTTTAGGATCAAATTTCTTCCTCTTTTCATCAAGAACATGGACATATGCAATGCTGCCAAATACCTTCAAGTGTAAAATGTCAATCTTATGACCATACACCCTCTCATATGGAGTTACATCATGAATCCCTGATGTAGGGGTTCTATTCAGCACATAGATAGTAGTCACTACTGCTTCAGCCCAATAACCATTTAGCAAACTTTTCTCATTCATCATAGCTCTTGCCGATTCCATTAGTACCCTATTTTTCCTTTCTACTACATTGTTTTGCCACGGTGTATAGCTACAAGTTAACTATATTCTGATCCCATGTTTAGCAAGGTACCTGTAAAAGTAATTAGAGACATATTCTCCACCTCCATCTGATCTAAGATATGAAATTTTACAGCTCAACTCATTTTCAGTATGCTTCTTGAATTCCTTGAATGCATCAAATACATCATCCTTATGTTTCAGTATGTAAAGCCAAATATACTTGTTGAAATCATCAATGAAGGATACCTAGTAATGAGCACCACCACAGAAAGCATTATCAGATGGACCCTATACATCTGAATGTACCAATTGCAAGGGTTATGAGCTATTCCGTACATGTCTCATAAATGAAAACCATGCTTGCTTTCCAAACTGATATGCATCACATACATGTCCAAAGTCATGATACTTGAACTGAGGCAGTCCAAGCACAATCTCCTTGTTGAGATATCGAGCTCCACTCGTGATATGCCAGGGTGACCGTTGTGCATTTATGTCACTGACGTGTCAGTTGCAGATGCAGTTGGTACACTGCCCATGAATAATAGCTACATGACAGCTATCCTTATCTACTCTAGTTCGTGGCTCAGTTAGTATGCCACCTTAGTTAGTTGAGTTTGGTTTGAGACCCATATATAGGGTTCTTCTATTTCTTTGTATTACACTTCTTTTTGGCTTACACAACTAAGAAGAGGAAAACTGTTTTCAGCCTCCACCCTTGTGTGTATTCCCCCATTGTGCAAGCAAGAAAGCTACAAGTGAGACTCCTTCCTTCTCTCCCACAATCTTGACATGGTATCAGAGCCTTGTTCGTGGTAAGGAGCTCAAGAAAGCAAGCCAAGCTCGCAGTGTTCTAGTAAGAGGAGCAGTGTTGCTTTCATTTTCTATTGATCTCTGTAGGCAGCACAGCCGGAAATTGCAAGAGTGCATTGTCTCAGGTTGAGATGCCCTTCGCGGTGAAGCAAGAGGGCAATATATGCTGCGGGTAAGGGCTTAAGCCCTTAGGCAACCCTGTTTTTTTGATTTGAGGCCATTTCGGGGCCTGTTTTGGAGGCGGAAGTTTTCTGCACGCACTCAGGAAAAGGCCCAGTTTTATGCTGTGCGACCACTGTTCTACAGGTCGGTGAAAAGTTACTGTAGAAATTGCATCATATACCTATGCGCAGAGACATTGGGAGTTATAGAATCATCCCTGTTGCCTGTTGATGCAAAATTGTCACTAGGACGTGACTGTGTGGTCATATACCACTTTCGTCAGTTTTGCAGATTAGTCCTTGTGAGGCTGAAGTTGTGTTCTTTGCAGTGACAGAATTTTTTACAGTGTTCTGTAATGGCGTCTGATTCTCTTTCACAGATTGTCCCTGAAAAGCTTGACAAGAACAACTTCCAAGCATGGAAGTTTAGAATGACGTTCTTGATATTCCCAATCAACAACAAATGCAGGCATTCAAAGCATGGCATGAGAAAGCCAGGAAAGCTAAGTACTGGCTATCTATTAGTATTTCAGACTCTATGATTATGCATATTTAGGATGCAAGTACGCCAAAGGAGGCATGGGATACTTTGTCAAAAATGTATAGTACAAATACGCAAGCCAGGAAAATGCAACTCAAGCAAGAGTTGCATAATGTGCAAAGAGAAAATATGAGCATCAATGACTACCACATGAAGGTGAAGAAGATTGCAGATGCACTTGCTTCCATTGGGTCGCCAGTGGAAGATGATGATTTAGTTTCTGTGACCTTGAATGGTCTAGGAAAGGATTATGCACAATTTCGGACATCCATTTCAGTTCGTGAAAGATTTCCTGATTTTGAGGAGTTGATTGCTCTTCTAATTTCTGAGGAGCAGAGAAATGGTGGTGCATCTTCTTCAGGAGGAACTTCAAAAGCAGCTGTCTTCTACTCAAATGCTAGAAGAGGTAGAGGTAGAGGTAGAGGTAGAGGAGGCCGATTTGGAGGCCGTGGTAGAAATCAAAATATGCAGCAAACTCAAGAAAACCAGTCCTATGGAGGAGAACGTGGTAACTCTAGAGGCAGGGGGAGCCAAAGAGGTCGTGGTGGATAGCAAAGAGGCCAAAATGCAAACAGCAATGTTGAATGCTACTACTGTGGTAAAATGGGTCATATGGCTAAAGACTGCTATAAAAAGCAGAATAACATCATGAATGGGAAATTGCAACAAGGGAATTATGCATCTTCTAGTAGACAGGGTGATGACAGAAATGAGCATTTGTTTATGGTGCAGCACATGAACAATTCTGTGACAAGTGCAGAAGAAATCAACGATGTGTGGTATGTTGACTTAGGTGCATCAAACCACATGACAGGTCATGCAGAATGGATGGAGGATGCAAGGAAAATGGAAAAACCAGGATTTGTGGAGACTGGTGATGATACTGCACATCCTATTGTGCAGATTGGAAAATTTCCTTTGTCTATGTAGGATGGGAAAAAGAAATACCTGTCCGATGTATTTCATGTCCCGAATATCACCAAGAATCTGGTTTCTGTTGGTCAAATGGTTGAGCAGGGCTTGCAGGTCAGATTTAATCCCCATGGATGCTTTGTTGAGGATATGAAAAATAAAGGTCGCTTGATAGCAAAAGGAAAGAAGAAGGGAAGAATGTTTACATTGGATGCAGACATGCCTAAATTGAGTGCAGCAATGTTTGCACATGGGACCGGTGTAGTTGCATATATTGATATCTGGCATAAATGCATTGGTCATGTTAATGTACAACGACTTAAATCAATGCAGGCCCAAAATATTATTGCAAGATTGCCTAAATTCAAGGTTGTAGAAATGCATAAGGTATGTAAAGCCTACCAATTTGGAAAACAGGCAAGGAAACCATTTCCTAGACATGTTGAAGAGAGTGAGAAGCCATTGGAATTAATCCACTCTGATGTGTGGACTACTAAAGCTGCATCTCTTGGAGGCTGTCATTATTTTGTCACTTTTATTGATGACTATAGTAGAAAAGTTTGGGTGTATTTTATGAAAAAGAAAAGTAAAGTTTTTGGGCATTTCAAAACTCTTAAAGCTATGGTTGAAAAAGAAACAGGCCTGCAAATAAAATGCCTAAGGTCAAATGGAGGGGGAGAGTACCTCTCAAATGAGTTTGCAAGGTTCCTGCAGGAGCATGGCATAAAGCAGCAATATTCATGCAGTCATACCCCACAACAAAATGGAATTGTAGAAAGGAAAAATAGGCATATTGGAGAGGTATCTCGTGCCATGCTCAACGAAAAAGACTTGCCAGATTTTTACTGGGCTGAAGCAGTTGCTACAGCAGTCTATATAATGAACACGACTCCCACTGCAGCAATACATGGGATGACTCAAGAGGAGAGGTATACTGGTAGGAAACCAGATATTTCTCATTTGAAAATTTTTGGTTGCATTGCCTATGTACATGTGCCAGATGAGTTGAGATCCAAGTTGGATCCAAAAGCTGAGAAGTGCATCTTTATTGGTTACTCTCTGCAGCAAAAAGGGTATAGATGCTATAACCCTTCTACTCGTAAGTTTACAGTGAGCAGAGATGTTGTTTTTTATGAGATGAGTAGCTGGTATAAACCAGTAAATGTGATTGATGATGTAGATGCACAAAATGGTAATGCTGCACAGAATTCACAGTAGCAGTCACAAAATATTAGTGGACCTGGAGCGTCCTCTAGCAGTGGTTCACATTCTTCGCCATGGACAGGCAGATTGAGATCAGGAGAATCTTCTCAAAGCAATGCAGATAGTGGTATGCAGGTATCACGAAAAGGAAAAGAGAAGGTTGATCAGCCCATGTTTGATGTGAATGCAGGTCCCTCTTATGTGGATGGTGAATCCAGTGGCTCAGAACATAGCATTGATGATGAGTTGGGTATTCCTTCTATTGTTACACCTGGAGTAAGGAAGACCAGGGATGTTTTGAGAGCACCTAGGAGTGAACCTACTTTGCGCAGGTCTACGAGAGCTAGGTATCCTGTGGATAGGCTGAAATATGATGGATTTACAACCATTCACTATGCATATATGGTCAAAGTGATACAGGAACCAAAACCCACTTCTTTTGAGCAAGCCATGGGAAAAGAAAAATGGGAGAAAGCCATGGATGAAGAAACGGATGCCTTGGAAGCAAATGCTACATGGGAATTGGTACCTTTTCCTAAAGGTAAGAATGCAATTGGCTGTAAGTGGGTTTATAAGGTGAAGCACAATGCAGATGGTTCTGTGAACAGATACAAGGCAAGATTATTAGTCAAGGGGTATGCACAAACATATGGCATTGACTATGAAGAAACATTCAGTCCGGTTGCAAGGATGGAAACCGTAAGAGCAGTCATTGCTATGGCTGCATCAAAGGGATGGTCTTTACATCAGATGGATGTAAAGAATGCCTTCTTGCATGGTGATTTACAAGAAGAGGTCTATATGGAGCAGCCACCAGGTTATGTGCATGTTGTTCATCCTGAGTTTGTTTGCAGGTTGAAGAAAGCTTTGTATGGCTTGAAGTAAGCACCTAGAGCATGGTGTGACAAGATAGGACAATATCTTGTCACTATTGACTTTCAGATTTCCAAGGCAGATTTCTCACTTTATGTGAGAAAAACAGAGAAAGGTATTATGCTACTTGTCATTTATGTTGATGATTTGATTATGACAGGTGACAGTGATGAAGATATCCTTCATGTGAAAATGCTATTGAAGCAGAAGTTTGAGATGAAGGATTTGGGAGAGCTTCGTTATTTCTTGGGCATTGAGGTGATTAGATCACCAAGTGGGATACAGCTCTTGCAGAGACAGTATGGATTGGACATACTGTCCAAATATGGGATGACAGGCTGTAAGCCTATTTCAGTTCCTTTGGAGCAGAATGTGAAGCTGAGCGCAAATGCAGGTGAGCTTCTGGAAGACCCTACTATGTACAGACGCATAGTAGGAAGCTTGATTTATATGACTATTACCAGGCCAAATTTGAGCTATGTTGTTGGATTGGTAAGTCAGTTTATGCAGGCTCCAAGGAAACCGCATTTGGATGCGGCTAGACGCATACTCAGGTATGTGAAGTCCACATTGCAGTATGGACTATTTTATGAGACTGGGGTTCAGATACAGTTGCATGGATACACTGATGCTGATTGGGCTGGTAGCATTTCTGATAGACGATCTACCAGTGGATATGTGTTCTCTTTTGGGAGTGCTGCAGTCACTTGGAGCAGCAAGAAACAGCCTACAGTTGCCTTGTCGAGCACAGAGGCCGAGTACAGGGGTGCAGCAATGGCTGCATGTGAGGTAGCTTGGTTGCATAAGCTACTTTATGATATGCATCAGCCTACAGATGGGCCAGTTGTCATTTATTGTGACAACATGAGTAGTATACACTTGGCAAATAACCCAATCTATCATGCTAGAACAAAGCACATTGAGGTGCATTATCACTATGTGCGGGAGAGGGTTTTACTAGGTCTTATTGATCTAGTTTATGTCAGCACAGAGGATCAGGTAGCTGACATATTCACAAAGACATTGGGCGCAGAGAAGTTGCGTAAGTTCAGAGACCTGCTTGGTGTGCAGGAATTGGGATTGAGCTTGAGGGGGAGTATTGAGATATCGAGCTCCACTCGTGATATGCCAGGGTGACCATTGTGCATTTATGTCACTGACGTGTCAGTTGCAGATGCGGTTGGTACACCGCCCATGAATAATAGCTACATGAGAGCTATCCTTATCTACTCTAGTTCGTGGCTCAGTTAGTATGCCACCTTAGTTAGTTGAGTTTGGTTTGAGACCCATATATAGGGTTCTTCTATTTCTTTGTATTAGACTTCTTTTTGGCTTACACAACTAAGAAGAGGAAAATTGTTTTCAGCCTCCACCCTTGTGTGTATCCCCCCATTGTGCAAGCAAGAAAGCTACAAGTGAGACTCCTTCCTTCTCTCCCACAATCTTGTCTGCTACATAGATTTCAGCTTTTGTACATTCACATGGCCAATCCGCTTATGCCATATCTCAACATCCTGTATAGCACCAGCATCATGTGGAAACATGGCTGCTTTCAATTCTGGAATTAATGCGTCAAGAGTAAACATTGTGCCATCTCTTTGGCCTCTAGCAATGAATTTGCAGCCATTACCATATTCTTCAACAAAGCGTCCATCTCTATTCAATCTCACCTATATATTCTATTTTGCCATCTGTCCAACTAACAAAAGATTCTTGGTTATTGTAGGTACATGTAGTACATCATGCAAGCTCTTTTTCTTAATTAGGCATCAACAACAAAACAATTCTTGTGTGTTGAATGTCATGTTGGGTGTAATCCCCAGTACACACATAACCATGTGAGCCTGAAACCATCTTATCAAACCATTCTCCATGGGGTGTCATATGATTTGAAGCCCCTGAATCAATGTACCATCTCTCATCTCTGTTCTACCTAGATGCATTCTTAGACACATGATGCATGGCAAACAATCCATCAACCTGCTCATCATGAGCACCACTAGAAGATGTATAGTGTCCATGTTGTTTGCTCTTTTCCTTCATATCTCCCTGCTTCTTGTAACAATCCTTTGCAATGTGTCCATATCTGCTGCACTAATGATAGTCCTTATCCCTGTTTGACTAATCATTTGACTGCCATGAACCAAATCCACCATCTCTACCATGGGATGCTCTCCCTCTACCTCTAAAGCCGCCAGATCCATGCTAGCCCTATGTATTTGTGCCATGCTAGGCATTTTGCTGATGTTGTCCATAAGCGTTGCGAGTGTCTCCTCGACCTTGAAAAGAGCCACGCCCATTGCCGCCTCTACTACACTGGCTAGAGTAAAAAACAATGTCTCTGCTTTGAGATGTACTAGAACTTGTATTTAGACCAAGCTTCACTTCCTTATACAACAGAGCAAAGAAATCATCTCATCCCAATTAGGGGATTCAACTCTCACAAAAATAGATGTATCAAATGATTTGTACTCTTTGCCAAGTCCATTCAATGTCACTACAATCATATCATCCTCAGACACTGAAGATCCAATGGTGGCAAGTGGATCCGCTATGTTCTTGATCTCCATAGTGTAGGCCTGAAAGCTTCTGCCATTCCTAGACATGTTATTGAACTGTTTCTTTAGTTTAATCTTTCTTGTATATGTTATATTTCCATAATTCTTCATGAGTATGTCCCATGCATCCTTTGGGGAACTGCATCCAATAATCTGTATAACCATAGCATTTGATATACATAAGGAAAACCAATGTAACACCTTGCATGCTCTCTCAATCCATAGCTTATGAGCCCTTTTCTGATCATTTTCCAAATTCCTTTCATGCATTTTAGGTTCAGCATCATCACCTATACATAAGTCCCAATAACCTCTCCTAACCAAAAAATTCTTCATACAGAACTTCCATAAAGCAAAATTTTTATTGTCCAGCTTTTCTCCCACAATTTGAGTGATATTCTCAGTTCCTTGAACATTTGCCATAGTTGGAGCTTAGGTATTCAGTGATGTATACAACCTATAAGTATTTGACTCCTTTTCCTATAGTTCAGGACCAGTTTCCTGCTATTTAGGACAATTTCTTGCAGTTCAGGATAGTTTTCCTGACAACCTTCTTGCTATAAACTATATTCCAACAATGAAAAAACAAAGTCACCATAAACCAGGCTCAAATCAGTTCAAAACATTCTATGGTAGTGGCAAAACATCCCAGCAACAAAGTATGTCCATACAAGTATCAATGTTTGTAATGTATGCAAGTAGCAGTACCAAATACAGTAGCCCATTGCTATAACCAGCAGTATTTTCTCTGTTGAAGCAAGCGTATTCAAACCTCAAAACATCCCCAAAACGTCTCATTCAGTTTCCACTCTATGCAGAAGTTGATACATGTTCAATCGGTCAGAATATATTGTATATATGTCAAGTGAAGATGATAGGTATCCTTTCTACAAACAATAACTAGTCAATACCCTGGTATAACTAGCAAAATATCAGTCCAAAATTTGGATTTTCAAGACTCACAATATCCCAAAAAGCATCTACCACTCAAGTGGTATGATCCAAGAATTTGTGACTAGCAAATAAGCATCACAGATACTTCAACCCTATACGTATATTGTTTCCAAATTCAGGACAGCAAGCTAGTTCACTATCTCTAACCTACAAATAAGCTTCAAAATTGAGCATTTAACACTCTAATATCATGCTCAAATGCATGATAATAAGCGCATATACATTGTTAGGATGAAAGCCACCAATGCCCTAGAATCACTTATCGTTTACTGTAGTAAACAACGAGTCTACAAAGGTCTGTGCTGAATATCTCAAAATCTGTGAGGAATTTGAAAAAACTTTCTTTTGCAAAGTTTTAGATCATGTCGAAATGGTCAGGAAAATTTGGCCATTTCTCCAAAAACCATTTCTGTAGCGAGATATAGCTTCTGCAAAAAAAAGGGCTACATGCACAGTCTCCTTTGATGACGTTTTCTTCAAATCTGATGTCTTGATGTCAAATGGCCACTGCCAAGCCTTCAGGCTTCAGGCATTCAAGCTCTAATGCCATGTTGGAAGAGAGGGGGAGAGAAAAATTGTAGTAGAAGATGAATCTCAGCTCATTGTTGTTCTTCTTCCATTATTCTTCCATCATACTAATTGAAAGAGACTTACATACATAGGTATGACTAGCCAAGACTAACTATGGTTAAGTCACTAACTACACCAACTTATTGAATTTCACACATGTGTACAGTTGTATCTAGCTAAATTTGGTCACACACATAAAGATAGATTGACTGAAGAGTAACGGGAGCTTGATATTCTAACAATGCGGATGAAATCAAGAAGAAGAGGGGCTGAGGGATGCTTGTCCGACGGTGATCGGATTGCTCCAAGATCAAGAGGACGTTGAGGGAAGGTGCTAAGCACTAAAGAATGATCATTGGTTGATCCATTGGCAATCCGTACTAATTATCAAAAAACCCGCAACACGTGCATAAGCGTTATGTCTCATTTTTATAAAGGAAATTTACTTCTTTTTTATGTTTGATTGTTGAAATGAAATTCATATGAAACCAAAATTTGTTTGGATATTTTTTGCATCATGATTGAGGGCTGCACATAAAATAAATGTAGAACTGTAATGATATGTAATCATAATAATTAAAGTACCACTCAAAAAGCACATTTTTTTAAAGGGAGAATGAAGATTTTGTTGGTTTCGGGTGGGGAAACGAAATTCACATGGAATAAAATTTTGATTAAGACCATATTTCAACTATCATAATTAGTTAATAATGGTACATTAAAAAATACCCTATTTTAATGGATAAATAAATAGAGAAAAATAGATAAAATGAGAAAAAATAGATTTTCGTGCTTTAAAAATTAAGAAAAAATATGATTAATATTTGTGAATGTTTAGAAAAGTTGAGGCATGAGGATTAAGCCTCACCTCATCCTTTTCTGTATGTTTTAGTGAGTTTTAATTGCTTTATACATTGAAAATGATAAAAAACAAAACCCTACACCTATGCAATGATGCAACACATAAACGGTAAGGGGAAAAGAGAGGTTGTGGAAGCATTTAACTGCTGAATGAAGTAAAGTCTGATCTTTTGTTTTTTCACGTCATATAGGATGATTGATTACTTAAGTTAAAAAGACTAGTAGCACGAGGAAACTTGGTGCTAGTCTCTAGCAACACAACAACAACGAATAGATTGAAAATCATTGAAGGGTTGATTTTACACTCAACTTTGCTGATTTGTTTTAGAATAAAATGTTTGTGTACAATAGGCATCCACATTTGCATATTGCATGCCACACGGTATAAAAACGTGGATGTATAGCACTTGATTGCTAAATAAATGACCAATGCTAAGAGTGTGAGGATTTCTAGGCTGTAGAATAGACGAGCGGTTCTTTGGGGTAAGTTTAGTGAGAAAATATCAACTCTTGGATCGTTCAATATACAAAAGAGTGGAGCTTGTATGCTTGTTTTTTATGTTGAAACAGTGCATCAAGGGACCAATCCCCAAGATGTAGGAGAGCTGCAGAGTGAGGCCATGGTGTTTTAGTCGAGAGGTTGCCTCCTATGTATGTGATACGTGGTATATTATACCGATGTGTATGGGATCTTCCTTTGAGGAGTAGGGGAGGGAAAACATTGGACAGTGTCCTATTACAAACACAAAATCGATATTAGAGTTCAGTGCAGCATGTGCCTTAGACGCTCCTAGCTGCGAGGCCGTGTGGAGTGTCTTGTGTGTCTTAGAGGTCTGGCTAGTGCTAGAGAGCCAGTGTCGGGTCCATTTTAGATCCCAACAGGTGGTGCGTTTGTGAGGAGCTGCCTATAAGTGGTGAATTCCAAATCTCGGACGTATAAGGGATATGTTAGCCTTTTTCTATAATCAAGAGCCGCCTTGAAGTGATGGATGTTAAAATTGACCAATTACAATTACGATAATTAGCATGACGACGAGACCAAGGAATCCCTGTAACCCTAAAGATACCTCGTCCATTCTAAATGGTTTAGTGGGATCTTTGACTAGAAATGTGACCAATTACTTACCCTTTTCCCTGAAAGTGACACCATGCTTGAGTTTAGGTCACTGTGAGGAAGCACCCATGGAGTAACTTTTAGTAATAGTCCATGGGAGGTAGAGGAAAGATTAGGGAGAAAAAGTGATGCTAGGATAGCACAGTTGTTTGTGATCCTCAAAAGTGATAAGTTTTTGAAGAAAAAGACTATGTTGCCACTGGTTGAAGTGATGCATGCCTATGAGCAAGAGATACATCCAATGCTAGGACCTGATCTCATTGGGTATCAAAGTGCAATCTTGCAAATCCATAAGGCATTGGATGATATCTATATATGTGGGAAACCCTTGTTAGAGAGGAAGGTTCTATTGGGATCTGCCTTCGATTCTAGGGAAATAGTAGCAAATGAGGATAGAATTATTAAAACACCATCAATAGGTGATGGAGTAGACACCTTATTGCGTAGCATAGGACTCCCTAGACCACTTTGTGAGTTAGCAGAAAGCGATGGCAAGGATGATATTAACCTTCCTACACTAATAAAGGTGGAAACAAAAGAGGTTAGGGACCCTAAGACATTGGAGCAGATCATGTTGAATATGAAGATTTTAATGACCCACTACTGATCCTGAAGGAGAGGACTAAATGCCCTCCTCCTTATGGGGATCTCCCAATGTTTCATGGTCTCGTAAATGAGGATCCAATGGTACTTAAAGGAATACTCCTAACTTGCTTTGCAAGTGGGTTTGATAATATTCATTGGATGCTTGTATTTTCTAGCACCCTAAAGGGAGAATCTAGAAAATGGTACTGGAGCCTCCCATGAGGGTCAATTAAATCATTTGAGGAGCTATGCAATAAAGTTTTAGATGAATATGAAAAGAAGATGCCTATGACCCAGGTTTGGGACAACTTATGTAGATTAGACAAAAGTCCTATCCTTATGCTAAAGAATATGCTAGAGCCTTTGACGATATTCTTAGGCATTGGCCAAGAAGAGCTATTACATTGCCAAGTGATGTGCTATGTGAGCTCTTTATGAGCAGTTTAATGATTGATACGCAAATCCAAGTGAGGATGTGAGCTCCTAAGTCATTAAGTGAGGCCAAGATGCTCATAGTTGACTATAAGCAATATATACAAAGATGTCGGGAAAAATTTTGCACTTGTTGCAAGTGCATCCAAATATCTAGCTACTTTTGCAAGGAGAAAATTCATTCGCTAATACCAAGACACCCTGTGTAGGGGACCTTGGTAGCCAAAATCTCCAAGCAAGAAATGACAATCCTATGAGCAATGATGAGATGCCTCTTGGTGACACAAATATTCTAAACCAAGCAAGCCCTATCAAGGCTTGCAACACTTCCATGAGAGGTAGTTGCAATAGTGGAATTGATAGAACCATTAGGTATACAAGCTTAGATGAGCATTCTATGAGTAGTTCTAGTTGTGCTCCTAGTAAGGCTCTTGAGAGACCTTTCTAATTTATAGATGAATCATGCTTTTGAGTAGATGCTATCCCTTTTAGTAAGAGCATGGTTCATATGAATAAGAAGTTGCAAAGTGGACAAAGGCAAGTAAAGACATCTCGTATGAAGAATATGCATGATGCCAAAGGTTCCACTATGCTGAATAGTAGTCTTAAGGATGTGAAGCTATCTCGCTATAGCAATAAGTTTTCTTTGACTCCATTAGACCCATGCGGCAAAATGAGACAATATAACAATATAAAAAGGAATATGAGATTGGTTTAGAGACCCAAATTTTCTAAATGTATGGTTGGTGTGTCAGGTGAGGAGCCAAAATTCCATGTGGATATGCCTTGACGATATCCCAAGTGGATGACATCACCGGCAATAAGGACACATCTAACAATATGCACCACCCTAAGGTGCATCCATGTGATATGCCTAGGTGTGAAGCTCTACCTAGTTTGGGTTGTACCATTGATATATGTAATGATCTAGATAGGGAAGGGTTGAATGATCATAAATCCTTGATTCTCCCTGTAGGAGGAGTTTTTGGAAACTTGGGATGATCGATTCATTTGAATGACAACCAAGGAGATGAGATATATAAGCTAGTGGATCTACAAAAGCCCAAGATCAAGCTTTGAGCTAACTCACATAAGTAGTATGTGGCTAGCCCTCACATCTCATGATATCTTTGGTCTCAGCTAGGTAGATAAGATGCAGTATATATGCCAAAAAGACCATCCATTAGATGAAACCAAATGAGCTATATTCGTTATGCCAAGAGGGCCATATGTCTGTTTGGTGCAAGTACATTTACTAGTTTTCTATTTTAGTGATTACATCACACAGGTTGGCGAAGTTACTAGAGGGAGCCTTTGTTGTGCAAGAGCTTCTTGTGCCATTCCAGGTGGTTTCCTCCCCTTTTGGAGTCTTTTTCCTTTAAGCCGATAATGATATATGTGTATGTAGGGGTTACTTCTTTTCATTTTTTGGGATCGGCACGTAAGGCATGAAGTCCCAAGTGGACAGATGATTTTTGATGCTGAGAAGTGTTTAAAAATAGCCAAAAATTATGAATATCAAGGGAAAAATAGACTTCGTCGAAGGCACCGATGGCAATCAGTACGATTTTAAGAGGCAAGTCCCTAAAGCACTAGTGCTAGTTTTCATGGAAATCAAACGGTGGTGGATGGCTGAGCTAGAGTTTTCCTAGATGCAAAACAATGTCAGGAATCCAACACAAGTCTCAGATCTCCATTCCGAGGTCGTTTGATCCCCCATTTAATCCCCGCAAGGTTCGGGTTTGTGAAGCAGCTACTAGATTTGGAAGCCGGAAAGAGTGTGACGGGGCCCAACTTTGTAGATTTTGATGCCACGGAGCCACCCAGCCAAACGGATCTCGAATTCGATGTTGTTTTCCCTCTCAAAACAGAAAAATCCACTTGCTAGAAGTGTGAATGCAAAATGCATGAACTAGATATTTGGGGATTAAGCCTTAAAGCTCTAATTAAGAGCTTAGGAAGCAAAACATTGCACGATATGAAACATTGAGGGGGGGCGTCTATTTTTTGCGCCCCATTCCCCCCCCCCCCCCCCACCCCCCTCATCATGATTTTCTAATCTGAGGAATGGAGAGGAATGGTCCTGGGCCTCGAATGCTTCTATCCTTCACCCTCCATCACCACAAACGAATCAAGGAATGATGCACTGAGTGAAGAGATCAAAAACCAATATTTCTCTCTCCTCCCTCTCTCTCTTGCATAGAGGCAATTCGTGTGCAAGAAGTCAAGGAGAAGAGGGGCTGAAGAATGCTTTTTCGACTGTGATCGAATTGCTTCAAGATGAAGAGGATGCTGAAGAAAGAGGTTCAACACTGAAGAATGGTTGTTGGTCGTTCCGTGGGCTGCTTAGAATAATTATTAAAATACCGGCAACACGCAAGACACGCGGTATACTTCAATTTTACAAAGAAATTTGATTGTTTTTATTGTTTCATGGTCCAAATGTTGTTCATATGTGATGAAATTTTATTTGAACCTTGTTTGCATCATGATTGAGGACTATAACTACAGAAATATAGAACTCATAAGGATTTAGAGCCGTTATTAATTCTTTAAAACTCGTAAAATGTCATTTTCAATGAAAATTAGTGGTTTTTTTAAATTTTGAGTTTGAGAAAAGGGATGGAAATGGAATAAAATCAGAGAAAATGTTAAGTTTTAGTCACAATGATAAGACAATTAAAATAAATCATAAAATACCTATTTTTCATGAGTAATAAATAGAAAAAAATAGAGGAAATTGGAGTTTTCATGCTAAAAAAATATGGAAAAAAAAGATTTATGTGCGTGAATGTTTGGCAAGGTAAAAGCATGAGGTCAAGCCTCAGTTTGGCATTTTCCTTTGTGTCATAGTCCATTTTTATCACTTTTTACATACAAAAATGATACAAAATAACCATTTACACCTATGCACCGCAGCAACATCTAAACAGTGAGGGGGAATGAAGTTTGTGTGACAATCTAAATGGTGAGGGGGAATGAAGTTTGTGTGACAATCTAATTGCTGAAAGGATACAAATCCTGATTTCCCTCTTTGTGCATAGTATTTAGGGATTGTTCCATAATTAAATATAGGTGACTAGTAGCACGAAGTTTCGGTGCTAGTCCCTAAAGAAGCGCAGCACGTAACACTTAGTTAAAATTCATGAAAGGGCTATTTTTCGCACCTCACATGGTTGTTTTTTAAATCATAAAATGGTTGTGCACAATTGTCATACACCTTGCATCAAGCATGCCACATGGTATCTCCTAGAATGCATTGCAATTGTTTGATAAACTTTGACCAACGCTGAGAGGACATGAAACCTAAGCTGTAGGTTAGACGAGTGCTTCCGTTGGGGAAAGCTTTGTGAGGCAAATCAAAATCTCCTAGAACGGTGAATTATGAAAGAGTGGAGTTTGTGCAAATATTTTATGTGTTAGCAACGTATCTTGGGGCCAATCCCCGAGGTGTAGAAGAACTGCAGTGGAGCCATGGCAATTAGCTAAGAGGGGCTTCCCTATGTGTGTATTACAAGGCATTATGCCTATATGTTATGGGATCTCCCTCTGAGGAGAAGGGAAGGTGAACGTTGGACTAAATATTGAATACAAACACAAAATCATCATAAGCATTTAGTGCAAAGTGAGTTTTAGATGCTCCTGGCCCGTGAGGCCCATTTTAGATCCCAATCACAGGTTTAGGTTAGGTATGTTTGTGGGAGGTCTAAGCAGTTTGTTGCCTCCTGCAAAGGCATTGTTAAGCACTGAAAGACCTATTTTAGAAGGCCATCCTAGTGACCCTGCCCTACCGACCTGCTAGGCGATCGTTCTAGGAGTTTCCATTAGTTGTGAGACAGTTAGAAAAGCCTGCTAGAATAGGTAAATGCAAAGAAGTAAAATCTTGAATAATTGAAGAATAAAAATATACAAAGGTGTGTAAAAAGGGGTTCTAACTCCTATAACAATGAAAAAAGCAAAAAAAAGAAAGAAAAATCATTGCCCAATTATTCATTGCCTTGCAAGGACTTGGTAGGTTCTTGGGGAGGACGAGACACCGGGGGCCGATGCCTTGTCTTTCTAGAGGTAGCATCTAGCTGAAAAATAAGAATAAATGAAGGTTGGAGAAAAAATAAAAGTGAGCATTAGAAAAGGATCAAGTGTCACCTTGCGAGGGCTTGGTAGGCTCTTGGGTATCGAGAAAGGACCTGAGACCGAAGCCTTGTTCTCCTTGGGTCACTACGCTCAGCTCCCTCCTTTTTACACGATCGAGTATGGAAGAATTAAAGCTAAAGAAAAATGTATTAAATAAAAATATTTATTGCTCAGGCTATAGGAGTCCTCACCTAGTAGGAGCTCCTGGTTGAGTTGTCCTCAGTTAGGTAGGTAGTTTAGACCACCACTTAGGATGACCTCTCTAGTGATAGTTTTTTTTAGCTTAGCCATGTTGGAGCAGTCGGTTAGTGACTAGCTTTGAGCTTTCTGTCAGACTATGATGGGCCTACTCGTTGTGGATTTCATGCCTTGGTTTTTCAGGGGATAAGGTGAGAGTTGTGATGGGTTTTATTGTGTATCTATTTTGAATCAGCTTGATGCTCTTTCTGGTTATGTTTGTGCATATTTGTTCGTGGGCTCCGAGAAGCTGAGTCGCCCTATCCCGTAGTCGCTAATGAGCGATGGATTTTTGCCCCAAAAAATACTCAAAATTTGTCGAAAAATCCAAATTTCAAGTGAAAATTGAATCCCGTCAAAGGAAGCAAAGGCAATAGGGTCCATTTTAAGTAGCAAGCAACCGACGGGTTTCAAAAGTGGGGGATCCTAAAATGGTCAAGCATAAATTTTCGGATCATCAATCAGACGTTGACATGGAAGAGGCAATTCTCGAGGTGGAGGACAAAAAAGAAAGCAATGTAAATGACGTTAATAGGAGAGGGGTGTGACCCTTGGGGCCTTCTCTCCCCCAAAATTGAAATGCGACCCCGGGGGGGGGGAGGGGGGAGCGTTTTTTTTCATGATGAAAAAAAAAGGGAGGGGAGGGCACAGATGACGAGCGGAGAAGAAGAGGCAAAGGGGGGGGGATAAACAACCCCCCAATCAGATTGCATTGATGTCTTGATGTGTTTCTTTGCTCTCCAATGCCTAGCTTCACGTGAGAATTGGCTGCCTAGATGGCATGATGCTTGTCCGGCGGTGATCAGATCGCTCCAATGTCAAGAGAGACTGAGGGAAGGTGTTCAACACTGAAAAATGATTGTTGGTTGGTCCATTCGTAGTTTGTACTAATTATCAAAAAACCTACAACACACACATAAGTGATGGTATGCCTCATTTTTATAAAGGAAATTTGCTTCTTTTTTATGTTTCATGGTTGAAATGAAATTCATATGGAACAAAAATTTGTTTGGATCTTATTTTCATCATGATTGAGGGCTGCACATAAAAGAAATGCAGAACCGTAATGATACATAGTTGTAATAATTAGATTACAACCCAAAAAGCTTCTTTTGTTAGGAAAAATACAAATTTTGTTGGTTTCGGGTGGGGAAAGGAAATTCACATGGAATAAATTCTGATAAAAACCATCTTTTAGCTTTCGTAATCAGTCAATAATGGTAGATAAAAAAATATCCTATTTTTATGGATAAATAAATAGAGAAAAAAATGAAAAAAAGAGATAAAATTTGAGTTTTTCTTTAAAAATTGAGAAAAAAATATGATTAATTTTTGTGAATGTTTAGAAAGGTTGAGAAATGAGGATCAAGCCTCAACTCATCCTTTTTTGTATGTTTTAGTGCGTTTCAATTGCTTTATACATTGAAAATGATTAAAAACAAAATCCTACACCTATGCAACGATGCAACACATAAACAGTAGGGGGAAAATAAAGGTTGTGTAAGTATTTAAATATTGAGAATGAAGTAAAGTCTAATATTTTGTTTGTGCACCTCATATATAGAACGATTGATTACTTAAGTTAAAAAGACTTGTAGCACGAGGTAACTCCGTGCTAGTCACTAGCAATGCAGCAACAATGCATAGATTGAAAATCATTGAAGGGATGATTTTACACTCCACTTTGATGATTTTTTTAAGAATAAAATGTTTGTGCACAATAGGAATCCACATTTACATTTTTCATGCCACATGGTATAAAAACGTGGATGCATAACACTTGATTGCTAAATAAATGACCAACATTGAGAGTGTGAGGATTCCTAGGCTATAGGATAGACGAGGAGTTCTTTGGGGTAAGTTTAGTGAGGAAGTATCAACTCCTAGATCATTCAATATACAAAAGAGTGGAGATTGTGCGCTTGTTCTTTATGTTGAAGGAGTGCATCAAGGGGCCAATCCCCAAGATATTGAAGAGCTGCAGAGTGAGGCCACAACGTTTCAGTCGAGAGGTTGCCTCCTATGTATGTGATATGTAGTATATTATACCAATATGTATGGGATCTCCCTTTGAGGAGTAGGGGAGGGAAAACTTTGGACCGTGTCTCCTATTACAAACGCAAAATCGATATTAGAGTTCAATGTAGCATGTGCCTTAGATGCTCTTATCCGCGAGGCTCTATGGGGTGTCTTGTGTGTCTTAGAGGTCTGGCTAGTGCTAGAGAGACAATGGGCATGTTTTAGGTTCCGACACAATTAAGCAAGAATTTTAAGTGCTTGAGTACTAAGATAAAAGTGGAGAGTACACCTCACATGCCTTTATTATCTTTTGTGTAAGCCATTGTATCAAGAAAGAGTTGACAGTTTTTGAGAATCTTGCTCAAAATGGCATGGCTAAGAATATAAATATGATCATTTAGGAAATGGTCCATACTATACTCTCTAATGCTAGTATCATTAATAAATTTTTGACTGAAGTTGTAAAGTTAGTAGTGCATTTGATCAACATCTCTCTTAGTAAGCCATTGGACTCCAAGATACTCGATGAGTTATGGTTTGGAAAGAGATCTAGTTAATATGATCCCTTGCATGTTTTTATTTTTTATTTTTTAAAAGAAGCTTGAAATGTTTTAAAGAGAAAAGAAAAATAAATATATAGATGTTATAGTGATTTGTCTTTGCTTCAGTACAAGGAAGCATCCGGAGTAATTGTGAGCATTTACAATAGCATCTACTAAAAAAGATGTTTCTTTTTCTATTCTCCTAGTTGAGCTTGTTCTTTATTTCCATTAGTATATATGAAATCTCTTCAACATTGGAGCCAGATTGAAGTTCTTCATAAAGCTTATTCATCTTGCCCATATCTTTCTTAGCATGCATTAAAAAATCAAATTTAAACCCATATAATGGTTCCAAAGTTATAATTTCAAAAATCTCTTTATTCCTACTACCAAAGGCAATAAAACCCCTTTGCCAATTCCATTTTACTAGGGGAATGCCATGATTTTTTCCAAAATAACCTCCTTCCATGATATCTTAGATGGGTGATATGGCATGATCAAGACCTGCAAGGAGCAAAAAATATTAGTATTATGGGAGCATCTATAGAAAAGAAGGGGTATAGATTCTACCTATTGATTGCATGATGTGGTGCACAATCCATTACTTATTCTTACTTTATGAGCCCCCTTATCAGTCCATAAAGCTTTTAGGGTTATAAGCCACATTAGACATGAGATTTTAGGTTGAATCACAAGTAGCCAAAGATGATCAAATTTGTATATCCATTATTGAGGGCTCCAATTGATGTGCCATCTATCATTTTAACTTATGGTATAGTACATTTAAATCATTATGCATTTCATGGAGAGAGGGAGGAGAGGTTTATCACACACTAGGCACACCCCTCTAACATTGAAAGGGAGGTTGATGTTGATGATAGATAGCTGACAGGTGGGGGCCCCACATATTGGTTTTACTTTTGATTAGCATCACCTAAGCTTGCTTTAAGTGAAACTTACTCTTAAGTTACTCAACCAAAAGCCATGCCTTAGATTTATTTCATCACTATCACTAAAAATCCTTGAGACCCTATGGAGGACCGCCTATCAAGTCAAGGTTTCAAGTGAGTGGCAATGGCTACTTCTCACATAGCTATGCATGCTCTCACACAAGGATGTAGTGAGCTCACCATTGAATCCAATCATTGTAATCCTCTTCCTCAAATCCTTTGATGGCTCCATGATTCAAGGTGCTAGCTCAAGCAAGCTCCAAGCTTCAACCTCCATAGCCGCACGTGCAAGAGAAGAGAAGAGAAAAAGGAGAAGATGAGAAGAGTAGAAGAAGAGCTTCTCCATGGTCTCTCACTCTCACACACTCACACTCTCCCTCTCTTCTGCACAAGCAAGAAGCAAGAACAAGAACAAGAAGAGAGCTAGCTTGTATACACACCAAGAATGAGCTTATTCATGAACCTTTTTGCTTTTATACACGCCCGTCTCCCCTTGGCCATCCAACCCATTTCCATGACCAACCTTGGTCCTTTTTTTCACTATTTTCCTATTATTTCCTATTCTCATGGCTCCTTTGCATGTGCCTTTTCATTTACAACTTGCATAGGGGGAGCTTTTTGCTCTTTTACGAATGACCAAAATGTGCTTTATCTCTTGTGTGCCCTATTCTTGATTTTAAAATTTTTCTCGTGCTTCTTGGTCTTCTTTTTCCATCAAACTTAAAATTTTTCTTGTGCTTCTTGGTCTTCTTTTTCCATCAAACTATCTTTTTAAGCTTCTTCTTAAACCTTCTTTACATCTTGTGTCATTCCGAGGGTTAATATTATCCCCCTCCTAATTGAAAGCCAATCCCATGGCATTGGATGGTTTGGATTGGAGAGGTTGAGGGTGGCATGTGAAATGATACTGTAACGTCCCCATTACTTAGTTTATTTTAATGTGCATATACGTTCCAAAGAAAATTTATTTATGTTGCACATTTAAAAAAAACTAGCTCTAATTATGAAAGTGACTCTCATTATGGAGATAATTATATATTACTTAGTTTATGTAATATTTCCGCTCCAAATATTAAGATGACTATAAAACCCACACATCTTGCACAAAAGTAGTATAAAATAATCCACCGTGTCGAATAATGTCTGTGGCCAAGTGTTCCCTCTGTGCATCATGTTAAATTCCAGCTCTCCATTGTGCAAACTAAGGTCGAGGTTTAAAACCGCAAAGCTGTGTGAGAACACCCTTCTTGGAAAAAGGGAAATTTGGATAATGGATAAGGTTAAGTCAATTTTTTTATAATAATTACCCCTCCCCTCAACCGATGCATGGCAGGGGGAGAGGGAGTGTGTGGAGGTGTGAGTTAAGTGGAGAGGAGAAGGTGGTTTAACCATAAGATAAATTTGCCACTCCTTGGAATAAGGTTGGCAGGTTCTAACGCAAGTCTAACTTGCAAGAGGATGAGTAGACATCCTGTTACATCACCTTTCTTGGGCCAATTTGCCAAGTTAAGGGAAGTTATGTATTGCCTGGTAAGCAAAGGATCAATCAAGTTAGAGCGACATGGTCGCCATGATTTACTGTCTTAACTTAAGAAGCCTAAGGTGTAGGTTAATTTGGGTTGACAGGGTATGACCCTAACCCAAGGACAAAAGGGTAAACAAACAAACCCTTGGGGATCTTGTCTTGGCAAGTCGCAATTGATCCCGGCTCAAATGCTAGATGCATTCGGAGAGAAGGATTCACTCCTTAGCAGTTGGCCAAATAAAATGACCACTAGATTGTTTTTGTTTGTATAAATTAGGAGCACTATCTATATTGCTTTGCTCAAGGAGTAAAGATGGAAAGATAATTAATGCTTTAGGTTGAAGGCTTGAAGGGAGAGGCAGCATCAATCACCCCGGACTGTCTGCCTGACCCTAACGAAGGGGGTTGTTAGCCGCACTAGGAACGTGGACCAAACCCGCCACGAGAGGTCTCTCCGTTGGGTGCTACTTGGAGCAAGAGGATGCTTGGGTGCCAGGGGGACTCTGGTCGTAAATCCCTTGCCTTCCAGGCCTTGCACAAGAGGCCCATGTGACTGGGGATTGGATCTCGAGGCCCGCATACTAGTGTATGGGCAGAAACTTGGATTAGTAATCCCTATGGATTTCTAGATTGCCTTATAGCCTTTGGGTTGGATTATGGATTAGCCTACGGGCTGGATTATATGATGTATTCCAAAGATAAATAAGAACAACTGATGTAAAGGAACTTGTTCGACACTGTTTTTCTATGTCAAGTGCTAAGATTACGTGAAGGAATCAGGGCTAATTAAGAAAATTGTTTTATGCGTGTCCAACTAAATGTGGTAGATAATTAGACAACTAAAGCAACCCTGAGGAAAGTGCAGTGGATGTGGCCATGTCCATCCTACGGATGGGTGGTCCCGGTTGGCCGGGAACTTTTCTCAAACGAAGTCGACAGTAGGGAATTTTTCTCAAAGGAAATGTTCAGCAAGGAACGTTGACCTAGAATCTAGGATATTAGAGTCTCGATTTGTGTTATTTTAGGGGAATGGAATGGGACTAGGCCTTATGGGTAGAGAGGTTGAGCTTTGCATCCCTCTCCTTTTCCATTCTCCTTGAACCAAGTGCAGTATGAATCCGCTTCGACCCCGACATTTGTGTGTAAAGTAGTTCACCTAGGTTAAACGCTAGCTACCATTCTAGGAATTTGGCCACTAGGAAACCATGATTCAAGTCAGTCCTAAGTGGGAACGGCCGGAATGCTTCCGCTTCGTGGCAGACTCAGGAAGACTTAGATCGCAAACCCCGTGACATTCCGTGGGAGTGCCGGGTGGCACTTTCTAGACTCTCTTCCTGATGGGCTGCTAAGATGTGTCCTGCGAGCGAACAAGTGGACACATTACAGTTAGTATCAGAGCAAACCAACGAGGAACTAATTTACAAGAAAACTTGATAAGGAAAAGTAGAGTAAATATTGCTGTTAAGATCGTCTCCTTACTTACTTATCAATGCCGACTTGCAGAGTCATGAAGCATGGAACATATTCTTGGTGTTCCAGGTCATGTTTATGACCGCGATGCATCCTTCAGATTATCAACGGAGGATCGCTATGATGAATATTCTAGACCGCATCTATAATCCATCGCCTCTGTACATGGAATGGAGATGGATGGGTGATTCATGAATCTATTACATAGCTGCCCACCGATTTGCGTATCTTCAAACCAACCTAAAGAGAATCAAGTGGTTGGAGGACCTAAAGATCGTGAAGTTGTTCATCTTTGTTAAGGCTCACACAAACACAACCCTACATGTCGGAGGTCGGAAGGTCAAGCTGAACATGTATGTGTACGAGGAAGTCACCTGAATAATCCGTGTCGAGTCAGAATCAAGGTGTTGGGACGTTATGAGAAGAACGGGTACCAAAGGAAAGGATACCCTAATCTTCCAATGACCTATCGATTCCTGAAGATCCATGACCCAAATCCATATTATTACCCAGTTCCCGTAGCTGAATGCAACATAACCTTATTCTCCCCAAATTAATGTATCATCTTATTCCATCTTCCCAAGAATAATTGTACTCCGAAAGGGCTATGCCCATATGAATGAAATAAGACTCTTTCTATCAATGATTGTCTTGACTATGAGTATTGATAAAAAAGTTAAGTGATTAGGTCTCTTGACTGAAAGTTGAATTGGGCATGAAATGTAATGTAAGAAAAGTTTAGCGAGTTGTTAACATTAAAAATCTCACACCCAAGCACAAACCCAGGTACAGATTCCTAGTTTGACCCCTATACCAAGTATGGCCGTGATTCAGGAGAAGAAGTTTCTTCTCAAGTAGATCAAGCCACCAAAATTTGACGGAAAAGAAAGGACTGTCCAAACTGATGTGCAAAGATCTGGATCGAGTCCATGGAAGATTACATTGAAGCGGCCGGTACTGTACCCGCTAACCAAGCGATGCTCGCTAAGCTAAAGCTCACCGGCAAAGCCAGACTTTGGTGGAAGCAATGGTGATTGGCTCTCACCCAACACTCAAACAAGCACAAAACCAAGGTACCGAGCAGCAAAGTATATGCTTGGACCTTTGCTCCTCACCATGAAACCTGCAAACGCACCTCTCTTGCCATGAATACACACACAGAAAAGACTCAAGGCACACCCTCACCAATCAAGAAACAAGATCAGGAGGCTCCTCCTCTTCCTCTACACACTCAAGATCCATAGTTGCAACACAAAGGAAGAGCAAGAAGAAGGATGAACAAAAAGAGTTTGGAAAAGAGGGAAGAGGGAAGTTAAAGAGGCACCACAATCTGCCGTGCTCCAACCTCCTCAACCACTTTTTCCCAAGAACCCCAATTGCACCCTTTTGAACCTTTTTATTAAATCAAATATTTTGACCATACAAAAGCAAAGGTTGAAGCCCTTATGTGTTGCATGTATTCTAGGCAAGATTCCTAAGGTTTTTAAAATAAACGAACATATGCAATGGCTTTTATAGCTCCAAGCCAAGCATTTACAACACATAAAAATATATATCAATGAAGTACAACTTAGATACAATATCACAAACATTTTTGATAAAGTGAATAACTTGTCGATGTAGAGCCACATGCTTTTAGCCTTTTTGATGGAAAAATTGGAGGCTATCAAATGGTGGAGAGACCAAGCAATCTTGGAAGGGTCCGTTACTTGGGAGAGGCTGAAAAGAGCTGTGCAAGGAAGATACCTACCACCTGCATACCACATGCAGAAGATGAACGAGTTCTATGAGCTGAAACAGCTTGGTTTATCTCTTAATGCATACTACTTGAAGTTCGTCTCTCTTTTGAAGTATGCGCCACAAATGGATATGACACAATAGGTGTCGAAGTTTTGTGCCGGATTAAACCCACCCATAAACACCCGCCTCGAGTTGATGCACCCAATAGATCTTTAGGATGCACTCATTCGAGCTGCACCCATAATTCAAGAAGTGTAGGCCAGACAAGAAATAACAAGACTTGGATCAGAACAAAGGAGTGTATAGGTCCCAGGCGAAGAGAGTTCAAGGTCAAAACTAGGGACAAAGGAAGAATGCAAGGACCAAAAATGTCAATAATTTTGTTCCTACCAAAGGTAATGGCCGCAACCTCCATTGCTTCCATTGCAACGAGCCCGGTCATTTCAAAAGGCAATGTCCCAAACTTGGCAGAGGACAATGTCAAGGACCATTTCAAGGAACTGCCTGTGGCCAAGGAGCCGCCACCCGAGGCAGAGGGAGAACCACCTCTGCTTCCAACAGGGAGATATGCGAAGAAGAAGACTGGACCATGGAAGCAGACTTTGAGAGAGCAATAGTCCATGCTGCCCTTCACAAGAAAGGCCCGATTCGCCAGTTTTCGGTGATTTAGATACCATCGGATTATCAAGGTAAAGGCTTTAAAACCTTGATTGATTGTGGTAGTATGCATTCCTTTATCTCACCATATTGTGCAAGAAGATTAGGAATAGACACAATAGAAGCACCTACCTTACTTGTGGAATTAGCAAATGGTCGTGAGGTCACTTGTACCAGGCAAATTGCTAAGGTGGAATTCTTACTACTGGGAGGAAAGTTGACTTCAGTCAGATTTAGGGTTATGAACCTAGGTATCCATGAGTGTTTGCTCCGAATGGATTGGCTTAAATCTAATGATGCCCACATTCATTGTGGAAAGGGTCAAGTTTCCTTTTGAAATTCTGAAGGGGAATTGGTCACAACTCAAGGGGAGGCTAGAAAGCCGAAAATTCAATTGGCCAAAGCATCTCGGATAATAAAGGGAGTTAGAAAGGGGCTACCTGCCTATTTGATTAAGCTTAATAACCTAGATCAGAATCAGGAGTCTAGTGAAGAACCTTCATGGCTAAAGGAGTACGCAAACGTATTTCCTGAAGAGCTGACAGAACTTCTGTCTCAAAGGGAAGTTGATCATGAAATCAAGCTAGTGCCATGAGCTGCACCAGTTTGCAAAGAGGCCATGTAGGATGTCCATTCTGGAAGCGATTGAGCTAAAGGAGCAACTCAAGCAACTGTTAGATCAAGGCTACATCCGTCCTAGCAGTTCACCATGGGGAGCTCCAGTGCTATTCTAGAAGAAGAAGGATGGAATGCTTCGGCTATGTATTGATTACAAAGGGTTGAATCAATCAACCATTAAGAATAAGTACCCTATTCCAAGAATTGATGAACTTCTTGACCGTCTTCAAGGTGCAAAGATCTTCTCCAAGATTGATCTCAGGTCTCGATACTATCAGATAAGGATCAAGGAAGAAGATATCCCAAAGATGGCATTCAGCACAAGATATGGACATTTTGAGTTCTTGATCATGTCATTCGGGTTTACGAATGCACTTGCACCTTCAATAGGTTAATGCATGATATCTTTAGGCCATATCTTGATGACTTCGTACTCGTCTTCTTTGACGATACCTTAGTCTACTTCAAATAGGAAGAAGATCATGAACCCCAGCTTTGCATTGTCCTTGAGACAATGAGAGCACACAAGCTTTATGCTAAGAAGAAGAAGTGTACATTCTTCAAGTGAGAGATTGAGTATCTGGGATTCATTGCTTTAGCTGAAGGAATCTCAGTGGATCCAGCCAAGGTCAGAGACGTTTTAGAATGGCCATTACCAACAACTATCAAAGAAATACCCAGTTTTCTTGGATTGACAGGATGGTAGAGGGTCTTTATAAAAAACTATGCTTTGATTGCAGCACCGCTGACGAATCTACTAAAGAAGCAAACATAGATTGTATGGTCACCTGTTGAGCAATCTAGCTTCGATAAAATAAAGCAAAGCTTGGTATTAGAACCTATCTTGAAACTTCCGGATCTTGGTAAGGAGTTCGAAGTAGTAACTGATGCTAGCACACTTGCCTCAGGATGTGTGCTTATGCAAGAAGGTTATCCTATAGTATAATCTTCAAGGAAACTGAAGATCCATGAGAAGAATTATGCTACCCACGATCTGGAGCTATTAGCCATCATCCATGCTCTCAAGCTTTGGAGACACTACCTGCCGGGTAACAAGTTTACCCTAGTGATCGATCATAAAAGTCTCAAACGGATCTTTACCCAGAACGAGCTCAACATGAGGCAACGTCGATGGATTGAAGTACTGGAGGAATATGACTTTGAGATCAAATACTGGCCGAGAAAGGAGAATGTAGTTGCCGATGCACTTAGTCGCAAGGCATTTCTAAATTCTCTAACCTTGCAAGATCCATCAACAGCTAGATCTCTAGCCACAAAGGTATCCATGCCAAACAACCCAATTCTTGAGCTAGGTAGAGAAGAGGCATGCCATGATCCAACCTATCAGAAGTTGCTAAGGGAGATCCCTATCAAGGATCAAGACCTGAAGCTACAGGCTAAGTATCTAGAATTCTCTATCAATAGTGGAGTTGTCTACTATAGAAGGAGATTATGTATACTAACAAGCCAATCACTCAAGCAAAATATACTTTGGGAAGCTCATGATTCCCCTTTTTCAGGACATCTTGGCTATGCCAAGACCCTCAATGCAGTCAGAAAAAGCTATTATTGGGAAATTATTAAAGGTGACGTCCTCAAATATTTCACTGAATGTTTGTCTTGTCAATGAATTAAGGTTGAACATGTCAAAATGCCAGGGAAATTGCAACCACTTGACATTCCCCAAATGAAATGAGAATTCATTAGTATGGATTTTGTTGTTGTCCTGCCCTAAGTTCAGGGAGGATACAACTCCATTACGGTTGTGGTGGATATGCTCACCAAGGTTGCACACCTTATCCCTATTAAGACAAACTATAAAGCCTCGGACATCGCAAGGTTATTTATCAAGGAGATATTCAAACTGCATGGGTTACCCAGAAGAATCACTAGTGATGGTGATTCTCTCTTCATATCACATTTTTGGAGAGCTATCTTTGAAGCCATTGGAACTCAACTCTGTTTTAGTACAGCTTACCATCCCCAAACTGATGGCCAAATAGAGCGAGTCAACCAAGTCATCGAGGATATGCTAAGGGCACTCTGCTGCCGTAAACCCAAAAAGTGGATTCAATACTTGCCACTGGTTTACAATGCTTCTTATCAACAAAGCATTTAGATGACCCCTTTTCAAGCATTGTATGGGCACAACTTTCGAAGTCCTTTAAACTTCTCAGATCCAACCCTAAGACTTGAAGCTTCAAAGCAAATGTTGGAAGATATGGACGACCAAATGAAGTCAATAAGACAAGACATCCAAGCCGCCAAGGATAGACAGAAGGCATATGCGGATTTGAAACGTCAAGATAGAACCTTCGCTGAAGGAGACATGGTCTTCATTCACGTACGCCCAAAGAAGAGTTCCCTATCCTTAGGTGAATGCAAGAAGCTAAGTCCAAGGTATTGTGGACCCTACAAGATTCTCAAGTGCTTAGGGTCTAGTGCTTATAGACTTAAACTCCCTGAGAACCTAAAGGTTCATAATTTATTCCATATCAATCTACTAAAGAAGTATGTACCTAACCCCTGCCATGTGCTTGATGATCAACAAGTTGTAGTGCCTAGCCAAGGAGTCCTTGAGCTACGGCCTGACAGGATCTTAGATGTTAGGGAGAGACAATTGAGATCTAGAACCTTGAGAGAATGCCTCGTCCAGTGGAAAGATTATCCTTAGGAGGATGCCACTTGGATGGATGAAAGCACTCTCAACCAACAATAACCCTAGTTCTTCTCGAGATGAGGACATCTTGATTCCTCTAAGGCGAAGAGAATGTAATATTTCTGCTCAAAATATTAAGACAACTATAAAACCCGCACATCTTGTGCAAAAGTAGTATAAAATAATCCCCCACATCGAATAATGTCGGTGACCAAGTGTTCCCTTTGTGCACCATGTTAAATTCTGACTCTGCATTGTGCAAACTAAGGTCGGGGTTTAAAACCGCAAAGCTGCGTGAGAACACCCTTCTTGGAAAAAGTGCAAATTGGATAATGGGTAAGGTTAAGTCAAAAATTTTTAAATAATTACCCCTCCCCTCAGCCGATGCATGGCAGGGGGAGAGGGAGTGTGTGGAGGTGTGAGTTAAGTGGAGAGGGGAAGTGTGGTGTGTGGGATGCATGAGGGGGGAGGCATGCACTAGCCACGTATGTGCCTACCTCTCCCCCCCCCTTAGCTTATATAACCTCCCCCTTAGGCATTGGGGGGAGGCAAAAGGAATGAGGAGAGAGAAAGGAGGCCTTTCTAGACGTGCTGCAGCCGCCGTTTCCACCTTACAATGCCACACTGTGCCTGCTATCGACGCCGCCGTGAGAACCATCTACAACGCCTTGCTGCCGCCGCCCATCCCCGCCATCATCACCATAATCCCCCCCCCTTTTTTTTTCATCATAATTCTCCCCCAATCATTACCCCTCCCTTCTCCCACATATTTCTGATTGAAGTAGAAGCTTCTTGAGAAGCTTCTAAGGTTGGGCTCCCATAAGCCCTGTTTCCACGAGCTTTCCCGGGATCTTAGAACCCACACCCTCTAAAGGGGTATTCCTGCGTAAGGGAGAAGTAAATAGATTTTGAGGCTATTTTCCAAAGCTCGGAGGGAATTTAGAGATCGCGTAAAGGGCAAGGACAAACCCCGAAGTCCAAATCCTCTACATCTACGATTGCTCCAAAGCCAAAGTCGCAAGGCGCACGCGCGGAGGTCTCTTCCCCGAGCATACACGTGGACATCCCCACGAGCCCACAAGCCTAGGTTCTACGAGTTTAATTCCGTGTAAAAGAAATGCATTAAGCACGATAAATTTCATGGAAGAAAGCATTTACACATGTTCCTAATCCACGTAGCCTAGTTAAAATGCATTTGGAAAATTGTCTACTCGAACGATTTACTAGAGTTAGTGCATGATGTGAAATTGGGTTGCTTGCATTTCCAAGTTGAAATTCCTAAGCGCATATTGCTTAGGGTTAAAAGATGAAATCATTTAAATGTATCTTTGATTGGCCACAGAAAAGAACCAGCATATATTGCATTTAGGCAATAACTTCCATGTTGTGATTCGCATGAGAAGGTCTTTATCGTCCGTTAGATGTTGTCCAAAGGATTGCATAGCATGAGGATGAAACCATAGACTTGCATACTACATGCGAAGATGCTTGTAGAATGGATTAAAGGTTGCATGTCACATATTCGTGATGCATGAACTTCATTTAACAAAGTTGTATCTAGAAAGGGTTGCATGTTACATATTCCTCATGCATAAATTTCATTTCATCGAAGTTGCATTTAGAAAAGGTCACATGTCATATCAAAGCATGAAATTCAATTGCATTAAATGAAAGGTTGTAGGCATAGTTACTTGATGTAAATCTTTGTAGGTTTTATGCAAGTTATCCTCCAATTTGTCAATTCGTCATGACTTTAGCAAGAAAAGAAAGGGTTATTGCAAACCTTATAGTGTATAGAAGTAATGAATCACATATTTACATGTAATGTGATGTCTTGCAACTATTTACACCTTTAGAACAAGTTTAGCATCTCTAAGAAGAGATCGTTACTTGTCGCAAGACAAGTAGATCAATTTAGCTAAATCACTTGTAATGTTATAACCCTCAAGGGATTCGTATAAGCATAGCTAGTTAGGACAACGAACACCTCAAAGCACGTTAGAAATTCTCCCTAGTATCGTACTTGGTCGCCAAGTCGAGACCCTCAAACTTAAAGGATCCTACCCACATTCACGGAATGTTTGGGTTAATTGGACGCCCATGCAAACAACAATCTAGGGTTTTACCCTAAGGATTGAACGACATCCGATTGAGTTAGAAACCCTAGGCCCAAACTTTATTGGCCTAGCAAGGTTAGGGTTGGGTTGGGTAAGAAGACACCCCAAACCCTACATCTTGACTAAACATATTTTTTGACCAACAAACGCCATTGATGGGTGAAATGATCCCATAAGTTAGGTGTTACATTTGTGCAACAAGTTGCAACGTCGCATGGCTTTGTGGTTTAACCACAAGATAAATTTG
The DNA here is from genome assembly GCF_053477565.2 of Lygodium microphyllum. Lineage (NCBI taxonomy): Eukaryota > Viridiplantae > Streptophyta > Polypodiopsida > Schizaeales > Lygodiaceae > Lygodium > Lygodium microphyllum. The sequence goes on from NC_141139.1 coordinate 172,561,194, forward strand.
CCACTCCTTGGAATAAGGTTGGAAGGTTCTAGCGCAAGTCTAACTTGCAAGAGGATGAGTAGATATCCTGTTACATCACCTTTCTTGGGCCGATTTGCCAAGTTAAGGGAAGTTATATATTGCCTGGTAAGCAAAGGATCAATCAAGTTAGAGTGACATGGTCGCCATGATTTACTGTCTTAATTTAAGAAGCCTAAGGTGTTGGTTAATTTGGGTTGACAGGGTATGACACTAACCCAAGGAAAAAAGGGTAAACAAACAAACCCTTGGGGATCTTGCCAAGTTGCAATTGATCCCAGATCAAATGCTGGATGCATTCGGAGAGAAGGATTCACTCCTTAGCAGTTGGCCAAATAAAACGACCACTAGATTGTTTGTGTTTGTATAAATTAGGAGCACTGTGTGTATTTCTTTGCTCAATGAACTAAATATGGAAAGATAATTAATGCTTCAGGTTGAAGGCCTAAACGGAGAGGCAACATCAATTACCCCCGACTGTCTGCCTGACCCTAACCAAGGGGGTTGTTAGCCGCACCAGGAATGTGGACCGAACCCACCGCCAGAGGTCTCTCCATTGGGTGCTACTTGAAGCAGGAGGATGCTTGGATGCCAGGGGGGCTCTGGTCGTAAATGCCTTTCCTTCAGGGCCCTGCACAAGAGGCCGATGTGACTTGGGATTGGATCTCGAGGCGCGCATACTAGTCTACGGGTGAAAACTTGGATTAGTAATCCCTGTGGATTGCTAGATTGCCTTCAGGCGGATTATGAATTGCCTTCGGGCAGATTATGGATTGCCTTCGGCCGGATTATAAATAGTCTTCGGGCTGGATTATGGATTAGCCTATGGGCTGGATTATATAATGTATTCCAAAGATAAATAAGATCAGTTGATGTAAAGGAACTTGTTTGACACTGTTTTTCTATGTCAAGTTCTAAGATTACGTGAAGGAACCGGTGTGGCTAATTAAGGAAGCTGTTTTATGCGTGTCTAACTAAATGTGGTAGGTAATTAGACAACTAAAGCAACCCTGAGGAAAGTGCGATGGATGTGGCCATGGGTCTGTCCTATGGATGGGTGGTCCCGGTTGGCTGGGAACTTTTCTCAAACAAAGTCAACAGCAAAGAATTTTTCTCGAAGGAAATGTTCAGCAAGGAACGTTGACCTAGAATCTAGGATACTAGAGTCCCGATTTGTGCTATTTTAGGGGAACAGAATGGGACTAGGACTTATGGGTAGAGAGGTTGAGCTTTGCATCCCTCTCATTTCCCATTCTCCTTGAACCAAGTGCAGTATGAATCTGCTTCGACCCTGACGTTTTTGCGTAAACTAGTTCACATGGGGTTTGACGCTAGCTGCCGTTCTAGGAATTTGGCCACTAGAAAACCCTAATTTAGGTCGGTCCTAAGTGGGAACGGTCGGAATGCTTCCACTTTGTGGTAGACTCGGGAAGACTTAGATCGCAAACCCCGTGACATTCCATGGGAGTGTCAGGTGGTGCTTTCTAGACTCTCTTCCCGATGGGCTGCTAAGAGTGTCCTACGAGCAAACAAGTGGACACATTAGAGTTTATTTTAGTGTGCGTATACATTCCAAAGAAATTTGATTTATGTTGCACATTTAAAAAAAACTAGCTCTAATTATGAAAGTGACTCTCATTATGGAGATAATTATGAATTTATTTTAATGTGTGTATACATTCTAAAGAATATTGATTTATGTTACACATTTTAAAAAAAACTAGCTCTAATTATGAAAGTGACTCTAATTATGTAGATAATTATTAAAAAAAAGTAGCTCTAATTATAAAAGTGATACTGTTCCGTAATCATGTCGGTATAATGCTTCATCATGTCCTTAACCTCACCAAGAACATTGGAAGCACTCGACTCATAGCCTTGGTCATTACCATGTTGTTACATCGGCCTAACAATTCGATTAGGCACTGGTTGTTGAGCCACAGGCATAGTATTAGAATTGACCGCTTGGCCTCCACCATTTGGAGCCATTTGACTGCTCGTAGGCATCGACATGCTAGGGGGAGCTGGTAATAAAGGGACATTCTGCATCATGTTCCCTCTTCCATTAGGGTTAGCCATCGCTATCCCTTGGCCACTACTGCCATTGGCCATCGCCACATTGTTTCCCAACACTAAACCCATATTCGAATTGCCTCGAGAAGCATAGGCTGCTTGTAGTCGGGATTCCACCTCTTGTACTCGTGTAATGGCAGTATCTATATCCCCCAAGGGGACACTACTCAACTGTAATTGAATATTAAAGTCCAAACCATGTAGAAAATATTGCAATTGGGCAGCTGCGGGGATAGGAATAGAGGTGTCCAACTTACAGAAAACCTCTTTTATTTTCTTCGCATAAGCACGAATATCCTCGTGTGGTTCTTGGCGGGTCACGTTAAGTATACGCAACCAATATTTCCTATCCCTTTCAGGGGCAAACTCCCTTCGAAAAGCTCCATAAAATGAATCAATATTCAATATGGTTCCGACTTCTAAACCATGATACCATATAGCGGCTCTTCCTTTGAGAGTCATGTTGAAGAACATCATTAAATGTCCTTCTTCTTGAATGCGATAGTTAAACATCAGCTTTTGAAACTCCCTAATGTGGAGTTTCGTATCTTCCTCAACTAGCCCATTAAAAATGGGTAGCGGGTAACCTAGAGCCGGCAAATTCGTCGTTCCTGCTGGAATTGCAATAGGCTGCGCCATGACAAGGATTGGATTTGCACTAGGAATAGGGGGCGGTGGGGTTACACCTCCCGCACTTGATGTAGACTGGCTTATGGAAGGAAGGGGAGCACCAGAGCTTCCACCTTCTCCTAACTTACTGCTTGTGGCCCCAAGACCACTAGATCCACTCCCTCGTAAGGGTTCAGCACCGCTACGCTTAGGGGAATATCTCCTAAAAATTTCAGCACGTCACCTAGCTCTTTCGTCTCTCTCTTGCTTTTGGATTTCTGCTAGACGATGCTTATCGATAAATAACGAATCAATCTCAGTATCCTTTGGCATAAACTGCTAGTTGGTCCCTAGACAACCAAGATTCGAGGACTGCCACTTTTAAGCGGCTCCCGGTAGACGCACCATTGATGGAACCTAGAACGGTCCGGCACTGGCTCGTGCACTAGCCGGACCTCTATCACACGCGCTCAACAACCCCACGGCCTCGCGGCTAGGAGCATTGATGACACATACATTGCCTCCCTAAACATCTTGCATTTGTATTACGTCGTTTGTAGTCCACTTTTCTCTCACCCACTACTCCTCAGAGGGAGTCCCTTACACATTGCCTAACGGCACAATGCATAGACATAGGGGGTCCTCCAACGGCTAAATGCCGCCACCCCTCTGGGACTCTCCTACACCTTGGGGATTGGCCCCTCGATGCGTCGCTCAACATATAAACATTTCGCACAAAATCCACTCAAGGTACCATTTAATCGTATACAGGAATGTACCATTGTCCTTACTTCTCTTTTCCCTAGACCCCACGACTAGCCTATGGCTTAGGGTGTCGTGTCTCTCACTCAACGTAGGTCAAGGTCCTAATGAAAACAATTGCTGTGCATCCAGGATTTCTGATACCTTTAAATATTTCCATGATTTATGCATATTGTGGATGCTAAGTGCTCAAACAATTATGAAATCAATATTGTGCACATATGGAAAACATTCTTTCAATGATTTTTCAACAAACGTTCTTATGCGGCGTTGCACGAACCTAGCACCAAGGAAACCCTTGTGCTACTAGGCTCTTATTTTATAATTATTCACCGACCTATATGGCATGCAAACAAAAACATCAATCTTTTCATCATGTTACTCCACATTTAGACACACTTTAAGCACTCTACCCTCCCATTGATCAAATGTTGTATTGTGGTATGGATTTATAGGGCATTTTGCCATCATTTTATGTGTAAAAAACGGAAAAAGATGCACTAGAACAAGAAGGTGGGGATGAACTGAGGCAAATCCTCATGCTTCAGTCCCCCCAAACATTCACAAACATTGTTCTTAATTTTCATTAATTTTCCGCACCCAAAATGCATTTTTTCCCTATTTTTAGTGATTTTTCTCTATTTTTCTTGTATTTTCTCTTATTTTTTGCATTATTTAATTAATGAAAATTCAAAATAGGTTATGGGCTGTGGCCCTTAGTTCCTTCTTGCAGCAAAATGAAAATTTAGTTGGTGTTCCTATTCATTTTCCCATTTTTATGCCCAAAAACATCATTTTCCCTTGATTTTCCATATTTTACGTGTTTTAGTATATTATTTTGAGCCACAAGATGCATATTTTTCTGATTTTTTGATTATGATCAGTAAGTACTCATGGAAAACAGCACATAAACCATTTTTAGCCCACATGAACAACATTTTATCAATCAAAAGCCATGAAATCTCAAATTTCCTTTGAAAAAATTGAATTACCGCTTATTTGCGTGTTTCGGGTTTCATGTCCATGGCTGCAAATCTGAAAATCAGCAGCACTTCATGCTCAGCACGATCACAAATCACCATTTCCAGCCCGTGGAGCAATCCGATCCATGCCGAACAAGCCTCCATCATTCTTTCTTCTTCCTTCTTCTTCCCACATGAACTTGCCTTTAGAAGAGAGAGAGGGAGGAGAGAGAAAGACTGAAATCAGAATTCTTCATAGAGACCACCATTTCTCAGGCGAGAGGCAGCGATAGAGTCCACAGACAGAGGGGAATGAAGCCCCATAATCCATTGGGGGGGGTTGTTTGCAGCAGCCATGATGCCTCTCATCCATTCGTGGCGCATTTTTCGGGCGTCATCTTCTTTCACGTTTTTTCATCCCTCTTCATTCTCTCTCCAAGTTTTTTGCTTCATAAGGTGCATAAAATTTTTGGGGGGGGTCCAAACTTAAAAGGCATGCTCAAATTTGGCCTCCCAAGTGTCCACCTTTTCATATCTTGACCATTTTGTGGCCATTTCCCCGTCCGGACTCCGAATTGAGCTCTAAAAAATCCTGGGCGTCCGGCTTAGCATCCCGCATTGGCCAATAACTCTTGTCAACCCGCATGAGTGTCTGAAAAATTATGAAAAATCAACAAGCGTCTCTCGGGCGCCTTTAAAGCACTTTGGTGCTTAAAATCGTCCTAGATCGAGCCGCCGCCTCTGACGTTGAATATTTTTCCCTTGATATTCGTAATTTTTAGCTATTTTTAAGCACTTCTCGGCATCAAAATTCCACTCTCATGCATATCGCACACAGAAAATGAATGAGTTCTACGAGCTAAAACTGTTGGGACTCACTCTTGATGCATACTATTCTAAATTCGTCTCACTTTTAAAGTATGCGCCACAGATGGACATGACATAGCAGGTGTCCAAATTTTGTGCTGGTTTAAATCCACCAGTAAACACCCATCTCGAATCTATGCATCCATCAGATCTTCAGGACACAATCATTCGAGCTGCGCCTATAATTCAGGAGGTGTAGTCTAGACCAAGGGGTAACAAAGCTTGGTCTTATAATGACCCGAACAGAGGAGCATTCAGACCTCAGATGAAGAGAGTTCAAGATCATAATCAGGGACAAAGAAAGAAAGCAAGGACTAACAATGTCAACAACTTTTTTCCTACTCAAAGCAATGGGCGAAACCTCCGTTGTTTCCACTGCAACGAACCCGGTCACTCCAAGAGGCAATGTCCCAAGCTTGGTGGAGGACATCGCCAAGCACCTTTCCAAGGAACGGGCCACCTTCTTCAATCCTATGTATTGGTGGAGGACATCGCCAATACATAGGATTGAATCAATCAATGGTCAAGAACAAGTACCCTATTCCTAGAATAGATGAACTTCTTGATCGCCTTCAAGGTGCAAAAATCTTCTCCAAGATTGACCTCAGGTCAGGTTACTATCAGATAAGGATCAAGGAAGAAGATATCTCCAAGATGGCCTTCAATACAAGATATGGGCACTTTGAGTTCCTAGTTATGTCATTTGGACTTACGAATACACCTGCCACCTTCAACAAGTTAATGCAGGATATCTTTAGGCCATATCTTGATGATTTCGTGCTTGTCTTCTTCGACAACACTTTAGTTTATTCTAAACAGGAAGAAGATCATGAACCCCAACTTTGGATTGTCCTTGCGACAATGAGGTCACATAAGCTGTATGCTAAGATGAAGAAGTGTGCATTCTTCAAACGTTAGATTGAATATCTGGGATTCATAGTATTAGCAGAATGAATCTTAGTGGACCCAGCCAAGGTCAGAGATGTGCTAGAATGGCCAATACCAACATCTGTCAAAGAAATACGCAGCTTTCTTGGATTGACAGGATGGTATAGGGTCTTCATAAAAAACTATGCTCTGATTGCAGCACCTCAGACGGACTTATTGAAGAAGCAAACTTCCATTGCATGGTCAACTCTCGAACAAAATAGCTTCGACAGATTGAAGAAAAGTTTGGTATCAGCACCTGTCCTAAAACTTCCAGACCTCAATAAGGAGTTCGAGATAGTAACTAATGCTAACACACTTGCCTTAGGTTGTGTGCTCATGCAGGAAAGTCATCGTGTAGCATACTCCTCAAGGAAATTAAAGAGTTATGAGAAGAATTATGCTACACATGATCTGGAATTGCTAGTTGTCATCCGCGCTCTAAAGCTTTGGAGACACTACCTGTTGGGTAACAAGTTTACCCTAGCAACTGATCATAAGAGTCTCAAATGGATCTTTACCCACAATGAGCTCAACATGAGGCAACATCAGTGGATTGAGGTACTGGAGGAATATGGCATTGAAATCAAGTACCGACCAGGAAAAGAGAATGTAGTTGCCGATGCACTCAGTCGCAAGGCATTCCTTAATTCTCTAATCCTGCAGAATCCATCAATAGCTAGATCTCTAGCTACAAAAGTATCTATGCCAAACAATCCAATACTTGAGTTAGCTAGAGAGGATGCATGCCATGACCCGGCCTACCAAACAATGCTAAGGGAGATCTCTATCAAGGATCATAACCAAAAGCTGCAAGCTAAGTATCATGAATTTTCTATCAATAGTGGACTTGTCTACTATAGAACAAGGCTGTGTATACCAGCATGCCAGTCACTTAAGCAGAAGATATTGTGGGAAGCTCATGATTCCCCTTTCTCAGGACATCTTGGTTATGCCAAGACTCTCAATGTAGTTAGGAAGAGCTACCATTGGGAGAGGCTCAGAGGTGATGTTCTCAAATATGTCACGGAGTGTTTGTCTTGTCAACGTATCAAAGCTAAACATGTCAAGATACCAGGGAAGCTGCAACCGCTTGACATTCCCCAAATGAAATGGGAATTCATCAGTATGGATTTCATTGTAGGCCTACCCCAAGTTCAGGGAGGATACAAATCCATCATGGTTGTGGTTGACATGCTTACTAAGGTTGCACACCTTATTCTAGTAAAGACAAACTATAAAGCCTCAGACATTGCAAGATTGTTTATCAAGGAGATATTCAAGATACATGGGTTACCGAGAAGAATCATTAGTGATCATGATTCTCTCTTCACATCACACTTCTAGAGAGCTAACTTTGAAGCTATTGGGACTCAACTCTGTTTTAGCACCGCTTACCATCCCCAAACGGATGGCCAATCAGAGTGAGTAAATCAAGTCATGGAGGACATGCTTAGGGCATACTGCTGTCGTGAGCCGAAGAGGTGGATTCAATACTTGCCTTTAGTTGAATTTGCCTACAATGCTTCTTACCAACAAAGCATTCAGATGACCCCTTTCCAAGCATTGTATGGTCATGATTGTCGAAGTCCCCTAAACTTCTCAGATCCAACCTTAAGGGTTGAAGCTTCAAGGCAGATGTTGGAAGAGATGGATGACCAAGTAAAGTCAATAAGACAGGACATCCAAGCTGCCAAGGATAGACAGAAGGCATACGCGGATTTGAAGCGTCAAGATAGAATCTTCGAAGAAGGAGACATGGTCTTCATTCGCGTATGCCCGAAGAAGAGTTCCCTATCCTTAGGAGATTGCAAGAAGCTAAGTCCAAGGTATTGTGGACCGTATAAGATCCTCAAATGCCTAGGACCTAATTCTTATAAACTGCAACTCCCTGAGAACCTAAAGGTTCACAATATATTCCATATCAGCCTATTGAAGAAATATGTACCTAATCCTAACCATGTACTCGATGACCAACAAGTTGTCATGCCTAGTCAAGGAGTCCTTGAACTAAGGCCTGATAGGATCTTAGATGTTAGGGAGAGACAATTAAGATCCAGAACCTTGAGAGAATGCCTCGTCCAGTGGAAAGATTATCCCCAAGAGGATGCCACTTGGGTAGATGAAAGCACTCTCAACCATCAATATCCCCAGTTTATCTCGAGATGAGGACATCTCGATTCCTCTAAGGGGGAGAGAATGTAACGTTCTAATTCTATTTTTCACGTGAACTACTTCTAAAAGGAAATGGGGATAATGATATAGCAATTATTATAAATTACTAAGGATAATGGAAATTTTTTTTCCCTTATCCCCCCCATTCGACGGTCGTGCTAGAGGGGGAGAGGGGAATAGAATGTCGAGCAAGCTCCTTATTGGAGCTTTCTCAGACTTGGAGCCATGCCAGTCAACACGTAGGAGAGGGAGGATCTCCCTCCCCTCCCCTATTTAAACCAAGGGGGGCTGCTGCCGTGAGGAAACGAAAGGAAGGAGGGAGTGAGGGCCACCACAACGCCGTGCTGTGCAGTCGACGTGAGAGAGAGAGGGCTTGAGAGAGAGAGAGAAGCCGAGGGGATTGCTACGTGTGCTGGCGAGGAGCTGCCAAGTTGCATGTCGCCTAGACATCGCCGCCGTAGGACGACTCCAAAATTTCCCGCCCCCCCCACGTAAGCTTCTGGAAGCTTAAAAGCTTCCAAGGAGGAGGCCTTCTTAGCCCCCTTTCCCTTGGGCTTTAAAACCCCTCCCCCCATGTCTTAAAACCCCTCCCATGTCTTAAAACCCTCCCTAGGGCCCCTTCCCATGGCCTCTTGAAACCCCTCCCCCACCCCCCCCTTGCCCCCCCCCCCCCCTGTGTTTAAAATTTTCTTTTAACCCTTCCCTTGAGGCATCTTGAAATCCCCCTTAAAATTCCTCTTTAAAGGCCTCCTTAGGGTTTTTCCCCCCCTCAAAAAGCTTGAACTTAAGGGTCCTTTGCCTCCCCGCGATTATAAATCCCCCCTAAGGGCCCCCTTAGCCCTTTTTACCCTTGGAGCTTTGAATTTTTTTTTCCCCCACTCGTAAATGAAAAGAGAGTGTTGAGGGTCTTTTGACACCTCCCTTTTCCACTCAAAAGCCCTTGTAAGGGATTCCACACCTTTTCATTCCTCGTTTGTGCGAGTCATTACAAGGCCATTAAGCCCCTCCCATGGCTTTAATGGGTCTTATCCGCAAAAGATTTTGAAACACCTCTTCTTTCAAAATCCCTACTTCAAGGAGGGAGCCTTCTAAAACCACTTTCGATGGACGGTGCAAGTTATTGCAAGAAGGGAGCGACTGTGGAATTCCAAAGAGGAGTTGTAAAGCTACTTCCACGATGGAAAGATTACAATTGCGATGCCTCCTAAGAAAGTCCAAGGTCCAACCGCGTGAGGGTCGTCTCCCAGCATCCACATGGACATCTCACCCCAAGCCCAGGTTTTCCTTCCTAATTTTATTTGGTAATGTTGACATTCAATTATGCAAGGTTAATTGTTGGATATAGGATATATTTTTTGTTCACGACGGAGGAACTTAGTCATTAATACTTTCAATAAAACATGCAAAATAAAGAAAGCATGAATGCATTTCTGCCAAATATCCTTATGCATTGAAATGAATTAAAAAATAGATTAATGTCCATTAAATTAGTATATTTTGTTTAAGCCTAGAAGTATAAACTACATATCGCACTCTTAACCCATATCCTCTTCACAACGAATCATCATGGAAAGTGCAAGGCATGAAATGATTCTTACGATGCATAACTCTAGGAAATTATCGTTTGTCAACTACATAAATTATCAAGTAAAAGGTTGCTTGTTTAGCATGAATTTTGTTCGCAAAGTTATAGGAAAATTAGTTGGAATTAACCTAACCTATGCTTGGCCTTAATCGATAAGTTAAGGTTGAAAAAATAATTTACACATAGACAGCGAGTCATATGGAAATGATCACGTAATTATTTTATTTTCTAGAGTTAACCAAATTGGTATGAACCTAAAACATCTAAACCGCAGAGTACTCATTTAGAAAGAGTTGAATTCCAAGAAATTCACTAGGAAATTAACACGTGACCTAATTGTTACATATCGCTAAAATTGAAACTCCTATACCTTAAATACTTGCCCACATTCACTAAATGTAGGGATAGTGAAATGTAATTGGAAAGTGAACTAGGGTTTGTCCCCAAGAATCTTATGAGATGGAATTTGGAACTCTAGGACTGACGACGTGAGCCTAATGTAATCATGAACATATTGTTTTGTGACTCCATTCAATGAGTAGATTAAGTCTCATAGATTGATGCAACACTTGCGCAGCAAGTGTGGAGTCATATGATATTGTGATTGATTCACAAGGGAATGGCCAAATTGTCGCAATGAGGTTGGCAAGTCCTTACGCAAGTTATCTTGCAAGAGGGTGAATAATCATCCCAAATTAGTATCTTTCTTGAGTAAAGAAGATTGATTGGAAGCTAAAAACCAGCCGATAAACTGAAATAACCTATGAACTTAAGGTTTGGCTAAGTCAGGTTAATAGGGTACGCCATAACCCAGGATATATGGGATCTTGCCAAGTTGCAAGTCATCTCGGATCGAGTGCTGGACGCATTCGAAAGGAAGGATTCATTCCTTAGTAGTTTGCCAACAAAAATGATCAATGGAAATGTGTCTACTTGCTACAGATTTTAGAGCACTATTTGGTTTTGTTTGATCAATGAATTAGAAGATAAATTGATATCTATACTTCAGGTTGAAGGCTTGAAGGGAGAGGCAGATTCATTTACCCCTGACTGCCTGCCTAACCCTAACCGAGGGGGTTGTTGACCACGCCGGAAAAGTGGACTGAACCCGCCGTGAGAGGTCTCTCTGTTGAGAGCTACTTGGAGCAGGAGGACGCTTGGGTGCCAGAGGGGGCTCTGGCCATAAATCCCTCGCCTTTCGGGCCTGCACAAGAGGCTAACATGACTCGGGATTGGATCTTGAGGCCCGCATACTAGTCTAAGGGCGGAAACTTGGATTAGTGATCCCTGTGGATTGCTAGATATCCTTCGGGCAGATTGTGGATAAGCCTACGAGCTAGACTCTTTGTATTTCAAAGATAAATATGATAACCTGTTAATAAGGAACTTATCTGATATTGTTTTTCTATGTCAAGTGATAAGATTATGTAAAAGAACCAGTGCCTAACAAGTTAATTAAAGAAACTGATTGTTACATGTCCAACTAATGTGTTAGGTAGCTAAATAACTAAAACAACCCGAGGAAAGTGTGGAGGATGGGCCATAGGTCCGTCCTACGGATGGGTGGTCCCGGTTGGCTGGGAAATTTTCTCAAATCAGGATGGACAATAGGAAGATCGTCAAAGAACACGAACAACAAAAGCGTTGACCTAGAGTTATGATTGAACCCGATTTACGCTGTTTTAGGGGAACGGAATGGGACTATGCCTTATGGCAGAAAGGTTGAGCTTTGCATCCCTCTCGTTTCCCATTATCCTTGAACCAAGTGCAGTGTGAATCCGCTTCGGACCTGGCATTTCTGCGTAAAGTAGTTCGCTTGGGTCCGACGCTAGTTGTAGTTAGGAAATGACCAATAAGAAAAACCCTAATTCAGGTCGATCCTAAGTGGGAACGACCAGAATACTTTTGCTACGTGGCAGACGCGGAAAGCCCTACATCGCAAACCCCGTAACATTCCATGGAAGTGCTGGGCGGAGCTTTCTAGACATCCTTTCCGATGGACTGCTAAGACGTGTCTTGAAGTTACAAGTGGACATGTTACATTCGTGCTACAAAAATGGAGCTCCCTCTCTGTTGTCATCAATGATGTTATCAAAGTGCTAACTGAAAGCATTCTCTCTTTTTCATCGATGATGTCATTGAAAAACGCTAAAAAAGCAAGTGTCCTCTCTTTTACCTCCCCCTGCAAAACTATAAATTGAGGGCTTGGGGATGACCAGGGAGAAGGAGACAAGAGCGTGACGAGGATGAGATGCTGATTGAGAAGGAGGAGACTCTATTCCACAAGACAAAGAGACATCATTCCATTCAACCTAAGGAAGGGATTACGTTGAAGGTCTCTCATCCCCTTCTACTCTAATTCGAGAAGATAAGACACTGAAGAACTTTATCATATTCTATCAATCTGGTTAGAAGTCATACCTCTACTCTTGTCCCCATTCCATCTACTAGAGAGGGAGAAGTATTGCTCTCCACGAGGCAAGAAGAATCATTCGTGAGGCTTACATCATTGAATCCCGCAATAACCATCATCATCATCGAGAGTCTTACACCCTGTAATGTGCCCGTTGCGGGACACGTCTTAGCAGCCCATCGGGAGGAGAGTCTAGAAGGCTCCACCTAGCACTCGCAGGGAATGACACAGGGTTTGCGATCTAGGTCTTCCCGAGTCTGCCCCAAGCGGAAGTGTCCAGTCATTTCCACTTGGGATCAGGTCATGGGTTCCTTTCCTACCAGCAAGGTCTCAACCTTTCTGTCGAATGGCATAGATCCATTCCTTTGCCCTTAAATAGAATAAACCAAAGATTCTACATCCATTGATACTAGGTCTTTATTATCTCAACATTTGAGAAAAATTCCCAACTAACTGGGACCACCCTTCCATAGGACGGACGTAAGTCACGTCCACCGCACTTTCCTCGGTTTGCTTTAGTTATCTAATTACCTAAACATTACATTTTTACATGCAAAATCAGCATACATAGCAGCATTCATAGTGTGGTCCTTTCCGATGGACTGCTAAGATGTGTCTTGAAGTTTCCAATTCTCTTAGTGTGGTTCTATGTAGAATTTCCCCAACCATAATGCACATTGTGCGTTTAGTTGTCCCCTAAATTTCTTTTATATCTCTTTATTCTTGGTAATGAATACTTATCTCTAATGCACGGGATCACATGTGACTTGTGTCTATAGAAGCCTAGGGTTTTATTTTCTAGCGATGCAAGTGTATCTTATGAACAGAAGTTAACATTTCATGTGTTTCTTTTAACCATAATTGCAAAACGTGAATTCTAAATGACTAATCATGCACTGAACTAGTTAAAAAGCTATCATTTTATGTGAAATAAGGCGATAACCTTATCATTTTATGTGATTAAAATCTTATGGGAAATCAACCTCTACCGTTTCCCGCATGCAACTTAGTTCTTAGAATAAACAAAACCTTATGCACGACATTATCCCTTCCATGAGAAATTAATTTTTTTAATGCTTAGAACTTGGGCTTGATTTGTGTGCGATGTGTTGGTTGTTCTGCTCATCCCTCCAGCATTACCTGTGGCTTGGGCACCTATGCTTCCCATGACTTTCTTCTTGGGAGCCATTCGCCTCGTGGAGATTGGTGGGCAGTCCGAATCTTAACGGTTTCAGTTAGACACGATTGGTTGGGAAGACCACCAGATGGGTTCTTTGCCAGGAGAGTGATTTGGGTGACTCGTAGCGGTTACCCCCTTTCTCTCTCTTCTTACTCTATCTCTCTTCTTGTCCTTCTCCCACTTCTTTCTCCTTCTGCTCCTTCCTCTTTTCCTTCCTCTACCACTTCTCACCTCTCTTCCTCTACCTCTCTCCTTTCCCTTCTTCTTCTCCTCTCCTCCTTCTCTCCCTCTTCTTTCTTTTCCTCTACCTCTCCTACTCCTTTTCTTCTTCTACTACTCTCCCTCTACTTCCCTCTTCCTCTACCTTCTTTTCCTCACTCCTTCTCCTTCACTCCTTCTCCTTCTCTTCTCTTTCTCCCTCCTTCTTGCTCTTCCACCTCCTTTTTCTTCTCTACCCACTTCTTCTTTCCTCTTCTCTTTCTCCTTCTACTTCTTATCCTCTCCTCCTTCTACCTCTCCTCCTCTCCTTCTTCTACTTCCTATCCTCTCCTCCTTCTACTCTCTCTTCACTCCTTCTCCTTCACTCCTTCTCCTCCTTCTTGCTCTTCCACCTCCTCCTTCTTGTCTCACTTCTTTCTTCCACTCCTTCTTCTCACCTTCTCCTTCTCTCTTCCTCTTCCTCCTCTTCTCTCTCTCTCTCTCACCTTCTATCTCTTCTCCCATCCTCTTCTTCTTATCCTCTCCCTCTACTTTTTCTCTTTACGGCCCAACAATCAGGGAGGGAGGCTGTTTATTTTGGAGGGCCCAGGGAGGGTCCCGCGGCGATGCAATAGTCAACTGAGGGGGATGATTAAGGTTGGAGGCCCCAGTCCTGTTTCAATAAGACGGCCGGCGCGGGGGGGGCAGGTGACATGAGTCGTCCCTGGGTGGCAGCGTAGTACGTCAGACGGCTGCTGTTGTAGCAGATCGTAGGACGAAGAGCATGATGAGACGGTAGGTGGGATAGGGTGGCTTGGGACGTAGCCGGGTGGCCCTGCGTAGCACTGGGGGACGACATATGGAGGATGGTGAAGATGGGCATAGCCTCCTCCTTCCTCTTCTCTTGCCCGGGGAGGGGAGAATTCGGGAGGCGATAGGTGGCATGGTCACCCTCCACCTGGAGATTGCATGTCTCCCCTCCCAATCCACCACTCCCACTCTCTCTCCCCTTGCCCTGACTGCTGTCGGCGCGGAGAGAGGGGGGAGTAAAAAAATTTTGAGAAAATTTTTCTTTTCTTTTAAAATTTTTTAGGGGAGGGTTCCTATGGCCCATTACACACCCTTGCCAACCAGTATTAATGTCCTGTTCTTCTTCTTCTACAAATCATATTTCCATCATGGCTGTTGAGATGACAAGCTCAACACATGCGGACATTGATGATGGACTACTTGGTTAGATGGGTCCACGTGTCTACACTTAGCACGTCGGTGGTAATTATGACTCTCACATGGCCACTGACTCATTACTTATTATATTCAGGTTGTTACACCTATTTACAGCTGGCATAGTTATAGCGTCAGTCAACTAGTGTAGTTGGTTATGCATTGTTTGACTTAGTAGGCCACTTTCCTTTATGTTGTATCTTATCTATACTTTGTGCACATTGTAAAGTGTGTGAAAGAAGAAGAAGAAACCAGCAAGAAAACGTTTTGGCCTCCATCTCTCTTCTTGTCTCTTGAGTGAGCTTTTCCTTGTGCATCCTGTGTGTATTCAGCGCAGTATCTTGAGTAAGTCCCCCCACCATGCGATTCTTGACATGGTATCAGAGCCGCGCCACTGAGAGAGGCTAATTTTGAAGGATGAAGTGAAGGAGAAGAAGCAAGGTTCAAGCAAGCAAGCCACAGGTAAGAAGCTCTCCGATTCTTCCACTCTTTCTCTTGGACAGTGCCTGTGGAGGCACCAGAAGCAGGGCAAAGCAAAAAATCTCACATTGTAGTGAGATTTGGTGTGCACTAAGAGCATAGTGTGTTCTATAGATAAGCCCTTTAGGGTTTTTTCCACTGCTATTTTGGCCATTCGAGGTCATGTCAGGCCCCGTTTTAGAGATGCAAGGTTGCGGACAACAGTTTTAGGGTACATTGTGATTTCGGTTGTATTAACTGAAAGTGGGTGTGCAGGTTACAGATTGCGAAATCTATAATTTTTGAGGTGTTTGCAAGAAGCAAACATAAGGTTTATCTGCAAATAGGTTGCAGATTACATGTGCTATTGAGCAATCAGTGAAAAAGGTTGTTTGTGTAGTGTTGTGCACGTGTTGTAAAAGATTGCAAAAGATTTGCTTGCTGTTTGGTATCCGTTTTGTGATAATGGTAGAGAATAGTGGAAACCCCATCATTGAGAAATTGACAAGAACAACTACCCTTTATGGAAGCTCTGTGTCACGAACTTCCTTATTGGAAAAGGCCTCTACGAGTTTGTTTCAGATGAAGAAAAGGCGCCGGAGGTGAGTGATCCTCCAACTGCAGAAGAGACAAAGGCATGGAAGGAATGGAATGCAAAAGACAAAAAGGTCATGTATTGGCTGTTTGTAGTAATTGACAATAATATGCTAGGACAAATTAGAAATGCAGAAAATTCATATGCAGCTTGGACCATACTTGAAAGTATATTTTTGGTAAATACAAAGGCACGAACGATTCAACTCAATCAAGCAAGAGTTGAATACATTGAAGAAAGGGAAGATGTCTATCAATGAGTATGCACTGAAGGTAAGGAGTATTGTAGATGCCTTGGCAGCGATTGATGCAATGCCTTATGATGATGATTTACTGTTGTCTACCTTGGGTGGACTTAACAATGAAAAGGCTTGGAAGTCTTTTGTAACTTTCGTATATGTCAGAAAGCCATTTCCAAATTTCGATGAGTTGGTCTCTCTTATGATCACTGAAGAGATCAACATACAGTGTGAGACATATGAAAAAAGTGGTAAATAGATCCAAGCTTTCTACTCCAGTTCAGGAAGGGGATATGGCAAGTTCTCTTCAAGAGGCCGTGGTACAAGACATGGTAGTGACAACCAGCAAAACAGATTGAATCAGCAATTTGGCAATATGCAGGTTTTAGGAGGTCGTTGTAACTTTCGAGGTAGGGGGAGCTTTAGAGGAAGAGGTGGATGGCAGAAGAGAGGTTCTAACAACTCTGGTATTGTGTGTCACTACTATGGCAAAACACATCATATTGCAACCCAATGTTATGCTAAGAAAGATGATATTCGCAGTGATAAGTTGCAACAAGGAAACTATGCATCGTCTTTACGATAGAATGAAGACAAAAATGAACATCTCTTGTTATGCAGCATATGTTGAATGCTGTTACAAGAAAGGGAACACATGATGATGTTTGGTATGTTGATTCAAGTGCATCCAATCATATGACCAGCCATGCAGAATGGTTTGGAGAGATGTATAATTTGCAAAATGCAGGCTATGTGCAGACAGGGCTATGTGCAGACAGGTGATGATTCATGCCACCCAATTTCACACATTGGAAAAGTTTCCTTGTCCTTGCATGATGGTAAGACAAAGAGTCTTTCAGATGTATTACATGTGTCATCTATTACCAAGAACTTGGTGTCAGTCGGTCAGATGGTAGAGCAAGGGTTGCAAGTCAGATCTAATATAAAGGGCTTCTTTGTAGAAGACTTCAATGACAAGTGCAGGTTGGTTGCAAAGTGAAGTAGAGTTGGACGTATGTTTACTCTGGATGCTGGAATTCCTACTATGAATGCTGCTATGTATGCTAAAGAAAAAAGTGTTATTGTAGATATTGAAATTTGGCACAAATGCAGTGGACATGCAAATGTACAAAGGCTGAAATTAATGCAGTCCAAAAGGTTTGCCTACATTTAGAGTTGCAGAATTTCATAAGGTATGCGAAGCATGTCAGTTTGGTAAGTAGGTAAGACAACCCTTTTCACATAACGTAGATGTAAGCAAAAATATCCTTGATGTTATGCATATAGATATTTGGGGGCCTACACAAAATGTATCTCTTGGAGGCAGTTCATACTTTGTCACATTCATTGATGATTATTCTAGAAAGATCTGGGTATATTTTATGAAGGAAAAGAGTGAAGCGTTTGAGCACTTTAGAACTTTCAAGGCTGCAATTGAAAGAGAAACAGGCTTGAAAGTAAAGTGCTTGAGGTCAGATGGAGGGGGAGAGTACCTCTCGAATGAGTTAGGTGATTTTTGGAGGACTCATGGGATAAAGAGACAATTCACATGCAGGTATACCCCATAGCAAAATGGGGTTGTAGAAAGGAAAAACAGGCATATTGCAAAAGTTCCACATGCCTTGATGGCTAAAAAGAATATGCCTAAGCATTTTTAGTCTGAGGCTGTTCATACTGCTGTTTATATTATGAACAGAACTCCCACAACTGCAGTTCATGGGATGACTACTAAAGAATGCTTTACTGGCAAGAAGCCTGATGTATCGCACTTGAAGGTATTTGGTTGTGTTACATATGTTCATGTGCCAGATGAGCTATGGAAGAAGCTTGATCCAAAGGGAGAAAATGGTGTCTTTATTGGATACTCTTTAGAGCAAAAATGGTATCGTTGTTATAACCCTATCACATGTAAGTTCAGAGTGAGCAGGGATGTCATCTTTGATTAAATGAGCAGCTGGTATGCATCTAGTAGTGATGCTTTGGATGATGATGATGATCATGACACTCATGTGCAGGTTGAAAAGCAAGAATCACAGACTCTTAGTGGACCAGAGACAGCATCTGGTAGTCCATGGTCTGGGAGACTAAGGAGTAGCTCTACATCTTCAGGTGCATCTAGTAGCACTACAGGTAAAGACAAAGGAAAGAATAAAGTGTCAGATGGCATTGATGCAGTTCTTGATGGAGACTCCAGTGGCTCAGAGAGCTTGGATGATAAGCTTGGTATTCCTTCTGTCAGGACACCAGGTGTACAAAGAGCTCATAGTAATGTAAAGGCTCCATTGAGTGATCCAGTGGTACGCAAACCTAGCAGGGTCAGATACCCTGTTAAAAGATTTGGTTTTGAAGGTTATGCGGCTCACCATTATGCTTATATGGTGAAACCACTTGATGATGTTGAGCCCACTTGTTTTGAGAATGCTGTTGGTCATACTCATTGGGATGCAGTAATGGATGAGGAGATGGCTGCATTAGAGGCCAATAAGACTTGGGATCTAGTATCATTACCGAAGGTCAAGAAATCTATTGGATGTAAGTGGGTTTATAAGATTAAGCACAATGCAGATGGTTCTATTAGTAGGTACAAAGCTAGGCTGGTTGCAAAAGGCTATGCTCAGACATATGGCATAGACTATGAAGAAACCTTCAGTCCAGTTGCTAGGATGGCAACTGTCCGATGTGTGATTGCTTTGGCAGCACAGCCAAAGGTTGGAGGTTGCAGCAAATGGATGTGAAGAATGCCTTCTTGCATGGTGATTTGTAGGAAGAAGTGTATATGGATTAGCCAGCAAGTTATGAAGATTTAGAGCATCCCACGTATGTGTGCAGGTTGAAGAAGGCGCTCTATGGGCTCAAGCAAGCACCTAGAGCATGGTCTAACAAGATCAGAGAGTATCTTGTCAATATTGGCTTTTATGTTTATGATGTTGATCACTCACTTTATGTGAGAAAGGGAGATGCAGGTTTGGTCATCATAGTCATCTATGTGGATGACTTGGTTATTACAGGTGATATGTCAAGAATCACGTGGTGGGGGGACTTGCTCAAGATGTTGCGCCAAACACACACAAAATGCACAAGGAGAAGCTCACTCAAGAGACAAGAAGAGAGATGGAGGAAAAAACGTTTTCTTGCTGGTTTCTTCTTCTTCTTCCACACACTTTACAATGTACACAAAGTATAGATAAGATACAACATAAAGGAAAGTGGCCTACTAAGTCAAACAATGCATAACCGACTACACTAATCGACTGGCGCTATAACTATGCCAGCTGTAAATAGGTGTAACAACTTGAATATAATAAGTAATGAGTCAGTGGCCATGTGAGAGTTATAATGACCACTGACGTGCTAACTGTAGACGTGTGGACCCATCTAACCAAGCGGCCCATCATCAATGTCCACATGTGTTGAGCTTGTCATCTCAACACTCCCCCTCAAGCTCAACTGCAACTCCAAGTAAGCTTCGAAACTTTTGAAGCTTCTCTGTACCCAATGCCTTCGTGAAGATGTCAGCTATCTAATCCTGTGTGCTGACATACACAAAGTCAATCTCACCTGCTAGTACCTTAGCTCTCACAAAGTGGTAGTGTACCTCAATATGTTTTGTCCTGGCATGGAACACAGGGTTCCTAGCCAACTGTATACTACTCATGTTGTCACAATAAATGACAACTGGACCTTCCACCTACACATCTAAATTAGCCAATAACTTTTGTAGCAATACTACCTCACATGCTGCTACAGTAGCACCTCTATACTCAACCTCTGTACTCGACAAAGCAACTGTAGGTTTCTTTTTGCTGCTCCAAGTAACTACTGCACTACCAAGAGAGAACATGTATCCGCTGGTAGATCTTCTATCAGACATACTACCAGCCCAATCTGCATCTGTGTATCCAAATACCTGTACATCTGTACTTGCCTCATAGAAAAGTCCATAATGTAATGTGGACTTCACATATCTCAATATGCATTTGACTGCATCCAAATGTGGCTTTCTAGGTACTTGCATAAACTGAGTCACAAGACCAATAGCGTAGCTCAAGTCTGGCCTTGTAATGGTAATGTAGATCAAACTCCCCACTATCCTCCTGAACATAATAGGGTCTTCTACCTCATCCCCAACATCAGCACTCAACTTTACATTCTGCTCCAATGGCTTTGCATACTGTCATACCATACTTGGATAACATATCCAAGCCATACTATCTTTGGGACATCCATATACCATCATCACATCTGATCACCTCAATGCCAAGGAAGTACCTTAGCTCACCTAAATCCTTCATCTCAAACTTCTTCGTCAGAAAGTCCTTGACTTCAGCAATTCCACTATCACTATCACCTGTAATAATCAAGTCATCCACATAGATGACTATGATGACCAAACCTACATATCCCTTTCTCACATAAAGTGAGTGATTAGCATCAGAAACATAAAAGCAAATATTGACAAGATACTCTCTGATCTTGTTAGACCATGCTCTAGGTGCTTGCTTGAGCCCATAGAGCACCTTCTTCAACCTGCACACGTACGTGGGATGCTCTAAATCTTCATAACTTGCTGGTTGATCCATATACACTTCTTCCTGCAAATCACCATGCAAGAAGGCATTCTTCACATCCATTTGCTACAACCTCCAACCTTTGGCTACTGCAAAAGCAATCACACATCTGACAGTTGCCATCCTAGCAACTGGACTGAAGGTTTCTTCATAATCTATGCCATATGTCTGGGCATAGCCTTTTGCAGCTAGCCTAGCTTTGTACCTACTAATAGAACCATCTGCATTGTGCTTAATTTTATAAACCCACTTACATCCAATAGCTTTCTTGCCCTTCGGCAATGATACTACATCCCAAGTCTTATTGGCCTCTAATGCAGCCATCTCCTTATCCATTGCTGCATCCCAATGAGCATGACCAACAGCCTCCTCAAAACATGTGGACTCAACATCCTCAATCACTTTCACCATATAAGCATAATGGTGAGCTGCATAACCTTCAAAACCAAATCTGTTAACAAGGTATCTCACCCTTCTAGACCTACATACCACTGGATCACTCAATGGAGTCTTTGTATTGATGCGTACTCTCTGCACACCTGGAGTCCTCACTAAAGGAATGCCAAGCTCATCATCCGACCTCTCTGAGGCACTAGAGTCTCCATCAAGAACTGCATCAATGCCATCTGACACTTTATTCTTTCCTTTGTCTTTACCTGTAGTGCTACTAGATGCATCTGAAGATGTAGAGCTACTCCTTAGTCTCCCAGACCAAGGACTACTAGATGATGTCTCTGGTCCACTAAGAGTCCGTGTTTCTTTCTTTTCAGCCTACACATGAGTGTCATGATCATCATCATCATCCAATGCATCAGCACTAGATGCATACCAACTGCTCATTTCATCAAAGATGACATCCTTACTCACTCTAGACTTACATGTGACAGGGTTATAACAACGATACCCTTTCTGCTCTAAAGAGTATCCAATAAAAACACATTTTTCTGCATTTGGATCAAGCTTCTTTCGTAGCTCATCTGGCACATGAACGTATGCAACACAACCAAATACCTTCAAGTGTGATACATCAGGCTTCTTGCTAGTAAAGCATTCTTCAGGAGTCATACCATAAACTGCAGTTGTGGGAATCATGTTCATAATATAAACAGTAGTATGAACAGACTCAGACCAAAAATGCTTAGGCATATTCTTTTCAGCCATCAGGGCGCGTGCAACTTTTGCAATATGCCTCTTTTTCCTTTCTGCAACCCCATTTTATTGTGGGCTATACCTGCATGTGAACTGTCTCTTTATCCCATGAGACCTAAGAAAATCACTGAACTCATTCGAGAGATACTCTCCCCCTCCATCTAACCTCAAGCACTTTACTTTCAATCCTGCTTCTCTTTTGACTGTAGCCTTGAAAGTTCTAAAGTGCTCAAACGCTTCACTCTTTTCCTTCATAAAATATACCCACAGCTTTCTAGAACAATCATCAATGAATGTGAGAAAGTATGAACTGCCTCCAAGAGATACATTTTGTGTAGGCCCCCAAATGTCTGTATGCACAACATCAAGTATATTTCTGCTTACATCTTTGTCATGTGAAAAGGGTTGTCTTGCCTACTTACCAAATTGACATGCTTCGCATACCTTATGAAATTCTGCAACTCTAAATGTAGGCAAACCTGCCAACCCTTTGGGCTGCATTAATTTCAGCCTTTGTACATTTGTATGTCCAATGCGTTTGTGCCAAATTTCAATATCTGCAATAACACATTTTCCTTTAGCATACATAGCAGCGTTCATAGTAGGAATTCCAGCATCCAGAGTAAACATACGTCCAACTCTACTTCCCTTTGCAACCAACCTGCACTTGTCATTGAAGGCCTCTAAAGTTACCACGACCTCCTGAAACCTGCATATCTCCAAATTGCTGATTCAATCTGTTTTGCTGGTTGTCACTACCACGTCCTGTACCATGGCCTCTTGAAGAGAACTTGCCACGTCCCCTTCCTAAACTAGAGTAGAAAGCTTGAACCTGTTCACCACTTCTTTTAGATGTCTCACTCTGCATGTTGATCTCTTCAGTGATCATAAGGGAGACCAACTCATCAAAATCTGGAAATGGCTTTCTGACATATACGGAAGTTACAAAAGACTTCCAAGACTTTTCATAATTAAGTCTACCCAAGGTAGACGACACAAATCATCATCATCGGGCATTGCATCAATCGCTGCCAATGCATCTGCAATGCTCCTTACCTTGAGTGCATACTCATTGATAGACATCTTCCCTTTCTTCAATGTATTCAACTCTTGCTTCAGTTGAATCTTTTGTGACTTTCTATTTACGGAAAACATACTTTCAAGTATGGTCCAAGATGCATATGAATTCTCTGCATTTCTAATATGTCCCAGCATATTATTGTCAATTACTGCAAACAGCCAATACATGACCTTCTTGTCTTTTGCATTCCATTCCTTCCGTGCCTTTTCTCTTCTACAGCTGGAGGATCACTCACCTTCGGCTCCTTTTCTTCACCTGAAACAAACTCGTAGAGGCCTTTTCCAATAAGGAAGTTCGTGACACGGAACTTCCATGAAGGGTAGTTGTTCTTGTCGAGCTTCTCAATGATGGTGCTTCCGCTATTCTTTGCCATTATCACAAAACTAATACCAAACAAAAAGCAAATCTTCTGCAACCCTCGATCTGTAGTGCACATCAATACACCAGACAGCCTTTTTCACTGTCTACTGAGAGCGGAATTTAGGTGACGGGAAGTGCTTAAAAATAACTAAAATTTATGAATATCAAGGGAAAAATATTCACTGTCAAAGGCGGCGGCTCGATCTAGGACGATTTTAAGTGCCAAAGTGCTTTAAAGGCGCCCGAGCGACACTTGTTGATTTTTCATAATTTTTCAGATAGTCATGCGGGTTGACACGAGCTACTCGCCAATGCGGGATGCTAAGCCGGACGCCCAGGATTTTTCAGAGCTCGATTCCGAGTCCGGACGGGAAAATGGCCAAGAAACCGGTCAAGATACGAAGAGGTGGACTTATTTTTGGCCAAAATGGGCATGACCTTTGGGGGCCCAAACTTAAAATGCCACATTGGCGGTCCTCGAATCCTGGTTGTCTAGGGACCAACTAGCAGTTTATGCCAAAGGATACTGAGATTGATCCGTTATTTATAGATAAGCATCGTCTAGCAGAAATCCAAAAGCAAGAAAGAGACGAAAGAGCTAGGCGACGTGCTGAAATTTTTAGGAGATATTCTCCTAAGCGTAGCGGCACTGAACCCTTACGAGAGAGTGGATCTAGTGGTCTTAGTACCACAAGCAGTAAGTTAGGAGAAGGTGGAAGCTCTAGTGCTCCCCTTCCTTCTATAATCCAGTCCACGTCAAGTATGGGAGGTGTAACCCCACCGTCCCCTATTCCTAGTGCAAATCCAATCCTTGTCATGGTGCAGCCTATTGCAATTCCAGCAGGAACGACGGATTTGCCGGCTCTAGGTTACCCGCTACCCATTTTCAATGGGCTAGTTGAGGAAGATGCGGAACTCCACATTAGGGAGTTTCAAAAGCTGATGTTTAATTGTCGCATCCAAGAAGAAGGACATTTAATGATGTTCTTCAATATGACTCTCAAAGGAAGAGCCGCTATATGGTATCATGGTTTAGAAGCCGGAGCCATATTGAACATTGATGCATTTTATGGAGCTTTTCAAAGGGAGTTTGCCCTTCAAAGGGGTGGGCAATATTGGTTGCGTGTACTTAACGTGACCCGCCAAGAACCACACGAGGATATTCGTGCTTATGCGAAGAAAATAAAAGAGGTTTTCCATAAGTTGGACACCTCTATTCCCATCCCCGCAGCTGCCCAATTGCAGTATTTCCTACATGGTTTGGACTTTAACATTCAATTGCAGTTGAGTAGTGTCCCCTTGGGGGATATAGATACTGCCATTACACGAGCACAAGAGGTGGAATCCCGACTACAAGCGGCCTATGCTTCTCGAGGCAATGCGAATATGGGTTTAGTATTGGGAAATAATGTGGCAATGACCACTGGCAGTAGTAGCCAAGGGATGGCGATGGCTAACCCTAATGGGAGAGGAAACATGATGCAAAATGTCCCTTTATTACCAGCTCCCCCTAGCATGTCGATGCCTACGGGCAGTCAAATGGCTTCAAGTGGTGGAGGCCAGGCGGTCAATTCTAACACCATGCCTGTGGCTCAACTTCCAGTGCCTAATCGAATTGTTAGGCCGATGGAACGACAGGGTAATGACCAAGGCTATGAGTCGAGTTCTTCCAATGTTCTTGGCGAGGTTAAGGACATGATGAAGCATTACACCGACATGATTACGGAGCAGTATCAGCAAATAGCCGTTGATGTCAACTTCCTTAAAAAACAACAAAATTTGATAGAAAGTAGATACCCAGATGAGGGTGCACCTTCGAGGTTTAGTTGCAAATGGTGTGGTGGGCAGCACTATCCAAGAAATTTCCCAAATGTTAAGTGCAACATTTGTGGAAAATCCGGCCATCTAGCAGCTACTTGCTGGAGTAAGATCAGTTCCCTCCAGCGAGGAAGTCGGCAACCAGGGCCTGTTAATCATCGTGCCCAAGGAAATGATTCCCAGCGAGAGGACGGGCCTAAACAAATACTTCAACGACCAAAGACTACAGTGGAGGAGCTACCAAGTGGTAGTGGGGTTAGTTTGATTGAGGTTGTACGCGTTAATGATGCTGAAACCTCTAATCTACGAGTTGTCCTTACAAGAGGTCAAAAGGGTAGAGAAGCCGACAAGGATAAGCCTGTCGACGGAAACCCTAAACAAGGCGACAAAGGAACACAAGTTTTGGACCCTTCCATGGAAGGGGAACCTTTGAAGCCCGTAGAAAGTAAAGCCGATAAGGAACCACCAAAGAAGAAGGTGAAAGTTAAGAAAGAGGCAATAAAGCCAGTTCAGCGACCTAAAGAGCGGATGGTTTGGCGTGAAAAGCGAGCTCTATCGAATTATCATGAATTCGATTTGGCGAGCTCTCTTTGCGAAGTCAAGCCGGATGTGAATCTCTTACAGCTTATTAAGCTTTCCCCAGGAGTACGCAAGGAATTTAGAAAGATCCTACGTACCAGGTATATCGTAGAACCTTTGGGTATTGTGCGAGTAGGTGATGATTGGTTCGAGCATGCTGAGAAGCATTGCCCAAGGGTTGCAGCCTATGTCGATGGGATATTAGTAGATTATGCCATTGTCAACACGGGATCATCGGTTAACATTATGAGTTCTGAACTGATGGAAAGGTTGGGTCTTGCGATCCAGAAAGATACCTCCACAATTCTCAGAATGGCAGATGATAGTTTGAGACAGCCGGAAGGCTGCATTACTAAGGTCCATGTCACTGTTGCAAATGTAGAATGCCTGTTGGACTTTAGGGTGATTCATTTTGCAGGCCGGCCAAGCTACCAAGTATTACTCGGATGACCTTGGATCTTGCAAGCGGATTGCCAAGTGGATATACCCGCCGGTCAACTGATATTTGGCAGAGGTGCCCAGCGTGTGGTGGTTGATGCTTATCCTGAGTCCCCGCAGAGTGAGAGAGCTCCTCTATCTTCTACAGAATTGGAGACATTAGAAGATTTATCGGCCAGTGAGACATCATCGAGTGATGAGTTCAAAGAGGGATCCACCACGGAAGACATCTATCAGATCACTTTGAACGAGCTGATAGAGGGCCAAGATCGTATAAGAGATGCAGATGTTATCGAGTTAGACCTTGGTACGTCTGATGATTCACGGCCAATCAAATTAGGTTCTATGCTCAGCACAGTAGAAAGGGAGGACTATGTGTCCTTGATTCAGGAATTCCGTGATATCTTTGCCTGGAGTTATGATGAGTTGAGAGGCATTCCTCCTAGTCTTGCTGTTCATACAATTCCGTTGAAAGAGGGCAGTCGTCCTGTACGGCACAAAGTAAGGCGTATGCCTTTCGAATTGAGGGACGGGTTGTTTGAAGAGTTACAAAAGCTTCGAAAAGCAGGTTTGATTTTTCCTGTGCAACACACGGAATGGTGTTCGCCAGTTGTGATTAGAAAGAAGAATAATAATCAAATCCGATTATGTGTAGAATTTAGGGAGCTGAATAAGCAGACAGTTAAGGACTACTACCCGTTGCCATTTATTGACCAGATTTTGGATCAATTAGCGGGTAGGGAGATATATTCGTTCATGGATTGCTTTGCAGGATATAACTAGATGGCAATTGCAGAAGAGGATAAGTTGAAAACAACCTTTATTACTGTATTTGGCACTTTTGCGTACCATGTGATGGCCTTTGGTTTATGCAATGCGCCTGGTTCATGACAACGAACAGCAGATAAGACATTTGGTGACATATCCCTTGAAGAGTTGAAGGTGTTTATTGATGACTTAGGGGCTGCCACCGTGAGAGAGAGGCAGTTGATCATTTTAAGAAAATGCTTTGAGCATTGTAGACAATTCTGCATCGCCTTAAACCCACGGAAGTGTGTTTTTGGAGTACCTTATGGGCTATTGCTGGGTCATTTGGTTAGTTCGGTAGGAATTGCGACAGACCCCAAGAAGGTCAAAGTTATAGTTGCCATGGGTCCACCACGCACTCCGAAGGAAGTTCATAGCTTTCTGTCTTCGGTTGGTTACTACCGTAGATTCATCAACGCCTTAGCAGAAAGAACGTTGCCGCTTACAAATTTATTGTCCTTTAGCTGTTTGTTTGAATGGGGTGACCCTTGTAAGGTAGCATTTGAGGATGTGAAACAAGAGCTAGCAAGAGCGCCCATTTTAAAAGCACCTAAAAGAGGTGAGGTGTTCTATATATTCTCAGCAGCCACCATGTATAGTATCAGCTGCTGTTTAGCCCAAATTTGGGAAGAGAAGTGGTACCACCCGATTGCTTTTGCCAGCCGAAAGCTAGGGGTATCCGAAATCAATTATACCTACATGGAGAAGCTGTGTCTAGTGATGGTCTTTGGGACCAAGAAATTTAGGCATTATATTCTCTATGAGAAATTCGTGCTTTATACGAAGGCGGAGGGACTTCGACTATTGATGAATAAGCTACAACCGCCTGATCGTCTAGCAAAGTGGTTAATCACTTTGCAGAAATTTGATTATGAAATCAAGAGTAAGCCACCAAGGTTGCAAGGCATCGTGGAATGTCTCGTGGACTTTGGGGAGCTGAAAGAATCTGTGGCTGAAGGTAGTGACATGGAGTTGTTACTTAAAATAGATACGGCATCTATTCCCTCCTGGTATGCTGCAATAATGCATTATTTATCAACAGGAGAGGCGGGATCCAAATTATCTAAAGCTGAGAAAAGGAAAATTAAGCAGCAAGCGTTAAAGTTTGCTTTGATCGCAGGTACATTATATCAGCAAGGGGTTGATGACATCTATCGCCGATGTGTGATGACTGACAAGGTGCCATTCATTTTGGAAGAGTGTCATGATTCTGCTTGCGGTGACCATTTTGCTGGACGGCTTACAGCACAAAAGGCTCTAAGAGCAGGTTATTGGTGGCCTGCCATCTTCCAGGATGCGTTTGCGTATGTTAAGCGATGCGATATTTGCCAACGACATGATAGTCGAGAGAATAGGAAACGACCACTCACCCCTATTATGGCGATACTTCCATTTGAGAAGTGGGGAATAGACTTTGTGGGTCCTATTACTCCGTCGTCGACTACGCAAAAGAGGTACATCATTGTAGCAACTGACTACTTCACAAAGTGGTCAGAAGCAGGTGCAACAAGGAAAGATGATGCTAAAGAAACTGCTAGTTTCCTTTTAGAGCAGATAATATGCCGGTTTGGTCCACCGAAAGAATTAGTGTCAGACCGCGGAACGCATTTTCTAAATAAGGTGATTAAAGGTTTGACAGAGATGTGGCAAATCAAGCATAACAAGACAACCCCATATAACCCGCAAGCCAATGGGCAAGTTGAGAGTACCAACAAGCAGCTTGTGGGCATCCTGTCCAAAATTGTGTCGGAAAAGAAACGTGATTGGGATAAAAAGCTATACGTGGCAGTGTGGGCCTACAATACGACTTTCAAACGAGCCACTGGCCATACCCCGTTCAAGTTAGTATATGGGGAGGAGTGTGTCTTGCCTTTAGAAATTGAGTTGCGACCATTCGGTTTGCCCTCAATCATTCTTTGAGCGATGAAGACGCACTTTTTGAGTGCTTGATGACACTAGCACATTTAGATGAGCTTAAGTTGCAGAGCTTATTGCACCAAGAAGTGGCGAAGCGTCGAATGAAGCAGCTACACGACCTCAAAGCCAAGAAATACACCTTCAAGAAAGGACAGCTTGTTCTGTATTATGATGCACGACGTGAATTATTCCCAGGCAAGCTAGAACCCAAATGGGATGGGCCCTATAGGATCGTTAGGATAGGAAAGAATAAATCCACAGTCTTGTTAGCTGACCTTGAGGGCGTAGAATTTAAAAATAAGGTTAATCTTAATAAGATTAAACCTTATTACTTTTGATTGCACTAATGCTATGACTGCCTTGCAGGTCTAGGCGAGATCGATCAAACATATGCAAGGAAATCGTGCTAGAGGTTGATGGGTCATCTAATCCCTTATTTAGAACACCCATATTTGGAACAAAGGTATCATCAGGGAAAGCTCATTTGGTGGAGCAAAGGATACAAGGCGATTGAGCAAGAAGGCGGGACATTTATTTGGGAAATCAAGGTCTTCTGCCATCACTGCCTACAAATTTTGACGAGCATCCCTGTTGAATTCAATGATGATGGAGGGATGGAGCCTACAGTCCACCCGTTGAATATGCTGAATTTCGATTACCATAATTACGAGTAGAGTTCCGGATGGCAGGATATGTAAACCCTTTGTGGATGTACACCTTGTACTTTGCTGGGGCGTCCAGGGGTGCATGCAAAAAAGGAAGTGTAGGAGTTGTCATCCGAGACCCCCGACGACGCATTGTCATGAAGTTAGCTGCTTATCTCAGGGTGAATTTTACCAATAATATGGCAGAATACAAAGCCCTGATTATGGGTTTGAATATTGCCAAGAAGGGTGGTATCCGCCAGTTGTTGGTGAAAGGGGACTCTCAGTTGGTTTTAAATCAACTCAATGGGACATACATGGTACAAAACCCCATCCTTTGCATGTACCATCATACTGCCATAGCCCTGCTAGACGAATTTGATAGAGTGTCTTTTCAACCGATTCCACCGAACTGGAATCAGTTTGCCGATTCATTGGCTAATTTCGCGTATGAAGAGGACCTCTTCTTTAATTGTGGCCCTTGTCCCGATATATCTATTGACGATGAGACAGGACCTGGTCGCTTGTGGGGTATGCTTTCTGAACATGCCCTCTTTGGCAGACGATGGTTGATCTGGGTGATGCAGAGGGTAAGCGAGACTCATCTGCCTTTATTATCTTGGACCCACAGACTGATTAGACGACATGTGATGCAAACACCTCTTGCGATATACGCAGGAGGGATAGGTCATAATCTAATGCATCTAGTTTAGGGCTACGAGCCTTTGTTCCCCTGGGCATGATATGCTTTGATGTCTATCATAGTTATTTCTAGGAGGATGTTATGCATAGTATTGTTTGATTTCATTAGGCCAAGAGGGCCGCTTCAGTTTTGTAGCAAAGTCATGTCTGATTTCATTAGGCCAAGAGGGCCATTTCCCTGTCTAGTGCGGGTGCGTTTAATCGGGTTTTTGTTTTTAGTGTTGTGCTGGACAGGTTTCGCGGTTCATGGACTTTGGTGGAGCCTGGAGGAGCCTTTGCTGCGATGGAAGCTTCTTGTGGCCAATCCAGGTGATACCTCTCCTTTACGAGTACCTTTCTTTCCTGTTATACTTGTATTTGTACTTGTCGAGGGGATACTTTTTGTTGGGGACCGGCAACCAAGGCATGAAGTCCCAGGTTTAGGTTGAGTATGTTTGAGGGAGGTCGGAGTAATCATTGCCTCCTGTAAAGACATTATCAGGCATCGAAAGACCTGTTTTAGAAGGACGTCCTGGTGGCCCTGTTCTGCTAGCCTGCTAGGCAGCCATTCTGGGAGTTCTTGTTAGTAGTGAGGCAGTTAGAGAAGCCTGCCAGAAGCTAATAATGATGGTGCCAAGAAATCCTGGACATCCTAAAAGATGAATATAAATACGAAGGTGTGTAAAAAGGGGTTCTAACCCCTCTCTAAGAAAAGAAAAGAAAAGAAATGAAAATATATAAGCAGTTGATCATTGCCTTGCGACGGCCTGGTAGGTTCCTGGGGACGAATCAGACTCGGGGCCGATACCTTGTCTTCCTAGGGGTGGCTTCTTGCCAAATATAATACCCAAACAAGGAAGGTTGGAGCGAAAATAAAAGTGAGCATTAGAAAAGGATTAAGTGTCGCCTTGCGAGGGCTTGGTAGGTTCTTGGGTGCCGAGACAGGTCCTGAGGCCGATGCCCTATTCTCCTTGGGTCAGTACGCTCAGTTCCCTCCTTTTTACATGCCCAAGTATGTTCATCCAATACAAACCCTAAAAGAAGAAATGTACTGGAAGAAAATACTCTTTGATCAGGCTATAGGAGTCCTCGCCTTGTAGGAGCTCCTAGTGGTGTTGTCTTTAGTTGGTAAGTAGTGCAGACTACCACTTAGGGCAACCTCTTTGATAGGTTTTTTTTAGTTTGGCTGTGTTGGAGTAGCTGGTTAGTGACTCACTTCGGATCTTCTATTAGATGATGCTAGGCCTATTCCTTGTGGATGTCATGCCTTGGTTCTGTCCAGGGGTAGGGGGAGCATTGTGCTGAGTTTTATTATCTAATTGTTTTGTAACAGTTTGATGCTTCTTTGGTTGTTTATGTGCAGATATGTTCGTGGATTCGACGGGCTGAGTCGCCCTATCCCATGGTCGCCAATGAGAGCGGAATTTAGGTGACGGGAAGTGCTTAAAAATAGCTAAAAATTATGAATATCAAGGGAAAAATATTCACTGTCAAAGGTGGCAGCTCGATCTAGGACGATTTTAAGCACCAAAGTGCTTTAAAGGCGCCCGAGCGACACTTGTTGATTTTTCATAATTTTTCAAATAGTTGTGCGGGTTGACACGAGCTACTGGCCAATGCGGGATGCTAAGCCATCCGCCCAGGATTTTTCAGAGCTCGATTCCGAGTCCGGACGGGAAAATGGCCAAGAAACTGGTCAAGATACGAAGAGGTGGACTTATTTTTGGCCAAAATGGGCATGACCTTTGGGGGCCCAATCTTAAAATGCCACATGAAATGTTTGAACCAAATCGTGGAGAGAGAAGAGATGAGGAAATGTGATCAACATGGCGCCGAAAATTGCGCCCCATTGTTGATCAATGGAGATGGCAGCCTGCAAACAACCCCCCACAATGATTATGGGGCTTCATTTCCCTCTGAATCCTGACTCTATCGCCGCCCTTCGCTCACGCAATGATGCCCTTTTTGAAGATCTCTGATTTCAGTCTTTCTCTCTCCTCCCTCTCTCTCTCTAAAGGCAAGTTCATGTGGGAAGAAGAAGGAAGAAGAAAGAATGATGGAGGCTTGTCCGGCATGGATCGGATTGCTCCACGGGCTGGAAATGGTGATTGGTGATTGTGCTGGACATGAAGTGCTGCTAAACCCGAAACACGCAAATAAGCGGTAATTCAAAATTTTCAAAGGAAATTTGAGATTCTATGGCTTTTGATTGATGAAATGTTGTTCATGTGGGCT
Source organism: Lygodium microphyllum (assembly GCF_053477565.2). NCBI lineage: Eukaryota > Viridiplantae > Streptophyta > Polypodiopsida > Schizaeales > Lygodiaceae > Lygodium > Lygodium microphyllum. The sequence continues at coordinate 172,593,756 of NC_141139.1, forward strand.
AAAAATTGTGTATATTGCTGTTTTCCATGAGTTCTTGCTGGTCATAATCAAAAAATCAGAAAAATATACATCTTGTGGTTCAAAATAATATGCTAAAACACGTAAAATATGAAAAATCAAGGAAAAATGATGTTTTTGGGCATAAAAATGGAAAAGTAAATAGGAACATCAACTAAACTTTCATTTTTCTGCAAGAAGGAACTAAGGGCCACAGCCCATAACCTATCTCGAATTTTCAGTAATTAAATAATGCAGGAAAATAAGGGAAAATACAAGAAAAGGGTGGAAAAACCCTAAAAAATAGGGGAAAAATACATTTTGGGTTTCGAAAAATAAGGATAAATAAGACCAATGTTTGTGAATGTTTGTGGGGACTGAAGCATGAGGATTTGCCTCAGTTCAACCCCACCTTCTTATTCTAGTGTGTCTTTTTCCGGTTTTTTCATATAAAATGATGTCAAAATACCCTATAAATCTATCCAACGATGCAATATTTAAACGGGGAAGGGTAGAGGAGTTGAAATATGTCTAAATGCCGGGTGAGATGATGGAAAAGTTGTTGATTTCTATGCATAGCATTTAGGACGGATGATAATTAAAATTAAGAGCTTAGTAGCACGAGGATCACCTCGGTGCTAGGCCCATGCAACGAAGCACGAACGGTAGTTGGAAGCCATTAAAAGAATGTTTTTGCACTTGTGCACAATACTATTTGCTAAATGTTTGAGCACTAGGCATCCACCAAATGCATGGAGCATGAAAAAGAATTTAAAAAGTATCAGTGACCAGCTCCTGGACATGCATTGCAATTGGTTTATTAGGACACGACCTACGATGAGAGGCAGTGAGGTACCCATGTTGTAGGCTAGTCGTGGGGTCTAGGGGAAAGAGAAGTAAGGACAATGGTACATTCTTGGACACGTTTATTTGGTACCTTGAGCGACTTTTGTGCGATGTGTCTATATGTTGAGCGATGCACTGAGGGGCCAATCCCCGAGGTGTAGGAGAGTCGCAGAGGGTTGATGGCATTCAGTTGTAGGAGGAACCCCATGTGTATGTGATTCGAGCCTTTTGGCTATGTGAAAGGGACTCCCTCTGAGGAGTAGTATTGGGTTAGGATCAGTTGGACTACAACGTATTACAAACGCAATGTTTCGGAAGGCAGAGATTTTGATAGACGCTCCTGGCCGCGAGGCCGAGGGGTTGTCTTGTGCGTAGTGACGAGGCCCGACTAGTGCATGAGCCAGTGCCGGCCCGTTTTTAGGTCCATCATCTGCTCAACAATACATGCAATCTACAACCTGTTTGCAAATAAACCTTATGTTTCCTTCCTACAAACACCTCAAGAATTACAGATTCGCAATATGTAACCTATGCACCCACTTTTCATCAAAACAACCGAAATCACAGTGTACCCTGAAACTATTGTCCGCAACCTTGCAGCTCTAAAACGGGGCCTGAAACGGCCTCAGATGCTGCTCTACCATCTTCTTCATAGCCTCTTTGCCTCTTTGTGAGTTTATGTCATGCAGCTCTTATCTCAATTCATCCCTCTATTGTTTCAAATCTTTATTTTCTAACTATAATTCTTTGTTTTCTTTGGAGCTAAAGTCACATAGTTGCTCTAATGCCATGCAGCTTTCCCTTTCTTTCTCATATAGGTCCCACAAATTCTCATCACCCTGTCTTGCCTTCAGGGCCTCTTTTAGCACCATCACTTCCCTTGTGAATACCCTCATTTGCCTTTTCTTTTCTAGTCAGAAGGCTGCAAAAGCATCATTTTTCATTCTAGTTTGGCAAGCACAGCTTTGCTCTCCTCATTCATTCTATCACACTGACTCTAGAGCTCTTTCACTAGCTTACCATAGTCCTTTGTGTTGTGCACTGCTAAAGGTACAGAAGTGGTTAATACCTCAAGGTATGGCACCTTAGGACCTTGGAAGGATTCTGCATTGGCTCCTACCATTGGGGCCCCTTTTGATGCTATTAGTGCCACCTCATGCACTTTTCCTAGTAGGTGTTGCACCATGCCATCATGTTACTTTCATTGACTACTACTTCTATGGCTCCTTGTGTTGAGGTCGTTGTGATAGTCATGACTGATGGTAGTGTCTACATGGGGGACTTTCTCTTACCCTCTATCACTTGTCTCTGTTAATCGTCCTTTGTAGTAGCACTTGTTTTAGGCACATTTTCATGTGTTGGGCTCATCATGGCTAGTTCTTGGGATGGAGAAGTTTGTTCTACTCATCTTTTGATGGCAATGGCCACATGCTCCTCCTCCTCTTGTCTTAACTCTGCTTTCTTCATTAGTGGTTCTAGTCTTCTTGATCGAAATCTCCAACATAATTCTTCACCCCTCTTCCTAGACTAGATGGTGTTGAGCCTTGGCCCCCTTGCTTGCATTGACCATCCTCTTGCTTGAGGTTTCTTGTTGTTCATTTTAGCGGTCAACTTCCCTCTTCTTAACCACTTTCTCTACTTCCTACAAAAAAATTGTTAGTATATTCTTTCCGAAGGTCCCCTGTAGAGAAAGAGACGAGAGGGCTCAATATAATGGGTGAATGATGCTCATGGATTGGCGATTATTCTAGTATGTTTTTCACTTTCTCTTCTCTGTCCATCTCTCCCATAGTCTCTTGTATCAAGGCTATTAGCACTCCTTCAAAACCTATATTTGATGCCTTGGATGCAAATTTTTGGCTTTTTGACTCAGTCTTTGTTTTGTTCGGGATTCTCTACCCATGGCTCTTGGAGGTGATGTAAGTACCTTAGTTCATGCCTAGATTGTTGTTCAAACATAGGAGTTTAGATTTACTTCTCATCCAGTAGTGCCTTGGTTGCAACACTCTCAAGCAAATGGTATCCATATTCTATTCGTGACTACATTGTACCTCTGGCTTGAGAAGAGAGTATGCATCATCTTAGCTTGCAATCTCATAGTAGTGGGCTTGGGGATGTCTGCTAGACTAATTCCATTATTCGTGCACACTTCTTTCTTATTCATCCCTAGCATACTGTACACGTTTCCCTTAGCCTATTTTTTGACTTGTTCACTAAACTTAGAGCTTTCTCAACCAACTCTGGGCTAAGAAAAACTGTAACATTTCCCCTCCCTCCCGCCGTATGATGTCCCCCCAATTAAACTACTTTTCTTAATTGGGAAAAAAAGGAATAATTCCCCCTACTCATGTCACCAACTGGCAGACAGGGTGGGCTGTTGTGTATCAATGGGGTGGAAGGGAGTTGTTGTGTGTCAATGGGGCAGGGGCGGATGACATGGTTGGGAGGGGGGGAGGTAATGAATACTCCCCCTTCCCCTCCCCCCCCCCCCCCCCCCCGCCCAATCACTTTCATGGAGGTAGCCATCCAGCTCGAAAGTCCTATTGGGAGTAGAGGGGGAGGGCCTCCATACCCTACCCAAGCTTCCCCCCTCTATAAAAGGGCCTTGGGCATTGAAGAGAAAAAAAGGAGGAGGATCATTGTTGCCCGATTGGTGATTGGAGAGAGTAAGAGGAAAGAGAGAGAAAGAAGAGAGTGTGTGTGTGAGGGAGAGAGTAAGAGGAAAGAGAAAGAAAGAAGAGAGTGTATGTGTGAGGGAGAGAGTAAGAGGAAAGAGAAAGAAAGAAGAGAGAGTGTGTGTGAGGGAGAGAGTAAGAGGAAAGAGAAAGAAAGAAGAGAGAGTGTGTGTGAGGGAGAGAGTAAGAGAAAAGAGAAAGAAAGAAGAGAGAGAGAGAGGGAAAGGGAGAGTAAGAGAAAAGAGTAAGAGTAAGAGAGAAGAGAGAGAGAGAGAGAGGGAAAGGCAGAGTAAGAGAAAAGAGAAAGAAAGAGAGAGAGAGAGGGAATTTCTCTCTTTGAAGACTTCCGAGCTTGCCCTTTTCCCCCCTCTTCGAGAGGGTTCTCACATACGAATTCCCTCCACGAGGAGTTGTCTCTCTGATAACCTGGGCGTGTAGCCATGAAGGAAAAACCAAACATATATGATGCCTTCCAAGCGAAGTAAAGTCCAATAGAATGCGAATCCCACTTCAATTGATGGAGCTACGGGTCAAGGAACAACGTCACTTGGTAATCAGGTGCATCCCATAAATCCTACCCTAATGGGAGGCCTTAAGAACATAGGCCAACTTCATTGGGAAGGGAGAAGTATTTGGCAAAAGTCTATGATAACTAACCACCATTTAGGTTGCATCATTCTATTAGGTTGGAAATTGTGTTTATTTGCACGTTGGCATGTTTTGAAAGAATAAATTGCATGAAAGATTTTGCAGTCATGAATGCTAAAAAAATCAAGGACCTAATTGATTGTTCTCGTAATGCTTTTGATTATGCACTAACATTGGCATGCTTGAAGGTATTGATAAATGGATTGTTATGATGCTTATGCATACTCATCATTAAGCGAAAATCATACTTTTTTTTGCATCACGAAATTGGTTAAACTGAAAAGGTAGGGGTAAAATCTTGAATCAAGTCTATGAGAATCATGAGTGATACAATATTGGGTTCAGTATGTTTAGGCCATTGCAACAATAAGCCGGGTTTTGGGCTCCTATAATCCTTTAGAGAGATGTAGCTTGCACATGCATTAGGCCTGATGACTTCGTGTTCCTCGTACAAAAGAAAAATACAAGCCTTTATTTATAAATTGCATAAGTGCATTGAAAATAAATTCCCAAGAGTAGAACTCCACATTGTATCATCGTCCTAGGAAAGACTCGCAAGTGTTGTGGACGGTTTCAACAACACTGCTAGCGATTCATATGAAAGATAGTTATAAGAAATGCATATGAAGCGTTAACCTTAATTGCTCAAGTAGTTCAATGAGATAAATCCTATATGGGGCTTAACTCAACTTCTTTAGGATTAAAGGTAATTGAGCCAATTTATTGCTACTTCATAAGTAGACCATGAGACAAGTAAAACACTCACTGACCTCTATTCCAAATTTGGCCTCGATAAATCTGAAACAACTTTGAAGATATCACCTTTAACCATGATTCAATATGTCATTAATATAAGAGGTTCGAGTGTCGTTTCTTTAAATGACAAAAACCCTGGATTAAAGACTAGTAAGCTAGGACCACTTCCATATCGGTATAGATCCAATTGCATAATTGCTTGCTCCTATCACAGAGGAGTGGGGTTAGGTAGAAGGTATTCCCTAACCCTCAGAGGATATTGGAAATTTCCGCCAAGGCAAGAAATTCAATCACTAAGCATCAAGATAGGGACCCCCACCTTAGCAGATGTCTCGAGCACTCACCTGCACCTTTGTTTGTGCTTGTAAAATTAGGAACACTACTTCAAAAAAAAAGATTATATAACCCCAAACTCATAAATGAGAATAATTAATCAGGTTGAACTTTTGGAGGGCGCGCCAAACCACTCCTAGTCGGCTACCAACCCTAACCTAGGGGGTTCTAAATAGCGGTGATGGGAACATGGACCAAACCTGCCATGAGAGGTCTCACCGTGGGTTTTTTTGAATATAGGAGGATGCTTGGATACTAGGGGGGGCTCTGTCTATAAATTCCCTACCTGTGGGTCCTATTCAAATGATCTGTGTGACTCAAGATAGATTCTCGAGGGGGCCTTGTTACTAGTGCAAGGCGGAAACTTGGTGAAAATAAAGTGCATCTTTATGGATTGCAGATATTGTCCCTTTTTGAACAAGGCTTATATCTCTAATAAATAGAGGTACTTGGCTAGATTACATTGCTCAACAATCTACCTAGCCATGTCCTCGATTTCCAAAAGTTCTTCTAGGTTGTGTACACTTTGGTATCGTAACTAGTTGAAAACCTGCATCCGTGCGGTTGAGCAATCTTTGTCATGTTCTTTCTCAAAAAATGGGAGCTTTGTAATTTGGATTTCTATCATAACACAATAGCTCACAATGCATTCTCTTTGAATGATAAAATTTTCTTAAAAAGTGGCGGTTAGAAGAAAACATTATCAAATAGTGAAATGTATAAGCTAAGCAATGAAATTTTTTCATATCAACCAATCCACACATTCCATGCCAAAAAATTTGTGAAGAATTTTTCACTATATGAAAATTCAATTCATCATTCTCTTTGGAATTTAATCATATTTTGATTCATATTCACCTTTGACCTTACGTTACCTTTCATCTTACTCCCTCCCCTTTTGGAATGATGAGAATCCTTCCTAGGATTGGAGAATGAAGGGGTAATGGCATTTGGTATATCTTGGTGTCCTCTAGTGTTTTAAGATCTAATCATAGAAGTTTGGATTATACTCCAATGTAGCATGGTGGCCCATGTCTTGTGGGTGAATGCCCACCAATGTGATATAGGTCAATATATCAATCAAGAGATCACATGAGTTCATTTTGCTAGCAATATGAAGTTCTTCTTTTATTAGGATCCTATCTAAGTATGAATGTAATATGGCATTGTCTTCTAATGGTCTATTTCAATCATGGCAAGTACTCTAAATGAAGTTGGGGCCACGTAAGTGGGGTCATATTTGAAAGTCTTGATGCACATCTTTCCTCTACATTGGTCATGATTTGAAAATCCTCTCATTTCCATTGGATGTGGAGAGCATACCATTTTTGTAGGAAATTGGATTTGGATTCAACTAGCTTTTTTAGCTCAACAAGTTCATCGATGGATGACATTGGAACAAGTCTGCTTTTCTTGAACGACATGATTAACCATTGGTCTAAGGCTTGTTCTCAAGATATTTCAGTCAAAATCAAATCTTTTGAAATTGTGGGACCTTTTGTGAATATGAATTCAAATTCCTCCCAAGAACAAAGCAAAGTTCATACATCATTTTCTATTTGTTTGTCAAACATGCCTAGGTCCAAATGTTCATAGCTTCTAATAAACAACGTGAAAGTTGAGTCCAATCATTTAATACAGGTCATAAGTCATCTCCCATATACATGGCCATATCGAATGCCAATTTGAGAATGGAATGGCATTGATAAGATGGTTCAAGGCTTACGAGTGGTTGGGGTTTGACTCGACTAGACTACTTAGCTATGGTTGCCTCTTCATTGGAGTGTTTGTTATATGTCACCTATGATTGAGCTTGTAGTTCAAGGGATGTGTGGTTCTCTATTTGCATAGTGTTTGGTGCATTGGAGGTATTTGGGCAAAGCCTATTAGTAGTGGGTCTGACTTTTGGGTGATAGACCCATGGAGTGTTCATGGATTGAGCGTATTTTTGCTCGCTTTGATTTTACCTCTTGCTAGCTTATGGCTACATGTATGTTGGTTGGGAGGTTGTGGTGGATAGGAAAATGTGCCATTCATGGATTTAGGCAATCATACCAAGGTGTTGCCATCATAGAGGCCTTGGGCATGCAATAGGGCTTTTGGCACCCATCACAGTTTGGTCCTTTGCCTATTCATGTAACATTAGCTCTTTTTTTAAGATCTAGTGTATGGAACATGAGAGCTATGAGATCTTACAAATGTGCCCTTGGTAGGATGCAACTTACATTTGGAAATTCACTTGGTTATTTTGATTGCAACTTTGGTTGGGACTTCTATGTGTTGTGAGTATTTCACACTAGGTGTCGATGTTGAGATATCGAGCTCCACTCGTGATACGCCAGGGTGACCGTTGTGTATTTATGTCACCGACTTGTCAGTTGCAGATGCGGTTGGTACACCGCCCCTGAATAATAGCTACATGATAGCTATCCTTATCTACTCTAGTTCGTGGCTCAGTTAGTATGCCACCTTAGTTAGTTGAGTTTGGTTTGAGACCTATATCTAGGGTTCTTCTATTTCTTTGTACTAGAGTTCTTTTGGCTTTCACAACTAAGAAGAGAAAAAAACTGTTTTCAGCCTCCACCCTTGTGTGTATTCCCCCATTGTGCAAGCAAGAAAGCTACAAGTGAGACTCCTTCCTTCTCTCCCACAATCTTGACATGGTATCAGAGCCTTGTTCGTGGTAAGGAGCTTAAGAAAGCAAGCCAAGCTCGCGGTGATCTGGTAAGAGGAGAAGTGTTGCTTTCATTTTCTGTTTTGGGAGCAGATCTCTGCAGGTAGCACAGCCGGAAATTGCAGGAGTGCACTATCCCAGGTTGTGACGCCCTTCGCGGTGAAGTAAGAGGGAAGTATATGCTGCGGGACAGGGCTTTAGCCCTTGGCAACCTTGTTTTTTTTATTTGAGGCCATTTCGGGGCCTGTTTTGGAGGCGAAAGTTTTCTGCACGCACTCAGGAAAAGGCCCAGTTTTATGCTGTGCAGCCACTGTTCTACAGGTTGGTGAAAAGTTTCTGTAAAAATTGCATCGTATGCTTGTGCGCAGAGACATTGGGAGTTACAAAATCATCCCTGTTGCCTGTTGATGCAAAATCGTCACTAGGAAGTGACTGTGTGGTCAAATACCACTTTCGCCAGTTTTACAGATTTGCCCTTGTGAGGGTGAAGCTGTGTTTTTTGCAGTGACAGAATTTTTTGCAGTGTTCTGTAATGGCGTCTGATTCACTTTCACAGATTGTCACTGAAAAGCTTGACAAGAACAACTTCCAAGCATGGAAGTTTAGAATGACGAATTTCCTTATGGGAAAAGGATATTGGAAATTTGTTGCAGGAAATGAAGAAGAACTAGTTCTTCCTGATGTTCCCAATCAACAGCAAATGCAGGCATTCAAAGCATGGCATGAGAGCCAGGAAAGTTATGTACTGGCTGTCTATCAGTATTTCAGACTCTATGATTGTGCATATTCAGGATGCAAGTACGCCAAAGGAGGCATGGGATACTTTGTCAAAAATGTATAGCACAAATACGCAAGCCAGGAAAATGCAGCTCAAGCAAGAGTTGCACAATGTGCAAAGAGAAAATATGAGCATCAACGACTACCATATGAAGGTGAAGAAGATTGCAGATGCACTTGCTTCGATTGGGTCACCAGTGGAAGATGATGATTTAGTTTCTGTGACCTTGAATGGTCTAGGAAAGGATTATGCACAGTTTCGGACATCCATTTCAGTTCGTGAAAGATTTCCTGATTTTGAGGAGTTGATTGCTCTTCTAATTTCTGAGGAACAGAGAAATGGTGGTGCATCTTCTTCAGGAGGAACTTCAAAAGAAGCTGTCTTCTACTCAAATGATGGAAGAGGTAGAGGCAGAGGTAGAGGAGGCCGATTTGGAGGCCGTGGTAGAAATCAGAATATGCAGCAAACTCAAGAAAACCAGTCCTATGGAGGAGGACGTGGTAACTCTAGAGGTAGGGGGAGCCAAAGAGGTCGTGGTGGATGGCAAAGAGGTCAAAATGCAAACAGTAATGTTGAATGCTACTACTGTGGTAAAATGGGTCATATGGCTAAAGACTGCTATAAAAAGCAGAATGACATCATGAATGGAAAATTGCAACAAGGGAATTATGCATCTTCTAGTAGACAGGGTGATGACAGAAATGAGCATTTGTTCATGGTACAGCACATGAACAATTCTGTGACAAGTGCAGAAGAAAGCAATGATGTATGGTATGTTGACTCAGGTGCATCAAACCACATGACAGGTCATGCAGAATGGATGGAGGATGCAAGGAAAATGGAAAAACCAGGATTTGTGGAGACTGGTGATGATACTGCACATCCTATTGTGCAGATTGGAAAAATTCCCTTGTCTATGCAGGATGGGAAAAAGAAATACCTGTCCGATGTATTTCATGTCCCGAATATCACCAAGAATCTGGTTTCTGTCAGTCAAATGGTTGAGCAGGGCTTGCAGGTCAGATTTAATCCTCATGGATGCTTTGTTGAGGATATGAAAAATAAAGGTCGCTTGATAGCAAAAGGAAAGAAGAAGGGCAGAATGTTTACGTTGGATGCAGACATGTCTGAATTGAGTGCAGCAATGTTTGCACATGGGACCGGTGTAGTTGCAGATATTGATATCTGGCATAAACGCATTGGTCATGTTAATGTACAACGACTTAAATCAATGCAGGCCCAAAATATTGTTGCAGGATTGCCAAAATTCAAGGTTGCAGAAATACATAAGGTATGTGAAGCCTGTCAGTTTGGAAAACAGGCAAGGAAACCATTTCCTAGACATGTTCAAGAGAGTGAGAAGCCATTGGAATTAATCCACTCTGATGTGTGGACTACTAAAGCTGCATCTCTTGGAGGCTGTCATTATTCTGTCACTTTTATTGATGACTATAGCATAAAAGTTTGGGTGTATTTTATGAAAAAGAAAAGTGAAGTTTTTGGGCATTTCAAAACTCTTAAAGCTATGGTTGAAAAAGAAACAGGTCTGCAGATAAAATGCCTAAGGTCAGATGGAGGGGGAGAGTACCTCTCAAATGAGTTTGCAAGGTTCCTGCAGGAGCATGGCATAAAGCAGCAATATTCATGCAGTCATACCCCACAGCAAAATGGAATTGCAGAAAGGAAAAACAGGCATATTGGAGAGGTATCTCGTGCCATGCTCAATGAAAAAGACCTGCCAGATTTTTATTGGGCTGAAGCAGTTGCTACAGCAGTCTACATAATGAACAGGACTCCCACTGCAGCAATACATGGAATGACTCCAGAGGAGAGGTATACTGGTAGGAAACCAGATATTTCTCATTTGAAAATTTTTGGTTGCATTGCCTATGTACATGTGCCAGATGAGCTGAGATCCAAGTTGGATCCAAAAGCTGAGAAGTGCATCTTTATTGGTTACTCTCTGCAGCAAAAAGGGTATAGATGCTATAACCCTTCTACTCGTAAGTTTACAGTGAGCAGAGATGTTGTTTTTGACGAGATGAGTAGCTGGTATAAACCAGTAAATGTGATTGATGATGTAGATGCACAAAATGGTAATGCTGCACAGAATTCACAGTAGCAGTCACAAAATATTAGTGAACCTGGAGCGTCCTCTAGCAGTGGTTCACATTCTTCGCCATGGATAGGCAGATTGAGATCAGGAGAATCTTCTCAAAGTAATGCAGATAGTGGTATGCAGGTATCACGAAAAGGAAAAGAGAAGGTTGATCACCCCATGTTTGATGTGAATGCAGGTCACTCTTATGTGGATGGTGAATCCAGTGGCTCAGAACAGAGCATTGATGATGAGTTGGGTATTCCTTCTATTGTTACACCTGGAGTAAGGAAGACCAGGGATGTTTTGAGGGCACCTGGGAGTGAACCCACTTTGCGCAGGTCTACCAGAGTTAGATATCCTGTGGATAGGCTGAAATATGATGGATTTACAGCCATTCACTATGCATATATGGTCAAGGTGATACAGGAACCAGAACCCACTTCTTTTGAGCAAGCCATGGGAAAAGAAAAATGGGAGAAAGCCATGGATGAAGAAATGGATGCCTTGGAAGCAAATGCTACATGGGAATTGGTACCATTGCCTAAAGGTAAGAATGCAATTGGCTGTAAGTGGGTTTATAAGGTGAAGCACAATGCTGATGGTTCTGTGAACAGATACAAGGCAAGATTAGTGATCAAGGGGTATGCACAAACATATGGCATTGACTATGACGAAACATTCAGTCCGGTTGCAAGGATGGCAACCGTAAGAGCAGTCATTGCTATGGCTGCATCAAAGGGATGGTCTTTACATCAGATGGATGTAAAGAATGCCTTCTTGCATGGTGATTTACAAGAAGAGGTCTATATGGAGCAGTCACCAGGTTATGTGCATGCTGTTCATCCTGAGTTTGTTTGCAGGTTGAAGAAAGCTTTGTATGGCTTGAAGCAAGCACCTAGAGCATGGTCTGACAAGATAGGACAGTATCTTGTCACTATTGGCTTTCAAATTTCCAAGGCAGATTTCTCACTTTATGTGAGAAAAACAGAGAACGGTATTATGCTACTTGTCATTTATGTTGATGATTTGATTATGACAGGTGACAGTGATGAAGATATCCTTCATGTGAAAATGCTATTGAAGCAGAAGTTTGAGATGAAGGATTTGGGAGAGCTGCGTTATTTCTTGGGCATTGAGGTGATTAGATCACCAAGTGGAATACAGCTCTTGCAGAGGCAGTATGGATTGGACATGCTGTCCAAATATGGGATGACAGGCTGTAAGCCTATTTCAGTTCCTTTGGAGCAGAATGTGAAGCTAAGCGCAGATGCAGGTGAGCTTCTGGAAGACCCTACTATGTACAGACGCATAGTAGGAAGCTTGATTTATATGACTATTACCAGGCCAGATTTGAGCTATGCTGTTGGATTGGTAAGTCAGTTTATGTAGGCTCCAAGGAAACCGCATTTGGATGCAGCTAGACGCATACTCAGGTATGTGAAGTCCACATTGCAGTATGGACTATTTTATGAGACTGGGGTTCAGATACAGTTGCATGGATACACTGATGCTGATTGGGCTGGTAGTATTTCTGATAGACGATCTACCAGTGGATATGTGTTCTCTTTTGGGAGTGCTGCAGTCACTTGGAGCAGCAAGAAACAGCCTACAGTTGCCTTGTCGAGCACAGAGGCTGAGTACAGGGGTGCAGCAATGGCTGCATGTGAGGTAGCTTGGTTGCATAAGCTACTTTATGATATGCATCAGTCTACAGATGGGCCAGTTGTCATTTATTGTGACAACATGAGTAGTATACACTTGGCAAATAACCCAGTCTATCATGCTAGAACAAAGCACATTGAGGTGCATTATCACTATGTGCGGGAGAGGGTTTTACTAGGTCTTATTGATCTATTTTATGTCAGCACAGAGGATCAGGTAGCTGACATATTTACGAAGGCATTGGGTGCAGAGAAGCTGCGCAAGTTCAGAGACCTGCTTAGTGTGCAGGAATTGGGATTGAGCTCGAGGGGGAGTGTTGAGATATCGAGCTCCACTCGTGATACGCCAGGGTGACCGTTGTGTATTTATGTCACCGACTTGTCAGTTGCAGATGCGGTTGGTACACCGCCCCTGAATAATAGCTACATGATAGCTATCCTTATCTACTCTAGTTCGTGGCTCAGTTAGTATGCCACCTTAGTTAGTTGAGTTTGGTTTGAGACCTATATCTAGGGTTCTTCTATTTCTTTGTACTAGAGTTCTTTTGGCTTTCACAACTAAGAAGAGAAAAAAACTGTTTTCAGCCTCCACCCTTGTGTGTATTCCCCCATTGTGCAAGCAAGAAAGCTACAAGTGAGACTCCTTCCTTCTCTCCCACAATCTTGACAGTCGATGCAGGTTCACTACCCCCCCTTAGGGTTGACAACTACTGGTAGCATTGTGGGATTTAGCACCATCACTAATATAGAGGATGAGAATGATGAAATAGTAGCACTAGCCTACCTACATATAATAGTGACCGCTCAAAAGGCATACACCTTTAACGTGCTAATTGATGAGGGAGGTGATTATAATATCTTAACATATGATCACTGGACCACCATGGATCACAAACCCAATGGCAACTAACCAACACAAAGCTCATCCCATTTGGGGAGCAGTCCTATCCACTCTTGGGAAAGTGCAAACTAATGGTTTCAATTAAGACAGAGAGCCTACCCATCATATTTGATGTACTACCTAACAAACAAAGCGTTGATGAAAAACCACTATTGGATTGTGTATTTAAAAAACAATCTCACTATAATGTTGACTATGACTCCCAATGCATCCACCATAGGCAATGTTAGAATAATAATGGATTTCATTAAGGGCACCACAACCCTTCAAATACTTAGAGTGCCAGTCTGAGTTAATGTTGAGATATCGAGCTCCACTCGTGATATGCCAGGGTGACCGTTGTGCATTTATGTCACCGACTTGCTAGTTGCAGATGCGGTTGGTACACCGCCCATTGGCTCAGTTAGTATGCCACCTTAGTTAGTTGAGTTTGGTTTGAGACCTATATATAGGGTTCTTCTATTTCTATGTACTTGAGTTCTTTTGGCTTACACAACTAAGAAGACAAAAATTGTTTTCAGCCTCCACCTTTGTATGTATTCCCCCATTGTGCAAGAAAGAAAGCTACAAGTGAGACTCCTTCCTTCTCTCCCACAATCTTGACATGGTATCAGAGCCTTGTTCATGGTAAGGAGCTCAATAAAGCAAACCAAGTTCGCAGTGTTCTGGTAAGAGGACCAGTGTTGCTTTCATTTTTCTGTTTTGGGAGCAAGTCTCTGCAGGTAGCACAGCCGGAAAGTGCAAGAGTGCATTGTCTCAGATTGAGACACCCTTCGCGGTGTAGTAAGAGGGCAATATATGCTGTGGGATGGGGCTTTAGCCCTCGGTTGCTTTGTTTTTTTTATTTGAGGCCATTTCGGGGCCTGTTTTGGAGGCGGAAGTTTTCTGCACGCACTCAAGAAAAGGCCCTGTTTTATGCTGTGCGACCACTGTTCTACAGGTCAATGAAAAGTTACTGTAGAAATTGCATCATATGCCTATGCGCAGAGACATTGGGAGCTACAGAATCATCCTTGTTGCCTGTTGATACAAAATCGTCACTAGGAAGTGACTGTGTGGTCAAATACCACTGACTCCTTTCCAAGCATTGTATGGTCATGATTGTCGAAGTCCCCTAAACTTTTCTGATCCAACCCTATTGAAGTGTCAAGATAGATGTTGGAAGACATGGATAATCAAATAAAGTCAATAAGACAAGACATACAAGCTTCCAAGGATAGACAGAAGGCATACGCAGATTTGAAGCGTCATGAAAGAGTCTTCGAAGAAGGAGACATGGTCTTCATTCACATACACCCTAAAAAGAGTTCTCTATCCCTAGGAGATTGCAAGAAGCTAAGTCCAAGGTATTGTGGACCGTACAAAATCCTCAAATGCCTAGGACCCAATGCTTATAGATTGCAACTCCCTGAGAACCTAACAGTTCACAATGTATTCCATATCAGCCTATTGAAAAAATATGTACCCAACCCTAACCATGTACTTGATGACCAACAAATTGTAATGCCTAGTCAAGGAGTCCTTGAACTAAGGCCGGATAGAGATGTTAGGGAGAGACAACTAAGATCCAGATCCTTGAGAGAATGCCTCGTCCAATGGAAAGATTATCCCAAAGAGGATGCCACTTGGATAGTGTTAGGTTTCATGGAAGCAGGAAGGAGACCAACATGGAGTGAAGCAACATGCTTCCTCTCTCTATTCTTCTTATTATTCATTTAGCACACACATAGTGCATATACAACCTAAGGTCATAAAGACCATTCACACTAGAAGTAACACCGACTTATTTAATACACCTAACTGATCTAGCCAGACTAGCTGTATCCAGCTCATGTCGGTCAAACACACATGTACGAGCTTGATATTCTAACACTCCCCCTCAAGCTCAAGACAGCATATGTACTCCAAGCAGCTGTCTAAAACCACAAAACTTATCTTTACCCAAGGACTTGGTAAAGATATCTACTACCTGTTCATCAATCTTCACATGCATAAGATCAACTCATCTTGCAAGAACCATCTCTCTGATGAAATGGTAGTGTACCTCTATGTGTTTCGTCTTGGCATGATAGATTGGATTCATAGCCAGGAGTACACTACTCAGACTATCACATAGTAACTTCACTGGAGCATCTACCTATATGTCCAAATCATCCATAAGCTTAAGCAGCCATGAAATCTCGCATGCTGCCAATGCAGCACCCCTGTACTCTGCCTCAGTACTCGACAAAGCAACCGTAGGCTGCTTCTTGCTGCTCCAGCTAATCATGCCGCTACCAAATCCAAATGCATATCCACTAGTAGAACTATGATCATATGAGCAACCTGCCCAATCTGCATCTGTGTATCCAGTCAATATCAAGGGCTTATCTCTGACATAGAACAGCCCATACTCTATAGTGGACTTAACATATCTCATAATGTGTCTAATTGCATCCAAGTGCGGCTTTCTAGGCTTCTGCATAAACTGGCTTATGAGCCCTACAACATAGCTCAAGTCAGGCCTAGTAATGGTCAAGTAAATCAAACTGCCAACCATCTGCCTGTACATAGTCACATCCTCTACTTCAGCCCCAGTATTCATGTCTAGCTCGACATTCTGATCAAGAGGTGTATCGAACGGTTTGCATTCAGCCATGCCATACCTTCAGCATCTCTATGGAATAGTGCTTCTGCATCAGCCATAACCCATTGTCAGCTGGAATTGCCTCAATGCCTAAGAATTACTTCAGTTCTCCTAGGTCTTTCATGTCAAATTCAGATTTCAGCATCTTCATTACATGCTGTATGCCCAAGTCATCATCACCAGTGATTATCAAATCATCAACGTATATGACCAGCACTACTAAACCACTGTCAATCTTCTTTGTAAATAGGTTATGATCAGCCCTTCCAACAGCAAAACCCAATCTCTGCAAGTAGTTACTGATCCTAGCATGCCAAGCTCTCGGAGCCTGTTTCAGCCCGTACAAACATAATGCTGAAAATCAGGGTGAACATACCCTTCTGGCTGAACCATATAGACATCCTCTGCTAGGTCACCGTTAAGAAATGCATTCTTAACATCCATCTGCTGCAATTTCCAGCCTTTAGCAGCAGCCAAGGCAATCACAGTGTGTATAGTTGCCATCTTGGCAACAGGGCTGAATGTTTCCTCATAATCAAGTCCATACTATTGGGCATACCCCTTTGCAACTAGCCTGGCTTTGTATCTCTCCACACTGCCATCTGACTTGCATTTGATTTTGTAGACCCATTTGCAACCAATGGTCTTTTTTCCTTCAGGCAATGGTACTAAATCCCATGTTTTATTTTCAGCCAAGGCATTCATTTCTTCATCCATGGCTACACACCAATTCTCATCTTTCACTGCTTCAGTATACGTACTTGGTTCTTTGACCTCCATCACTTTTGTCATGTACGCATAATGCTTTGCAGAGTAGCCACTGTATGTCAACCTGTCAATAGGGTATATAACCCTCTGCGAGTGTCTAAACTGTGGTGCACTACTCGATTCCCCTCTCTCATGAGCCGGAATATACCTGCTCTGCCTTGTGCCAGGCGTATAGACAGTCGGAATACCAAGTTCACTGTCTAAAGTATCACCAGACTCATAGCCAGAAGTAATTCTGCCAGGTGTCATCATACCAGATGAATCCTCAATAACTTTCTCTTTTCCTTTGCTGTCCAAGACATCATGTCTCCCCCTCACTGACATACCGATGTCAGTGGACAGCGAGCTCCTCAATCTCCCTGTCCATGGGGATATTGTCTGACTACGAGGTCCTGCCATAACAGTACTCTGCTATAAATCAATTGTAGAGGCATGAGTGGAAGGAGTATCCGCTAGCACTGCAACTGGTGATACATACCAAGAACCCATCTCGTCAAAGATAACATCCCTGCTTACCAAAGTCTCCCTGGTAGAGGGATCATAACATTTGTATGCCTTCTTCTCCTACGAATATCCAATGAAAACACACTTATGTGCTTTGGGATCCAACTTCTTCCTTTTCTCATCTAGAATATGCACATAAGCAAGACAGCCAAAGACTTTCATGTGACTTACATCCGGCTTATAGCCATACAACTTCTCAAACGGTATCATCTCATGAATACCTGCAGTGGGAGTCCTGTTCAAAATGTATACTGCTGTCATAACAGCCTCTGCCTAATAGTAAAGTGGCATATGCTTTTCATTCATCATAGCCCTAGCAGCTTCCATCAGAATTCTATTCTTCCTTTCAGCTACTCCGTTTTGCTGTGGAGTGTAGCTGCAGGTGAGCTGCCTACGAATGCCATTTTCAGCCAAGAAATCATCAAATTCATTTGATAGATACTCCCCACCACTATCAGATCTCAAGCAAGAGATGTAGCATTCAAACTCCTTCTCAACCTGTGCTTTAAATTGCTGAAAAATAGCAAAGACTTCATCTTTTGTTTTCAATATGTAAAGCCAGGTATATCGACTGTAGTCATCAATGAAGGATACATAATATATGGAACCTCCCATAGATACATTATGAGCTGGCCCCCAAACATCAGAATGCACTAACTGCAATGGAGGTGTACTTTGTCGTACATGCTTGACAAATGGCAATCGTGACTGCTTACCGAACTGGCAAGCCTCGCATACATGACCAATATCTGAATATTGAAACTTTGGTAACCTTGTAACCAGCTGTTTCTTTTGCATAATATGTAGCCTTTGAAAATTGACATGCTTCACTCTCTTGTGCCATATTTCCAAATCCCTAACAGTGCCAGAACCATGGGCAAACATAGCTGAATTCAGCTCTCGCAAAGAAGCATCAAGAGTAAACATTCTGCCATTCCTGTGACCACGAGCTATCAACTTGCTGCCATTTCCAAATTCTTTAATAAAGCAGCCATGCTTATTGAATCTAACCTGCAAGTTCTGCTCCGTCATCTGACCAACAGATAACAAGTTCTTCGTAATTGAAGGGACATGCAATACATCATGCAAATTTTTCTTTCTACCATTATGGACCACAAGAGGCACTTTGCCTTTATGCTCAATGCTATGCTGCGTGTCATCACTTGTGCATACATAGCCATGCTTTTCAGCCACCATATCCGTGAACCAATCACCATGAGGGGTCATGTGATTCGACGCCCCTGAATCAATGTACCACACTGCATCATCAAATGATTTTTCAGCAGCCTTATCTTTGACATACTGCATGGCAAACAGTCTATCACCAGAGTCATCTGCCTGACTGGACGTAGCATAATGTCCATGTTGCTTGCCCTTCTAATTTCCCTGCTTCTTCCAGCAGTCCTTTGCAATATGCCCATACTTTTTGCAGTAGTGACAATCCTTATCTTTATTTGGATTGTCTGACTGACACTGCTGCTGCTATGAGCCTCTGCCACAGGAGTTAGATCTCCCCCTACCTCGAAAGTTTCCACCACCTCTTGCATTTGATGACTGCTGATTGCTATTACTGTAGGATGCATTCTGTTGGCCTCCTCTACCAGATCCATAGCCTCTACCACGGCTACCATGACCACGCTGATTCGAGTAAAAAATTGCTTCCTTATTCTTTGAGCTACTTGACCTGTAGCTAAGCCAAGCTTCACCTCTTCATGAATCAATAATGCAACCAGCTCATTAAGGTCAGGCATCTCAGCCCGCACAGATACTGAAGTGTCAAAAGACTTGTACTCCGGACCCAAGCCATTTAAGGTCACTACAATCATATCCTCATCTTCTACCTGTGAGCCAACAAATGCCAGCTGATCTGCTATGGTCTTAACCTCTGTGACATAATCTTGTATGGATCTGTTCTTCCTCTCCATGTTATTGAATTTCTTCAGTTGTATCTTCCTTGCACTTGTAGTTGTGCCATAGTATTTGACCAATATATTCCATGCATCTGCTGGGGATTTACAGTTCATGATCTGCATCACCATAGCATCTGAGACACATAATGACAACCAATGTAAAACCCTACGAGCTCTTTCCGTCCAAGCTCGATGCGCTCGTCTTTGATCAGCTGTAGGATTCCTATCTGGAACTTCAGGTTCAGCCTCAACACCTGTCACTAAGTCCCAATATCCTTTGCCTATCATAAAGTTCTCCATGTGGAACTTCCATATTGCATAATTTTTGCTATTAAGCTTTTCTCCCACAATCTGAGTTACATTATCAGTTCTATCAGCATTTGCCATGTTGTAGACCTTGCTTGACTACCTGCAAACCAAGATCTTCTTAACATTTCAACTTCAGCCCGAAACTGTTTATGACAGTTTTCTACAATTAATTGCAGTAAAAAAACTAGGGTATTTCAGCCCACTAACAATCCAAAACAGCTCACAACCAAGTGGCTTAACCTGTGAGTAAAACAATCAGTGCAAATACTATGTATTCACTTTGGTTTGAACTCCTGCAACCTCACTGCCAGGGTACATATATGTAGTATGAAAATTGTAATTCTGTGAGTGACCAGCAGTGATTTCAAGCCCAAAACTGAGTAGTATACATGTCATACATGTCCCAAACTTCCATAGATTGCTGCTAGTACATGTGTCAAGCCATGCATAGGCATAGAACCTCAAAACAGTATATAACTAGCATATATGAATATCATAAATAAATTCCCAGATTTCAAACAGCCAATGCACTGGAAATAGGGATTAATTTCAGTCCCAAAAACCCATAAACCATTTGCATCACTTCCATTTCCAATGCTCAAGCATTCAATAGTCATAGTCCAAGTCTTCAGGTACCTGTGGAACAAACCAAGCCAACTAGTTCTTCAGAAATAACCAATTAGTGCTTTATGTCTGCAAATTTTTTTCATTTTTCAGCCTATCACAAGCTCTCAGATCAGGCCATTCCAAGCTCCAAGTTTATGTCAAAATACCCAAGAAATATGACATGTCTTCTACCAAGCATCAAGTGCTACATTCAAGTTCAATGTACATGCCAAAGAGCATCCAAAAATGCAGACTTCCCAAGTGTATAATGTCACTGTAAGTTCAATGACAGTTCAGCCCTAGTATTCAGATCTGTACACCTCTATTACAGCTCCCACATGAGCTCGCACAAGAGTAATAATAAGGTATACCCTTCAAGAACCTTCCTTGGTATGCATCCAAGCTCTATGCCACCTGACAAGTGCTATACTTCTTGAATCTCAGCCAATGAGAGCAGCCTGTTCATAGGCACAGTCCGCACAGACTGTTCAGAGTATATTCAGATCAGATTTTTCCACTTGTTGATGCTCAATGGAGCTTTGGTGAGTCTCTAGACAAGCCACACTCTTGGTGATCCTCAATGGAGCCTTGGTGAGCAGTCCATGTGCTGAATCTCAGCCATGGAGTTCAGCCTGAAAATAGGCGCAAACACATTGGCTGGGCAGATCTGTGCTGCTGCACATCTTGCTTATTACTATAATAATAATGCACTCACTGGTGCTCAATCAGTCCTTGGAAGGCTCCTCAGCAAGCCACAGCTCCTGCTTCAAGCAATGAGACTCCAATGCTTCACAGTACATACCTCTGTGTGACCATTGATGGAAATGACAGTCAGTCCTCTTCTTTTTCCAGCCCTTCAAGTCAGTCTTCAAGTCTTCTTCTTCAGTGCATTCCACCAGTGAGCCCATTCATGGCTCTGATACCATGTTAGATTTCATGGAAGCAGGAAGGAGAGCAACACGGAGTGAAGCAACATGCTTCCTCTCTCTATTCTTCTTATTATTCATTTAGCACACACATAGTGCATATACAACCTAAGGTCATAAAGACCATTCACACTAGAAGTAACACCGACTTATTTAATACACCTAACTGATCTAGCCAAACTAGCTGTGTCCAGATCATGTCGGTCAAACACACATGTACGAGCTTCATATTCTAACAGATAGAAGAAGACACTCTCAACCATCTGATGGACCAAAAAACAGGCCGGCACTGGCTCATGCACTAGCCGGACCTCGTCACTACGCACAAGACAACCCCTCGGCCTCGCGGCCAGGAGCGTCTATCAAAATCTCTGCCTTCCTAAACATTGCGTTTGTAATACGTTGTAGTCCAACTGATCCTAACCCAATATTACTCCTCAGAGGGAGTCCCTTTCACATAGTCAAAAGGCTCGAATCACATACACATGGGGTTCCTCCTACGGCTAAATGCCGTCAACCCTCTGCGACTCTCCTACACCTTGGGGATTGGCCCCTCGATGCGTCGCTCAACATATAGACATTTCGCACAAACGTCGCTCAAGGTACCCAATAAGCGTATCCAGGAATGTACCATTGTCCTTACTTGATTTCCCCTTTAGGATCCCACGACTAGCCTACAGCATGGGTATCTCACTGCCTCTCAACGTAGGTCATGTCCTCATAAACCAATTGCAATGCATGTCCAGGAGCTGATCACTGATACTTTTTAAATTCTTTTCACGCTCTATGCATTTGGTGGATGCCTAGTGCTCAAACATTTAGCAAACAATATTGTGCACAAGTGCAAAAACATTCTTTTAATGGTTTCCAACTACCGTTTGTGCTTCGTTGCATGGGCCTAGCACCGAGGTGATCCTCGTGCTACTAAGCTCTTAATTTTAATTATCATCCGTCCTAAATGCTATGCATAGAAATCAGCAACTTTCCCATCATTTCACACGGCATTTAGATATATTTCAACTCCTCTACCCTTCCCCGTTTAAATATTGCATCGTTGCATAGGTTTATAGGGTATTTTGACATCATTTTTTGTGTAGAAAACGGAAAAAGACACACTAGAACAAGAAAGTGGGGTTGAACTGAGGCAAATCCTCATGCTTCACTCCCCACAAACATTCACAAACATTGCTCTTATTTATCCTTATTTTTCGGAACCCAAAATATATTTTTTCCCTATTTTTTAGGGTTTTTCCACCATTTTCTTGTATTTTCCCTTATTTTTATGCATTATTTAATTACTAAAAATTCAAAATAGGTTATGGGCTGTGGCCCTTAGTTCCTTCTTGCAGAAAAATTAAAGTTTAGTTGATGTTCCTATTTACTTTCCCATTTTTATGCAAAAAACCATCATTTTCTCTTGTTTTTTCATGTTTTACGTGTTTTAGCATACTATTTTGAACCATAAAATGCATATTTTTTTGATTTTTTGATTATGACCAGCAAAAACTCATAGAAAACAGTAACATGAACAATTTTTATCCCACATGAACAGCATTTCATCAATCAAAAGCCATAAAAGCTCAAATTTCCTTTGAAAATTTTAAATTACCGCTTATTTGCGTGTTTCGGGTTTTATGTCCATGGCTGTAGATTTGGAAACCAGCAGCACTTCATGTCCAGCACAATCACCAATCATCATTTCCAGCCCGTGGAGCAATCCGATCCATGCCGGACAAGCTTCCATCATTCTTTCTTCTTCCTCCTTTTTCCCACATGAATTCCCTCTTAGAAGAGTGAGAGGGAGGAGAGAGAAAGACTAGATTTCTATCTTAGCATTCAGGCCATCAATTG
Organism: Lygodium microphyllum; assembly: GCF_053477565.2. Lineage (NCBI taxonomy): Eukaryota > Viridiplantae > Streptophyta > Polypodiopsida > Schizaeales > Lygodiaceae > Lygodium > Lygodium microphyllum. The sequence continues at coordinate 172,616,626 of NC_141139.1, forward strand.
ACGGGCGAAGGGCGGCGATAGAGTCAGCATTCAGGAGGGAATGAAGCCCCATAATCCATTGGGGGGGTTGTTTGCAGCAGGCAAGTTGCCTCTCCATCCTCCATGGCGCATTTTTCGGGCGCCATCTTCCTCCACGTTTTTTCATCCCTCTTCATTCTCTCTTCATGTTTTTTGCTTCATAAGGTGCATAAAATTTTTTGGGAGGGTCCAAACTCAAAAGGCATGCTCAAATTTGGCCTCCGAAGTGTCCACCTTTTCATATCTTGACCGTTTCCTTGGCCATTTCCCCGTCCGGACTCCGAATTGAGCTCTGAAAAATCCTGGGCGTCTGGCTTGGCATCCCGCATTGGCCAGTAACTCTTGCCAACTCACACGACTGTTTGAAAATTTATGAAAAATCAACAAGTGTCGCTCGGGCACCTTTAAAGCACTTTGGCGCTTAAAATCGTCCTAGATCGAGCCGCCGCCTTTGACAGTGAATATTTTTCCCTTGATATTCATAATTTTTTGCTATTTTTAAGCACTTTCCGGCACCAAAATTCCGCTCTCATTGGCGACCACGGGATAGGGCGACTCAGCCCGTCGAATCCACGAACATATCTGCACATAAACAACCAAAGAAGCATCAAGCTGATACAATACAAATATATAATAAACTCAACACAATGCTCCCCCTACCCTGGACAGAACCAAAGCATGATATCCACAAGGAATAGGCCTAGCATCATCTAATAGAAGATCCGAAGTGAGTCACTAACCAACTGCTCCAACACAGCCAAACTAAAAAACCTATCAAAGAGGTTGCCCTAAGTGGTAGTCTGAACTACTTACCAACTAAAGACAACACAACTAGGAGCTCCTACAAGGCTAGGACTCCTATAGCCTGATCAAAGAGTATTTTCTTTCAATACATGTCTTCTTTTAGGGTTTTTATTGGATGAACATACTTGGGCATGTAAAAAGGAGGGAGCTGAGCGTAGTGACCCAAGGAGAATAGGGCATCGGTTTCAGGACCTGTCTCAGCACCCAAGAACCTACCAAGCCCTCGCAAGGCGACACGTAATCCTTTTCTAACGCTCACTTTTATTTTCGCTCCAACCTTCCTTGTTTTGGTATTATTTTTCCAGCAAGAAGCCACCCCTAGGAAGACAAGGTATCGGCCCCGGGTCTGACTCGTCCCCAGGAACCTACCAGGCCCTCGCAAGGCAATGAGCAACTACCTATTCATTTCCATTTCTTCTCTTTTCTTTGATAGGGGTTAGAACCCCTTTTTACAAACCTTCGTATTTATATTCATCTTTTGGGATATTCAGGGTTTCTTGGTATCATCATTATTAGCTTCTGGCAGGCTTCTCTAACTGCCTCACTACTAATAAGAACTCTTAGAACGGTTGCCTAGCAGGCTAGCAGAACAGGGCCACTAAGACTTCCTTCTAAAACGGGTCTTTCGATGCCTGACAATGTCTTTACAGGAGGCAGTGACTACTCCGACCTTCCTCAAACATACTTAGCCTAACCCTGGGACTTCATGCCTTGGTTGCTGGTCCCCAACAAAAATGTATCCCCTCGACAAGTACAAATACACATATAACAGGAAAGAAAGGTACTCGTAAAGGAGAGGTATCACCTAGATTGGACACAAGAAGCTTCCATCACAGCAAAGGCTCCTCCAGGCTTCACCAAATTCCATGAATCACAAAACCTGTCTAGCACAACACTTAAAACAAAAACCCAATTAAACGCATCCGCACTAGACAAGGAAATGGCCCTCTTGGCCTAATGAAATAAAATACTTCACTACAAAACTAAATCGGCCCTCTTGGCCTAATGAAATCTGGAGGTAATATCCAAAGCAGCTAGCCTTCCTAGCTTAAAACTAGATAGGTCATTTTAGTCCACGTAATACTGATATCCTTGGCATATACATCACACCCTCTTAGACTACCCAAGGTGCCAAAGATAGCATATCATAGGTCCACTAGCCCCATGCTACTCATGCAGGTTAGCTAAAAGCTTGATCTTGTATTTTTTTTTCTTTTTTTCTTTTTAATCTTATGGTTGTCTTCTTGTAGAGCTACAAGTCCAAGCCTTTCCACAAATAACTCATCAATAAGACCGATCCCTTCTTGGGCACTATGAGCTGAATGAACAACCTTAGTGAGCTCGCATGTTCCACATTTATTGTAATCCGAATAACCTGGTCATTCAAGCGGCTGGGTGGCTCCTTTGGGAGAAAGAATCATAGCTTTTTACTCATTCAAACCTCCCCCTATTTGGGTTTTCACGTAGATCAGTGCTGCGACCCAAACTAGGTAGAACTTCAAGCCTAAGCATATCACATGGGTGTGTCCCAAGGCAGTGTATATGGTCAGATGTATATCCAATCTTACCCTCTTGGGGGTTCAACAGAATATATCCAGATGGGCACCTTGGCCTTGCATCTGACATTCCTGCCATACTTTTGGAGATTTTGGGTCTCCAAACCCATCTCACATTCCCCTTAATATTCTTGCATTCCCTCAATTTGCTGCACTTGTCTAACGAACTCAATGCAAACTTATCCCTATGGCTAAATGGCCTCACATCCTTACGACCTTTGTGAAGCACAGGTGGACTTTTAGCATTTTGCATCCTCTTTACAAAAGATGTCTTTACTTGTTTACGTCCATACTGCAAATTTTCTTCCATAAAAACCATGCTTTCACTGGAAGGAACAACATCCACCCGGAAGCATGATTCACTTAGAGATGATAAAGGTCTCTCAAAAGCCTTACTAACAACAAAATTAGAACCACACACAGAATTCTTATCAACACTCATAGGCCCATTGGTGTGATCCATATTTCCATCACAACTATCTCTCGTGGAAGTGTTGCAAGCCCTACTGGGATTTACATGGCTTGGAACCTGTTCACTGAGAGGCATGTCATTACTACTCATAAGATGACCATTTTTTGCTTTGAGATTTTGGCCACCAAGGTTCCCCTCATAGGCTACCTTGGTATCAACAAGTGACCTGTCTTCTTGCAGAAATGGTTGGAAGCTAGGATGCACGTGTATTGAGCGGGGAAAACTCCAAAAATTTTCCCAACATCTCTGAATATGACCCTCATAATCGATGGCATGCATTTTTGCTTCCCTTAACGACTTAGGATTCCGCAGTCCCACTTGGATTTGCATATTAATCTCTAAGCCATTCAAAAAGAGCTCACATAGCACATCATCTGGTAGTGCACTGGCTCTTCTTGGCCAAAGCCTAAGAATACTATCAAAGGCTCTAGCATACTCTTTAACAGAAGGATACGACTCCTGTCTAAACTGCATAAGCTGCCCCAAGACCTGAATCATAGGGAGCTTCTTTTCATACTCATCTAGAAATCTATCACAAGACTCCTCAAATGATTTGATCGACCCTCTTGGGAGGTTCCAATACCATTTCCTTGCCTCCCCCTTTAGGGTACTTGGGAATACAAGCATCCGATGTATATCGTCAAACCCACTTGCAATACAAGTTAGGTCGTATTCTCTTAAATGAATCATCGGATCCTCATTTGGCAACCCATAAAACACTGGGAGATCCCTATAAAGAGGAGGACATTTAGTCCTCCCTTTTGGGATCAAGACTGGGTCATTAAAATCTTTGTATTCCTCTTGACCTAATACCAGTGTATTAGGGTCTTTGACCTCTTCCATTTCCACCTTTACTGGTGTGGAAGAGTCACTAATTCCATGAACTTTCCTTTCCACCAACTCACAAAGTGGTTTAGGGAGTCCAACACTATGCAATAGGGAATCTATCGCATCATCTGCTAGTGGTGTTCTAGTAAGCCTATTCTCATCTACCACCTCTTTGCTAGAACTTAGGATAGGTCCTAATGAAATCTTCCTTACTAACAATGGTTTTCCACACACATGGACATCATCCAATGCTTTATGGATCTTGGCAATCACACTATGGTACCCAACTGCGTCGAGCACTAGCATCGGATGTATCTTTAGATCATAATCATCATGTCCTCCTATGTGCATATTAACCATCATTGTCACATTCTTTTCTATGACATTATCATCATGAATTATCATAGATGACTGTGTCATCTTAGCACTACTTTCACTTTCCCTTTTCTCTAATCTCCATGGGCTATTAATCTTAGAGGTAGCTCCATGGGTATTTTCCCATAGGGACCCAAACTCAAGCATGGTATCACTTTCAGGGCAAAGGGTAAAATAGTCAATCACCCAACGTGTTAAAGATCCCATTAGACTGTTCAAGATAGACAAAGTATCCTTTGGGTGTTGGGAATTTCTTGGATTGACCGTCATACTAATGACCAAAGTTTTTATCAGACTAACTTGATATCCACCGCTTCAAGGCGGCTATCGACCAATAAAACTAACAGGTCCCTTATGAGACCAAGATTCGGAGACCGCCACTTATCGGCAGCTCCCCACAGACGCACCACTGATGGACCAAAAAATGGGCCGGCACTAGCTCATGCACTACCCGGACCTCGTCACTACGCACAAGACCACCCCTCGGCCTCGCGGCCAGGAGCGTCTATCAAAATCTCTGCCTTCCTAAACATTGTGTTTGTAATACGTTGTAGTCCAACTGATCCTAACCCAATATTACTCCTCAGAGGGAGTCCCTTTCACATAGTCAAAAGGCTCGAATCACATACACATGGGGTTCCTCCTACGGCTAAATGCCGTCAACCCTCTGCGACTCTCCTACACCTTGGGGATTGGCCCCTCGATGCGTCGCTCAACATATAGACATTTTGCACAAACGTCGCTCAAGGTACCCAATAAGCGTGTCCAGGAATGTACCATTGTCCTTACTTGATTTCCCCTTTAGGATCCCACGACTAGCCTACAGCATGGGTATCTCACTGCCTCTCAACGTAGGTCATGTCGTCATAAACCAATTGCAATGCATGTCCAGGAGTTGATCACTGATACTTTTTAAATTCTTTTCATGCTCTATGCATTTGGTGGATGCCTAGTGCTCAAACATTTAGCAAACAGTATTGTGCACAAGTGCAAAAATATTCTTTTAATGGTTTCCAACTACCGTTCGTGCTTCGTTGCATGGGCCTAGCACCGAGGTGATCCTCGTGCTACTAAGCTCTTAATTTTAATTATCATCCGTCCTAAATGCTATGCATAGAAATCAGGAACTTTCCCATCATTTCACACGGCATTTAGACATATTTCAACTCCTCTATCCTTCCCCGTTTAAATATTGCATCGTTGCATAGGTTTATAGGGTATTTTGACATCATTTTTTGTGTAGAAAACGGAAAAAGACACACTAGAACAAGAAAGTGGGGTTGAACTGAGGCAAATCCTCATGCTTCACTCTCCACAAACATTCACAAACATTTCTCTTATTTATCCTTACTTTTTGGAACCCAAAATATATTTTTCCCCTATTTTTTAGTGTTTTTCCACCATTTTCTTGTATTTTTCCTTATTTTTATGCATTATTTAATTACTAAAAATTCAAAATAGGTTATGGGCTGTGGCCCTTAGTTCCTTCTTGCAGAAAAATTAAATTTTAGTTGATGTTCCTATTTACTTTCCCATTTTTATGCAAAAAACCATCATTTTCCCTTGTTTTTTTATGTTTTACGTGTTTTAGCATACTATTTTGAACCATAAAATGCATATTTTTCTAATTTTTTGATTATGACCAGCAAAAACTCATAGAAAACAGTAACATGAACAATTTTTATCCCACATGAACAGCATTTCATCAATCAAAAGCCATAAAAGCTCAAATTTCCTTTGAAAATTTTAAATTACCGCTTATTTGCGTGTTTCGGGTTTTATGTCCATGGCTGTAGATTTGGAAACCAGCAGCACTTCATGTCCAGCACAATCACCAATCATCATTTCCAGCCCGTGGAGCAATCCGATCCATGCCGGACAAGCCTCCATCATTCTTTCTTCTTCCTCCTTCTTCCCACATGAATTCCCTCTTAGAAGAGAGAGAGGGAGGAGAGAGAAAGACTAGATTTCTATCTCAGCATTCAGGCCATCAATTGACGGGTGAAGGGCGGCAATAGAGTCAGCATTCAGGAGGGAATGAAGCCCCATAATCCATTGGGGGGGTTGTTTGCAGCAGGCAAGTTGCATCTCCATCCTCCATGGCGCATTTTTCGGGCGCCATCTTCCTCCACGTTTTTTCATCCCTCTTCATTCTCTCTCCACGTTTTTTGCTTCATAAGGTGCATAAAATTTTTTGGGAGGGTCCAAACTCAAAAGGCATGCTCAAATTTGGCCTCCGAAGTGTCCACCTTTTCATATCTTGACCGTTTCCTTGGCCATTTCCCCGTCCGGACTCCGAATTGAGCTCTGAAAAATCCTGGGCGTCTGGCTTGGCATCCCGCATTGGCCAGTAACTCTTGCCAACCCGCACGACTGTTTGAAAAATTATGAAAAATCAACAAGTGTCGCTCGGGCACCTTTAAAGCACTTTGGCGCTTAAAATCGTCCTAGATCGAGCCGCCGCCTTTGACAGTGAATATTTTTCCCTTGATATTCATAATTTTTTGCTATTTTTAAGCACTTTTCGGCACCAAAATTCCGCTCTCACCATCAATATCCCCAGTTTATCTCGAGATGAGGACATCTCGATTCCTCTAAGGGGGAGAGAATGTAATATATCAAATATATATATATTGAATTTCTCCTTCTCACGTGGTGGCACATCGTGCTGGAAGTGTTGAGGGGGGATAGAGGAGCCAGCAAGCTCCTCACTGGAGCTTGCTCAGCTCCACGAGTATGCCCAGCGACACATCAAGGGGGGAGGATTCCCTCCCCTCCCCTATAAAGTCGAGGGTGGGCGGCAGAGACAAGGGAGGCCGTGAGAGAGTAGGACGAAGCCATCTCCCTATGTGTGTTGCTACCGAGGGAGGAGGAAGGCCTTGCTGCTATAGAAGGAGTCATGAGTGTCGGACAGTCATGAAGGAAGGAGGGGCTGGGTCGACGCCACCGTGGGGGACTCCGCGATGCGCCGCCGCCTGAAGCCTTATGTCATCCCGAGACGCCGGTTCCATCTACCTCCTGCCCGCCGTCAACGTCCATGTGGCTCTTCAGCTTTTCAGAAGTCTTGAAAGCTTCTTAGAAGCTTCCAAGGATTGGGCCTCCTAAGCCCCTTTCCTGTGGCTTAGGACTACCCTCCCCATGAGTTCCCTCCTAAGACCCCCCATATCCCTATTTACAGTAAACCAACCCCCCCTCCCCGGTTTTTCTTAGAACCTTTTCACCCCCCCCCCCCCCCCCCGCGGGTTTTTAAAACCCTCAAGTCCCCCTTCCTATACCCTTCCCTTACCATTTTTCCCCCTCCCGGTTCTACCCCTTAGAAATCCTTTCACCCCGCCCCGGTCTTAAGGCCTTAACCCCTTCCCGAGGGGCCGTTAAACCTCCACAACCCTTGGCCTCATAACCCACAAATCCCTTCCCCGTGCCTAAATTTGTAAAGTCCCTTCTTCTGTTTCTTTGAAACCATGTTGCACCCCCCCTCATTCTTTCTTTTTCCCCTTAACACACCCCTAAGCCCTTTTCTAACCCCGTGTCCCCTTTTCCTTACACACCCTTTTCCCTCTGCCCCCCCCCGTGCTAGAAGCCTTCACCCTTCACCTTTCCCCTATCACTCCGGGTTAAAATCCCTAAAATCTTTACTACCCCGTGTCCAAAAACCTCTCTAAAAATCCCCCTTCCTATATCTTTTACCCCAAGCTCAAAATTCTCCCAAAGTTCATATGGTTGCGAAGCCACACTCACCCATAACCTTTTTGCCGTGTATATACCCTATAGGGCTTTCTTAAGGCTTTATAGACCTTTCCCTCTCCGAAGAAGTTAAAAGTCTTATTATCCCTTCTCGTGGTCAATCCTTTAAGCAGCTCCTTACCTCGAAAGAGAGACGGTGGAAATCCAAAAAGGAGAGTCAAAGCTGTCTTCACATTCGAAGGATTACAACTGCGATGCCGCCTAAGAAAGTCCAAGGAGTAGATGCGGGAGGGTCATCTCCCGGTATCCATGTGGATATCTCACCCCAAAACTAGGTTTTTCCTTCTTAGTTTATATCGGTTTTAATTCAATCATACAAAGATGAATTGTTAGGGATAAGATATATTTTTTCCTTGTTATTTACGATAAAGGAGTTTAGTTTAACTGAACATACAAAAAATGATAATGTATAAAACATAGTTTCCTTCAAATAGCATCATGCATTGAAACAAAATTCGAGCAAGATTATCTACCTACTATAGTAGTATATTTCGGTTAAATCTTGAAGGTATAAAAACTGCATCTTGCACCATTAACCCCTATTCTTTTTTTGCAACGAATCACCATAGAAGATGAAATTCATGAAAGGTTTCTTACATTGCTTGAACTCTAGGAAGTTATCATTGCTAACCGCATATCTTAGCAAGGGAAAGATTGTTATTTGGCATGAGTTCGTTCACAAGGAAAAAGGAAGATTAATTGAATTTACCTAACCCCAAAGCATTAAAGTTTAGGACTGAAAAATCAATTGTCACAAGGATAACAAGTCGTGCCGAGGTGATCTCAATATTACCTTCTAAAAGTTAACCGAATTAATGTAAAATTATAAATACCTATGCTACGAAATATACCTTGGAAATGATTTAAAAACCAGGAAATGTTTATACCTTAAATACTTTCCTACCTTCCCTGATTGTAGAGTCAATAAATCGTAAATAAAAAAAGAACTAGGGTTTGTCCCTGAGGTTCTTAAAAAGAGATCCTAGGTCTGACAAACGTCAGCTTAAAGAGACTAAAACGGATTGTTTCATCGTATAATATGATGCACGACATGCGCAGCAAGTACGAAATCATACGATCTTGTGATTGATTCACAAGAAAGAAGGTTAAATACCTTCAGCAAGGATGGCGGATCCTTACACAAGTTATCTTGCAAAAGGATGTATTCTTTGATATCCTTCTAAATAAGGAAAGTTAAAATCCGGAAACTTAAGTATCCAATGAACTTTAGGGTTGACCAATTTGGGTTAATAGGGTACGCCCTAACCCAGAATATAAGAGACCTTGCCAAGTTGCAAGACACCCTGGAACGAGTGGTGATGCATTCTAAAGGAAAAAATCATTCCTTAGCAGTTTGCCAACAACAAGATCGGTTAATGTAAGTGTTTGTGCTTGCTAGAGAATTTAGAGCACTATTTGATTTATAAATTATAAATTAAATGAATATCTATGCTTCAGGTTGAAGGCCTGAAGGGAGAGGCAGCTTCAGTTACCCCCGACTGCCTGCCTGACCCTAACCAAGGGGGTTGTTTACCACGCCGGGAACATGGACCGAACCCACCACGAGAGGTCTCTCCGTTGAGCTCTACTTGGAGCAGGAGGACGCTTGGGTGCCAAGGGGGGCTCTGGCCGTAAATCCCTCACCTTCCGGGTCCTGCACAAGAGGCTAACGTGACTCGGGATTGGATCTTGAGGCCCGCATACTAGTTTACGGGCGGAAGCTTGGAATAGTGATCCCTGTGGATTACTGGATAGCCTTCTGGGGGATTATGGACAAGCCTTGATGCCAGGAGGCATATTCCACGGTGGATTCCGTGCCACGGTGGATTCCGTGAGGTTTTACGGTGGATTCCGTAAACTTAGATGACTGGGGCTCATACACAAAGAGGATTCTTTGTGTGAGAAGTTGTTGGGGACGCCTGTCCTTTTCGGGCGTTTCATTATTTAGTGTGTACATGGGTGATTCCATAGCGGGTGATTCCGCAAAATGCATATTAAATTAATAAACGTTTATGAGTTTAGAGTGCGCACTCGTAATAAATTAAGGTTAGGATTTATTTCTAACCAGTTGATTTATTTATGTAGCTGAAGACTGCTAGTTATTCACTTTTGTAGGTTTAATTGTATTATTTTACTAACGATTGTGAATGCTTCAGTTGATGTGTAGAGATAGCAGCAGTGGTGGAGGAAAGCATTGGAGTTTAGCGAGTATTCGACCTTTGGACTATATTTTGATAGGCGCCACGCCTATATTTTGTTATGTCTATTGAGACATTGATTATTGATTATTATTTTGTATGCGCCTATGCGTACGGATATGTTATTTCTATTTGGACATTGAGATTGGGCGTGCCAGACTCTATGGGCACCGTCCATTAGCTTTACTTTCCTATTTTTGTAGAAAGCAAACTCAAAAGCTAAAAGCTTGTCATATTTTTGTAAATTGGGCTATTATTGAGCATGAAGATTGAAATATACATAAAATACATGCTTTGTGAAGCGCTCACACAAGGCATGGGGGAGATTGAACCCAATTTGTCTCTTGCCTCTTGTTGTGCATGCTTTTACATTGTTTTTTGTGCAAAAAGGTAGAGTTCATTGTTCTTGGGGACCTTCCGGGATTCACCACGTGAGCATTCTGCGTCCGATCTGCGCACCAGTGGTATCAGAGCGGAGCAGAGATCAAGAGCTTCCAATCTCTACCAATCTCGGGCGAAGGCGGAGCTCCAAGAACAAACGGGCTCTACAGTCAATCTCATCGCGAACCGTCGATACAGGCAGACTTCTGGCGATCAAGAACCCCTGTTTCTACTGTCAGATCGCGAAGGACCAGGCTTTGTAGGCGGAGGACCACACATCCATCTCCTTCATCAAGTCGTGAAGAAACAGTGAGGAAATTTATAATTTATCTTTTTCAAAGCTTAATTACTAAGCTTATAAGCTTAACAAGAAGCTTAATAGCTTCACGATTATTCGACGTGGTCTCTGAGGAAGGCCGAAAATTTCGCGACGTGGAAAAAAAAACGGCCCCTCCCCTCACGAAATCTGACGACTTGCTATTAAGCTATTTAAGCTTAATCTCCTAAGTTAAGCTAAGCTTTCTGCAAGTCACACAGGGCAACAAAGTCGACAAACTCCAAGTCCTGCACCGCAAAAGTCAAGTTCTGCAAGTCACTTGGAATCAAGTCCTGCAAGTTCATCAAGTCGGCCTAAGTTCTGCAAGTCTGTAACTCTGCAAGTCGGCTAAGTCTGCAACTCAGCAAGTCAGACTAGTCAACTGGAATCAGAACTGACTAGTGCTTAAAACTCCTCGAAGATTTGTTCCTATACAAAAACTCTGAACTGGAAAGTTGTTCGTGGCAAGGTGTTCTACCTATCTACAAGTTCGTTGAAGTACTTTCAGCAAACGAAGACGGAAATATTGCAGATTTTCTGAAAATTGACAAAGAAATACCCAAAAATACATAGCCTTATAACCCCGAATTTGAGCTACGCTCATCCCGCTAACCTGATTTTGAGTGAGAAAGGTTTATTGAGTTTTACAAGATGACTACCCCACATATGGATGATCCTATGGCTGAAGACGACCTACCTGAGCCTACCATGGAACAAAAGCTGGATCTAATCATGCTACAATTGGAAGAAGAGCGAAGGGCTAGGCAAGCATTGCAAGCGCAATTGACAAAACTACAAAGAGCATCCACCGATAAAGAAGAACCTCAAGCTGAAGATTTGATTCGTCGTACCATCGACGCCACTCTTGAAGCACAAACCATTCGCAAGGAATCCAAGATAAGTAAACGAAGTTTCAAGTTTCGCACTTTCAATGGCATACGAGAAGGAAAGACTGTTTTATCATTTATTAGCCAGTTTGATGACTATTTCCATGAGGAAACTTATCCCGAAAAAGATAAAATCAAGTGTGTTACTAATCATTTGATAGACAGAGCATCACTTTGGTGGACTGTAGTACGCAAGAGCATAGAATGTCTTGCTACTTGGGAAGATTTCAAGAAGAAGTTCATGCAGAATTTCCTTCCACCGCAATTTCATGAGAAGGCTATCAAGCAATGGGATTTACTTCAACAACGGGATCGTGAGCCTATTCCACAGTATACAGAGCGTTTTTGGAATGCACTCCTACAGCTACGCATGCTTGAAGACATACCAGAGACGACACATAAGCGGAAGTATATGTCTGGACTTCTTGGACATTACTACGTTGAAGTGAACATGTTCAAGCCTGCTACCCTTGAAGACGCCATCTCACTAGCTCATGACACTGAAGATAAGTTACGCGGAAGTGGTGCGCAGATCGGACGCAGGTAGCTCACGTAGTGAATTCCCAAAGGTCCCCAAGAACAAAGCACTCTACTTTTTAGCACAAAAACCAATGTAAAAACAAGCACGACATGAGACAAGAGACAAATTGGGTTGAATCTCCCCCATGCCTTGTGTGAGCGCTTCACAAAGCATGTATTTAATGTATATTTCCAATCTTTTTGCTCAAAAATAGTCCAATTACAAAAATATGACAAGCTTTTAGCTTTTGAGTTTGCTTTCTACCAAAAATAGGAAAATAAAGCTAATGGACGGTGCCCAAAGAGTCTGGCACGCCCAATCTCAATGTCCAAATAAAAATAACATATCCAGGCGCATAAGCGCATACAAAATAATAATAAATAATCGATGTCTCTATAGACATAATCAAAATATAGGCGTGGCGCCTATCAAAATATAGTCCAAAGATCGAAAACCCGCTAGACTCCAATGCTTTCCTCCGCCACTGTTGCTATCTCTACACATCAACTGAAGCATTCACAATCGTTAGTAAAATAACACAATTAAACCGACAAAAGTGAATACCTAGCAGTCTTCAGCTACATAAATAAATCAACTGGTTAGAAATAAATCCTAACCTTAATTTATTACGAGTGCGCACTCTAAACTCATAAACGTTTATTAATTTAATATGCATTTTGCGGAATCACCCGCTATGGAATCACCCATGTACACACTAAATTAATGAAACGCCCGAAAAGGACAGGCGTCCCCATCAACTTCTCGCACAAAGAATCCTCTTTGCGTATGAGCCCCGGTCATCTAAGTTTACGGAATCCACCGTAAAACCTCACGGAATCCACCGTGGAATATGCCTCCTGGCATCAGGAAGAGACAGACTACCACAACAATTCCAAGCCAACGGTAATTATGGATCTAAACAATTCAATTCCAATTTTAGAAGGTTTAATCCAGGTCGTTTCTCATCACCATCTTTCCGCAAGAATTGGCCTAAACCACCTGCATTACCATCCAATGTCAATCGAAATCCTAAGCCTATTCCACAAGCAAATCCAAATGTACCCAGACTTCCAGCCATTGCAAATAATGTAACCAAAGCCAAGCCAATAGTATGCTACAAGTGTCACCAACCGGGGCATCTCGCAGCAAATTGTCATTCAAAGAAGCCACCAGCACATATCAACTATCTTGGAGCCATGGATGAAGACGAGCATGAGGATATGCTAGATTTCACTGAAGATGAGGATGATCCTACTACTACTTCCGATACTTTACCAGGTATGCCTACTCCACATTCATTGTTGACTATGAAATGTATGGTGCATGGAAAAGAAAGAACAATATTGCATGATGACGGTAGTACCCATGACTTTATTTCAAAAAAATTGGTAAAGAAATTGAAATTACATACTGTACCTACGCATTATCGCATAAAAGCTACATTTTTAGGCACTAGATACAATGGCACACAAGAAGTTCAAGATTTAGAAATTCAAATTGGTTCATACATTGAAAGAAGAAATTTCTTAGTTGTCCCATTACAGTCAAGTGACATTATTCTAGGAATGCCATGGAGACACCAGCATAATCCAAATATAGATTATTCCATGCACACAATGAATATTAATTTTCAAGGAAAATCTATTACATTATATGGTATGCATGCATCTCATATTTTTCCACTGCTTTCGCATACTCAAGCAAAACGTGCATTACGCAAGAATACTAAATCATATCTCATTTGGGTGAATGAATTGCATGCAAAGGAAAATCATATGCACCCTAGGCATAAGGAATTTCTTGCATATTTTAAGGACTGTTTTGCAGAAGACCTACCACCAGGTTTACCACCTTCACGTCCAGAAGACCATAAGATTGATTTAATTCATGGCACACAACCACCTTGCAAAGCACCATATAGGCACAATCAAATAGAGCAAAAAGAAATCCAGAGTCAAGTTGAAGAATTACTAAATAGAGGCTTAATTCGACCTAGCAGTTCTCCATTTGGTGCACCTGTACTCTTAGTCAAGAAAAAGAATAATACCTATCGTATGTGTATTGACTACCGAGCATTAAATAAGATCATTGTAAAGAATAGGTATCCTATACCTAGAGTTGATGACCTTATGGACAAACTGCAAGGATCTTCTATATTTAGTAAAATTGACCTTAAGTCTGGATATCATTAGGTGAGGCTAGATAAATCTGACATATTTAAGACTGCATTCAGAACACAGTTTGGCCATTACGAATTCTTAGTCATGCCATTCGGATTAACTAATGCACTTGCTACTTTCAGTAGAATGATGAACCGTATCTTTCTGAAATATCAATATTGTGTGATTGTTTTCTTTGATGATATTTTGGTGTTCAGTCAAAGTGAAAAAGAGCATTATGAGCATTTATCATTAGTTTTTCAATTACTGAAAGAAAATCAATTGTTTGCAAATCCTGAAAAGAGTGAGTTCTTTAAGACAGAAATAGAATATTTAGGTCATATTGTATCAAAAGAAGGAATTAAAGTTGATCCTAAGAAAATTGATGCAATATTGCATTGACCTGTTCCTAAGAATGTGCATGAATTACGCTCATTCCTTGGTCTTGCTAGTTTCTATAGGAAGTTTGTACGTAATTTTTCATTACTTGCTTTACCATTAACCAAACTTCTTAAGAAAGGAATTGTTTATCAATGGACTGAAACTCAGCAGAAATCCTTTGATTTACTGAAACGTGCATTAACCAATCCCCCTGTTCTACAATTGCCTGACTTTAATAGACCATTCTTTCTAGTTGTGACCGATGCTAGCGGATCAGGAATAGGAGCCGTACTAATGCAAGACAACCATCCAATAGCATATTCTAGTTCTAAGCTGAAACCCTTTGAGCTCAAATATTCCACTTATGACAAAGAACTATTAGCAGTTGTACAAGCATTAAAACAATGGAAGCATTATTTAATGGGTTCAGAATTCATGATAAAGACCGACCAGCAAAGCATTAGACATCTACTTAGCCAACCCCAAATTTCTGACCGTCATATCAAATGGGCTTCCTTCATTCAAAGTTTTCATCCTATCATTCAATACCAACCTGGAAAAGAAAATGTAGTTGCTGATGCATTGAGTAGAAGACCTGCAATTCATAATATTTCTATCATATCTTTTGATTCTTTGATTGCTATGAAAGATACATATCACCAGGATATTACTTTTCATTCTGATTGGCAAAAATTAGTTCAAAATAATTTCATTCCTGTTGATTCATTGTCATATAATGATGGATTTATGTTTTTTGAAAAGAGACTGTGTGTTACTATTCCATTCCGATCTTTTGTTTTGAATGAAATTCATTGTCCCCCATATCAAGGTCATAGAGGTATCATATCTACATTACGCATGTTAACTGAAGATTTTTATTGGCCGCATATGGATGCAGATGTATCTAATTTCGTTTCTGAATGTTTGATTTGTCAAAGAATAAAGAGACATCATGGTAAACAGTATGGATTATTAATGCCTTTGTCTATTCCATCTAAACCTTGGGAACATATTTCTATGGATTTCATTACTGGTTTACCAAATACTAAATCTAACCATGACATGATTTGGACAATTGTAGATAGATTTAGTAAGCAAGCATATTTCATTGCATGTAAGAAAACTTTAACAGCATCACAAGCATCACACTTATTTTTGAAAACTGTTTTTACTAACCATGGATTGCCAAAAGTAATTATTTCAGATCGTGATTCTAGATTTTGTAATAATTTTTGGATTACACTGTTTGCAAATCTAGACACAAAGATTGATTTCTCATCTGCATTTCATCCAGAAACAAATGGACAAACAGAAGCCACAAATAGCACCATTCTAGATCTTTTACGTGCATATACTATCTCTAAACCTCATACATGGGATACTCATTTACATTTATTACAGTTTGCATACAACAATACACCGCACACATCTACAAAGAAAGCACCTTTTGAAGTTATTTATGGATATAGATGATTTACACCTGTTGCATCTTTGTCTAATAGAATTCAGAGTGTTGATGATATTGCTACTATGCATAACAGTATTTTTGATGAGGTTAAGGATATGATTGCTAAAGCCCAACAATCATATACCAAACAAGCTAACAAGAAAAGACAAGCCATGAATTTCAAAGTTGATGATTATGTTTGGCTTAGAATAGAAAAGCGTAGACTGCAAAGTGTAGATAGACATCCAGTTGTCAAATTAGCTCCTAGATTCTATGGACCATTTAGAATCATTCATAAGATTAATGATAATGCATTCAAGTTAGAATTGCCATCTCACTGGAAAATTCATAATACATTTCATATTAGTTTATTGAGACCATTTAGAGGCCAATTACCTATCCACCCTGTTTATGAAAATCCACCTTTACTAGAAGAAGAGACTGAAATACTTGAACCAGAAGCCATCATAGACACTGACTACATGACCACTAGAACTGGCCGAAGGTATTCTAGATATCTCGTAAAATTTAAGAACCATCCTGTAGAGGAAGCACAATGGATACATGCTAGATACTTAAATGCTTTCCCCACTCTGTTAGCTCCACATTGAGCTAATAGCAATTGAGGTCAATTGCTATCCCACCCCGGGGGTATGATGCCAGGAGGCATATTCCACAGTGGATTCCGTGAGGTTTTACGGTGGATTCCGTAAACTTAGATGACCGGGGCTCATACACAAAGAGGATTCTTTGTGCGAGAAGTTGATGGGGACGCCTGTCCTTTTCGGGCGTTTCATTAATTTAGTGTATACATGGGTGATTCCGCAAAATGCATATTAAATTAATAAACGTTTATGAGTTTAGAGTGCGCACTCGTAATAAATTAAGGTTAGGATTTATTTCTAACCAGTTGATTTATTTATGTAGCTGAAGACTGCTAGGTATTCACTTTTGTAGGTTTAATTGTATTATTTTACTAACGATTGTGAATGCTTCAGTTGATGTGTAGAGATAGCAGCAGTGGCGGAGGAAAGCATTGGAGTTTAGCGAGTATTCGACCTTTGGACTATATTTTGATAGGCGCCAAGCCTATATTTTGTTATGTCTATTGAGACATTGATTATTGATTATTATTTTGTATGCGCCTATGCGCACGGATATGTTATTTCTATTTGGACATTGAGATTGGGCGTGCCAGACTCTATGGGCACCGTCCATTAGCTTTACTTTCCTATTTTTGTAGAGAGCAAACTCAAAAGCTAAAAGCTTGTCATATTTTTGTAAATTGGGCTATTATTGAGCATGAAGATTGAAATATACATAAAATACATGCTTTGTGAAGCGCTCACACAAGGCATGGGGGAGATTGAACCCAATTTGTCTCTTGCCTCTTGTCGTGCATGCTTTTACATTGTTTTTTGTGCAAAAAGGTAGAGTTCATTGTTCTTGGGGACCTTTCGGGATTCACCACGTGAGCATTCTGCGTCCGATCTGCGCACCAAGCCTACGGGCGGCACTCCTTGTATTTCAAAGATAAAAATGATGATATGTTAATAAAGAACTTGTTTGATATTGTTTTTCTATGTCATGTGATAAGATTACGTGAAGGAACTAGTGCTTAACGGATTAATTAAAGAAGCTGATTGTTACATGTCAAATTAATGTGTTAGATAATTACATAACTAAAACAAATTGAGGAAAGTGCGGAGGATGGGCCATGGGTCCGTCCTACGGTTGGGTGGTCCCGGTTAGCCGGGAACTTATCTCAAAGAACAGAGGAATGATCGTCAAAGGACATACACAACAAAAGTGTTGACCTAGAGTGATGTCTTAACCGATTTACGCTATTTTAGGGGAACGGAATGGGACTATGCCTTATGGTAGAGAGGTTGAGCTTTGCATCCCTCTCATTTCCCATTCTCCTTGAACCAAGTGCAGCGTGAATCCGCTTCGGACCTAGCGTTTCTGCGTAAAGTAGTTCGCTTGGGTCCGACGCTAGTTGCTGTTAGGTAATGACCAATCAGGAAAACCCTAATTCCGGTCGACCCTAAGTGGGAACGGCCAGAATACTTCCGCTACGTTGGAGACGCGGTAAGCCCTAGATCGCAAATCCCGTAACATTCCATGGGAGTGCCGGGCGGAGCTTTCTAGACATCCTTCCTGACGGACTGCTAAGACGTGTCCTGGATGATGCTAGTGGATTCTTTACATATGCAGCTCACCATTATGCTTATATGGTGAAACTAGTTGAGGATGTTGAGCCCACTTGCTTTGAGAATACTGTTGGTCATACTCATTGGGATGCAGCAATGGATGAGGAGATGGCTGCATTAGAGGCCAATAAGACTTGGGATCTAGTATCATTGCCAAAGGGCAAGAAAGCTATTGGATGTAAGTGGGTTTATAAGATTAAGCACAATGTAGATGGTTCTATTAGTAGGTACAAAGCTAGGCTGGTTGCAAAAGGCTATGCCTAGACATATGGCATAGATTATGATGAAACCTTCAGTCCAGTTGCTAGGATGGCAACTTTCAGATGTGTGATTGCTTTGGCAGCAACCAAAGGTTGGAGGTTGCAGCAAATGGATGTGAAGAATGCCTTCTTGCATGGTGATTTGCAGGAAGAAGTGTATATGGATCAGCCAGTAGGTTATGAAGATTTAGAGTATCCCATGTATGTGTGCAAGTTGAAGAAGGCACTCTATGGGCTCAAGTAAGCACCTAGAGCATGGTTTGACAAGATCAGAGAGTATTTGGTCAATATTGGCTTTTATGTTTTTGATGCTGATTACTCACTTTATATGAGAAAGGGAGATGTAGGTTTGGTCATCATAGTCATCTATGTGGATGACTTGATTATTACAAGTGATAGTGATAGTAGGATTGTTGAATTCAAGGACTCTGTGAAGAAGAAGTTTGAGATGAAGGATTTAGGTAAGCTAAGGTACTTCCTTGGCATTGAGGTGATTAGATGTGATGATGGTATATGGCTGTCCCAAAGACAATATGGCTTGGATATGTTGTCCAAGTATGGTATGACAGCATGCAAACCACTTTCAGTCCCGTTGGAGCAGAATGTAAAGTTGAGTGCTGATGTTGAGGATGAGATAGAAGACCCTACTATGTTCAGGAGGATAGTGGGGAGTTTGATCTACATGACCATTACAAGGCCAGACTTGAGCTACGTAGTTGGTCTTGTGAGTCAATTTATGCAAGTGCCTAGAAAGCCACATTTGGATGCAGTTATATGCATATTGAGATATGTGAAGTCCACATTACATTATGGACTTTTCTATGAGGCAGGTACAGATGTACATGTATTTGGATACACAGATGCAGATTGGGTTGGTAGTATGTCTAATAGAAGATCTACGAGCGGATACATGTTCTCTCTTAGTAATGCAGCAATTGCTTAGAGCAACAAAAAGCAATCTACAGTTGCTTTGTCGAGTACAAAGGCTGAGTATAGAGGTGCTGCTGTTGCAGCATGTGAGGTAGTATGGCTACAAAAGTTATTGGCTAATTTAAATGTGTAGGTGGAAGGTCCAGTTGTCATTTATTGTGACAACATGAGTAGTATACAGTTGGCTAGGAACCGTGTGTTCCATGCCAGGACAAAACATATTGAGGTATACTACCACTTTGTGAGAGAGAAGTTACTAGTAGGTGAGATTGACTTGGTGTATGTCAGCACACAGGATCAGATAGCCGACATCTTCATGAAGGCATTGGGTACAGAGAAGCTTCAAAAGTTTCGAAGCTTACTTGGAGTTGCAGAGATGCAGTTGAGATTGAGGGGGAGTGTTGAGATGACAAGCTCAACACATGCGGACATTAATGATGGACCGCCTGGTTAGATGGGTCCATACATCTACACTTAGTACGTCTACACTTAGCACGTCTACACTTAGCATGTCAGTGGTCAGTATGACTCTCACATGGCCACTGACTCATTACTTATTATATTTAGGTTGTTACACCTATTTACAGCTGGAATAGTTATAGCGCTAGTCGACTAGTGTAGTCGGTTATGCATTGTTTGACTTAGTAGGCTACTTTCCTTTATGTTGTATCTTATCTGTACTTAGTGTACATTGTAAAGAGTGTGGAAGAAGAAGAAGAAACCAGCAAGAAAACGTTTTGGCCTCCATCTCTCTTCTTGTCTCTTGAGTGAGCTTCTCCTTGTGCATTTTGTGTGTGTTCGGCGCAGCATCTTGAGCAAGTCCCTCCACCACGTGATTCTTGACAAATTTGTGACGTTAATAGTGATAGTAATAGGGAAAAAAAGTTTGTGGTAGGGCAGCAAGCTACCCTACCACAAATAGCACTATGTGCTATATTTGGGCCATACAAAACAATTTCAATAATGTGTACAATGCTCATGTAAATAAAGGCAAAATTTACTTGAATCATAACACTAATACATGAAATAAATACATGATCATATAATGAAAGCGACCGATACAACCATGGCAAGATACTACTACTACATAGAAAATGCCTACACAAATCATGTGACCAGAAAAGAAGATTATGTGAGCTCTAGGGATCCAAGGACGAGCTATAGATCCTCGCCATTCAAAACCTCATCCCACCGCAAAGGAGCATTGAATGGACTCTGCAAAAAAAGAAACAACTACACATTAGTCCACCATACAATAATGCATTTTAATTAAACTTATTAACTACGGACAAGAAAGATGAGTGACTTACAAGGCCGCCGCATCCATACAATCGGTCGATCAATGCAATGAGACCGTGTCTCTTTGCATATCAAGTCTCTAAGCCGGTGGGATCAAGATTTATAATGGAATGATGCAAAGAAAACAAATTACAACAGTTAGAAATACGATTGTCAGTACAAGGGATATTGCAAGAAAATAAGCAAGTCGAACAAAAGAAAAACTTACAAAATCCTCTAGATATGTCCTGTGGCCACCACTCCCAAGATGATGGACCACTCCTGCCTCCAATCGTGCCCTCGCTGCCTTGCGCTGCTATCTCCAACGTCCTGGAGAATCTGTAGCCTCCTCCTTGAGTTGGCGCTAATCATCCACGTCTAGCCACTCAGGCTTTGAGGCCCCACTCTTAAGTGCCTTGCATGCTTTCAATCGTCTGTGTGACATATACGCACACATGCACTCCATCATCCAGCCCGTGGAAAACCTATCTGCTACGACTGGTACTGGAAACTAAAGGATGCTACTATGTAGTCCTTGCTCCCCTCGGGTATGTTCTTCCAA
This sequence comes from Lygodium microphyllum, assembly GCF_053477565.2. Lineage (NCBI taxonomy): Eukaryota > Viridiplantae > Streptophyta > Polypodiopsida > Schizaeales > Lygodiaceae > Lygodium > Lygodium microphyllum. The sequence goes on from NC_141139.1 coordinate 172,637,955, forward strand.
TGATCCAAGACATTGTGCCCAGAAACTTGTTGGCACAACTCTCTCATATGAGCCATCACCCTCCTCTCCTCATCATTCATGATGATGACTTCTGTCCTATCATCTACAATGTATCCATACCCCTCTGGGGTATGCCTAAGATGTATCCTCTCCCACTTGCGACCATGCTCCTGGGCATATCCACTAGACCCTGTACATCTTGTGTACCTACGAGGGTAGTATCTCTCACAGTAGCACCCATTGGGGTGCCACCTGCGAATGGTTGAGCACAAGCTGGAGTGGCTGGAGTAGACGTCCCCACATGTGTGACAAATCCTACAGGTGATGTAACTCCAGTAGAATAATGAGACGGAGACATTGCGTTGGTATCTCCACAACAACCACCTGAGCCACGCTCTCTCGAACCGCAACGAGAGCGAGGAGTAGCACCTATATCCAGAGCCGATTGCGGACTCATTGCATCCAAGTCTAGAGCATTGATCTCATTTGCTGGAAACTGAAGCATTAGAGTGCACCAAAGTAGATCTAATACAACGACCTGATGGTTTCCTAGTCCACCATATCTCTGAATCGAGCCATCTAATTTGGAGACATACGCCTGAAGATCTCCTATAGCTCCTCGTTGCTCATCCCTTGACTCATTCGTGCTTATCTAAATATCCACAAAGGTAACCTACATAGACAAAAATTGATGTTAGCATAATCAATATAAATCATACAAAGCACAATAATATAAATCTTTAAAAAATGGTCTTACTTAAAATGCATATCCTATGTACCCTTATAAGCGATTCGTCAAAAAATTGAGTAGGTGGATGCTCTAAGTATGAAGTACCCTATGGTCCCATGTCAATCTCTTGACACAACTCCACATACAGTGAAAGGTCGATAGACATGTCACCACAAAAGGATGAGTCCACCTCGTTCTCAAAGAATTCTTGGACTTCTGTATTTCCATCATTGTTACTCGATGCTGGCTCCTCTACATGCTCCAAGCTTTTGATATCCTCCACCCCTTGCAATATCAACCCCTCTATTTGCATATTGTCCTCATCTATTCTCGGAACATTGCTTTGATCATATACTCTCGCACTTTGGGGAGCTGAAGGTATAACATACCACTGTTAGAATATCAAGCTCATATTATTCTCCTGTTAGTATGTATGATTGTTAACCTTGTCCAGCTGCATCAGCAAAGTGTGGGACATTAAATAAGTCAGTGGTCTTAGATCTAGTGTGAATGATCCTACGGACCTTAGTACTATTGTATACACTTATTCTATGTGTGTGGCTATGAGATAATGAATGAATGGAAGAAGAAGATAGCATGTTTTCTCTTCACTCTATCTCTGCCTCTCTCAATCTCAACATGGTATCAGAGCCATGCCAGGCGGGCTCTCTAGAGCAGCAGGAAGTCAAGAAGACTTGCAGGAGTTGAAGATCAGGATTTCTCAAAGACCAAACAGGCTGCCATTGTTTCTCCAAGGTATGCATTTGTTCATGTGAGATTCTATGCTTCATGGCAATGGTGAAGACTTGTCTGGGACTCTTTGGGAGCATCATTGAGCACATTTGAGTGCTTGAAAATCATTATTACCTTCAACACGTGCTGCTGGAAGAGCCTGATAGGCTGCGTGAACTACACCTGTTTGCAAGCTGAATGCATTCTATTGTACTCCATGCTAATACTTGGTCAGACACTGATTTATGGCTTATAAATAAGCCTTGGCAAGGTTGCTAAAGAATTGTGGCATGCTAATGCTTGACTGGGAATGAGATATGAGTTGTGAGAGTTGACTACAAATCTAAAATCTGTCCCAAACTGTTGTACACAGAGAGTATTCAGCTCAGGTACATGACTTTGGAAAGAGCCTTGAGCTCATAGAGATGCCCAAAAAGGGTCTACACTGAAGTACATACATACTATTGCAGACATATGTCTTGGATGTTTTTCCTGTAAGCTGAATATTACTGATCAAGTATACTCAAATCTAAAGCATTTACTTGGTTGGAAAACTGTCATGAATCTGTAGACAGCAAGCATTGTTTACAGTTGAAGCATTACATGACATTGCTTTGTTCATATCAAATGTATGACTTGGGATATGTCTACTGAACCATTATCTGCATTACATGACATTGCTTGGTTCATCTCAGATGCCATGGTAATGCAGATAATGAATTGCAACTCTCCTAAGAATGCATGGGACATTTTGGTCAAGTATTATGGCACAACCACAAGTGCCAGGAAGATACAGTTGAAGTAGAAGTTCAACAACATGGAGAGGAAGAGTAGATCTATACAGGATTATGTCACGGAGGTTAAGACCATTGCGGATTAGTTGGCATCTGTTGGTTCACAAGTTGAAGATGAAGACATGGTTGCTGTGACTTTGAATGGCTTGGGGCCTAAGTATAAGTCTTTTGACACTTCTGTGTCTGTGCGGGCTGAAATGCCTAATTTCAATGAGTTGGTTGCATTGCTTATCCATGAAGAGGTTAAGCTTGGCTTAGCAACAGGATCGTAGTTTTCTATTCCAATCAACACGGCCATGGAAACCATGGTAGAGGCTATGGATCTGGCAGAGGAGGCCAGCAAAATGCATCCTATGGCAATAACAACTAGTAGGTATCGAATGCAACAAGTGGTGGAAACTTTAGAGATAGGGGGAGATCTAGCCATATAGGTAGAGGCTCCTGGCAACAGCAGCATCCATCTCAGAATCCGAACAAGGATAAGGATCGTCATTACTGCAAGAAGTATGGGCATATTTCCAAGGACTGATGGAAGAAGCAGGGCAATCCGAAAGGCAAACCACATGGACATTTTGCTACATCTAGTCAGGCAGATGATACTTCATATTGATTCAGGGGCATCGAATCACATGACTCCTCACGGTGATTGGTTCATTGATATGGTAGCTGAAAAACATGGCTATGTCTGTACAGGTGATGACACACAACATACATTGAGCATAAAGGCAAAGTGCCCCTTGTGGTTCATGATGGCAAAAAGAAAAATTTGCATGATGTATTGCATGTTTCTTCGATTACAAAGAACCTACTGTCTGTTGGTCAGATGATGGAGTAGAACTTGCAGGTTATATTCAACAAGCATGGTTACTTTATTGAATAGTTTGGTAATGGATGCAAGTTGATAGCTCGTGGCCATAGGAATGGCAGAATGTTTACTCTTGATGCTACCTTTCCAGAGCTGAATTCAGCTATGTTTGCCCATGGTTCTGGCACTATCAAAGACTTGGAAATTTGGCACAAGAGAGTGGGGCATGTAAATTTGCAAAGGCTACAAATTATGCAGAAAAAACAGCTTGTTATAGGTTTACCCAAGTTCCAATATTCAGATATTGGTCATGTATGTGATGCTTGCCAGTTTGGTAAGCAGTCAAAGTTGCCATTTGTTAGGCATGTAAGGTAGAGTACACGTCCGTTGCAGTTAGTGCACTCTGATGTTTGGGGACTAGCCCATAATGCATCCATGGAAGGCTCGAAGTATTATGTGACATTCATTGATGATTACAGTCGCTATACTTGGGTTTATATTCTAAAGATAAAGGATAAGGTGTTTGCTATTTTTCAGCAGTTTAAAAAGCATATTGAAAAATAAATTTGATTGCTATATCTCTTGCTTGAGATCAGATAGCAGTGGGGAGTATGTGTCAAATGAGTTTGACAACTTTTTGGCTAAAAATGGCATACGTAGGCAGCTTACCTGCAGCTTCACTCCTCAGCAGAATGGGGAAGCTAAAAGAAAGAACAGGGTCTTGATGGAAGGTGCTCGTGCCATGATGAATGAGAAGAATATGCCGCTCTATTATTGGGTTGAGGCTGTTATGACAGGCATGTATATCTTGAATCGGACTCCCACTGCAAGTATTCATGAGATGACACCATTTGAGAAGCTGTTGTTGAGATATCGAGCTCCACTCGTGATATGCCAGGGTGACCGTTGTGCATTTATGTCATCGACTTGTTAGCTGTAGATGTGGTTGGTACACCGCCCATGAATAATAGCTAGATGACAGCTATCCTTATCCTTATCTACTCTAGTTCGTGGCTCAATTAGTATGCCACCTTAGTTAGTTGAGTTTGGTTTGAGACCCATATATAGGGTTCTTCTATTTCTAAGTACTTGAGTTCTTTTTGGCTTACACAACTAAGAAGAGGAAAACTGTTTTCAGCCTCCACCTTTGTGTGTATTCCCTCATTGTGTAAGTGAGAAAGCTACAAGTGAGACTCCTTCCTTCTCTCCCACAATCCTGACATGGTATCAGAGCCTGGTTCGTGGTAACGAGCTCAAGAAAGCAAACCAAGTTTGCGGCGTTCTGGTAAGAGGACCATTATTGCTTTCATTTTTCGAGTTTAGGAGCAAGTCTCTGCAAGTAGCATAGCCGAAAAGTGGAAGAGTGCATTGTCTCAGATTGAGATGCCCTTCACGGTGTAGCAAGAGGGCAGTATATGCTGCGGGAACGGGCTTTAGCCCTTGGTTGCCCTGTTTTTTTGATTCGAGGCCCTTTCGGGGCCTGTTTTGGAGGCGGAAGTTTTCTGCACGCACTCAGGAAAAGGCCCTTTTTTTTGTTGTGCGACCACTGTTCTACAAGTCGGTGAAAAGTTTCTGTAGAAATTGCATCGTATGCCTATGCGCAGAGACATTGGGAGTTACAGAATCATCCTTGTTGCCTGTTGATGCAAAATCGTCACTAGGAAGTGACTGTGTAGTCAAATACCACTTTCGTTAGTTTTACAGATTTGCCCTTATGAGGCTGCAGCTCTGTTTTTTGCAGTGACAAAATTTTTTCCAGTGTTTTGTAATGGCGTCTGATTCTCTTTCACAGATTGTCACTGAAAAGCTTGACAAGAACAACTTCCAAGAATGGAAGTTTAGAATGACGAACTTCCTTATGGGAAAAGGATATTGGGAATTTGTTGTAGGAAACGAAGAAGAACCAGTTCTTCCTGATGTTCCCAGTTAACAGCAAATGCATGCATTTTGAGGATGGCATGAGAGAGCCAGAAAAGTTATGTACTGGCTGTCTATCAGTATTTCAAACTCTATGATTGTGCATATTCAGGATGCAAGTATGCCAAAGGAGGCATGGGATACTTTGTCAAAAATGTATAGCACAAATACGCAAGCCAGGAAAATGCAACTCAAGCAAGAGTTGCACAATGTGCAAAGAGAAAGTATGAGCATCAATGACTACCACATGAAGGTGAAGAAGATTGTAGATGCACTTGCTTCCATTGGGTCGCCAGTGGAAGATGATGATTTAGTTTTTGTGACCTTGAATGGTCTAGGAAAGGATTATGCACAGTTCCGAACATCCATTTCTGTCCGTGAAAGATTTCCTGATTTTGAGGAGTTGATTGCTCTTCTAATTTCTGAGGAGCAGAGAAATGGTGGTGCATCTTCTTCAGGAGGAACTTCAAAGGAAACTATCTTCTACTCAAATGCTGGAAGAGGTAGAGGCAGTGGTAGAGGAGGCCGATCTAGAGGCCGTGGTAGAAATCAGAATATGCAGCAAACTCAAGAAAACCAGTCCTATGGAGGAGAACGTGGTAACTCTAGAGGTAGGGGGAGCCAAAGAGGTCGTGGTGGATGGCAAAGAGGCCAAAATGCAAAGAGCAATGTTGAATGCTACTACTGTGGTAAAATGGGTCATATGGCTAAAGACTGCTATTAAAGCAGAATGACATCATGAATGGAAAATTGCAACAAGGGAATTATGCATCTTCTAGTAGATAGGGTGATGACAGAAATGAGCATTTGTTTATGGTGCAACACATGACCAATTCTGTTGACAAGTATAGAAGGAAGCAACGATGTGTGGTATTTTGACTCAGGTGCATCAAACCACATGACAGGTCATGCAAAATGGATGCAGGATGCAAGGAAAATGGAAAAACTAGGATTTGTGGAGACTGGTGATGATACTGCACATCCTATTGTGCAGATTGGAAATATTCCTTTGTCTATGCAGGATGGGAAAAACAAATACCTGTCGGATGTATTTCATGTCCCGAATATCACCAAGAACCTGGTTTCTGTTGGTCAAATGGTTGAGCAGGGCTTGCAGGTCAGATTTAATTCTCATGGATGCTTTGTTGAGGATATGAAAAATAAAGGCCGCTTGATAGCAAAAGAAAAGAAGAAGGGAAGAATGTTTACGTTGGATGCAGACATGCCTGAATTGATTGCAGCAATGTTTGCACATGGGACCACTGTAGTTGTAGATATTGATATCTAGCATAAACGCATTGGTCATTTTAATGTCCAACGACTTAAATCAATGCAAGCCCAAAATATTGTTGCAGGATTGCCTAAATTCAAGGTTGCAGAAATGCATAAGGTATGTGAAGCCTGTCAATTTGGAAAACACGCAAGGAAACCATTTCCTAGACATGTTCAAGAGAGTAAGAAGCCATTGGAATTAATCCACTTTGATGTGTGGACTACTAAAGTTGCATCTATCGGAGGCTGTCATTATTTTTTCACTTTTATTGATGACTATAGTAGAAAATTTTGGGTGTATTTTATGAAAAAGAAAAGTGACGTGTTTGGGCATTTCAAAACTCTTAAAGCTATGGTTGAAAAAGAAACAGGCCTGTAAATAAAATGCCTAAGGTTAGATGGAGGGGGAGAGTACCTCTCAAATGAGTTTGCAAGGTTCCTGTAGGAGCATAGCATAAAGCAGCAATATTCGTGCAATCATACCTCACAACAAAATGGAATTGCAGAAAGGAAAAATAGGAATATTAGAGAGGTATCTCGTGCCATGCTCAACGAAAAAGACTTGCCAGATTTTTACTGGGCTGAAGCAGTTGCTACAGCAGTCTACATAATGAATAGGACTCCCACTGCATCAATACATGGGATGACTCCATAGGAGAGGTATACTGGTAGGAAACTAGATATTTCTCATTTGAAGATTTTTTGTTGCATTGCCTATGTTCGTGTGCCAGACGAGTTGAGATCCAAGTTAGATCCAAAAGCTGAGAAGTGCATCTTTATTGGTTACTCTCTGCAGAGCAGAAAGGGTATAGATGCTATAACCCTTCTACTCTAAGTTTACAGTGAGCAGAGATGTTGTTTTTTATGAGATGAGTAGCTGGTATAAATGAGTAAATGTGATTGATGATGTAGATGCACAAAATGGTAATGTTGCACAGAATTCACAGCAGCAGTCACAAAATATTAGTGGACCTGGGGTGTCCTCTAGCAGTGGTTCACATTCTTTGCCATGGACAGGCAGATTGAGATCAAGAGAATATCCTCAAAACAATGCGAATAGTGGTATGTAGGTTTCACGAAAAAGAAAAGAGAAGGTAGATCAGCCCATGTTTGATGTGAATGCAGGTCACTCTTATGTTGATGGTGAATCCAATGGCTCAGAACAGAGTATTGATGATGAGTTGGGTATTCCTTCTATTGTTAAACCTGGAGTAAGGAAGACCAGGGATGTTTTGAGAGCACCTAGGAGTGAAGCTACTTTGTGCAGGTCTACAAGAGCTAGGTATCCTGTGGATAGGCTGAAATATGATGGATTTACAGCCATTCACTATGCCTATATGGTCAAAGTGATACAGGAACCAGAACCCACTTCTTTTGAGCAAGCCATGGAAAAAGAAAAATGGGAGAAAGCCATGGATGAAGAAATGGATGCCTTGGAAGCAAATGCTACATGGGAATTGGTACCTTTTCCTAAAGATAAGAATGCAATTGGTTGTAAGTGGGTTTATAAGGTAAAGCACAATGCAGATGGTTCTGTGAACAAATATAAGGCAAGATTAGTAGTCAAGGGGTATGCACAAACATATGGAATTGATTATGAAGAAACATTTAGTCCGGTTGCAAGGATGGCGACCGTAAGAGCAGTCATTGCTATGGATGCATCAAAGGAATGGTCTTTACATCATATGAATGTAATGTCAAGATTGTGGGAGAGAAGGAAGGAGTCTCACTTCTAGCTTTCTTGCTTGCACAATGGGGGAATACACACAGAGGTGGACGCTGAAAACAGTTTTCCTCTTCTTAGTTGTGTAAGCCAAAAAGAACTCTCATACAAAGAAATAGAAGAACCGTATATATGGGTCTCAAACCAAATTCAATTAACTAAGGTGGAATACTAACTAAACCACGAACTAGAGTAGATAAGGATAGCTGTCATCTAGGTATTATTCATGGGCAGTGTACCAACCGCATCTGAAACTAACAAGTCGGTGACATAAATGCACAACGGTCACCCTGGCATATCACGAGTGGAGCTCGATATCTCAACACTCCCCCTTGAGCTCAATCCCAATTCCTGCACACCAAGCAGGTCTCTGAACTTGTGCAACTTCTCTGCGCCCAATGCCTTCGTGAATATATCAGCTACCTGATCCTTTGTGCTGATATAAACTAGATCAATAAGACCTAGTAAAACCCTCGCCCGCACATAGTGATAATGCACCTCAATGTGCTTTGTTCTAGCATGATATAGTGGGTTATTTGCCAAGTGTATACTACTCATGTTGTCACAATAAATGACAACTAGTCCATTTGTAGGCTGATGCATATCATAAAGTAGCTTATGTAACCAAGCTATCTCACATGCAGCCATTGTTGCACCCCTGTACTCAGCCTCTGTGCTCGACAAGGCAATTGTAGGGTGTTTCTTACTGCTCCAAGTGAGTGTAGCGCTTCCAAAAGAAAACACATATCCAGTGGTAGATCGTCTATCAGAAATACTACCAGCCCAATCAGTATTAGTGTATCCATGCAACTGTATCTGAACTCCAGTCTCATAAAATAGCCCATACTGCAATGTGGACTTCACATACCTGAGTATGCGTCTAGCCACATCCAAATGTGGTTTCCTTGGAGCCTGCATAAACTAACTTACCAATCCAATAGCATAGCTCAAATCTGGCCTGGTAATAGTCATATAAATTAAACTTCCTACTATGCGCCTGTACATAGTAGGGTCTTCTAGAAGCTCACCTGCATCTGCGCTTAGCTTCACATTCTGCTCCAAAGAAACTGAAATAGGCTTACAGCCTGTCATCCCATATTTGGACAGCATGTCCAATCCATACTGCCTCTGCAAGAGCCATATCCCACTTGGTTATCTTATCACCTCAATGCCCAAGAAATAACGCAGCTCTCCCAAATCCTTCATCTCAAACTTCTACTTCAATAGCATTTTCACATGAAGGATATCTTCATCACTATCACCTATTATAATCAAATCATCAACATAAATGACAAGCAGCATAATACATTTCTCTGTTTTTCTCACATAAAGTGAGAAATGTGCCTTGGAAATATGAAAGCGAATAGTGACAAGATACTGTCCTATCTTGTCAGACCATGCTCTAGGTGCTTGTTTCAAGCTATACAAGGCTTTTTTCAACCTACAAACAAACTCAGGATGAACAATATGCACATAACCTGGTGGCTGCTCCATATAGACCTCTTCTTGCAAATCACCATGCTAGAAGGTATTCTTTACATCCATTTGATGTAAAGACCATCCCTTTGATGCATCCATAGCAATGACTGCTTTTATGGTTGCCATCCTTGCAACCGGACTGAATGTTTCTTCATAATCAATGCCATATGTTTGTGCATACCCCTTGACTACTAATCTTGCCTTGTATCTGTTCACAGAACCATCTGCATTGTGGTTCACCTTATAAACCCACTTACAACCAATTGCATTCTTATCTTTAGGCAAAGGTACCAATTTCCATGTAGCATTTGCTTCCAAGGCATCCATTTCTTCATCCATGGCTTTCTCCCATTTTTCTTTTCCCATGGCTTGCTCAAAAGAAGTGGGTTCTGGTTCCTGTATCACTTTGACTATATAGGCATAGTGAATGGTTGTAAATCCATCATATTTCAGCCTATCCACAGGATACCTAGCTTTGGTAGACCTACGCAAAGTAAGCTCACTTTCAGGGGCTCTCAAAACATCCCTGGTCTTCCTTACTCCAAGTGTAACAATAGAAGGAATACCCAACTCATCATCAATGCTCTGTTCTAAGCCACTGGATTCCCCATCCACATAAGAGTGACTTGCATTCACATCAAACATGGGCTGTTCTACCTTCTCTTTTCCTTTTTTTGATACCTGCATACCACTATCTGCATTGCTTTGAGGAGATTCTCCTGATCTCAATCTACCTATCCATGGCGAAGAATGTGAATCACTGTTAGAGGACGCTCGAGGTCCATTAATATCTTGTGACTGCTGCTGTGAATTCTGTGCAGCATTACCATTTTGTGTATCTACATTATCAATCACATTTATTGGTTTATACTAGCTACTCATCTCATAAAAAACAAATCTCTTCTTACTCTAAACTTACGAGTAGAGGGGTTATAGCATCCATACCCTTTCTGCTGCAAAGAGTAACCAATAAAGATGCACTTCTCAGCTTTTGGATCCAACTTGGATCTCAACTCATCTGGCACATGAACATAGGCAATGCAACCAAAAATTTTCAAATGAGAAATATCTGGTTTTCTACCAGTATATCTCTCGTCTAGAGTCATGCCATGTATTGCTGCAGTGGGAGTCATGTTCATTATATAGACTCCTGTAGCAACTACTTCAGCCCAGTAAAAATCTGGCAGGTCTTTTTTGTTGAGCATGGCACGAGATACCTCTCTAATATGCCTGCTTTTTCTTTCTGCAATTCCATTTTGTTGTGGGGTATGACTGCATGAATATTGCTGCTTTATGCCATGCTCCTGCAGGAACCTTGCAAACTCATTTGAGAGGTACTCTCCCCCTCCATCTGACCTTAGGCATTTTATTTGCAGGCCTGTTTCTTTTTCAACCATAGCTTTAAGAATTTTGAAATGCCCAAACACTTCACTTTTCTTTTTCATAAAATACACCCAAAATTTTCTGCTATAGTTATCAATAAAAGTGACAAAATAATGATAGCCTCCAATAGATGCAGCTTTAGTAGTCCACACATCAGAGTGGATTAATTCCAATGGTTTCTTACTCTCTTGAACATGTCTAGGAAATGGTTTCCTTGCCTGTTTTCCAAATTGAGAGGCTTCACATAGGTTATGCATTTTTGCAACCTTGAATTTAGGCAATCCTACAACAATATTTTGGGCCTACATTGATTTAAGTCGCTGTACATTAACATGACCAATGCGTTTATGCCAGATATCAATATCTGCAACTACATCAGTCCCATGTGCAAACATTGCTGCACTCAATTCAGGCATGTCTGCATCCAATGTAAACATTCTGCCCTTCTTCTTTCCTTTTGCTATCAAGCGACCTTTATTTTTCATATCCTCAACAAAGCATCCATGAGGATTAAATCTGACCTGCAAGCCCTGCTCAACCATTTGACCAACAGAAACCAGGTTCTTGGTGATATTCGGGACATGAAATACATCCGATAGGTATTTCTTTTTCCCATCCTGCATAGACAAAGGAATTTTTCCAATTTGCACAATAGGATGTGCAGTATCATCACCAGTCTCCACAAATCTTGGTTTTTCCATTTTCCTTGCATCTTGCATCCATTCTACATGACCTATCATGTGGTTTGACACACCTGAGTCAACATACCATACTTCGTTGCTTTCTTCTACACTTGTTACAGAATTGTTCATGTGCTGCACCATAAACAAATGCTCATTTCTGTCACCACCCTGTCTACTAGAAGATGCATAATTCCCTTATTGCAATTTTCCATTCATAATGTCATTCTGCTTTTTATAGCAGTCTTTAGCCATATGACCCATTTTACCACAGCAGTAGCATTCAACATTAATGTTTGCATTTTGGCCTCTTTGCCATCCACCACGACCTCTTTGGCTCCCCCTACCTCTAGAGTTACCACGTCCTCCTCCATAGGACTGGTTTTCTTGAGTTTGCTGCATATTTTGATTTCTACCACGGCCTCCAGATCGGCCTCCTCTACCTCTGCCTCTACCTCTTCCAGCATTTGAGTAGAAGATAGTTTCCTTTGAAGTTCCTCCTGAAGAAGATGCACCACCAATTCTCTGCTCCTCAGAAATTAGAAGAGCAATCAACTCCTCAAAATCAGGAAATCTTTCACGGACAGAAATGGATGTTCGGAACTATTCATAATCCTTTCCTAGACCATTCAAGGTCACAAAAACTAAATCATCATCTTCCACTGGCGACCCAATGGAAGCAAGTGCATCTACAATCTTCTTCACCTTCATGTGGTAGTCATTGATGCTCATACTTTCTCTTTGCACATTATGCAACTCTTGCTTGAGCTGCATTTTCCTAGCTTGCGTATTTGTACTATACATTTTTGACAAAGTATCCCATGCCTCCTTTGGCGTACTTGCATCCTGAATATGCACAATCATAGAGTTTGAAATACTGATAGACAGCCAGTACATAACTTTTCTGGTTCTCTCATGCCATCCTTTAAATGCCTGCATTTGATATTGACTGGGAACATCGAGAAGATCTGGTTCTTCTTCGTTTCCTGCAACAAATTCCCAATATCCTTTTCCCATAAGGAAGTTCGTCATTCTAAACTTCTATGCTTGGAAGTTGTTCTTGTCAAGCTTTTCAGTGACAATCTATGAAAGAGAATCATACGCCATTACAGAACACTGGAAAAAATTCTGTCACTGCAAAAAACACAGCTTCAGCCTCACAAGGGCAAATCTATAAAATTGACAAAAGTGGTATTTGACCACACAGTCACTTCCTAGTGACGATTTTGCATCAACATGTAACAAGGATGATTCTGTAACTCCCAATGTCTCTGCACACAGGCATACGATGCAATTTCTACGGAAACTTTTCACCGACTTGTAGAACAGTGGTCGCACAGCAAAAAACAAGGCCTTTTCCTGAGTGCGTGCAAAAAACTTCTGCCTCCAAAACAGGCCCCGAAATGGCCTCTAATGAAAAAAACAGGGCAACCAAGGGCTAAAGCCTGTTCCCGCAGCATATACTGCCCTCTTGCTACACCCTGAAGGGTGTCTCAATCTGAGACAATGCACTCTTCCACTTTCCGGCTATGCTACCTGCAGAGACTTGCTCCTAAACTCAAAAAATGAAAGCAACACTGGTCCTCTTACCCAAATGCCGCGAACCTCGTTTGCTTTCTTGAGCTCCTTACCACAAACCACGCTTTGATACCATGTCACGATTATGGGAGAGAAGGAAGGAGTCTCACTTGTAGCTTTCTTGCTTGCACAATGGGGGAATACACATAGAGGTGGAGGCTGAAAATAGTTTTCCTCTTCTTAGTTGTGTAAGCCAAAAAGAACTCTCATACAAAGAAATAGAAGAACCCTATATATGGGTCTTAAACCAAACTCAACTAACTAAGGTGGCATACTAACTGAACCACGAACTAGAGTAGATAAGGATAGCTGTCATCTAGCTATTATTCATGGGCAGTGTACCAACCACATTTGCAACTAACAAGTCGGTGACATAAATGCACAATAGTCACCCTGGCATATCACGAGTGGAGCTCGATATCTCAACATGTAAAGAATTCCTTCTTGCATGGTCATTTGCAAGAAGAGGTATATATGGAGCAGCCACCAGGTTATGTGCATGCTGTTCATCCTGAGTTTGTTTGCAGGTTGAAGAAAGTATTGTATGGCTTGAAGCAAGCACCTAGAGCTAGAGCATGGTCTAACAAGATAGGACAATATCTTATCACTATTGGCTTTCAGATTTCCAAGGCAGATTTCTCACTTTATGTGAGAAAAACAGAGAAAGGTATTATGTTGCTTGTCATTTATGTTGATGATTTGATTATCACAGGTGATAGTGATGAAGATATCCTTCATGTGAAAATGCTATTGAAGCAGAAGTTTGAGATGAAGGATTTGGGAGAGTTGCGTTATTTCTTGGGCATTGAGGTGATCAGATCACCAAGTGGGATATGGCTCTTGCAGACGCAATATCGATTGGACATGCTGTCCAAATATGGGATGATAGGCTGTAAGCCTATTTCAGTTCCTTTGGATCAGAATGTGAAGCTAAGTGTAGATGCAGGTGAGCTTCTCGAAGACCCTACTATGTACAGACGCATAGTAGGAAGTTTAATTTATATGACTATTACCAGGCCAGATTTGATCTATGCTGTTGGATTGGTAAGTCAGTTTATGCAGGCTCCAAGGAAACCGCATTTGGATGCGGCTAGACACATACTTAGGTATGTGAAGTCCACATTGCAGTATGGACTATTTTATGAGACTGGGGTTCAAATACAGTTGCATGGATACACTGATGCTGATTGGGCTGGTAGTATTTCTGATAGACGATCTACCAGTGGATATGTGTTCTCTTTTGGGAGTGCTGCACTCACTTGGAGCAGTAAGAAACAGCCTACAGTTTCCTTGTCAAGCACAGAGGCTGAGTACAGGGGTGCAGCAATGGCTGCATGTGAGGTAGCTTGGTTGCATAAGCTACTTTATGATATGCATCAGCCTAGAAATGGGCCAATTGTCATTTATTGTGACAACATGAGCAGTATACACTTGGTAAATAACCCAATCTATCATGCTAGAACAAAGCACATTGAGGTGCATTATCACTATGTGCGGGAGAGGGTTTTAATAAGTCTTATTGGTCTAGTTTATGTCAGCACAGAGGATCAGGTAGCTGACATATTCACGAAGGCATTGGGCGCAAAGAAGCTGCGCAAGTTCAGAGACCTACTTGGTGTGCAGGAATTGGGATTGAGCTCGAGGGGGAGTATTGAGATATCAAGCTCCACTCATGATATACGAGGGTGACCGTTGTGCATTTATGTCATCGACTTGTTAGCTGTAGATGCGGTTGGTACACCACCCATGAATAATAGCTAGATGAGAGCTATCCTTATCTACTCTAGTTCATGGCTCAGTTATTATGCCACCTTAGTTAGTTGAGTATGGTTTGAGACCCATATATAGGGTTCTTCTATTTCTAAGTACTTGAATTCTTTTTGGCTTACACAACTAAGAAGAGGAAAATTATTTTCAACCTCCACCTTTGTGTGTATTCCCTCATTGTGTAAGTGAGAAAGCTACAAGTGAGACTCCTTCCTTCTCTCCCACAATCGTGACAGATGTATGGCTATAAGCCAGATGTAAGTCACATGAAAGTCTTTGGTTGTCTTGTTTATGTGTATATTCCAGATGAAAAAAGAAAGAAGCTGGATCCAAAAGCGCATAAGTGTGTTTTCATTGGATATTCGTAGGAGAAGAAGGCATACAAATGCTATGATCCCTCTACCAGGGAGACCTTGGTGAGAAGGGATGTTATTTTTTATGAGATAGATTCTTGGTATGTATCACCAGCTATAGTGCCATTAGATATGCCTTCTACTCATGTATCTATAGTTGATATGCAGCAGAGCATTGCTATGACAGGACCTACTAGTCAGACAATACCCCCATGGGCAGGGAGATTGAGGAACTCACCGTCCACTGACACCAATATGTCAGTGAGGGGGAGATATGATGTCGTGGACAGCAAAGGAAAAGAGAAAGTTACTGAGGATGTATCTGGGATGATGACACCTAGTAGAATGACTTCTGGATATGGGTTTGCTGACACTTTAGATAGTAAACTTGGTATTCTGACTATCTATACACCTGGCGCAAGGTAGAGCATGTACATTTTGCCTCATGAGAGAGGAGAATTGAGCAGTGCACCACAGCTTAGATGCTTACAGAGGGCCAGAAACCCTATTGATAGGTTGACATATAGTGCCTACACTGCAAAGCATTATGCTTACATGACAAAAGTGATGGAGATCAAAGAACCAGGTACATATACTAAAGCAGTGGAAGATGAGAATTAGTGTGCATCCATGGATGAAGAAATGAATGCCTTGGCTGAAAATAAGACATGGGATCTTGTGCCACTGCCTGAAGGAAAAAAGACCATTGGTTGCAAATGGGTCTACAAAATCAAATGCAAGTCAGATGGCAGTGTGGAAAGGTACAAAGCTAGGCTGGTTGCTAAGGGGTATGCCCAACAGTATGGACTTGATTATGAGGAAACATTCAGCCATGTTGCCAAGATGGCAACCATATGCACTGTGATTGCTTTGGCTACTGCTAGAGGCTGGAAATTATAGCAGATGGATGTTAAGAATTCATTTTTTAATGGTGATTTAGTAGAGGATGTCTATATGGTTCAGCCAGAAGGATATGTTCACCCTGAGTTTTAGCATCATGTATGCAAGCTAAAAAAGGCATTGTATGGGCTGAAGCAGGCTCCAAGAGCTTGGCATGCTAGGATCAGCAACTACTTGCAGAGGTTGGGATTTACTGTTGGTAGGGATGATCACAGCCTATTTACAAAGAAGACTGACAGTGGCTTGGTAGTGCTGGTCATATATGTTGATGATTTGATAATAACTGGTAATGATGACTTGGGCATACAGCATGTAATGAAGATGCTGAAATTTGAATTTGACATGAAAGATCTAGGTGAATTGAAGTATTTTTTGGGCATTGAGGTAATCAAGGCTGAAAATGGTTTATGGTTGATGTAGAAACATTATGCCATGGAAATGCTGAAAAAGTATGGCATGGCTGAATACAAACCATTGGATACACCCCTTGATCAGAATGTCAAGTTGGACATTAGCACTGGAGCTGAAATTCAGGATGTGACTATGTACATGTAGATGGCTGGAAGTCTGATCTACTTGACCATCACTAGGCCAGATTTTAGTCATGCAATTGGCCTCATAAGTTAGTTTATGCAGAAGCCCGGGAAGCCACATTTGGATGTTGTTAGGCGGATTATGAGATATGTTAAGTCCACTGTAGATTATGAGTTGTTCTATATGAGAGATAAGCCCTTGAAACTAGTTGGATACACAAATGTGGATTGGGCAGGATGCTCATATGATCATAGATCTATGAGTGGTTATGCTTTTAGCTTTGGAAGTGGCATGATCAGCTGGAGAAGTAAGAAGCAACCAACGATTGCATTGTCTAGTACTGAGGCAGAGTATAGGGGTGTTGCATTGGCAGCATGTGAGATTTCATGGCTGCTCAAGCTTATGGCTGATTTGGATATTCAGGTGGATGCTCCAGTGACCTTATTATGTGACAATCTCAGTAGTGTACTCCTGGCAACGAATCCATTATACCATGCCAGGAAAAAACACATAGAGGTACACTACCATTTTATCAGAGAGATGATTCTTGCAGGGAGAGTAGATCTTATGCATGTGAAGACTGATGAATAGGTTGCATATATCTTTACCAAGTCTTTGGGTAAAGATAAGTTTAGTAGTTTTAGACAGCTACTTGGAGTTCAGAGATGATTTGAGCTTGAGGGGGAGTGTTAGAATATCAATCTCATATTATTCTCGTGTTAGTATGTATGACCGACATTAACCTTGTCTAGTTGTATCAGCAAGTGTGGGACATTAAATAATTCGGTGGTCTTAGATCCAGTGTGAATGGTCCTATGAACCTTAGTACTATTGTATACACTTATTCTATGTGTGTGGCTATGAGATAATGAATGAATGAAAAAAGAAGATAGCATGCTTACTCTTCACTCTGTCTCTGCCTCTCTCAATCTCAACAATCACCATCGAGGTTGTCAGGGGTTTGGATAGAAAATTACATGTTCAAAATCACGTATAAGAGAGATTTAACTTTTGTGACATGTACCATGTCGTAATACAATTAAAAAAAACATGAGTTCCTGTTAACAATGGGCTAGCAATACAAACGTGTCATGCAAATCCGTCCATTTTTTTTCGAAATCTATTTCGAGAAATCTAGATGGACCTTGTCGAACTATTGCTCCAGCTCCTTCAAGTACCACTTTGAACCACTGCACATCAAATAGGATCATGGAGAACCTATGGTAATCCCCCATGACAATACTTTGTAAGTTTCCAAAATACTCCATCTCATCTATAACCATGTTTGGATCCATTGCTCGTCGTCGGCTCTCTTGCTTGAACTTTGACATGATACCACAATCTATTATGGAGCGTATTTTGTCAATACGCTCCACATGGAAATGTCGTTCATGTGACCACGCCGCACTATATATTATTTATTGTACATTGAAACACTCAATTAGTTGTTGCATATAAAATATAGATACAACAAACCCTAAACATGTCATCGTCTACATCCCCTTGAGAATTCCCACTCCTCGGTTGAGACCTCTGCTCCTTCGCGAGACACTACGATCAAAGCTCCATGCAACCATCGTATTGACATAAACCATGGCATCTCCTCCATGCCCTTGGGATATCGAATTGGTTGATGGCACATACTATGTCAAAATTCAGATTGCGCTTCCTTCTGATCTTTCCTAGCTTACTGGTATCTAGCGAGCCATATCTCCATGGAGGCATGGTGCAACATACAAAAGTGATTCACTTTCTCCTCCATTACAGCATCCATTCTTTTTTCTACCCCATTTCCAACCACCACATCTCCGATTAGTCTATCATCATCCTTAAATGACCATAGCATACAGAATCCATCGTTGGTAGCCATTGTGAAATATGCACTAACGCCTCAGACACTAACCAACCTTTAGCCATGCTACCTTCTGGCCAAGCTCGTTGTTGCTCAAAGCCTTTTAGGGTTTTCATGAAGCACTCTAAGAAGAACATCCATTGTGTATGGACAGGTTCAACAATCTCCACTTCATCTGCAAGATGCACAAGAAGGTGGATTTGTATCATAAGCATATTGGTAGGTAGGTATTTCTCAAAGAGACAGATCGTCTCCACTGCTCTCCACCTTATAGATTCAATAGAGGACATCTGAATCTCCTTCTATGAGATCCATTGAACTAAAGTTTACAACCTATAAATCGCATTCTGTATTTCTAGAGTAAGGCATCCTATGATCGCGATCGGTAGTACAAACTACCAGAAACAAGGAAGCATTATAAACAACGACTACGCTCCAAATAGCAAAATATGCAAGCCATTTATAATCCATTTGTAGTACATAACTGAAATATCTTATGCCAATCATGGGATTTTAGCCCTAATAATTGGTCATCTTTAGAAAATGCGGACCTGAGAGAACGCATCATACCCGTCAAAGTGCGGATAGACTTGACTATTTTCTCACAATGCGCTCTTCTTTAGTAGACAAACCCCAAGGAGCACGAAGTAGCTGCAAGTGACCATTAGCACTTGAGTGTAGCCAAAGGGCCTCCATCTTGCCTACCTCCTTCAAATCCATTTGTGCCCCTATAGTGTCTCTCTTTCATGTGATGTGGTCCCATAGTAAGCTGCCCATGTTCTTAAAAATACGAATGGGATCCAACAAGTGGTTGATTATTTTTAAGTGGGTCCAATACAACAACTCATAAAAAACTGAGAACCATCACATTCCATTTGGATGTCACTCTATGTGGACCTTTTTCAGCTCGTCCCAGCTTTGGGCATTCATACGTACTTGAGGTCCTCCAAGAAAACCTTCCCTAAGTTCATGACCCTCTGGCAAGAATATGGCATGTCCTTGATATACCATCTTCTTCATTGTTCGTGACCTTTGGGAGTCTAACTGTGGCCCACACAATGGACATACATGATAACCTGAAGCAACCAGACCTGTCCCAACACCTCTATCCAATCAATACAAACTTGAACGAGCTATGATAGATATTACCAACGAGAATGGAAGCCTACTTACCTAAGCACTCTCTAAGTCCTAGAAAGTCATGCATGGTCCATATGAGAATGGCTCGAATATTGGCAGACCATTGACCATCACACTTGCTCATATCTTGTACGGTGATCCCCTCCTCCCACAAAATCTTAAGCTCATGGACTAATGGACAAAGATACACGTCCATATTTTTGACTTTGTAGTGGCCGGGAATGAGCAAGCTAAGGATGAGATGTCCTTTCTTCGTAGAAAGCCATGGAGGGATATTGTAGTTGACAAGGACTATAGGCCACACACTGTAAGAAGTTGAGCGCAGACTGAATGGGTTTATGCCATCCATAGCAAGACCGAGCTCAAGATTCCTTGGCTCTCGGAAAAAGCCTAGGAAGGTAGAGTCAATGTGGCTCCATGCACGTGAATCCACTGATATTTGTTGAACTCCATCTGTGGACCTATTTTGTGCATGCCATGTTGTCAAGATTGCCATGCCGGACGTACGAAACATGTGGTTTATGCCGGAGATAAGCGAAAAGTGTCTAAGAACTTTTTGAGGGATGGTTTGCCCTTGCAAGTCCTGTCAATACCTGTGAGCACCACACTTTGGAGTCTCGTATTCTCCTCGAAATAATATGCAATCATTGATATATGCATGGATGTTATTGTAGTCCATGTCAAGCGGCGGGTTTGGTCCACGTTCTCGGCATGGCTAACAACCCCCTTGGTTAGGGTTAGGAAGACAGTCGGGGGTAACTGATGCTGCCTCTCCCATCGGGCCTTCAACCTGAAGCATTAAATATCTTTCCATCCTTTAGTTCCTTGAGCAAACAATGCAAACAACGCTTTTAAACTGTTACAAGCACAATCAATCTAGTGGTTGTTTATTTGGCCAACTGCTAAGGAGTGAATCCTTATCTCCGAATGCATCCAACATTCGATTCAGGGTCAATTGCGACTTGGCAAGATCCGCAAGGGTTTGTTTGTTCACCCTTTTGTCCTTGGGTTAGGGTCATACCCTATCAACCCAACTTAACCAACACCTTAGGTTTCATAAATTGACACTAAATCATGGTGACCATGTCACTCTAACTTGATTGATCCTTTGCTTCCAAGCAAATACCTAACTTTCCTTAACTTGGAAAATCAGCCTAAGAAAGGTAATGTAGTAGGATGACTACTCATCCTCTTGCAAGTTAGAATTGCACTAGAACCTGCTAACCTCATTCCAAGGAATGACAAAACTCTCTTGTGATCAAACCATAAGGCCATGCAATGTTGCAACTTGTTACATAAGTGTCGCATCTATTCCATGGGATCATTTCACCCATTGAACGGCGTTTCCTGGTCAAGGAATTATGTTTAGACAAAAAGCAGGGTTTAGGGTGTCTTCTTACCCAACCCAATCTTAATTGCACTAGGCCGACAACATCCGGTCCTGGGGATTCCAACTCAATTTGATTTTTAGCATTAGGTCAAATGATCCTTAGGGTAGAAACCCTACATTGTTATTTGCATAAGCGTTCCATTGACGCAACATTCCGTGAATGTGGGTAGGACCTTTGGGTTTGAGGGTTTTGACTTGGCAACAAGTGCAAAACTAGGCCGAATCCTTAATGCTCTAAATTCTAGTTAGCACTTGAGGTATTTATCATATCGACTGAACCATGCCTATACGAATCCCTTGCGGGTTAGCTGATTTAGATAATTTGATCTACTTGTCTTGAACCTTTCCTACAAAATGATAAACTTGATCTAAAGGAGAAAAATAGTTGCAAAATGTCACAATACACGTAAACATGCGATTCATTGCTTCTACGTACCACTGGATTCGCAATTACCCTATCCTCTCTTGCTAAAAGTCAAAACGCATGATAACTTGAAGGATAACTTACATAGGGCCTACTAGGATTTACATCAAGGAATAATGCCTACAACCTTTTGTCTAAGTGTTTGAATTTCATGCTTTAATAATCTATGCAATCGTTTCCAAATGCAACTTGACGAAATGAAATTTGAGAATATGTAACATGCGACCCTTAGATGCAACAACATTGTAAATGAAGTTCATGCAACACTAAGGCTAGTGTTGATTTAATCCATTTCCAAGCATCTTTTTCCATGCAACTTACAAGATCGGAGTTCCTTTTCATGCCATGCAATGGAAGTTAACAATTCCTCATGTGAATCATAACGAAGGGAATTATTGACTAAATGCAAGATACTCCTTTCCTTCACGAACAATGCACTTAGAAATTTCATTCCTTTGCGCTAAGTAATAGGCATTTAGACTCATTACTTTGAAAATGCACCAAAATAGCAACATGTAGCTAATCTCCTAAGACAGACAACTCTGGAAATGCAAATTATCCAATTGCATAACATACATCATTCCTTATCTATCGTTCAAGAGATAATTTATCAAATGTACTTTTATCACTATTACTTGAACTAACGATAAGTGAGAAATGCATTATCCCTATGCTAGGTGAATTTGAAACATGCTTAAGTGCTTAAAAGCATTTCTTTAAGTGGAAAATAAATTTGTGGAACCTGGGTTTGTGGATTCGCGGTGATGTCCACGTGAACGTTAGGGGAGGAACCTCCTATAGGCACGCCTTGCGACTTCTTGGGAGCCATCATTAAGGACTTGAACTCCGCAGATTACCCTCACTTCTACGTGTTCTTCGGACATCCTCAAGATGTACCTTCTCCCTCGTACACAGGAGATTCCTTCACGGAAATGTGGATCTTTGAAAATACTGGGGCTTGTGGGATTTGGGCTTATGAGAAGGCTTGTGGGGTTGGATCTTTGCTTGTGGGAATGGGGCTTTTACAAGCCCGGTTTAAAAAGTGGGGAGGGTGTGTAGGAACAAGGCCCAAGCCTTATCCATTTAGAAGCTTCTTAGAGAAGCTTCTGATTGTCCAAGACCATGTGGAAGGACCCAATGATTGGGAAAAAGGATTGACGACGGGGGAAATGGGCAGGATTGATGGTGCTGGTGGCGAGGAGCATAGGCGGCAGTCGGCGTTTGGGCGCAGTAGGGCGGCAGCTATGGTGGCTAGAGCACGGCAGTGGCATCCTTCTCACAGCACGATGGCTCCCTCTCCCTTCCCCCCCCCCCCCCCAAGGCTAAGGGGGGTTTATATAGAGCTTAAGTGGGGGAGAGAGAAGCCACTACGTAGCTGGTGCATGGCTCTCTCCCCATACACCCTTCACCACATCACCTCCTTCTCCCATTCCCTTCCCTCCAGCCATCCATTGGCTGGGGAAATTAATAAAAAATTTTGTATTATTTTGATCATTATCCATTTCTCCCCCTTCCAAAAGGGTGTTTCCCCGCAATTATGGAGTCTTGAATCCCCGTGCTGGATTTCACAATGCGGAGACCTCGTTTTTCCACGTGTGGGGTACGGATTAAACTGTCGGTAATTGCAATGTGGGAGATAACCTTGCACAGGTATTACGCGACGTGCGGAGAGTCAAGTTTAGTAATATTTTTAAGCGAGAAGATTGCATTCTCTCCCCCTTGGAGGAATCGAGATGTCCTCATCTCGAGAAGAACTAGGGGTATTGTTGGTTGAGAGTGCTTTCATCCATCCAAGTGGCATCCTTCTTGGGATAATCTTGTTAGATATGATCAATGCCCCACCCTCATTAGGTGCTACCAATGATCCATGATGCTCAAAGTTGTAAGGCCCCCATTATGAGGAGAAGCCAAATGTGAGCTTGGATATTGGTTGAGTCCTGACTTGTATATCAGATGAGGTCTATGTGGCTGGATGGCAAAAAGATGACCATTGGGGTCTAATCTTTGGGTTAGACGGAGTGGTTAAGCTAGTAGCAACTCGAGGTACATTGCATCGAGTTGCGGTGTAAGGGAGTTAAAAGGGGCCCCTATTGTGGGGTCCAGGGGCCGCGGAAGCGGCCCCTGGCTGGGGGGTCCCAGGGGGCCCAATGGCCCCCCTGGCAAGGGTTCAGGGGTAGCACCCCCGGCCAGATGGTAAAGGGAATATTCCCTGGAATATTCCCTGGCCGACTAGTGGAGGCTCATATGGTAGGTCGGTCAGGCCGACCTAACAGCCTTCACGGGCTATAAAAGCTAAACCCCTTCATAGCCGTCTATCACTCATCTTTCACCCAGTCAGAGTTGTTGTTCCAGCTAGCCTTAAGCTCTTCACCTATCTTCTGTCTAGATCGCCATCTAAGCTTCACACAGTGGAAGTGCACGGGTGGACAGAGCCATCTTTGTATTAGTTGTTTGGAGTTAAAGAATTTATTGATTCTTCTCTTATCTGTTGTGTACTCTCTATCTTTTTCTCAGATTCTGTTCGTTGCGCTGAAGAGCATCCTGCCATGGCACCATAAGAACCACGAACCGGCCAAGAGAGGTTGCAAATACATTTGTTGGCCACAAAACCTGCAAGAAAACTCTCCTTCTTCTCACCAAGAACCATGCTCTCCAAACACACAAGAGGAAGGCACACAAGAAATTGGACAATTCTTCCATCCTCACCCTCTTCCTCTTCCTCACTCTCCATTAGAAATGAGCATGAAGCACAAGAGAGGGAAGCAAGAACAAGAAAGATGAGAGTTGTGCCAAAATGAGAGAGGGAGAAATGAACCGTGACAAGAGAAGATAAAGGAAGAGAGAGGGTGTAACCACCTCAACCTCCCCAACTCCCACGGCTGCAACCACCTCCTTTTCCTTTCTTGAATTATAAAATTCAAATTTGCATACATTGGCTAAGGTCTAAAGGACCCTTCAATTTTTAGCATGAGACAAAAGGATTTGACCTTTCCTTTTCCTAGCAATATTTTATAGTGTGTCTCTTTTGAACTACACATTTTACATTGCTTCATATTTGAAATTTTAACAAAGGGGTACAATTGCAATGAGTCATTTTACAAAAAGTTGTTTCCATGTGAGCACATTTTTGTGCCTTTATTTGCACTGATTTCCTGGTTATCATTTCCTCCCACACTTAAGTGTGAAGCGTCCCCGCGAACAAACTTGAAGAAGAACCACGATCAGCTCTTGGACAAATCTTCATCTTCAATCTTCTTTCTTTGATTTTTTTGGATTGTCATTGGATTGGGAAAAAATAATAACACACCAAAAGAAAAACACACCACTAGGTCGTATATGCCTAGGTTTAGAAACACCCAAAACAAAAATCACAAGCAAAACACAAAGGATAGGGTTTTCCAACAAATTGAACGCAAGACCAATGTCACACTCAAGATAGGAAAGAAATAATAGCCACTCCATGAAGAACATAAGAAAACCCGAAAAATATAAAACTAAAGCACACCCTAGCGAAGGATTTTGCATTGGAGTTCTCCCACCCAATTTATGTTATTTTTTAGAAAATTCAAGAAGGAAGGTTTTCTTAAGAATAAAACTGGGAAACTGAAAAGAAAACGAAACATAGATATACTTGTGTGGTTTGAGGGGCATGGGGATTCTTGATAACAAAAGGCATACAAAGAGGGTTAAAGTCAAGCATATGAACTAGATTTTAAAGGGATGGATGATAATTAAATTGTTTTTTTTTAAAAATTGATCGTTTTGTTATAGCCTGAAGATAAGGATAAGATATGAAATGCGAGCAGCCTCGAAAACTGATTCACTAATTCTGCCATGTCATGAAGGATTGGAGGACGTGCTGGACTCGTGTGGTGGATGGGTGGCATTGCGATGAGGAGGATGGAGGAAGTATGAACGTGGATGCGATGAAGCAAGGCGACGCTGGTCCTGCCCTCCATTGAGCCAAGCAATTGAGAGTGCTGGGTGTACTGGTTTCTTCTGCGCCGAAAGAGATGGGCAGAGTATGGATCCAAACCAATCTCTTCTTGAGCTTCTCGTAGAGCAGTGGCTGCGTTATTTGCATCATCCTTGTCCCTCTTCCCACCAGGAAGCGTAGGCCATCCACCAAGCGTGGAGGAGAATGAGCAGTATGAGGAGCCGTGAGGTGACGAGGGACATCATGGAGGGCATAAAGGGAAGGGATGGGCGGAGTATCCGGAAGTTGGACCAAAAAAGGAATAGGCGGCAGGGGCCTGGAACATGGAGAGGAAGAGGAAGTTGTTGGGGGGGTTGTGTTGGGCAGAATTCGAGGAGGGTGGAAGTTGTAATGGGTAGGGAGATTGGATGGATGGGGCTTTAGCATGCCGTCATGGAAGAAGGAAATGATGCTTGGTGAACTGGATGGGGGACTCAGTCCTCAACACTGCTCCAATTTTCTTTTCTTCAACTTATAATTCATCGATTTCTGCAACCACATCTTCCCTTTAAGAATCCAACCTTTCTCATTGAAGCTCTTCATATTTTAGAGTATGTCTCCTTGCGGGCTTCATAACCACCTCTTTCCCGGCCAGTGCACCAAATGAAGAGCACCCTGCCACGGCACCATAAGAACCATGAACCGGCCAAGAGAGGTTGCAAATTCATTTGCTGGCCACAAAACTTGCAAGAAAACTCTCCTTCTTCTCACCAAGAACCATGCTCTCCAAACACACAAGAGGAAGGCACACAAGAAATTGGACAATTCTTCCATCCTCACCCTCTTCCTCTTCCTCACTCTCCATTAGAAATGAGCATGAAGCACAAGAGAGGGAAGCAAGAACAAGAAAGATGAGAGTTGTGCCAAAATGAGAGAGGGAGAAATGAACCGTGACAAGAGAAGATAAAGGAAGAGAGAGGGTGTAACCACCTCAACCTCCCACCTCCCCAAATCCCACGGCTGCAACCACCTCCTTTTCCTTTCTTGAATCATAAAATTCAAATTTGCATACATTGGCTAAGGTCTAAAGGACCCTTCAATTTTTAGCATGAGACAAAAGGATTTGACCTTTCCTTTTCCTAGCAATATTTTATAGTGTGTCTCTTTTGAACTACACATTTTACATTGCTTCATATTTGAAATTTTAACAAAGGGGTACAATTGCAATGAGTCATTTTACAAAAAGTTGTTTCCATGTGAGCACATTTTTGTGCCTTTATTTGCACTGATTTCCTGGTTATCATGCGCCGTGTAATATTTTACATGGTATCAGAGCCCAGGGGGCTCTAGAGATCGAAGAGTGTGCAAGAGGCAAAGGCTTCAATAGCAAGGAGAAACTATGTCGACTTTCGAAAGCGGTTCTGGCGCATCAGGAAGCGGTGCAGGAGGTGGTGTTGCTGTATTGGCTATTCAAGCACTGAGGATTCGTCCACCAACCTTCAGCGAAGGCAAGTTAGATGGTACAAACTACACCTTATGGAAGTTGAAAATTACAACTATTCTTGATTCTTATGAGCTTCTGGAGACTGTGCTGGGGACTGAAGCAGAACCATAGCCTACCCCCGACCCATCAAATCCTAGTGTGATGATTCCTTCGAATGCAGATCTTCTATGAGCTTGGAAACGAAGGAATGCAGATGCATTGTGTGCCTTAGTTACAAGCTGTTCTGACAGTGTTCTGACTTTGATTTAGCATACAACCAAAGCGTCAGAGGCTTGGAATGTACTAAGGAGTCAGTATGAAACATGAAACCAAACAAGGATTCAAAACATGGAGAATCAACTAGCAGCGGAGAAGTTTGCTGAAGGAGAGACGGTTGAAGCATTCATCACTCGAATTAAGAATCTATGCGACCAGATGGCTAGCGCTGGGATACAAAAGACTAGCCTAGCTAGCTCGGAGGTGTCTTCCGATTTGTCCACAAAAGTTTGATGGACTAGTAACTTCCCTTAATACTCAAGTGAGACCTCAAGCTTTGACTTTTGAGGAGTTTTGTGCATTATTAATGGATGAGGAGTTGAGGCTGAAAGCCCGATAAGGAAGCAACAATGGAGATGATGCATTCTCTGCCAATGCAAAAGGCAAAGGTGGTTCCTCCACCAAAAATGGTGGTGACAAAAAGAAGAAGGGCGACAAGAAGAAGTTTCAAGGAGAGTGCTTCTACTGCAAGAAGAAAGGACATGCAATTGCAGATTGTCGTGTCAAGAAGACAGATGAAAAGAATGGTACCCTTAAAAGTAAAGGGAAAGAGACAGCCAATACGGCTGAAGTAGAGTTGGAATTATTCATGGCGACCATTGAGGAAGTGTGCTCCTCGGTGCAAGAAGAATCTACCACTCACTCATGGGTGTTGGATATTGGGACCTCCCATCACATGACCAACAAGAAAAGTCTATATAGTTCTATGCAGCCTCTACAAGAATCCATCATTGTGACGGTTGAACATGATGCTAAATGCCCTACTGCGGGCACAAGTACTATTTCTTTTATTGCTACAAATGGTGAAGTCAAAAATCTTTCAAATGTGTTGTATATTCCCAAGTTCAAGAAGACAGGTGCAGAAATTCTTGATAGTGCTGGCACAATTGTTGGCAAAGGAGAAAGAAGGAATAACCTGTATGACCTAACTGCTCTTACAGCCACCGCTAGA
This sequence comes from Lygodium microphyllum, assembly GCF_053477565.2. Lineage (NCBI taxonomy): Eukaryota > Viridiplantae > Streptophyta > Polypodiopsida > Schizaeales > Lygodiaceae > Lygodium > Lygodium microphyllum. Next base: position 172,666,035 of record NC_141139.1, read on the forward strand.
GTGGGCACAAGTAAGCTTTGGCATGAAAGGTTTGGACACATCGGATTTGCAGTGTTGAAGGAGATGCAAAAGCAAGGTATGCTTGCTCACCTACCTACAATAACTGAATTGAAGAAACCATGTGAAGCTTGTATGATGGGCAATCAACAGAGAAAGGCATTTCCACAAGAAAGCAAGAATAGAGCACAGGCTCCTCTAGAGTTGGTGCATACTGACTTGTGTGGTAAGATGCCTACACAGGCATTGGGGGGATCTTCTTATTTTATGTTGATTGTCGACGACTACAGTAGAAAGATGTGGGTGTACTTCCTTTGTGATAAGGCTCAAGCTTTTGGTAAGTTTAAAGAAGGGCTAAAACTTGATGAGAATGAAATAGGGAAAAGTGTGAAGAAATTGAGAACAGATGGTGGTGGTGAGTTCAACTCAAAGGAGTTTGAAGGCTTTTGCAAGAGCAAAGGGATCAAGCGTCAATTGACGACACCTCACACACCTCAGCAGAACGGTATTGTGGAACGCAGGAATCACACCATTGTGGAGATGGCAAGATGCATGCTAAAGGGAAAGGGATTGCCTAACCATTTTTGGGCTGAAGCTGTTAATACTGCAGTCTACATTCTAAATCGGAGCTACATAAAGGCTCTTAAGGGAAAAACACCTCATGAGGCTTACACTGGTAAGAAACCATCTGTCTCACATTTCAAAATTTTTGGATGTGAATGTTATGCACATGTTCTAGATGAGAAGAGAAACAAGTTAAAAAACCAAAAAGTAGAAAATGTATCTTCTTGGGTTATAGTGATGAGCAGAAGGCTTACAAATTATATGACCAAGAGGCAAAGAAGATCATCGCGAGCCCTGATGTGGTGTTCAAGGAGGAGCCACATACAGTGGAGGAGGAGAAGGCAAGCTCTTCCACTTTATCATCAAGCGAAGAAGTAGTCCACTATGAACCTATCCCGAGAGCTGTCCCTATCCTTAAGGAGAGGAAGCATCATCTTCAGATGATGAGGAAAAAGTTCACCAACCTGACATCACCCCACCGCAAAAGCCATTGCCGTGCTGGGTGAAGCAGCTCTATGACCACAATAATCCTATGCCTGCATTTGTTGAGGAGAAGGCAGACGGACCAAGGAGGTCTCAGAGAATAGAGGAGAAAAGAAGGTCTTCTGCTCACATAATCAATATGGCCTTGATGGTTGAGATTATGAGAGAAGTAAAGGAGCCAACTGACTTAGAAGAAGCACTTGCAGATCCATCATGGAAGGCTGCTATGCAAGCGGAGTATGACAGCATAATGAAGAATGACACTTGGGAGCTAGTGGATCGACCAGCAAAGCAGAAGGTTATTGGCACTAAGTGGATTTGGAAGGTAAAGTACAAGGCTGATGGTACCTTAGAAAAGTACAAAGCTAGACTGGTTGCCCAAGTATTTTCACAAGTTGAAGGGTTTGATTTTCAAGAGTCATTTTCCCCAACTGCTAGAATGACCACTATTTGCACGGTACTTGCAGTGGCTACCCACAAGAAGTGGCCAGTGTACCAAATGGATGTTAAGTCAGTGTTCTTAAATGGTGACCTCAAGGAGGAGGTGTACGTGGCTCAGCCACCAGGGTTTGAGGCCCCCCATTCTGAGAACAAAGTGTGTAAGCTGAAGAAGGCATTATATGGGCTGAAACAAGCCCCTAGAGCATGGTACCAACAGATAGATAATTTCTTTTTAAATCTAAACTTCAAAAGATGTGCCTCAGATGCTAACTTGTATGTTTACAAGGATGGTAAAAAGTCTGTAGTGATTTTCCTATATGTGGACAACCTTCTTATTATAGGTGACTATGAAGATATGATCAACCAAACTCGGAAGGCTTTGAGTTCTAAGTTTGAAATGACAGACTTGGGCTTGCTGCACTATTGTTTGGGGATTGAAGTCTGGCAAGAGCAAGGAAAGGTCTTCATCTCTCATAAGAAGTATGCATGGGAGATCTTGAATGCATTTGGCATGACCGAGTGCAAGGAGATAGCTACACCTATGGAGGCGAATGCAAAGTTATCCGTCGAGGATACATCAGCACTAGCAGACATTGGGAGGTATAGGAGGTTGGTCGGTAGTCTGATCTACTTGTGTAACACCAGACCAGATATCAGTTTTACTATTGGTGTTTTGAGTAGGTTCTCAAACAAACCTCATGAGAGTCATTGGAAGGCTAGGATGCGGGTGCTTATATACTTGAAGGAAACTCTTGACTATGGTATCACATACAATTTTGGAACTTCTCTTGTGGGGAACTGTGACTCAGATTGGGCAGGAGACAGTGATTCCACGAAGTCGGTTTCTGGTTATTGTTTCTCTTTGGGTTTAGGAATTTTCTCCTGGATTAGTAAGAAGCAGCCAACAATGACATTGTCTTCTACCGAAGTAGAGTACAAGGCAGCTTGTTTTGCTGCATGTGAAGCAGTATGGTTCAGAAGGATTCTATGGCATATGGGAGTGCAGGATGAAGAACCGGCTGTGCTGAGATGTGACAGTCAGAGTTGCACCGCCATTGCCAAAAATCCAGTGTTTCATGCACGCACCAAGCATATAGAGATCCAGTATCACTATGTGCGTGATTTGATAGAGGATGGAATAGTGGAACTGGTCTACTGTCCAACAAAGGAGAATGGAGCAGATATCTTCACCAAAGCACTTACGAAGGATCTACTTCACGTTCATCTTCAGGGACTCGGCATTGGGCCGAGGAGATAGTTCACCTATGGGTGGACATTGAGGGGGGGTATTAGATATGATCAATGCCCCACCCTCATTAGGTGCTACCAATGATCCATGGTGCTCAAAGTTGTAAGGCCCCCATTATGAGGAGAAGCCAAATGTGAGCCCGGACATTGGTTGAGTCTTGACTTGTATATCAGATGAGGTCTATGTGACCGGATGGCAAAAAGGTGACCATTGTGGGTCTAATCTTTGGGTTAGATGGAGTGGTTAAGTTGGTAGCAACTCGAGGCGCATTGCATCGAGTTGTGGTGTAAGGGAGTTAAAAGGGGCTCCTATTGTGGGGTCCGAGGGCCGCGGAAGCGGCCCTTCCATGGGGAGGTCCCAGGGGGGGCAGCAGCACCCCTAGCGGGGGTCTGAGAGTAGTGCCCCTGGCCCGATGGTAAAGGGAATATTCCCTAGCCGACTAGTGGAGGCTCATATGGTAGGTCGGTCAGGCCGACCTAATAGCCTTCGCGGTCTATAAAAGCTAAACCCCTTCACAGCCGTCTATCACTCATCTTTCACCCAGTCAGAGTTTTTGTTCCAGCTAGCCTTAAGCTCTTCACCTATCTTCTGTCTAGATTGCCATCTAAGCTTCACACAGTGGAAGCGCACGGGTGGACAGAGCCATCTTTGTATCAGTTGTTTGGAGTTAAAGAATTTACTGATTCTTCTCTTATCTGGTGTGTACTCTCTATCTCTTTCTCAGATTCTGTTCGCTGCGTCGTGTAATATTTTACAAATCTTTCCACTGGACGAGGCATTCTCTCAAGGTACTAGATCTTAGTTGTCTCTCCCTAACATCTAAGATCCTGTCAGGCCGTAGCTCAAGGACTCCTTGTCTAGGCATTACAACTTGTTGGTCATCAAGTACATGGCTAGGATTAGGTACATACTTCTTCAGTAGGCTGATATGAAATACATTATGAACCTTTAGATTCTCAGGGAGTTGTAGTCTATAAGCATTGGGTCCTAGGGACTTGAGGATCTTGTATGGTCCACAATACCTTGGACTTAGCTTCTTGCAGTCTCCTAAGGATAGGGAACTCTTCTTTGGACGTACGGGAATGAAGACCATGTGTCCTTCCTAGAAGGTTCTATCTTGACGTTTCAAATCCGCGTATGCCTTCTGTCTATCCTTGGCGGCTTGGATGTCCTTTCTTATTGACTTCATTTGGTCATCCATATCTTCCAGCATCTGCCTTGAAGCTTCAACCCTCAGGTTTGGATCCGATAAGTTTAAAGGACTTCAACAATCATGCCCATACAATGCTTGAAAAGGGGTCATCTAAATACTTTGTTGGTAAGAAGCATTGTAGGCAAAATCAACCAGTGGCAAGTATTGAATCCACCTTTTTGGTTCACGGCAGCAATTGTAATATTCCGCGTGGACTGCCTCAAATGAATATGATTTTGGATAAATAAATAAAAAAATTTCCCCCTATCCCTCCACCCGACTGACGAGCTGGAGGGGAAGGGAAATAGAAGGAGCAATTAAGCTCCTTGGTGGCTTGGAATGAGGGGGGGGACATGCGTGATGACATGCAGGGGAGGGAAGATCCCCCTCCCCTCCACTACTTAATGAGGGGCCATAACGCTGTAGGCTGGGGGAGGAAGATAATAATAGGAGGCTGACAGAGGGAAGGAGGAGGCTAAAGTCGTGAAGAGGGAAAGATTGTGCAAAACGTCTGCCAGCTGTCGTCCTGAGGCTGAAGGAGTCGTGGAGGAGCATACGTTGTAGCCGTGTCGAGAGAGAGAGTGGAGAGCATCATCGTTGTGAGGAAGCAATCAAGCGTGGGGAAGAAAGACGTCTCCAGCTCTGCCGTACAGAGGGTCGTGAAGTTGCTGGGGCTAAAAAAGACATCGCCAGTTGCCAACGAATACGGCCGCCACATATTTCCCACGTGGTTTCTCCACGATATCCCCCCCCCCCAAAAGAAGCTTCTTGGGAAGCTTCCAAGGACCTTAGGAAGGCCCCTTTCCTGTGAGCTTTCCATAAGCCCCCTTTTCCCCCCAAATTGCCTAAAAGGGTCTTCATATGGTATCCTTAAGCCTTTTCCCCCCCTCCCATATAAAATTCCTTATAAGCCTTTAAGATTACCCCCTGGAATTTCCCCCTTAAGGCTCTATAAGCCTTTTTCCCCCACCAAAATTCTCCTTACTATTTCCCCCCCTAGGTCTTAAATTCCCTTTTCCCCTTAAGGCCCTTCCTTGGCCTTGGGAACCAACACACCCCCCCCCCCCTCAGGTTTTAAAAAATCCCCTTAGCCCCCTTCCCATGGTTTTTTGGAACCACACCCCCTTCCCCCATGTTTTAAATTCCCTTTCCCCCTTAAACCTTTCCTAGGCTTTGGGAACCAACCCCCCTGTGGTTTACTCCCCTAAAGGTTTTTTTTTTTCACCCCCTCATAACTCTTTTTTTTTCCCCAACTCCCTAAGCTTTCTTCTTAATCCCCCGTATCCCCATTATTATTTTTTTCCCCCCCTGAACTTCAAAATCCAAATCATCATCATGGCCTCGGAGGATATCCCGTAAGGGAAAAGTAGCCGTGAGATAAAAGATAGGGAGGGAAAGTAGAGAGAGTGAAAAGAAGGAGTGAAGGAGGAAGAGTGGGAAAAAGATAAAATAAAGGGAAGGAAGGAGAATAAGTGCTTTCTATTCCTTCTACCCCAAGTCAAAGTCCTCCAAGGGTTCTTGTGGTTGCAAAACCACACTCTTTTTTTTTCAAAGAGACGGTGGAATTCCAGAAGAAAGTGAAAAAGGCTATCTCACATTCGAACTACGATGCCGCCCAAGAAAGTCCAAGGTGTAGCTGCAGGAGGGTCATCTCCCAGTATCCATGTGGATATCTCACCCCAAAACCAGGTTTTTCTTCTTGGTTTTAATTCGGTTTTAAGTCGATCATGCAAAGAAAAATTGTTAAGGATAGGTTATATTTGTTTGAGTTATTTGTAACGAAGGCGTTTAGCTTATGAATGACAATGTATACAACTTAGCTTTCTTCAAATTACATCAAGCATTATAAATTACGAGCAAGATTAGCCATTTACTATAGTAGTATATTTTAGTTAAATCCTAAGGTGTTGAAATTATATCTTGCACCATTAGTCTTATTCCTTTCGCAACGAATCGTTGTAAATGGTTAAATTCATGAAAGGTTTCTTTCGATGCTCAAATTACTAGGAAGTTATCTTTGCTAATTGCACATCTTAGCAAGGCAAATGTTGTTATTTGGCATGAGTTCATCTGTAAGGAAAACGGAAGTTAAAATTAAGCTGTATTGACTGGAAAGTAAATTGTCACAAGGATAGCAAAACCGTGACAAGAAGATTAATGTTACCTTCCAAAAGATAACTAAACCAATCTAAACATAGAAACATTCATACCCTAAGCACTTGACTACTTTCCTTACCGTAGGGATAATAAATTCGTAAAGATAAGAAACTAGGGTTTTTCCCTAAGGTTCTTAAAAGAAGAAACCCTAGGCCTGACATATGTCAGCTTAAAGAATCTAAACAGATTATTCCATTGTAGGACTTGCACAACAAGTATGAAATCATTTAGTCTTGTGATTGATTCACAAGGAGAAAGGGTAAAAACCCTAATCAAGGACGACAGATCCTTACGCAAGTTATCTTGCAAAAAGACGTATTTTTGGATATCCTTCTAATAAAGAAAAGTTGTAAACCGGAAACTAGTATATCTAAGGAACTTTAGGGTTAACCAAGTTGGGTATGCCCTACACCGGAATGTAAAAGATCTTGCCAATTTACAAGACACCTTGGGAACGAGTGCTGATACACTCAAAAGGAAAGAACACTTCCTTAGCAGTTTGCCAAACAACTTGGTTGATTAACGGAAATGTTTGTGCTTGCTAGAGATTCTAGGGCTCTGTTTGAATTATGAATTACAAATTAAATGAGTACCTATACTTTAGGTTAAAGGCCTGAAGGGAGAGGCAGCTTCAGTTACCCCCGACTGCTTGCCTGACCCTAACCAAGGGGGTTGTTGACCGCGCCGGGAACGTGGACCAAACCCACCCCGAGAGGTCTCTCCGTTGAGTTCTACTTGGAGCAAGAGGAGGCTTGGGTGCCAAGGGGGGCTCTGGCCATAAATCCCTCGCCTTCCGGGTCCTGCACAAGAGGCTAATGTGACTCGGGAATGGATCTCGAGGCCCGCATACTAGTTGACAGGTGGAAGCTTGGAATAGTGATCCCTGGGGATTACTGGATAGCCTTCGAGCGGATTATGGACAAGCCTACGGGCGGAACTCCTTGTATTTCAAAGATAAAATGATGAAATGTTAAAAGAACTTGCTTGATACTGTTTTTCTATGTCACGTGATAAGATTACGTGAAGGAACCAGTGCTTAACAAGGTTAATTAAAGAAGCTGATTGTTATATGTCAAATTAATGTGTTAGATAATTACATAACTAAAACAAACCGATGAAAGTGCAGAGGATGGATCATGGGTCTGTCCTACGGTTGGGTGGTCCCGGTTAGCTGGGAACTTTTCTCAAAAATCTCGAAGAACAGCGCAATGATCATCATCATCAAAACGAATAACGAGAACGATGACCTAAAGTTATGTCTTACCCGATTTACGCTATTTTAGGGGAATGGAATGGGACTATGCCTTATGGCAGAGAGGTTGAGCTTTGCATCCCTCTCGTTTTCCATTCTCCTTGAACCAAGTGCAGCGTGAATCCGCTTCGGACCTGGCATTTCTGCATAAAGTAGTTCGCTCGGGTCTGACGCTAGTTACTGTTAGCTAATGACCCATCAGGAAAACCCTAATTCCGGTCGATCCTAAGTGGGAACGGCCAGGATACTTCCGCTACGTGGCAGACGCGGGAAGACCTAGATCGCAAAACCCGTAACATTCCATGGGAGTGCCGGGCAAAGTTTTCTAGACATCCTTTCCGATGGACTGCTAAGACGTGTCCTGGATGATACTAGGGGACACGTTACAAGTTGGTATCAGAGCCAACCAACAACGGAATTGTTTTTATGAGATCTCAATAAAATGAAGTAAAGAAATTGTTGCTGTCCAAACATTTTCTCATTTTTAATGTTGTCTTGCAGAACTATGAAGCGTGGAATAAGTTTTTGGTATTTCGGGTCATGTTTATGACTGCAATGCATTCTCCCCTTTATAGACAAAGAATTGGGATGATGAACATCCTGGAGCAGATTTATAATCCATCACCTTTATACATAGAACGAAGATGGACGGGGTCTTTAGGAATCTACTATATAGCCGCCCACCGGTTTTCTTATCTACAGACCAACCTAAAGAGGATCAAGTGGTTGGAAGAATTGAAAGTCGTGAAGCTGTTCATTTTTGTGGAAGCTCACGTAAATCCGACTTTACATATTCAAGGTCGGAGGGTTGAAATGAACTCATATGTATATGAGGAAGTAACCCGTGTAATCCCAGCCGACAGGATTAAAGTGTTGGGCCGCCATGAGAAGTATGGATTCCAACGGAAAGGGTATCCTGAACTTCCAATGAATTATCGATTTCTAAAGATCCACGACCCAAAACCCTACCATTACACAGTTCCTATAGACAAATGCAATACAACGTTGTTCTCCCCAAACTGAATGTAATGATTGGATTATCATCACACGAAACGTTGTATAAGGCTATGCCCATGTAAATACAAATAAAGACTTCTTTTTATCAATATCTGGCTGTGCATAAGAGTTGTCAAAAAGTTAAGTAGCTTCATTATTTACGAGATAGCTGAACTAAAAATGAAGGATAAGCTATCATCGATTATCATATAATAACGTTAAGAAAACTTTTATCCAGGCACAACCCCAGTTACAGGTTCCAAATTCGCCTCCTACATCAAGTACTGCTGTGACCCAAGAGAAGAGTTCCTCCTCAAGCAGATAAAGTCACCCGAGTTTGACAGGAGAGGCAGATTTGTCCAGGCTGATGCTGAAATTTGGATTGAATCCATGGAGGATTACTTTGAAGCAGCTGGTACTGCACCTACCAATCAGGCCATGCTCGCCAAGTTAAAACTCATCGGCGAAGCCAGACTTTGGTGGAAGCAATGGTGCAGGGATCAAGGGACTCCAGAGGGGTCCGTTACTTGGGAGAAGTTGAAGAAAGCCGTGCAGGGAAGATATTTGCCACCTGCATATTGTACACAGAAAATGAATGAGTTCTACAAGCTAAAACAGCTAGGACTCACTCTTGATGCATACTACTCTAAATTCATCTCACTTTTAAAGTATGCGCCACAGATGGACATGACGCAGCAGGTGTCCAAATTTTGTGTGGACTTAAATCCACCCGTAAATACCCATCTCGAATCTATGCGTCCATCAGATCTTCAGGATGCACTCATTCGAGCGGCGCCTATAATTCAAGAGGTGCAAGCTAGACCAAGGGGTAACAAAACTTGGTCCTATAGTGACCCGAACAGAGGAGCATTCAGACCTCAAATGAAGAGAGTTCAAGGTCATAATCAGGGACAAAAGAAGAAAGCAAGGACAAATAACGTCAACAACTTTGTTCCTACTCAAAGTAATGGCCGAAACCTCCAATGTTTCCACTGCAACGAACCTGGTCACTTCAAGAGGCAATGTCCCAAGCTCAGCAAAGGACATCGTCAAACGCCTTTCCAAGGTGCAGGCCGTGGTCAAGGAGCCGCCACCCGTGGAAGAGGAAGAACTGCCTGCATTGCCAATAGACAAAGATGCGAAGAAGAAGATGAGGAAGATCCAACTATGGAAGCAGAATTCGAAAGAGCGACAGTCCATGCTGCTTTACACAAGAAAGGACCGAATCGCCAGTTCTCAGTGATTCATACACCGTCGAACTATCAAGGTAAAGGTTTCAAAACCTTGATTGATTGTGGCAGTACACATTCCTTTATCTCACTAGCATGTGCAAAAAGATTAGGAATAGCCAGAGTAGAAGCACCTACCCTGCTTGTGGAATTGGCAAACGGTCGTGAGGTAACTTGTACCAGGCAAACTGCTAAGGTGGAATTCTTTCTAGGAGGAAAGAAGACTTTAGTCAAATTCAGAGCCATGAATTTAGGTATCCATGAGTGTCTACTCGGGATGGATTGGCTTAAGCCCAATGACGCCCACATTCATTATGGAAAGGGTCAAGTTTCCTTTCGAAACTCTGAAAGGGAATTTGTCACAACTCAAGGTGAGGCAGGAGTGCCAAGAATCCAATTAGCCAAAGTATCTCAGATCATAAAAGGAGTCAGAAAAGGATTACCCGTTTACCTGATCAAACTCAACAAGTTAGATCAAAAGCAAGAGTCTCGTGTGTTGACATATCGAGCTCCACTCGTGATACGCCAGGGTGACCGTTGTGTATTTATGTCACCGACTTGTCAGTTGCAGATGCGGTTGGTACACCGCCCCTGAATAATAGCTACATGATAGCTATCCTTATCTACTCTAGTTCGTGGCTCAGTTAGTATGCCGCCTTAGTTAGTTGAGTTTGGTTTTGAGACCCATATCTAGGGTTCTTCTATTTCTTTTTACTTGAGTTCTTTTGGCTTCCACAACGAAGAAGTGGAAAACTGTTTTCAGCCTCCACCCTTGTGTGTATTCCCCCATTGTGCAAGCAAGAAAGATACAAGTGAGACTCCTTCCTTCTCTCCCACAATCTTGACATGGTATCAGAGCCTTGTTCGTGGTAAGGAGCTCAAGAAAGCAAGCCAAGCTCGCGGTGTTCTGGTAAGAGGAGCAGTGTTGCTTTCATTTTCTGTTTTGGGAGTAGATCTCTACAGGTAGCACAGCCGGAAAGTGCAAGAGTGCATTGTCTCAGGTTGAGACGCCCTTCGCGGTGAAGCAAGAGGGCAGTATATGCTGCGGGAGAGGCCTTTAGCCCTTAGCGACCTTGTTTTTTTGATTTGAGGCCATTTCGGGGCCTGTTTTGGAGGCGGAAGTTTTCTGCACGCACTCAGGAAAAGGCCTAGTTTTATGCTGTGCAGCCACTATTCTACAGGTCGGTGAATACACTACAAGATATAGACCTTATAGCGACGTTTAAAGCGACGAAAATACAAACAACAAAATTTGCCCCCGTCGTCGCAAAAAGCGTCGTTATTGACGACGCCATGGAATCGTCGCTATTTGCGTCGCTATATGCGTCGCTATTTGCGTCGCTATATGCGTCGCTATTTGCGTCGCTATATGCGTCGCATTTTGCGACGCATATAGCGACGGTTACAGAAGTTTGCGACGCTGATAGCGACGACAATAGCGACACCTGCAGTAAATTTGCGACGCAAATAGCGACGGTAACAGAGAAAAAAAAAATTGTGGCAGGGCAGCAAGCTGCCCTGCCACATATAGCACTGTGTGCTGTATGAGAGCCATACAAAATAGTTTCTGCACTGCTGCATACAAAGCGTTTGCAAACAAAAAGAATCTATACTGAAATCATAAAACTGATAGATGAAATAAATACATGATATCGCATAAAATGCGATTGGTACAATCATAAAACAATATCACTAATACATAGAAAATGTCTACATAGATCGGGCGACTAACAACTAAAGGTATGTGAGCGCTAAGGATCCGAGGGCGAGCTACAAATCGTTGTCCCCCGAAAGCTCTTCCCACTGTAAAGGAGCATCAAACGGATTCTGCAGAAAAAGAAACAACATATCAATCCACCATACAATAATGCATTCAAATATCTCATGGTAACTACGGACATGAAAGATGAGAGACTTACTGGGCCACCGCGTCTGTACAATCGGTTGATCAATGATATGAGACCGTGCCTCTCTGCATATTGAGTCTCAAGGCCTTGCGGATCACGATTTGTAATGGAGTGCTACAAAGAAAACAAAATGCTAACTGTTAGAAACATGATTGTCAGTACAAATAATATCTCAAAAAAACAAATAAGCAAAACAAAAGAGAAACTTACAAAGTCCTCCAAATATGTCCTGTGGCCGCCACTCCCAAGATGATGTACCGATCCGGCCTCGATTCGTGCCCTCGCCGCCTCCCGCTGTTGACTCCAACATCCTAGCGAATTTGTAGCCTCCTCCCTTAGTCGGCGCCAGTCCTCTGCATCTAACCACTCGGGCTTTGGAGCCCCACTCTTGATTGCCTTGCGTGCGTCGGATTGTCTATGTGACATGTATGCACGCATGCAATCCATCATCCAGCCCGTAGAGAATCTATCCACTGCGGCTGACACCGGGAACTCCTCGTGCAAGGATGCTACTATGTACTCCTTGCTCCCCTCCGGTATGTTCCTCCAATGATCCAGGACGTTGTGCCGAAAAACTTGTTGGCACAACTCCCTCATGCGAGCCATCACCCTCCTCCCCTCATCATTCATGATGATAGCTCCTGACCTGCCATCCACTAGGTATCCATAATCCCTAGGAGTGTGCCTCCTATGGGCCCTCTCCCATCTCCATCCACGCTCCTGGGCATATCCAGGAGACCCCTGAACATCCGGTGTACCGACGGGGGTACCCTCTCCCGGAGTGCCACTGAAAGGGGTGCCACCAGAGGGGATGCCACCAAAAGGAGTGCCACCAGAGGGGGTGCCACCAAAAGGAGTGCCACCAAAAGGCGTGACATTTGCCGACGGCTGCGCAAAAGCCGGAGTAACTGGAGTGGACGTCCCCACAGGTGTGACAAATCCTGGAGGTGACCGAGCTCCAGCTGAACGACAAGACGGAGACACCGCATCCGTGTCTCCACAGCAGCACCCCCCTGATCCTCCTGCAGTCACAGTCCCTCCCTCTGGCCCAAGTCGCGAGCGTCGAGATCGTCTGCTCGAAGCTGAAGCATCTGATCGCATTGAAGCTGATCTAGCAGAGCGCCCTGACGAAGAACGAGACAGCTCCTGATCTGCTATCTCTCTGAATCTCGCGAGCTGATCTGGAGACATACGTGCCATCATCTCCTGAAACTCCTCATCGCTCATCCCTCAACTCATCCTGAAAATATCGATACCTGCAGAGATAAAAAATAATGTTAGAATAATCAATTGAAACTATACAAAGCGCATTAATATAAATCATTTTTGAAAAATCCATCTTAAAATGCATATCTTATCTACCTTTATGGAAGATCTAAACAACGAATTGAGTAATACAATTCTCCAAGAATGAAGTATTCTATGGTCCCATGTTAATCTCCTGACATAACTCTACATACACTGGAAGGTCGATAGACATGTCACCACAAAAGAACGAGTCTGCCTCGTTCTCAAAAAATTCTACGACTTCTGTATTTCCATCATTGTTAGCCGATGCGGGCTCCAAGCTTGCGGTGGCCTCCACCCCTTGTAATTTCGATCCCTATATTTGCATATATTCTTCATCTATGCCTGGAACATCGCTTTGATCGTATACTCTCGCACCTCGAGGAGTTGAAGGTATAACATACCACCATCGAGGTTGTCGGGGATTTGGATAGAAGATTACCTGTTCACAAACACTTACAAACCGTCTTCAAACCATTGTGACATAAAGCATGTCGTATTACAATTAGCAAGCAAATGACTAGAAGATTACCTGTTCACAATGTGCCGGCAACACAAAGGTGTCGCGCAAATCCATCCATTTTTTTTCAGAATCTATTTCGAGAAATCCAGATGGACGTCGTCGAACCGTTGCGCCAGCTCCTCCAAGTACCACTTTGAACCACTGCACATCGAATATTATCATGGAGAAGCTACGGTAATCCACCGTAATAATACTTTGCAAATTCCCAAAATACTCCATCTCATCCACAACCATGTTCGGATCCGTTGCTCGTCGCCGGCTCTCTTGCTCAAACCTTGCCATGACACCACAGTCCATTGTGGAGCGCATTTTGTCAATACGCTCCACCTGAAAATGCCGTCCGCGCGACCACGCTGCACTATATATTTTGTACTGCACATTGAAACACTCAAATTAGATGTAGCAAATAAATTCAGATACGACACATTCTAAACCCCTCATTACCTTTGGACTACATCCCCTCGAGAACTCCCACTCCTCCATTGAGACCTCTGCCCCTTCGCTCGATGCTGCGATCAAGGCTCCATGCAACCATCGTGTTGACATAAACCGCGGCATCTCCTCCATGCCTTCGGGATATCGAATCGGTCGGTGACGCGTACTGCGTCGGAATTCAGCTCGCGCTTCCTCTCGATCTTGCCTTGCAATCTGGTACTTGGCGAGCCACGTCTCCATGGAGGCATGGTGCAACATACAAAAGCAATTCACCTTCTCTTCCATTGAGGCATCCATTCTTTTTTCTACCCCATTTCCAACCACCACATCTCCAGTCAGCCTGTCATCGTCCTTGAGCGTCCATAGCATTTCATTGTCTGGTTCCACCGTTGGTAGCCATTGTGAGATATGCACTAATGCCTCTGACACCAACCAACCCTCCGCCATGCTACCTTCCGGACGAGCTCGTTGTCGCACAAAGCCTTTCAGGGTTTTCATGAAGCGCTCCAGGAAGAACATCCATCGCGTATGGACAGGTCTGGCAATCTCCACTTCGTCCACAAGATGCACAAGAAGGTGAACTTGTATCGTGAGCATGCTAGTGGGCAGGTATTTCTCAAAGAGACAGACCGTCTCAACTGCTCCCCGCCTTGCGGATTCAATAGAGGACGTCTTAATCTCTTTCTGTGAGATCCATTGCACCAAAGTCGACAGCTTGTAAATGGCCCCGCGAATTTCTGGAGTTAGGCATCTCGCGATCGCGATCGGTAGGACAAACTGCCACAAATGAGAAAGCATTAAGAATAATGGTCACTTTTCAAATTTCAAAATGTCCACGCTAATTAAAATCCATTCTGTTCACAAACCTGACATATCTTATGCCAATCATGGGATTTTAGCCCAGACATTTGGTCATCTTTAGAAAATGCGGACCTGAGAGAACGCATCATACCTGTCGGAGTGCGGATAGACTTGATTACTTGCTTCACAATGCGCTCTTCTTTGGTAGACAAAACCCAGGGAGCGCGAGGAAGTTGCACTCCCCCTTCAGCACTCGACTGCGGCCAAAGCGCCTCCATCTTACCTACCTCCTTTAAATCCATTCGTGACCCTATAGTGTCTCTCTTTCCTGTGATGTGGTCCCTTAGCAAGCTGCCCACATTTTTGAAAATATGCATGGGATCCAACAAGTGGTTGACCTGTAAGTGGGTCCAATATGGCAACTCGTAGAAAACTGAGAACCGTCGCATTCCATTTGGATGTGATTCCGGGTTTACCATTTTCAGCTCATACCAGCTTGCAGCGTTCATACGTGCTGGAGGTCGTCCAAGAAAACCTTCCCTGAGTTCATGATCCTCCGGCAAGAAAGCGGCGTGTCCTTGATATACCATCTTCTTCATGGTTCGTGACCTTCGGGAGTCTAACTGTGGCCTACACAATGGACATGCATGATAACCTGAGGTAACGAGACCTGCAAGGCGATCCACGACCTAGTGAATACTTGATTGAATGAAATAAAATATAGATATTACCGGCGTGAACAAAGGTCTGCTCACCTGAGCACTCTCCCAATCCCGGAAAGTCATGCATCGTCCACATGAGAATGGCTCGAATGTTGGCTGACCGCCGACCATCACGCCTGCTCATATCTTGCACCGTGACCCCCTCCTCCCACAAAATCTTAAGCTCATCGACTAATGGACGAAGATACACGTCCATATTTTTTACTTTGTAGCGGCCCGGGACGAGCAAGCTAAGGATGAGATGTCCTTTCTTCGTAGAAAGCCATGGAGGAATGTTGTAGTTGACAAGCACTATAGGCCACACACTGTAAGAAGTCGAGCGCAGACCGAATGGGTTCACACCATCCATGGCGAGACCGAGCCGAAGATTCCTTGGCTCTCGCGCAAAGCCTGGGAAGGTAGAGTCAATGTGGCTCCATGCGCGCGAATCTGCTGATATTCGTTGCACTCCATCCGTAGACCTATTCTTGCACATGCCACGTTGTCAAGCTTGCCATGGCAGACGTGCGAAACATGTGGTTTATGCTGGGGATGAGCGGAAAGTGTCTGAGGACTTTTTGAGGGATGGTCTGCCCTTGCAAGTCCTGTCGATACCTGTGAGCACCACACTTTGGACATGTCTCCATAGTCTCGTATTCATCTCGAAACAATATGCAGTCGTTGATACATCCATGGATGTTATTGTAGTCCATACCAAGCTTCCGTAAAACATGTCGTGCATCATCACGAGACTCAGGCATGGTGTTTGCAGGTGGCAATATATGATATTTCAATAACCTGAAAAAATCATAAAACACCTTGAAAAATCCATCCATATTTACAATAATACTGTTTAAAAAAAAAACAATGAAGTCTGTGTGCAAGGTACCTGAATAACTCAGTCACACTCGTATCGCTCCAACCGTATTTTGCTTGCACACTTAAGAGTGCAAGAAATGTCTTCAACCGAGACACTCGGCACCCATCATATAATGGTATGGATGCTTCCTCTCTAAGCGGGTCAGATGTCTCAACGTCCATGGGAATCAATGCATCGATCATTGCCTCCATCTCAGGCTCCAAGATTGTAGGCAAGTCGGGAAGGTTGTCTGTCTCCTCTGGCATTGACGATATAGATGGGCCTTGCGAGTGGTCTATTGGCTCCTGCCATCCATCCATCGCACGTCCACGAACTCTTCTAATTGGCCGCAAAGGGTGCACTCCCCCTTGGGTCGAGACATCACCCCCCTGGACACAAAATTTGCCAACAAGACCCAATCTTATTGTGTATGGTTTTCAATTAGCTTGAGAGTACAATGCATGAAAAATGCTAACTTGAAAATACCGTTTGCTGAAAATCTGCAATCGCCTGATCAATAATCTCAGGTTGAAACTCGCCAAATCGTCGTACGTGTTCTATAGACAATCGGCGTTTTCGTCTAATTGCCAACTTGCATTGAGAGCAAGGACATGGGACACGCTGATTAAGATACGACTCGCGGTCTTGAACAATAGGACCTTCTTCGTTTGCCATCTTATCTACATTACAGCAAACAAGGCTTAAATGGATAGCTTTATGGAGATGTACGTCAACTTGCAAGTTGACCATAAACCTTGCATTGTATATAGTAGTCGAGAGATTTTCCGATGTTATATCTCGGCCTTGTATCATGCTCAATGATTTGTTTGTCCCGGTAGATAATTTTTTGTTATATCTCGGCTTTGAGTATAAGTAATCCATTTTAAAATTAATGTGCGCCATCTATGAAATTTTACAACTATAGTAATAAAATTTATTTCAATCAATTCTACTCATAGTCATAAGACCTGAGAGAAATTATCCTATACTCAATTTAAGGGATCTCCACTTCTATAACAATAATTTTGGGTTAATTTTGATGAAGTACGTGGCCGTATGCAAAGCACATTGCATACCATTATCGATATGTATATTATCTTAAATTTCATTCCCTTCCCTCTCCCTCTCCCTCTCTTCCTCTCTTTCTCTCACCCTCTCCCTCACCCTCTCGTTCTCTTTCTCTCCCTCTCTCATTTCCTCCCTCCTCCTCCCTCTCCCTCTCCCTCCCTCTTTCTCCCTCTTTCTCCCTCTTTCTCCCTTTCCCTCTCCCTCGCTCCCTCGCTCCCTCTCCCTCCCCCTCCCTCTTTCTCTCCCTCTCTCATTTCCTTCCCCTCCCCCTCCCTCTCCCTCTCCCTCTCCATCTCCCTCTCTTTCTCTTTTTCTCCCTCTCCCTCTCTATCTCTCTTTCTCTCTCATTTCCTAAACAAGCAAAAAATAAAGTGATTTAAACATCCTCCAAGCAAAAGGGAGAGGGAGAGATACAATGCACTCTCCCTCTCTTTCTCTTTCTATCCCTCTCTCATTTCCTTCCCCTTCCTCTCCCTCTCACTCTCTTTCTCTCTCATTTCCTCTCCTAAACAAGCAAAAAATAAAGTGATTCAAACATTAAACAAGCAAAAGGGAGAGGGAGGGAGAGAGAGAATGCACTCTCCCTCCTTCTCCCTATCTTTCTCTTTCTCTCCCTCTCCTATTTCCTCCCCCTCCCTCTCCCTCTCCCTCTATTTCTCTTTCTCTTTCTTTCTCTTTCTTTCCCTTTCCCTCTCCCTCTCCCTCTCTTTCTCTCTTACTCTCTCATTTCCTCTCCTAAACAAGCAAAGAAGAAAGTAATTTAAACATTAAACAAGCAAAAGGGAGAGAGAGAGAGAGAGAATGCACTCTCACTCTCTTTCTCTCCCTCTCCCTCTCTTTCTCTCCCTCTCTCTCCCTCTCCCTCTCCTTCTCTTTCTTTTCCTCTCCTAAATAAACAAAAGAGAACGATTTAAACCTTCAACAAGTAAAAGAAAGAGAGAGGGAGACTCACCAATGAGATATGGCGAGCGTGGGCGGCTTCTCTTTGCAATGAGGGTTCCTCCTCTCCTTCGCGAACAACGACGGTGGCAGTGGCAGTGGCGGCGGCGGCAGCAAGTCTCTTCCTCCTCTTCTCTCACAAAGCCTTGGCTCTCTCCCTCGCTCTCGCTCTCAAAAGGTGAAGAAAACAAAATGAAAACGGCGCTCTGGTTTCGGCCGCGCTTTTTTTCCCTGCGGCGTCGCTATTGGCGTCGCTATATGCGTCGCGTCGACGCATATAGCGACGCCAATAGCGACGCCAATAGCGACGCCGATAAACGCCGTCGCTAATCGGCGTCGCTATTGCCCCAGTCCCTTGTAGTGTATATAGTTACTGTAAAAATTGCATTGTATGCTTGTGCGCAGAGACATTGGGAGTTACAGAATCATCCCTATTGCCTGTTGATGCAAGATCGTCACTAGGAAGCGACTGTGTGGTCAGATACCACTTTCGCCAGTTTTGCAGATTTGCCCTTGTGAGGGTGAAGCTGAGTTTTTGCAGTGACAGAATTTTTCCCAGTGTTCTGTAATGGCGTCTGATTCTCTCTCACAGATTGTCACTGAAAAGCTTGACAAGAACAACTTCCAAGCATGGAAGTTTAGAATGACGAATTTCCTTATGGGAAAAGGATATTGGGAATTTGTTGCAGGAAATGAAGAAGAACCAGTTCTTCTTGATGTTCCCAATCAACAGCAAATGCAGGCATTCAAAGCATGGCATGAGAGAGCCAGGAAAGTTATGTACTGGCTGTCTATCAGCATTTCAGACTCTATGATTGTGCATATTCAGGATGCAAGTACGCCAAAGGAGGCATGGGATACTCTGTCAAAGATGTATAGCACAAATACGCAAGCCAGGAAAATGCAGCTCAAGCAAGAGTTGCACAATGTGCAAAGAGAAAATATGAGCATCAATGACTACCACATGAAGGTGAAGAAGATTGCAGATGCACTTGCTTCCATTGGGTCGCCAGTGGAAGATGATGATTTAGTTTCTGTGACCTTGAATGGTCTAGGAAAGGATTATGCGCAGTTTCGGACATCCATTTCCGTCCGTGAAAGATTTCCTGATTTTGAGGAGTTGATTGCTCTTCTAATTTCTGAGGAGCAGAGAAATGGTGGTACATCTTCTTCAGGAGGAACTTCAAAAGAAACTGTCTTCTACTCAAATGCTGGAAGAGGTAGAGGCAGAGGTAGAGGAGGCCGATTTGGAGGCCGTGGTAGAAATCAGAATATGCAGCAAACTCAAGAAAACCAGTCCTATGGAGGAGGACGTGGTAACTCTAGAGGCAGGGGGAGCCAAAGAGGTCGTGGTGGATGGCAAAGAGGTCAAAATGCAAACAGTAATGTTGAATGCTACTACTGTGGTAAAATGGGTCATATGGCTAAAGACTGCTATAAAAAGCAGAATGACATCATGAATGGAAAACTGCAACAAGGGAATTATGCATCTTCTAGCAGACAGGGTGATGACAGAAATGAGCATTTGTTCATGGTGCAGCACATGAACAATTCTGTGACAAGTGCAGAAGAAAGCAATGATGTATGGTATGTTGACTCAGGTGCATCAAACCACATGACAGGTCATGCAGAATGGATGGAGGATGCAAGGAAGATGGAAAAACCAGGATTTGTGGAGACTGGTGATGATACTGCACATCCTATTGTGCAGATTGGAAAAATTCCATTGTCTATGCAGGATGGAAAAAAGAAATACCTGTCCGATGTATTTCATGTCCCGAATATCACCAAGAATCTGGTTTTTGTCGGTCAAATGGTTGAGCAGGGCTTGCAGGTCAGATTTAATCCTCATGGATGCTTTGTTGAGGATATGAAAAATAAAGGTCGCTTGATAGCAAAAGGAAAGAAGAAGGGCAGAATGTTTACGTTGGATGCAGACATGTCTGAATTGAGTGCAGCAATGTTTGCACATGGGACCGGTGTAGTTGCAGATATTGATATCTAGCATAAACGCATTGGTCATGTTAATGTACAGCGACTTAAATCAATGCAGGCCCAAAACATTGTTGCAGGATTGCCTAAGTTCAAGGTTGCAGAAATGCATAAGGTATGTGAAGCCTGTCAGTTTGGAAAATAGGCAAGGAAACCATTTCCTAGACATGTTCAAGAGAGTAAGAAGCCATTGGAATTAATCCACTCTGATGTGTGGACTACTAAAGCTGCATCTCTTGGAGGCTGTCATTATTTTGTCACTTTTATTGATGACTATAGCAGAAAATTTTGGGTGTATTTTATGAAAAAGAAAAGTGAAGTTTTTGGGCATTTCAAAACCCTTAAAGCTATGGCTGAAAAAGAAACAGGTCTACAAATAAAATTCCTGAGGTCAGATGGAGGGGGAGAGTACCTCTCAAATGAGTTTGCAAAGTTCTTGCGGGAGCATGGCATAAAGCAGCAATATTCATGCAGTTATACCCCACAACAAAATGGAATTGCAGAAAGGAAAAACAGGCATATTGGAGAGGTATCTCGTGCCATGCTCAATGAAAAAGACTTGCCAGATTTTTATTGGGCTGAAGCAGTTGCTACAGCAGTCTACATAATGAACAGGACTCCCACTGCAGCAATACATGGAATGACTCCAGAGGAGAGGTATACTGGTAGGAAACCAAATATTTCTCATTTGAAAATTTTTGGTTGCATTGCCTATGTACATGTGCCAGATGAGTTGAGATCCAAGTTGGATCCAAAAGCTGAGAAGTGCATCTTTATTGGTTACTCTCTGCAGCAAAAAGGGTATAGATGCTATAACCCTTCTACTCGTAAGTTTACAGTGAGCAGAGATGTTGTTTTTGATGAGATGAGTAGCTGGTATAAACCAGTAAATGTGATTGATGATGTAGATGCATAAAATGGTAATGCTGCACAGAATGCACAGCAGCAGTCACAAAATATTAGTGGACCTGGAGAATCCTCTAGCAGTGGTTCACATTCTTCGCCATGGACAGGCAGATTGAGATCAGGAGAATCTTCTCAAAGTAATATAGATAGTGGTATGCAGGTATCACGAAAAGGAAAAGAGAAGGTTGATCAGCCCATGTTTGATGTGAATGCAGGTCACTCTTATGTGGATGGTGAATCCAGTGGCTCAGAACAGAGCATTGATGATGAGTTGGGTATTCCTTCTATTGTTACATCTGGAGTAAGGAAGACCAGGGATGTTTTGAGAGCACCTGGGAGTGAACCCACTTTGCGTAGGTCTACCAGAGTTAGGTATCCTGTGGATAGGCTGAAATATGATGGATTTACAGCCATTCACTATGCATATATGGTCAAGGTGATATAGGAACCAGAACCCACTTCTTTTGAGCAAGCCATGGGAAAAGAAAAATGGGAGAAAGCCATGGATGAAAAAATGGATGCCTTGGAAGCAAATGCTACATGGGAATTGGTACCTTTGCCTAAAGGTAAGAATGCAATTGGCTGTAAGTGGGTTTATAAGGTGAAGCACAATGCAGATGGTTCTGTAAACAGATACAAGGCAAGATTAGTAGTCAAGGGGTATGCACAAACATATGGCATTGACTATGAAGAAACATTCAGTCCGGTTGCAAGGATGACAACCGTAAGAGCAGTTATTGCTATGGCTGCATCAAAGGGATGGTCTTTACATCAGATGGATGTAAAGAATGCCTTCTTGCATGGTGATTTGCAAGAAGAGGTCTATATGGAGCAGCCACCAGGTTATGTGCATGCTGTTCATCCTGAGTTTGTTTGCAGGTTGAAGAAAGCCTTGTATGGCTTGAAGCAAGCACCTAGAGCATGGTCTGACAAGATAGGACAGTATCTTGTCACTATTGGCTTTCAGATTTCCAAGGCAGATTTCTCACTTTATGTGAGAAAAACAGAGAAAGGTATTATGCTACTTGTCATTTATGTTGATGATTTGATTATGACAGGTGACAGTGATGAAGATATTCTTCATGTGAAAATGCTATTGAAGCAGAAGTTTGAGATGAAGGATTTGGGAGAGCTGCGTTATTTCTTGGGCATTGAGGTGATTAGATCACCAAGTGGGATACAGCTCTGGCAGAGGCAGTATGGATTGGACATGCTGTCCAAATATGGGATGATAGGCTGTAAGCCTATTTCAGTTCCTTTGGAGCAGAATGTGAAGCTGAGCGCAGATGCAGGTGAGCTTCTGGAAGACTCTACTATGTACAGACGCATAGTAGGAAGCTTGATTTATATGACTATTACCAGGCCAGATTTGAGCTATGCTGTTGGATTGGTAAGTCAGTTTATGCAGGCTCCAAGGAAACCACATTTGGATGCGGCTAGACACATACTCAGGTATGTGAAGTCCACATTGCAGTATGGACTATTTTATGAGACTGGGGTTCAGATACAGTTGCATGGATACACTGATGCTGATTGGGCTGGTAGTATTTCTGATAGACGATCTACTAGTGGATATGTGTTCTCTTTTGGGAGTGCTGCAGTCACTTGGAGCAACAAGAAACAGCCTACAGTTGCCTTGTCGAGCACAGAGGCTGAGTACAGGGGTGCAGCAATGGCTGCATGTGAGGTAGCTTGGTTGCATAAGCTACTTTATGATATGCATCAGTCTACAGATGGGCCAGTTGTCATTTATTGTGACAACATGAGTAGTATACACTTGGCAAATAACCCAGTCTATCATGCTAGAACAAAGCACATTGAGGTGCATTATCACTATGTGCGAGAGAGGGTTTTACTAGGTCTTATTGATCTAGTTTATGTCAGCACAGAGGATCAGGTAGCTGACATATTCACGAAGGCATTGGGCGCAGAGAAGCTGCGCAAGTTCAGAGACCTGCTTGGTGTACAGGAATTGGGATTGAGCTCGAGGGGGAGTGTTGACATATCGAGCTCCACTCGTGATACGCCAGGGTGACCATTGTGTATTTATGTCACCGACTTGTCAGTTACAGATGCGGTTGGTACACCGCCCCTGAATAATAGCTACATGATAGCTATCCTTATCTACTCTAGTTTGTGGCTCAGTTAGTATGCCACCTTAGTTAGTTGAGTTTGGTTTTGAGACCCATATCTAGGGTTCTTCTATTTCTTTGCACTTGAGTTCTTTTGGCTTCCACAACGAAGAGGAGGAAAATTGTTTTCAGCCTCCACCCTTGTGTGTATTCCCCCATTGTGCAAGCAAGAAAGATACAAATGAGACTCCTTCCTTCTCTCCTAGACCATTCCTAGACCATTCAAGGTCACAAAAACTAAATCATCATCTTCCACTGGCGACCCAATGGAAGCAAGTGCATCTACAATCTTCTTCACCTTCATGTGGTAGTCATTGATGCTCATACTTTCTCTTTGCACATTATGCAACTCTTGCTTGAGCTGCATTTTCCTAGCTTGCGTATTTGTGCTATACATTTTTGACAAAGTATCCCATGCCTCCTTTGGCGTACTTGCATCCTGAATATGCACAATCATAGAGTCTGAAATACTGATAGACAGCCAGTACATAACTTTTCTGGTTCTCTCATGCCATCCTTTAAATGCCTGCATTTGATGTTGACTGGGAACATCGAGAAGATCTGGTTCTTCTTCGTTTCCTGCAACAAATTCCCAATATCCTTTTCCCATAAGGAAGTTTGTCATTCTAAACTTCTATGCTTGGAAGTTGTTCTTGTCAAGCTTTTCAGTGACAATCTATGAAAGAGAATCATACACCATTACAGAACACTGGAAAAAATTCTGTCACTGCAAAAAACACAGCTTCAGCCTACAAGGGCAAATCTATAAAATTGACAAAAGTGGTATTTGACCACACAGTCACTTCCTAGTGACGATTTTGCATCAACATGTAACAAGGATGATTCTGTAACTCCCAATGTCTCTGCACACAGGCATACGATGCAATTTCTACGGAAACTTTTCACCGACTTGTAGAACAGTGGTCGCACAGCAAAAAACAAGGCCTTTTCCTGAGTGCGTGCAAAAAACTTCTGCCTCCAAAACAGGCCCCGAAATGGCCTCGAATGAAAAAAACAGGGCAACCAAGGGCTAAAGCCTGTTCCCGCAGCATATACTGCCCTCTTGCTACACCCTGAAGGGCGTCTCAATCTGAGACAATGCACTCTTCCACTTTCCGGCTATGCTACCTGCAGAGACTTGCTCCTAAACTCAAAAAATGAAAGCAACACTGGTCCTCTTACCCAAATGCCGCGAACCTGGTTTGCTTTCTTGAGCTCCTTACCACAAACCATGCTTTGATACCATGTCACGATTATGGGAGAGAAGGAAGGAGTCTCACTTGTAGCTTTCTTGCTTGCACAATGGGGGAATACACATAGAGGTGGAGGCTGAAAATAGTTTTCCTCTTCTTAGTTGTGTAAGCCAAAAAGAACTCTCATACAAAGAAATAGAAGAACCCTATATATGGGTCTTAAACCAAACTCAACTAACTAAGGTGGCATACTAACTGAACCACGAACTAGAGTAGATAAGGATAGCTGTCATCTAGCTATTATTCATGGGCAGTGTACCAACCACATCTGCAACTAACAAGTCGGTGACATAAATGCACAATAGTCACCCCGGCATATCACGAGTGGAGCTCGATATCTCAACATGTAAAGAATTCCTTCTTGCATGGTCATTTGCAAGAAGAGGTATATATGGAGCAGCCACCAGGTTATGTGCATGTTGTTCATCCTGAGTTTGTTTGCAGGTTGAAGAAAGTATTGTATGGCTTGAAGCAAGCACCTAGAGCATGGTCTAACAAGATAGGACAATATCTTATCACTATTGGCTTTCAGATTTCCAAGGCAGATTTCTCACTTTATGTGAGAAAAACAGAGAAAGGTATTATGCTACTTGTCATTTATGTTGATGATTTGATTATGACAGGTGACAGTGATGAAGATATTCTTCATGTGAAAATGCTATTGAAGCAGAAGTTTGAGATGAAGGATTTGGGAGAGCTGCGTTATTTCTTGGGCATTGAGGTGATTAGATCACCAAGTGGGATACAGCTCTGGCAGAGGCAGTATGGATTGGACATGCTGTCCAAATATGGGATGATAGGCTGTAAGCCTATTTCAGTTCCTTTGGAGCAGAATGTCAAGCTAAGCGCAGATGCAGGTGAGCTTCTCGAAGACCCTACTATGTACAGACGCATAGTAGGAAGTTTAATTTATATGACTATTACCAGGCCAGATTTGATCTATGCTGTTGGATTGGTAAGTCAGTTTATGCAGGCTCCAAGGAAACCGCATTTGGATGCGGCTAGACACATACTTAGGTATGTGAAGTCCACATTGCAGTATGGACTATTTTATGAGACTGGGGTTCAAATACAGTTACATGGATACACTGATGCTGATTGGGCTAGTAGTATTTCTGATAGACGATCTACCAGTGGATATGTGTTCTCTTTTGGGAGTGCTGCACTCACTTGGAGCAGCAAGAAACAGCCTACAGTTTCCTTGTCAAGCACAGAGGCTGAGTACAGGGGTGCAGCAATGGCTGCATGTGAGGTAGCTTGGTTGCATAAGCTACTTTATGATATGCATCAGCCTAGAAATGGGCCAGTTGTCATTTATTGTGACAACATGAGCAGTATACACTTGGTAAATAATCCAATCTATCATGCTAGAACAAAGCACATTGAGGTGCATTATCACTATGTGTGGGAGAGGGTTTTAATAGGTCTTATTGATCTCGTTTATGTCAGCACAGAGGATCAGGTAGCTGACATATTCACGAAGGCATTGGGCGCAAAGAAGCTGCGCAAGTTCAGAGACCTACTTGGTGTGCAGGAATTGGGATTTAGCTCGAGGGGGAGTGTTGAGATATCAAGCTCCACTCATGATATACGAGGGTGACCGTTGTGCATTTATGTCATCGACTTGTTAGCTGTAGATGCGGTTGGTACACCACCCATGAATAATAGCTAGATGAGAGCTATCCTTATCTACTCTAGTTCATGGCTGAGTTATTATGCCACCTTAGTTAGTTGAGTTTGGTTTGAGACCCATATATAGGGTTCTTCTATTTCTATGTACTTGAATTCTTTTTGGCTTACACAACTAAGAAGAGGAAAATTGTTTTCAACCTCCACCTTTGTGTGTATTCCCTCATTGTGTAAGTGAGAAAGCTACAAGTGAGACTCCTTCCTTCTCTCCCACAATCGTGACAGATGTATGGCTATAAGCCAGATGTAATTCACATGAAAGTCTTTGGTTGTCTTGTTTATGTGTATATTCCAGATGAAAAAAGAAAGAAGCTGGATCCAAAAGCGCATAAGTGTGTTTTCATTGGATATTCGTAGGAGAAGAAGGCATACAAATGCTATGATCCCTCTACCAGGGAGACCTTGGTGAGAAGGGATGTTATTTTTTATGAGATAGATTCTTGGTATGTATCACCAGCTATAGTGCCATTAGATATGCCTTCTACTCATGTATCTATAGTTGATATGCAGCAGAGCATTGCTATGACAGGACCTACTAGTCAGACAATACCCCCATGGACAGGGAGATTGAGGAACTCACCGTCCACTGACACCAATATGTCAGTGAGGGGGAGATATGATGTCGTGGACAGCAAAGGAAAAGAGAAAGTTACTGAGGATGTATCTGGGATGATGACACCTAGTAGAATGACTTCTGGATATGGGTTTGCTGACACTTTAGATAGTAAACTTGGTATTCTGACTGTCTATACACCTGGCGCAAGGTAGAGCATGTACATTTTGCCTCATGAGAGAGGGGAATTGAGCAGTGCACCATAGCTTAGATGCTTACAGAGGGCCAGAAACCCTATTGATAGCTTGACATATAGTGGCTACACTGCAAAGCATTATGCTTACATGACAAAAGTGATGGAGATCAAAGAACCAGGTACATATACTAAAGCAGTGGAAGATGAGAATTAGTGTGCATCCATGGATGAAGAAATGAATGCCTTGGCTGAAAATAATACATGGGATCTTGTGCCACTGCCTGAAGGAAAAAAGACCATTGGTTGCAAATGGGTCTAAAAAATCAAATGCAAGTCAGATGGCAGTGTGGAAAGGTACAAAGCTAGGCTGGTTGCTAAGGGGTATGCCCAACAGTATGGACTTGATTATGAGGAAACATTCAGCCATGTTGCCAAGATGGCAACCATATGCACTGTGATTGCTTTGGCTACTGCTAGAGGCTGGAAATTATAGCAGATGGATGTTAAGAATGCATTTTTTAATGGTGATTTAGTAGAGGATGTCTATATGGTTCAGCCAGAAGGGTATGTTCACCCTGAGTTTTAGCATCATGTATGCAAGCTAAAAAAGGCATTGTATGGGCTGAAGCAGGCTCCAAGAGCTTGGCATGCTAGGATCAGCAACTACTTGCAGAGGTTGGGATTTACTGTTGGTAGGGATGATCACAGCCTATTTACAAAGAAGACTGACAGTGGCTTGGTAGTGCTAGTCATATATGTTGATGATTTGATAATCACTGGTAATGATGACTTGGGCATACAGCATGTAATGAAGATGCTGAAATCTGAATTTGACATGAAAGATCTAGGTGAATTGAAGTATTTTTTGGGCATTGAGGTAATCAAGGCTGAAAATGGTTTATGGTTGATATAGAAACATTATGCCATGGAAATGCTGAAAAAGTATGGCATGGCTGAATGCAAACCATTGGATACACCCCTTGATCAGAATGTCAAGTTGGACATTAGCACTGGAGCTGAAATTCAGGATGTGACTATGTACAGGTAGATGGCTGGAAGTCTGATCTACTTGACCATCACTAGGCCAGATTTGAGTCATGCAATTGGGCTCATAAGTTAGTTTATGCAGAAGCCCAGGAAGCCACATTTGGATGTTGTTAGGCGGATTATGAGATATGTTAAGTCCACTGTAGATTATGAGTTGTTCTATATGAGAGATAAGCCCTTGAAACTAGTTGGATACACAAATGTGGATTGGGCAGGATGCTCATATGATCATAGATCTATGAGTGGTTATGCTTTTAGCTTTGGAAGTGGCATGATTAGCTGGAGAAGTAAGAAGCAACCAACGATTGCATTGTCTAGTACTGAGGCAGAGTATAGGGGTGTTGCATTGGCAGCATGTGAGATTTCATGGCTGCTCAAGCTTATGGATGATTTGGATATTCAGGTGGATGCTCCAGTGACCTTATTATGTGACAATCTCAGTAGTGTACTCCTGGCAACGAATCCATTATATCATGCCAGGAAAAAACACATAGAGGTACACTACCATTTTATCAGAGAGATGATTCTTGCAGGGAGAGTAGATCTTATGCATGTGAAGACTGATGAATAGGTTGCAGATATCTTTACCAAGTCTTTGGGTAAAGATAAGTTTAGTAGTTTTAGACAGCTACTTGGAGTTCAGAGATGATTTGAGCTTGAGAGGGAGTGTTAGAATATCAATCTCATATTATTCTCGTGTTAGTATGTATGACCGACATTAACCTTGTCTAGTTGTATCAGCAAGTGTGGGACATTAAATAATTCGGTGGTCTTAGATCCAGTGTGAATGGTCCTATGAACCTTAGTACTATTGTATACACTTATTCTATGTGTGTGGCTATGAGATAATGAATGAATGAAAAAAGAAGATAGCATGCTTACTCTTCACTCTGTCTCTGCCTCTCTCAATCTCAACAATCACCATCGAGGTTGTCAGGGGTTTGGATAGAAAATTACATGTTCAAAATCACGTATAAGAGAGATTTAACTTTTGTGACATGTACCATGTCGTAATACAATTAAAAAAAACATGAGTTCCTGTTAACAATGGGCTAGCAATACAAACGTGTCATGCAAATCCGTCCATTTTTTTCGAAATCTATTTCGAGAAATCTAGATGGACCTTGTCGAACTATTGCTCCAGCTCCTTCAAGTACCACTTTGAACCACTGCACATCAAATAGGATCATGGAGAACCTATGGTAATCCCCCATGACAATACTTTGTAAGTTTCCAAAATACTCCATCTCATCTATAACCATGTTTGGATCCATTGCTCGTCGTCGGCTCTCTTGCTTGAACTTTGATATGATACCACAATCTATTATGGAGCGTATTTTGTCAATACGCTGCACATGGAAATGTCGTTCATGTGACCACGCCGCACTATATATTATTTATTGTACATTGAAACACTCAATTAGTTGTTGCATATAAAATATAGATACAACAAACCCTAAACATGTCATCATCTACATCCCCTTGAGAATTCCCACTCCTCGGTTGAGACCTCTGCTCCTTCGCGAGACACTACGATCAAAGCTCCATGCAACCATCGTATTGACATAAACCATGGCATCTCCTCCATGCCGTTGGGATATCGAATTGGTTGATGGCACATACTATGTCAAAATTCAGATTGCGCTTCCTCCTGATCTTTCCTAGCTTACTGGTATCTAGCGAGCCATATCTCCATGGAGGCATGGTGCAACATACAAAAGTGATTCACTTTCTCCTTCATTGCAGCATCCATTCTTTTTTCTACCCCATTTCCAACCACCACATCTCCGATTAGTCTATCATCATCCTTAAATGACCATAGCATACAGAATCCATCGTTGGTAGCCATTGTGAAATATGCACTAACGCCTCAGACACTAACCAACCTTTAGCCATGCTACCTTTTGGCCAAGCTCGTTGTTGCTCAAAGCCTTTTAGGGTTTTCATGAAGCACTCTAAGAAGAACATCCATTGTGTATGGACAGGTCCAACAATCTCCACTTCATCTGCAAGATGCACAAGAAGGTGGATTTGTATCATAAGCATATTGGTAGGTAGGTATTTCTCAAAGAGACAGATCGTCTCCACTGCTCTCCACCTTATAGATTCAATAGAGGACATCTGAATCTCCTTCTATGAGATCCATTGAACTAAAGTTTACAACCTATAAATCGCCTTCTGTATTTCTAGAGTAAGGCATCCTACGATCGCGATCGGTAGTACAAACTACCAGAAACAAGGAAGCATTATAAACAACGACTACACTCCAAATAGCAAAATATGCAAGCCATTTATAATCCATTTGTAGTACATAACTGAAATATCTTATGCCAATCATGGGATTTTAGCCCTAATAATTGGTCATCTTTAGAAAATGCGGACCTGAGAGAACGCATCATACCCGTCAAAGTGCGGATAGACTTGACTATTTTCTCACAATGCGCTCTTCTTTAGTAGACAAACCCCAAGGAGCACGAAGTAGCTGCAAGTGACCATTAGCACTTGAGTGTAGCCAAAGGGCCTCCATCTTGCCTACCTCCTTCAAATCCATTTGTGCCCCTATAGTGTCTCTCTTTCATGTGATGTGGTCCCATAGTAAGCTGCCCATGTTCTTAAAAATATGAATGGGATCCAACAAGTGGTTGATTATTTTTAAGTGGGTCCAATACAACAACTCATAAAAAACTGAGAACCATCACATTCCATTTGGATGTCACTCTATGTGGACCTTTTTCAGCTCGTCCCAGCTTTGGGCATTCATACGTACTTGAGGTCCTCCAAGAAAACCTTCCCTAAGTTCATGACCCTCTGGCAAGAATATGGCATGTCCTTGATATACCATCTTCTTCATTGTTCGTGACCTTTGGGAGTCTAACTGTGGCCCACACAATGGACATACATGATAACCTGAAGCAACCAGACCTGTCCCAACACCTCTATCCAATCAATACAAACTTGAACGAGCTATGATAGATATTACCAACGAGAATGGAAGCCTACTTACCTAAGCACTCTCTAAGTCCTAGAAAGTCATGCATGGTCCACATGAGAATGGCTCGAATATTGGCAGACCATTGACCATCACGCTTGCTCATATCTTGTACGGTGATCCCCTCCTCCCACAAAATCTTAAGCTCATGGACTAATGGACAAAGATACACGTCCATATTTTTGACTTTGTAGTGGCCGGGAATGAGCAAGCTAAGGATGAGATGTCCTTTCTTCGTAGAAAGCCATGGAGGGATATTGTAGTTGACAAGGACTATAGGCCACACACTGTAAGAAGTTGAGCGCAGACTGAATGGGTTAATGCCATCCATAGCAAGACCGAGCTCAAGATTCCTTGGCTCTCGGAAAAAGCCTAGGAAGGTAGAGTCAATGTGGCTCCATGCACGTGAATCCACTGATATTTGTTGAACTCCATCTGTGGACCTATTTTGTGCATGCCATGTTGTCAAGATTGCCATGCCGGACGTACGAAACATGTGGTTTATGCGGGAGATAAGCGAAAAGTGTCTAAGAACTTTTTGAGGGATGGTTTGCCCTTGCAAGTCCTGTCAATACCTGTGAGAACCACACTTTGGAGTCTCGTATTCTCCTCGAAATAATATGCAATCATTGATATATGCATGGATGTTATTGTAGTCCATGTCAAGCGGCGGGTTTGGTCCACGTTCTCGGCATGGCTAACAACCCCCTTGGTTAGGGTTAGGAAGACAGTCGGGGGTAACTGATGCTGCCTCTCCCATCGGGCCTTCAACCTGAAGCATTAAATATCTTTCCATCCTTTCGTTCCTTGAGCAAACAATGCAAACAACGCTTTTAAACTGTTACAAGCACAATCAATCTAGTGGTTGTTTATTTGGCCAACTGCTAAGGAGTGAATCCTTATCTCCGAATGCATCCAACATTCGATTCAGGGTCAATTGCGACTTGGCAAGATCCGCAAGGGTTTGTTTGTTCACCCTTTTGTCCTTGGGTTAGGGTCATACCCTGTCAACCCAACTTAACCAACACCTTAGGTTTCATAAATTAACACTAAATCATGGTGACCATGTCGCTCTAACTTGATTGATCCTTTGCTTCCAAGCAAATACCTAACTTTCCTTAACTTGGAAAATCAACCTAAGAAAGGTAATGTAGTAGGATGACTACTCATCCTCTTGCAAGTTAGAATTGCACTAGAACCTGCTAACCTCATTCCAAGGAATGACAAAACTCTCTTGTGATCAAACCACAAGGCCATGCAATGTTGCAACTTGTTACACAAGTGTCGCATCTATTCCATGGGATCATTTCACCCATTGAACAGCGTTTCCTGGTCAAGGAATTATGTTTAGACAAAAAGCAGGGTTTAGGGTGTCTTCTTACCAAACCCAATCTTAATTGCACTAGGCTGAGAACATTCGGTCCTGGGGATTCCAACTCAATTCGATTTTTAGCATTAGGTCAAATGATCCTTAGGGTAGAAACCCTACATTGTTATTTGCATAAGCGTCCCATTGACGCAACATTCCGTGAATGTGGGTAGGACCTTTGGGTTTGAGGGTTTTGAATTGGCAACAAGTGCAAAACTAGGCCGAATCCTTAATGCTCTAAACCCTAGTTAGCACTTGAGGTATTTATCATATCGACTGAACCATGCCTATACGAATCCCTTGCGGGTTAGCTGATTTAGATAATTCGATCTACTTGTCTTGAACCTTTCCTACAAAATGATAAACTTGATCTAAAGGAGAAAAATAGTTGCAAAATGTCACAATACACGTAAACATGCGATTCATTGCTTCTACGTACCACTGGATTCGCAATTACCCTATCCTCTCTTGCTAAAAGTCAAAACGCATGATAACTTGAAGGATAACTTACATAGGGCCTACTAGGATTTCATGCTTTAATAATCTATGCAATCGTTTCCAAATGCAACTTGACGAAATGAAATTTGAGAATATGTAACATGCGACCCTTAGATGCAACAACATTGTAAATGAAGTTCATGCAACACTAAGGCTAGTGTTGATTTAATCCATTTCCAAGCATCTTTTTCCATGCAACTTACAAGATCGGAGTTCCTTTTCATGCCATGCAATGGAAGTTAACAATTTCCTCATGTGAATCATAACGAAGGGAATTATTGACTAAATGCAAGATACTCCTTTCCTTCACGAACAATGCACTTAGAAATTTCATTCCTTTGCGCTAAGTAATAGGCATTTAGACTCATTACTTTGAAAATGCACCAAAATAGCAACATGTAGCTAATCTCCTAAGACAGACAACTCTGGAAATGCAAATTATCCAATTGCGTAACATACATCATTCCTTATCTATCGTTCAAGAGATAATTTATCAAATGTACTTTTATCACTATTACTTGAACTAACGATAAGTGAGAAATGCATTATCCCTATGCTAGGTGAATTTGAAACATGCTTAAGTGCTTAAAAGCATTTCTTTAAGTGGAAAATAAATTCGTGGAACCTGGGTTTGTGGATTCGCGGTGATGTCCACGTGAACGTTAGGGGAGGAACCTCCTATAGGCACGCCTTGCGACGTCTTGGGAGCCATCATTAAGGACTTGAACTCCGCAGATTACCCTCACTTCTACGTGTTCTTCGGACATCCTCAAGATGTACCTTCTCCCTTGTACACAGGAGATTCCTTCACGGAAATGTGGATCTTTGAAAATACTAGGGCTTGTGGGATTTGGGCTTATGAGAAGGCTTGTGGGGTTGGAGCTTTGCTTGTGGGAATGGGGCTTTTACAAGCCCGGTTTAAAAAGTGGGGAGGGTGTGTAGGAACAAGGCCCAAGCCTTATCCATTTAGAAGCTTCTTAGAGAAGCTTCTGATTGTCCAAGACCATGTGGAAGGACCCAATGATTGGGAAAAAGGATTGACGACGGGGGAAATGGGCAGGATTG
This sequence comes from Lygodium microphyllum, assembly GCF_053477565.2. Classification (NCBI taxonomy): domain Eukaryota; kingdom Viridiplantae; phylum Streptophyta; class Polypodiopsida; order Schizaeales; family Lygodiaceae; genus Lygodium; species Lygodium microphyllum. Next base: position 172,699,804 of record NC_141139.1, read on the forward strand.
ATGGTGCTGGTGGCAAGGAGCATGGGCGGCAGTCGGCGTTTGGGCGCAGTAGGGCGGTAGCTATGGTGGCTAGAGCACGACAGTGGCATCCTTCTCACAGCACGATGGCTCCCTCTCCCTTCCCCCCCCCCCCCCCCCAAGGCTAAGGGGGGTTTATATAGAGCTTAAGTGGGGGAGAGAGAAGCCACTACGTAGCTGGTGCATGGCTCTCTCCCCATACACCCTTCACCACATCACCTCCTTCTCCCATTCCCTTCCCTCCAGCCATCCATTGGCTGGGGGAATTAATAAAAAATTTTGTATTATTTTGATCATTATCCATTTCTCCCCCTTCCAAAAGGGTGTTTCCCCGCAATTATGCAGTCTTGAATCCCCGTGCTGGATTTCACAATGCGGAGACCTCGTTTTTCCACGTGTGGGGTACGGATTAAACTGTCGGTAATTGCAATGTGGGAGATAACCTTGCACAGGTATTACGCGACGTGCGGAGAGTCAAGTTTAGTAATATTTTTAAGCGGGAAGATTGCATTCTCTCCCCCTTGGAGGAATCGAGATGTCCTCATCTCGAGAAGAACTAGGGGTATTGTTGGTTGAGAGTGCTTTTATCCATCCAAGTGGCATCCTTCTCGGGATAATCTTGTTAGATATGATCAATGCCCCACCCTCATTAGGTGCTACCAATGATCCATGGTGCTCAAAGTTGTAAGGCCCCCATTATGAGGAGAAGCCAAATGTGAGCCTGGATATTGGTTGAGTCCTGACTTGTATATCAGATGAGGTCTATGTGACCGGATGGCAAAAAGGTGACCATTGGGGTCTAATCTTTGGGTTAGACGGAGTGGTTAAGCTGGTAGCAACTCGAGGTACATTGCATCGAGTTGCGGTGTAAGGGAGTTAAAAGGGGCCCCTATTGTGGGGTCCGGGGGCCGCGGAAGCGGCCCCTGGCTGGGGGGTCCCAGGGGGGCCAGTGGCCCCCCTGGCAAGGGTTCAGGGGTAGCACCCCTGGCCCGATGGTAAAGGGAATATTCCCTGGAATATTCCCTGGCCGACTAGTGGAGGCTCATATGGTAGGTCGGTCAGGCCGACCTAACAGCCTTCACGGGCTATAAAAGCTAAACCCCTTCACAGCCGTCTATCACTCATCTTTCACCCAGTCAGAGTTGTTGTTCCAGCTAGCCTTAAGCTCTTCACCTATCTTCTGTCTAGATCGCCATCTAAGCTTCACACAGTGGAAGCGCACGGGTGGACAGAGCCATCTTTGTATCAGTTGTTTGGAGTTAAAGAATTTATTGATTCTTCTCTTATCTGTTGTGTACTCTCTATCTTTTTCTCAGATTCTGTTCGTTGCACTGAAGAGGACCCTGCCACGGCACCATAAGAACCACGAACCGGCCAAGAGAGGTTGCAAATACATTTGCTGGCCACAAAACCTGCAAGAAAACTCTCCTTCTTCTCACCAAGAACCATGCTCTCCAAACACACAAGAGGAAGGCACACAAGAAATTGGACAATTCTTCCATCCTCACCCTCTTCCTCTTCCTCACTCTCCATTAGAAATGAGCATGAAGCACAAGAGAGGGAAGCAAGAACAAGAAAGATGAGAGTTGTGCCAAAATGAGAGAGGGAGAAATGAACCGTGACAAGAGAAGATAAAGGAAGAGAGAGGGTGTAACCACCTCAACCTCCCACCTCCCCAAATCCCACGGCTGCAACCACCTCCTTTTCCTTTCTTGAATTATAAAATTCAAATTTGCATACATTGGCTAAGGTCTAAAGGACCCTTCAATTTTTAGCATGAGACAAAAGGATTTGACCTTTCCTTTTCCTAGCAATATTTTATAGTGTGTCTCTTTTGAACTACACATTTTACATTGCTTCATATTTGAAATTTTAACAAAGGGGTACAATTGCAATGAGTCATTTTACAAAAAGTTGTTTCCATGTGAGCACATTTTTGTGCCTTTATTTGCACTGATTTCCTGGTTATCATTTCCTCCCACACTTAAGTGTGAAGCATCCCCGCGAACAAACTTGAAGAAGAACCACGATCAACTCTTGGACAAATCTTCATCTTCAATCTTCTTTCTTTGATTTTTTTGGATTGTCATTGGATTGGGAAAAAATAATAACACACCAAAAGAAAAACACACCACTAGGTCGTATATGCCTAGGTTTAGAAACACCCAAAACAAAAATCACAAGCAAAACACAAAGGATAGGGTTTTCCAACAAATTGAACGCAAGACCAATGTCACACTCAAGATAGGAAAGAAATAATAGCCACTCCATGAAGAACATAAGAAAACCCGAAAAATATAAAACTAAAGCACACCCTAGCAAAGGATTTTGCATTGGAGTTATCCCACCCAATTTATGTTATTTTTTAGAAAATTCAAGAAGGAAGGTTTTCTTAAGAATAAAACTGGGAAACTGAAAAGAAAACGAAACATAGATATACTTGTGTGGTTTGAGGGGCATGGGGATTCTTGATAACAAAAGGCATACAAGGAGGGTTAAAGTCAAGCATATGAACTAGATTTTAAAGGGATGGATGATAATTAAATTGTTTTTTTTTTTTATTGATCGTTCTATTATAGCCTGAAGATAAGGATAAGATATGAAATGCGAGCAGCCTCGAAAACTAGTTCACTAATTCTGCCATGTCATGAAGGATTGGAGGACGTGCTGGACTCGTGTGGTGGATGGGTGGCATTGCGATGAGGAGGATGGAGGAAGTATGAACGTGGATGCGATGAAGCAAGGCGACGCTGGTCCTGCCCTCCATTGAGCCAAGCAATTGAGAGTGCTAGGTGTACTGGTTTCTTCTGCGCCGAAAGAGATGGGCAGAGTATGGATCCAAACCAATCTCTTCTTGAGCTTCTCGTAGAGCAGTGGCTGCGTTATTTGCATCATCCTTGTCCCTCTTCCCACCAGGAAGCATAGGCCATCCACCAAGCGTGGAGGAGAATGAGCAGTATGAGGAGCCGTGAGGTGACGAGGGACATCATGGAGGGCATAAAGGGAAGGGTTGGGCAGAGTATCCGGAAGTTGGACCAAAAAAGGAATAGGCGACAGGGGCCTGGAACATGGAGAGGAAGCGGAAGTTGTTGGGGGGGGGTTGTGTTGGGCAGAATTCGAGGAGGGTGGAAGTTGTAATGGGTAGGGAGATTGGATGGATGGGGCTTTCGCATGCCGTCATGGAAGAAGGAAATGATGCTTGGTGAACTGGATGGGGGACTCAGTCCTCAACACTGCTCCAATTTTCTTTTCTTCAACTTATAATTCATCGATTTCTGCAACCACATCTTCCCTTTAAGAATCCAACCTTTCTCATTGAAGCTCTTCATATTTTAGAGTATGTCTCCTTGCGGGCTTCATAACCACCTCTTTCCCGGCCAGTGCACCAAATGAAGAGCACCCTGCCACGGCACCATAAGAACCACGAACCGGCCAAGAGAGGTTGCAAATACATTTGCTGGCCACAAAACCTGCAAGAAAACTCTCCTTCTTCTCACCAAGAACCATGCTCTCGAAACACACAAGAGGAAGGCACACAAGAAATTGGACAATTCTTCCATCCTCACCCTCTTCCTCTTCCTCACTCTCCATTAGAAATGAGCATGAAGCACAAGAGAGGGAAGCAAGAACAAGAAAGATGAGAGTTGTGCCAAAATGAGAGAGTGAGAAATGAACCGTGACAAGAGAAGATAAAGGAAGAGAGAGGGTGTAACCACCTCAACCTCCCACCTCCCCAAATCCCACGGCTGCAATCACCTCCTTTTCCTTTCTTGAATTATAAAATTCAAATTTGCATACATTGGCTAAGGTCTAAAGGACCCTTCAATTTTTAGCATGAGACAAAAGGATTTGACCTTTCCTTTTCCTAGCAATATTTTATAGTGTGTCTCTTTTGAACTACACATTTTACATTGCTTCATATTCGAAATTTTAACAAAGGGGTACAATTGCAATGAGTCATTTTACAAAAAGTTGTTTCCATGTGAGCACATTTTTGTGCCTTTATTTGCACTGATTTCCTGGTTATCATGCACCGTGTAATATTTTACATGGTATCAGAGCCCAGGGGGCTCTAGAGATCAAAGAGTGTGCAAGAGGCAAAGGCTTCAATAGCAAGGAGAAACTATGTCGACTTTCGAAAGTGGTTCTGGCGCATCAGGAAGCGGTGCAGGAGGTGGTGTTGCTGTATTGGCTATTCAAGCACTGAGGATTCGTCCACCAACCTTCAGCGAAGGCAAGTTAGATGGTACAAACTACACCTTGTGGAAGTTCAAAATTACAACTATTCTTGATTCTTATGAGCTTCTGGAGACTGTGCTGGGGACTGATGCAGAACCATAGCCTATCACCGACCCATCAAATCCTAGTGTGATGATTCCTTCGAATGCAGATCTTCTATGAGCTTGGAAACGAATGAATGCAGATGCATTGTGTGCCTTAGTTACAAGCTGTTCTGACAGTGTTCTGACTTTGATTTAGCATACAACCAAAGCGTCAGAGGCTTGGAATGTACTAAGGAGTCAGTATGAAACATGAAACCAAACAAGGATTCAAAACATGGAGAATCAACTAGCAGCGGAGAAGTTTGCTGAAGGAGAGACGGTTGAAGCATTCATCACTCGAATTAAGAATCTATGCGACCAGATGGCTAGCGCTGGGATACAAAAGACTAGCGAAGAGCTAGCTCAGAGGTGTCTTCCGATTTGTCCACAAAATTTTGATGGACTAGTAACTTCCCTTAATACTCAAGTGAGACCTCAAGCTTTGACTTTTGAGGAGTTTTGTGCATTATTAATGGATGAGGAGTTGAGGCTGAAAGCCCGATAAGGAAGCAACAATGGAGATGATGCATTCTCTGCCAATGCAAAAGGCAAAGGTGGTTCCTCCACCAAAAATGGTGGTGACAAAAAGAAGAAGGGCGACAAGAAGAAGTTTCAAGGAGAGTGCTTCTACTGCAAGAAGAAAGGACATGCAATTGCAGATTGTCGTGTCAAGAAGACAGATGAAAAGAATGGTACCCTTAAAAGTAAAGGGAAAGAGATAGCCAATACGGCTGAAGTAGAGTTGGAATTATTCATGGCGACCATTGAGGAAGTGTGCTCCTCGGTGCAAGAAGAATCTACCACTCACTCATGGGTGTTGGATATTGGGACCTCCCATCACATGACCAACAAGAAAAGTCTATACAGTTCTATGCAGCCTCTACAAGAATCCATCACTGTAACGGTTGAACATGATGCTAAATGCCCTGCTGCGGGCACAAGTACTATTTCTTTTGTTGCTGCAAATGGTGAAGTCAAAAATCTTTCAAATGTGTTGTATATTCCCAAAATCAGGAGAAAGCTGTTATCAGTTCTGCCATAATTGATCTTGGTCATGAAGTGAGGTTCAAGAAGACAGGTGCAGAAATTCTTGATAGTGCTGGCACAATTGTTGGCAAAGGAGAAAGAAGGAATAACCTGTATGACCTAACTGCTCTTACAGCCACCGCTAGAGTGGGCACAAGTAAGCTTTGGCATGAAAGATTTGGACACATCGGATTTGCAGTGTTGAAGGAGATGCAAAAGCAAGGTATGCTTGCTCACCTACCTACAATAACTGAATTGAAGAAACCATGTGAAGCTTGTATGATGGGCAATCAACAGAGAAAGGCATTTCCACAAGAAAGCAAGAATAGAGCACAGGCTCCTCTAGAGTTGGTGCATACTGACTTGTGTGGTAAGATGCCTACATAGGCATTGGGGGGATCTTCTTATTTTATGTTGATTGTCGATGACTACAGTAGAAAGATGTGGGTGTACTTCCTTTGTGATAAGGCTCAAGCTTTTGGTAAGTTTAAAGAAGGGCTAAAACTTGATGAGAATGAAATAGGGAAAAGTGTGAAGAAATTGAGAACAGATGGTGGTGGTGAGTTCAACTCAAAGGAGTTTGAAGGCTTTTGCAAGAGCAAAGGGATCAAGCGTCAATTGACGACGCCTCACACACCTCAGCAGAACGGTATTGTGGAACGCAGGAATCACACCATTGTGGAGATGGCAAGATGCATGCTAAAGGGCAAGGGATTGCCTAACCATTTTTGGGCTGAAGCTGTTAATACTGCAGTCTACATTCTAAATCGGAGCTACATAAAGGCTCTTAAGGGAAAAACACCTCATGAGGCTTACACTGGTAAGAAACCATCTGTCTCACATTTCAAAATTTTTGGATGTGAATGTTATGCACATGTTCTAGATGAGAAGAGAAACAAGTTAAAAAACCAAAAAGTAGAAAATGTATCTTCTTGGGTTATAGTGATGAGCAGAAGGCTTACAAATTATATGACCAAGAGGCAAAGAAGATCATCGCGAGCCTTGATGTGGTGTTCAAGGAGGAGCCACATACAGTGGAGGAGGAGAAGGCAAGCTCTTCCACTTTATCATCAAGCGAAGAAGTAGTCCACTATGAACCTATCCCGAGAGCTGTCCCTATCCTTAAGGAGAGGAAGCATCATCTTCAGATGATGAGGAAAAAGTTCACCAACCTGACATCACCCCACCGCAAAAGCCATTGCCGTGCTGGGTGAAGCAGCTCTATGACCACAATAATCCTATGCCTGCATTTGTTGAGGAGAAGGCAGACGGACCAAGGAGGTCTCAGAGAATAGAGGAGAAAAGAAGGTCTTCTGCTCACATAATCAATATGGCCTTGATGGTTGAGATTATGAGAGAAGTAAAGGAGCCAACTGACTTAGAAGAAGCACTTGCAGATCCATCATGGAAGGCTGCTATGCAAGCGGAGTATGACAGCATAATGAAGAATGACACTTGGGAGCTAGTGGATCGACCAGCAAAGCAGAAGGTTATTGGCACTAAGTGGATTTGGAAGGTAAAGTACAAGGCTGATGGTACCTTAGAAAAGTACAAAGCTAGACTGGTTGCCCAAGTATTTTCACAAGTTGAAGGGTTTGATTTTCAAGAGTCATTTTCCCCAACTGCTAGAATGACCACTATTTGCACGGTACTTGCAGTGGCTGCCCACAAGAAGTGGCCAGTGTACCAAATGGATGTTAAGTCAGTGTTCTTAAATGGTGACCTCAAGGAGGAGGTGTACGTGGCTCAGCCACCAGGGTTTGAGGCCCCCCATTCTGAGAACAAAGTGTGTAAGCTGAAGAAGGCATTATATGGGCTGAAACAAGCCCCTAGAGCATGGTACCAACAGATAGATAATTTCTTTTTAAATCTAAACTTCAAAAGATGTGCCTCAGATGCTAACTTGTATGTTTACAAGGATGGTAAAAAGTCTGTAGTGATTTTCCTATATGTGGACGACCTTCTTATTATAGGTGACTATGAAGATATGATCAACCAAACTCGGAAGGCTTTGAGTTCTAAGTTTGAAATGACAGACTTGGGCTTGCTGCACTATTGTTTGGGGATTGAAGTCTGGCAAGAGCAAGGAAAGATCTTCATCTCTCATAAGAAGTATGCATGGGAGATCTTGAATGCATTTGGCATGACCGAGTGCAAGGAGATAGCTACACCTATGGAGGCGAATGCAAAGTTATCCGTCGAGGATACATCAGCACTAGCAGACATTGGGAGGTATAGGAGGTTGGTCGACAGTCTGATCTACTTGTGTAACACCAGACCAGATATCAGTTTTACTATTGGTGTTTTGAGTAGGTTCTCAAACAAACCTCATGAGAGTCATTGGAAGGCTAGGATGCGGGTGCTTATATACTTGAAGGAAACTCTTGACTATGGTATCACATACAGTTTTGGAACTTCTCTTGTGGGGAACTGTGACTCAGATTGGGCAGGAGACAGTGATTCCAGGAAGTCAGTTTCTGGTTATTGTTTCTCTTTGGGTTCAGGAATTTTCTCCTGGATTAGTAAGAAGCAGCCAACAATGACATTGTCTTCTACCGAAGTAGAGTACAAGGCAGCTTGTTTTGCTGCATGTGAAGCAGTATGGTTCAGAAGGATTCTATGGCATATGGGAGTGCAGGATGAAGAACCGGTTGTGCTGAGATGTGACAGTCAGAGTTGCACCGCCATTGCCAAAAATCCAGTGTTTCATGCACGCACCAAGCATATAGAGATCCAGTATCACTATGTGCGTGATTTGATAGAGGATGGAATAGTGGAACTGGTCTACTGTCCAACAAAGGAGAATGGAGCAGATATCTTCACCAAAGCACTTACGAAGGATCTACTTCACGTTCATCTTCAGGGACTCGGCATTGGGCCGAGGAGATATTTCACCTATGGGTGGACATTGAGGGGGGTATTAGATATGATCAATGCCCCACCCTCATTAGGTGCTACCAATGATCCATGGTGCTCAAAGTTGTAAGGCCCCCATTATGAGGAGAAGCCAAATGTGAGCCCGGACATTGGTTGAGTCTTGACTTGTATATCAGATGAGGTCTATGTGACCGGATGGCAAAAAGGTGACCATTGTGGGTCTAATCTTTGGGTTAGATGGAGTGGTTAAGCTGGTAGCAACTCGAGGCGCATTGCATCGAGTTGCGGTGTAAGGGAGTTAAAAGGGGCTCCTATTGTGGGGTCCGAGGGCCGCGGAAGCGGCCCTTGGCTGGGGGGGTCCCAGGGGGGGCAGCAGCACCCCTAGCGGGGGTCCGGGAGCAGTGCCCTTGGCCCGATGGTAGAGGGAATATTCCGTAGCCGACTAGTGGAGGCTCATATGGTAGGTCGGTCAGGCCGACCTAATAGCCTTCGCGGTCTATAAAAGCTAAACCCCTTCACAGCCGTCTATCACTCATCTTTCACCCAGTCAGAGTTTTTGTTCCAGCTAGCCTTAAGCTCTTCACCTATCTTCTATCTAGATTGCCATCTAAGCTTCACACAGTGGAAGCGCACGGGTGGACAGAGCCATCTTTGTATCAGTTGTTTGGAGTTAAAGAATTTACTGATTCTTCTCTTATCTGGTGTGTACTCTCTATCTCTTTCTCAGATTCTGTTCGCTGCGTCGTGTAATATTTTACAAATCTTTCCACTGGACGAGGCATTCTCTCAAGGTTCTAGATCTCAGTTGTCTCTCCCTAACATCTAAGATCCTGTCAGGCAGTAGCTCAAGGACTCCTTGTCTAGGCATTACAACTTGTTGGTCATCAAGTACATGGCTAGGATTAGGTACATACTTCTTCAGTAGGCTGATATGAAATACATTATGAACCTTTAGATTCTCAGGGAGTTGTAGTCTATAAGCATTGGGTCCTAGGGACTTGAGGATCTTATATGGTCCACAATACCTTGGACTTAGCTTCTTGCAGTCTCCTAAGGATAGGGAACTCTTCTTTGGACGTACGGGAATGAAGACCACGTGTCCTTCCTAGAAGGTTCTATCTTGACGTTTCAAATCCGCGTATGCCTTCTGTCTATCCTTGGCGGCTTGGATGTCCTTTCTTATTGACTTCATTTGGTCATCCATATCTTCCAGCATCTGCCTTGAAGCTTCAACCCTCAGGTTTGGATCCGATAAGTTTAAAGGACTTCAACAATCATGCCCATACAATGCTTGAAAAGGGGTCATCTAAATACTTTGTTGGTAAGAAGCATTGTAGGCAAAATCAACCAGTGGCAAGTATTGAATCCACCTTTTTGGTTCACGGCAGCAATTGTAATATTCCGCGTGGACTGCCTCAAATGAATATGATTTTGGATAAATAAATAAAAAAATTTCCCCCTATCCCTCCACCCGACTGACGAGCTGGAGGGGAAGGGAAATAGAAGGAGCAATTAAGCTCCTTGGTGGCTTGGAATGAGCGGGGGGACATGCGTGATGACATGCAGGGGAGGGAAGATCCCCCTCTCCTCCACTACTTAATGAGGGGCCATAACGCTGTAGGCTGGGGGAGGAAGATAATAATAGGAGGCTGACAGAGGGAAGGAGGAGGCTAAAGTCGTGAAGAGGGAAAGATTGTGCAAAACGTCTGCCAGCTGCCGTCCTGAGGCTAAAGGAGTCGTGGAGGAGCATACGCTGTAGCCCTGTCGAGAGAGAGAGTGGAGAGCATCATCGCTGTGAGGAAGCAATCAAGCGTGGGGAAGAAAGACGTCTCCAGCTCTGCCGTACAGAGGGTCGTGAAGCTGCTGGGGCTGAAGAAGACATCGCCAGTTGCCAACGAATACGGCCGCCACATATTGCCCACGTGGTTTCTCCACGATATCCCCCCCCAAAAGAAGCTTCTTGGGAAGCTTCCAAGGACCTTAGGAAGCCCCCTTTCCTGTGAGCTTTCCATAAGCCCCCTTTTCCCCCCAAATTGCCTAAAAGGGTCTTCATATGGTATCCTTAAGCCTTTTCCCCCCCTCCCATATAAAATTCATTATAAGCCTTTAAGATTACCCCCTGGAATTTCCCCCTTAAGGCTCTATAAGCCTTTTTCCCCCACCAAAATTCTCCTTACTATTTCCCCCCCTAGGTCTTAAATTCCCTTTTCCCCTTAAGGCCCTCCCTTGGCCTTGGGAACCAACACACCCCCCCCCCCTCAGGTTTTAAAAAATCCCCTTAGCCCCCTTCCCATGGTTTTTTGGAACCACACCCCCTTCCCCCATGTTTTAAATTCCCTTTCCCCCTTAAACCTTTCCTAGGCTTTGGGAACCAACCCCCCCGTGGTTTACTCCCCTAAAGGTTTTTTTTTTTCACCCCCTCATAACTCTTTTTTTTTTCCCCAACTCCCTAAGCTTTCTTCTTAATCCCCCGTATCCCCATTATTATTTTTTTCCCCCCCTGAACTTCAAAATCCAAATCATCATCATGGCCTCGGAGGATATCCCGTAAGGGAAAAGTAGCCGTGAGATAAAAGATAGGGAGGGAAAGTAGAGGGAGTGAAAAGAAGGAGTGAAGGAGGAAGAGTGGGAAAAAGATAAAATAAAGGGAAGGAAGGAGAATAAGTGCTTTCTATTCCTTCTACCCCAAGTCAAAGTCCTCCAAGGGTTCTTGTGGTTGCAAAACCACACTCTTTTTTTTTCAAAGAGACGGTGGAATTCCAGAAGAAAGTGAAAAAGGCTATCTCACATTCGAACTACGATGCCGCCCAAGAAAGTCCAAGGTGTAGCTGCGGGAGGGTCATCTCCCGGTATCCATGTGGATATCTCACCCCAAAACCAGGTTTTTCTTCTTGGTTTCAATTCGGTTTTAAGTCGATCATGCAAAGAAAAATTGTTAAGGATAGGTTATATTTGTTTGAGTTATTTGTAACGAAGGCGTTTAGCTTATGAATGACAATGTATACAACTTAGCTTTCTTCAAATTGCATCAAGCATTATAAATTACGAGCAAGATTAGCCATTTACTATAGTAGTATATTTTAGTTAAATCCTAAGGTGTTGAAATTATATATTGCACCATTAGTCTTATTCCTTTCGCAACGAATCGTTGTAAATGGTTAAATTCATGAAAGGTTTCTTTCGATGCTCAAATTACTAGGAAGTTATCTTTGCTAATTGCACATCTTAGCAAGGCAAATGTTGTTATTTGGCATGAGTTCATCTGTAAGGAAAATGGAAGTTAAAATTAAGCTATATTGACTGGAAAGTAAATTGTCACAAGGATAGCAAAACCGTGACAAGAAGATTAATGTTACCTTCCAAAAGATAACTAAACCAATCTAAACATAGAAACATTCATACCCTAAGCACTTGACTACTTTCCTTACCGTAGGGATAATAAACTCGTAAAGATAAGAAACTAGGGTTTTTCCCTAAGGTTCTTAAAAGAAGAAACCCTAGGCCTGACATACGTCAACTTAAAGAATCTAAACAGATTATTCCATTGTAGGACTTGCACAACAAGTATGAAATCATTTAGTCTTGTGATTGATTCACAAGGAGAAAGGGTAAAAACCCTAATCAAGGACGACATATCCTTACGCAAGTTATCTTGCAAAAAGACGTATTTTTGGATATCCTTCTAAATAAGGAAAGTTGTAAACCGGAAACTAGTATATCTAAGGAACTTTAGGGTTAACCAAGTTGGGTATGCCCTACACCGGAATGTAAAAGATCTTGCCAATTTACAAGACACCTTGGGAATGAGTGTTGATACACTCAAAAGGAAAGAACACTTCCTTAGCAGTTTGCCAAACAACTTGGTTGATTAACGGAAATGTTTGTGCTTGCTAGAGATTCTAGGGCTCTGTTTGAATTATGAATTACAAATTAAATGAGTACCTATACTTCAGGTTAAAGGCCTGAAGGGAGAGGCAGCTTCAGTTACCCCCGACTGCTTGCCTGACCCTAACCAAGGGGGTTGTTGACCGCGCCGGAAACGTGGACCAAACCCACCCCGAGAGGTCTCTCCGTTGAGTTCTACTTGGAGCAAGAGGAGGCTTGGGTGCCAAGGGGGGCTCTGGCCGTAAATCCCTCGCCTTCCGGGTCCTGCACAAGAGGCTAATGTGACTCGGGATTGGATCTCGAGGCCCGCATACTAGTTGACGGGCGGAAGCTTGGAATAGTGATCCCTGGGGATTACTGGATAGCTTTCGAGCGGATTATGGACAAGCCTACGGGCGGAACTCCTTGTATTTCAAAGATAAAATGATGAAATGTTAAAAGAACTTGCTTGATACTGTTTTTCTATGTCACGTGATAAGATTACGTGAAGGAACCAGTGCTTAACAAGGTTAATTAAAGAAGCTGATTGTTATATGTCAAATTAATGTGTTAGATAATTACATAACTAAAACAAACCGATGAAAGTGCAGAGGATGGACCATGGGTCTGTCCTACGGTTGGGTGATCCCGGTTAGCTAGGAACTTTTCTCAAAAATCTCAAAGAACAGCGGAATGATCATCATCATCAAAACGAATAACGAGAACGATGACCTAAAGTTACGTCTTACCCGATTTACGCTATTTTAAGGGAATGGAATGGGACTATGCCTTATGACAGAGAGGTTGAGCTTTGCATCCCTCTCGTTTTCCATTCTCCTTGAACCAAGTGTAGCGTGAATCCGCTTCGGACCTGGCATTTCTGCATAAAGTAGTTCGCTCGGGTCTGACGCTAGTTACTGTTAGCTAATGACCCATCAGGAAAACCCTAATTCCGGTCGATCCTAAGTGGGAACGGCCAGGGTACTTCCGCTACGTGGCAGACGCGGGAAGACCTAGATCGCAAAACCCGTAACATTCCATGGGAGTGCCGGGCAAAGTTTTCTAGACATCCTTTCCGATGGACTGCTAAGACGTGTCCTGGATGATACTAGGGGACACGTTACAAGTTGGTATCAGAGCCAACCAACAACGGAATTGTTTTTATGAGATCTCAATAAAATGAAGTAAAGAAATTGTTGCTGTCCAAACATTTTCTCATTTTTAATGCTGTCTTGCAGAACTATGAAGTGTGGAATAAGTTTTTGGTATTTCGGGTCATGTTTATGACTGCAATGCATTCTCCCCTTTATAGACAAAGAATTGGGATGATGAACATCCTGGAGCAGATTTATAATCCATCACCTTTATACATAGAACGAAGATGGACGGGGTCTTTAGGAATCTACTATATAGCCGCCCACCGGTTTTCTTATCTACAGACCAACCTAAAGAGGATCAAGTGGTTGGAAGAATTGAAAGTCGTGAAGCTGTTCATTTTTGTGGAAGCTCACGTAAATCCGACTTTACATATTCAAGGTCGGAGGGTTGAAATGAACTCATATGTATATGAGGAAGTAACCCGTGTAATCCCAGCCGACAGGATTAAAGTGTTGGGCCGCCATGAGAAGTATGGATTCGAACGGAAAGGGTATCCTGAACTTCCAATGAATTATCGATTTCTAAAGATCCACGACCCAAAACCCTACTATTACACAGCTCCTGTAGACAAATGCAATACAACGTTGTTCTCCCCAAACTGAATGTAATGATTGGATTATCATCACACGAAACGTTGTATAAGGCTATGCCCATGTAAATACAAATAAAGACTTCTTTTTATCAATATCTGGCTGTGCATAAGAGTTGTCAAAAAGTTAAGTAGCTTCATTATTTACGAGATAGCTGAACTAAAAATGAAGGATAAGCTATCATCGATTATCATATAATAACGTTAAGAAAACTTTTATCCAGGCACAACCCCAGGTACAGGTTCCAAATTCGCCTCCTACATCAAGTACTGCTGTGACCCAGGAGAAGAAGTTCCTCCTCAAGCAGATAAAGTCACCCGAGTTTGACAAGAGAGGCAGATTTGTCCAGGCTGATGCTGAAATTTGGATTGAGTCCATGGAGGATTACTTTGAAGCAACTGGTACTGCACCTACCAATCAGGCCATGCTCGCCAAGTTAAAACTCATCGGCGAAGCCAGACTTTGGTGGAAGCAATGGTGTAGGGATCAAGGGACTCCAGAGGGGTCCGTTACCTAGGAGAAGTTGAAGAAAGCCGTGCAGGGAAGATATTTGCCACCTGCATATTGTACAAAGAAAATGAATGAGTTCTACAAGCTAAAACAACTAGGACTCACTCTTGATGCATACTACTCTAAATTCATCTCACTTTTAAAGTATGCGCCACAGATGGACATGACGCAGCAGGTGTCCAAATTTTGTGTGGACTTAAATCCACCCGTAAATACCCATCTCGAATCTATGTGTCCATCAGATCTTCAGGATGCACTCATTCGAGCGGCGCCTATAATTCAAGAGGTGCAAGCTAGACCAAGGGGTAACAAAACTTGGTCCTATAGTGACCCGAACAGAGGAGCATTCAGACCTCAAATGAAGAGAGTTCAAGGTCATAATCAGGGACAAAAGAAGAAAGCAAGGACAAATAACGTCAACAACTTTGTTCTACTCAAAGTAATGGCCGAAACCTCCAATGTTTCCACTGCAACGAACATGGTCACTTCAAGAGGCAATGTCCCAAGCTCAGCAAAGGACATCGTCAAACGCCTTTCCAAGGTGCAGGCCGCGGTCAAGGAGCCGCCACCCGTGGAAGAGGAAGAACTTCCTGCATTGCCAATAGACAAAGATGCGAAGAAGAAGATGAGGAAGATCCAACTATGGAAGCAGAATTCGAAAGAGCGACAGTCCATGCCGCTTTACACAAGAAAGGACCGAATCGCCAGTTCTCGGTGATTCATACACCGTCGGACTATCAAGGTAAAGGTTTCAAAACCTTGATTGATTGTGGCAGTACACATTCCTTTATCTCACTAGCATGTGCAAAAAGATTAGGAATAGCCAGAGTAGAAGCACCTACCCTGCTTGTGGAATTGGCAAACGGTCGTGAGGTAACTTGTACCAGGCAAACTGCTAAGGTGGAATTCTTTCTAGGAGGAAAGAAGACTTTAGTCAAATTCAGAGCCATGAATTTAGGTATCCATGAGTGTCTACTCGGGATGGATTGGCTTAAGCCCAATGACGCCCACATTCATTATGGAAAGGGTCAAGTTTCCTTTCGAAACTCTGAAAGGGAATTTGTCACAACTCAAGGTGAGGCAGGAGTGCCAAGAATCCAATTAGCCAAAGTATCTCAGATCATAAAAGGAGTCAGAAAAGGATTACCCGTTTACCTGATCAAACTCAACAAGTTAGATCAAAAGCAAGAGTCTCGTGTGTTGACATATCGAGCTCCACTCGTGATACGCCAGGGTGACCGTTGTGTATTTATGTCACCGACTTGTCAGTTGCAGATGCGGTTGGTACACCGCCCCTGAATAATAGCTACATGATAGCTATCCTTATCTACTCTAGTTCGTGGCTCAGTTAGTATGCCACCTTAGTTAGTTGAGTTTGGTTTTGAGACCCATATCTAGGGTTCTTCTATTTCTTTGTACTTGAGTTCTTTTGGCTTCCACAACGAAGAAGAGGAAAACTGTTTTCAGCCTCCACCCTTGTGTGTATTCCCCCATTGTGCAAGCAAGAAAGATACAAGTGAGACTCCTTCCTTCTCTCCCACAATCTTGACATGGTATCAGAGCCTTGTTCGTGGTAAGGAGCTCAAGAAAGCAAGCCAAGCTTGCGGTGTTCTGGTAAGAGGAGCAGTGTTGCTTTCATTTTCTGTTTTGGGAGTAGATCTCTACAGGTAGCACAGCCGGAAAGTGCAGGAGTGCATTGTCTCAGGTTGAGACGCCCTTTGCGGTGAAGCAAGAGGGCAGTATATGCTGTGGGAGAGGCCTTTAGCCCTTGGCGACCTTGTTTTTTTTATTTGAGGCCATTTCGGGGCATGTTTTGGAGGCGGAAGTTTTCTGCACGCACTCAGGAAAAGGCCTAGTTTTATGCTGTGCAGCCACTGTTCTACAGGTCGGTGAATAGTTACTGTAAAAATGACATTGTATGCTTGTGCGCAGAGACATTGGGAGTTACAGAATCATCCCTGTTGCCTGTTGATGCAAGATCGTCACTAGGAAGTGACTGTGTGGTCAGATACCACTTTCACCAGTTTTGCAGATTTGCCCTTGTGAGGGTGAAGCTGAGTTTTTGCAGTGACAGAATTTTTCCCAGTGTTCTGTAATGGCGTCTGATTCTCTCTCACAGATTGTCACTGAAAAGCTTGACAAGAACAACTTCCAAGCATGGAAGTTTAGAATGACGAATTTCCTTATGGGAAAAGGATATTGGGAATTTGTTGCAGGAAATGAAGAAGAACCAGTTCTTCCTGATGTTCCCAATCAACAGCAAATGCAGGCATTCAAAGCATGGCATGAGAGAGCCAGGAAAGTTATGTACTGGCTGTCTATCAGCATTTCAGACTCTATGATTGTGCATATTCAGGATGCAAGTATGCCAAAGGAGGCATGGGATACTCTGTCAAAGATGTATAGCACAAATACGCAAGCCAGGAAAATGCAGCTCAAGCAAGAGTTGCACAATGTGCAAAGAGAAAATATGAGCATCAATGACTACCACATGAAGGTGAAGAAGATTGCAGATGCACTTGCTTCCATTGGGTCGCCAGTGGAAGATGATGATTTAGTTTCTGTGACCTTGAATGGTCTAGGAAAGGATTATGCGCAGTTTCGGACATCCATTTCCGTCCGTGAAAGATTTCCTGATTTTGAGGAGTTGATTGCTCTTCTAATTTCTGAGGAGCAGAGAAATGGTGGTACATCTTCTTCAGGAGGAACTTCAAAAGAAACTGTCTTCTACTCAAATGCTGGAAGAGGTAGAGGCAGAGGTAGAGGAGGCCGATTTGGAGGCCGTGGTAGAAATCAGAATATGCAGCAAACTCAAGAAAACCAGTCCTATGGAGGAGGACGTGGTAACTCTAGAGGCAGGGGGAGCCAAAGAGGTCGTGGTGGATGGCAAAGAGGTCAAAATGCAAACAGTAATGTTGAATGCTACTACTGTGGTAAAATGGGTCATATGGCTAAAGACTGCTATAAAAAGCAGAATGACATCATGAATGGAAAACTGCAACAAGGGAATTATGCATCTTCTAGCAGACAGGGTGATGATAGAAATGAGCATTTGTTCATGGTGCAGCACATGAACAATTCTGTGACAAGTGCAGAAGAAAGCAATGATGTATGGTATGTTGACTCAGGTGCATCAAACCACATGACAGGTCATGCAGAATGGATGGAGGATGCAAGGAAGATGGAAAAACCAGGATTTGTGGAGACTGGTGATGATACTGCACATCCTATTGTGCAGATTGGAAAAATTCCCTTGTCTATGCAGGATGGGAAAAAGAAATACCTGTCCGATGTATTTCATGTCCCGAATATCACCAAGAATCTGGTTTCTGTCGGTCAAATGGTTGAGCAGGGCTTGCAGGTCAGATTTAATCCTCATGGATGCTTTGTTGAGGATATGAAAAATAAAGGTCGCTTGATAGCAAAAGGAAAGAAGAAGGGCAGAATGTTTACGTTGGATGCAGACATGTCTGAATTGAGTGCAGCAATGTTTGCACATGGGACCGGTGTAGTTGCAGATATTGATATCTGGCATAAACGCATTGGTCATGTTAATGTACAGCGACTTAAATCAATGCAGCCCCAAAACATTGTTGCAGGATTGCCTAAGTTCAAGGTTGCAGAAATGCATAAGGTATGTGAAGCCTGTCAGTTTGGAAAACAGGCAAGGAAACCATTTCCTAGACATGTTCAAGAGAGTAAGAAGCCATTGGAATTAATCCACTCTGATGTGTGGACTACTAAAGCTGCATCTCTTGGAGGCTGTCATTATTTTGTCACTTTTATTGATGACTATAGCAGAAAAATTTGGGTGTATTTTATGAAAAAGAAAAGTGAAGTTTTTGGGCATTTCAAAACCATTAAAGCTATGGCTGAAAAAGAAACAGGTCTGCAAATAAAATGCCTGAGGTCAGATGGAGGGGGAGAGTACCTCTCAAATGAGTTTGCAAAGTTCTTGCGGGAGCATGGCATAAAGCAGCAATATTCATGCAGTTATACCCCACAACAAAATGGAATTGCAGAAAGGAAAAACAGGCATATTGGAGAGGTATCTCGTGCCATGCTCAATGAAAAAGACTTGCCAGATTTTTATTGGGCTGAAGCAGTTGCTACAGCAGTCTACATAATGAAAAGGACTCCCACTGCAGCAATACATGGAATGACTCCAGAGGAGAGGTATACTGGTAGGAAACCAGATATTTCTCATTTGAAAATTTTTGGTTGCATTGCCTATGTACATGTGCCAGATGAGTTGAGATCCAAGTTGGATCCAAAAGCTGAGAAGTGCATCTTTATTGGTTACTCTCTGCAGTAAAAAGGGTATAGATGCTATAACCCTTCTACTCGTAAGTTTACAGTGAGCAGAGATGTTGTTTTTGATGAGATGAGTAGCTGGTATAAACCAGTAAATGTGATTGATGATGTAGATGCACAAAATGGTAATGCTGCACAGAATGCACAGCAGCAGTCACAAAATATTAGTGGACCTAGAGCATCCTCTAGCAGTGGTTCACATTCTTCGCCATGGACAGGCAGATTGAGATCAGGAGAATCTTCTCAAAGTAATACAGATAGTGGTATGCAGGTATCACGAAAAGGAAAAGAGAAGGTTGATCAGCCCATGTTTGATGTGAATGCAGGTCACTCTTATGTGGATGGTGAATCCAGTGGCTCAGAACAGAGCATTGATGATGAGTTGGGTATTCCTTCTATTGTTACACCTGGAGTAAGGAAGACCAGGGATGTTTTGAGAGCACCTGGGAGTGAACCCACTTTGTGCAGGTCTACCAGAGTTAGGTATCCTGTGGATAGGCTGAAATATGATGGATTTACAGCCATTCACTATGCATATATGGTCAAGGTGATACAGGAACCAGAACCCACTTCTTTTGAGCAAGCCATGGGAAAAGAAAAATGGGAGAAAGCCATGGATGAAGAAATGGATGCCTTGGAAGCAAACGCTACATGGGAATTGGTACCTTTGCCTAAAGGTAAGAATGCAATTGGCTGTAAGTGGGTTTATAAGGTGAAGCACAATGCAGATGGTTCTGTGAACAGATACAAGGCAAGATTAGTAGTCAAGGGGTATGCACAAATATATGGCATTGACTATGAAGAAACATTCAGTCAGGTTGCAAGGATGGCAACCGTAAGAGCAGTTATTGCTATGGCTGCATCAAAGGGATGGTCTTTACATCAGATGGATGTAAAGAATGCCTTCTTGCATGGTGATTTGCAAGAAGAGGTCTATATGGAGCAGCCACCAAGTTATGTGCATGCTGTTCATCCTGAGTTTGTTTGCAGGTTGAAGAAAGCCTTGTATGGCTTGAAGCAAGCACCTAGAGCATGGTCTGACAAGATAGGACAGTATCTTGTCACTATTGGCTTTCAGATTTCCAAGGCAGATTTCTCACTTTATGTGAGAAAAACAGAGAAAGGTATTATGCTACTTGTCATTTATGTTGATGATTTGATTATGACAGGTGACAGTGATGAAGATATCCTTCATGTGAAAATGCTATTGAAGCAGAAGTTTGAGATGAAGGATTTGGGAGAGCTGCGTTATTTCTTGGGCATTGAGGTGATTAGATCACCAAGTGGGATACAGCTCTTGCAGAGGCAGTATGGATTGGACATGCTGTCCAAATATGGGATGACAGGCTATAAGCCTATTTCAGTTCCTTTGGAGCAGAATGTGAAGCTGAGCGCAGATGCAGGTGAGCTTCTGGAAGACTCTACTATGTACAGACGCATAGTAGGAAGCTTGATTTATATGACTATTACCAGGCCAGATTTGAGCTATGCTGTTGGATTGGTAAGTCAGTTTATGCAGGCTCCAAGGAAACCACATTTGGATGCGGCTAGACGCATACTCAGGTATGTGAAGTCCACATTGCAGTATGGACTATTTTATGAGACTGGGGTTCAGATACAGTTGCATGGATACACTGATGCTGATTGGGCTGGTAGTATTTCTGATAGACGATCTACTAGTGGATATGTGTTCTCTTTTGGGAGTGCTGCAGTCACTTGGAGCAGCAAGAAACAGCCTACAGTTGCCTTGTCGAGCACAGAGGCTGAGTACAGGGGTGCAGCAATGGCTGCATGTGAGGTAGCTTGGTTGCATAAGCTACTTTATGATATGCATCAGTCTACAGATGGGCCAGTTGTCATTTATTGTGACAACATGAGTAGTATACACTTGGCAAATAACCCAGTCTATCATGCTAGAACAAAGCACATTGAGGTGCATTATCACTATGTGCGAGAGAGGGTTTTACTAGGTCTTATTGATCTAGTTTATGTCAGCACAGAGGATCAGGTAGCTGACATATTCACGAAGGCATTGGGCGCAGAGAAGCTGCGCAAGTTCAGAGACCTGCTTGGTGTACAGGAATTGGGATTGAGCTCGAGGGGGAGTGTTGACATATCGAGCTCCACTCGTGATACGCCAGGGTGACCGTTGTATATTTATGTCACCGACTTGTCAGTTGCAGATGCGGTTGGTACACCGCCCCTGAATAATAGCTACATGATAGCTATCCTTATCTACTCTAGTTCGTGGCTCAGTTAGTATGCCACCTTAGTTAGTTGAGTTTGGTTTTGAGACCCATATCTAGGGTTCTTCTATTTCTTTGCACTTGAGTTCTTTTGGCTTCCACAACGAAGAAGAGGAAAACTGTTTTCAGCCTCCACCCTTGTGTGTATTCCCCCATTGTGCAAGCAAGAAAGATACAAATGAGACTCCTTCCTTCTCTCCCACAATCTTGACATCGTGAAGGACCTTCTTGGCTAAAGGAATACGCTAACGTATTCCCTGAGGAATTGATTGAACTTCCGCCTCCAAGAGAAGTAGATCATGAGATTAGGCTAGTGCCTGGAGCTGCACCAATTGCAAAGAGACCTTATAGAATGTCCATACCAGAAGCAATTGAGTTGAAGGAACAACTCAAGCAACTGTTAGATCAGGGTTACATTCGGCCTAGCAACTCACCGTGGGGAGCTCCAGTACTATTCCAAAAAAAGAAAGATGGGACACTTCGACTATGTATTGATTACCGAGGGTTGAATGAATCAACAGTCAAGAACAAGTATCCTATTCCTAGAATAGATGAGCTTCTTGATCGTCTTCAGGGTGCAAAGATATTCTCCAAGATTGATCTCAGGTCAGGTTACTATTAGATAAGGATCAAGGAAGAAGATATTCCAAAGACGGCCTTCAATACAAGATATGGGCACTTTGAGTTCCTGGTTATGTCATTCGGGCTTACAAACGCACCTGCCACCTTCAATAGATTAATGCAGGATATTTTTAGACCATATCTTGATGATTTCGTGCTTGTCTTCTTCGATGACACTTTAGTCTATTCTAAACAGGAAGAAGATCATGAACCTCAACTTCGGATTGTCCTTGAGACAATGAGGTCTCATAAATTGTATGCAAAAATGAAGAAGTGTGCATTCTTCAAGTGTCAGATTGAATATCTGGGATTCATAGTATCATTAGAAGGAATTGTCAAGATTGTGGGAGAGAAGGAAGGAGTCTCACTTGTAGCTTTCTTGCTTGCACAATGGAGGAAGACACACAAGGGTGGAGGCTGAAAACAGTTTTTTCTTTTTTTAGTTGTGTAAGCCAAAAGAACTCAAGTGCAAAGAAATAGAAGAACCCTAGATATGGGTCTCAAAACCAAACTCAACTAACTAAGGTGGCATACTAACTGAGCCACGAACTAGAGTAGATAAGGATAGCTATCATGTAGCTATTATTCAGGGGCGGTGTACCAACCGCATCTGCAACTGACAAGTCGGTGACATAAATAGACAATGGTCACCCTGGCGTATCACGAGTGGAGCTCGATATCTCAACACTACCCCTCGAGCTCAATCCCAATTCCTGCACACCAAGCAGGTCTCTGAACTTGCGCAGCTTCTCTGCGCCCAATGCCTTCGTGAATATGTCAGCTACCTGATCCTCTGTGCTGACATAAACTAGATCAATAAGACCTAGTAAAACCCTCTCTCGCACATAGTGATAATGCACCTCAATGTGCTTTGTTCTAGCATGATAGACTGGGTTATTTGCCAAGTGTATACTACTCATGTTGTCACAATAAATGACAACTGGCCCATCTGTAGACTGATGCATATCATAAAGTAGCTTATGCAACCAAGCTACCTCACATGCAACCATTGCTGCACCCCTGTACTCAGCCTCTGTGCTCGACAAGGCAACTGTAGGCTGTTTCTTGCTGCTCCAAGTGACTGCAGCACTCCCAAAAGAGAACACATATCCACTGGTAGATCGTCTATCACAAATACTACCAGCCCCATCAGCATGAGTGTATCCATGCAACTGTATCTGAACCCCAGTCTCATAAAATAGTCCATACTGCAATGTGGACTTCACATACCTGAGTATGCGTCTAGCCGCATCCAAATGTGGTTTCCTTGGAGCCTGCATAAACTGACTTACCAATCCAACAGCATAGCTCAAATCTGGCCTGGTAATAGTCATATAAATCAAACTTCCTACTATGCGTCTGTACATAGTAGGGTCTTCCAGAAGCTCACCTGCATCTGTGCTCAGCTTCACATTCTGCTCCAAAGGAACTGAAATAGGCTTACAACCTGTCATCCCATATTTGGACAGCATGTCCAATCCATACTGCCTCTGCAAGAGCTGTATCCCACTTGGTGATCTAATCACCTCAATGCCCAAGAAATAACGCAGCTCTCCCAAATCCTTCATCTCAAACTTTTGCTTCAATAGCATTTTCACATGAAGGATATCTTCATCACTGTCACCTGTCATAATCAAATCATCAACATAAATGACAAGTAGCATAATACCTTTCTCTGCTTTTCTCACATAAAGTGAGAAATCTACCTTGGAAATCTGAAAGCCAATAGTGACAAGATATTGTCCTATCTTGTCAGACCATGCTCTAGGTACTTTCTTCAAGCCATACAAGGCTTTCTTCAACCTGCAAACAAACTCAGGATGAACAGCATGCACATAACCTGGTGGCTGCTCCATATAGACCTCTTCTTGCAAATCACCATGCAAGAAGGCATTCTTTACATCCATCTGATGTAAAGACCATCCCTTTGATGCAGCCATAGCAATGAGTGCTCTTACGGTTGCCATCCTTGCAACTGGACTGAATGTTTCTTCATAGTCAATGCCATATGTTTGTGCATACCCCTTGACTACTAATCTTGCCTTGTATCTGTTCACAGAACCATCTGCATTGTGCTTCACCTTATAAACCCACTTACAGCCAATTGCATTCTTACCTTTAGGCAAAGGTACCAATTCCCATGTAGCATTTGCTTCCAAGGCATCCATTTCTTCATCCATGGCTTTCTCCCATTTCTTGTTTCCCATGGCTTGCTCAAAAGAAGTGGGTTCTGGTTCCTGTATCACCTTGACCATATATGCATAGTGAATGGCTGTAAATCCATCATATTTCAGCATATCCACAGGATACCTAACTCTGGTAGACCTGCGCAAAGTGGGTTCACTCCCAGGTGCTCTCAAAACATCCCTGGTCTTCCTTACTCCAGGTGTAACAATAGAAGGAATACCCAACTCATCATCAATGCTCTGTTCTGAGCCACTGGATTCACCATCCACATAAGAGTGACCTGCATTCACATCAAACATGGGCTGATCAACCTTCTCTTTTCCTTTTCGTGATACCTGCATACCACTATCTGCATTACTTTGAGAAGATTCTCCTGATCTCAATCTGCCTGTCCATGGCGAAGAATGTGAACCACTGCTAGAGGACACTCTAGGTCCACTAATATTTTGTGACTGCTGCTGTGAATTCTGTGCAGCATTACCATTTTGTGCATCTACATCATCAATCACATTTACTGGTTTATACCAGCTACTCATCTCATCAAAAACAACATCTCTGCTCACTGTAAACTTACGAGTAGAAGGGTTATAGCATCTATACCCTTTTTGCTGCAGAGAGTAACCAATAAAGATGCACTTCTCAGCTTCTGGATCCAACTTGGATCTCAACTCATCTGGCACATGTACATACGCAATGCAACCAAAAATTTTCAAATGAGAAATATCTGGTTTCCTACCAATATACCTCTCCTCTGGAGTCATTCCATGTATTGCTGCAGTGGGAGTCCTGTTCATTATGTAGACTGCTGTAGCAACTGCTTCAGCCCAATAAAAATCTGGCAGGTCTTTTTCATTGAGCATGGCACGAGACACCTCTCCAATATGTCTGTTTTTTCTTTCTGCAATTCCATTTTGCTGTGGGGTATGACTGCATGAATATTGTTGCTTTATGCCATGCTCCTGCAAGAACCTTGCAAACTCATTTGAGAGGTACTCTCCCCCTCCATCTGACCTTAGGCATTTTATTTGCAGACCTGTTTCATTTTCAACCATAGCTTTAAGAGTTTTGAAATGCCCAAAAACTTCACTTTTCTTTTTCATAAAATACACCCAAACTTTTCTGCTATAGTCATCAATAAAGGTCACAAAATAATGACAGCCTCCAAGAGATGTAGCTTTAGTAGTCCACACATCAGAGTGGATTAATTCCAATGGCTTTTTACTCTCTTGAACATGTCTAGGAAATGGTTTCCTTACCTGTTTTCCAAACTGACAGGCTTCACATACCTTATGCATTTCTGCAACCTTGAATTTAGGCAATCCTACAACAATATTTTGGGCCTGCATTGATTTAAGTCGCTGTACATTAACATGACCAATGCGTTTATGCCAGATATCAATATCTGCAACTACACCGGTCCCATGTGCAAACATTGCTGCACTCAATTCAGACATGTCTGCATCCAACGTAAACATTCTGCCCTTCTTCTTTCCTTTTGCTATCAAGCGACCTTTATTTTTCATATCCTCAACAAAGCATCCATGAGGATTAAATCTGACCTGCAAGCCCTGCTCAACCATTTGACCAACAGAAACCAGATTCTTGGTGATATTCGGGACATGAAATACATCGGACAGGTATTTCTTTTTCCCATCCTGCATAGACAAAGGAATTTTTCCAATCTGCACAATCGGATGTGCAGTATCATCACCAGTCTCCACAAATCCTGGTTTTTCCATTTTCCTTGCATCCTCCATCCATTCTGCATGACCTGTCATGTGGTTTGATGCACCTGAGTCAACATACCATACATCATTGCTTTCTTCTGCACTTGTGACAGAATTGTTCATGTGCTGCACCATAAACAAATGCTCATTTCTGTCATCACCCTGTCTACTAGAAGATGCATAATTCCCTTGTTGCAATTTTCCATTCATGATGTCATTCTGCTTTTTATAGCAGTCTTTAGCCATATGACCCATTTTACCACAGTAGTAGCATTCAACATTACTGTTTGCATTTTGACCTCTTTGCCATCCACCACAACCTCTTTGGCTCCCCCTGCCTCTAGAGTTACCACGTCCTCCTCCATAGGACTGGTTTTCTTGAGTTTGCTGCATATTCTGATTTCTACCATGGCCTCCAAATCGGCCTCCTCTACCTCTGCCTCTACCTCTTCCAGCATTTGAGTAGAAGACAGCTTCTTTTGAAGTTCCTCCTGAAGAAGATGCACCACCATTTCTCTGCTCCTCAGAAATTAGAAGAGCAATCAACTCCTCAAAATCAGGAAATCTTTCACGGACGGAAATGGATGTCCGAAACTGCGCATAATCCTTTCCTAGACCATTCAAGGTCACAGAAACTAAATCATCATCTTCCACTGGCGACCCAATGGAAGCAAGTGCATCTGCAATCTTCTTCACCTTCATGTGGTAGTCATTGATGCTCATATTTTTCTTTGCACATTGTGCAACTCTTGCTTGAGCTGCATTTTCCTGGCTTGCGTATTTGTGCTATACATCTTTGACAGAGTATCCCATGCCTCCTTTGGCGTACTTGCATCCTGAATATGCACAATCATAGAGTCTGAAATGCTGATAGACATCCAATACATAACTTTCCTGGCTCTCTCATGCCATGCTTTAAATGCCTGCATTTGCTGTTGATTGGGAACATCAGGAAGAACTGGTTCTTCTTCATTTCCTGCAACAAATTCCCAATATCCTTTTCCCATAAGGAAATTCGTCATTCTAAACTTCCATGCTTGGAAGTTGTTCTTGTCAAGCTTTTCAGTGACAATCTGTGAAAGAGAATCAGATGCCATTATAGAAGACTGCAAAAAAATTCTGTCACTGCAAAAACTACAGCTTCACCCTCACAAGGGAAAATCTGCAAAACTGGCGAAAGTGGTATTTGACCACACAGTCACTTCCTAGTGACGATTTTGCATCAACAGGCAACAAGGATGATTCTGTAACTCCCAATGTCTCTGCGCACAAGCATACAATGCAATTTTTACAGTAACTATTCACCGACTTGTAGAACAGTGGCTGCACAGCATAAAATTGGGCCTTTTCCTGATGCGTGCAGAAAACTTCCGCCTCCAAAACAGGCCCCGAAATGGCCTCAAATTAAAAAAAAAGGTCGCCCAGGGCTAAAGCCCTATCCCGCAGCATATACTGCCCTCTTGCTTCACCGCGAAGGGCGTCTCAACCTGAGACAATGCACTCCTGCACTTTCCGGTTGTGCTACCTGCAGAGATCTGCTCCCAAAACAGAAAATGAAAGCAACACTGCTCCTCTTACCAGAACACCGCGAGCTTGGCTTGCTTTCTTGAGCTCCTTACCACGAACAAGGCTCTGATACCATGTCAAGATTGTGGGAGAGAAGGAAGGAGTCTCACTTGTAGCTTTCTTGCTTGCACAATGGAGGAAGACACACAAGGGTGGAGGCTGAAAACAGTTTTTTCTTTTTTTAGTTGTGTAAGCCAAAAGAACTCAAGTACAAAGAAATAGAAGAACCCTAGATATGGGTCTCAAACCAAACTCAACTAACTAAGATGGCATACTAACTGAGCCACGAACTAGAGTAGATAAGGATAGCTATCATGTAGCTATTATTCAGGTGCGTTGTACCAACCGCATCTGCAACTGGCAAGTCGGTGACATAAATACACAATAGTCACCCTGGCGTATCATGAGTGGAGCTCGATATCTCAACAGGAATATCAGTAGACCCAGCCAAGGTCAGAGATGTGCTTGAATGGCCAATACCAGTATCCGTCAAGGAGATACGTAGCTTTCTTGGATTGAGAGGATGGTATAGGGTCTTCATCAAAAACTATGCTTTGATTGCAGCACCTCTTAGAGACTTACTAAAGAAGCAGACTTCCATTACATGGTCAACTTCCGAACAAAATAGCTTGGACAAATTGAAGCAAAGTTTGGTATCAACATCTATTCTAAAACTTCCTGACCTCAATAAGGAGTTCGAGGTAGTAATTGATGCTAGCATTCTTGCCTTGGGGTGTGTACTTATGCAGGAAGGTCATCCAGTAGCATACTCTTCAAGGAAATTGAAGAGTCATGAAAAGAATTATGCCACGCATGATCTGGAATTACTAGCTGTCATCCATGCTCTAAAGCTTTGGAGACACTACCTATTGGGTAACAAGTTTACTCTAGTAACCGATCATAAGAGTCTCAAATGGATTTTTACCCAGAATGAGCTCAACATGAGGCAACGTCGGTGGATTGAAGTATTGGAGGAATATGATTTTGAAATCAAGTACCGACCAGGGAAAGAGAATGTAGTTGCCGATGCACTCAGTCGCAAGGCATTCCTAAATTCCCTAATCTTGCAAAATCCATCAACAGCCAGATCTCTGGCTACAAAAGTATCTATGCCAAACAACCCTATACTTGAACTAGCTAGAGAGGAAGCATGCCATGATTTGGCCTACCAAACAATGATAAAGGAAATATCTACCAAGGAGCAGAATCAGAAGTTGCAAGCAAAGTATCAAGAATTTTCCATTGATAATGGACTTGTCTACTATAGAACAAGGCTGTGTATACCAGCAAGCCAGTCACTTGAGCAGAAGATATTATGGGAAGCTCATGATTCTCCTTTCGCAGGACATCCTAGCTATGCTAAGACTCTTAATGCAGTTAGGAAGTGTTATCATTGGGAGAGGCTTAAAGGTGATGTTCTCAAGTATGTCACTGAGTGTTTGTCTTGCCAACGTATCAAAGCCGAACATGTCATGATGCTAGGGAAACTGCAACCGCTTGACATTCCCCAAATGAAATGGGAATTCATCAGTATGGATTTTGTTGTGGGCTTACCCCAAGTCCAAGGAGGATACAATTCCATTATGGTTGTGGTTGACATGCTTACCAAGGTTGCACACCTGATTCCAGTAAAGACAAATTATAAAGCCTCCGACATTGCAAGATTGTTTATCAAGGAGATATTCAAGCTACATGGGTTACCTAGAAGAATCATTAGTGATTGAGATTCTCTCTTCACATCACACTTCTGGAGAGCTATCTTTGGAGCTATTGGGACTCAACTCTGTTTTAGCACCGCCTACCATCCCCAAACGGATGGCCAAACAGAGCGAGTAAATCAACTCATCGAGGATATGCTTAGGGCATACTGTTGTCGAGAGCCGAAGAGGTGGATTCAATTCTTGCCTTTGGTTGAATTTGCCTACAATGCTTCTTACCAGCAGAGCATTTAGATGACTCCTTTCCAGGCATTGTATGGTCATGATTGTCGATGCCCCCTAAACTTTTCTGATCCAACCCTAAGAGTTGAAGCGTCAAGACAGATGTTGGAAGACATGGATGATCAAATAAAGTCAATAAGACAAGACATACAAGCGGCCAAGGATAGACAAAAGGCATACGCAGATTTGAAGCGTCAAGATAGAGTCTTCGAAGAAGGAGACATGGTCTTCATTCGTGTACACCCTAAAAAGAGTTCTCTATCCCTAGGAGAATGCAAGAAGCTAAGTCCGAGGAATTGTGGGCCGTACAAAATCCTCAAATGCCTAGGACCCAATGCTTATAGATTACAACTCCCTGAGAACCTAAAGGTTCACAATGTATTCCATATCAGCCTATTGAAAAAATATGTACCCAACCCTAATCATGTACTTGATGACCAACAAATTGTAATGCCTAGTCAAGGAGTCCTTGAACTAAGGCCGGATAGGATCTTAGATGTTAGGAAAAGACAGTTAAGATCTAGAACCCTGAGAGAATGCCTCACCCAGTGGAAAGATTATCCCCAAGAGGATGCCACTTGGATAGATGAAAGCTCTCTCAACCATCAATATCCCCAGTTTATCTCGAGATGAGGACATCTCGATTCCTCCAAGGGGGAGAGAATGTAATATTCCGCGTGAACTGCCTCAAATGAATATGATTTTGGATAAATAAAATTTTTTTTCCCCCCCTATCCCTCCACCCGACTGACGAGCTGGAGGGGAAGGGAAATAGAAGGAGCAATTAAGCTCCTTGGTGGCTTGGAATGAGGGGGGGACATGCATGATGACATGCAGGGGAGGGAAGATCCCCCTTCCCTCCACTACTTAATGAGGGGCCATAACGCTGTAGGCCGGGGAGGAAGATAATAATAGGAGGCTGTCAGAGGAAAGGAGGAGGCTAAAGTCGTGAAGAAGGAAAGATTGCGCAGAACGTCTGCCAGCTGTCGTCGTGAGGCTGAAGGAGTCGTGGAGGAGCATACGCTACAACCGTGTTGAGAGAGAGAGTGGAAAGCATCATCGCTGTGAGGAAGCAATCAAGCGTGGGGAAGAAAGACGTCTCCAGCTCTGCCGTACAGAGGGTCGTGAAGCTGCTGGGGCTGAAGAAGACATCGCCAGTTGCCAACGAATATGGCCGCCACATATTGCCCGCGTGATTTCTCCACGACACCCCCCCCCCCCAAAAGAAGCTTCTTGGGAAGCTTCCAAGGACCTTAGGAAGCCCCCTTTTCCCCCCAAATTGCCTAAAAGGGTCTTCATATGGTATCCTTAAGCCTTTTCCCCCCCTCCCATAAAAAATTCCTTATAAGCCTTTAGGATTACCCCCTGGAACTTCCCCCTTAAGGCTCTATAAGCCTTTTTCCCCCACCAAAATTCTCCTTACTATTTCCCCCCCTAGGTCTTAAATTCCCTTTTCCCCTTAAGGCCCTCCCTTGGCCTTGGGAACCAACACACCCCCCCCCCTCGGGTTTTAAAAAATCCCCTTAGCCCCCTTCCCATGGTTTTTTGGAACCACACCCCCTTCCCCCATGTTTTAAATTCCCTTTCCCCCTTAAACCTTTCCTAGGCTTTGGGAACCAACCCCCCCGTGGTTTACTCCCCTAAAGGTTTTTTCTTTTCACCCCCTCATAACTCTTCTTTTTTCCCCAACTCCCTAAGCTTTCTTCTTAATCCCCCGTATCCCCATTATTATTTTTTCCCCCCCTGAACTTCAAAATCCAAATCATCATCATGGCCTCGGAGGATATCCCGTAAGGGAAAAGTAGCCGTGAGATAAAAGATAGGGAGGGAAAGTAGAGGGAGTGAAAAGAAGGAGTGAAGGAGGAAGAGTGGGAAAAAGATAAAAAAAAGGGAAGGAAGGAGAATAAGTGCTTTCTATTCCTTCTACCCCAAGTCAAAGTCCTCTAATGGTTCTTGTGGTTGCAAAACCACACTCTTTTTTTTTTCAAAGAGACGGTGGAATTCCAGAAGAAAGTGAAAAAGGCTATCTCACATTCGAACTACGATGCCGCCCAAGAAAGTCCAAGGTGTAGCTACGGGAGGGTCATCTCCCAGTATCCATGTGGATATCTCACCCCAAAACCAGGTTTTTCTTCTTGGCTTTAATTCGGTTTTAAGTCGATCATGCAAAGAAAAATTGTTAAGGATAGGTTATATTTGTTCGAGTTATTTGTAACGAAGGAGTTTAGCTTATGAATGACAATGTATACAACTTAGCTTTCTTTAAATTGCATCAAGCATTATAAATTACGAGCAAGATTAGCCATTTACTATAGTAGTATATTTTAGTTAAATCCTAAGGTGTTGAAATTATATCTTGCACCATTAGTCTTATTCCTTTCGCAACGAATCGTTGTAAATGGTTAAATTCATGAAAGGTTTCTTCCGATGCTCAAATTACTAGGAAGTTATCTTTGCTAATTGCGCATCTTAGCAAGGCAAATGTTGTTATTTGGCATCAGTTCATTTGTAAGGAAAACGGAAGTTAAAATTAAGCTGTATTGACTGGAAAGTAAATTGTCACAAGGATAGCAAAACCGTGACAAGAAGATTAATGTTACCTTCTGAAAGATAACTAAACCAATCTAAACATAGAAACATTCATACCCTGAGCACTTGACTACTTTCCTTACCGTAGGGACAATAAATTCGTAAAGATAAGAAACTAGGGTTTGTCCGTAAGGTTCTTAAAAGAAGAAACCCTAGGCCTGACATACGTCAGCTTAAAGAATCTAAATAGATTATTCCATCATAGGACTTGAGCAACAAGTATGAAATCATTTAGTCTTGTGATTGATTCACAAGGAGAAAGGGTAAAAACCCTCATCAAGGACATCAGATCCTTACGCAAGTTATCTTGCAAAAAGACGTATTTTTGGATATCCTTTTAAATAAGGAAAGTTATAAACCGGAAACTAGCATATCTAAGGAACTTTAGGGTTAACCAAGTTGGGAATGCCCTACATCGGAATGTAAAAGATCTTGCCAATTTACAAGACACCTTGGGAACGAGTGCTGATACACTCAAAAGGAAAGAACACTTCCTTAGCAGTTTGCCAAACAACTCGGTTGATTAACGGAAATGTTTGTGCTTGCTAGAGATTCTAGGGCTCTGTTTGAATTATGAGTTACAAATTAAATGAGTACCTATACTTCAAGTTAAAGGCCTGAAGGGAGAGGCAGCTTCAGTTACCCCCGATTGCCTGCCTGACCCTAACCAAGGGGGTTGTTGACCGTGCCGGGAACGTGGACCGAACCCATCGCGAGAGGTCTCTCCGTTGAGTTATACTTGGAGTAGGAGGACGCTTGGGTGCCAGGGGGGCTCTGGCCGTAAATCCCTCGCCTTCCGGGTCCTACACAAGAGGCTAACATGACTTGGGATTGGATCTCGAGGCCCGCATACTAGTTGACGGGCGGAAGCTTGGAATAGTGATCCCTGGGGATTACTGGATAGCCTTCGGGCGGATTATGGACAAGCCTACGGGCGGAACTCCTTGTATTTCAAAGATAAAATGATGAAATGTTAAAAGAACTTGCTTGATACTATTTTTCTATGTCGCGTGATAAGATTACGTGAAGGAACCAGTGCTTAACAAGGTTAATTAAGGAAGCTGATTGTTATATGTCAAATTAATGTGTTAGATAATTACATAACTAAAACAAACCGAGGAAAGTGTGAAGGATGGACCATGGGTCCGTCCTACGGTTGGGTGGTCCCGGTTAGCTGGGAACTTTTCTCAAAAATCTCGAAGAACAGCGGAATGATCATCATCATCAAAACGAATAACGAGAACGATGACCTAAAGTTATGTCTTACCCGATTTACGCTGTTTTAGGGGAATGGAATGGGACTATGCCTTATGGCAGAGAGGTTGAGCTTTGCATCCCTCTCGTTTCCCATTCTCCTTGAACCAAGTGCAGCGTGAATCCGCTTCGGACCTGGCGTTTCTGCGTAAAGTAGTTCGCTCGGGTCTGACTCTAGTTACTGTTAGCTAATGACCCATCAAGAAAACCCTAATTCCGATCGATCCTAAGTGGGAACGGTGAGGATACTTCCGCTACGTGGCAGACGCGGGAAGACTTAGATCGCAAAACCCGTAACATTCCATGGGAGTGCCGGACAGAGTTTTCTAGACATCCTTTCCGATGGACTGCTAAGACGTTTCCTGGATGATACTAGGGTACACGTTACAGCAATGTGCCCTTAGCATATCCTCGATGACTTGGTTGACTCACTCCCTCTGACCATCAGTTTGGGGATGGTAAGCTGTACTAAAATAGAGTTGAGTCCCAATGGCTTCAAAGATAGCTCTCCAAAAGTGTGATGTGAAGAGAGAATCTTGATCACTAATGATTCTTCTAGGCAACCCATCATGTAGCTTGAATATCTCCTTGATGAAAAACCTTGCAATGTCTGAGGCTTTCTGGGTTGGCTTAACAAGAATATGGTGTGCAACCTTAGTAAGCATATCAACCACAACCATAATGGAGTTGTATCCTCCCTAAACTTGGGGTAGGCCAACAACAAATTCCATACTGATGAATTCTCATTTCATTTGGGGAATGTAAAAAACAAGTGGTTGCAACTTTCTTGGCATTTTGACATGTTTGGCCTTAATACGTTGACAAGACAAACACTCAGTGACATATTTGAGAATGTCACCTTTAAGCCTCTCCCAATGGTAGCTCTTTCTGACTGTATTGAGGGTCTTGGCATAGCCAGGATGTCCTGATAAAGGGGAATCATGAGCTTCCCAAAGTATCTTCTTCTTGAGTGACTGGCTTGCCAGTATACATAACCTCATTCTATAGTAGACAAGTCCTTTATTGATAGAGAATTCTTGATACTTAGCCTATAGCTTCGGTTCTTGATGCTTGATAAGGATCTCCCTTAGCATCTTCTGATAGGTTGGATCATGGCAAGCTTCTTCTCTAGCTAGCTCAAGTATTGGGTTGTTTGGTATGGATACCTTTGTGGCTAGAGATCTAGCTGTTGAGGGATCTTGCAAGATTAGAGATTTAAGCTGAGTGTATTGGCAACTACATTCTCCTTCCCAGGCCGGTATTTGATTTCAAAATCATACTCCTCTACCACTTCAATCCACCGACGTTGCCTCATGTTTCCACTTCAGACTTTTATGATCCGTCACTAGGGTAAACTTGCTACCCAGCAGGTAGTGTCTCCAAAGCTTGAGAGCATGGATGACAACTAACAGCTCTAGATCATGGGTGGCATAATTCTTCTCGTGACCCTACAGTTTCCTTGAAGAGTATGCTACACAATGACCTTCTTGCATAAGCACACATCCTAAGGCAAGCGTGCTAGCATCAGTTACTACTTCGAACTCTTTACTAAGGTCCGGAAGTTTCAGGATAGGTACTGATACCAAACTTTTCTTTAGTCTATCAAAGCTAGATTGTTCGGCAGTTGACCATGCAATCGCTATTTGCTTCTTCAGTAAATTTGTCAGAGGTGCTACAATCAAAGCATAGTTTTTTATAAAAATCCTATACCATCCTGTGAATTCAAGAAAATTGTGTATTTCTTTAACAATTGTTGGTATTGGCCATTCTAGAACATCTCTGACTTTGGCCGGCGGATCCACTGAGATTCCTTCAACTGACACGATGAATCCCAAATATTCAATCTGACACTTAAAGAATGCACACTTCTTCATTTTGGCATAAAGCTTGTGTGCCCTGATTGTCTCAAGGGCAATGCGAAGTTGGTGTTCATGATCTTTTTCCTATTTGGAATAGACTAAGATATCGTCAAAGAAGACCAGCATGAAGTCATCAAGATATGGCCTAAAGATATCCTGCACTAACCTATTGAAAGTGGCAGGTGCATTCATAAGCCGGAATGACATGACTAGGAACTCAAAGTGTCCATATCTTGTGTTGAATGCCGTCTTTGGGATTTCTTCTTCCTTGATCCTTATCTGATAGTATCCAGACGTGAGATCAATCTTAGAGAAGATCTTCGCACCCTAAAGACAATCAAGAAGTTCATCTATTCTTGGAAAAGGGTACTTGTTCTTAACGGTTGATTGATTCAACCCTCTGTAATCAATACACAGTCGAAGTGTTCCATCCTTCTTCTTCTGGAATAGCACATGGCGAACTGCTGGGATGGATGTAGCCCTGATCTAATAGTTGCTTGAGTTGCTCCTTTAGCTCAATTGCTTCCAAGATGGACATTCTATAAGGCCTCTTTGCAATTGGCGTAGCTCCCGGCACTAACTTGATCTCATGATCAACTTCCCTTTGAGGCGGAAGTTCTGTCAGCTCTTCAGGAAATATGTCTGCATGCTCCTTTAGCCATG
This sequence comes from Lygodium microphyllum, assembly GCF_053477565.2. Taxonomy (NCBI): domain Eukaryota; kingdom Viridiplantae; phylum Streptophyta; class Polypodiopsida; order Schizaeales; family Lygodiaceae; genus Lygodium; species Lygodium microphyllum. Next base: position 172,735,135 of record NC_141139.1, read on the forward strand.
AAGGTTCTTCACTAGACTCCTGATTCTGATTTAGATTATTGAGCTTCATCAAATAGACAGGTAGTCTCTTTTTAACTCCCTTTATTATCCAAGATGCTTTGGCCAATTGAATTTTCGGCTTTCCAGGCTCTCCTTGAGTTGTGACCAGTTCCCCTTCGTAGTTTCGAAAGGAAACTTGACCCTTTCCACAATGAATGTGGGTGTCATTAGGTTTAAGCCAATCCATTCCGAGCAAACACTCATGGATACCTAGGTTCATGACCCTAAATCTGACCGAAGTCGACTTTCCTCCCATAAAGAATTCCACCTTAGCAGTTTGCCTGGTAGAAGTGACCTCATGACCATTTGCTAATTCCACAAGCAAGGTAGATGCTTCTATTGTGGCTATTCCTAATCTTCTTGCACAAGCTGGTGAGAAAAATGAATGTGTACTGCCACAATCAATCAAGGTTTTGAAGCCTTTACCTTGATAGTCTGAAGGTATCTAAATCACCAAAAACTAGCAATTCGGGCCTTTCTTGTGAAGGGCGGCATGGACTGTTGCCCTCTCAAACTCTATTTCCATGGTCGGGTCTTCTTCTTCGCACATTTCTCTGTTGGCAACATAGGCGATTCTTCCTCTGCCTTGGGTGGCGGCTCCTTGGCCACGGTCAGTTCCTTGGAATGGTCCTTGTCATTGTCCTCCGCCAAGTTTGGGACATTGCCTTTTGAAATGACCGGGCTCATTGCAATGGAAGCAATGGAGATTGTAGCCATTACCTTGGGTAGGGACAAAGTTATTGTCATTGTTGGTCCTTCCTTTCTTTCTTTGTCCCCGGTTTTGACCTTGAACTCTCTTCGCCTGGGACCTATATGCTCCTTTGTTCTAATCATTATAAGACCAAGTCTTGTTACTTCTTGACCTGGTCTGCACCTCCTGAATTATGGGCGCAGCTCGAATGAGTGTGTCCTGAAGATCTGTTGGGCACATTGATTCAAGGCGGGTATTTACAGGTGGGTTTACACCAACACAAAATTTTGATAGGTGTTGTGTCATATCCATTTGTGGGGCATACTTCAGAAGAGAGACGAACTTTGAGTAGTATGCATCCAGAGTCAGACCCACTTGTTTCAGCTCATAGAACTCATTCATTTTCTGTGTGCAGTACGTAGGTGGTAAGTATCTTCCTTGCACAGCTTTTTTCAGTTTTTCTCAGGTAACGGATCCTTCCAAGATCCCTTGGTCTCTGCACCATTGCTTCCACCAAAGCCTGGCTTCACCGGTGAGCTTAAGCTTGGCGAGCATTGCCTGGTTGGCAGGTGCAGTACCGGCCGCTTCAAAGTAATCTTCCATGGACTCTATCCAAATCTCACCATCATCTTGGACAGTCCTTTCTTTCCCGTCAAGTTATGGTGGCTTAATCAGCTTGAGAAGAAACTTCTTCTCCTAAATCATGGTCGTACTTGATGTAGGGGTCGGACTGGGAATTTGTAACTGGGGTTATGCCTAGGCATTGAGATTCTTAACGTTAACAACTCGCTAAATGTCTTACATTACATATTATGCCCAACTCAGCTTCTAGCCAAGAAACCTAATCACTTAACTTTTTATCAATACTCATAGATAAGACAATCATTGATAAAAAGAAGTCTTATTTCATTCATACGGGCATAGCCCTTTCGGGGTACAATATTTTTTGGGATGGTAGAGCAGGTTGATACATTAGTTCAAGGAGAATAATGTTGTGTTACATTCAACTATGGGGACTAGGTAGTAGTATGGATTTGGGTCATGGATCTTCATGAATCAATAAGTCATCGGAAGATTAGGGTATCCTTTCCTTTGGTACCCATTCTTCTCATAGCGTCCCAACACCTTGATCCTATCAACGGGGATTATGAGGGTCACTTCCTCGTACACATATGTGTTCAGCTTGACCTTCTCATAGCGTCCCAACACCTTGATCTTATCGGCGGGGATTATGCGGGTCACTTTCTCATACACATATATGTTCAGCTCGACCTTCCGACCTTCGACATGTAAAGTTCTATTTACGTGAGCCTCAACAAAAATGAACAGCTTCACAATCTTCAAGTCCTCCAACCACTTGATTTTCTTTAGGTTGGTTTGAAGGTACGCAAACTGGTGGGCAGCTATGTAATAGATTCATGAATCACCCATCCATCTCCGTTCCACTTACAGAGGCGATGGATTGTAAATGCAGTCTAGGATATTCATCATATCGATCCTTCGTCGATAATCCAAGGCATGCATCGCGGTCATAAACATAACTTGGAACACTAAGAATCTGTTCCATGCTTCATAATTCTGCAAGATAGCATCGATATTAAGGAAATGTTCTTAACAGCAACATTTGCTTTACCTCTTCTTATTAAGTTTTCTTATAAAGACAGATCCTTTGTTGGTTCGCTCTGATACCAACTATAACGTGTCCACCTATTCCCTTTCAGGACACGTCTTAGTAGTCCATCGGAAAGAGAGTCTAAAAAGCTTTGCCTAGCACTCCCATGGAATGTTACGGGATTTGCAATCTAGGACTTTCCACGTCTGCCACGTAGTGAAAGTATTCCGACTGTTCCCACTTACGACTGACCTGAATCAGGGTTTCCCCTAATGGTCACTATCCTAAACGGTAGCTAGCGTCGAACCCCAGGCGAACTACTTTACGCTGAAACTTCTAGGACAAAGCGGATTCATGCTGCACTTGGTTCAAGGAGAATGGGAAACGAGAGGGATGCAAGGCTCAACCTCTCTGCCCATAAGGCATAGTCCCATTTCGTTCCCCTAAAACAACATAAATCAGCATTATAGTAGCCTAAACCCTAGGTCAGTGCCCTTGCTGTTCATTTCCTTCTAGAAGAGCTCCTTGCTATCCATTTCGATTGAGAAAAGTTCCAGGCCAACCGGGACAACCCATCTATAGGACGGACCATGGCCATATCCACCATACTTTCCTGAAGGTTGCTTTAGTTGTCTAATTACCTACCACATTTAGTTGGACATGCATCAAGCAACTTCCTTAATTAGCCAGTTAGACATTGGTTTCCTCATGTAATCTTAGCACTTGACATAGAAAAACAATGTCAAACAAGTTCCTTTTCAACAAGTTATCTTATTTATCTTTGGAATACATCCATAAAGTCTAGCCCATAGGCTAATCCATAATCCACCCGAAGGCTATCCATAATCCGCCCGAAGGCTATCCAGCAATCCACAGGGATTACTCATCCAAGATTCCACCCATAGACTAGTATGTGGGCCTTGAGATCCAATCCCGAGTGACGTTGGCCTCTTGTGTAGGGCCCGAAAGGCAAGGGATTTACGACCAGAGCCCCCCTAGCACCCAAGCTACCTCCTGCTCCAACTAGCACTCAACAGAGAGACCTCACGCGGCGGGTTTGGTCCACGTTCTTGGCACGGCTAACAACCCTCTTGGTTACGGTCAAGCAGACAGTCGGGGGTAACTGATGCTGCCTCTCCCTTCAGGCCTTCAACCTGAAGTATTAAATATATTTCCATCCTTTAGTTCCTTGAGAAAACAATGCAAATAATGCTTTTAAACTGTTACAAGCATAATCAATCTAGTGGTCATTTATTTGGCCAACTGCTAAGGAGTGAATCCTTATCTCCGAATGCATCCAACATTCGATTGGGGGTCAATTGCGACTTGGCAAGATCCCCAAGGGTTTGTTTGTTCACCCTTTTGTCCTTGGATTAGGGTCATACCCTGTCAACCCAACTTAACTAACACCTTAGGTTTCATAAATTAACAGTAAATCCTGGCGACCATGTCACTCTAACTTGATTGATCCTTTGCTTCCAAGCAAATACCTAACTTTCCTTAACTTGGCAAATCAGCCCAAGAAAGGTAATGTAGCAGGATGACTACTCATCCTCTTGCAAGTTAGACTTGCGCTAGAACTTGCTAACCTCATTCCAAGGAATGGCAAAACTCTCTTGTGATCAAACCACAAGGCCATGCAATGTTGCAACTTTTTGCACAAGTGTCGTATCTATTCCATGGGATCATTTCACCCATTGAACGGCGTTTCCTGGTCAAGGAATTATATTTAGACAAGAAGCAAGGTTTAGGGTGTCTTCTTACCCAACCCAATCCTAATTGCACTAGGCCGACAATGTTCGGTCCTAGGGATTCCAACTAATGATCCTTAGGGTAGAAACCCTAGATCGTTATTTTCATAAGCGTCCCATTGACCCAACATTCCGTGAATGTGGGTAGGACCTTTGGGTTTGAGGGTTTCGACTTGGGAACAAGTGCGAAACTAGGCCGAATCCTCAACATGCTAAACCCTAGTTAGCACTTGGGGTATTTATCATATCGATTGAATCATGCCTATACATTTCCCTTGCGGGTTAGATGATTTAGATAATTCGATCTACTTGTCTTGAATCTTTCTTAGAAATGATAAACTTGATCTAAAGGAGAAAAACAGTTGCAAAATGTCACAATACACGTAAACATGCGATTCATTGCTTCAACGTACCACTGGATTTGCAATAACCCTATCCTCTCTTGCTAAAAATCAAAATGCATGATAACTTGAAGGATAACTTACATAGGGCCTACTAGGATTTACATCGAGGAATAATGCCTACAACCTTTTGTCTAAGTGTTTGAATTTCATGCTTTAATAAGCCATGTAATCTTTTCCAAATGCAACTTAACGAAATGAAATTTGTGAATATGTAACATGCGACCCTTAGATACAACAACATCGTAAATGAAGCTCATGCAACACTAAGGCTAGTGTTGATTTAATCCATTTCCAAGCATCTTTTTCCATGCAACTTACAAGACCGGAGTTCATTTTCATGCCGTGCAATGGAAGTTAACAATTTCCTCGTGCGAATCATAACGAAGGGAATTATTGACTAAATGCAAGATACTCCTTTCCTTCATGGACAATGCACTTAGCAATTTCATTCCTTTGCCCTAAGTAATAGGCATTTAGACTCATTACTTTGGAAATGCACCAAAATAGCAACATGCACCTAATCTCCTAAGGCGGACAACTCTGGAAATGCAAATTATCCAATTGCGTGACATGCATTATTCCTTAGCTATCGTTCAAGAGATAATTTATCAAATGTACTTTTATCACTATTACTTGAACTAACGATAAGCGAGAAATGCATTATCCCTATGCTAGGTGAATTTGAAACATGCTTAAGTGCTAAAAAGCATTTTTTAAGTGGAAAATAAATTTGTAGAACCTGGGTTTGTGGATTCGTGGTGATGTCCACGTGAATGTTAGGGGAGGAACCTCCCGCAGGGCGCACCTTGTGACTTCTTGGGAGCCATCATTAAGGGCTTGAACTCTGCGGATTACCCTTGCTTCTATGCGTTCTCCGGACAGCCTCAAGATGTGCCTTATCCCTCGTACACAGGAGATTCCTTCACCGAAATGCGGATCTTTGAAAATACCAAGGCTTGTGGGATTTGGGCTTATGGGAAGGCTTGTGGGGTTGGAGCTTTGCTTGTGGGAATGGGGCTTTTACGAGCCCGGTTTAAAAATTGGGGAGGGTGCGTAGGAACAAGGCCCAAGCCTTATCCCTTTAGAAGCTTCTTAGAGAAGCTTTTGATTGTCCAGGACCACGTGGAAGGCCCCAATGATTGGGAAAAAGGATTGATGATGGGGGAAACAGGCAGCGATTGATGGCGCTGGTGGCGAGGAGCATGGGTGGCAGTTGACGCTAGGTGTAGTAGCGCGACAGCTATGGCAGCTACAGCACGGTAGTGGCGTCCTTCTCACAGCACAACAGCTCCCTCTCCCTCCCCCCCCCCCCCCAAGGCTAAGGGGGGTTTATATAGAGCTTAAGGGGGGAGAGAGAAGCCACCACGTAGCTGGTGCGTGGCTCTCCCCCCATACACCCTTCACCACATCACCCCCTTCTCCCATTCCCTTCCCTCCAGCCATGCATCGGCTGGGGGAGTTAATAAAAAATTTTGCATTATTTTGATCATTATCCATTTTTCCCCCTTCCAAAAGGATGTTTCCCCGCAGTTATGCAGTCTTGAATCCCCGCGCTGGATTTCACAATGCGGAGGCCTCATTTTTGCACGTGTGGGGTACGGATTAAACTGCCTGTAATTACAATGCGGGAGATAACCGTGCACAGGTATTGCACGGCGTGCGGAGAGTCAAGTTTAGTAATATTTTTAAGTGGGAATATTACATTCTCTCCCCCTTGGAGGAATCGAGATGTCCTCATCTCGAGAAGAACTGGGGATATTGTTGGTTGAGAGTGCTTTCATCCATCCAAGTGGCATCCTTCTCGGGATAATCTTTCCATTGGACGAGGCATTCTCTCAAGGTTCTAGATCTCAATTGTCTCTCCCTAACATCTAAGATCCTGTCAGGCCGTAGCTCAAGGACTCCTTGGCTAGGCATTGCAACTTGTTGGTCATCAAGTACATGGCTAGGATTAGGTACATACTTCTTCAGTAGACTAATATGAAATACATTATGAACCTTTAGGTTCTTAGGGAGTTGTAGTCTATAAGCATTGGGTCCTAGGGACTTGAGGATCTTGTATGCTCCACAATACCTTGGACTTAGCTTCTTGCAGTCTCCTAAGGATAGGGAACTCTTCTTTGGACGTACACGAATGAAGACCATGTGTCCTTCCTGGAAGGTTCTATCTTTACGTTTCAAATTTGCGTATGCCTTCTGTCTATCCTTGGCAGCTTGGATGTCCTTTCTTATTGACTTCATTTGGTCATCCATATCTTCCAACATCTACCTGAAGCTTCAACCCTCAGGGTTGGATCTGAGAAGTTTAAAGGACTTCGACAATCATGCCCATACAATGCTTAAAAAGGGGTCATCTGAATACTTTGTTGGTAAGAAGCATTGTAGGCAAACTCAACCAGTGGCAAGTATTGAATCCACATTTTTGGTTCACGACAGCAGTGTGCCCTTAGCATATCCTCGATGACTTGGTTGACTCGCTCCGTTTGACCATCGGTTTGGGGATGGTAAGCTATACTAAAATAGAGTTGAGTCCCAATGGCTTCAAAGATATCTCTCCAGAAGTGTGATGTGAAGAGAGAATCACGATCACTAATGATTCTTTTGGGCAACCCATGTAGCTTGAATATCTCCTTGATGAACAACCTTCACTACAAGGGTACACACATATAGCGACGCTAAGTAGTGACATTTTTTTCGGCGTCAGTATTAGCGTTGCTAAAAACGTCGATATTTGCGTCGCTATTTAACGATGAAAATAGCGACGTTTTTAGCGATGCTAATAGCGACGACTTACTATGGTAACATTTTACGGAAACCCGAACGTTTCTTTCATATGAGCATATGAGCGCGCGAAGGTGGAGAGAAAGAGAAATGGAGGTGAGCAAGAGAGGGAGGTGAGCAAGGGAGCTGAGCAAGGAAGCAAGCCGTGAGCCACACGTGAGGAGAGAAGCGTCGCCCGCACGAAGAGGTCATGGAAGAAGAAGAGAGCATGACGGTATGCCCTGTTTTGGTTTCTTTACAATCTTTATTTTGCTTTGCAATGTAGGTTAGAAAGTGTTGGTTTCTCTTCGATCTTTGTGTTGCTTTGTATTGCTTTGCAATGTAGGTTAGGAAGTGTTGAAAGAGAGAGAAATGGAAGTGAGTGTTTTCAAATTTTTTCTTGTGTTGGTTTTTATTCTTTGCAATGTAGGTATGAAAATGTAGGTGTGTGTGTCAAGATTGTGGGAGAGAAGGAAGGAGTCTCACTTGTAGCTTTCTTGCTTGCACAATGGGGGAATACACACAGAGGTGGAGGCTGAAACCAGTTTTCCTCTTCTTAGTTGTGTAAGCCAAAAAGAACTCTCATACAAAGAAATAGAAGAACCCTATATATGGGTCTCGAACCAAACTCAACTAACTAAGGTGGCATACTAACTGAACCACAAACTAGAGTAGATAAGGATAGATGTCATCTAGCTATTATTCATGGGCGGTGTACCAACTGCATCTGCAACTAACAAGTCGGTGACATAAATGCATAACGGTCACCCGCTCATATCATGAGTGGAGCTCGATATCTCAACACTCCTCCTCGAGCTCAATCCCAATTCCTCCACACCAAGCAAGTCTCTGAACTTACGCAGCTTCTCTGCACCCAATGCCTTCGTGAATATGTCAGCTACCTGATCCTCTGTGCTGACATAAACTAGATCAATAAGACCTAGTAAAGTCCTCTCCCGCACATAGTGATAATGCACCTCAATGTGCTTTGTTCTAGCATGATAGACTGGGTTATTTGCCAAGTGTATACTACTCATGTTGTCACAATAAATGACAACTGGCCCATCTATAGGCTGATGCATATCATAAAGTAGCTTATGCAACCAAGCTACCTCACATGCAGCGATTGTTGCACCCCTGTACTTAGCCTCTGTGCTCGACAAGGCAACTGTAGGCTGTTTCTTGCTACTCCAAGTGAGTGTAGCACTCCCAAAAGAAAACACATATCCACTGGTAGATCATCTATCAGAAATACTACCAGCCCAATCAGCATTAGTGTATCCATGCAACTGTATCTGAACTCTAGTCTCATAAAATAGTCCATACTGCAATGTGGACTTCGCATACCTGAGTATGCTTCTAGCTGCATCCAAATGCGGTTTCCTTGGACCCTGCATAAACTGACTTACCAATCCAACAGCATAGCTCAAATCTGGCCTAGTAATAGTCATATAAATCAAACTTCCTACTATGCGTCTGTACATAGTAGGGTCTTCCAAAAGCTCACATGCATTTGCGCTCAGCTTCACATTCTGCTCCAAAGGAACTGAAATGGGCTTACAGCCTGTCATCCCATATTTGGATAGCATATCCAATCCATACTACCTCTGCAAGAGCCATATCCCACTTGGTGATCTTATCACCTCAATGCCCAAGAAATAACGCAGCTCTCCCAAATCCTTCATCTCAAACTTCTGCTTCAATAGAATTTTCACATGAAGTATATCTTCATCACTATCACCTGTGATAATTAGATCATCAACATAAATGACAAGTAGCATAATACCTTTCACTGTTTTTCTTACATAAAGTGAGAAATCTGCCTTGAAAATCTGAAAGCCAATAGTGACAAGGTATTGTCCTATCTTGTCAGACCATGCTCTAGGTGCTTGCTTCAATCCATACAAGGTTTTCTTCAACCTGCAAACCAACTCAGGATGAACAGTATGCACATAACCTGGTGGCTGCTCCATATAGACCTCTTCTTGCAAATCACCATGCAAGAAGGCTTTTGCTTGGTCATATAAGGACCTTAAGGGTATCAAAGCTGAATTATGTCAGCATTATATTGATCTGGAGCCAAGCACGAAACCCGTATGTCAACGTCAACGACGGACAAACCCTGTATGTGCAAAGTTAGTGAAGGCTAAAATCACTAGACTTTTAGATGCTGGATTTATATATCCTGTTGCATACAGTGAATGGGTGTCTCCAATTGTGATAGTACCCAAGAAGAATAGCAAGAAAATCCGCATTTGTGTTGATTATCGGAAGCTTAATAGCAAGACAAGGAAAGATCATTTTCCTTTGCCATTTACAGATCAAGTACTTGATAAGGTTGCAGGCCATGAGCTATATTCTTTCATGGATGGGTTTAGTGGTTACAACCAAGTACTAATTCATCTTGAAGATCAATCCAAAACTACATTTACTATTGAATGGGGTACATTTGCTTATAAAGCAATGCCTTTTGGTTTGTGCAATGCACCCGCAACATTTCAAAGGGTTATGATTGCAGCCTATCAAGATTTTTTGTGTCAATAGATGGAAGTCTTTCTAGACGATTTTTGTGTCTATGGGACGGCAAAAGAAATGCATGAGCTACTAACGCAAGTGTTTGAGCGTAGTGACGACGTAGGTATCTCCTTGAACCCTGATAAACGTGTTTTTGGAGTGCCAAAAGGAACCTTATTGGGGCATATCGTTTCTAAGGAGGGCATTGCTATGGATCCAGCTAAAATTGCAAAGATTTATGCACTTCCACCTCCAAAAAATATTAAGCAATTGCATGGTTTTTTAGGACATCTAAATTATTATCGGAGATTTATTTCAGATTTCGCAAAGGTGGCATCACCTTTGACAAATCTGATATGAAAGGATACTCCTTTTACTTGGGATGATGTCTGCTAGAAAGTATTTGAATTTCTTAAACAGAAGTTAATTGAAGGACCGATATTAGCGCCCCTAGATTGGACAAAAGAATTCCATATTCATGTGATGCATCTATGTATGCTGTAGGGGCTGTTTTGTGGCAAGCAGATGATAATAAGGTGGATCATCCAATTTTTTATGCGAGTCAAAATTTAAGTGATGCAGAAAGGAATTATACCACCACTGAGAAAGAATGCCTATCAATGGTATTTGCGGTGGAAATTTTTTGTCATTATTTATTAGGAAATAAATTTTCCAATTTATGTTGATCATGAAGCATTAAAGTATTTGCTTAATAAAGCAGAACTTTCAGGACATGTGATTCGTTGGATGTTGTTATTCCAAGAATTTGATTTTCAAATAGTTACTCGTCATGGTAGAGCTCATGTCTTAGCAGATTATCTCTCACGATTATTAACATCAGACAAGGAGGAAGGTGTGGAAGATGATTTGCCGGATGCATCACTTTTTACTGTGGAGACACAAGTTCCATGGTATGCTGATATTGCAAAGTTTTTGAGTACTGCTCGATATCCACCTGGTGCTAATAAGCGTCGAAAACGTCAGATATTAATGCAAGCACGTTCCTATGGATTATTAGGGGGTTACCTTTATAAATTTTTTCCACACGAGGGTATTTATCAACGATGTGTAAGGGAAGATGAAGTCCCAGTGGTTCTTAAGGCATTGCATGATGAGCCGTGTGGTGGTCATTTTGCCGGTGAATTGACTGCAAGGAAAGTTCTATTAGCTGGTTATTGGTGGCCTACTTTATTTAAAGATGCTTATTATTATTGCCGAAAATGTGATGTATGGCAAAGGACTGGTCGTCCTTCTAAGAGTTTTGCAAAGCCTTTGACACCCATATTAGCCTTAGCACCTTTTGAGAAGTGGGGAATTGATTTTGTGGGCCCAATTGATCCGCCTACTAGATATCGATCAAATCGTTATATTTTGGTCTATATTGATTATATTACGAAGTGGGTGGAAGCGAAAGCGCTTAAGACAGATAAAGCCATTGATGTGGCTAAGTTTATGTATGAGAATATCATTACAGGTTTTGGTTGCCCACTAGAATTAGTAAGTGACCTGTTGAGATGGCAAGCTCAACACATGTGGACATGGATTATGGACCGCCTCGTTAGATGGGTCCACATGTCTACACTTAGCACGTCGGTGGTCATTATGACTCTCACATGGCCACTGACTCATTACTTATTATATTCAGGTTGTTACACCTATTTACAGCTGGCATAGTTATAGCGCCAGTCGACTAGTGTAGTCGGTTATGCATTGTTTGACTTGGTAGGCCACTTTCCTTTTATGTTGTATCTTATCTATACTTTGTGTACATTGTAAAGAGTGTGGAAGAAGAAGAAGAAATCAGCAAGAAAACGTTCTGGCCTCCATCTCACTTCTTGTCTCTTGAGTGAGCTTCTCTTTGTGCATTCTGTGTGTGTTCGGCGCAGCATCTTGAGCAACCTCCTCCACCACGCGATTCTTGACATGGTATCAGAGCCGCGCCATTGAGAGACGCTGATTTCGAAGGTTGAAGCAAAGGAGAAGAAGCAAGGTTCGAGCAAGCAAGCCACGGGTAAGAAGCTCTCCCATCCTTCAACTCTTTCTCTTCGATAGTGCCTGTGGAGGCACTGGAAGCAGGGCAGAGAAAAAATCTCAGATTGCAGTGAGATTTGGTGTGCGCAAAGAGCACTGTGTATTCTGCAGATAAGCCCTTTAGGTCTTTCCCGCAGTTATTTTGGGCATCTGAGGCCGTTTCAGGGCCCGTTTTAGAGCCGTAAGGTTGCGGACAGCAGTTTTAGGGTACGCTGTGACTTCGACTGTATTGACCGAAAGTGGGTGCGCAGGTTACAGATTTCAGATCTGTAAGTTCAAAGGTGTTTACCAGTGAGTAAACACAAGGTTTAACTGCAAACAGGTTGCAGATTGCATGTATTGTTGAGCAGACAGTTAAAAAGGCTGTCTGGTGTATTGCTGTGCACTACAGGTCCAGGGTTGCAGAAGATTTGCTATTGGTATTAATTTTGTGATAATGGCAGAGAACAGTGGAAGCCCTATCATTGAGAAGCTCGACAAGAACAACTACCCTTCATGGAAGTTCCATGTCACGAATTTCCTTATTGGAAAAGGCCTCTACGAGTTTGTTTCGGGTGAAGAAAAGAAACCGGAGATGAGTGATCCTCCAACTGCAGAAGAGACAAAGGCACGGAAGGAATGGAATGCAAAGGATAAAAAGGTCATGTATTGGTTGTCTGCAGTAATTGACAATAATATGCTGGGACACATTAGAAATGCAGAGAATTCATATGCAGCTTGGACCATACTTGAAAGTATGTTTTCTGTAAATACAAAGGCACGAAAGATTCAACTCAAGCAAGAGTTGAATACATTAAAGAAAGGGAAGATGTCTATCAATGAGTATGCACTGAAGGTAAGAAGCATTGCAGATGCATTGGCAGCGATTGATGCAATGCCTGATGATGATGATTTGGTGTCGTCTACCTTGGGTGGACTTAACAATGAAAAGGCTTGGAAGTCTTTTGTAACTTCTATATATGTCAAAAAGCCATTTCCAGATTTCGATGAGTTGGTCTCCCTTATGATAACTGAAGAGATCAACATGTAGAGTGAGACATCTGAAAGAAGTGGTGAATAGGTCCAAGCTTTCTACTCCAGCTCAGGAAGGGGACGTGGCAGGTTCTCTTCAAGAGGCCGTGGTACAGGATGTGGTAGTGACAACCAGCAAAACAGATTGAATCATCAATTTGGTGATATGCAGGTTTCAGGAGGTCGTGGTAACTTTAGAGGCAGGGGGAGCTTTAGAGGAAGAGGTGGATGGCAGAACAGAGGTTCTAACAACTCTGGTATTGTGTGCCACTACTGTGGCAAAACAGGTCATATTGCAGCCCAATGTTATGCTAAGAGAGATGATATCCGCAGTGGTAAGTTGCAGCAAGGAAACTATGCATCGTCTTCACGACAGAATGAAGACAAAAATGAACGTTTGTTCGTTATGCAGCATATGCTGAATGCTGTTACAGGAAAGGGAACACATGAAGATGTTTGGTATGTTGATTCAGGTGCATCCAATCATATGACTAGCCATGCAGAATGGTTTGGAGAGATGCAGGATTTGCAGAATGCAGGTATGTGCAGACGGGTGATGACTCATGCCACCCAATTTCACACATTGGAAAAGTTCCCTTGTCCTTGCATGATGGTAAGACAAAGAGTCTTTCAGATGTATTGCATGTGCCATCTATTACAAAGAACTTGGTGTCAGTCGGTCAAATGGTAGAGCAAGGGCTGCAAGTGAGATTTAATGCAAAGGGTTGCTTTGTAGAAGACTTCAATGACAAGTGCAGATTGGTAGCAAAGGGAAGTAGAGTTGGATGTATGTTCACTCTAGATGCTGGAATTCCTACTATGAATGCTGCTATGTATGCCAAAGGAAAAGGTGTTGTTGCAGACATTGAAATTTGGCACAAACGCATTGGACATGCAAATGTACAAAGGCTGAAATTAATGCAGTCCAAAGGGTTGGTTACAGATTTGCCTACATTTAAAGTTGCAGAATTTCAGAAGGTATGTGAAGCATGTCAGTTTGGTAAGCAGGCAAGACAACCTTTTTCACATGACAGAGATGTAAGCAGAAATGTCCTTGATGTTGTGCATACAGACATTTGGGGGCCTACACAAAATGTATCTCTTGGAGGTAATTCATACTTCGTCACATTCATTGATGATTGTTCTAGAAAGCTGTGGGTATATTTTATGAAGGAAAAGAGTGAAGCGTTTGAGCACTTTAGAACTTTCAAGGCTGCAGTTGAAAGAGAAACAGGCTTGAAAGTAAAGTGCCTGAGGTCAGATGGAGGGGGAGAGTACCTCTCAAATGAGTTTAGTGATTTTCTGAGGTCTCATGGGATAAAGAGACAGTTCACATGTAGGTATACCCCACAGCAAAATGGGGTTGCAGAAAGGGAAAACAGGCATATTGCAGAAGTTGCACGCGCCTTGATGGCTGAAAAGAATATGCCTAAGCATTTTTGGTCTGAGGCTGTTCATACTGCTGTTTATATTATGAACAGAACTCCCACAGCTGCAGTTCATGGTATGACCCCCGAAGAATGTTTTACAGGTAAGAAGCCTGATGTTTCACACTTGAAAGTATTTGGCTGCATTGCGTATGTTCATGTGCCAGATGAGTTGCGGAAGAAACTAGATCCAAAGGCTGAAAAGTGTGTCTTTATTGGATACTCTTTAGAGCAGAAAGGGTATCGTTGTTACAACCCTGTCACATGTAAGTTCAGAGTGAGCAGGGATGTCATCTTTGATGAAATGAGCAGTTGGTATGCATCTAGTGGTGATTCATTGGATGATGATGATGATCATGACACTCATGTGCAGGCTGAAAAGCAAGAATCACGGACTCTTAGTGGACCAGAGACATCATCTAGTAGTCCTTGGTTTGGGAGACTAAGGAGTACCTCTACATCTTCGGGTGCATCTAGTAGCATTACAGGTAAAGACAAAGGAAAGAATAAGGTGTCAGAAAGCATTGATGCAGTTCTTGATGGAGACTCTAGTGGCTCAGAGAGCTTGGATGATGAGCTTGGCATTCCTTCAGTGAGGACTCCAGGTGTGCAGAGAGCACGCGTTAATACAAAGACTCCATTGAGTGATCCAGTGGTACGCAGGTCTAGCAGGGTGAGATACCCTGTTAAAAGATTTGGTTTTGAAGGTTATGCAGCTCACCATTATGCTTATATGGTGAAACTAGTTGAGGATGTTGAGCCCACATGTTTTGAGGAGGCTGTTGGTCATGCTCATTGGGATGCAGCAATGGATGAGGAGATGGCTGCATTAGAGACCAATAAGACTTGGGATCTAGTATCATTGCCAAAGGGAAAGAAAGCTATTGGATGTAAGTGGGTTTATAAGATTAAGCACAATGCAGATGGTCCTATTAGCAAGTACAAAGCTAGGCTGGTTGCAAAAGGCTATGCTCAAACATATGGCATAGATTATGATGAAACCTTCAGTCCAGTTGCTAGGATGACAACTGTCAGATGTGTGATTTCTTTGGCAGCAGCCAAAGGTTGGAGGTTGCAGCAAATGGATGTAAAGAATTCCTTCTTGCATGGTGATTTGCAGGAAGAAGTGTATATGGATCAGCCAGCAGGTTATGAAGATTTAGAGCATCCCACGTATGTGTGCAGGTTGAAGAAGGCACTCTATGGGCTCAAGCAAGCACCTAGAGCATGGTCTGACAAGATCAGAGAGTATCTTGTTAATGTTGGCTTTTATGTTTCTGATGCTGATCACTCACTTTATGTGAGAAAGGGAGATGCAGGTTTGGTCATCATAGTCATCTATGTGGATGACTTGATTATTACAGGTGATAGTGATAGTGGGATTGCTGAAGTCAAGGGTTGTTTAAAGATGAAGTTTGAGATGAAGGATATAGGTGAACTAAGGTACTTCCTTGGCATTGAGGTGATCAGATGTGATGATGGTATATGGTTGTCCCAAAGACAGTATGGCTTGGATATGTTATCCAAGTATGGTATGACTACATGCAAACCACTTTCAGTCCCGTTGGAGCAGAATGTAAAGCTGAGTGCTGATGTTGGGGATGAGATAGAAGACCCTACTATGTTCAAGAGGATAGTGGGGAGTTTGATCTACATGACCATTACAAGGCCAGACTTGAGCTACGCTGTTGGTCTTGTGAGTCAGTTTATGCAAGTACCTAGAAAGCCACATTTGGATGCAGTCAGACGCATATTGAGATATGTGAAGTCCACATTACATTATGGGCTTTTCTATGAGGCAGGTACAGACGTACAGGTGTTTGGATACACAGATGCAGATTGGGCTGGTAGTATGTCTGACAGATGATCTACGAGCGGATACATGTTCTCTCTTGGTAGTGCAGCAGTTGCTTGGAGCAGCAAAAAGCAATCTACAGTTGCTTTGTCGAGTACAGAGGCTGAGTATAGAGGTGCTGCTGTTGCAGCATGTGAGGTAGTATGGCTGCAAAAGTTACTGGCTGATTTGGATGTGCAGGTGGAAGGTCCAGTTGTCATTTATTGTGACAACATGAGTAGTATACAGTTGGCTAGGAACCCTGTGTTCCATGCCAGGACAAAACATATTGAGGTACACTACCACTTTGTGAGAGAGAAGGTACTAGCAGGTGAGATTGACTTGGTGTATGTCAGCACACAGGATCAGATAGCTGATATCTTCACGAAGGAAGTGGGTACAGAGAAGCTTCGAAAGTTTCGAAGCTTACTTGGAGTTGCAGAGATGCAGTTGAGCTTGAGGGGGAGTGTTGAGATGGCAAGCTCAACACATGTGGACATGGATGATGGACCGCCTGGTTAGATGGGTTCACACGTCTACACTTAGCACGTCGGT
Source organism: Lygodium microphyllum (assembly GCF_053477565.2). Taxonomy (NCBI): domain Eukaryota; kingdom Viridiplantae; phylum Streptophyta; class Polypodiopsida; order Schizaeales; family Lygodiaceae; genus Lygodium; species Lygodium microphyllum. The sequence goes on from NC_141139.1 coordinate 172,751,764, forward strand.
GGTCATTATGACTCTCACATGGCCACTGACTCATTACTTATTATATTCAGGTTGTTACACCTATTTACAGCTGGCATAGTTATAGCGCCAGTCGACTAGTGTAGTCGGTTATGCATTGTTTGACTTAGTAGGCCACTTTCCTTTTATGTTGTATCTTATCTATACTTTGTGTACATTGTAAAGAGTGTGGAAGAAGAAGAAGAAATCAGCAAGAAAACGTTCTGGCCTCCATCTCACTTCTTGTCTCTTGAGTGAGCTTCTCTTTGTGCATTCTGTGTGTGTTCGGCGCAGCATCTTGAGCAACCTCCTCCACCACGCGATTCTTGACATGACCGAGGTTCCCATTTCTTGAATGGTCTTATCAGCAAGCTAATGGAAATCTACAAAATTAAGCATCACAAATCAATGCCTTATTATCCCAGAGCTAGCGGTCAAGTTGAAGTAACCAATCACATTATTTGTGGAATTTTAACTAAAACTGTTGCTTCTCACAGGCGAGATTGGGATGAACGTTTATATGAAGCATTATGGGCCTATAGAACTACTTATAAGGTGACAGTGCAAAATACACCCTTCAATTTAGTTTATGGAACCAATGCTATATTCCCTATTGGGCAAGAGTTGCCCACTTTACAAGTAGCTCTATCATTATGACTAGGTGAGGTTGAATCTTTGAAACAACGGGTTTTACAATTGGTAAAGTTGGATGAAGAGAGATTATTAGCTCTACAAAGTCTAGAAGCAATACAAAAACGTCATAAAGCATGGCATGACCGGAATATTAAAGTACGGGAGTTTAAAGAAGATGATTTAGTTTTACTTTATGACAGTCATTATTATAAATTTCCTGGGAAGCTTAAAATTCGTTGGTTAGGACCTTTTAAGGTTGTTTAGGTTTATGATAATGGTTCTCTTGATGTGCAGGATATTAATGTTGAAAATGAGATATTTAGGGTCAATGGCCTACGCCTTAAACATTTTGTGACTTAGGATAGCTAGGTATAGTTGGGTTAGTAGTTAAAATAATATTTTGACTAATCTACCTTTGGATTTCTTTTCTTTCTTGGGTGGGTTTTTTTAAAATGGGATGCAAGTATCGCTTTTTTGTGGATGGATGCACTTTACCCTTGTCTTGATGCTGATAGTTCTGATCCTATTCATGCCGGGCCTTACGATATTCCGCGTTTTCAGATGCATTATAGGTTTTTATATGCATGGAGGGGAGAGGCCTGTTGTGGTTCTTCTTTTGTGATTATTTTTTGTTTACAATACCATCCACCATTTGGTTGTAGGTCTTGTCAGCGGCATTTATTTGTGCATGCTCAACTCTTGTGTTGGCAGTGTCACACATACTTTTGACACTATGGTACCACTGCCATGCAGGATATGATTGGTTATACCTACCAGTGTCATGATTATACTAGTGTTTTTTCTCCTGAGCATGGCGCTGGTCAGTCTAGGGTAGGTAGAGAGTAGGCAGAATTTACGAGATATTTCTCCATTGTCTACCACCTTACTCCATCTTACCATGATTTGCAGACTAGAGTTCCATGCCCATGTTGGGATTATATCTGTTAGTATATGGATGCGACCGAGGGGCATTCTTTAGATGCTTTACCAGTGGCCCCTATGCCCTACTATGATGATGCAGCTTCGGCTCCACTCCATGATGTGATGGAGGTTCTTAGCGATGCACCTGATAGCGGATCTATGACCTCTGATGTGCTTATGCTAGAGGATATTCCTGAGCATCATGTAGCTGATAGTTTAGTTAATAGGTTTGATTTAGATAGTGATGCTAATTTCGGATTAGGGTTATTATTTGCACTAGAAGATCTTAGGGAGTTTGAAGATTTTAGTTTAGATCTTTTGTTTTCTTAGTTTTTTAGGTTTCTACTCAATTCTACATTTATAAAATAAGAGAAAAAATAAATAAATAATAAATAAAATTTTAAAAAAGAACTTTTTGAGTTCATGTTTTTTTAAGGTTTTAGTACACTGTAGTTTCATTCTTCACATAGTTAGGTAGTTAGTTTGCACGCACGGTCAGGGTATTCCTTTCAGTGCTGGAGTTTGGGATACTTAAGTTAGCGAGATGGACAATTCTATATGCAAGAATGGTTATCAAGTGGAGAACTATACTGCTCTACACAACTAAGCAGTGGAAGCATTACGATAGACTAGTTGATCAAAATTGTGACATGAGCATATGACAATTCTTTTGTCTGGGGGAAATTTTTATTATAACATTGTACTGGCTAGTGTATGTTTCATGTGCAGATTTGTACTGGCTAGTGTATGTTTCATGTGTAGATTTGACTATGATTTTGAGTTATATACTGCTACATGCTTCTATTGATGATTCTCGGAGTTGCAATATCCATGTACAAATCAGGTTGTTTCATACCTATACTCTTCACCTATATTCATTCATTTGAAAGGAAAAGTACAACAATAGAAATTGATTGAGCTAACTCAAAGATTTCAATAGCCTAAGTAATTACAGAAGAAATATAAGTAAATATTTCAAACAAATATGAATGACACATATCTAATTTCATATATATGAAGTCCACTCACAAGGGATGGGACTTAGCACTAGGACGAGATTAAAAAGGGGGTGATTGTGTGTGTATAACATAGTGAATTCCATTGTATGGATACCTAATTAGGAATCCTATAGAGTTTTCCCCTATCTTTTAGTCGCTTTTCTAGCGATATGTAGGGTAGCTATGCAACAAGGTTCTCTCCTCGAAATTTTGACTAGGAGTAGCATGGAAGAGAGATGTTGAACTGGTGAGTATTTTTTGCTTATCGTTTGCCCAGGCAAAGTGACTAGTATTATGCGCTAGATTAGATTCCTTGAGCAAAGTTGTTGAGCTGAAATGTTTGACCGTTCAGTTAAGTGATGTATTCTTACCCTTCTAGTTGATCCTTTTTATAAAAAAAACTTAAAATCCTATCCAAATATTACAAGTTCGGAAGAGTCTATATATTTATTCTTTCACAAAAGAAAGAAAGAAAAAAAAACACCCTGAGATTGCGGGGTTTGAAAAAAAAAACCAAAAGAAGATAACCATCGCCTCTGAGGTCCTGGTAGGCTGTAGGGATTTCCTTGACGAGTGCCCTGCGTCCGATGCCTTGCATCTCTTTGGGATGGGACCTTTTGGAAGGAGAATAAATGTATATACTCTTTTAACACTGAAAAGAATGCTATTAAAACTTAAAATTAAAAGAAAAACTTTGGACACTTGGAAGCAAGGGATCATTGGCTGGTTGTTCTAGTAGAATAGGGAGGGTTAGCAACTAAACCCTAGGAGTCCTATTTGGTGTTGTAGTATTAGCTTGCCTTGTTTGGGTTCTTTGTTAAATAACGATCTTATTAGTGAGGCTATTTCAGAAGCAATATTTCTAGTAGGATAGTAGTGTGGCAATTTATTGCCTCGAGGGATTATTGTTGTTTAGCGGCTCTAGACAACTTCCTAGTTGGTATATTCTATGCAACGGATGAAGCTCTGTTATGCACTTTATTGGGGAGAGTGAGTAAGGGGAATGTTATTTTGCACACATTTTTACATAATTTCATTGAAACATTTGTATTATTTGCGTTACAATATGACACACATGAGTATTTTTTCTGCTTTTCCCAGTGTCTACTAGTCTTCTATGTGCGGTTTTGCAGATCTTGTACTTGTGCTCGTGAGGACACTTCGCAATTAAGTGGGGGAGAGTATATTTTTTCATTCGAAGTTGCATAGCAGTGCTCGTGGTAGCTGTGTTCGTGATGTTGCATGTTCGTGAGGTAGCTGTGCTCGTGAGGACACTTTGCAATTAAGTGGGGGAGAATGACAACGCCTAAAAACAATACCTATATTGCAACAATTTTTTGGCAAAATTGTATACGATTGACACCTTATTACCAAATTTTTACATTAATTTACTACATATGCAGTGCTCGTTGTTGCTGTTTTGGAGGACCTGTCTCTGCACTCTGGCGAGGGAAAAATCCTGGTTTAAAGGAGTTTTGCGCTAGAGGGTGGATTTAGAAAATACTTGCCTTTGTAGATGGCCTAAAGCAAATATATATATATATATAGATTTCCATGATTAGTCACATTTATAAGTGTAGTTGAAGATCGGTGAAAAAGGGTGGTGTTAATACAACATATTTAGATCTTGTATATGAAGCTAGCATGCTTTGGATAGGTCGACTATGCAAGGATATTTGAGAAGTTTGATAAGGACTATCCTATGTTTGGAGTGAAGCTCAGTAGAGGTATGTCCATGATGGGCATGCCCAAAGGTGGTTATGAGAAAGGCCGTTGAAGGAAGAGAAGTGAAGAGGGAGCATGTGATCTCGGGGGGACATGAAAAAGAAAGGTTTTTTGGTCGACGAATAGGAGAGATAGAATGGCAATGAGTCCCATGCCATGCCATACAGGCCGAGTATTTGAGATGAATGCTGCATCGTAGCACCTGTGAATGATGGGGGCTGAATACTTGTCTTGAATGCTAGTCCAGCTGCGCCTGCGAATGAAGGGGGCCAAATATCTGAGTTCAATCTCTTGCTTTAATGGCCGTCAACTTGTCGATTTGAAACCAGATCCTACACATCATGAACTAGTCGAAGGAGGAGCACCTTGTAGACTACAAAAAAATCGAGGAGGGCAACAAAGATCGATGGACAGATAATATGCGAATTTTCTATGGATGGACAGACATAACTTTTGAATTCAGCAGCATGTGGAAGGAAAATTAGGCGGTCTTCTAACAAGCCGTTCTCGAACTTGCTTCCTGGAGATTGAGGCCATGGAAACTGAAGCTATGATAAAGAGAAGAAGGGTGCCAATTTTCTGATCTTGCTAAGGGGACAGAAAGGGACGAAAATCAAGGCAACGAACGCATGAAAGAGGGCATAATTTCATTACTTCAAAATTTCATAATCGTTCTTCATTCTTGTGCCTGCTTGTTTGAAATAAAGCCAATAGAAGACAAGGCGCCTTCCTAGAGCCATGAAAGGAAGAGATAGAAGATACCCAAAATCAGTTTGATAGTGAAGAGGGAGATCTTAACTGCATTAAGGCAAAGCCAGGGGAGAAAGACAACATCAAAACCTTCATATCTACCTTCATCGCCATGCTTTCTCTTTAATAGCCAAAATGGAGCATCAATATAACCACATGATCTGAGCTTATAGGCTGGTAGAAGAATTTCTTCTCATCAAATCAGTCTATCTCGCGCACGATTTGGTGGGAAAATTAAAAAGATATTGAATTAGTCTCCATCTCCCTCATAAGTCGTCACCTTGTCAACTTAAAACCATAGCTAAAATTAACTCTTCATTAAGAGTTTAATCCTTCTAAACCCTTTAAGGGTGGTTTACATTGAGTTAAAGAGCAATAGAGCGTGAGAGATCGAAGGAGAAAAAAAGACTATAGTATAACCTCACAATCAAGACGATTGGCTAGAGGATACCCTTGGCTCGATTGCATGAGGACACGGTCTTCAAAGACGTGACAACGACCCGCGGTTTAACACGTAAGCGCCTTAATTCATTTATCTAAAATAAATGATATAGTATGAGTAAATGTTTAGTTTAGTATTTTTAGAAAATTACTTGAAACCTATTTTCTTGTGCTGAATGATTGTCTATATTTATGTGCACCTAAAATTATTTTCTAAAAATCAAAAATACTGAAAATGCTCTAAAATGGTTCAAACTTGACATATATGAATTTTTACAAACTTTTTGGTTGATCCAATATGACTTATGATATTTTTTTTGATAAAGGCTATGTCTTTAAAAATTTACTAAAGAAAATTTCATACTAATTAAAGATTATTTAATATATTTAAAAAATCAAAAAGTGTTATTTTTAAAGAAAAATCATATTTTTTATTTAAATAAAATGTGTTATTTATCAATGAAAATTATGGATTCCTAGTGAAAGGCTGAAAAGATAGTTTCTGAGTTGTTAGTGAATTTTTGTAAGGATTAAAAGGAAAAAAATAATAATTTAATAATGTTTTACTTAAAGAAATGCTTGCATAAAGATATGGTGTTTTGGTTTTGATAAATAGAGATTATCCATGGTGTGGAAATTTATGAAATATGGGAGGGTAAGAATAAGAAGCTTAATAATACTTTGTAATAATTATTAATGTCAAATTTTAGCTACAATATTTGGTTTAAATTAAAAGCAACATAAAAATTAATAATTTAATGACTAGATGGCATGAGATGAAGTCTCAGCGTCTATATTAAATATCTACATTTTATTTACATTTAGAGAAATTAGATGATTGAAAGAATTACGAGTGGAAGGCCACTAGGACTAACTGATAAATTAAAGGGAAATATGGGGATTTAAAATAAACTATGTGTGCGTTTACATTAGAGTGCAGAGAGTACCTGTTTATATCCTGATTGGTATTTAGTAAAGAAGAAAGAAAGGACGTTATTCTCGCAAAACAAATTAATTATCTAAACACTAAAAGCAACGATGAATTGCAATACGGAGAGGGGAAATATTATAAGAAATTAAAATTATGGGTTTATGGTACGTTAGAAAATTTGTTTTGAATGTTTGCTACCACTTGAATAAATAGAAAGAATTAATTTTAATCAGTTCGAGAAGAGAAATATAAAAAGGAATTTAAATGGGGATATTCAAATAGATCCAAGGGATCTATACCTTGAAACAAATTTTTTAAGTCAAATATCAAAACTTCCTACATAAACCACCACTAGTATGGCAGGAGAAATTTATGAGGAGCCACTCCTGAAAGATGGAGGGAAACTGTAGTTATCCTAGGTTTAGCGTTTTAGTGCCCAATATAAAGACCTAACTTTAAAAGTTTAAAAGCAACAAAGTGTGAGATTAATATATTTACTGGAGTTTAGATATCTATAGTTGGACTACTACAAACAAACGTCATAAATATTATGGAAGGCTAGACTGAATTAGTATAATTAGTAGAAAAAATCATATGTTTAGTGCAACAACTTTTAGGAGTTGGCTTGCCGACCTGGTTAAAAGTGGCTCAGAAGTAGAATGATGGAAATAGCATAGCCATGTTCATGTACGAGAATATTATTACTCGTTTTGGTAGTCCCCTCGAGCTAGTAAGTGATAGAGGTACTCATTTCCTTAATAAAATCATGGAAGAGTTTACGTAACTGTATAAGATCCGCAATCGCAAGTCCACTCTCTATTACCCCAAAGCCAATGGCCAAGTTGAAGTCACCAATCGCATTATCTACTCGATCTTGACAAGAACGATTGCCGCACATTGTCGCGATTGGGACGATCGACTTACAGAGGCCCTCTGGGCATAGAGAACCTCCCATAAGGCAGCTATATGACAGACCCCTTTCTAGCTCATATATGGTACTGAAGTTGTCTTCCCTGTTGAATTGGAATTGCCCTCTTTGTGAGTGGCAATTAAAGAATGCTTGGGAGATGATGAGTCACTGTCTGCAATGCCACCTCCTACACTTGGAATGTTTGGATGAGATTTGGCGGATGAGCTTTTTTCAGCTTTTCCCAGGTAACGGATGGCAAGTTTCCTAGGTATTTTTATCGAGATTTGGCAAGTCTCTTGGCAAGATTCAACAATGTTGAATGGGCCCGTACAAGGTACTTGCTTTCAACCCTAATGGCTTTATTCAGGTATAGACCATTGATGCCTCTATGATCCTTTTCTGATCAATGGCTATCGCCTAAAGAAGTACTTCCCTCCCTAGGGATCTTGACAATCACAGTCGACCTACCCTCTCCCTTTTGGGCATTGCACTATCTTTTTCTTCATGCTCCTCATAGCCTTGATTATCTTCCTCATGAGGCAGTCTCGTTTTGCTAGCCCCTCATAGATACCTCTCAACCCTACCTTGTTCTCTTCTCGTCTGGTTCAGCAACGGCGGCGAGGTTGGTCCTGACACATAGTATTTCTACCATTATCTTTATTAATGAAAGATAATAATAATAATAATAAACAAAATAAATAAATTGTGATGGGAGAAAAGAAAGAAATTCCCTATCATAGCATGCCTCATTCCAAGAAAAGATGGAAACACCCTTGGGCGGGAAGCTAACTGTGGAAAAGGTGGTAACACCCCACAGTTCAAGATAGCTAACTCACCAGCAAAACCTTTCCAGCAAGTAATTTGAAGCCACCTCCTTTGGTGCATTGTCTCTGCAATATCAGCCCGTCTGCCCTTCTTAATAGACGACCTTTCTTACAAATCATTGAAGTACCAGACTTGTTGGCTGCCTCCCTGGGTAAGCCTCGTCTTCAATATCCTGATGAAAACAATAGACAAAGTGATCTTCATCACCAATCCCCTGAGTGATGCGAGCTTTCATCCTAACAGGATTGGGGACGTGAGTATGGGCTGCCCTCTGTATCTATCAGTGAGCATGAGACAAAGGGTGGGCTGAGTGACCAGTCTTTCCCTTCAAATCAACTAAGAGGTGAGATGTGTGACTGGAGTGTTGCATGCAGGGGATGGGCCTCTCAATGCACAACACACGATCTATTCCTGTGCAATGCACCATAAGGATCTCTGACCTTCCTTCTTGCATTGTATGCCGGCACAGGGCGGGATGCACTATTGCACCATCAAATGCGCACAAGGCATACAACCTATGTACAAGTGGCAGTTAGGATTACATCAATGGGTTTCAAGAATGGGTTGCCCTCCTATATCTATCGACAGAGCATGAGATAGAGGGGGGGTTGAGTGTGACTCGTGTTTCTTCAATCTGTTATTGAGAGGTGAGGATTGAGGGATGTTACGACAATTGGAGTCAGGTACATTCTCGTTTCCCTATGCACCCATAGGATGGGTCTCTGCCATCGTCACAGGACACACCACTCTATTTTGTGCACTGCACTACAAGGCTCCCTGGCCTTCCTCCTTGCACCTATTCTAGACAGGTTGGACGCACTAACGTATCATCAACTGTATACCCTGGCATACTCCCTCTATAGTACCATTCCCTTGTCGATTCCTAAACCGGGTGTGAGATCTGGGTTTCCATCAATATTCACTCACGTGATGTAAATTATGGGGCGAGTGACTATTCTCTCATCCCATTTGAGTGCCCGTGAGTTGAGTGACTCTCCTTCTTTAACGATGTCGTATTGCTGCGCATTCGAGGTGTGAAAACCACCCAAAAGTTGTGTGTGTGGGATTTGATACTTTGTACATATTTAGTTGTTGTGTTTATACTTTTGTTCTGCGTGGGTAATAAAGTGAAGAAGGGTTTGGAGCAAGAGGAACTTAACAATAATGCTCTAATTGGCATGCCTTGCCAAGTGGTCAGTCAACCTAGACGAGGAGGTTTTGATCAACAGTTCACAGGAGTTTCGCATTATGCTCAATGGAGAATCAGGGTGATAAGTATGAGTATCAGTGGGAAGCCCCAATGGTGGAAATGTTGCACACGAGTTTGATAAAGGAACATGTACACACAATGTGTATACTCTGCAGGATTTGCCATCACTGAGGAAGTTGCATGTGCTTTGCAATGTTGTGGACAAAATCCCTAATTTGTCGGTGTCAATCCTGGTGCTAGGGAACGGAAAAGAGAAATTGTTCCCTAATTCTAGGAATGACCGTAATGTGTCTATGAACAAAAGGCAAATCAGGGGCAATCATAATGATAGGCGAAACATAGACAGCAGTGGGAAAAAAAAAGAACACTATTTTCATATATTCTGTTCGCAGGAATAGAGGGGGGGAGAAAAAGCAAGGAAAAAACAGGCGAAAAGAGGGAGAATCATCGAATTCTGTATGCGGGCCGCTAATGTTGGATTTTAGTAATGGTGAAGAGGACGACAGACATTGCAATCTCTCGGGGGACAGACACCAGTGTTTGAATCGAGTGCCGCGAAATTACAGAATTCTGTTACGATGGCCTGCCTCTAAAAATGCTCTGGAAAAACGGTGATCCGAGAAAATCACAAAAAAATATTTGTCTAACATTTTGTTGATTTTTTGTACATTTGGAGCTTTGAAATAAAGAAGAGGGTGGGAACAACCTCTTGGGAAATCCAAGAAATCACTGGATGAAAATATTTCATGGACCAGTTTACCAAGGGGGGGTGAAGAGTAAAGATCAATGGAGGAAGGTGAAGGGAAAATGTATAATGTGAAAAGGAAAGATATGAAATGGAATTGGAGCCATCCAAAGGGCATGTGAGGCTCATAATGTCATGACTTTGGAGCATTATGACAATTCAACCAAATGGGACACTTCTTGGAAGCATTAGTGGAAGAAAAATCAGGCACATTATTTTGTAAGATTTTTTGAAAATACTTTCACTCCGATCCAAAAAAACTTTTCAACATGAAAGTTGTAGCGCGTGAGCTGAATTTTTAGCTGGTATTTTTTTATAATTTTTTGGAGCTACGAGTCAGGAGATATGGCCAAAATGGTGGATGCCAACTTTTTCCAACTGCAGTGGAGACCACCTCCCAATTTAATACATATCCATACTTTCTTCCCCACACTTAACGCTTCCATAAAACATCATTCATTAGACCCCCAACCCTTTCCCCTCTCTTCTCCTGTCTCTCAAGCTAATAAACCATTAGAATTCCCCTCCTAAATCACCCTCAAATTATCCTTAATTGTAATAGTAATGTATGAACTCTCATTATTCTCTCTCTATTATTGCTAGATATGATCTTATTTTATGAAGATTCTCTATATTTTTTTATAGGAGAGCTTTTGGACTCAAGCTATGGGGGGGAGAATGGAGACAACTCATCTATGATGGAGCTTGATTAAGTACAAATTGGTCAACAAAACATCTAGATGGAGCTTCCACATTGGTGGAACTGCCTTAATGCAGCTTTGGTGGTGTTAATTCCTATTATATCTTAACCTCCTCCCTAAACACCCTCAAGGCCTATATAAAGAGGCCTTCTCCTTTGTAATTTGCAAGAAGAGAGAGAGCAAAGAGGCCTCCTTCAGCCCTATTGAGCCTTCCCCATTCTCCCTCATGAGCTTAAGGAATTCCTTCTCTTACTATAGCTTATATATGCTCTACAATGTAATAAGCCCATGATATTGGTGTCCATATTGTGTATATTGGTTATGTACCAAGGGTTCTCCATCTCTTAAGTTTATTGATTCATCTATTTTTTCGTAGTTCTCTCACTCTCACTCACTCACTCTCTCTCTCCCTCTCTTAGTTTTCATCTCTTCTCCCTTACAATCTCCTCTCCCTCTTGCATAGCGTCCTAGTCCGCTCTTCCATGACTAGGTCGTGCCCTTATCTCATTCACTTTGTGGCAGAAGGGAGTTTGGCATAGTATAGAGACTGCCAAATCAAATTTCCTTCGTCATAAATTGGTGCCCCCGCTGAGGACATTCTCATCCATGCGGGAGGATACAACACATGGTGGTGCATCCTCTACAACAAGTACTCCAAGTGGCTCTTCTCCAACGCCTTCACCAACTCTTTTTGAAGCTCGTCGAAGTCCACGACTCCCACAATGGTCTCCCAAGGAAGCCCAAGAAAGGAAGTATGCCTATCGGATGATGGCACGTATGCGGGTAAAAGGTGTTCACCTTAAAAATTCCATTCTCTCACAACGAAAAAAATCATGTTGCCATCAATTGCTAGGTTCTCATAATTGTGGTGAGTGTTTTGCAAACAAAGTAAAGGCCCTTCTGGGAGGTCCTCGTCTCCAAGTCATCAAATCCCTCTCTCTCTCTGGCCTAATCCACATCAAAGGAGGACAACTATGCATGAACGGTGTGGAGTTTTGTAGAAGTGCAAAGTATGAAGACTACCTTCAATTGTTGTTAGCTCGAAGGTTGGGTGTGGTTGAAAAGGTGGCCATCACACCTTATGAAATATATGTCGCCGAGGATGGACACGCTAAGGCAAGAACAATCACTTGTGAGCAAATTCTCCATATAGCAAAGTTGGTGGGATCCAAAAAGAAACATTCTGGGAAAAATCCTTCATGATTCAAGAAAGTGCATTCCCTCTACTCCCTTAAGTAGTTTCTACTCATGAATAATAATAATGGCCCGAATTTCTACACCTTCCACTCTGTACAAAACATCCAAGTTAATGTATGCATCAGTAGGAAGATTTTCTTCCAACAACGTCTTGTCATGTACTTTGGGGCTGAAAGATTAAGGGAAATTCTTGTATCACCAGAACCTATAATCTTCCCAATGCTAGACTACAATGCATCCTTCAATGTACATGTATTTATCCTATTATAATAGTTTCTCATGAATCACAACGAGTTGTATGGACCTATCCGTCCACTTGCTATGCAAACTTTGCATATTATAGCCAGCACAAAGCTTAGATTCCAAGGCATTATTAGAAGCATACTGGGGCCTAGACGTCTTGCTGAAATCAATGCATCTGTAAACCCATTCATCCTTCCCCTCATAAAATACAACTTAAGTCTAGACGTGTTCATCTTTGTACTCTACTAAGGCAACATGGCATTTCCAAGCTTCTTTGGGCGCAATGGAGAAAATGCAGTGGATTTTTTAGACAACCTTGAGATGGCCTTCCTTGTCTCTAGGAGGGATGATGAAGCATTAAAGTTGAGGGCTTTTCCTTTGGTGCTCAAGGAAGAAGCTAGAATGTGGTTCCAAACTCTAAATCTAGCCCAAAGAGCTGAATGGGAAGGATTAAAGGTAGCTTTCTTGTAGAGATTTCAACAAACTAACTCAGCTGAAGAGTTATGGCAACGGCTTTTGGCCCTCCATCAAAGTGATCCTTATGGTTATGCAACTTATGAGGAAGGGTTTTTGAAGCTTTGGGGGCAGTGGTCAGACTCACTGAACCCTGGAGAGAGAGCTCCAAACTGCCTTCAAAAGGATCGATTTATTTCAGGTTTGTATCCCTTGCTCAGGGAGAAGGTAAAGGTGAAATTTCCAAACACTTTTGAAGATGCTTTGAGAATCACTAGGGAAAAGAATCGAAAGATTCTGTACCAAGCCCAAGCTAGCCAAACAGGTTTGGGAAACAACATCACAACTATGGAGGCCTCTCAAGTTTCCCCAAATGTATCTAATGCACCAGGCCTTGTTAGAGGTCAAGAAGACATGATCCAACAAATAAACAATCTTACTAATCAACTAGAGGGTTTGAGAGTGAATCTTGTGCAAGGTGCAAGAAGACCTATTGAGGGGAATGGTGGGAATCGACCACAAATGTGGCGACAAGCAAGGGAGATGTTGTGTTACAACTGTGGAGAAAATGGACATGGCATGTACAATTGTCCTCACCCTAGAAGCTATGATCACCCTGCCAGAGGTCCTCGACAACAAGTAAGCCCTCCTCATGCTAGGACTCAAGAGCAAGAGTAGTCACGACCTGCAATTTTACAACCACCTTATGTTCAAGCTGAAACCCCTGTTGTTCAACCAAATGTTAATGTCATAAAAATAGAGGAGGTGGTCAGGGATAGAAGGCTCCAAGAAGAAATAGCAAGAGGTAAGATGAAGGTAGATGTAGTAGAGACCATGCCTATCAAGCGGGTACGTGTCCAAACTGAGGCAAGCAAGGAAGCAACCAATGAGGCAAGTACATCACGGGCACCTAGAGATGAAGGGAAGAAGAGAAAGACTCGAACTAGGTCTAAAATTGATATCTCTGACTTCCCTTTGGGTTCTCGGACACAACCTTATGATCTGGTAGCATACGTGAGCTCTCAAGGGCCAAAAATTACTTGGCCACAACTACTTCATGCCTCTCCAAAGCTACAACGACAATGGTCAAAAATGGTAAGCACAAGGGCAAGGCAAGGTAAAATGGTTAGTGCAATCAAGCATATGGACTCAAAGATATAGTGCCTATAGTGGAGGCTCAAATTAAAGGTCAACGGATTTGAAAAACATACATCGATAGTGGAGCAGAGGTTTGTGTCATGACAGAAGAACTTATGCATTAATTAGGTTTAGAAGTAATGGAATCCTCAACCTTCAGGGCAAAGATGGCCAACAATGATGCGGTCACATGTGTGGGTGTAGTGAAAGCTTTGAGAGTTTCTGTTTTTGGAATCACTGCAGCAGTGGATGTTTATGTGATGCCAGTAAAGGGGGAAGGATATCCCCTCATCCTAGGGAGACCTTGGCTTATGGACATCGGAGCTAGGCAAGATTGGGCAACAGGAGATCTGGAGTTGAGGCCACGTAAGGTGGGTGGCCACGATCAAAAGGTGGTTTACAACTTGAAGAGTGGGCGTCAAGAGAACCTTGAACTAGAAATGTCTGCCAATGAGTGAAGCTCAAGTGGATGTTCCTCATCAGTAGAAGAGGAAGAGAGTTCAAGTGGAGAGAGTGATAGCACTCTCGAAGTTATGGGCGTCACCTTAAAGGAACCTACCTTATCAGAAGACAACCCAAGAATCCAAGGAGAAGATGTGTGGGATGCTAGCCTAGAGAAGATGATATCCAAGGATATAAAGGATGAAGAAAGGGAGGGTTATGTGAATGTTCTCAAGAATCATGCATCATTGTTTATTTCTAATTATACTCACATTACAGGTGTCACTGCAGTGAAGCATCACATCCAACTCAAAGAAGGAAGCAAACCTATAGTACAAATATTGAGAAGACTGGGAGTTGTGCAACAGGATGCACTGTTGATGGAGGTGAAGAGACTCTTGAATGCAGGATTCATATACCCAGTGGAAGATTTAGAATGGGTCTCTCCAGTAGTAGTGAGGCCAAAGAAAAATGGTAAGTGGTGAGTATGCATAGATTACAAGCCACTAAATGCTGCAACAAAGAGGGACCACTTCCCTCTCCCATTTCAGGATGAAATCTTGAATGAAGTAGCGGGACATGAGCGGTATACAGTGTGTGATGGCTACTCTGGCTACTTTCGGATTCGCATTGCAGAGGAGGATCAAAAGAAGACCACTTTCATCACACCATGGGGCTATTTTGCCTTTCAGGTCATGCCCTTTGGTCTCACAAATGCCCCAACAACCTTTCAACGATTCATGAATATGGTTTTCCAACCTTACTTTGGTAAGTCCATAAGGGTTTTCATAGATGACTTTTGTATTTACAGCTCAAGGAACATACATCTACGCAAGGTTGATGAAGGATTTACTCGCTTAGCTAGGTTGGGTGGACAACTAAATAAGGATAAATGTCACATTGGGGAAAGCAAGGTTACACTACTAGGGCATGTAGTGTCAATTGAAGGAATTGAGGTAGATCCAAATAAGGTAGAAACATTGCTAGCTCTACCTTCCCCAACCTCCATCAAACGATTGGTCTCCTTCTTACAAAAGCTAAGATATTTGGGTAGATTTATACACTTACTCTCTCAGGCCATATACCCCCTGCAGCAACTGGCACGCTAAGAAACACTTGTATGGAGTGAACAAAGTAAAGGACATTTTAAGGAGATAAAGAAAATGTTGGGGTCACTTCCTATAATCCTCCAGCCTTGTTGGGAAGAAACATTCTTTGTAAACCCTAGTGTGGGAGAATAGGCCATTGGTGCTGCTCTCCTACAAAAAGATCCAAAAACATCCTTCATGAGGCCTGTGTATTTTGCCAACCGCCTCATGAAAGCCTCAGAGAAGGCTTACACCTTCATGGAACAACTAGTGTTGGCCCTCATGTTTGCAGTAACCAAATTTCGGCCATATTTACTTCCAAAGAGGTTTGTGATCATCACTGTGGAGGATATGTTTCCCTATGCACTACAACGTATGGAAATCTTTGACAAAATAGCAAAGTGGGTGGTCCGACTTCAAGAGTTTGACTATACAGTGCAGGTTGAAAAAACAACTCGGGCATGCTTGGCTGATATTTTGACAAATAGGTGCTATGAGAAAAATCTCATGGTGAAAAGAAAGAACCTTCCACCACCCCCATCCATAAAAACTCTTGTAGATGCTTATAGCCTCTACTTTGATGGTGCATACGAGAGAACTAAGGATAAGGCAGCCGCAGGCATTGTTGTTTTCTCTCCTTTAGGAGAGAAAATCTATGGTGAAGGAATCATCTTGGAAGGTGTCCACTCTAACAATGAGGCAAAATATCAAGCTTTAATTCATGGTCTTTGTTGGTGTCTTAGTAATTCAATCGAGAGATTGAATGCTTTTTGAGACTCCATGCTATTGGTAAGGCAGATGCAAGGTACATGGGCATGCAAAAATACAAACCTCTCTAGTAAAATGAGAGAGGCCAAATCTCTTATGAGAATATTTAGGGAGGCACAAGTACATCATGTGCCAAGAGACCAGAACAAAGATGCCGACCATCTAGCATCATCAAAGCTGAATGAGTCAATGGTGGGAGCAGTGGCTATCAAACCCCCACTTCGACAAGGCAAGGAAGACTTAGAAGATATTCTACATCTCTTAGAACAAGGAGAAGCTCCCAAACACCTGACTAAGGGAGAAAGACAGTGGCTAGCTTGGAAGGCTACAAGATATCGCATAGTAAATGACAGTTTGTATTGTCTTGGTAAGGATGGTGTGCTTAGGAAAGTGCCGTCAAAATGGGAAATTGAAGAAATCTTAAAAGCTTGCCATGATGATGTGTGTGGAGGCCACTTTGCACATGACATCACAAGTAGAAAGGTTCTACAAGCCGGATTTACTTGGCCCAGTCTACATCGAGATGTCAAATATTGGTATCAAACATGTGAAGAATGTCAGAAATCAGGACCACGACGGCTCATAGCAGAACCTTAAACCCCAATCAAGGTCTATGGACCCTTTGAGAAGTGGGAAATTGATGCCATAGGGCCTCTACCATGCACTCCATCAGGAAAAGAGTATATTATTATGGGGGTAGATTACATGACTAGATGGGCCGAGGCTATGCCAACTAGAAGAATCACTGCTAAGGAAGTGAGTAAATTCATCTTTGACCACATTTGTTGTAGGTTTGGTACCCCTCTTGAAATACTATCAGATAGAGGACCAGGGTTTAGAGCTAATGTGGTGGGTGAACTCATGCAAAAGCTAAATATTCAACGACGACACTCTACCCCTTACTACCCTCAATGCAATGGATTGGTGGAAAAGGTAAATGGAATGATTTGTAAAATCATCAGCAAAACAGGTACATTCAAGGCCCCGGGATTGGGACAAGCACCTTAGTGGAGCTCTATGGGCTTACAGAACCTCCTTCAAAACCATGTTAGGGTTCACACCTTTTCATCTAGTTTATGGACAAGAGGCTCTTTAGGTGGGAGAGTAGGCTCTCAAAAGGAGAAGTTACATCAAAGATTACTGGACCTAGAGAGGCTACAATTGGATCGTGAAGAAGCCATCAACCACTACTCCAAGGAAGCTGAGAAGCGTAGAGAAAATTTCAACAAGAAGCTAACAGATAAAAACATCAAGGAGGGATCTTTAGTGCTTCGATATGACAATCGCTTTGATAAAAGAAAGGATGGCAAGTTTCTCTACCGGTGGGAGGGACCGTTTTGGGTCACAAAAAATTTCAACAATGGCTCCTACAAACTTCAAGACATTGAGGGAAAAGTTCACAAGACCAGGGTAAATGGATGGCGCTTAAAACCCTATCACATCAGGGTGGGGTTAGCTCAAGATACCAAAGAGTCTCTAGAGGCATAAATACCTCTAGCCAGGTTGGGGGGGGCTATATGATCCAAGAAAATCACAAAAAAATATTTGTCTAATATTTTGTTGATTTTTTGTGCATTTGGAGCTTTGAAATAAAGAAGAGGGTGGGAACAACCTCTTGGGAAATCCAAGAAATCACTGGATGAAAATATTTCATGGACCGGTTTACCAAGGGGGGGTGAAGAGTAAAGATCAATGGAGGAAGGTGAAGGAAAAATGTATAATGTGAAAAGGAAAGATATGAAATGGATTTGGAGCCATCCAAAGGGCATGTGAGGCTCATAATGTCATGACTTTGGAGCCTTATGACAATTCAACCAAATGGGACCCTTCTTGGAAGCATTAGTGGAAGAAAAATCAGGCACATGATTTTGTAAGATTTTTTAAAAATACTTCCACTCTGATCAAAAAAAACTTTTCAACATGAAAGTTGTAGCGCGTGAGCTGAAGTTTTGGTTGGTATTTTTAAATAATTTTTTGGAGCTAAGAGTCAGGTGATATGGCCAAAATGGTGGATGCCAACTTTTTCCAACTGCAGTGGAGACCACCTCCCAATTTAATACACATCCATACTTTCTTCCCCACACTTAACACTTCCATAAAACATCATTCATTAGACCCCCAACCCTTTCCCCTCTCTTCTCCTCTCTCTCAAGCTAATAAACCATTAGAATTCCCCTCCTAAATCACCCTCAAATTATCCTTAATTGTAGTAGTAACATATGAACTCTCATTACTCTCTCTCTATTATTGCTAGATATGATCTTATTTTATATTGGTTATGTCCCGAGGATTCTCCATCTCTTAAGTTTATTGATTCATCTATTTTTTCGTAGTTCTCTCACTCTCACTCACTCTGTCTCTCTCTCCCTCTCTTAGTTTTCATCTCTTCTCCCTTACAATCTCCTCTTCCTCTTGCATAGCGTCCTAGTCCGCTCTTCCATGACTAGGTCGTGCCCTTATCTCATTCACTTTGTGGCAGAAGGGAGTTTGGCATAGTATAGAGGCTGCCATACCAAATTTCCTTCGTCAACGGAAGAGGATGTCGTTGATTGGGGAGGAAGCTTGGGGTGCATAGGTTGATAGGTATGCAAAATTGAGACTGCTCGAGTTGATTCTGTGAAAGTAGAGAATGGACCTGCAGGAGCTGCTGCAACAGAGTTACCAGCTCTATCGTCCCTCCCTAAGATTGCTCCATCTGAGCATAATCTCAGGTATGCTGGTGTATTTGGCAACTTTCGAAAGCTAATTGAGGAGAAAAAACTGGGAGGACTGGAGGAATCTGTCAAACAGGGACCATTTGGTGGTTGCAACGAGGGGAGGCTTTGTTGTGCAACTTGATAATTCCAGGGGAATGCCATATTGGATGAGGGAAAAGCTCCGTTGGCAGAATGGTTCAGAGGGCTCTACGAACTGGGATTTTGGGGAAGTTCTTTTGGCTACCTTGAGTCTTACGTTGGCATATCAATTTCAATTTCGTTATGTTACGCATGGTTAGCTTTGGCTTGGATTATCATTGGACTAGCATATCTGAACCATCAACAGTCAATCGGGAGGAGCATAGCAAAATCTGTGGGTTTTGCAACTCTGAAGTTCCGTGCTATTTGACCAGCTCTTCTTTTCTGCTACTCATCACAGGAGGCTGCTCTGGAAGTGTATATTACGGAAGCACTGGACAAAAAGTTGTGGTCAAGTTGTTACAGAGCAAATATCAACGTCTGCAGAGTGAATTTCAGATCATGGGATCTACGTGACAATAATTTGCAGGGAATCATCCCCTCATCTTTTGTGAATCTCCCAAACCTCCTCAAACTGGACTTGCGAAATAATAATCTCGTGGGAAGTTTTCTTAATAAGAGCTATGCCTTGTATCCATTCTCTTTTCCCTTCTTATTATCCTGGAACATAAACTGAATTCACAGTCAAATGCAATTCTGACATTGCATGTCTTGCCAGAACATACACGTTCACCCAAGTATACATCTGGAAGTCCATGGCTGCTCGAGAGATGAATAAAGATCTTTAACTTCAATTAAAGCAAGCAAAAGAAGACTTGGTCTACAAATTTGGAGCATAAGCTTGAATCATGCCAACAGAAACTGAATTCTGTCTGAAAGGAAAAATTGCAGAACAGGGTACTTTAGCCTGTCTTTCCCTCCGGTGCTGAATATACTTCAGACAAATACAAGTGTTGCAAGCACCCTTGGAAAGCCTTTCCTTACACAAATATCACTTATCTACCTGTATGACATGCTGAAGCCTAAGCAGAATTTATTGATTGAGATCTGGAATTGTTGCATGGCTATTAAAAATATATGACTCAGAGTTGAATGCTAGAACCAGTTTGATGATGAGTTTAATCTCTGACATTGGATTATTCATTTGATTGATCTTCCATCTTGACATATATCAAGGTCTTCTGAAGACGCGACTTTGATTTCATAAACCCTTCGACATCTTTGGTGAACCCGACGTGAAAGCGTCACAGAAATTTCAGGATGGGAGATACTTCAGCCTCTTCTACAATTCCAGCTGTGTCCTCTACTTCAGCTCCATCAATGACTGCTGCGTCAAGTACTTCAACAGATGATCTAAAGCAGATTTTGCAGAATATGTCCATGTATATGCAACTTCAAAATCAGCAGACACAATTGTATATGCAGCAGCAGCAACAATTGCATCAACAGCAGTTGTCTCAGCAAAGGCAACTCTATTTGGAGTAGGAGAATGCAAATAGTGCGACTAAGGCGATTGAAGCAGTTGAGAATGAGAATAAGCTATTTGATGGCCGTAATGTTTCAGCATATTTGAAGACATATGAGATCAAGATGGGGTTTTTCGGAGTTCCAGGTGAACTTATGAGTAAGTACTTCCTTCGTCTTGTAACATCCGCCTTGAGGGCAAAAGTGACTAATCTTTTTATTCAAAATTCACATTGGCAAGATTTTAAGAAGGCCCTGAAAGAAGAATATTTCCTTGAGGACTTTGGGATGGCTACACGCCGGTCATTCCGAGAGTGGGTCTACATGCCAAACAAAGGTCTAGCTGCTTCAGAGTTGATACGAGAATTTGAAGAGAGGTATAGTCAGCTTGATGCTATTGAACAAAGAGCATTGGATGTTGAAAATGTTGAGCTTTTCTTGCAAGCTGCAGATCCTACTCTTCAGGAAGAATTGGGAGAACTTCTTGAGGATCGCACGAAGCCTATGGGACATAAAACGGATTGGTAGGATGCCCAGGATGCAGTCTCGACTTTGACCAAGAGGAGAATATGGAAGACCCACCAACATAATGGTTCTATGACACCGACACCGTCTTCTGCTCCTATGCTGATGGACCTAAAAACGGGCCGGCACTAGCTCATGCACTAGCCGGGCCTCGTCACTACACACAAGACAACCCCTCGGCCTTGCGGCCAGGAGCGTCTATCGAAATCTCTGCCTTCCTAAACATTGCGTTTGTAATACGTTGTAGTCCAACTGATCCTAACCCAATATTACTCCTCAGAGGGAGTCCCTTTCACATAGCCAAAAGGCTCGAATCACATACATATGGGGTTCCTCCTACGGCTAAATGCCGTCAACCCTCTGCGACTCTCCTACACCTTGGGGATTAGCCCCTCAGTGCGTCGCTCAACAAATAGACACATCGCACAAAAGTCGCTCAAGGTACCAAATAAGCATGTCCAGGAATGTACCATTGTCCTTACTTCTCTTTCCCCTTTGGGACCCGCGTCTACCTACAGCATGGGTACCTCACTGCCTCTCATCGTAGGTCATATCCTAATAAACCAATTGCAATGCATGTCCAGGAGTTGATCACTGATACTTTTAAATTCTTTTTCATGCTCCATGCATTTGGTGGATGCCTAGTGCTCAAACATTCAGCAAAACAGTATCGTGCACAAGTGCAAAACATTCTTTCAATGGTTTCCAACTACCATTCGTGCTTCGTTGCATGGGCCTAGCACCGAGGTGATCCTCGTGCTACTAAGCTCTTAATTTTAATTATCATCCATCCTAAATGCTATGCATAAAAATAAACAACTTTCCCATCATCTCACACGGCATTTAGACATATTTCAACTTCTCTACCCTTCCCCGTTTAAATATTGCATAGTTGGATAGGTTTATAAGGTATTTTGACATCATTTTATGTGGAAAACCGAAAAAACACACACTAAAACAAGAAGGTGGGGTTGAACTGAGGCAAATCCTCATACTTCAGTCCCCACAAACATTCACAAACATTGTTCTTATTTATCCTTATTTTTCGAAACCCAAAATGTATTTTTCCCCTATTTTTTAGGATTTTTCCACCCTTTTCTTGTATTTTTCCTTATTTTTATGCATTATTTAATTACTAAAAATTCAAAACAGGTTATGGGCTATGGCCCTTAGTTCCTTCTTGCAGAAAAATGAAAGTTTAGTTGGTGTTCCTATTTACTTTCCCATTTTTATGACAAAAACCCTCATTTTCCCTTGTTTTTTCATGTTTTACGTGTTTTACAATATTATTTTGAACCACAAAATGCATATTTTTTCTGATTTTCTAATTATGACCAGCAAGAACTCATGAAAAACAGTAACATACACCATTTTTAGCCCACATGAACAACATTTCATCAATCAAAAGCCATAAAATCTCAAATTTCCTTTGAAATTTTTGAATTACCGCTTATTTGCGTGTTTCGGGTTTCATGTCCATGGCTGCAAAACTGAAAATCAGCAGCACTTCATGTCCAACACAATCACCAATCACCATTTCCAGCCCGTGGAGCAATCCGATCCATGCCGGACAAGCCTCCATCATTCTTTCTTCTTCCTTCTTCTTCCCACATGAACTTGCCTTTTAGAAGAGAGAGAGGGAGGAGAGAGAAAGACTAGATCTGGTTCTCTTCATTCAGTCCACCATTCTACGGGCAAAGGGCGGTGATAAGATCGGCCAAGAAGGAGAAGATCAGCCCCAATGTCTGTTCCATGGGGTACTCACAGCCCACAATCATGATGAGAGAGAAGAGAGAGCGAAAAATGCGCCATTTCTTGATCACGCCATGTCTTCCTTCTCTCTCCACGTTTTTTGATCAAGAGGTGCATAAAATTTTGGGAGGGAGGGTCCAAACTCAAAAGGCATGCTCAAATTTGGCCTCCCAAGTGTCCACCTTTTCATATCTTGACCGTTTCCTTGGCCATTTCCCCGTCCGGACTCCGAATTGAGCTCTGAAAAATCCTGGGCGTCCGGCTTGGCATCCCGCATTGGCCAGTTGCTTGTGTCAACCCGCACTAGATCGAGCCGCCGCCTTTGACAGTGAATATTTTTCCCTTCATATTCATAATTTTTTGCTATTTTTAAGCACTTCCCGTCACCTAAATTCCGCTCTCATTGGCGACCACGGGATAGGGCGACTCAGCCCGTCGAATCCACGAACATATCTGCACATAAACAACCAAAGAAGCATCAAACTAATACAAAATAAATATATAATAAAACTCAGCACAATGCTCCCCCTACCCCTGGACAGAACCAAAGCATGATATCCACAAGGAGTAGGCCTAGCATCATCTAATAAAAGATGCGAAGTGAGTCACTAACCAGCTGCTCCAACACAGCCAAACTAAAAAACCTACCAAAGAGGTTGCCCTAAGTGGTAGTCTGCGCTACTTACCAACTAAAAACGATACCACTAGGAGTTCCTGCAAGGCGAGGACTCCTATAGCCTAATCAAAGAGTATTTTCTTTCAGTACATTTCTTCTTTTAGGGTTGTTATTGGATGAACATACTTGGGCATGTAAAAAGGAGGGAGCTGAGCGTAGTGACCCAAGGAGAACAGGGCATCGGCCTCAGGACCTGTCTCGGCACCCAAGAACCTACCAATCCCTCGCAAGGCGACACTTAATCCTTTTCTAATGCTCACTTTTATTTTCGCTCCAACCTTCCTTGTTTTGGTATTATTTTTCCAGCAAGAAGCCACCCCTAGGAAGACAAGGTATAGGCCTCGGGTCTGACTCGTCCCCAAGAACCTACCAGGCCTTCGCAAGGCAATGAGCAACTGCCTATACATTTCCATTTCTTTTCTTTTCTTTAATAGGGATCAGAACCCCTTTTTACACACCTTCGTATTTATAGTCATCTTTTAGGATATACAAAGTTTCTGGGCATCATCATTATTATCTTCTGGCAGGCTTCGCTAACTGCCTCACTACTAACAAGAACTCCTAGAACGGCTACCTAGCAGGCTAGCAGGACAAGGCCACTAGGACTTCCTTCTAAAACAGGTCTTTCAATGTCTAACAATGTCGTTGCAGGAGGCAATGACTACTCCGACCTCCCTCAAACATACTTAGCCTAAACTTGGGACTTCATGCCTTGGTTGCCGGTCCCCAACAAAAATGTATCCCCTCGACAAGTACAAATACACATATAACAGGAAAGAAAGGTACTCGTAAAGGAGAAATATCACCTGGATTGGCCGCAAGAAGCTTCCATCGCAGCAAAGGCTCCACCAAATTCCACTAACCACGAAATCTGTCCAGCACAACACTAAAACAAAAACCCAATTAAACGCACCCGCACTAGACAAGGAAATGGCCCTCTTGGCCTAATGAAATCAGACATGACTTTGCTACAAAACTGAATCGGCCCTCTTGGCCTAATGAAATCAAACAATACTATGCATAACATCCTCCTGGAAACAACTATGATAGACATCAAAGCATACTATTCCCAGGGGAACAAAGGCTCGTAGCCCTAAACTAGATGCATTAGATTATGACCTATCCCTCTTGCGTATATCGCAAGAGGTGTTCGCATCACATGTCGTCTAACCAGTTTGTGGGTCCAAGATAATAAAGGCAGATGAGTCTCGCTTACCCTATGCATCACCCAAATCAACCATCGTCTGCCAAAGAGGGCATGTTCAGAAAGCATACCCCACAACCGACCAGGTCCTATCTCACCATCAATAGATATATCGGGACAAGGGCCACAATTAAAGAAGATGTCTTCTTCATACGCGAAATTAGCCAAAGAATCGGCAAACTGATTCCAATGCCGTGGAATCAGCTGAAAAGACACTCTATAGAATTCGTCTAGCAGGGCTATGGCAGTATGATGGTACATACAAAGGATGGGGTTCCACACCATGTACGTCCCATTGAGTTGGTTTAAAACCAACTGAGAGTCCCCTTTCACCAATAACTGACGGATACCACCCTTCTTTGCAATATTCAAACCCATAATCAGGGCTTTGTATTCGGCCATATTATTGGTAAAATTCACCCCGAGATAAGCAGCTAACTTCATGACAATGCGTCGTCAGGGGTCTCGGATGACAACTCCTACACTTCCTTTTTTGGATGCACCCCTGGACGCCCCATCAAAGTACAAGGTGTACGTCCATAAAGGGTTTACATATCCTGCCATCCCGAATTCTACTCGTAATTATGGTAATCGAAATTCAGCATATTCAACGGGTGGACTGTAGACTCCATCCCTCCATCATCATTGAATTCAACAGGGATGCTCGTCAAAATTTGTAGGCAGTGATGGCAGAAGACCTTGATCTCCCAAATAAATGTCCCGCCTTCTTGCTCAATCACCTTGTATCCTTTGCTCCACCAAATGAACTTTCCCTGATGATACCTCTGTTCTAAATATGGGTGTTCTAAATAAGGGATCAGACAACCCATCAACCTCTATTACGATTTTCTTGCAGATGTTTGATCAATCTCGCCTAGACCTGCAAGGCAGTCATAGCATTAGTGCAATCAAAAGTAATAAGGTTTAATCTTATTAAGATTAACCTTATTTTTAAATTCTATCCCCTCAAGGTTAGCTAACAAGACTGTGGATTTATTCTTTCCTATCCTAACGATCCTATAGCGCCCATCCCATTTGGGCTCTAACTTGCCTGGAAATAATTCTCGTCGTGCGTCATAATATAGAACAAGCTGTCCTTTCTTGAAGGTGTATTTCTTGGCTTTGAGGTCATGTAGCTACTTCATTCGGCGCTTCGCCACTTCTTGGTGCAATAAGCTCTGCAGCTTAAGCTCATCTAAATGTGCTAGTGTCGTCAAGCCCTCAAAAAGTGTGTCTTCATTGCTCAAAGAATGATTGATGGCAAACCGAATAGTCGGCAGTTCAATCTCTAAAGGCAAGACACACTCCTCCCCATATACTAACTTGAACGGGGTATGGCCAGTGGCTCGTTTGAAGGTCGTATTATAAGCCCACACCGCCACGTATAACTTTTTATCCCAATCTCGTTTCTTTTCCGATACAATTTTGGACAGGATGCCCACAAGCTACTTGTTGGTGCTTTCAACTTGCCCATTGGCTTGTGGGTTATATGGGGTTGTCTTGTTATGCTTGATTTGCCACATCTCTGTCAAACCTTTAATCACCTTATTTAGGAAATGGGTTTCGCGGTCCGACACTAATTCTTTCGGCGGACCAAACCGGCATATTATCTGCTCTAAAAGGAAACTAGAAGTTTCCTTAGCATCATCTTTCCTTGTTGCACGTGCTTTTGACCACTTCGTGAAGTAGTCGGTTGCTACAATGATGTACCTTTTTTGTGTAGTCGACGACAGAGTAATAGGACCCACAAAGTCTATTCCCCACTTCTCAAATGGAAGTATCGCCATAATAGGGGTGAGTGGTCGTTTCCTATTCTCTCGACTATCATGTCGTTGGCAAATATCGCATCTCTTAACATACGCAAACGCATCCTGGAAAATGGCAGGCCACCAATAACCTGCTCTTAAAGCCTTTTGTGCTGTGAGCCGTCCAGCAAAATGGCCACCGCAAGCAGAATCATGGCACTCTTCCAAAATGAATGGCACCTCGTCAGGCATCACACATCGGCGATAGATGTCATCAATCCGTTGCCGATATAATGTACCTGCGATCAAAGCAAACTTTAACGCTTGCTGCTTAATTTTCCTTCTCTCAGCTTTAGATAGTTCGGATCCCGCCTCTCCTGTTGATAAATAATGCGTTATTGCAGCATACCAGGAGGGAATAGATGCCGTATCTATTTTAAATAACAACTCCATGTCACTACCGTCAGCCACAGATTCTTTCGGCTCCCCAAAGTCCACAAGACATTCCACGATGCCTTGCAACCTTGGTGGCTTACTCTTGATTTCATAATCAAAATCCTGCAAAGTGATCAACCACTTTGCTAGACGATCAGGCGGCTGTAGCTTATTCATCAATAATTGAAGCCCCTCCGCCTTCGTATAAAGCACGACTTTCTCATAGAGAATGTAATGCCTAAATTTCTTGGTCCCAAAGACCATCGCTAGACACAGCTTCTCCATGTAGGTATAATTGATTTCGGATACCCCTAGCTTTCGACTAGCAAAAGTAATCGGGTGGTACCACTTCTCTTCCCAAATTTGGGCTAAACAGCAACTGATACTATACATGGTGGCTGCTGAAAATATATAGAACACCTCACCTCTTTTAGGTGCTTTTAAAACGGGCGCTCTTGCTAGCTCTTGTTTCACATCCTCGAATGCTACCTTACAAGGGTCACCCCATTCAAACAAACAGCTAAAGGACAATAAATTTGTAAGCGGCAAAGTTCTTTCTGCCAAGGCGTTTATGAATCTACGGTAATAACCAACCGAAGACAGAAAGCTATGAACTTCCCTCGGAGTGCGTGGTGGACCCATGGCAACTATAACTTTGACCTTCTCGGGGTCTGTCGCAATTCCTACCGAACTGACTACATGACCCAGCAACAGCCCATAAGGTACTCCAAAAACACACTTTCGTGGGTTTAGGGCGATGCAAAATTGTCTACAGCGCTCAAAGCATTTTCTTAAAATGAGCAACTGCCTTCCTCTCACGGTGGCAGCCCCTAAGTCGTCAATAAACACCTTCAAGTCTTCAAGGGATATGTCACCGAATGTCTTATCTGCTGTTCGTTGCCACGAACCAGGCGCATTGCATAAACCAAAGGCCATCACATGGTACGCAAAAGTACCAAATACAGTAATAAAAGTTGTTTTCAACTTATCCTCTTCTGCAATTGCCATTTGGTTATATCCTGCAAAGCAATCCATAAACGAATATATCTCCCTACCCGCTAATTGATCCAAAATCTGGTCAATAAATGGCAACGGGTAGTAGTCCTTAACTGTCTGCTTATTCAGCTCTCTAAAGTCTACACATAAACGGATTTGATTATTCTTCTTCTTTCTAATCACAACTGGTGAACACCATTCCGTGTGTTGCACAGGAAAAATCAAACCCGCTTTTTGCAGCTTCTGTAACTCTTCAAACAGGCCGTCCCTCAGTTCGAAAGGCATACGCCTTACTTTCTGCCTTACACGACGATTGCTCTCTTTCAACGGAATTGTATGAACAGCAAGACTAGGAGGAATGCCTCTCAACTCATCATAACTCCAGGCAAAGATATCACGAAATTCCTGGATCAAGGCCACATAGTCCTCCCTTTCTGCTGAGCTGAGCATAGAACCTAATTTGATTGGCCGCGAATCATCAGGCGTACCAAGGTCTAGCTCGATAACATCTGCATCTCTTATACGATCTTGGCCCTCTATCGGCTCATTCAAAGTGATTTGATAGATGTCTTCCATGGTGGATCCCTCTTTGGACTCATCACTCGATGATGTCTCACTAGCAGATAAATCTTCTAGTGTCTCCAATTCTGTAGAAGATAGAGGAGCTCTCTCACTCTTGGGGACTCAGGATAAGCATCAACCACCACACGCTAGGCACCTCTGCCAAATACTAGTCGACCGGCAGGTATATCTACTTGGCAGTCCGCTTGCAAGATCCAAGGTCGTCCGAGTAATACTTGGTAACTTGGACGGCCTGCAAAACGAATCACCCTAAAATCCAACATGCATTCTACATTTGCAACAGTGACATGGACCTTAGTAATGCAGCCTTCTGGCCGTCTCAAACTATCATCTGCCATTCTGAGAATTGTGGAGGTATCTTTCTGGATCGCAAGACCCAACCTTTCCATCAGTTCAGAACTCATAATGTTAACCGATGATCCCGTGTCGACAATGGCATAATCTACTAATATCCCATCGACATAGGCTGCAACCCTTGGGCAATGCTTCTCAGCATGCTCGAACCAGTCATCACAGACTCGCGCAATGCTCAAAGGTTCTACAATATAACCCGTACACAGGATCTTTCTAAATTCCTTGCGTACTCCTGGGGAAAGCTTAATAAGCTGTAAAAAATTCACATCTGGCTTGACTTCACAAAGAGAGCTCGCCAAATCGAATTCATAATAGTTTGATAGAGCTCGCTTTTCACGCCAAACCATCCGCTCTTTAGGTCGCTGAACTGGCTTTATTGCCTCTTTCTTAACTTTCACCTTCTTCTTTGGTGGTTCCTTATCGGCTTTACTTTCTACGGGCTTCAGAGGTCCCCCTTCCATGGCAGGATCCAAAACTTGCGTTCCTTTGTCGCCTTGTTTAGGGTTTCCGTCGACAGGCTTATCCTTGTCGGCTTCTCTACCCTTTTGACCTCTTGTAAGTACAGCCCGCAAATTAGAGGTTTTAGCATCGTTAACGCGTACAGCCTCAATCAAACTAACCCCACTACCACTTGGTAGCTCCTCCACTGTAGTCTTTGGTCGTTGAAGTGTTTGTTTAGGCCCGTCCTCTCACTGGGAATCATTTCCTTGGGCACGATGATTAACAGGCCCTGGTTGCTGACTTCCTCGCTGGAGGGAACTGATCTTACTCCAGCAAGTAGCTGCTAAATGGCCAGATTCTCCACAAATGTCGCACTTAACATTTGGGCAATTTCTTGGATAGTGTTGCCCACCACACCATTTGCAACTAAACCTCGAAGGTGCACCCTCATCTGGGTATCTACTTCCTATCAAATTTTGTTGTTTTTTAAGGAAGTTGACATCAACGGCTATTTGTCGATACTGCTCCATAATCATGTCGGTATAATGCTTCATCATGTCCTTAACCTCGCCAAGAACATTGGAAGAACTCAACTCATAGTCTTGGTCATTACCATGTCGTTCCATCGGCCTAACAATTCGATTAGGCACTGGTTGTTGAGCCACAGGCATGGTGTTAGAATTGACCGCCTGGCCTCCACCACTTGAAGCCATTTGATTGCCCGTAGGCATCGACATGCTAGGGGGAGCTGGTAATAAAGGGACATTCTGCATCATGTTTCCTCTCCCATTAGGGTTAGCCATCGCCATCCCTTG
Organism: Lygodium microphyllum; assembly: GCF_053477565.2. Taxonomy (NCBI): domain Eukaryota; kingdom Viridiplantae; phylum Streptophyta; class Polypodiopsida; order Schizaeales; family Lygodiaceae; genus Lygodium; species Lygodium microphyllum. The sequence continues at coordinate 172,781,602 of NC_141139.1, forward strand.
ACCACTACTGCCATTGGCCATTGCCACATTATTTCCCAATACTAAACCCATGTTCGAATTGCCTCGAGAAGCATAGGCCGCTTGTAGTCAGGATTCCACCTCTTGTGCTCGTGTAATGGCAGTATCTATATCCCCCAAGGGGACACTACTCAACTGCAATTGGATATTAAAGTCCAAACCATGTAGAAAATATTGCAATTGGGCAGCTGCGGGGATAGGAATAGAGGTGTCCAACTTACGAAAAACCTCTTTTATCTTCTTCGCATAAGCACGAATATCCTCGTGTGGTTCTTGGCGGGTCACGTTGAGTACACGCAACCAATATCGTCCACCCCTTTCAGGGGCAAACTCCCTTCGAAAAGCTCCATAAAATGCATCAATGTTCAATATGGTTCCGGCTTCTAAACCATGATACCATATAGCGGCTCTTCCTTTGAGATTCATATTGAAGAACATCATTAAATGTCCTTCTTCTTGGATGCGACAGTTAAACATCAGCTTTTGAAACTCCCTAATGTGGAGTTCCGCATCTTCCTCAACTAGCCCATTAAAAATGGGTAGCGGGTAACCTAGAGCCGGCAAATCCGTCGTTCCTGCTGGAATTGCAATAGGCTACGCCATGACAAGGATTGGATTTGCACTAGGAATAGGGGATGGTGGGGTTACACCTCCCGTACTTGATGTAGACTGGCTTATGGTAGAAAGGGGAGCACTAGAGCTTCCACCTTCTCCTAACTTACTGCTTGTGGCCCCAAGACCACTAGATCCACTCCCTCGTAAGGGTTCAGCGCTGCTATGCTTAGGAGAATATCTCCTAAAAATTTCAGCACGTCGCCTAGCTCTTTCGTCTCTTTCTTGCTTTTGGATTTCTGCTAGACGATGCTTATCAATAAATAACGGATCAATCTCAGTATCCTTTGGCATAAACTACTAGTTGGTCCCTAAACAACCAGGATTCGAGAACCGCCACTTTCAAGCGGCTCCCAGCAAACACACCACTGATGGACCTAAAAACGGGCCGGCACTGGCTCATGCACTAGCCGCGGGCCTCGTCACTATGCACAAGACAACCCCTCGGCCTCACGGCCAGGAGCGTCTATCGAAATCTCTGCCTTCCTAAACATTGCGTTTGTAATACGTTGTAGTCCAACTGATCCTAACCCAATATTACTCCTCAGAGGGAGTCCCTTTCACATAGCCAAAAGGCTCGAATCACATACACATGGGGTTCCTCCTATGGCTAAATGCCGTCAACCCTCTGTGACTCTCCTACACCTTGGGGATTAGCCTCTCAGTGCGTCGCTCAACAAATAGACACATCGCACAAAAGTCGCTCAAGGTACCAAATAAGCGTGTCCAGGAATGTACCATTGTCCTTACTTCTCTTTCCCCTTTGGGACCCGCGTCTACCTACAGCATGGGTACCTCACTGCCTCTCATCGTAGGTCATATCCTAATAAACCAATTGCAATGCATGTCCAGGAGCTGATCACTGATACTTTTAAATTCTTTTTCATGCTCCATGCATTTGGTGGATGCCTAGTGCTCAAACATTTAGCAAAATAGTATCGTGCACAAGTGCAAAACATTCTTTCAATGGTTTCCAACTACCATTCGTGCTTCGTTGCATGGGCCTAGCACCGAGGTGATCCTCGTGCTACTAAGCTCTTAATTTTAATTATCATCCATCCTAAATGCTATGCATAAAAATAAACAACTTTCCCATCATCTCACATGGCATTTAGACATATTTCAACTTCTCTACCCTTCCCCGTTTAAATATTGCATAGTTGGATAGGTTTATAAGGTATTTTGACATCATTTTATGTGGAAAACCGGAAAAACACACACTAAAACAAGAAGGTGGGGTTGAACTGAGGCAAATCCTCATACTTCAGTCCCCACAAGCATTCACAAACATTGTTCTTATTTATTCTTATTTTTCGAAACCCAAAATGTATTTTTCCCCTATTTTTTAGGATTTTTCCACCCTTTTCTTGTATTTTTCCTTATTTTTATGCATTATTTAATTACTGAAAATTCAAAACAGGTTATGGGCTATGGCCCTTAGTTCCTTCTTGCAGAAAAATGAAAGTTTAGTTGGTGTTCCTATTTACTTTCCCATTTTTATGACAAAAACCCTCATTTTCCCTTGTTTTTTCATGTTTTACGTGTTTTACAATATTATTTTGAACCACAAAATGCATATTTTTTCTGATTTTCTAATTATGACCAGCAAGAACTCATGAAAAACAGCAACATACACCATTTTTAGCCCACATGAACAACATTTCATCAATCAAAAGCCATAAAATCTCAAATTTCCTTTGAAATTTTTGAATTACCGCTTATTTGCGTGTTTCGGGTTTCATGTCCATGGCTGCAAATCTGAAAATCAGCAGCACTTCATGTCCAGCACAATCACCAATCACCATTTCCAGCCCGTGGAGCAATCCGATCCATGCCGGACAAGCCTCCATCATTCTTTCTTCTTCCTTCTTCTTCCCACATGAACTTGCCTTTTAGAAGAGAGAGAGGGAGGAGAGAGAAAGACTAGATCTGGTTCTCTTCATTCAGTCAACCATTCTACGAGCGAAGGGCGGCGATAAGATCGGCCAAGAAGGAGAAGATCAGCCCCAATGTCTGTTCCATGGGGTACTCACAGCCCACAATCATGATGAGAGAGGAGAGAGAGCAAAAAATGCGCCATTTCTTGATCACGCCATGTCTTCCTTCTCTCTCCACGTTTTTTGATTAAGAGGTGCATAAAATTTTGGGAGGGAGGGTCCAAACTCAAAAGGCATGCTCAAATTTGGCCTCCCAAGTGTCCACCTTTTCATATCTTGACCGTTTCCTTGGCCATTTCCCCGTCCGGACTCCGAATTGAGCTCTGAAAAATCCTGGGCATCCGGCTTGGCATCCCACATTGGCCAGTTGCTTGTGTCAACCCGCACGACTGTCTGAAAAATTATGAAAAATCAACAAGTGTCGCTTAGGCACCTTTAAAGCACTTTGGCGCTTAAAAAAATCGTCCTAGATCGAGCCGCCGCCTTTGACAGTGAATATTTTTCCCTTGATATTCATAATTTTTTGCTATTTTTAAGCACTTTCCGTCACCTAAATTCCGCTCTCATATGCCTGCTTCTATCCCTGTTATTTCTTCTCCTCCTCAGCCAGTTTCTTGGCCTATGCCAGTGCCTACTGTTCCCACTCCACCTATTCCTCCTGTTCCACGACCGATGCCTACACCTTCTGCTCCAAAACCATCCACTCCATTGGTGCCTACCTCTCTTGATGACATAATCAAAGGCATAACAGATTTGACACTGGAGTCAATTAAAGCGGAGTTGGTGGGAAAATTCAAAGAGCAGTTTGCTTCGACTGCGTCTACTATTTCTTCTAGTGCTCCTACTGCACCTAGGAGTGCTCCTAGTGCACCTAGGAGAGATCAGAGATGTATTTGGTGTGATAGTACGGACCATGAGCATTGCAGGGATTGTGAATCTTTTCAGGATGCGAGGAAGAATTTGGTATATTGGGGACAAGATGGTAAGATTTGGTTGACTGAAACAGGAGCTCCGCTTGCTACCAACTTTGGTAAAGGCGGAATGAAGAAGTTAGTGGATGACATGGCTGCGCGTACTTCTTATGTGATAGCTAGAGGAGATGCTTCTGCATATGGAGTCCAGATTGATAAGGGATCAGAGAATCAGTCATCACTATGGACTTATGCTATGGAGACTGCAAACAAGGGAAAAATTCAGCAAACTGTTTTGACTAGTGCAGGCTCTAGCATCAGATCAGAGACAAGTTGGGATTCACCTGTTGATAGGTACTCTATTTATGCTTATTTGGCTAAGTCTCAGGGAGCAGATGTACTTGTTGAGTAGAAGCGTAAGAGGGATGAAGAAAATCCGAGTGCAGCTAAAAAGACTAGAGGGGGTGAGTTTGTTACTCCACCTACTGCAGGACCGTCTTTGAGACCAGGGCCAGAACAACAGATGGAAGATGCTCAAAAGAGAGAAAAGAGGCAAGAGCCTAGAGAGAGAAAGCAGCCAGGGTTTAGATTGATGTCCGATATTGAGACATCTACAGAAATGAAGAAAATCTTTAATGACAAGATACTTGGCAGTGAGGTGACTTTTACTATTTCTGAGGTTTTGGGCATCTCGAAAAGAGAGTTTCAAGATCAGTTCCAAGAGGTCCTGAAGAGGAAAAGACATGCATTGCCTACTACTGATACACAGGGAGTTTTGATTGGGGAATTGGATGAGGATGACGATGAGGTTATGGTTGAGAATGCTTCTGTTTTTCTGCAGATAGAGAAGAGGGTTCAGCCTATGCATTAATTGCTGAAACTGATGAACGTGTCTTCATATTGCGTAGTCACTTTTCGCGGAGTCATTGGGCTAGGGCAACTATAGAGACGATGGTAAAGATTGGAGAGAAACAGGTGCCTTATATTGCTTTGGTGGATCATGGTTCAGAGATTAATCTCATGGTACGTGGAGTTTATGAGAGTAACTGATGGCCTATGGATGTAGAGCATGGGTGGCATATGAGAGCCGCCAACAATACTGCAGGTGATTTGTATGTTGCCTGTCCCAGTGTCAGGGTTTCTATTGGAGATGTAGAGGAGGATTTCCATTTCTTTGTGCAGGATTCATGCTCTTATCCTATAATTCTTGGACAGCCATTCATCATAGAGATGCGCATGGAAACAAAGGTAATGGATGATGGTTCTGCTTATGCACGGATTCACAACAAAGATGGCATGAGAGCGGTTCAGTTTATGACTGTGTGTGTGAACCATGTTAGAAACATGGATACTCTCAGAGATGCACCTTTGCCCATTGTGAGGGATTCGGGTTTTCATTAGGTACCGCCGTTTCGCGACACGACGGTGGTACAGAGCAGAGGAGATTGGAGTTCTCGCCTCCTGGCACAGCAGTGTTTTCTCCTTCGGTTTTGTTGGGATTTTAGCAAACACTTCGATGAGCTATCAAAAGATTTCTAGGTTGCCTAGAGCTGCCAGGCAGTACATATGCAGGAATGAGAAAAATTTGAAAAATGCAGGAATTTTAGAGGATGATGAGTACATAGATGGGATGTATGACAGTGTGATTTGTGCAGATACGATGACAGAGATGGGAAATATGCTAAAAACTGATATGCAGAGTTGTCACAGTAATGTATTAGTGCAATCCCTAGACATGTTTCATGAAATTGCAGATTTTGTGTCACAGATTGAGTTAGAGGCTGAGGTGGCTCAGCAAAAAGTGTTGAGTGCTGAAAAAATTCAGCAAACAGAGTTTCCAGCTGATTATGATCAGCTTACAGAGACACAGAGGGCTGAAAACTTTGAGCCAACAGAGTTTACTGCTGAAATATTTAAGCATCCAGAGTTTAGGGCTGTTTCTATGCAGTCCATAGAGCAGAGGACTGAGGATATTCAGCCATTGGAGTGCAGAATTGCTGATTTACAGCAAGATTTGAGTAATGCAAAGGATCATAATGAAGCCAGGGTTGACACGAAATACAAGACTGTGGATAAGAAGGTGAAGCCGATAGCTGTATCGCTTCCACCTGACAGTGATCAGCAAATAGAGAGGGCTGCCAAACAGCCAATTTTGAGGAATCCGAAGCATATTGGCCATAAATTTTCAACAGAGACTCTTGCTGAATTGAAAATTGGAAATGGTGATTTCTTGCTACCCATAGAGAAGGAATGTTTTCAGGAGATGCTTGAGCGACATGGAAGGGGATTTGTTTTTTTCCCGCATGAGATTGGATGTGTGAATCTGGATATTGTTGCTCCTATGGTGATTTTTACTATTCCTCATATTTCATGGAATCTCTGACCTATTCCAGTGCCTAAGGCATACTTGCCAAAGCTGATTGATTTATTGAATGAGAAAATCAGGATGGGAATTTTTGAGCCTTCATCTGCACCATACTCAAACAGGTGGTTTACGGTTCCAAAGAAGAATGGTACTCTCCGATTTATACAGGACATGCAGCCAATAAACAGAGTTACTATCAGGAATGTTGGTATAGGTCCAGTTGTGGATGAGTTTGCAGAAGCATTTGCTGAACGTGCCATCTATTCTTTAGGTGATTTGTATTCAGGATATGATCAGTTTTAGTTGGCTTTGGAAAGCAGGGATATAACCACCATGAGAACTCCTATTGGGCTTGTCAGGATGTGTACCTTCCCTCAAGGTGCCACTAATTCTGTTGCACATATGATGAATGCCATGCATAAGGTCCTTCGTGATTACACACCTCAGCTTACCATGCCTTTCTTGGATGATGTGCCCATTAAGGGGTGTGCAGAAGAAGAGAAGAATGAGAGTCTAAATGAGCAGGGATGCAGATACTTTGTGGCTGACCATATTTCAGCTTGTGAGAAGATTTTGGCCAGGTTAGAAGAAGTGAACTTGACACTTTTTGGGCAAAAATCTGTTTTTGGAGTGAATGAGGTTGTCATTGTTGGACATATGTGTGGGTATTATGGCAGGAAACCCTCACCTGATAAGGTGGATGCTATAGGCAAGATTGCGGAGTATTTTTCTACCACTTCAGAGGTACGGAGATTCATTGGAGCTTGTGTGTTTTATATGATTTGGATACCTCATTTTGCACACATAGCAGATTGTTTATATCAATTGCTTTGAAAGGGGCAGAAATTTTATTGGGATGAGAGCCACACTAGAGCCATGCGGAAATTGAAGAAGTTATTGCAGAATGCTCCTACTCTCAGGAAAGTGGATTATAATTGCGGAAGGCCTATTGTATTGACAGTTGACACTAGTCCAATTGGCATAGGTTCGGCTGTGGCTCAACATGATGCAGATGGAAACAAGTATGCTATTCGGTTTGGGGCAAAAGTCCTAAACGAGAGACAGAGGAGATATCCACAAATCAAGAGGGAGTTACTGGGGATTGTTACAGCTCTCAAATGTGACAAGAAGTACTTTATTGGAGCTTCAGTTGTGGTAGAGACAGATTGCTTGCCATTGATTGGTATGATTACGAGTTGCTCTACTCCGGATATAGCTATGTTGAGATGGATTGCATACATCAAGTCATTAAATCTGGAATTTAAACACATAGCAGGGAAGGATAATCCAGTGGCAGATATGCTATCTAGAGCCAGATATGATGATGAGGAGATGCTATTTGCAGAAGAGGATGATGCAGAAATTTCAGCCACTATGGTTGATCATGTTTGCCATATTTATGATATTGTGGCTTTCATAGAAGAACTCTATGTTGGAGATTGGTTGCAGATTGGCAAGTACCTTAGTACACTAAGCAAAAGAGATTAATGGACAGATGAAGAGTTCAAGAAGATCAGAAGGAAAGCCTATGGTTATTTTCTCAAGGACGGATTTCTTTGGAAGCATCTGAAGAAAAGAGGGGGATTACCTTTGTGGGTTGTCTGTGATAGAGGGACACAATTACAGGTGATGAGGGAGTTTCATGAGAGTCCTTGGGCTGGTCATAGAGGAGTGTGGGCTACTTATGAGAAAATCAAGGAGAAATATTGGTGGAAAGGCATGTATAGAGATGTTTCTCACTTTGTTGAGACTTGCAGGGACTGCCAAATGTATTCGGTAGTGCGTCATCGAGATGAGCTTCATCCGACCTATCTGCTATGCATTCATTATAAGTGGGTAGTTGATTTGGTTACTATGCCTATGGGTCTATGGCAGATGAGGTATATTGTTTTGGCTAGAGAGGATCTTACCAATCATGTTGAGGGCAGATCTTTGAGAACGAAGACCACTAGTGCAGTGTGTAAGTTCTTATTGGAAGAAATTTTCTGCAGGTATGGCTGCGTGGGTAAGATCACTACGGATCGCAGTGAATTGGATGCAGATGAAGCTAGGGAGTTTTTCTCTCAACTAGGAATCAAGTTGGCTCTAACTACAGCATACAATCCAGAGGGAAATGGGAAGAGTGAAAGAGGGCATCCCCCAATAGTGAAAGCATTAGCCAAAGCATGCCGAGGACGGATTGGAGAATGGCCGAGACTTCTACCATTTGCTTTGTGGGCTGATCATACGACTCACAGTGTTACCACAGGATATATGCCCACAGAGTTGATGTATGGTCAGAAACCTGTTATGCCGATTGAGACTTGTACTTTGACTTGGTCAGTTTTACCTTGGTAGGAGGATTTGACGAGAGAGGAGCTCTTAGCTCTTCGGATTCGACAGTTGGAGAGAAGACCAGAGGATATTCAGCTAGCTATTGACAGGTTGAAGGTTGCTAGACTAAGAAATAAAGACAGGTTTGACAGCAAGCATCGCTTGCGGCCCAGAGCAATAGAAGAGGGAGATTGGGTATTAGTCTTTGATAGCAGCCTTGAAAATCAGCATACTGCACTTCGAAAGATGGTGAAAAGATGGTTTGGGCCGTACATAGTCAGACATGTCTTTGATAATGCAACATATGAGTTGACAGAATTGGATGGGACACTGCTTAGAGTGCCTATTGCTGGAAAAAGAATCAAGATTTTCAAGAAAAGAGATGATGAAGATTATGCATTGGAAGAATTTGCAAGAGAAGAGCAACGAGAAGAAACTCCAATGGAAGAGAGAGATGATATGACGAATAATCTTGTTGATATACCGGAAATGCATAATGAAGAGATTGATCTGTTTGTGGATCTTGATGATAACGATCATGGGTAGTTGACCCATTCGGAGGATGCGCACGATTAGAGGGGGTGGATATCGTATTGCTGCGCATTCGAGGTGTGAAAACCACCCAAAAGTTGTGTGTGTGGGATTTGATACTTTGTACATATTTAGTTGTTGTGTTTATACTTTTGTTCTGCGTGGGTAATAAAGTGAAGAAGGGTTTGGAGCAAGAGGAACTTAACTATAATGCTCTAATTGGCATGCCTTGCCAAGTGGTCAGTCAACCTAGACGAGGAGGTTTTGATCAACAGTTCACAGGAGTTTATGCTCAATGGAGAATCAGGGTGATAAGTATGAGTATCAGTGGGAAGCCCCAATTGTGGAAATGTTGCACACGAGTTTGATAAAGGAACATGTACACACAATGTGTATACTCTGCAGGATTTGCCATCACTGAGGAAGTTGCATGTGCTTTGCAATGTTGCGGACAGAATCCCTAATTTGTCGGTGTCAATCCTGGTGCTAGGGAAGGGAAAAGAGAAATTGTTCCCTAATTCTGGGAATGACCGTAATGTGTCTATGAACAAAAGGGAAATCAGGGGCAATCATAATGATAGGCGAAACATAGACAGCAATGGGAAAAAAAAAGAACACTATTTTCAGATATTGTGTTCGCAAGAATAGAGGGGGGAGAAAAAGCAAGGAAAAAATAGGCGAAAAGAGGAGGAATCATCGAATTCTGTATGCGGGCCGCTAATGTTGGATTTTAGTAATGGTGAAGAGGACGATAGACATTGCGATCTCTTGGGGGACAGACACCAGTGTTTGAATCGAGTGCCATGAAATTACAGAATTCCGTTACGATGGCCTGCCTCTAAAAATGCTCTGGGAAAACGGAAGAGGATGTCGTTGATTGGGGAGGAAGCTTGGGCTGCACAGGCTGATAGGTATGCAAAATTGAGACTGCTCGAGTTGATTCTATGAAAGCAGAGAATGGACCTGCAGGAGCTGCTGCAATAGAGTTACCAGCTCTATCGTCCCTCCCTAAGATTGCTCCATCTGAGCATAATCTCAGGTATGCTAGTGTATTTGGCAACTTTCGAAAGCTAATTGAGGAGAAAAAACTGGGAGGACTGGAGGAATCTGTCAAACAGGGACCATTTGGTGGTTGCAACGAGGGGAGGCTTTGTTGTGCAACTTGATAATTCCAGGGGAATGCCATATTGGATGAGGGAAAAGCTCCGTTGGCAGAATGGTTCAGAGGGCTCTGCGAACTGGGATTTTGGGGAAGTCCTTTTGGCTACCTTGAGTCTTACGTTGGCATATCAATTTCAATTTCGTTATGTTACGCACGGTTAGCTTTGGCTTGGATTATCATTGGACTAGCATATCTGAACCATCAACAGTCAATCGGGAGGAGCATAGCAAAATCTGTGGGTTTTGCAATTCTGAAGTTCCGTGCTATTTGACCAGCTCTTCTTTTCTGCTACTCATCACATGAGGCTGCTCTGGAAGTGTATATTATGGAAGCACTGGACAAAAAGTTGTGGTCAAGTTGTTACAGAGCAAATATCAACGTCTGCAGAGTGAATTTCAGATCATGGGATCTACATGACAATAATTTGCAGGGAATCATCCCCTCATCTTTTGTGAATCTCCCAAACCTCCTCAAACTGGACTTGCAAAATAATAATCTCGTGGGAAGTTTTCTTAATAAGAGCTATGCCTTGTATCCATTCTCTTTTCCCTTCTTATTATCCTGGAACATAAACTGAATTCACAGTCAAATGCAATTCTGACATTGCATGTCTTGCCAGAACATACACGTTCACCCAAGTATACATCTGGAAGTCCATGGCTGCTCGAGAGATGAATAAAGATCTTTAACTTCAATTAAAGCAAGCAAAAGAAGACTTGGTCTACAAATTTGGAGCATAAGCTTGAATCATGCCAACAGAAACTGAATTCTGTCTGAAAGGAAAAATTAAAGAACAAGGTACTTTAGCTTGTCTTTCCCTCCGGTGCTGAATATACTTCAGACAAATACAAGTGTTGCAAGCACCCTTGGAAAGCCTTTCCTTACACAAATATCACTTATCTACCTGTATGACATGCTGAAGCCTAAGCAGAATTTATTGATTGAGTTCTGGAATTGTTGTATGGCTATTAAAAATATATGACTCAGAGTTGAATGCTAGAACCAGTTTGATGATGAGTTTAATCTCTGACATTGGATTATTCATTTGATTGATATTCCATCTTGACATATATCAAGGTCTTCTCAAGACGTGACTTTGCTTTCATGAACCCTTCAACATCTTTGGTGAACCCGACGTGAAAGCGTCGCAAAAATTTCAGGATGGGAGATACTTCAGCATCTATTTCAGCCTCTTCTACAATTCCAGCTGTGTCCTCTACTTCAGCTCCATCAATGACTGCTACGTCAAGTACTTCAACAGATGATCTAAAGCAAATTTTGTAGAATATGTCCATGTATATGTAGCTTCAAAATCAGCAGACACAATTGTATATGCAGTAGCAGCAACAATTGCATCAACAGCAGTTGTCTCAGCAAAGGCAACTCTATTTGGAGTAGGAGAATGCAAATAGCGCGACTAAGGCGATTGAAGCAGTTGAGAATGAGAAGAAGCTATTTGATGGCCGTAATGTTTCAGCATATTTGAAGACATATGAGATCAAGATGGGGTTTTTCGGAGTTCCAGCTGGACTTATGAGTAAGTACTTCCTTCGTCTTGTCACACCCGCCTTGAGGGCAAAAGTGACTGATCTTTTTATTCAAAATTCACATTGGCAAGATTTTAAGAAGGCCCTGAAAGAAGAATATTTCCTTGAGAACTTTGGGGTGGCTACACGGCGGTCATTCCGAGAGTGGGTCTACATGCCAAACAAAGGTCTAGCTGCTTCAGAGTTGATACGAGAATTTGAAGAGAGGTATAGTCAGCTTGATGCTATTGAACAAAGAGCATTGGATGTTGAAAATGTTGAGCTTTTCTTGCAAGCTACAGATCCTGCTCTTCAGGAAGAATTGGAAGAACTTCTTGAGGATCGCACGAAGCCTATGGGACATAAAACGGATTGGCAGGATGCCCAGGATGCAATCTCGACTTCGACCAAGAGGAGGATATGGAAGACCCACCTATAGAATGCTTCTATGACACCGACACCGTCTTCTGCTCCTATGCCTACTTCTATCCCTGTTATTTCTTCTCCTCCTCAGCCAGTTTCTTGGCCTATGCCAGTGCCTACTGTTCCCACTCCACCTATTCCTCCTGTTCCACGACCGATGCTTGCACCTTCTGCTCCAAAACCATTCACTCCATCGGTGCCTACCTCTCTTGATGACATAATCAAAGGCATAATGGATTTGACATTGGAGTCAGTTAAAGCGGAGTTGGTGGGAAAATTCAAAGAGCAGTTTGCTTCAACTGTGCCTACTATTTCTTCTAGTGCTCCTACTGCACCTAGGAGTGCTCCTAGTGCACCTAGGAGAGATCAGAGATGTATTTGGTGTGATAGTACGGACCATCAGCATTGCAGGGATTGTGAATCTTTCCAGGATGCAAGGAGGAAGAATTTGGTATATTGGGGACAAGATGGTAAGATTTGGTTGATTGAAACAGGAGCTCCGCTTGCTACCAACTTTGGTAAAGGCGGAATGAAGAAGTTAGTGGATGACATGGCTGCGCGTACTTCTTATGTGATAGCTAGAGGAGATGCTTCTGCATATAGAGTCCAGATTGAGAAGGGATCAAAGAATCAGTCAGCACTATGGACTTATGCTATGGAGACTGCAAACAAGGGAAAAATTCAGCAAACTGTTTTAACTAGTGCAGGCTCTAGCATCATATCAGAGACAAGTTGGGATTCGCTTGTTGACAGGTACTCTATTTATGCTTATTTGGCTAAGTCTCAGGGAGCAGATGTACTTGTTGAGGAGAAGCGTAAGAGGGATGAAGAAAATCCGAGTGCAGCTAAAAAGACTAGAGGGGGTGAGTTTGTTACTCCACCTACTATAGGACCGTCTTTGAGACCAGGGCCAAAACGACAGATGGAAGATGCTCAAAAGAGAGAAAAGAGGCAAGAGCCTAGAGAGAGAAAGCAGCCAGGGTTTAGATTGATGTCCGATATTGAGACATCTACACACATGAAGAAAATCTTAAATGGCAAGATACTTGGTAGTGAGGTGACTTTCACTATTTCTGAGGTTTTGGGCATCTCGAAAAGAGAGTTTCAAGATCAGTTCCAAGAGGTCCTGAAGAGGAAAAGACATGCATTGCCTACTACTGATACACAGGGAGTTTTGATTGGGGAGTTGGATGAGGATGAGGATGAGGTTATGGTTGAGAATGCTTCTGTTTTTCCGCAGATAGAGAAGAGGGTTCAGCCTATGCACTATGCTGAAACTGATGAACGTGTCTTGATACCGCGTAGTCACTTTTCGCGGAGTCATTGGGCTAGGGAAACTACAGAGACGATGGTAAAGATTGGAGAGAAACAGGTACCTTATGTTGCTTTGGTGGATCATGGTTCAGAGATTAATCTCATGGTACGTGGAGTTTATGAGACTAACAGATGGCCTACGGATGTAGAGCATGGGTGGCGTATGAGAGCCACCAACAATACTGCAGGTGATTTGTATGCTGCCTGTCCCAGTGTCAGGGTTTCTATTGGAGATGTAGAGGAGGATTTCCATTTCTTTGTGCAGGATTCATGCTCTTATCCTATAATTCTTGGACAGCCATTCATCACAGAGATGCGCATGGAAACAAAGGTAATGGATGATGGTTCTGCTTATGCACAGATTCGCAGCAAAGATGGCATGAGAGCAGTTCAGTTTATGACTCTGTGTGTGAACCATGTTAGAAACAGGGATACTCTCAGAGATGCACCTTTGCCCACTGTGAGGGATTCGGGTTTTCATTAGGTACCGCCGTTTCGCGACACGACGGTGGTACAGAGCAGAGGAGATTGGAGTTCTCGCCTCCTGCAGCAGTGTTCTCTCCTCCGGTTTTGTTGGGATTTCAGGAAACACTTCGATGAGCTATCAGAAGATTTCTAGGTTGCCTAGAGCTGCCAGGCAGTACATATGCAAGAAGGAGAAAAATTTGAAAAATGCAGGAATTTTAGAGGATGATGAGCACATAGATGGGATGTATGACAGTGTGATTTGTGCAGATACGATGACAGAGATGGGAAATATGCTAAAAACTGATATGCAGAGTTGTCACAGTAATGTATTAGTGCAATCCCCGGACATGTTTCATGAAATTGCAGATTTTGTGTCACAGATTGAGTCAGAGGCTGAGGTGGCTCAGCAAAAAGTGTTGAGTGCTAAAGAAATTCAGCAAACAGAGTTTCCAGCTGATTATGATCAGCTTACAGAGACACAGAGGGCTGAAAACTTTGAGCCAACAGAGTTTATTGCTGAAATATTTCAGCATCCAGAGTTTAGGGCTGTTTCTATGCAGTCCATAGAGCAGAGGGTTGAGGATATTCAGCCATTGGAGTGTAGAATTGCTGATTTACAGCAAGATTTGAGTAATGCAAAGGATCATAATGAAGCCAGGGTTGACACGAAATACAAGACTGTGGATAAGAAGGTGAAGCCGATAGCTGTATCGCTTCCACCTGACAGTGATCAGCAAATAGAGAGGGCTGCCAAACAGCCAATTTTGAGGAATCCGGAGCATATTGGCCATAAATTTTCAACAGAGACTTTTGCTGAATTGAAAATTGGAAACGGTGATTTCTTGCTACCCATAGAGAAGGAATGTTTTCAGGAGATGCTTGAGCGACATGGAAGGGGATTTGTTTTTTTCCCGCATGAGATTGGATGTGTGAATCCGGATATTGTTGCTCCTATGGTGATTTTTACTATTCCTCATATTTCATGGAATCTCTGACCTATTCCAGTGCCTAAGGCATACTTGCCAAAGCTGATTGATTTATTGAATGAGAAAATCAGGATGGGAATTCTTGAGCCTTCATCTGCACCATACTCAAACAGGTGGTTTACGATTCCAAAGAAGAATGGTACTCTCCGATTTATACAGGACATGCAGCCAATAAACAGAGCTACTATCAGGAATGTTGGTATAGGTCCAGTTGTGGATGAGTTTGTAGAAGCATTTGCTGGACGTGCCATCTATTCTTTAGGTGATTTGTATTCAGGATATGATCAGTTTTAGCTGGCTTTGGAAAGCAGGGACATAACCACCATGAGAACTCCTATTGGGCTTGTCAGGATGTGTACCTTCCCTCAAGGTGCCACTAATTCTGTTGCACATATGATGAATGCCATGCATAAGGTCCTTCGTGATTACACACCTCAGCTTACCATGCCTTTCTTGGATGATGTACCCATTAAGGGGTGTGCAGAAGAAGAGAAGAATGAGAGTCTAAATGAGCAGGGATGCAGATACTTTGTGGCTGACCATATTTCAGCTTGTGAGAAGATTTTGGCCAGGTTAGAAGAAGTGAACTTGACACTTTTTGGGCAAAAATCTATTTTTGGAGTGAATGAGGTTGTCATTGTTGGACATATGTGTGGGTATTATGGCAGGAAACCCTCACCTGATAAGGTGGATGCTATAGGCAAGATTGCGGAGTATTTTTCTACCACTTCAGAGGTACGGAGATTCATTGGAGCTTGTGTGTTTTATATGATTTGGATACCTCATTTTGCACACATAGCAGATTGTTTATATCAATTGCTTTGAAAGGGGCAGAAATTTTATTGGGATGAGAGCCACACTAGAGCCATGCGGAAATTGAAGAAGTTATTGCAGAATGCTCCTACTCTCAGGAAAGCGGATTATAATTGTGGAAGGCCTATTGTATTGACAGTTGACACTAGTCCAATTGGCATAGGTTGGGCTGTGGGTCAAGATGATGTAGATGGAAACATGTATGCTATTCGGTTTGGGGTGAAAGTCCTAAACGAGAGACAGAGAAGATATCCACAAATCAAGAGGGAGTTACTGGGGATTGTTACAACTCTCAAATGTGACAAGGAGTACTTTATTGGAGCTTCAGTTGTGGTAGAGACAGATTGCTTGCCATTCATTGGTATGATTACGAGTTGCTCTACTCCGGATATAGCTATGTTGAGATGGATTGCATACATCAAGTCATTAAATGCAGAATTTAAACAGATAGTAGGGAAGGATAATCCAGTGGCAGATATGCTGTCTAGAGCCAGATATGATGATGAGGAGATGCTATTTGCAGAAGAGGATGATGCATAAATTTCAGCCACTATGGTTGATCATGTTTGCCATGTCTATGATATTGTGGCTTTCATAGAAGAACTCTATGTTGGAGATTGGTTGCATATTGATAAGTACCTTAGTACACTAAGCAAAAGAGATGAATGGACAGATGAAGAGTTCAAGAAGATCAGAAGGAAAGCCTATGGTTATTTTCTCAAGGACGGATTTCTTTGGAAGCATCCGAAGAAAAGAGGCGGATTACCTTTGCGGGTTGTCTACGATAGAGGGACACAGTTACAGGTGATGAGGGAGTTTCATGAGAGTCCTTGGGCTGGTCATAGAGGAGTGTGGGTTACTTATGAGAAAATCAAGGAGAAATATTGGTGGAAAGGCATGTATAGAGATGTTTCTCACTTTTTTGAGACTTGCAGGGACTGCCAGATGTATTCGGTAGTGCGTCATCGAGATGAGCTTCATCCGACCTATCCGCTATGCATTCATTATAAGTGGGTAGTTGATTTGGTTACTATGCCTATGGGTCTATGGCAGATGAGGTATATTGTTTTGGCTAGAGAGGATCTTACCAATCATGTTGAGGGCAGATCTTTGAGAACGAAGACCACTAGTGCAGTGTGTAAGTTCTTATTGGAAGAAATTTTCTGTAGGTATGGCTGCGTGGGTAAGATCACTGCGGATCACGGTGAATTGGATGCAGATGAAGCTAGGGAGTTTTTCTCTCAACTAGGAATCAAGTTGCCTCTAACTACAGCATACAATCCAGAGGGAAATGGGAAGAGTGAAAGAGGGCATCCGCCGATAGTGAAAGCATTAGCCAAAGCATGCAGAGGACGGATTGGAGAATGGCCGAGACTTCTATCATTTGCTTTGTGGGCTGATCGTACGAATCACAGTGTTACCACAGGATATATGCCCGCAGAGTTGATGTATGGTCAGAAACCTGTTATGCCGACTGAGACTTGTACTTTGACTTGGTCAGTTTTACCTTGGTAGGAGGATTTGACGAGAGAGGAGCTCTTAGCTCTTCGGATTCGGCAGTTGGAGAGAAGACCAGAGGATATTCAGCCAGCTATTGACAGGTTGAAGGTTGCTAGACTAAGAAATAAGGACAGGTTTGACAGCAGGCATCGCTTGCGGCCTAGAGCAATAGAAGAGGGAGATTGGGTATTAGTCTTTGATAGCAACCTTGAAAATCAGCATACTGCACTTCGGAAGATGGTGAAAAGATGGTTTGGGCCGTACATAGTCAGACATTTCTTTGATAATGCAACATATGAGTTGATAGAATTGGATGGGACAGTGCTTAGAGTGCCTATTGCTGGAAAAAGAATCAAGATTTTCAAGAAAAGAGATGATGAAGATTATGCATTGGAAGAATTTGCAAAAGAAGAGCAACAAGAAGAAACTCCAATGGAAGAGACATATGATATGACAGATAATCTTGTTGATATACCGGAAATGCATAATGAAGAGATTGATCTATTTGTGGATCTTGATGATAACGATCATGGGTAGTTGGCCCATCCAGAGGATGCGCAGGATTAGAGGGGGTGGATGTTGTATTGCTGCGCATTCGAGGTGTGAAAACCACCCAAAAGTTGTGTGTGTGGGATTTGATACTTTGTACATATTTAGTTGTTGTGTTTATACTTTTGTTCTGCGTGGGTAATAAAGTGAAGAAGGGTTTGGAGCAAGAGGAACTTAACAATAATGCTCTAATTGGCATGCCTTGCCAAGTGGTTAGTCAACCTAGACGAGGAGGTTTTGATCAACAGTTCACAGGAGTTTATGCTCAATGGAGAATCAGGGTGATAAGTATGAGTATCAGTGGGAAGCCCCAATTGTGGAAATGTTGCACACGAGTTTGATAAAGGAACATGTACACACAATGTGTATACTCTGCAGGATTTGCCATCACTGAGGAAGTTGCATGTGCTTTGCAATGTTGCAGACAGAATCCCTAATTTGTCGGTGTCAATCCTGGTGCTAGGGAAGGGAAAAGAGAAATTGTTCCCTAATTCTGGGAATGACCGTAATGTGTCTATGAACAAAAGGCAAATCAAGGGCAATCATAATGATAGGCGAAACATAGACAACAATGGGAAAAAAAAAGAACACTATTTTCAGATATTGTGTTCGCAGGAATAGGGGGGGGAGAAAAAGCAAGGAAAAAACAGGCGAAAAGAGGAGGAATCATCGAATTCTGTATGCGGGCCGCTAATGTTGGATTTTAGTAATGGTGAAGAGGACGATAGACATTGCGATCTCTCGGGGGACAGACACCAGTGTTTGAATCGAGTGCCGCAAAATTATAGAATTCTATTACGATGGCCTACCTCTAAAAATGCTCTGGGAAAACAGAAGAGGATGTCGTTGATTGGGGAGGAAGCTTGGGCTGCACAGGCTGATAGGTATGCAAAATTGAGACTGCTCGAGTTGATTCTGTGAAAGCAGAGAAGGGACCTGCAGGAGCTGCTGCAACAAAGTTACCAGCTCTATCGTCCCTCCCTAAGATTGCTCCATCTGAGCATAATCTCAGGTATGCTGGTGTATTTGGAAACTTTCGAAAGCTAATTGAGGAGAAAAAACTGGGAGGACTGGAGGAATCTGTCAAACAGGGACCATTTGGTGGTTGCAACGAGGGGAGGCTTTGTTGTGCAACCTGATAATTCCAGGGGAATGCCATATTGGATGAGGGAAAAGCTTCGTTGGCGGAATGGTTCAGAGGGCTCTGCGAACTGGGATTTTGGGGAAGTCCTTTTGGCTACCTTGGGTCTTACGTTGGCATATCAATTTCAATTTTGTTATATTAGGCATGGTTAGCTTTGGCTTGGATTATCATTGGACTAGCATATCTGAACCATCAACAGTCAATCGGGAGGAGCATAGCAAAATCTGTGGGTTTTGCAACTCTGAAGTTACGTGCTATTTGACCAGCTCTTCTTTTCTGCTACTCATCACAGGAGGCTACTCTGGAAGTGTATATTACGGAAGCACTGGACAAAAAGTTGTGGTCAAGTTGTTACAGAGCAAATATCAACGTCTGCAGAGTGAATTTCAGATCATGGGATCTACATGACAATAATTTGCAGGGAATCATCCCCTCATCTTTTGTGAATCTCCCAAACCTCCTCAAACTGGACTTGCGAAATAATAATCTCGTGGGAAGTTTTCTTAATAACAGCTATGCCTTGTATCCATTCTCTTTTCCCTTCTTATTATCCTAGAACATAAACTGAATTCACAGTCAAATGCAATTCTGACATTGCATGTCTTGCCAGAACATACATGTTCACCCAAGTATACATCTGGAAGTCCATGGCTGCTCGAGAGATGAATAAAGATCTTTAATTTCAATTAAAGCAAGCAAAAGAAGACTTGGTCTACAACTTTGGAGCATAAGCTTGAATCATGCCAACAGAAACTGAATTCTGTCTGAAAGGAAAAATTGCAGAACAGGGTACTTTAGCATGTCTTTCCCTCCGGTGCTGAATATACTTCAGACAAATACAAGTGTTGCAAGCACCCTTGGAAAGCCTTTCCTTACACAAATATCACTTATCTACCTGTATGACATGCTAAAGCCTAAGCAAAATTTATTGATTGAGTTCTGGAATTGTTGTATGGCTATTAAAAATATATGACTCGGAGTTGAATGCTCTATAGAACCAGTTTGATGATGAGTTTAATCTCTAACATTGGATTATTCATTTGATTGATCTTCCATCTTGACATATATCAAGGTCTTATGAAGACGCGACTTTGCTTTCATAAACCCTTCGACAACGACACCTACCCTGACGGGTTTTCTCAACCAGCTACCTCCCTGGGTGTTGCTACATGGTCATTTCCATGTTGGCTGAACGTTGGAGTGATTCGTGGTACCTCTTGCAGCCGACTCCAACCCTTCTATAGTAGTGAAAATTCCTTCGACCATATGCGAAACGGGCCAAGTTTTTCTAACCCTATCCTTATGATTGCAAGTGTACGTTATGTTTTAAGTGTGGGGATGCCAGAGTCCAGTCGGTTCCCAAGTCCTAGGTTGTGTTGCTGCATCTAACCCTGTCCGTTAAGGTTTTTAGTGTGGGGACAAGTCCTTGCGCGTCTATGATACATACCCCCTACATATGCCTCACTTTACTCATGCATGTATGCCATGACCCGATTTTACCCTGATGGGGTCCCTTCCCCACCCACCCGTCCATGTTCACCCCACCCTTGGGGCCATTCCTTCTCTTTTTCCCTTTATCCCTTGTTGTGATGTTTTTCCATGCTAACGCATCCTCCGTTCACCAAAACCCCCATCCAACCTTACAGCCATGTTCCTCATTTCGAATGGTATACTTTTCCTTTTTACCAACCCTCGTTCTGACAGCCGGTTCTTGAGTTATTACTTTTTGAAGCATTTCCCGTAAATTGGACCATTTTCCATGTGAACGTACCTTTCTTGCTTTGGAACCACACTCTGACATGCCAGCCTTGACCTCCATATTCCCCTTGCCCTTTTTCCTTTTTGCTCCCTGTCTTTCCAATGACCAGTTCCTCTTATCTTAATTTTTGCGCATTCCCCCCGTTATGGTCCCCCCCCCATAGGCAGTTCCATAAGAGCCATCCTGAGACACTATATGCAACGCCAAAGAGCTTCACGGATCAGGGCTACATGGAGTGCCTTAAAGTCACGGCTCTAACTCTCTACAATTTTCTCGACTTGTCTAGCTTCTTCGCCATGGCCTTTATTGCCAGGCCGTTCCTCTTGTAGCTCCCAAGCTTTATGATGTATTGGGTTAGGTACGCGCTCTCCATTTATTGGCCCACTTGGGACAAGTTGCCCTTCCATTGGGCTCGATGATGGCATGACACAGCAGCTTGGTTCCAAGCAGTGGTTGATTGTTTCATGCTCGGAAGTTCTGCTGCACTGGATTGGCTTCCTTTGCCCTTTATCATTGTATTTCGCGAACTACGAGCAAGATTTATTTCCTTCTTCCAAACATCGCAAAGGAATCTTTCTAGATGACCAAGTGCTAGGTCCAAGTGGACCTATCTTTTCTTGAATCCTAGTTTCACCCATTGAGTAGGGCGACCGGATTCTCTTTCAACTTGACAACATTTCCAAACAATTTTTAGGGAATTGCTTCAAAAGACGCCCCCAGAACTGGCTCCCACCGGTCCCTTACCACCACGCTGGACCACAGAACAAATGAACCACAAGAGTTATCATGCAAACACCTCACAACAAAAGTTATTGTTGGACATCTAGTATCCAAGAACATGACCATTTTCTCCTTATCGACTTTGCGATGAGAAGTCCAGTCGAACGCAAGTCATCGTGGACTAAGGGTGCCCAGACGGTTTAGTTGTTAGAAATGCGGGATCTAGATAACCGGAAGCTATGGAGGATGGAAGGAGAAGTGTAGACTCATGATGGAATGGACACTGTTTGTTACACAAGTGAATTAGGTTCCAAGATTGAGACTTGGACTCATAAACACAATCTTGTGTATGTGGACAATGACATTGACACTCTACTGAAATGAAAAGAGTACTATCATTGCATTAAGAAAGGAAGCAAGTACAATGCTTTATAGGAAAGTAGGAAACTGCAGTAGGCACCATTGTGCATATGGGATAATGTACCCTGCATGTCCTTGACCCTGAGACTCCATACAAAGAGGCTGTTTGAGTGTGATTGCTGATTCTCAACACCCCTCCTCAATCACAACTAGGAAAGGCACAAAGTGTGTAGAGGCTGTAATGAGAACCACCTGCAAAGTGTGGGCATACCACAGACATGGCAAAACACCAGAGGCTGTTGCAAAAAAAGCTAAGTGTGGGTACCATAAACATGGTGGACATCCAGAGGCTGTAACAGGGGCCTCACAAAGTGTACAGGGACTGTAATGCCAAGTTACATAAGGAGTTTACAAAGCTTATGGCAGGAAGCATTAGAGCAAGGAAAATACAAGGCTATTAAAACAGTCTATCAGAATTATGAGAGTACAAGGACTGATGAGTCTTGTCCTTCCGATCCTGGTGATCTTCATCTTCTTCTTCCTTTGCTTCATTTTCTTCTTCTTCTTTGACTGCGACTAGATAGGCCTTTTGGGATCTCTTTCTTGCGTGGCAGAACTTCTCGGTGTGTCCGATCCTTTTGCAGAAGTCACAAAAGAGCTGATCTTTCTTGCCTTTGTACCTGTTGCCAACATATAATGCATGCTCATCTCTAGAGGTACTTGGTTCTTCTTTAGTTTTTAGCTTCTTTTCTTCTTCTAACAGTGATGCCTGGATATCAACAAGTTCAGGATTTGGCATGTTGATTAAAGTTGTTGATACGTTATTATATTCAGGAGGCAAGCTCTTAAGTAGAACACCGATGCAAACATCTTCATCCATTTTAATGTTGATTCCTGCAAGTTGGGTTAGGAGTCCTTCCATGTAATTAAGATGTGTGGCAAGTGATGTGCTGGACTTCATTTCAAGCCTGAAGAATTCAATTAGGAGACCATACTTTGATGATTTAGATTGTGCACCGAACAGGGTGTCAAGTCTTTTCCATGTATCCTGTGAGGTCTCACAGTTATCCACGTGATGGATATAACTGTCATCTAGCTCCAATTTGATAATGGCCTAGGCTCTGTCATCATTCTTTTGCCAAGTAGTTGCAAGATCCGCGTCCCGAGGTTTCTTCTCTTTGCCATTTGTGATGGCCCAGAGACCCTTCTTCATCAGGATGAGCTTGATGCGGGTTTGCCAAGTGTGGAATCCAACTCCTTTGAATCGAGCATTTGGCGAGTCTTTGCCCATGTTAGATTTACGGGAACAGTAGCAAATCAACTTCAGACTTTATTAGATTTGAGCAACAGAAGAATTGATTGAGAGACACAAGTGCTAAAAAGCACTAACTGAGTGTCAATGAATACCAAATCTGCAAAAGTCTTTTACTCCAAGTGATCTTCCCCTTCTTGATTTGATGCTGATGTCGTCAGATCTGAGTGACAGTACTTTAACGAACTTCAGAGAGTATTGCTCAGTGATTAAAATCACTGTTGATAACTTCAGTGAGAGAAACAGTGAAAAATGTCAAGATTTTGAAGCTTTTGGCTATGGTGGATTTAGGGTTTCTGAGACAGGGGCCTGGTTTTTTGCTTATTGCAGGAGCTACAGTGCATCATTTTTAAAACTTTTTACATATCTAGGAAGCTTATGTCATGGGCTATCAAAGCCCCATGAAGATTGTGCAGATCGTGGTCAGTATAAGGCGCGCAGGTGCCGCGAATAGATTCGGCGCAGATCTGGACAGCGTGGTCGAATTTCTGCAATGCTGGAGCCAGGGAGCATCAATGTCATTGATTCTTGTGCCAAGATGAAACGCCTTGAGCAGAGGAACAACTCTCCAGAAGAAATCGTGGGCTGAAATGGCCTGGTTGAAGAGTTATGGAAGCTCCAAGCAAGGTAGGTCCTGTCTGGCTATGGCAGACACAGAACAGAGATTTGGGATTTTCACAATGCTGAGCTCCAGATGGTCCAATATCCTGGATTGATGTGATACAGAGAAGCTTTATGAGTTGGGGAATACTTTTCCAGAAGGAAGCTGTAAGAGATTTGACCTGTGGAGTGAGATATAAGCAGTTCAATCTGATAGGGTGCTGCTGGCTATGGCTGCCATGGAAGCTTCAGTGAGAGTAGAGTTGAGAAAAGAAGTCATACACTGACACTGAGCTGGATGGAGGTTCGGAAGAATCAAGAGAGGCTAGACAAGCAATGCCATGCCCAACTGGGCTCTGATACCATGTTAGAAATGCGGGATCTAGAGCATGACATAACCGGAAGCTATGGAGGATGGAAGGAGAAGTGTAGACTCATGATGGAATGGACACTGTTTGTTACACAAGTGAATTAGGTTCCAAGATTGAGACTTGGACTCATAAACACAATCTTGTGTATGTGGACAATGACATTGACACTCTACTGAAATGAAAAGAGTACTATCATTGCATTAAGAAAGGAAGCAAGTACAATGCTTTATAGGAAAGTAGGAAACTGCAGTAGGCACCATTGTGCATATGGGATAATGTACCCTGCATGTCCTTGACCCTGAGACTCCATACAAAGAGGCTGTTTGAGTGTGATTGCTGATTCTCAACATTAGTGGCATTGCTCCAAAGTGTAAGACATGAGTTTTGACTAGCCATGTGGGAATAAGGACGTGCGGATCAACATCACTAGTGCCCCTTAGAAAATTTTCTTCACTTTGCACACAACTTGATAGACAAGCACATAACACCTAATATGCACGGTGTGAGCCCCAGTTCACTGGGCTCACACGCCCTCCCATGCGCAATTTTGAGGGCTCTAAGTTGAGGGTGGCCACATGTACAAAGCCCCGAATTGGTTGTCCATGGGTACGGCCTCAACCCCCAATGTCACATTAACTACTCATTGTTTAGACCTCTTCTACATGCTACCACACCTGTCGTCCTTTTATACATTTTGCATTTTGCATTACTCGACATATATGGCTCTCAAATCTTATGTCTCATTTGTTGGTCTTGTATATAGGGGTTGGTTAATTCGTTAACAAGTGCTGGTAAGGATTTTGGTTGTGGTGATGTCAAGTCCTAAGGGACACCAAAATTTTAAGCTTTATTGTTATTGCCTTTCCTATGATGTGTGGTTCTAGCGATGGTGGCCAAGGGGTGGGTACTTTGTTTGCTATGGTAGTGCAATTAAGCCACATTGATTCTAGTTGGACCCTTCGAATTAGGTTGTAGTGGTTCATAAACTTGCAAGTATATTTTTGCAACACATACAATCTGACTGCATAAGACGATGTATGTGCGTACAATGGGTTTATGCGATTGCACAACCTGTTTGATTACGCATTGATGATGTGACCATGAAGACTTATACTCACAACACGACTTGGCTAGGATTGGATCCTATGCGCATTAGATACGACAACATTGGAAACTTATGGCCCTGCACGCCCTGCTCCCTACACAGCCTTAAACTTCCTTTCTAAGTCGGCGTAAATTACGGACTCACACCAATTAGGGAAGATTATTGTGCACTCTCAATGTTTGCTCAAAATAATTATTACATTCGAAAAAAAAATACAACAACAACACTACCCCCAATCTTTCTTTTTTTTTACTATTATTTTCTTTTTAAAAAAAACAAAAGTAAACTAACAACCAAACCAAAAACCACCAACCAACCACTCATAATCATGCTTTACAACACAACTAGCACACAAAAAAACCAAAAAAAAAAACACAACAAACCAACCAAAAAAAAAACACAAAACACCACTAAAAAAAAAAACCTTTAAAAAAACACAAAAAACCCCAAAATAAATACACCACATTAATTTAAAATTTAAAAAAATAAGAAAAACCCCCAAATAACCCACACCAAACCCATTAAACAAACAAATAAAACTCACACTAAACACACACAACCTAAACACCCACAACCACCCAATCCACCATTTTATTTTATTTTTTTAAAACAAAAAGAAAAAACGAAAAAAAACAATCAACGAATTTTTTTTTAAACCCAACTGTCGACGTCGCGCGGCCTCTTCCCACATTCCTCTGTGCACCCTCCCACGTTCCTCCCTCCACGCTGCGCGGCCGCCTCTCTCTCCACGCTTCCTCCCTTCACCGGCGCCTCTCCTCCCTCCTCCTTCCCCTCCATCGTCCGCCGCCGACTTCTCCCTCCACTTCCACCTTCGCCGCCCACCGCCTCTCCTCTCCCTCCTCCTTCCCCTCCTTCATCATACGCCGCCTTCTCCCTCCCCTTCCACCTTCGCTGCCTGCCACCACCTCTCCTTCTCCCTCCCCCTTCACCGCCGCCTGCCGCCTCCCCTTCTCCTTCCTGCTTCACTGCCGCCCCGTCCTCCTCCTTCTTCTTCTTCATATTTTCTTCTCTCCCCTTCCAACCCTCCCACCTTCCCCCCCTCCTGTCGACCGCCTCCAAACCTCTCCTCTCCCAAACCTGCCTCCAAACCCACCTCCAAACCCCCCCCCCCCCAACCTACCCCTCCCTAACCCCAATTTCCCACCCCCACCCAATTACCCCCCCTAACCCCAGTTACCCACCGCCACCCAGTTACCCCCACCCTAGCTCCCTTTCCCACCCCCACCATAGCCCCCTTTCCCACCACCCCCACCTGCAGCAAACACGCAACCACCCCAATCCCTCAAAAAAATCAACAAAAAACCCCCCACACGTCGGCCCCCTTTCCAACCCGGTGGTACCATGTGCTCGCGTGTTCGTGCATGTCTACGGATGTGCTTGTCATCCTGTTTGTGAGCTACCAACGAGTGTTCACGCACGCACATGCGCGTTCGGCCTTGCTCGTGCGATGGTGCATGCTTAGCCATTTCCATGCAGTTGTTCACACATAGCCTGAGTACTTATTTTTAAATTTCAAAACCCGCTTAAAAACCCGAGAAAACACCTAAAAACCTAAAAATTTCTTTAAAAATCATAAAAATTTCAATTAAAAAATAGCTGAAAAATCATTTATGAAATTAGAAAATTTTCTAGTTTATTTTCTTAGCTAAAATGAAAAAATAAAATTGTAAAAAATTTACAAATATAAAAAATCCTTCAAAATCCATTGAAAATTACACAAAATTCATTAAAAAATCAATAAAAATAAAAAATATTTTCAACTTTTTTTAAAAAAATTCCACCAACTCGTCTGAATATTTCTAGACTATTCCACATGGTTTGCTTTGTCAAATGGTCCAAATATTAATTTAAGGCAAAAATACTAAATTCAATACCTAAATTCATGGAAAAATTATTTTCAATTCTGAAAATAAGCTAAAAAATATTAGATAAATCCAAAAACATTGTTGAAAATTGATGGTCTAGTTTTTATTTATGGTGGATTGCTAAAATCTCACCATCAAAATTTACAATATATTCATGTGTCTCAGTTATTCCATTTTAATCATATTTTTAAAAAACAAACAAACCAACACATAAAATAATACTAAAAAATAAATAATGACCTAAAAATACGAACAATTAAAAAAAATAAAAATTGTGCACTCCAAACAAGTATACTTCCACTAACCTGGCCTTGACGCGTCGTATCATTTTCAGTTCGTGGTTTTTTTTTTCCTTTTTGGATAGTTGCTAACTTGCATCTTGGGAGATTGAGACGTGCGCATTCCATTTCATTGCATACACACATATCCATTTTCATGTACTTTTTTTTCCTTCCTATTTTTTATTTTTTGCTACCCCAAAATTTACAATTAACTCTTAAAATGAATCCTAAACACCAACATGGCATGCGTGCTCGCACCAAACACACATTTTTCTAATAAATTAAAATCAACCCACCATTCACTTTGCACGTACTATGTGCGCTTCAGAGGCACCTTAATTTTAAATAAAAATGAACCATTAGTCACAAAAATGCATGCGCTAAAAAAGAAGAGCGCTTCAGACACATTCAATTTTTAATCAATGAATATGCATTTAGAGACCTGAGTATAGGTATTGAAGTTCGGGATTCGCTAAAACCACAGTTTCACATTAATAAATTGTAACTAAAATTTTAAAAATGAACTGTCGTTTTCTTATTAAGGTTTACAACCTAATAAAATTTCAATCATTGTTAATAATTTATTAAAAAGAACCCTTCACTAAAATTGTTCCCCTCACTACACTTTTTTTCTTTTTATAATAAATCCGCTTCATGGGATGGGTACGTGCAGTCTTTCAAGTTGTTATTGTTTATAGAAGTTCTGGTTATGTCTTAAGAATGTTCTTAAGGTATTATGGTTTGATTGTATGATACGATTACGAGTGTCATTGTGATTGTGTGTGTGTGTGGTGTATGTATATATTCCATCTGAATGGCGCCTCAAGCTCCTTCTCCTGTTCAGTATGTCATATTGATCAGTAGGGATTATTCTTCCCTACTGACTTTTGAGCCTATTGCAAAAGCTGGCCTTGCATCTTTTGTGGCTGATTCACTCTGATTCCAAATTATCCAGCCCCTTGTGATGAGTTTCTCCGTCATACAGTAAAACATCGGGCTTGGTTCATGGTACTTCCATGGTCTTGACACCTAGAGGGTTAGGGAAGACTTTGCCTCTTCCTTACAAAGGAGAACCCTTTGTCACAGCCAAACAATTATTCTCAAATGAGGAGATCCTCAAGCTATTACAGAAGCAGACTAAAGAGGTCCTTGATGTCAAGAAGGTGATTAACACTTCAGGAGTGTCTTTCTCAATGATCACTGATCCTCTCTGGAAGCTAGTCTACCAAATTCTCCAGGACAGATTCATGCCTGCCAAGACACCATCTCACTATTTGTCCAAGGATCTCTTCATAACTTCCATGATGGTTTTAAAAGGGGTTGCCATTGATTGGAGTACTTACCTTCTTACGAAGATGGACCGGCATTTTGTCAAGGTGACTAGAGGGAATGTTACCAATGTACCTATGGTTCATATTTATATGCTTTCTTAACATATTCAGGCCTTAAGAAGGGTGTGCTACCTCCTCCTCCATCTGATCTATTCCCTCCCCCTCCATCTTCAGAAGATTCAGAACCCATTGACATAGAGGATATTGACTCCCCTCCTCCGTTGGTCATTCAGTGAAAGCGCTTAAAGCGCATAACAGAGAAAATTCCACCAGTCATTCCTTCATTATCAGTTCCTGCTACCTTTGGAAGTGACCTCCCTACCTATCTCACATGCAACAATTTATTCATGGCACATCGAGAGGGTTCCTTGGAAATATCAATTCCTTCATTGAACAGCTTAGTGTCAGGGGATGCCATTCCTTTCCTTTGTAACAATTTCTAGAGTTCTATTGAACTCTCAGTGACAACTTGTGTTCAACAGTTATATGTTTCTTTCTATGAAGAATTGATGCAATCCAAAGACCAGATGCATAAGGCAACCACAGAGCTAGCCTCTACTAAAGACACTCTTGTCGATCTATTTAAGCAAATGGAGTAGCAAATACAAATTATTGAGACCCAGCGAGAAAAAATATCTTCTTTGAAAACTTAGTTAGCAAAAGCTCAGTCAAAGGTCACTAGAGTTTCGGAAGAGAAAGAGAAAATGTCTAAAGAAGCTCAAGAGTTTAAGACTCTTTTGGATACAAAACTGTCAACTTTGCAGAGTGCTCACAATATAGTGGAATCCCAAGCTTCCCAGAGTAAATAGTTGAAGGACCAACTGGCACAGTCATGGTCCATCCCTCCAAGTCCTAGTGTCCCCATGATTCCTTCTATATCTCAACAGGGCTTGGCAATTCTCCAAAGACAGGCCACATTATGTCCGTTGTTTCAAGATAAAGTGAAAAGATTGCAGTCCAAGATGGATTAAGTATGGTCTACATTTGAGCAATTTCAGGAGTGTGTTCCTCCCGACCAATCCTTTTTTGTCCACTATCAGATGTAAAAGTTGGCCTTCTATATTAAGCTCTCAACGATGGATCTCCCTCTTCTAGAGGATGGTTGAAGTGGAGCTTGGTCTTTTGATTTGCTGACAGAAGTTGTCAGTATGGTCTTTGAAGATTCTACGACGACGAATACCATGCTGCTGTCTTATATGTATCTACGAGGTGATCTATTAATTTTAGATGATGTCAATCTTGCTTGGTATGTAGGGGATGTGGTCTTGCAAGCTGCCTTATATGTCAACCATTTGGAGTTGAGGATAGATGACATGTTTCAGTGCTATTCTTCTAAAGTGTCTACTTTCCCTGATACTTCATGCATTCAATGATTGATTCTGTAGTCCTAAACTAACGACAGAATACAGCCTCTACTCATGTGCAAAGCACTAACCAATTGAGGGTGGATCTCCTAACTTATCTTTCCAAGAACCATCCATTTGATTCATCCTTCTTTGATGCCTACCATCGACAAATGGCCCTCTGTTCCCTTTATTTTATGGGACCACCCTACCATAGGACGGACCCATCGAGGGTTCTGCCCACCCACTTCCCTCAATAGCTTTAGTTTTCTAATTAGGTCCTACCACATTTATATGTGACACTTAAAGTCAACTTCATTAATTAAGCTTTTTAGGGAACATGGTTCGTTCGCATAACTTATAGCACAAACACGAAAGAAGAGCAAGCAATCTATTGACAAACAAGTTCAAACAAGTTCCTTAACTTATCTTTCTTTGTCTCCCGCTCATACAGGAGAAATTATGTATCCCTTCTGTCCAACAAAAGTATCCCTTCTGCCCTGCAGAAGTAACTAGTCCGAATCACATGGCACCACAATTTCAATCCTTTATCTAGAATAGGATATCCCAACATGCCAATATGTTGGGGGCCACGGAGGTCTTCAACTCCATTCTAGACCTAGCAAAGAGTGTCCACAGCTCCACCTGACCCGCAAGTTGTCTAGGAGCAAAATATCATTCTCGTGGTTGGCCTTTTCACCACTCGGCCTTTGGCCCATGAATTGAGCAGTGCCCTCTTGGGTTAATCCGTGGTGCAATCATGGAGGTGATCCACCCGTGCAATATATCCTTCCTTAATTAAATCCTTTAAGAATCTAGCACAACAAGGCATTCAGCCCTAATATCAATTTCTAGGAAAACATTCCTTTATCCCCATGGAAACTTGTCATCATAGACCCTTGCCATGCATTTATCATAAATCACAATCACTTGGAACAATCATCCAAACAACAGACTAACAACCAGTTGAATGTAAAAGCATTTAGGATGTTGTTTGATCAACCAACAAAAAAACCAATTGTATTCTTATCAAACAATATAATAATAGTTGTAATAATATTTCCATTGCATATCTGCTATTCCCCTTGGGATCAAAGAGCGATTCTATGTAAAATTTACTTAACACTTGTATGCATAATTTTTAATGTCATGATTATGTCATTCATAATCCTTGACCGATTTTTCCTTGTAATTTCTTTATCAACGAACAAGCCATATGCAATTAGGTGCAATTGACTTCCCTTGATGCATGCACTTTGCAAGCTCAATATTTTGAATACGTGAGATGAAATGACCTATACTCATGCATCATAGTATGGGTCCTCACGTATCTCATACGATAATCAAAACAAGCATCTATCAATTTGGAAATACATTACTTACGACCAGTACCGCCATTGGATTGAAACTGATGCCTTCATCTGAAGCTTCGTTGCTGGTTGTAGGATTGCCATCCACATGCAACACTCTTCACTTGGAGGCCATCATCCGCAAGTAGACTCAATAATTAAAGAAGTCAAAATAGATTCAAGATAGGAGAGTGTAAGAGAAGAGGATTAAGTCCAGGATCAAGATAGAGGGAATTAGAGAAGAGGCTTTTGGCTGAGAAGAGGAGCTCTTTGTGAAGGGGGGATCTTGGAAAGATCAGTGATCTAATGCTCAGATCATAAATCTGATGGTTCCATTGGCTCCGAAAGTGAGGTAAAACTCCAAGACACTTGATTAGAAAACTTTCAGTTCACTCCTTCTTTCTCTGTTCGAAGTGTTGTTTTCTACACACAATTTTGCAAATCTCTCTCTTTATTTTTTTATTTTTATAAAATCTCCAAAACTAACTGAAACATCATTTTTCTTTTCTTTTAAATGAGATCCAATTCTAGAAATATCCATATCTTTTTTAGGATAATATCTAAAATATCTAAAATATACTAGTCTTGCCCAAAATATTTTTGGACCATTCAAACTATACACATTAATACTAGTGATTAATATAGCTCATAAGTCTCATTCACGTTGTAACTTCTGTGAACGGTGGCTACGGTCCTTGTTATTAATGTTAGTTAGTTTTTACTTTAGTTAGTAACCTTACTAACTTATTAATTGACTAACTAACTTTTGAACTAACCAACTAACTTTTAATTGAATGGAAATATTACATCTACATTGGAATAGGTGTGAGTACACACCTATATATAAAGAAGGTGTGGATATGGTGGGTTCTCTTAGTGAAGTATCATCCACATATTCTAGATCCATCTTATCCAGTTTCCCTAAATATCTAGACATTGTCTTCCTAGATATTCTCTAAGTACATGTTCATATGAGTACATCCTAATATTATAACACTCTCCCTCTCTAGAAAAAGTTAACAATATATTCTAACATTCTTCTTCCCTTCTCAAAATAAAATAGGATTTTCTTTTGCAGTACAAAGACTTTTTGCCAATCATTTTGGCTACAAGAGAAGTAAGATTACAATGATGACTATAACATGAGACCTTGTCCTTGTTGTTGTAGAAGATATGCATCAATCTTTTCTTGCAATGATTTAAGGGATGTAAGTTGATAATGAAGATCTTTGGGCTTTGGTTGATAGATACCTTGATGAAGAACCAATTGCCATAGTTTGCTTCATGATAGACTTTGGGCTCATCATGTAGATAGATGATGTATTTCAATTGGAGCTTTATAGTTGTGGAGTAAGATAATGGTAAGAGCATTTTTATAGATGGAAATATGATCCCAATGTTACTAGATATGATAGTAAGATAGAGATTGATAAGGTGCTTGTGACATTATCTTTGGGAAGGTTGTTGATAAATATGGAAGTGTAAAATAGCAAGTGATTGATGAGCAATTTCAAGCATATTGTCTTTGAGAGGACTCCAAGAGTTGAGTATCACATCTTCAATAATAGCATACTTAGTGTCAATGTGCTCCTTTTTCCATACAAAGTAGTTTATGCAAATGTGCACAAGTATTTCTTTGTACTTTATCCATTATTTTCCTCTCTTTTGGAAGGCCAAAATAGTTTCCGGATTTGAGAAAGATACAATTTGTAGATGATGATTTGGGTAAGGCAAGAGATAGATTATTTCATGATGATATTGAAAGAAAATTGAAAGAGAGAGTAATTATGATTGTTGATGAGGTTGTTGCCATGTAACATAGAATAATGATTGAGATTTGGGTATACAATTAGAGCAAGATGATTGCAAGATGAAGGTAGGATAGGATAGGATAAAAAGAAATGATGATTTGATAGATTGGGATTGATGGAACATAAATAAATATAGTATGGATGGAATGTGATGGTAGGATAACATAATGTGTAGGGATTCAGGATTGCACATTGAGAAATAGTGACGTGAAAATGAGAAACTCAAGGAGATAGGATTTTTATGTGCACTTGGAAAAATTTTGAGAATCCCAAATGTGTAGTAGGAAGCTAAGAGTTTGTGCAATTGCATTTGTTCAAGAGATAGTGGCACACAGGTGAAGTGGAGTATGTGACCATTAGACTAAGAGGATATTGAGGCCATAGAGAAACTATGAGATAAGGACCATGATGTGATCTTGAGATTGAAGCAGATTTTAGATAAATACTAGATGTTGAGTGAAAAATGTAAGGAAATAGGATAGAACATAGAGATGTAAGAGAAGGAGAAGCAATGTACCTGATGAGGGAGCGACCTTGAAGGTTTTTAGAAATATCCAATAAGAGTTGATGAGGAACAGTAAGCATATCCACATTGTTAACTGATAGAATGACGAGGTTTTTCCATCTTCTTGCCACTAAAGTACCATCAAAATGTGTTGAAGAATACAATTCAATAGAGAGGCCATGGACAATGCCTTCTTGGGCCTCAAGATGCAGAGTACAAAGGGCGTCCCCTTCTTCAATTGTTGTTCCAACTAAGATAAAGTCCTCTATTTTAGGATGCAAAAGGAGAGGCTCACAGGGCTGACAAACATCATAGTATTGAGAGTGATTGGGAGAGATAGAACATGATAGGATGGATGAGTTGAGAGCATGAGAGCACAAAATGGAAGTTTTATTATAGAGAGATGGATGTGAGGGATCTTCATGGGGTAGAGAATTGGGATTTTCCATCAAAGAATTTTCTATATATTCCACTAGTTGACAAGAGAGAGTGAATAATGGACTTAATGAGGATAGAAGGATGGAACATATATCTTGCATGATGTGATTGAAATATCTAGTGACAGAGACTTTTGATAAGGAAGAACATTCAAAGTTTAACAAAAGATGTGATAATAAACATGTGACAAGGGCGAGGTGCTAGGAAACTATTTGAAGCATATGCATATTGGCATAAAGTAATAAGGTAGTCTATGTAAGTGAGGAAAAGATTAGAGATAAGGTTTGTGAATAAGGATCAATAAAAGTGGAGAAAAATGGGAGGTAATGTAAATGCTTGAGATAGATTAGAAATAAGTGAAGTAAATGTGGCATGGATAGCTCAATGTCTCAAGGAAAAGAGGGTGAGGTTGGTTTGAGAAAATATAGAAAATATGTGTGGCTAGGAAAAATATTCTTTGATAATAAGGTTGGGTGAGAATTAAATGGATTGTCCGTGGGAGATCACTTTAATGGGTAATGGATGGATGGACCATAAATGAGTGTGAGAAAGAAGGGGTTTAGACCTTAATATGGCAAAGGACTAAAGGGTTAGGTAGGTAGAGAGAGGAGATAAGATGAGATAAGGATGATAATAATGATAAAGAGGACAAATATCTCTCTCTCTTAAGGAGAGTTGATAATGAAGAAGATAAGAGTAGGTGAAGATGATAAGAATAGATAAGAAGTAGGTGGACATGATAAAATAAGTTTAAGATAATGAGGATAAGGTGCATGTGGATAAGGTTAGTTTACCTTCACGTGGATTCAAATCCTACTAATCAACATACAAAGTAATTGATTTGGATTGCATGCAAGAAATAATATCTAAGGATTAATTGAGTAGATAAAAGCTTGAAGCTACTAACCTAGGCCCTCAGGAGCTTGGTGCGCTTTGATACCATGTAGTGAAAGTGATGGAGAGAGAGAGAGAGAGAGAGAGAGAGAGAGAGAGAGAGAGAGAGAGAGAGAGAGAGAGAGAGAGAGAGAGAGAGAGAGAGAGAGAGAGAGAGAGAGAGAGAGAGAGAATGAGACAATGCTTAGAGAATATCTAGGAAAAAAATATATAGATATTTAAGGAAACTAGATAAGATGTATCTAGAACATGTGGATGATATGTCATCTTTGCATTTTTTTCTTCTTGCATGATTGAGTAACCATGTTGATTTTTGACTTAGGGGGTTCTTTGGTTTTCCCCATGTTGATAGCTGGTGATTGAGTTTGGCTTTAACTTTGCCACTTCTAGGTGTCCTATTGTTGGGTCTCGGGACATTCAGATCTCGAGTGGCCTTCCTATATATTTAAAAAACATTTCTTTATTTGGATGTGATAATATAGAAAGATGTGTGGTCAATAACTAGTGTCTAGGAGAAGAAGCTAAGAGATGTTGCTCTTGCAAGAATATGGCAAAAGAGTGATAACAAAGCCCAAGCAATCATCAAGCTTGAGCTTGATGATAGTTATATCCACCATGTAGACACATGTGTAATATTTCCACGCAATAAAAGTTAGTTGGTTAGTTCGAAAGTGAGTTAGTCAATTAATAAGTTAGTAAGATTACTAACTAAAGACTAACTAAGGTAAAAACTAATTAATGCTAATAGCTAACAATTTTTATTTAAATAAATTATATATATATATATATATATATATATATATATATATAAAATTGAGAGTCATAAATCTGATATTTTTCTCTGATTGACAAGGATCGTAGCCACCCTTCACGAGAAGTTACAATGTGAACGAGACTTATGAGCTATATTAATCACTAGTATTAATGTGTATAGTTTGGATGGTCCAAAAATATTAGATTTTGGGCAAAACTAGCATATTCTAGATATTTTAGATATTATCCTAAAAAGATATGGAGATTTCTAAAACTAAATGTCATTTAAAAGAAAAGACAAGTGATGTTTTAGTTAGTTTTGGAGATTTTATAAAAAGAAAAAAAGATAAAGAGAGTGATTGGTGAAATCGCGCGTGCCACAATTGCAATCTATCAGGTATAGACAACACTTCAAACAGGGAGAGAAAGAAGGAGTGATCTAAAAGCTTTCCAATCAAGTGTCTTGGAGTTTTATCTCCCTTTTGGAGCCAATGGAACCATCATATTTATGAGGTAAGCATAAAATCATTGAGTTTTCCAAGAGTCCCTCCACCAAGAACTCTTGTTCTTAGCTTCATCCCCCTTTCTCTAATTCATTATAAATATGAGTCATGGGGAGGCACAAGGGAGCATAAGGAGACCCCGAGAGGCTGCGAGAGGGAGGTAGAGAGAAGGATACCCCTCCAAGAGATTGAGAGAGAGAGAGAGAGAGAGAGAGAGAGAGAGAGAGAGAGAGAGAGAGAGAGAGAGAGAGAGAGAGAGAGAGAGAGAGAATAGTTACCTTGAGAGGCTGCAAGGGAGAGAGAGTTAGCTCAATTTCCTCTATCTCGATCCTCAACTTAGCCATCTTCTCTTACACTCTCCCATCTTGAATATATTTCGCCTTCTTAATCTCTTGAGTCTGCTTGCGGACGATGGCCTCCAAGTAAAGAATGTCACGTGCGGATGGCAATCCTACAACCAGCAACGAAGCTTTGGGCGAAGGCATCACTATCAATCCAACTGCAGTTCCAATCATAAGTAGTGTATTTCTAAATTGATAGATGCTTGCTTGATTCTCACATGAGATACATTGGGCTCCACACTATGATGTACAAGAATAGGTCATGGGAAGGGATAGGCCTCTTCTTACATATTTGAAAGATGGAGTTCGCAAAGTACATGTATCAAGGGAAGTTAATTGCACTTGTTGATAGAACAATCAGTCAGGGGTTATGAATTTGGCATACAAGTATTAAGTAAATTTTGCATAGAATCACTCTTTGATCCCAAGGGGGAGAGTGAATATGTGATGTAATTATTATCGCGTGTACTCTTGTATTGTTTGGAAAAAATATAATTAGTTTTCTTGGTTGATTGAACAAAACCCTAAATGCTTTTTACAATCAACTAATTGCTGCATTGTGATTTGGATAAATATTCCAAGTGCTTGTGTTTGATGGTAAAATCATGGCAAAGGTTAGTAATGACAAGTAGCCATGAGAAATAAATAAATGTTTCACTAGAAGATTATACTAGCCTGATTGCCTTGACTATGCTTGATTCTTAATTGGATTAATTAAGCAAGGATATTTTGCATGGGTGGATCATCTCCAATATTGCACCACAGATTATCCCAAGAGGTCATTGCTCAATTCATGGGCCGAAGGTCGAGTGGTGAAAAGGCCAAGCATGGAAGTTGTGTCTCACTCCTAGGCCGCTTGGGGTTAGTGGAGCTTTGGACACCCCTTGCCGAGTCCGGAACGGAGTTGTAGACTGACGTGAGCCCAACATCTGGAGGCATTGGAAGATCCTATTCTAGATAAAGGATGGAAATTTTGGTGCCATGTGAATTGGACTGGGTACTTCTGTTGGACAAAACGGATACACAATTCTCCTATATGGGCAGAGACAATGATTACACAGGCGGTCCTTCCTCTGCCTTGGGTAGCGGCTTCCTGTCCACGACCAGTTCCTTGGAAAGGTGCTTGGCGATGTCCTCTTCCAAGCTTGGGATATTGCCTCTTGAAATGTCTTGGCTCGTTGCAGTGGAAACAACGGAAGTTCCAGCCATTGCTTTGGGTAGGGACAAAGTTGTTGACATTATTAGTCCTTGCTTTCTTTCTTTGTCCCTGATTCTGACCTTGAACTCTCTTCATTTGAGGCCTAAATGTTCCTCTGTTCGGGTCATTATAAGACCAAGTTTTATTAGCTCTTGGCCTAACCTGCACTTCCGCAGCTCGAATGAGAGCGTCCTGAAGATCTGATGGGCACATAGATTCAAGACGGGTATTCACTGGTGGATTTAAACCAGCACAAAATTTTGACACCTGTTGTGTCATGTCCATCTGTGGTGCATACTTAAGAAGTGAGACGAATTTTGATGCGCAGATCGGACGCAGATAGCTCACGTGGTGAATCCCGGAAGGTCCCCAAGAACAAAGTACTCTACTTTTTAGCACAAAAACCCATGTAAAAGCAAGCACGACATGAGGCAAGAGATAAATTGGGTTCAATCTCCCCCATGCCTTGTGTGAGCGCTTCACAAAGCATGTATTTAATGTATATTTCCAATCTTCATGCTCAATAATAGCCCAATTACAAAAATATGACAAGCTTTTAGCTTTTGAGTTTGCTTTCTACCAAAAATAGGAAAATAAAGCTAATGGACGGTGCCCATAGAGTCTGGCACGCCCAATCTCAATGTCCAAATAGAAATAACATATCCAGTCGCATAAGCGCATACAAAATAATAATAAATAATCGATGTCTCAATAGACATAACAAAATATAGGCGTGGCGCCTATCAAAATCTAGTCCAAGAATCGAAAACCCGCTAGACTCCAATGCTTTCCTCCGCCACTGCTGCTATCTCTACACATCAACTGAAGCATTCACAATCGTTAGTAAAATAACACAATTAAACCGACAAAAGTGAATACCTAGCAGTCTTCAGCTACATAAATAAATCAACTGGTTAGAAATAAATCCTAACCTTAATTTATTACGAGTGCGCACTCTAAACTCATAAACGTTTATTAATTTAATATGCATTTTGCGGAATCACCCGCTATGGAATCACCCATGTACACACTAAATTAATGAAACGCCCGAAAAGGACAGGCGTCCCCATCAACTTCTCGCACAAAGAATCCTCTTTGTGTATGAGCCCCGGTCATCTAAGTTTACGGAATCCACCATAAAACCTCACGGAATCCACCGTGGAATATGCCTCCTGGCATCATACCCCCGGGGTGGGATAGCAATTGACCTCAATTGCTATTAGCTCAATGTGGAGCTAACAGAGTGGGGAAAGCATTTAAGTCTCTAGCGTGCATCCATTGTGCTTCCTCTACAGGATGGTTCTTAAATTTCACTAGATATCTAGAATACCTTCGGCCAGTTCTAGTGGTCATGTAGTCAGTGTCTATAATGGCTTCTGGTTCAAGTATTTCGGTCTCTTCTTCTAGTAAAGATGGGTTTTCATAGACAGGGTGGATAGGTAATTGTCCTCTAAATGGTCTCAATAAACTAATATGAAATGTATTATGAATTTTCCAATGGGATGGCAGTTCTAACTTGAATGCATTGTCATTAATCTTATGAATGATTCTAAATGGTCCGTAGAATCTAGGAGCTAATTTGACAACTGGATGTCTATCTACACTTTGCAGTCTACGCTTTTCTATTCTAAGCCAAACATAATCATCAACTTTGAAATTCATGGCTTGTCTTTTCTTGTTGGCTTGTTTGGTATATGATTGTTGGGCTTTAGCAATCATATCCTTGACCTCATCAAAAATAGTATTATGCATAACAGCAATATCATCGGCACTTTGTATTCTATTAGACAAAGAGGCAACAGGTGTAGATAATCTATATCCATAAATAACTTCAAAAGGTGCTTTCTTTGTAGATGTGTGCGGTGTATTGTTATATGCAAACTATAATAAGTGTAAATGAGTATCCCATGTCTGAGGTTTAGAGATAGTGTATGCACGTAAAAGATCTAGAATAGTGCTATTTGTGGCTTCTGTTTGTCCATTTGTTTCTGGATGAAATGCAGATGAGAAATCAATCTTTGTGCCTAGATTTGCAAACAGTGTAATCCAAAAATTATTACAAAATCTAGAATCTCTATCTGAAATAATCACTTTCGGCAATCCATGGTTAGTAAAAACAGTTTTCAAAAATAACTGTGCTGCTTGTGATGCTGTTAAAGTTTTCTTACATGCAATGAAATATGCTTGCTTACTAAATCTATCTACAATTGTCCAAATCATGTCATGGTTAGATTTAGTATTTGGTAAGCCAGTAATGAAATCCATAGATATATGTTCCCAAGGTTTAGATGGAATAGATAAAGGCATTAATAATCCATACTGTTTACCATGATGTCTTTTTATTCTTTGACAAATCAAACATTCAGAGACAAAATTAGATACATCTGCATCCATATGCGGCCAATAAAAATCTTCAGTTAACATGCGTAATGTAGAAATGATACCTCTATGACCTTGATATGGGGGATAATGAATTTCATTTAAAACAAAAGATCGGAATGGAATAGTAACACACAGTCTCTTTTCAATGAACATGAATCCATCATTATTTGACAATGAATCAACAGGAATGAAATTATTTTGAACTAATTTTTGCCAATCAGAATGAAAAGTAATATCCTGGTGATATGTGTCTTTCATAGCAATTAAAGAATCAAAAGATATGATAGAAATGTTATGAATTGCAGGTCTTCTACTCAATGCATCAGCAACTACATTTTCTTTTCTAGGTTGGTATTGAATGATAGGATGGAAACTTTGAATGAATGAAGCCCATTTGATATGACGGTCAGAAATTTGGGGTTGGCTAAGTAGATGTCTAATGCTTTGCTGGTCGGTCTTTATCATGAATTCTGAACCCATTAAATAATGCTTCCATTGTTTTAATACTTGTACAACTGCTAAGAGTTCCTTGTCATAAGTGGAATATTTAAGCTCAGAGGGTTTCAGCTTAGAACTAGAATATGCTATTGGATGGTTGTCTTGTATTAGCACGGCTCCTATTCCTGATCCGCTAGCATCGGTCACAACTAGAAAAAATGGTCTGTTAAAGTCAGGTAATTGTAGAACAGGGGCATTGGTTAATGCACGTTTGAGTAAGTCAAAGGATTTCTGCTAATTTTCAGTCCATTGGTAAACAATGCCTTTCTTAAGAAGTTTGGTCAATGGTAAAGCAAGTAACGAGAAATTACGTACAAACTTCCTATAGAAACTAGCAAGACCAAGGAATGAGCGTAATTCATGTACATTTTTAGGAACAGGCCAATGCAATATTGCGTCAATTTTCTTAGGATCAACTTTAATTCCTTCTTTTGATACAATATGACCTAGATATTCTATTTCTATCTTAAAGAATTCACTCTTGTCAGAATTTGCAAACAATTGATTTTCTTTCAGTAATTGAAAAACTAATGATAAATGCTCATAATGCTCTTTTTCACTTTGACTGAACACTAAAATATCATCAAAGAAAACAATCACACAATATTGATATTTTAGAAAAATACGGTTCATCATTCTACTGAAAGTGGCAAGTGCATTAGTTAATCCAAATGGCATAACTAAGAATTCGTAATGGCCAAACTGTGTCCTGAATGCAGTCTTAAATATGTCGGATCTATCAAGCCTCACCTGATGATATCCAGATTTAAGGTCAATTTTACTAAATATAGAAGATCCTTGCAGTTTGTCCATAAGGTCGTCAACTCTAGGTATAGGATACCTATTCTTTACAGTGATCTTGTTTAATGCTCGGTAGTCAATACACATGCGATAAGTATTATTCTTTTTCTTGACTAAGAGCACAGGTGCACCGAATGGAGAACTGCTAGGTCGAATTAAGCGTCTATTTAGTAATTCTTCTACTTGACTCTGGATTTCTTTTTGCTCTATTTGATTGTGCCTATATGGGGCTTTGCAAGGTGGTTGTGTGCCAGGTATTAGGTCAATCTTATGGTCTTCTGGACGTGATGGAGGTAAACCTGGTGGTAGGTCTTCTGCAAAACAGTCCTTAAAATATGCAAGAAATTCCTTATGCTGAGGGTGCATATGAGTTTCTTTTGCGTGCAATTCATTCACCCAAATGAGATATGATTTAGTGTTCTTGCGTAGTGCACGTTTTGCTTGAGTATGCGAAAGCAGTGGAAAAATATGAGATGCATGCATACCAAACAATGTAATAGATTTTCCTTGAAAATTAATATTCATTGTGTGCGTGGAATAATCTATATTGGGATTATGTTGGTGTCTCCATGGCATTCCTAGAATAATGTCGCTAGACTGTAATGGGACAACTAAGAAATTTCTTCTTTCAATATATGGACCAATTTGAATTTCTAAATCTTGAACTTCTTGTGTGCCATTGTACCTAGTGCCTAAAAATGCAGCTTTTATGCGATAGTGCGTAGGTACAGTATGCAGTTTCAATTCCTTTACCAATTTTGCTGAAATAAAGTCATGGGTACTACCATCATCATGCAATATAATTCTTTCTTTTCCATGCACCATACATTTCATAGTTAACAATGAATGTGAAGTAGGCATACCTGGTAAAGTGTCGGGAGTAGTAGTAGGATCATCTTCTTCTTCAGTGAAATCCGGCATATCCTCATGCTCGTCTTCGTCCATAGCTCCAAGGTAGTTGATATGTGCTGATGGCTTCTTTGAATGATAATTTGCTGCAAGATGCCCTGGTTGGTGACACTTGTAGCACACGATGGGCTTGGCTTTGGTCACATTATTTGCAATGGCTGGGAGTCTGGGTATATTTGGATTTGCTTGTTGAGTTGGCTTAGGATTTGGATTGACAGTGGATGGTAATGCAGGTGGTTTAGGCCAATTCTTGCGGAAAGATGGTGATGAGAAACGACCTGGATTAAATCTTCTGAAATTGGAATTGAATTGTTTAGATCCATAATTACCGTTTGCTTGGAATAGCTGTGGTCGTCGATCTCTTCCGCGTAACTTATCTTCAGTGTCGTGTGCTAAGGAGATGGCGTCTTCAAGGGTAGCAGGCTTGAACATGTTCACTTCAGCGTAGTAATATCCAAGAAGTCCAGACATGTACTTCCGCTTGTGTGTCGTCTCTGGTACGT
The DNA here is from genome assembly GCF_053477565.2 of Lygodium microphyllum. Lineage (NCBI taxonomy): Eukaryota > Viridiplantae > Streptophyta > Polypodiopsida > Schizaeales > Lygodiaceae > Lygodium > Lygodium microphyllum. Next base: position 172,824,127 of record NC_141139.1, read on the forward strand.
CTTCAAGCATGCGTAGCTGTAAGAGTGCATTCCAAAAACGCTCTGTATACTGTGGAATAGGCTCACGATCGCGTTGTTGAAGTAAATCCCATTGCTTGATAGCCTTCTCATGAAATTGCGGTGGAAGGAAATTTTGCATGAACTTCTTCTTGAAATCTTCCCATGTAGCAGGACATTCTATGCTCTTGCGGACTACAATCCACCAAAGTGATGCTCTGTCTATCAGATGATTAGTAACACACTTGATTTTATCTTTCTCGGGATAAGTTTCCTCATGGAAATAGTCATCAAACTGGCTAATGAATGATAAAACAGTCTTTCCTTCTCTTATGCCATTGAAAGTGCGAAACTTAAAACTTCGTTTACTTATCTTGGATTCCTTGCGAATGGTTTGTGCTTCAAGAGTGGCGTCGATGGTACGGCGAATCAAATCTTCAGCTTGAGGTTCTTCTTTGTCAGTGGACGCTCCTTGTAGCTTTGTCAATTGCCCTTGCAAGGCTTGCCTAGCTCTTCGCTCTTCTTCCAATTGCAGCATGATAAGATCCAGCTTTTGTTCCATGGTAGGCTCGGGTAGATCGTCTTCAGCCATAGGATCATCCATATGTGGGGTAGTCATCCTGTAAAACTCAACAAACCTTTCTCACTCAAAATCAGTTAGCGGGATGAGCGTAGCTCAAATTTGGGGTTACAAGGCTATGTATTCTTGGGTATTTTCTTCTTCAATTTTCAAAAATTCTGCAATATTTCTGTCTCTGTTTGCTGAAAGTACTTCAACGAACTTGTAGATAAGTAGAACAGCTTGCTGCGAACAACTTTCCAGTTCAGAGTTTTTGCATACGAACAAGTCTTCTATGAGTTTTAAGCACTAGTCAGTTCTGATTTAGTCTGACTTGCAAAGTTGCAGACTTAGCAGACTTGCAGAGTTGTTGACTTGCTGGATTTAAGCCGACTTGCAGAACTTGATTCCAAGTGACTTACTGAACTTGACTTCTGGAGTGCGAGACCCGGAGTATATCGACTTCTCTGCCCTGTATAACTTGCAAAGTATGGAGTGACTTAAGCTTAATGAATTAAGCTTAAGCTTAACAAGCTTAATAGCTTAAGCTTGTTAAGGAGGAAGAAGCGACTGAAAACAGCGTGATCCGTGGAGGACGAGAGGAGGTGTTTGATGACGTCGCGGATTTCTCGGACGTCCTCAGATACCTCGTGGAGAATTTTTGTGGAGCTTCCTTAATTTCCTAAGTCTTTTAAGCTTGAAGACTAAGCTTTTTGAAGCAAAAGATATGGCTTCTTACTGTTTTATCACGACTTGTTCATGGAGATGAGGGAGTGGTCCTCCGCCTGCAGAGATTGGTCCTTCGCGATCTGACAGTGGAAACAGGGGTTCTTGATCGCCAGAAATCTGCCTATATCGACGGTTCGCGACGAGATTGACTGTAGAGGCCGTTTGTTCCTGGAGCTCCGCCTTCGCCCGAGATTGGTAGCGATTGGAAGCCCTTGATCTCTGCTCCGCTCTGATACCACTGGTGCGCAGATCGCACGCAGATAGCTCACGTGGTGAATCCCGGAAGGTCCCCAAGAACAAAGTACTCTACTTTTTAGCACAAAAACCCATGTAAAAGCAAGCACGACATGAGGCAAGAGACAAATTGGGTTCAATCTCCCCCATGCCTTGTGCGAGCGCTTCACAAAGCATGTATTTAATGTATATTTCCAATCTTCATACTCAATAATAGCCCAATTACAAAAATATGACAAGCTTTTAGCTTTTGAGTTTGCTTTCTACCAAAAATAAGAAAATAAAGCTAATGGACGGTGCCCATAGAGTCTGGCACGCCCAATCTCAATGTCCAAATAGAAATAACATATCCAGTCGCATAAGCGCATACAAAATAATAATAAATAATCGATGTCTCAATAGACATAACAAAATATAGGCGTGGCGCCTATCAAAATCTAGTCCAAGAATCGAAAACCCGCTAGACTCCAATGCTTTCCTCCGCCACTGCTGCTATCTCTACACATCAACTGAAGCATTCACAATCGTTAGTAAAATAACACAATTAAACCGACAAAAGTGAATACCTAGCAGTCTTCAGCTACATAAATAAATCAACTGGTTAGAAATAAATCCTAACCTTAATTTATTACGAGTGCGCACTCTAAACTCATAAACGTTTATTAATTTAATATGCATTTTGCGGAATCACCCGCTATGGAATCACCCATGTACACACTAAATTAATGAAACGCCCGAAAAGGACAGGCGTCCCCATCAACTTCTCGCACAAAGAATCCTCTTTGTGTATGAGCCCCGGTCATCTAAGTTTATGGAATCCACCGTAAAACCTCACGGAATCCACCGTGGAATATGCCTCCTGGCATCAAATTTAGAGTAGTATGCGTCAAGAGTGAGTCCCAACAGTTTTAGCTCATAGAACTGATTCATTTTCTACATGCGATATGCAGGTGGTAAGTATCTTCCCTGCACGGCTTTCTTCAGCTTCTCCCAGGTAATGGATCCTTCCGCAATCCCTTGATCTTTGCACCATTGCTTCCACCAAAGCCTGGCTTGGCCGGTGAGCTTCAGCTTGGCGAGCATAGCTTGATTGGCGGGTGTAGTATGAGCTGCTTCAAAGTAATCCTCCATCGATTCAATCTAAATTTTAGCATCTACTTGGACAGACCTGCCTCTCCCGTCAAATTCGGGTGGCTTAATTTGCTTGAGAAGAAACTTCTTCTCTTGGATTATAGTAGTACTTGATGTAGGAGGCGAACTGGGATTTTGTACCTGGGGTTGTGCTTGGATAAAGATTTCTTAACGTTATTACTCGTTAATCGTTATGATTTATATTTCATCTCTATTTCAGCTATCAACCAAGCAATCTAACCACTTAATTTTTTATCAATTCTCGTGTACAATTTGACATTGATAAAAAGAAGTCTTATTGTATTTATATGGGCATAGCCCTTTCGGAATACAACATTTCTTGGGATGATAGGGCAACTGTTTACATTTAGTTTGGGGAGAATAATGTTGTATTACATTTATCTACAGGAACTGGATAATAGTATGGTTTCGGGTCATGGATCTTCAGGAATCGGTAAGTCATCAGAAGATCAGGGTATCCTTTCCTTTGGAACCCATTCTTCTCATAGCGCCCCAACACCTTGATCCTGTCGGCGGGGATTACAGGGGTCACTTCCTCACATACATATGAGTTCAGCTCAACCCTTTGACCTCGAATATGTAAAGTTGAGTTTACGTGAGCCTCCACAAAAATGAACAGCTTCATGATTTTCAAGTCTTTTAACCACTTGATCCTCTTTAGGTTGGTCTGAAGGTATGCAAACCAGTGGGCAGCTATATAGTAGATTCTTGAGGCACCCATCCATCTTCGTTCCATGTACAAAGGCAATGCATTAGAAATACGCTCTAGGATGTTTATCATCCCCACCCATTGTTGATAATCCAAGGAATGAATTGCAGTCATAAACATGACTCGGAACACTAAGAACATGTTCCATGCTTCATAAATCTGCAAGACAGCATTGAAAGTAAGGAAATGTTCGGAACAACAACATTTGCTTTACTTCATCTTATTAAGATATAAAAACAAATCCTTCGTTGGTTTGCTCTGATACCAACTGTAACGTCTCCACCTGTTGTCTTCACGACAAGTCTTAGCAGTTCATCAAAAAGGATGTCTAGAAAGCTCCACCCAGCACTCCCATGGAATGTTACAGGGTTTGCGATCTAGGACTTTTCGCGTCTGCCACGTAGTGAAAGTATTTTGGCTGTTCCCACTTAGGACCGGCCTAAATCAAGGTTTTCCCTATTGGTCATTTCCTAAACGGCAACTAGCGTCGAACCCCAACGAACTACTTTACGCAAAAACGCGAGGTCCGAAGCGGATTCACGCTGCACTTGGTTCAAGGAGAATGGGAAATGAGAGGGATGCAAGGCTCGACCTCTTTGCCATAAGGCATAGTCCCATTCCGTTCCCCTAAAACAACGTAAATCAGGATTATTATAACTTAGACTTCTAGGTCAACGCCCTTACTGTTCGTGTCCTTTGAACGATCTTCTTGCTGCCCATCATGATTGAGAAAAGTTCCCAGCCAACCGGGACCACCCATCCGTAGGACGGACCCATGGACACATCCACCACACTTTCCTCAGGTTGTTTTAGTTATTTAATTACCTACCACATTTATTTGGACATGCATCAATTAGCTTCCTTAATTAGTCCGTTAGGCAATGGTTCCTTTACGTAATCATAGCACTTGACATAGAAAAACAATGTCAAACAAGTTCTTTTTCAATAGCTTATCATATTTATCTTTGAAATACATAAAGTCCAGCCTGTAGGCTTATCCATAATCTTCCCAAAGGCTATCCAACAATCTACAGGGATTACTAATCCAAGATTCTGCCCGTAGACTAGTATGCAGGCCTCGAGATCTAATCCCGAGTCACGTTGGCCTCCTGTGTAGGGCCCAGAAGGCGAGGAATTTACGGCCAGAGCCCCCTCTGGCACCCAAGCGTCCTCCTGCTCCAAGTAGCACTCAACGGAGAGACCTCTCGCGGCGAGTTCGATCCATCTTCTCAGCGCGGTTAACAACCCACTTGGTTAGGGTCAGGCAGGCAGTTGAGAGTAACTGAAGTTGCCTCTCCCTTCAGGCCTTCAACCTGAAGCATTAGATATCTTTTCATCCTTTAATTCTTTGAGCAAACAAAGCAAAACAATACTCTTAAAACTGTTACAAGCACAATCATTTCCATTGGTCGTTATTTTTTGCCAACTACTAAGGAGGGAATCCTTCTTCCCGAATGCATCCAGCACTCGATCCGGGATCAATTGCAACTTGGCAAGATCCCCAAGGGTTTATTTGTTAACCCTATATCATTGGGTTAGGGCCGTACCCTATTAATCCGACTTAATCAATACCTTAAGTTCAAATAGCAGTACATATGTTATTCCAATTTACTGATTGGTCTTTTGCTTCCAAGAAAATATCTAATCCCCGTATCTTGGTCACTTTACCCAAGAAAGGTACTATATCAGGATGATTAGTCATCTTCTTGCAAGATAACTTACGTAAGAATCTGCCAATCTCATTCTGAGGAATTGGCTATTCCCTTGTGATCAAATCACAAGATCATGCGAATCTGCAACTTGTTGCACAAGTGTCGCCTCAAATCTATGCGACTATTTACCCATCAAATGGAGTCTTATAATCACAAAATCATGATTAGATATAACAATCCATTCCTGATTGCATTAGGCCGACATTGTCAGTCCTAGGGTTCCAAGTTCAAACCGAGTTTCATCTTTTTAGCGAGAGATTCTTAGGGTAAAAACCCTAGATCATTTGTCGCAAGTATGTCCTACTGTCCCTACATTCCGTGAATGTGGGCAAGTCTTTAGGGTATAGGAGTTTCAGCTTTGGCAATATGAGCGACTAGGTCACGTCCTCAATGTGTTAAATCCTAGTTAGCTCTTTCGGATATGTTGCATTCAATTAACCCTTCCTAAATGAGTCTCTCGTGGTTTTTAGGTGTTTAGGTTTAAAACAATTTAACTTGTCTATTCTTGAAGATAATTACACTACCATTTTCGTAACCACATGATTCATTGCCTACGTATAAATTGATTTACAAACCCTAACTTTTCGGGTTAAGATCAAAGCATAGGTTAAGTTATAGCATAATTCCAATTGATCATCCTATAACATGCAAACAAGATTCATGCTACTAAGCTTTAGGATTTTATGTTTAAATATGCAGTCTTTTTCTACTTTTATTTCCGAATGAATTTGTCGTATGCTGAACTTACACAACCTTTCGTTGATTTGAGTTTTTAGGCCACTTGCCTAGAGTTAAATCTTCTTCATGCAGCCCTAGCAATTTCTTACGGTTGCTAGTAACTTTCTTTAAGAATCATTTCGAAAAAGATGTTCAATAATGCGATATGCGGTTTATTCCTTCTATGCTTAATCGAAGTGTACTATCATAATTTCGTTTTGTAAAAATGGACATTAATTAATCTAATTTCATTACTTTGCAATGCATAAAAACCACTTGCTCGAAATGCATAGAAATCTTATGCTCACTTTATTTTGTTCGTTTTATTGAAAAATACTAATGACCGAATCCCTCAATTGTGATCTATTAGCCAAAGTATTTTCAATCAAAAAAACATGCTTCCTTATTCCTCAAATGATCCATGCATAATTGAATATTACGATGTTAATCAAATTTAGGAAGAAGAACCTGGACCTATGGTGAAATGTCCACATGGATGTTAGGAGACGATCCTCCTGCGGTTGCACCTTGTGCTTTCTTAGGAGCCATCGCGAATGCGGTCTTTTGGTCTTGGATGCAGAAGATTTATGGGCCTTCTCCTTCACATGTGAAACTTCCTTTGTGATTCGGCCTCCTTGATTAATTTCTCAGTCTTTTGAAACCAGCTTTAGAAGGCTTTATAGGTTTCCTCCTTAAACTCGGACTAGTGGAACCTTGTGGGGAATCCAAAGCGGGGAAGAAGGCCTTAACTCCCGGGTTAAATGAGCTTTTAAAGGGCCTTGGGTGAAATGGAAAAGGGGGGAAAGAGGGTGTCTTGTGAAGGCCATTAGAAAGGGGGTTCTAAGGTACCTCGAGGTTTAAAATGAACCTTTGAGTAAGAACGCGAGGGGGGGAAAAGAAAGGCTTAATGGGATTTTTAAAAACTTGGAGGGGATGCACGGGAAAGGGGTTTTTTTTTGGATCCCGGGGGGTGGGGTTATTAAACCCACATGAAAATGGGTTATAAGGAAGCCCACAAGAAGGGGGGCTTCCAAGGAAGCTCTAGAAGCTTCCTAAGAAGCTTCTAAAGCTTTTGGAAGTACCATGGAAGCCCACGTGGAAGAGAGAAGCGACTGTGGCAACGGCTCGGTTGCTTGCAACCCTTTGGCTCCCCACCTCACAGCTTGGCGTAGTCGACGATCAGAGGTGGCGCTCTCCTGGCTACGGTGGCTTTATGGGGCACCTCCTCTCTCTTCACAACCATACTCTCCTTCACGGGTGCTGTACTACTACTCTCCAGCCAACAGTGTCACCACCCCTCTAGCTCTCCCATGGCACAGGCTTTTATAGGTGAGGGGAGGAGATCCTCCTTGCCCCACGCAACTCAATGCATGGGATTTACCCCCCTCTAGCATCCAGCAAGGATGCTCAATCATCCTTACTATATCCCTCTCCTCCAGCACAACTGTCGGCTAGGGGAGAGAGGGATAATTCAAAAAATTTTGTCTTATTTCTAAAAAAAATATATCCTTTTGGCCTTCTAAGAGGTGGTTTGTATGAAGAGCACGGGTTTTTAATAATCCATAGTTCTAAGTCTCAATTTGGCCTGTGGAGACCATGTGAGTATCATGGGATTTAGAAATATTATCATGGAAATATTACACTAACGGACAGTACCCTTTGAGCACATGCATACCATCTTCTTTGAAGTCTTTCTTTTTCCAAAGGAGACACAAAGACATCAATCATTGCTTGCTTGAACTCCTCCCAAAAGTCAAAACTTTGCCCAATCTTTTGCGTGTAACACCACCAAGTATATTTATTCCATGAATTTTTTTTAAAAATAGGTGGCCCAAAACCATGAAATGAGGGTTTTCCATTTGAAACATGCTCTTGGTTTGGGATGCCATGGGCTGATCTTCGCTCATCATGCCTTCCACCTTCATGAACTTGATTGTTGACTGCATTTCCTTTTTGTGCATTTGAGGGCTGATGATAAAAATTCTTGTAGAAGGGGTCACATCCATGATAATCACTGTCCCATCAAGTGTTGTCATACTCCCCTTCATGTCTATGATTATCCTTTGGACTGCTAAACTAAGGCCTTAGGGTATGAATACCATGAATTTGTGAAGGATGATGGTTGCCCCTGAGATTCCAGATGGCTCTCCCCTTTTAAAGGTGTGCAATATTAGATGAGATTTTTCTTTGTTTGGATGGGAAGGATTACCAACAAAAGGAATCGCATGGGAATCTTCAATATTTTGAGGTTCACTTTGTGGTTTGCTTTCGATTTCCTTTATGGCTGAGATGAGCTCTTAGAATAAGAATTTATTGCTTTGCTGCAATTCAGAGATTCCTTGGTTTACCTTTGCCATCCCTTGCAACAAACCTTTATTCCTATTGGTTAAACCTTCATTCAAAGCCTTCAAATCCTTAGAAAGGCCTTCATTGACATGTACCATCTCTTTTGATAGTATGAGATAATCATTCAATGCATGCTCTTCATGTATGTCGTGTTGTCCTTGATGTGTGCTATGAGAAATCCCAATACTTAATTCTTCATATACTTGATCAACATTATGGGCTTCAGTTGTGTAATTTTGATCCTCTTGGAAGTCTCTGACACCATTATTCAATGCCTCAGTAATAGGGTCATTCTTCTTATTCCTGGCCATTAGGAAACAATGTTGTAATAGTAGACAGTTTGTCACTAAACCCCTCGTTTCTCTTTGAATATGGCACCAATCCCAGTTCTTAATAGCTCTATGAAAATATTATTATATTGGGATATATGATATTTAATAATATCTCATCTTGCAATAAGGTATATGGGTAGAACAAACTCAAACAATGTATTCTAGACAACCTGTTTAGGTGCAATCCACTAGACCCCCTATCAGTAAATTGGCCATAACTTTTGCTCCCAATGTCAGATTTACAAAATTTTTGATTCAAATTGGAGCTTAGGATCCCATCTTTGAATCAAGCTATTAATATCCCAAATCAAATCACGACAAAATTTTCTATAATAGGAACTGTGTACCTGACCAGAAAATTCTTGCAACCTGTTAACACCCTGTGGAAACCCTATTTAACCATGTAGGAATACCCTTAGTAAAGGAAACCTTGTAAACCACTGTAGCAACCAAGAGAGGGTTATGGGGTACCTGTAGGGCTCAAGAAAAACCTATAAATTGGTATATACTTGTTGTTTTATTTGTCAAACACCTATAGGTGTCTTGAAAAATAGAAGATGCTTTGTCCTTCTTCCAATGGTTCACCAACCACTTATGGAACCTTGATTATTGTTGATCAATATTGTACTTGAACTAAACTCTGATAATGGAAATGTACCTACACCTAAATTTGAAAATAGCATGGGCTCCGAGACAAGAGGGGTGTGCAAAGTTCCACCTCAAGCCGGGTTGTACACCCCTTTAGGGTCTTAATCAGGAAGGGAGGGTCACCTCTCTTTTGTCTTCCTGACTTGCCTGGCATCTACTTTTCCTCACGGGAACCAACATGGCAAGTACATTCTAATGGCTAATCAAACAAAGATGCTATGCATTGATCGAAAAATCCTTTGAACTTTTAATGAAATGCAAGTGGGTATTGGGAAATGACTGAATTGAAAAGGCTATGGATAGGGCATTGCCCTTTTGTAGTGACTCACTACTTTTACAATGTTCCCACTTACCATTTTCATCATTATTTCAATCCTATAGCATCAATGCTCAACCATCCAACAAAAAATCCAAGTCAAGTAGGTAGTGAGTAGCATTTATACAATCAATTGAGCTTCAACATTCGAATGGGCAGAAAAGAACTCATCAAACAATCATAATCAGTTCGGGGCTGAATTCTACAGTCTTTCAATAGGAATTAAGAGGTTCTACGACACTTAATCTCTCTTATGAACAATAGGACCAGTTCAACAATTGGATAAAAGAGAGATTAAGCTGAAAGTACTAGAATTACCTCTTTAATGCTGATGGAAAGTAGTGGATGAATCCAATCAATCAACCTTTAGTATAAGATCCCATCAATAGACCAAGATTTAAATCAATAAGACCAATCTTCAAGAAGGATTTGTCCAATATGATTGCTCCCAAGTAATCTTCAGCTCCCGATCAATAAGATTTCTCCAATGCAATCATAAGAAGTCAATGACTTGATAGAAATCCACAATAGCTTGTTGGAGAAGACCCTTTGAGCTTTGATACTTGTAATTTCTCATTAAATTCATGGATTCCATGAATTTTCAGACATTGCCATGTACAAGGGCTGCAAATGCTTTCAAACTTTAAGAATTCCTTCAATGTAAACCAAATTGTTGAAGAATACCTTCAATTGAACCTTCCCGGGGTTGTAGGCAACAAAAGCCCCATGAAATTGAAGAAGATAATCCAAGAATTGGATTCTTGAAGCTTGTTGCTCTATTTTGATTCCATAGACACCACATTTTGAAGCTTCACATCCAAGAAGGCTTCAATGTCGGTCCCTTGAGTGTTGAAAAAGCTCCAGGATACTTGTTAGAGTAAAAGCCCTTTGATTCTTTGAAGAAATTCCAAGAAAATCATTGTTGTCCTGAAATCTGCCATAGCTAGGGTTGTGAAGAAAGCTTCAGGGCTGAATGAGAGTGAAAGATCAAGCAATAGAGTGTAGGTACTTCATGCCAGTGATGCCAATGATCCATCAAATGAAGGAGAAGCTCAGTGATGAAGGAGATTGAGCACCAAAAAAATGGCACAAAGCCAAGAGCTTCTTCTTCTCCACGTGATCATTATCTTGCTGAAGGTCCCTCAAATAGGTAGTCCATTTGTTGCTTAGGGCCTCAAGAATCAACTCCAGTAGGTGGCTTGAAGAGAGATGATCATGGCAAAGAGAAATGAGCAAAGATATCCATGGCAGTTTTTTTTGGTAAGAAGCTTGGAAATAGGAAAGAGAAGCTTGTTCCAAAAAGTAACCACGGTTTAACCTCTCAAAACCCTGTTTAGGCTTCAGTTAAGTCCATGATCCTTCAAAATGGCCCAACATTGACCATGTACCACCAAAATGACCATGAATCTGCCATTGTTTCTTCAGACATTCTTCAAGACCATCAAATTTAGTCACCGTTTACTACAGAGACCTTAACTAGTCACACTTTTAACTAAATCAAATCCTATAACTAATTCTTGTCCTCCAGTTACTCTGTGCCTAAATTGTAACCAAATTCACCATGAAAATGACTCTTCCCATGGATCAAAATCCATGCTCTGATACCAATGTAATAAAGCTAATTCCATAGCAAGCTTTTATACTGAGAATACAAGAAATAGACATAAAATGCCAGGAAGACATAGCCAAGGTGGCTTGGCAAGAAATGGTATTACCAATATTGGTGGAGAATCAAATGATGAGAGGCTGCAGCAAGGTATGCACCCCAAGCTATGGTGGCCAAGAGTATTCACCCTCTTAGATGGTGGGAGGTTGAGATCTCAAACAAGTAATGCTTGTAAAATGACAAAAAGATGCTACACATGTTACACCTCCACCTTTTATACTTACCCTAGACTAAGGCATTTATGCTAGGCATTTATGCTTTATTACACCTTGTGCATGTAGTCCTCTAATATCATCAATGATTAAGAGTTTTCCTTGAATAACATTATGATGGCCACTATGATTGACATACTTCTCATGATAAAATGGTTTTCCATAGTCATGATCACATTCATTTCTACTAGCATAATGCTGATGTCTAGGAAACAATTGATCATCATCATAATATTGACTATGGGATGGTTGATCATCATAGAGGTATTGATTAACATGATACCCATGTTCAATAGCAGAATGCTACTCATATCCAAGATCATGATCATATACATGTTGCTCATATACATGTTGCTGCACATTCATGTGTGATTGTCAATTTGTATGCACATCAAAAGATTTGAAACCATTCTCAAATCCTTGTGGCCTTCCCACATGATTCTCATTCATGGAAGAGTGTCCAAAATGACTTCAAGTGTGTCCTTGCTTTTGGGGCTAACCATAACCATAATGATTGAGATCTTGTTACTGTCCAAAAATATGATGATCATTATTTCTATGCTGCAACTCAATAGAGTTCTCATCACTGTCATATTATATACATGTTGTTGGTCATACCAATGCTCATTGTACTCATAGTCATAATACATCTGCAAATCATAGTCATATTGTTGTCCATAATATCCATGACAAGAAGATTGTGGCTCATAATGTTGTTGATCATGTGATTGATGTCCATACCTTGTGTATTCTTCATAATCTTCATGATAAGCATGCTATTTGTTTTCATAATGTGCTTGTTCCTGCATAGCTGCTCCAAATGCATTAAAAAATGTTGCACATGTTCTAAGAATAAGAGCTCTAAAAAATTTTCATTATCTTATGACGAGATTTATGATGTTGAGATTAAGGTTTTTCAAGTTGAACAATGAAAGGCAAGGGAGGGGCTATTCAGTGCAGAAGTTGTTCATGCCCACCGTGTTTGCTACTCAGAGCTAGAACACAGCCAAGGAGGGCAAATAAACATGTGCCTGTGTTGAACTGTGTTGTGTGGAATTGTGCTATTCATGGTAAACACTAATAGCTCTACAAACAAACAGCCTTAGCAAAGTGCTAGTCCTTATGAAAGACAGAAAGGTCAAATGTGTTTCTTCACCACATGTACAATGTGACCTTTCAAATCTTCCTTATATCTTATTGTAACATATATACTAGTTATGCCTTCTATCTCCAAGGACAAAAATCTTCATCTCTTCTCCTCCCAGCCACTAAATTGATAACATCACCTAGCCTTTTTCCATGGCTTCTATGGCAAATATTTGAAGTTGGAATCAATTCTATCAGCTAAGAAAGATGTAGCCCTTGTGTCTGATTCTTGCATCAGAGATGATACCCCTAAAGAAGATTTAGTTGAAATCTTACTGGTCTACACCACTAGCAATGAAATTAGTTCTATGGAAACGGTAAGTCACTTCCTCAAAGCACCCATTATCAAGCTTCCAAAAGCTTCTCATTCACAAGGCAACACGGGGAACCCTATGCCTTTTGTTGGTGAAACAAAGGTTGAAGTCTCTCTTTGCAGGTACAATCATCATATTTGAATCCAAATATGCCACAGTAGCAATGAATAATATCTCTAATGATCAAGTCTGTCAGATGAAAGTTCTTCCTCCTTGGATGATTATGAAGGAATGAATCTAGCTTTGCTGAAAATCTTGGTGATGTAAAACAAGTAGTCAATACTAAGGAGGACAATTCCTAGCTGGTGGAGCAACTACTGTAAACTTCAAGGGAGTTGAAGTTGCACCAGGAAACTACAATTGCTCAGACTCAACAATTTTCTTCAAAGAATACTAGTTGCAATGGACAAATGAATGTGGACTTTAGGTAAATCTTCATCTAAAAACCAAGACACGGCTACTCCTCTTTTCCCTTCATTGTGTGATGCATCACAGATAAATATTCCCAACTCTTGGACATGTAGAACCTTCATCAACTTGGAAAGAAAATCAATTACTGTAGTAGGGCTTCAAGGAAGTTTTGTATCCCCAGATAAACCAACAATTACTAGTAAAGGAAAACATTGAGGTTTAATACATAGCTCTCTCTAGTATCATCACTTTCAAAACCTCCTCTGAAAAGAACATTCCTCTAATACAAAGATATGGAATTCTATCAATTCCACAAGGCCATTATCTTTAGCAAGGGTAATGGTAGTGTGAAACCTCACCAGGATAACTTGCAAGCATCACAAAGTGAAAATAGGTTTCCATTGAAGTATGTAGATGATCCTTCCGATAAGGAGACTAAGGCCTATTCTATCAGACCCTACATGGTGATTTAGGCTCTGCACAATGCTCCTATTTTAGGCCTTGCCACCAACATACTTGAGATTATGCTTAGATGGAGTAAACTTAGGGAGAGATGATCAAGCTAGTCAATGCTTTAGGATCTATTGTAGTAGCTACTACAAGTCCATTCTCTTCTTTTGCAGACTTGGATTTAGCATCTTCTAGTAGCCATAGATAAGTGCATAAATCTCCTATGTTGGCATCCTCTCTGAAGCTCCTATTTGTTGAAGCATATACTAGAAAACATATTCCATATTTGCTTATATCGGAGTTGATCCATGGTTTGTTTCTTCAAGCTCTTCCACTCCTTGTTTCGTCAACCTTGTAACAAACTCATATGCAAATCATTGTCACTCCCACTAAAGAAAGAAGAGGCTTAGAATGCATGTTTATAAGAAGGAAAGGTAGAAGTCTATGAACCTCACTGATCCTTTGAAAATAGATTGATTAGAGGGTTTGCTGAATTGATATTCTTGTTTCACACTAAGGGTATACAGCTCATCCCTCTAGTTGATTCATTTGTTGAGAGGTAGATTCGGATGGAAAGACACTCAAGTTTACAATGCCTGAAGAGAAAAAAACTTTATGAAGTTCAAATTGAGTAACTTGGGAACTTTCAGTTGTGAATACATGATCAAATGATTTTGTTGAAGGATGCCGAAGCAATAACACAGAATAATCAACTGTTGGCCTATATATATAGAATACATAATAGGACAGAGTGTCAAGATTGTGGGAGAGAAGGAAGGAGTCTCACTTGTAGCTTTCTTGCTTGAACAATGGGGGAATACACACAAAGGTGGAGGCTGAAAACAATTTTTCTCTTCTTAGTTGTGTAAGCCAAAAGAACTCTAGTACAAAGAAATAGAAGAACCCTATATATGGGTCTCAAACCAAACTCAACTAACTAAGGTGGCATACCAACTAAGCCACGAACTAGAGTAGATAAGGATAGCTCTCATCTAGCTATTATTCATAGGCGGTGTACCAACCGCATCTACAGTAGCTAACACGTCGGTGATATAAATGCACAACGGTCACCCTAGCATATCACGAGTGGAGCTCGATATCTCAACACTCCCCCTCGAGCTCAATCCCAATTCCTGCACACCAAGCAGGTCTCTGAACTTGCGCAGCTTCTCTGCGCCCAATGCCTTTGTAAATATGTCAGCTACCTAATCCTCTGTGCTGACATAAACTAGATCAATAAGACCTAGTAAAACCCTCTCCCACACATAGTGATAATGCACCTCAATGTGCTTTATTCTAGCATGATAGATTGGGTTATTTTCCAAGTGTATACTACTCATGTTGTCATAATAAATGACAACTGGCCCATCTGTAGGCTGATGCATATCATAAAGTAGCTTATGCAACCAAGCTACCTCACAGGCAGCCATTGCTGCACCCCTATACTCAACCTCTGTGCTTGACAAGGCAACTATAGGCTGTTTCTTGCTGCTCCAAGTGACTGCAGCACTCCCAAAAGAGAACACATATCCACTGGTAGATCGTCTATCAGAAATACTACCAACCCAATCAGCATCAGTGTATCCATGCAACTGTATCTGAACCCCAGTCTCATAAAGTAGTCCATACTGCGATGTGGACTTCACATACCTGAGTATGCGTCTAGCCGCATCCAAATGCGGTTTCCTTGGAGCCTACATAAACTAACTTACCAATCCAACAGCATAGCTCAAATCTGGCCTGGTAATAGTCATATAAATCAAACTTCCTACTATGCGTCTATACATAGTAGGGTCTTCCAGAAGCTCACCTGCATCTGCGCTCAGCTTCACATTCTGCTCCAAAGGAACTGAAATAGGCTTATAGCTTGTCATCCCATATTTGGACATCATGTCCAATCCATACTTCCTCTGCAAGAGCCGTATCCCACTTGGTGATCTAATCACCTCAATGCCCAAGAAATAACACAGCTCTCCCAAATCCTTCATCTCAAACTTCTGCTTCAATAGCATTTTTACATGAAGGATATCTTCATCACTGTCACCTGTCATAATGAAATCATCAACATAAATGACAAGTAGCATAATACCTTTCTCTATTTTTCTCACATAAAGTGAGAAATCTGCCTTGGAAATCTAAAAGTCACTAGTGACAAGATATTGTCCTATCTTGTCAGACCATGCTCTAGGTGCTTGCTTCAAGTCATACAAGGCTTTCTTCAACCTACAAACAAATGCAGGATGAACAGCAACGCAGATAACTTGGTGGATGTTCCATATAGACCTCTTCTTGCAAATCACCATGCAAGAAGGCATTCTTTACATCCATCTGATGTAAAGACCATCCCTTTGATGTATCCATAGCAATGACTGCTCTTACGGTTGCCATCCTTGCAACCAAACTAAATGTTTCTTCATAATCAATGCCATATGTTTGTGCATACCCCTTGACTACTAATCTTGCCTTGTATCTATTCACAGAACCATCTGCATTGTGTTTCACCTTATAAACCCACTTACAACCAATTGCATTCTTATCTTTAGGCAAAGGTACCAATTCCCATGTAGCATTTTCTTCCAAGGCATCCATTTCTTCATCCATGGCTTTCTCCCATTTTCCTTTTCCCATGGCTTGCTCAAAAGAAGTGGGTTTTGGTTCCTGTATCACTTTGACCATATAGGCATAGTGAATGGCTGTAAATCCATCATATTTTAGCCTATCCACATGATACCTAGCTCTGGTAGACCTGCGCAAAGTAGGTTCACTCCCAGGTGCTCTCAAAACCTCCCTGGTCTTCCTTACTCCAGGTGTAACAATAGATGGAATAACCAACTCATCATCAATGCTCTATTCTGAGCCACTGGATTCACCATCCACATAAGAGTGACCTGCATTCACATCAAACATGGGCTGATCTACCTTCTCTTTTCCTTTTCATGATACCTGCATACCAGTATCTGCATTGCTTTGAGAAGATTCTCTTGATCTCAATCTGCCTATCCATGGTGAAGAATGTGAACCACTGCTAGAGAACGCTCCAGGTCCACTAATATCTTGTGACTGCTATTGTGAATTCTGTGCAACATTACCATTTTGTGCATCTACATTATCAATCACATTTACTGGTTTATACCAGCTACTCATCTCATCAAAAACAACATCTCTGCTCACTGTAAACTTACGAGTAGAAGGGTTATAACATCTATACCCTTTTTGCTTGCAGAGAGTAACCAATAAAGATGCACTTCTCAGCTTTTGGATCCAACTTGGATCTCAACTCATCTGGCACATGAACATAGGCAATGCAACCAAAAATTTTCAAATGAGAAATATCTGGTTTCCTACCAGTATACCTCTCCTCTGGAGTCATGCCATGTATTGTTGCAGTGGGAGTCCTGTTCATTATGTAGACTGCTGTAGCAACTGCCTCATCCCAGTAAAAATCTGGCAGGTCTTTTTCATTGAGCATGGCACGAGATACCTCTCCAATATGCCTGTTTTTTCTTTCTGCAATTTCATTTTGCTGTGGGGTATGACTACATGAATATTGCTGCTTTATGCCATGCTCCTGCAAGAACCTTACAAAATCATTTGAGAGGTACTCTCCCCCTCCATCTAACCTTTATTTGCAGGCCTGTTTCTTTTTCAACCATAGCTTTAAGAGTTTTGAAATGCCCAAAAATTTCACTTTTCTTTTTCATAAAATACACCCAAACTTTTCTGCTATAGTCATCAATAAAAGTGACAAAGTAATGACAGCCTCCAATAGATGCAGCTTTAGTAGTCCACACATTAGAGTGGATTAATTCCAATGGCTTCTTACTCTCTTCAACATGTCTAGGAAATGGTTTCCTTGCCTGTTTTCCAAATTGACAGGCTTCACATACCTTATGCATTTCTGCAACCTTGAATTTAGGCAATCCTACAACAATATTTTGGGCTTGCATTGATTTAAGTCGCTGTACATTAACATGACCAATGCGTTTATGCCAGATATCAATATCTGCAACTACAGCGGTCCCATGTGCAAACATTGCTGCACTCAATTCAAGCACGTCTGCATCCAACGTAAACATTCTGCCCTTCTTCTTTCCTTTTGCTATCAAGTGACCTTTATTTTTCATATCCTCAACAAAGTATCCATGAGAATTGAATCTGACCTGCAAGCCCTGCTCAACCATTTGACCAACGGAAACCAGGTTCTTGGTGATATTCGGGACATGAAATACATCCGACAGGTATTTCTTTTTCCCAGCCTGCATAGACAAAGGAATATTTTCAATCTGCACAATAGAATGTGCAATATCATCACCAGTCTCCACAAATCTTGGTTTTTCCATTTTCCTTGCATCCTGCATCCATTCTGCATGGCCTATCATGTGGTTTGATGCACCTGAGTCAACATACCACACATCGTTGCTTTCTTCTACACTTGTCACAAAATTGGTCATGTGCTGCACCATAAACAAATGCTCATTTCTGTCATCACCCTGTCTACTAGAAGATGCATAATTCCCTTATTGCGAATTTCCATTCATGATGTCATTTTGCTTTTTATAGTAGTCTTTAGCCATATGACCCATTTTACCACAGTAGTAGCATTCAACATTGCTGTTTGCATTTTGGCCTCTTTGCTATCCACCACGACCTCTTTGGCTCCCCCTACCTCTGGAGTTACCACGTCCTCCTCCAAAGAATTGGTTTTCTTGAGTTTGCTGCATATTTTGATTTCTACCACAGCCTCCAGATCGGCCTCCTCTACCTTTGCCTCTACCTCTTCCAGCATTTGAGTAGAAGACAGCTTCTTTTGAAGTTCCTCCTGAAGAAGATGCACCACCATTTCTCTGCTCCTCAGAAATTAGAAGAGCAATCAACTCCTCAAAATCAGGAAATCTTTCACGGATGGAAATCGATGTTCGGAACTGTGCATAATCCTTTCCTAGACCATTCAAGGTCACGGAAACTAAATCATCATCTTCCACTGGCGACCCAATGGAAGCAAGTGCATCTGCAATCTTCTTCACCTTCATGTGGTAGTCATTGATGCTCATACTTTCTCTTTGCACATTGTGCAACTCTTGCTTGAGCTACATTTTCCTGGCTTGCGTATTTGTGCTATATATTTTTGACAAAGTATCCCATGCCTCCTTTGGCGTACTTGCATCTTGAATATACACAATCATAGAGTCTGAAATGCTGATAGATAGCGAGTACATAACTTTCCTGGCTCTCTCATGCCATGCTTTAAATGCCTGCATTTGCTGTTGATTGGGAACATCAGGAAGAACTGGTTCTTCTTCATTTCCTGCAACGAATTCCCAATATCCTTTTCCCATAAGGAAATTCGTCATTCTAAACTTCCATGCTTGGAAGTTGTTCTTGTCAAGCTTTTCAGTGACAATTTGTGAAAGAGAATCAGATGCCATTGCAGAACACTGCAAAGAATTCTGTCACTGCAAAAAATACAGCTTCAGCCTCACAAGGGCAAATCTGCAAAACTGACGAAAGTGGTATTTGACCACACAGTCACTTCCTAGTGACGAATATGCATCAACAGGCAACAAGGATGATTCTGTAACTCCCAATGTCTCTGCGCAGAAGCATACGATACAATTTCTATGGTAACTTTTGACCGACCTGTAGAATAGTGGTCGCACAGCAAAAAATAGGGTCTTTTCCTAAGTGCGTGCAAAAAACTTCCGCCTCCAAAACAGGCCCCGAAATGGCCTCAAATAAAAAAAACAGAGCAACCTAGGGCTAAAGCCCTTTTCCCATAGCATATACTGCCCTCTTGCTACACCACAAAGGGCGTCTCAATCTGAGACAATGCACTCTTGCACTTTCCGGCTGTGCTACCTGCAGAGACTTGCTCCCAAAATAGAAAAATGAAAGCAACACTGGTCCTCTTACCAGAACACCGCGAACTTGGTTTGCTTTCTTGAGCTCCTTACCACAAAAAAGGCTCTAATACCATGTCAAGATTGTGGGAGAGAAGGAAGGAGTCTCACTTGTAGCTTTCTTGCTTGCACAATGGGGGAATACACACAAAGGTGGAGGCTGATAACAGTTTTCCTCTTCTTAGCTGTGTAAGCTAAAAGAACTCTAGTACAAAGAAATAGAAGAACCCTATATATGGGTCTCAAACCAAACTCAACTAACTAAGGTGGCATAATAACTGAGCCACAAACTAGAGTAGATAAGGATAGCTGTCATCTAGCTATTATTCATGGGCAGTGTACCAACCGCATCTGCAGCTAACAAGTCGGTGACATAAATGCACAATGGTCACCCTGGCATATCACAAGTGGAGCTCGATATCTCAACACAGAGAATGCTTGATAGGGTGAATCCCAAATCTCATAACCAAAACTCATAGAAACTCAGAATTAACCACATAGAGATATAGAAATACTAACTTTAGCACTACAAATCAGAGAATAAAAGTAAATCACAGAGAACATGCTACAAATAAAAGAAAGACACAATAGATGATGGCACCAACTGCTAGATCCTCAATATATCCAAATAAATCCATCATACATCAAACATAGACATCCAAGATGATCATATACATGAAAATGATACATAGAAATTCCTCTTCAAGTCACATTTTTTAATTGCCTCAAAACTGCACTTTATGAGGCACTAAACTTCATAAGACAAATAAATACTATCTCACACATAAGACTAACATAACTAAGGTCCAACCATGCTAAGGGTGTAATAAATGATCCATAAATTGTGAGACCATGGCCATGGCTAACACCTGGCACATCCATGACATGAAACCTTGCATGATCCCTAAATTCAAAATCCCTTATCCAGAACTTGACATATCTAATGAGAAAATTTACGCCTTATCCATAGCCTTGCACCATAAAGTAAGCCACAAAGAAAAACTATAACTAGAGCATATCCAATAGGATACTTATAGCCTTCTTCATGGTTGCATAATCCCCTCAAAACTTAAAGGCATCACATAGAGGCATACATATCAAGTATGAAATAAGTATGATGGACAAACAAATAAATAGATATGAGAGTAATACATCAAAGCAACTCATGAGCTAGGAGGCTCATGAGCATCATGGCAGTCCATAATAGACTACTCCTGGTCATGCTGCTCATGTGATCCAAGAGGTGAAATAACCATATCTGTTGGAAGAGAGGGAGAGAAACAGAGTGGAGCAGAAGATGAGCCTCAGCTCATTGTTGTTCTTCTTCCATTATTCTTCCATCATACTCACTGAAAGAGACCTACACACATAGGTATGACTAACCAAGACTAACTGTGGTTAAGTCATTGACTACACCGACTTATTGAATGTCACATATGTGTACAGTTGTATCCAACTAATGTTGGTCACACACATAAAGATAGACTGACTAAAGAGTAGTGGGAGCTTGATATTCTAACACTCCCCTCAAGCTCAAACCATCTGATAAACTCTAAGTAGTTGTTTGAAGTATATGAACTTTTCTTTACAAAGAGACTTGGTAAATATATATGCTACCTCGTCTTCAATCTTCACATGATTCAAGTCCATCTACCCTGTAAGAACTATTTCTCTAATGAAATGGTAGTGAACCTCAATATGTTTGGACCTAGCATGGTAGACAGGATTGCTAGCCAATATAACATTGTTGAGGTTATCAGAATGCAATCTCACTCTGCTTTCCAGATGTATTCCCAAGTCTTTTAGCATTTTCATCAACCAAACTGCTTCGCAAGCCGCTAAGGCAACTCCTCTATACTCAACTTCTATACTAGACAATACAACAATAGGATGTTTCTTACTCTACCAACTGATCATACTGCTGTTGAGATATCGAGCTCCACTCGTGATATGTCAGGGTGACCGTTGTGCATTTATGTCACCGACTTGTCAGTTGCAAATGCGGTTGGTACACCGCCCATGAATAATAGCTACATGATAGCTATCCTTATCTACTCTAGTTCGTGGCTCAGTTAGTATGCCACCTTAGTTAGTCGAGTTTGGTTTGAGACCCATATATAGGGTTCTTCTATTTCTATGTACTAGAGTTCTTTTTGGCTTACACAACTAAGAAGAGGAAAACTGTTTTTAGCCTCCACCCTTGTGTGTATTCCCCCATTGTGCAAGCAAGAAAGCTACAAGTGAGACTCCTTCCTTCTCTCCCACAATCTTGACATGGTATCAGAGCCTTTTTCGTGGTAAGGAGCTCAAGAAAGCAAACCAAGTTCGCGGTGTTCTGGTAAGAGGACCAGTGTTGCTTTCATTTTTCTGTTTTGGGAGCAAGTCTCTACAGGTAGCACAGCCGGAAAGTGCAAGAGTGCATTGTCTCAGATTGAGACGCCCTTTGTGGTGTAGCAAGAGGGCAGTATATGCTGTGGGAAAAGGGCTTTAGCCCTAGGTTGCTCTGTTTTTTTGATTTGAGGCCATTTCGGGGCCTGTTTTGGAGGCGGAAGTTTTCAGCCCACACTTAGAAAAAGACCCTATTTTTTACTGTGCGACCATTGTTCTCCAGGTTGGTCAAAAGTTACCGTAGAAATTGCATCGTATGCTTTTGCGCAGAGACATTGGGAGTTACAGAATCATCCTTGTTGCCTGTTGATGCAAAATCATCAGTAGGAAGTGACTGTGTGGTCAAATACCACTTTCGTTAGTTTTGCAGATTAGCCCTTGTGAGACTGAAGTTGTGTTCTTTGCAGTGACAAAATTTTTTGCAGTGTTCTGTAATGGCGTCTGATTCTCTCTCACAGATTGCCACTGAAAAGCTTGACAAGAACAACTTCAAAGCATGGAAGTTTAGAATGATAAATTTCCTTATGGAAAAAGGATATTGGGAATTTGTTGTAGGAAATGAAGAAGAAGCAGTTCTTCCTGATGTTCTCAATCAACAGCAAATGTAGGCATTTAAAGCATGGCATGAGAGAGCCAGGAAAGTTATGTATTGGCTGTCTATTAGCATTTTAGACTCTATGATTGTGCATATTCAGGATGCAAGTACGCCAAAGGAGGCATGGGATACTTTGTCAAAAATGTATAGCACAAATACACAAGCCAAGAAAATGCAGCTCAAGTAAGAGTTGCATAATGTGCAAAGAGAAAATATGAGCATCAATGACTACCACATGAAGGTGAAGAAGATTGCAGATGCACTTGCTTCCATTGGGTCGCCAGTGGAAGATGATGATTTAGTTTCTGTGACCTTGAATGGTCTAGGAAAGGATTATGCACAGTTCCGAACATCCATTTTTGTCCGTGAAAGATTTCTTGATTTTGAGTAGTTGATTGCTCTTCTAATTTCTGAGGAGCAAAGAAATGGTGGTGCATCTTCTTCAGGAGGAACTTCAAAAGAAGCTGTCTTCTACTCAAATGCTGGAAGAGGTAGAGGCAGAGGTAGAGGAGGCCGATCTGGAGGCCGTGGTAGAAATCAGAATATGCAGCAAACTCAAGAAAACCAGTCCTATGGAGGAGGACGTGGTAACTCTAGAGGCACGGGGAGCCAAAGAGGTCGTGGTGGATGGCAAAGAGGCCAAAATGCAAACAGTAATGTTGAATGCTACTACTGTGGTAAAATGGGTCATATGGCTAAAGACTGCTATAAAAAGCAGAATGACATCATGAATGGAAAACTGCAACAAGGGAACTATGCATCTTCTAGTAGACAGGGTGATGACAGAAATGAGTATTTGTTTATGGTGCAGCACATGAACAATTCTGTGACAAGTGCAGAAGAAAGCAATGATGTATGGTATGTTGACTCAGGTGCATCAAACCACATGACAAGTCATGCAGAATGGATGGAGGATGCAAGGAAAATGGAAAAACCAGGATTTGTGGAGACTGGTGATGATACTGCACATCCTATTGTGTAGATTGGAAAATTTCCTTTGTCTATGCAGGATGGGTAAAAGAAATACCTGTATGTTGTATTTCATGTCCCGAATATCACCAAGAATCTAGTTTCTATTGGTCAAATGGTTGAACAGGGCTTGCAAGTCAGATTTAATTCTCATGGATGCTTTATTGAGGATATGAAAAATAAAGGTTGCTTGATAGCAAAAGGAAATAAGAAGGGCAGAATGTTTACGTTGGATGCAGACATGTCTGAATTGAGTGCATCAATGTTTGCACATGGGACCGGTGTAGTTGCAAATATTGATATCTGGCATAAACGCATTGGTCATGTTAATGTACAACGACTTAAATCAATGCAGGCCCAAAATATTGTTGCAGGATTGCCAAAATTCAAGGTTGCAAAAATGCATAAGGTATGTGAAGCCTGTTAGTTTGGAAAACAGGCAAGGAAACCATTTCCTAGACATGTTCAAGAGAGTAAGAAGCCATTGGAATTAATCCACTCTAATGTGTGGACTACTAAAGCTGTATCTCTTGGAGGCTGTCATTATTTTTTCACTTTTATTGATGACTATAGCAGAAAATTTTGGGTGTATTTTATGAAAAAGAAAAGTGAAGTTTTTGGGCATTTCAAAACTCTTAAAGCTATGGTTGAAAAAGAAATAGGTCTGCAAATAAAATGCCTAAGGTCAGATGGAGGGGGAGAGTACCTCTCAAATGAGTTTGCAAGGTTCCTGTAGGAGCATGGCATAAAGCAACAATATTCATGCAGTCATACCCCACAACAAAATGGAATTGCAGAAAGGAAAAACATGCATATTGGAGAGGTATCTCGTGCCATGCTTAATGAAAAAGACCTTCCAGATTTTTATTGGGCTGAGGCAGTTGCTACAGCAGTCTACATAATGAACAGGACTCCCACTGCAACAATACATGGGATGACTCCAGAGGAGAGGTATACTGGTAGGAAACCAGATATTTCTCATTTGAAGATTTTTTGCTGCATTGCCTATGTACATGTGCCAGATGAGTTGAGATCCAAGTTGGATCCAAAAGCTGAGAAGTGCATCTTTATTAGTTATTCTCTGCAGCAAAAAGGGTATAGATGCTATAACCCTTCTACTCGTAAGTTTACAGTGAGCAGAGATGTTGTTTTTTATGAGATGAGTAGCTGGTATAAACCAGTAAATGTGATTGATGATGTAGATGCACAAAATGGTAATGCTGCACAGAATTCACAGCAACAGTCACAAAATATTAGTGGACCTGGAGCGTCCTCTAGCAGTGGTTCACATTCTTTGCCATGGACATGTAGATTGAGATCAGGAGAATCTTCTCAAAGCAATGCAGATAGTGGTATGCAGGTATTAAGAAAATGAAAAGAGAAGGTAGATCAGCCCATGTTTGATGTGAATGCAGGTCACTCTTATGTGGATGGTGAATCCAGTGGCTCAGAACAGAGCATTGATGATGAGTTGGGTATTCCTTCTATTGTTACACCTGGAGTAAGGAAGACCAGGGATGTTTTGAGAGCAGCTGGGAGTGAACCTACTTTGCACAGGTCAACCAGAGTTAGGTATCCTGTGGATAGGCTGAAATATGATGGATTTACAGCCATTCACTATGCATATATGGTCAAAGTGATACAGGAACCAGAACCCACTTTTTTTGAGCAACCCATGGGAAAAGAAAAATGGGAGAAAGCCATGGATGAAGAAATGGATGCCTTGGAAGCAAATGCTACATGGGAATTGGTACCTTTGCCTAAAGGTAAGAATGCAATTGGTTGTAAGTGGGTTTATAAGGTGAAGCACAATGCAGATGGTTCTGTGAATAGATACAAGGCAAGATTGGTAGTCAAGGGGTATGCACAAACATATGGCATTGATTATGAAGAAACATTCAGTCCGGTTGCAAGGATGGCAACCGTAAGAGCAGTCATTGCTATGGTTGCATCAAAGGAATGGTCTTTACATCAGATGGATGTAAAGAATGCCTTCTTGCATGGTGATTTGCAAGAAGAGGTCTATATGGAGCAGCCACCAGGTTATGTGCATGCTGTTCATCCTGAGTTTGTTTGCAGGTTGAAGAAAGCCTTGTATGGCTTGAAGCAAGCACCTAGAGCATGGTCTGACAAGATAGGACAGTATCTTGTCACTATTGGCTTTCAGATTTCCAAGGCAGATTTCTCACTTTATGTGAGAAAAACAGAGAAAGGTATTATGCTACTTGTCATTTATGTTGATAATTTGATTATGACAGGTGACAGTGATGAAGATATCCTTCATGTGAAAATGCTATTGAAGTAGAAGTTTGAGATGAAGGATTTGGGAGAGCTGCGTTATTTCTTGGGCATTGAGGTGATTAGATCACCAAGTGGGATACAACTCTTGCAGAGGCAGTATGGATTGGACATGCTGTCCAAATATGGGATGACAGGTTGTAAGCCTATTTCAATTCCTTTGGAGCAGAATGTGAAGCTGAGCACAAATGCAGGTGAGCTTTTGGAAGACCCTACTATGTACAGACGCGTAGTAGGAAGCTTGATTTATATGACTATTACCAGGCCAGATTTGAGCTATGATGTTGGATTGGTAAGTCAGTTTATGCAGGCTCCAAGGAAACCGCATTTGGATGCAGCTAGATGCATACTCAGGTATGTGAAGTCCACATTGCAGTATGGACTATTTTATGAGACTGGGGTTCAGATACAGTTGCATGGATACACTGATGCTGATTAGGCTGGTAGCATTTCTAATAGACGATCTACCAGTGGATATGTGTTCTCTTTTGGGAGTGCTGCATTCACTTGGAGCAGCAAGAAACAGCCTACAGTTGCCTTATCCAGCATAGAGGCTGAGTACAGGGGCGCAGCAATGGCTGCATGTGAGGTAGCTTGGTTGCATAAGCTACTTTATGATATGTATCAGCCTACAGATGTGCCAGTTGTCATTTATTGTGACAACATGAGTAGTATACACTTGGAAAATAACCCAGTCTATCATGCTAGAACAAAGCACATTGAGGTGCATTATCACTATGTGCGGGAGAGGGTTTTACTAGGTCTTATTGATCTAGTTTATGTCAGCACAGAGGATCAGGTAGCTGACATATTTACGAAGGCATTGGGCACAGAGGAGCTGCGCAAGTTCAGAGACTTGCTTGGTGTGCAGGAATTGGGATTGAGCTCGAGGGGGAGTATTGAGATATCGAGCTCCACTCGTGATATGCCAGGGTGACCGTTGTGCATTTATGTCACCGACTTGTCAGTTGCAGATGCGGTTGGTACACCGCCCATGAATAATAGCTACATGACAGCTATCCTTATCTACTCTAGTTTGTGGCTCAGTTAGTATGCCACCTTAGTTAGTCGAGTTTGGTTTGAGACCCATATATAGGGTTCTTCTATTTCTATGTACTAGAGTTCTTTTTGGCTTACACAACTAAGAAGAGGAAAACTGTTTTCAACCTCCACCCTTGTGTGTATTCCCCCATTGTGCAAGCAAGAAAGCTACAAGTGAGACTCCTTCCTTCTCTCCCACAATCTTGACAACTGCTACCCAATCCAAATGCATAAGCACTAGTTGACCTCCTGTCATAGACACAACCACCCCAATCAGCATCAATAAACCCTATTAAGTCAAGGGATGTTCCATATGCATAAAACAACCCATAATCTATAGCACCCTTTACATATCTCATGATCCTCTGTCTGCATCTAAATGCGGTTTGTGAGGCTTCTGCATAAACTAACTAATCAACCCCACTGTATAACATAAGTCAGGATGGGTAATAGTCAAGTATATCAAGCTACCCACCATCTGTCGCGATACATGGTCACATTCTCTATGTCATTCCCAACATCAATCTGTAGCTTAACATTCTAATCAAGAGGTGTCTCCATAGGCTTGCATTCAACCATACCATACTTCTATAACATGTCGTGAGCATACTGCTTCTGTGCAACCATATACCTTGAGGCGTAGAGACTACTGTCAAGAATTGCATGGTGGGGGACTTTGCTTGAGCTGTTGCGCCAAACACACACTGTATACACAAGAGGAAGCTCACTCAAGGATACAAGAAGAGAGATGGAGGCCAAAACGTTTTCTTTCTAGTTTTTTCTTCTTCTTCTACACACTATACAATGTACACAAAGTATAGATAAGATACAACAGAAAGGAAAGTGGCCTTCTAAGTTAAACAGTGCATAACTGACTACACTAATTGACTACGTTATATCTTTGCCAGCTGTAGGTAGGTGTAACAAACTAAATATAATAAGTGATAAGTCAATGGCCATGTGAGTATCATAATGACCACCAACTTGCTAAGTGTAGATGTGCGGACTCATGTAGCCAGACGACGGTCCATCATCAATGTCTGCACATGTTGAGCTTGCCATCTCAACAACTACCTCAATCCCAAGAAAATACTTCAGCTTATCAAGGTCTTTGACTTGAAATTTAGCCTATAAACATGATTTAATTTCAGCAATGTCCTCTTCATCATCTCCAATGATGATAAGATCGTCTACATAAACCACTAGAAACACATATCCATGATCTGTCTTCTTCGTGAATAGAGTGTGATCTGCATCACCCAATCGAAATCCATGTTGCTATAAATAACTACTGATCCAAGCATTCCATGCTCTAGATACCTGCTTCATTCCATATAAGGCATTTTTCAGCTTACATACATGTGTAGGAAAGTTCAGGTGAACATAGCATTTAGGTTGCTCCATATATACTTCCTCAATCAAATCACTGTTCAAGAAATCATTCTTGATGTCCATTTTCCATAATTTCCAACCTTTGCATGCTGCCAAAGCAATGACAGTTCTGACTGTTGCCATTTTAGCCACCGGATTGCAATTCTTCTCATAGTTAAGGCCATACTGTTGCACATTCCCTTTTGCAACAAGCTTGGCCTTATAGTGTTCTAACAAACCATCTAACTTGCACTTAACCTTGTACACCCATTTTAGTCAATGGGGACTTTTTCTTCAACAACTCAACCAATTCCCATGTCTCATTTATAGCCATGGCTGCATACTCCTCATCCATGGCAGCACACCACTTATCATTTGTAACTGCATCATCAAACTTTGTAGATTCTTTGTAACCTGTCACACTAGCCATATATGCATAATGGCGGGCTGAATAACCAATGTATGTAAGCCTATTAACTGATTTTTTGACTCTCTCAAATATCCGTAATAGTGGCTCACTCTGAGCTTGCCTCTCATGAGGCGATACATAATGACTCTACCTTGCTCCAGGTGTCATAACAGACGGAATGCCTAACTCACTATCCAAACTGTCACTGTTGGATGACTCATAACCTGCTGTAAGTGGACATGTCACATCCTCAAGCATCTTTTCTTTTCCCTTACCCAATCTCCCCCTCATTGACATATCCGTGTCAGTGGACATAGGAGTACGACTCTGCAATCGTCTTAACCAAGGACTTACTGTAGGTGACCCATCACTTGTAGAACCACTCATAGATGTACTCACTATAGGTGTATTTTCAGCATTATTAGTGTTGGCTGATCCATTAGTAGCCACTGCAACAGGATTACCATACCACGATGCCAGCTCATCAAAAACAGCATCTCTACTAATCAATGTCTCATGTGTAGATGGTACATAACACTTGTAAGCTTTCTGGTCTTGTACATAACCAAGGAACACACTCTTGACAACTTTAGGATCCAATGTCTTCCTCTTTTCATCAGGAACATGCACATATGCAATGCTTCCAAATACCTTCAAGTGTGAAATTTTAGGCTTATGACCATACAACCTCACATATGGAGTTACATCATGAATCCTTGTTGTAGGGGTTTTATTCAGCACATAAACAATAGTCATTGCAGCATAATAACCATTTGGCAAAATCTTCTCATTTAGCATAGCTCTTGCCAATTCCATCAGTATCCTATTTTTCCTTTCTACTACACCATTTTGTTATAGTGTATAGCTGCAAGTTAACTATCTTCTAATCCTATATTTAGAAAGGTACATGTCAAAGTAATTAGAGACATATTCTCCACCTCCATCTAATCTAAGACATGAAATTTTATAGCTCAACTCATTTTTAGCATGCTTCTTGAATTCCTTGAATGCATAAAACACATCATTCTTATGTTTCAGTATGTAAAGCCAAGTGTACCTGCTAAAATCATCAATGAAAGATACATAGTAACGAGCCCCACCAAACAAAGAATTATGAGACACACCCCATACATCTGAATGTACCAATTGTAAGGGTTGTGAGCTATTCCGTACATGTCTCATAAATGGAAAATGTTCTTGCTTTCCAAATTGACATGCATCACATACATGTCCAAAGTCATATTACTTGAACTTAGGCAGTCCAATCACAATCTCCTTCTACTGCATAGATTTTAGCTTTTGCACATTCACATGGTCAATCTACTTATGCCATATCTCAACATCCCGTATAGCACCACCATCATGTGCAAACATGATTGCTTTCAATAACCAGAAAATGACTTCCTAGAATCAATGTCTCCTGCCCAATCTGAGTCACAGTTCCCCACAAGAGAAGTTCCGAAACTGTATGTGATACCATAGTCAAGAGTTTTCTTCAAGTATCTGAGCACCCGCATCCCAGCCTTCCAATGACTCTCATGAGGTTTGTTTGAGAACCTACTCAAAACACCAACAGCAAAACTGATATCTGGTCTGGTGTTACACAAGTAGATCAGATATCTGGTCTGGTGTTACACAAGTAGATCAGATATCTGGTCTGGTGTTACACAAGTAGACTGCCGACCAACCTCCTATACCTCCCAATGTCTACTAGTGCTGATGTATCCTTGACGGATAACTTTGCATTCACCTCCATAGGTGTAGCTATCTCCTTGCACTTGGTCATGCCAAATGCCTTCAAGATCTCCCATGCATACTTCTTCTGAGAGATGAAGATCTTTCCTGGCTCTTGCCAGACTTCAATCCCCAAACAATAGTGCAGCAAGCCCAAGTCTGTCATTTCAAACTCAGAACTCAAAGCCTTTCGAGTTTGGTTGATCATATCTTCATAGTCACCTGTAATAAGAAGGTCGTCCACATATAGGATAATCACTACAGACTTTTTACCATCCCTGTAAACATACAAGTTAGCATCTGAGGCACATCTTTTGAAGTTTAGGTTTAAAAAGAACCTATCTATCCGCTGGTACCATGCTCTGGGGGCTTGTTTCAGCCCATACAATGCCTTCTTCAGTTTACACACTTTGTTCTCAGAATGGGGGGCCTCAAACCCTGGTGACTGAGCCACGTACACCTCCTCCTTGAGGTCACCATTTAAGAACGCTGACTTAACATCCATTTGGTACACTGGCCACTTCTTGTGGGCAGCCACTGTAAGTACCGTGCAAATAGTGGTCATTCTGGCAGTTGGGGCAAATGACTCTTGAAAATCAAACCCTTCAACTTGTGAAAATCCTTGGGCAACCAGTCTAGCTTTGTACTTTTCTAAGGTACCATCAGCCTTGTACTTTACCTTCCAGATCCACTTGGTGCCAATAACCTTCCGCTTTGCTGGTCGATCCACTAGCTCCCAAGTATCATTCTTCATTATGCTGTCATACTCCGCCTGCATAGCAGCCTTCCATGATGGATCTGCAAGTGCTTCTTCTAAGTCAGTTGGCTCCTTTACTTCTCTCATAATCTCAACCATCAAGGCCATATTGACTATGTGAGCAGAAGCCCTCCTTTGCTCCTGTATTCTCTGAGACCTCCTTGGTCCATCTGCCTTCTCCTCAATAGATGGAGGCATAGGATTATTGTGGTCATAGAGCTGCTTCACCCAGCGCGGCAATGGCTTTTCCTGTGGGGTGATG
Organism: Lygodium microphyllum; assembly: GCF_053477565.2. Lineage (NCBI taxonomy): Eukaryota > Viridiplantae > Streptophyta > Polypodiopsida > Schizaeales > Lygodiaceae > Lygodium > Lygodium microphyllum. The sequence goes on from NC_141139.1 coordinate 172,855,498, forward strand.
TCAGGTTGGTGAACTTTTTCCTCATCATCTGAAGATGATGCTTCCTCCTCCTTAAGGATAGGGATAGCTCTCGGGACAAGTTCATAGTGGACTACTTCTTCACTTGATGATAAAGTGGAAGAACTTGCCTTCTCCTCCTCCACTGTATGCGGCTCCTCCTTGAACACCACATCACAGATCGCGATGATCTTCTTTGCCTCTTGGTCATATAATTTGTAAGCCTTCTGCTCATCACTATAACCCAAGAAGATACATTTTTTGCTTTTTGGTTGTAACTTGTTTCTCTTCTCATCTGGAACATGTGCATAACATTCACATCCAAAAATTTTGAAATGTGAGACAGATGGTTTCTTACCAGTGTAAGCCTCATGAGGTGTTTTTCCCTTGAGAGCCTTTGTATAGCTCCGATTTAGAATGTAGACTGCAGTATTAACAGCTTCAGCCCTTTTTTAAAGGAAGGTATACTTCTTTGTTTACGGTTGTGCAACTGCTTCATCCGACATTTAGCTACCTCCTGGTGTAATAAGCTCTACAATTTCAGTTCATCCAGGTAGGCTATGATCGTAAAACGTTCAAAGACTGCATCCTCATTTCCCAAAGAGTGGTTAATTGCAAACCGTATGGTTGGTAACTCGATTTTGAGGGGTAACATACACTCTTCCCCATAAACTAATTTAAATGGAGTATGGCCGGTAGCTCGCTTGAACGTTGTATTGTATGCCCATACTGCCACATACAACTTCCTTTCCTAGTCTCGTTTCTTCTCTGAGACTATTTTTGACAAGATACCCACAAGCTGCTTATTAGTACTTTCAACTTGCCAGTTGGCTTGCGGATTATAGGGGGTTGTTTTGTTGTGCTTGATTTGCCAAGCCTCAATCAGGCTCTTGATCACTTTATTCAAAAAGTGGGTTCCACGGTCCGACACTAGTTCCTTCGGTGGACCGAAATGGTAGATAATCTGCTCTAAGAGGAAATTTGCAGTCTCTTTTGCATTGTCTTGCCTCGTCACCCACGCTTCTGACCATTTTGTAAAATAATCAGCTGCTACTATGAAGTACCTCTTCTGAGTAGTAGACGATAGGGTGATAGGACCCACAAAGTCAATGCCCCACTTCTCAAATGGAAGAATAACCATGATAGGCGTAAGTGGGCATTTCCTATTCTCTCTAGAGTCATGTCTTTGACAAGTATCACATCTCTTAATGCACTCAAAGGAATCTTGGAAGATGGACGGCCACCAATATCTAGCTCTTAAAGCTTTCTGTGATGTCAACCGTCCAACGAAGTGCCCTCCACACGAAGAGTCATGGCACTCTTCCAAGATGAAAGAAACCTCGTCAGGCATCACACATCGGCGATAGATATCATCAACACCCTGCCGATATAATGTTCCTGTGATCAAGGAAAACTTCAAAGCCTGTTGTCTAATTTTTCTCTTTTCTGATTTTGATTAACCAGCTCCAGTCTCTCCCGTTGATAGATAATGCGTAATAGTAGCATACCAAGATGGGATAGAAGCTGTATCAATTTTAAACATTTCTTCAATATCACTTCCTTAAGCCAAAGTCTCTTTCGGCTCCTCGAAATCCACAAGGAATCCCACAATCCCCTGCAACCTCGGTGGCTTACTCTTAATCTCATAATCGAACTCCTGCAAAGTGATTAACCATTTTTCCAGACGATCAAGCGGTTGTAGCTTATTCATAAGCAATCTAAGCCCTTCCGCCTTCATATAGAAAACTACCTTCTCATAGACGATGTAGTGCCTGAATTTTTTAGCCACAAAGGCCATTGCAAGGCACAACTTCTCCATGTAGGTGTAGTTAATTTCTAATATGCCTAATTTTCGACTAGCAAAAGCTATCGGATGATACCATTTTTCCTCCCAGATTTGGGCTAAACAGTAGCTGATACTATGCATGGTGGATACTAAAAATATGTAAAATACCTCACCTCTTTTAGGTGCTTTTAAAACTGGTGCTTTTACTAGCTCTTGTTTCACATCCTGAAAAGCTACCTTACAAGGGTCGCTCCATACAAATAGATAGCTAAAGGATAATAAGTTCGTTAATGGCAACATCCTTTCTGCCAAGGCATTTATAAACCTCCGATAGTACCCTACCGATGACAGAAAGCTATGTACCTCTTTCGGAGTGCGTATGGACTCATAGCAACTATAACCTTGATCTTTTCAGGGTCAATTTGCGATCCCTACTGAACTGACCACATGGCCTAGCAGTAGCCCATAGGGGACTCCAAAGACACACTTCCGTGGGTTAAGAGCGATACAAAATTGTTTGCAACACTCAAAACATTTTCTTAAGATAATCAACATCCTTTCCCTTATAGTGGCTGCCCCCAGGTCATTGAAAAATACTTTCAACTCATCTGGGAAGATGTCACCAAAGGTCTTGTCTCTTGTTTGTTGCCATGATCCAGGTGCATTGCACAAACCAAAGGCCATCACATGGTACGCAAAAGTACCAAAGACAGTAATAAAAGTCATTTTCAACTTGTCCTCTTCTGCAATTGCCATCTGGTTATAACCCACAAAGAAATCCATAAACGAATATATTTCCCTACCCGCTAATTGATCCAAAATCTGGTCAATAAATGGCAACGGGTAGTAATCCTTAACCGTCTGCTTATTCAGCTCTCTAAAATCTACACATAGTCGGATTTGGTTGTTTTTCTTCTTCTTGATGACAACTGGTGAACACCATTCTGTGTGCTGTACAGGGAAGATTAAACCAGCTTTCCGTAACTTTTGTAACTCCTCAAACAGCCCATTCCTCAATTCAAAAGGCATACGCCTTACTTTCTGACGCACAGGACGACTGCCTTCTTTTACAGGAATAATATGAACAGCCAGGCTGGGAGCAATGCCTCTCAGCTCGTCATACTTCCAAGCAAAGATGTCGTGGAATTCTTGAATCAAGGACACATAGTCCTCCCTTTCTGCTGAACTGAGCATGGAACCTAATTTAATTGGTCATGAATCATTCGACGTGCCAAGGTCCAACTCAATGACATCCGCGTCTCTTATCCTATCTTGCGGCTCGCTCGGCTCATTTAGAGTTATCTGATAAATATCCTCTGTAATGGACCCCTCTTTAGATTCATCACTGGATGATGTCTCACCACCACATGGATCATCTATTATTTCTAATTTAGTAGAGGATAAAGGAGCTCTCTCACTCTAAGGAGACTTAGGGTAAGCATTGACTATTACTCGACTAGCACCTCTACCTAGAACCACTCGACTGACGGGTATATCGACTTGACAATCTGTTCGTAAGATCCAAGTCCTACCTAGCAAGACTCGATAGCTAGGACGTCCTGCAAATCTTATCACCCTAAAGTCCAAGAAGCATTCTACTTTTGCGACTGTAACATGGACTTTAGTAACGTAACCTTCTGGTTGCCTTAGACTATCATCAGCCATTCTAAGAAGGGTGGAGACATCTTTTTGGATGCCTAGACCCAAACCTCTCCATCAACTCTGAACTCATGATATTGACGGAGGACCCAATGTCTATAATAGCATGCTCCATTAATATTCCATCCACATATGCTGGAACCCTAGGGCAATTCTTTTCAGCATGATCAAACCAATCTTCCCCTACTCGTGCTATGCCCAAAGGTTCTACAATATACCCAATACGCAGAATCTTCTTGAATTCCTTGTGTACTCCTGGAGATAATTTAATCAACTGTAAGAGGTTTACATCTGGTTTGACTTCGCAGAGAGAACTTGCTAAATCAAAATCATGATAGGTGGCCAAAGCTCTCTTTTCTCGCCAAACCATTCTTTCTTTTGGTCTCAGAACCGGCTTTGGTGCTTCTTTTTTAGCTCTTGCCTTCTTTCTTGGCACTTCCTCATCCTTCTTAGGATCGACTTTTTTGTCAACAGGTCTTAGAGGTCCACCTTCCACGCTAGGATTTAGGAATTGCATCCCCTTATCCCCTTGCTTAGGGTTTTCCTCGACCGGTTTTGCATTATCTTTATCACCCTCTTTAGCCTTTTGGCCTCTTATCACGGCTCGTAGGTTAGAGGTTTCAGCACCATTGACGCGTACAGCCTCGATAAGGCTGACTCCATTGCCTTGTGGCAACTCCTCTATAGTGGCCTTTCCCCTTTACAGTATTTGGCTTGGTCCATCATTTTGCTGGAGCTTACTACCTTGCGCTCTATGATTAACTAGACCTGGTTGTTTACTCCCACTACAACAAAAATGAGGCATAGACGCGCATGTTAGATACACAAAGTCGGGCACGTCTATCATCGCGTCTGTATGCACGTGTAAAAGAGCGTGTAAATAGACATGAATTTTACGTCGATATATCCTCGCAAATAGATGTGAATATAGACACGTTTTCAGACGTGTCACTACAACAAGCAGCAGTTATAGACGCGCACACAGATGCACACTAAAATTTTAAGTTTTTTTGAAAAATATAGATGCAATTGCATGTCTATATTTGCATCTAATTTGCAGATGAAATCGCATCTATGTGCGCATATATAAGCGCGTGTATATGCACATCTATATGCGCATCTATAAGTGCCTTTAACTGTGTGTATATAAGCGCGTCTATAAGCAATTCATGCTCTATATACATGCGCTTATAGACACGCTTATAGACGCGCGCACAGATGCGTACTAAAATTTTTAAAAATTTTGAAAAATATTGCTAGTGTGTCATTCTTTTCAAAGTAGTCCAGGGTAAAGAGAGGAGGAAGCAAGAGGCAAAGAGAAAGGAGAGGGAGGAGAAGGAGTTTGTAGCCTTGTCACCGCCCATCACAACACCGATTCAAGGTGAGTCCTTCTTCTTGTCTCTCTCACTCACTCACTCTCTCTCTCTCTCTCTCTCTCCCTCTCCCTCCCTCCCTCCCTCCCTCCCTCTCTCTTTCTCTCTCTATCTTTGCTTTGAGTTGTATTTTGCTACCTTATTTTTTTGTATGTTTGTTGCGACGAGGAGAATAGCGAAAGAGCAAGGAGATGGAGGAGAAGAAGGAGTTTGTAGTTGTGCCACTGCCCATCACAACAAATATTCAAGGTGAGTCCTTCTTCTCTTCTCTCTCTCTCTCTCTCTCTCTCTCTCTCTCTCTCTCTCTCTCTCTATGTTTACTCTGAGTTGTATTTTGATTCCTTCTTAGCTTTGGGTATGTTAGTTGTTGCTTTCTTTTCCTAGTTTTATTTTGTGCTTCACTGCTAATTCGCGTCTACAAGCGCGTCTGATATACAGAGTAAACGCTCTCGTAGACGCGCAAGTGTTGAAGATCCATAAAAAATCCTAGGTTTTTTTGAGTTTTGTGGACCTGGCACGTGTAAGAGTGTGTCTGATCCACAGAGTAGACGCACCTATAGACGCGCTCGCATTAAACAACCACATCTCCTTTGAGGTTTTTTTTTCATACGCTGTTTTCCATGTCTATATTTGCATCTTATTTGCAGGTGAAATCGCATCTAAGTGCACATGTATATGCGCATGTATGTGCGCATGTATATGCCTCTGTATATGCACGTGTATATGCGCATCTATATACGCATCTATAAGTGCGTCTATAGGAGCATCTATATTCGGGTGTATATTTGCGTCTATATGCGTGTGTAGTTTTCACTACAAGCGCGCTTGTAAACACAAAATTTTAGACGCGCTAGTAGACGCGGTAATAAACGCGCCCGGCATTTTTAAACACAATTCAAATATTGTGTCTACAAGCGCGCCTATGGAGCCTTTTTGTTGTAGTGTCCCTTGTTCGAGAGAACTAATCTTACTCCAATAGGTAGCGGCTAAGTGGCCCGACTTCCCGCAAATATCACATTTAACATTTGGACAGTTTCTAGGGAAATGTTGTCCGCCACACCACTTACAGCTGAATCTTGAGGGACCACCCTCTTCAGGGTGTCGACTCCCTATCAGATTTTATTACTTCTTTAGGAAATTGACGTCAACAGCTATTTGCCGATATTGTTCAGAAATCATGTCGGTGTAGTGCTTCATCATATCCTTAACTTCGCCAAGGACATTAGAGGCACTCGACTCATAGCCTTGATCATCTATCCGCTGTTCCATTGGCCTAACAATTTGATTCGTCATTGGTTGTTGACTCACAGGAACACCATTAGGGTTCGAAGCTTGACCTCCAACATTTGGTGGAGCCAACTGACTAGCCATAGGCATAGTCACACTAGGAGGAGCTGGCAACAAAGGTACATTTTGAACCATGCTTCCTCTCCCATTAGGGTTATTCATATGCATCCCTTGACTTCCATTCATCAATGCTAAATTGCCTCCAGGTACTAGACCCACATTAAGATTTATTCGAGAGGAGTAGGCCATTTGTAATTGTGACTCTACTCCGTCTGCCCGCGTGATGGTAGTGTCTATATCAGCCAAAGCCACATTGCTCAATTGTACCTGAATATTGAAATCCAATCCATGCAAAAATTATTGCAATTGGGCAGCTGGCAGAATGGGAATGTAAGTTTGTAACTTACGAAATACTTCCTTAAGCTTCTTGGCATAGGCTTTCACATTCTCATGGGGGTCTTGGCATGTTACATTCAAAACACGCAAGTAGTATTGGCCACCTCTTTCACGGGCATATTCCCATCGAAAAGCTACATAAAATTGGTCGATTGTAGTTATGGTTCCTATCTCTATGCTATGATACCATACTACAGCCCTTCCTTTTAACGTCATGTTAAAGAACATCATAAGATGTCCCTCATCTTGGATGCGGTAATTAAAAATTAATCTTTGGAATTCACAAATGTGAAACTCGGCATCTTCTTCGGCTAACCTATTAAAAATGGGCAAAGGAACTCCTAAAGCTGGCAGATTCGACGTCCCTGTAGGAATTGCAATGGGTTGTGCCATGACGACAATCGGATTGACAATGGGTTGTGCCATGCATCCATGGAGAAGTGGCTTGCTAGGATATGAGAAGGCTAGAAAAGATCGACAATAAGCACAATCGGAATTTGGATGCAATACATGCCATTGATCGATTTGATATCTTGAGAGAATGGAGAAGATGCCGCGGTTTATGTTTATGTGGTGGTTACATGAAGCCTTGATCGCATCTTCTCGCGAAGGGGCAGAGGTCTCTACCGAGAGGAGTCGGAATTCTTGAGGGGATGTAGTATGAAGGTGACCATATGTTTTATAAGCTATGGAATCTAGATTTTATATGAAACAACTAATCTAACCGTTTTACTCTATAGTACATAATCTACAATGTGACATGGTCGCACAGGTGACATTTCCGTATTGAGTGCATTGACAAAATGCACTTTATACGGGATTGTGGTGTCATGGCAAAGTTTGAGCAAGAGAGCCGATGGCAGGCCATGGATCCGAACACCATTGTAAATGAGATGGAGTATTTTGGAAACTTGCAAAGTGTTATCTCAATGCATTACTGTAGCTTCTCCATGATCATAATCAATGTACAATGGTTTAAGTAGTATTGGAAGGAGTCAAGGAAACCGTTTGGTAAGGTCCATCCGGATTTCTAAAAATAGATTCCGAGAAAAGATGGAAGAATCTAGGCGACACATTTTCCTTGCCAACCCATTGTGAACAAGTGTATGACCTTTTCCTTTTTAAAAATTCACGACACAAAATAGTCACAAATGCTAATTCAGTCTTATATGTGCCCATTGAATAAGTAATCTTCTATCCAAATCCCTAACAACCTCGATGGTGGTATGTTGTGATTTTAGCTCCAAAATGCGAGATTGTATGATAAAAGCAACGTTTCAAGCATAGACAAGAAGAGAATATAGGTGGAGGAGTGGATACTACGGAGGGTGGAGGCTGAAGAGGGCTTGGAGCATGTAGAGGAGGTAGACATGGGTAATGTAGACAAAGAGACATGAGGCCATGATTTTTTTGAGAATGAAGTAGACTTCTCCTTCTATGGTGACCTATCTATAGACCTTCCAGTATATATAGAGTTGTGCCAAGATATTTGCATGGGGGTCATATTTGCATCCACCTACTCAACTCATTGATGATTCACTCTTAAGGGTACTTTAGAATATGCATTATAATTAGCACCATTTTTTCAGGGCTATATTACCATGCTTTGCATAAATATTTATGTTGATTATGCTAATATCATTTTCTGTCTATGCAGGTTACCTTTGACAATACTTGGAGAGCAAGATGAGTCAAGGGATGAGCGATGAGGAGTTGCATGAGATATTCACATGTATGTCTCCAGATCATATGGATTTATTTGGAGATGCGGTTGACCAAGAGTTGTCTCGGATATCATCGGACCATTTTGTGAGATCTACTTCAGTATGCTCTAATGATTTGATCTCTAGTAGATGAGGTTGACACTCAAACTAGCCCTAGACAAAGGGAGTGGTTTTGGGGGTGCTATGGAGATGTGGATCTTGTGAGCCCATGGTTGGTTCTAGAGATGGGTGCTACTCCTTACTCTCATACAGGTTCAAGAGAGGGTGTCTCAAGTGGGTGTTGTGGAGGCACCGACGCAGTGTCTCCATCTCGTTGATCTAGTAGATACTTGTCACCTCCAAGATTTATCACCCCTGTAGAGACATCTACTCTAGTGACTCCGGTTTTTGCTCAACCATCCATAGGTGGCACCCTTATGGGTGCTCGTTGGAGAGATACTACCCCGCAGGTATGTCAGATATACAAGGTCTCCTAGTTATGCCCAGGAGCGTGGCCATAGGTGGGAGAGGACACACCTTAGATGTACCCCAGCAGGGTATGGATACCTCATAGATGACATGACACGTACTGTGATCATGAATGATGAGGGGAGAAGGGTGATGTCTTGCATGAGAGAGTTGTGCCAACAAGTATTTAGGCACAATATTTTGAACCATTGGAAGAATATACCAGAGGGAAGCAAGGACTATATAGTGGCATCTTTGCATGAGGAGTTTTTGGTACCTACCATGGTAGAGAGGTTTTTCACTAGGTGGATGATGGAGTGTATGCGTGCATACATGTCACATAGATGATCGAATGCACGCAAGGCACTCAAGAGTGGTGCCTCAAAGCCCGAGTGGCTAGACATAGACGATTGTAGAGACTTATGGAGGAGGCTACAAATTCTCCAGGATGATGGCGATAGCAGAATAGTGGGAGGTAGCGAGGGCACGATTGGAGGAATGAGTCATGCATTATTTGGGGAGTGGCATCCACAGGACTTATCTAGAGGAGTTTCTAAGTTTTTTTAGTTCTTCTCTCTTTCTTATTTGCAATATCAATTGTACCAACAATCTTGTTTCTAACAATTGTATTCTATTTTCTTTGCAGCACTCCATCACAAACAATGATCCCACAAGTCTTGAGACTCAATATGCGGAGAGACACGGTCTCACTGCACTCATCGATAGATTGTACATGTGCAGTAGTCCAATAAGTCAATCATCTTTCTTGTTCATAGTCACTATTTTTTTAAAAATGCTTTATGCTTGGTGGACTGATGTCTAATTGCAAAGTTTTCTCAATGCTCCTTTGCCTTGGGACAAGCTTTCTAATGGCGAGGATCCGTAGCACGTGCTTGGATTTGTGGAGCGCACACCTTTTTTTTTTGTCATGTGATTTATGCAGGCATCTTCCATGCACTATTCCTTAGATGTACTTATCATCCTTTGTATAAAATTGTATCTTGTAATAATTACACATAGAGTTTAATATTTGTTTTGGCTCTCCTTCTCTTCATGGTTTCATATAATGTCATGAGTTGTCATGAGTTGTCATGACTAGTCTTGTATTTATTCTATGAGTTATTAGTCTTGTGGGTTTAAGTAGTTTTTGTGCTCATCTTGATGACCATTGCATACCAAACACGTAATTGCTTTGAAGAATATTATGCAGCACATGGTGTTATATGTGATAAGGCAGCTTGCTGCCCTAAAACAATTTTTCTTCCTCTGTAACCATCATTGATTTCTCTACACTCATCGCTATTGCTGTCGCTATGTACATCACAAACCATTGCTAATAGTTTTTGCGACAATTTTGTAGAGATGTTTATATCGACACTTTTAGCGATGACATGGGAAATTTGTTTAGTGAACATTTGGATCGCTTTGAATGTTGGTATGAGGCCTATATGTTGTAGTGAAATCCCCCCTTCTCAAATCACCATGGTGTGATGATAGCGGCTTGCTCTCCACACCTCACCATTTTCAAAATGCTGCCCCCCCTCCCCATAATAAAAATTTTTAAGGCTAAGGGGCCTTAAGGGCCATGCCCATTCAAATCTTGGCCTTTATTTGACTATCCAAGTGTCTGGTCTCTAGTTGCTCCTGTGTCTAGTACTTGATTCTACTCTAGAAAAATTTTGCATATCCGTCTTGAAGTCCTGAGCTATTGGGAACTTGTCCTACTTCAACCAGGTACCCAAAAAAATTATGAAAAATTTGCAACCACTGTGAAGGTCTATAATTTGAATTCCCATCTTCCACAGCCATTTAAAATTGTCAGATCCACATTTTCCACTTTCAGTGAGCTTTCATTTCTACTTTAAAATGACATATTTTGACATGTCTCTAGTTCTTTTTCTAGCTTAAAATCTTGCTCTTAGTAGGTAGCAATTAACACTTCATGGTATAGAGAGGAAACACGTAGCAAGTAACACTTAATGGTATAAAGAGGGAGCAAGTGAAAATAATCAGCAAAAAGAAGATAAAGAAGGAATTCAATGCTATGTCTTGTATTTCCACACTTCTCCTTTTGAAGGTGGATGAAAATCAACAATCTTCTTCAATTAAGGAGTGTGATCCATGTTTATATAAACTTTTGGAAGAGTTTACGAACATATTTTAGCCTTCAACATCATTACATTCTAAGCAAGAAGTAGACCATCCCATTGAGTAATTAGCACATAATTGTAATCCTATCAACAAACCACCTTATAGGCTGTCAAAGTATAGAAGAGAAGAAGTGGAGAAATAGGTTAAAGACTTGCTGAAAATGGGGTTTATTCAGCTTAGACAATCATCTTTTCTTCTCTCGTATTACTTAAAACAAGAAGAAAGATGACTCCTACAAGATGTGCATTGATTATAGAGACATTTACAAGAGTGATAGGCCCAAGGACAACATCGAATCTACCAAGAGTGCAGGCCTCATGGTGGCATCTACAATGCTTGTGCCCTCAAAAATATACAAGAAACACCCGTCATGCTAACACACACAGGAATTTGGCATACAAGAAATATGGCCATCATCTTCATCCTCACTCTCTCCTTCTTCCATAGATGAAAAAAGACAAGAAAGCACAAGAAAGGAAAGAGAGCAAGAGTTGTGCTAATGCAAGAGAGAGAAGAAAAGATATGTGCAAGAGGAAGACAAAGAAGAGAGAAAAGGAGATTGCAATCAGCTCTCTCAACCACTTTTCCCCCAAATCACACGACTCTTCATTCCTCCTTCATTCCCACTTCCTTTTTGTATTTCTTTAGAATATTTGTCTTACATGGTTTTTTTCTTGAAACCTTAGAACATGAGGTTTGATTATTGAATATTTTAAACCTCTCAACCTTTCAAATTGGAAAAGTGGTGCATACACATTTCAAGGCCATGACTTTATAATTGTTAGTCATGCCTTTTACAATGCTTGTCATGAAATTTTGCAATGAAGTTACAAGGTTAAATGATCAACCTTCATAAGATTTTCTGATGAAGATCATACTTGTGTGCGTAAATTTGCACAAATTTTGGGGTTATCATTCCTCCTCTTCCAATCTTGTGAGCGTCCTTGCGAACATTTTGAAAGACACTTTGCCTTGGAATAAGCACCTTATGTTGATGAAGACCCACAACTATAGTTCACTTTGGACCACCTCAATCGATACCTGTCCAAAAACATCATGCTTCTTCACACACTTCACTATGCATCTTCAACTTCTTCTTTACACCAAAACTTGCAAAATTTTCCACTTTCACTTTGAAAAGAGCAAGGAAAAAAACCCTCAAAAGGAACACAAATCTACCCACAATCTTTGAAAAGAAAGTCATTCGAACCACCAACTTGAAGCACATTGTCCACCAATCCATGGGAAAGACCATGGATTAATTTCCCCACAAAAGATTGATCTTGTAGCACATCCTTGAAAGAAGATCGAACTTGAAGAGCTCCACCCGGTACATGTGTGTATACTTCATACAAAAGGAGAGTAAAGTGGTTTTATTTGTAAAAGGAAAATAACTATTCTAATAGCTAGTATGATGCTTGTGTGAGGAAGCAAGGCTCTTAGTTGAGAAGAGTATGTGAACAGACTCAAAAGAGATTTGTTGTTTTTTTTCTTTTCATTGTAGGGGATAAAAGAGATATGTGAATGTTGAGTGGCTATTGTCATCTGTGTGGGATATGGGGAAGGAGAGGAAGACATTAGAATAAGAAAGAGCCATGGCAGAAGGTGGCCTGAAAGAAATGACTAGTTTATCTTCTTCTTCATCATCATCTTCACTATTTTCTTCTTTGTGCAAGGATGTGTTCACGTCCGATGCCAACCTCGTTGAATTCATCTTCCTCATCTTTGAAATCAAAAGTGCAATCTAGACCAATCATTCATCTCATCTATCGACCTTCCTCTTCCAAATCTTCCTTAGCTATCTAGAGTGCCTTCACAACATCCTTCACCCGATTTGCTTGCTTGTCCACAAAGACAAGCAACTCTCCATATGTTCCTTCATTCGATAACTTGTTCCTGAAGGGACCCTCTCTCTCTCTCTCTCTCTCTCTCTCTCTCTCTCTCTCTCTCTCTCTCTCTCTCTCTCTCTCTCTCTCTCTCTCTCTCTCTCTCTCTCTCTCTCTCTCTCTCTCTCTCTCTCTCTCTCTCTCTCTCTCTCTCTCTCTCTCTCTCTCTCTCTCTCTCTCACCAGAGATTAGGATATGAATGATATGGTTATTTCCTAGAGGGGACTAGAGAGGCAACAAAGCTGAAAGTGGTTACGAAACTTACTCTCCAATTCATCTTCAACCTTGTGCTAAATTGATTTTCTGCTCGATGTCTCTGCTCTCACTTGTGACTCCATCAGTATAGCATGCTTCCAAACCCCTCTGATGACTCCTCTAGTTGTTGCAGAACTCCCAAATGGTAGCCAAAAAAGCTGTCAAAACTTTGCAAGAATTCAAACCTTGATAGAATGAAACAAATGACCTTTCTTAACCACCATATTTATTGCAAGTCTCAAGCGCTATTAGATAATGCATTGCACCTTGCCTTCCTTTACCTTCTCTCAACACTGTCCAACTATAGCATGCATACATTGATTGTCTTCTCCTCATCCACATTTTGTGTCAAAATCTCTCATCAGCAAATGCAAGTCTTCTTGAAGTAGAGGAGAAAAGGGCTAACATGGCAAGTTTGGGCACCTTGATTTGTCAAAGAGAATGGCATTGCAATAGATAGAAGGACTACATCGAGAGCAATAGAATCAAATTTGCATTGAATATGAACCACATCAAATCTATCCTTCTTTCTCATTTGTTTCTTGTAAATCTTGAGAGCATCCATGAGTAGCCCCCTGGCAAGATCACCAAAAATAATAAGCCTAAGGACAACACTGAATCTACCAAGAGTGCAGGCCTCATGGTGGCATCTGCAATGCATGTGCCCTCAAAAATATACAAGAAACACCCTTACTCTCACTAAGAAGCCATGCTAACACACACAAGAATCTGGCACACAAGAAATATGGCCATCATCTTCATCCTCACTCTCTCCTCCTTCCATAGATGAAAAAAGACAAGAAAGCACAAGAAAAGAAAGAGAGCAAGAGTTGTGCTAATGCAAGAGAGAGAAGAAAAGATATGTGCAAGAGGAATACAAAGAAGAGAGAAAAGGAATTTGCAATCAGCTCTCTCAACCACTTTTCCCCCAAATCACACGACTCTTCATTCCTCCTTCATTCCCACTTCCTTTTTGTATTTCTTTAGAATATTTGTCTTACATGGTTTTTTTCTTGAAACCTTAGAACAAGAAGGTTGATTATTGAAAATAAACAACCTCTCAACCTTTCAAATCGGAAAAGTGGCACACACACATTTAAACGCCATGACTTTATAATTGTTAGTCATGCCTTTTACAATGCTTGTCTTGAAATTTTTCAATGAAGTTACAAGGTTCAATTATCAAACTTCATAAGATTTACTGATGAAGATCATACTTGCATGCCTAAATTTGCACAAATTTGGGGGTTATCAAAGAGCACCACAAATAGTAGGTACCCAATCCCGCACATTAATGATTTATTGGATGAACTTAAGGATGCAAGGGTATGAACTAAGATTGACTTGAGATTAGGATACCACCAAATCAAGATGAAGGAAGGTCATGAGTACAAAATGGCTTTTAGAACATAAAAGGGCCTCTATTAGTTCTTGCTTATGCCATTTGGGCTTTCCAATTACTTTCTACTTTCCACTCTCTCATGAACAAGGTCTTATAGCCATTCTTGTATAGATCGTCTTGGTATTCTTTGATGACATCCTTATATATAGTAGGAATAGAGAGGATCATTTACAACATATTTACAAAGTCCTCCTCACATTGAGAAAACCTAAGCTTTTTGCAAATGAAAGAAAGTGTACTTTTATGGCTAGTGGGGTAGAATATTTAGGCCACATAGTTGGTGAGAAAGGGATCATGGTGGATCCAAAGAAAGTACAATGCCTCAATGATTGGCCCATACCACAAAATTCTACTTCATTGCAAGGATTTCTTGGATTATCCTATTTCTATTGAAGATTCATCAAGAATTATTCCCATTTAACAACTTTACTTGCTAATAGCTAATTAGAGAAAGAACCATTCTTTTGGGATGCTATAGCCATAAAAAGCTTCAATGAATTGAAAATTTTCTTATTTTAGCACCTATTTTAGTGTGCTTAGACTTTTCCAAGGATTTTACCATATATGCTAATGCTAATGGTCATGGTATTAGGGCTATTTTCTGCCAGTATCATGGTGTTACTGCTTTATCAAAGTAGGAAATTGGATGATAAAAGAAGAAAACTTCATGTCTATGATAAAAAGATGTTAGCCATACTTCATGCCATTAAGGAGTAGTATCACTACATTTATGGTAGCCATTTCAAAGTCAAGAGTGATAATCAAGTGTTGAAGTATTTTCTTTCATAGTCTAATCTTTCTCATAAGCAAAGATGGTGGTTGGCTACTCTACAGAGTTATGACTTGGGGATTTCTTATATGCCAAGCAAGGATAATGTAGTGGCAAATGCATTATCTAGGATATGGACATGTTCTGTTTCTACTATTTCTACCCTTCATAAAGATTGGATCCAAGATATTTAGGAGAAATATTTGTTGGATGAGCACACTACCAATATAATGAAAATTTTATAGCAAGACAGTGAATCTGGATTTTCTAATTTCCAAAGGAGGGTGGATACTCAATGTCCACACCATTGCAAGAAGTGGATTTCTTATAGCAACCTTCATCATAATTCTCATTGTTTCTTAATTCAATCTAGATATGGTTTCATGGTGTTGTAGTTTAATGCAAGTTTTAGCTATGGCATGGCTATGGCTAATTGATTCATATGTTGTTTCTTGATTTTCTTGGAATTTTAAATCAATATAGCTAAGTTTATTTCATGCTACTAAGGTAATTAGGAGATTAATTTGAGAAATGCTAAGCTATATTGGAACTATTTTTTACTTTATATCAATAAAAATCTTCACACTTAAAAGAAAATAGAGAGACATTTAAAACATTTTCATGATATGAGATTTAGTATCATTATGTTTTGTATTGAAATTTTTGGGTTTCTAACATGTATCTTAACTATGATGGGATTTTAGTTGCAAGGTAAAAAGACTTGTGCAAAATGTTGATTTGACCCAGAATGTGGGCTTCTTGTGGGCATGAAAAGGAAGGATAAAAGATCACTATGCTATCAAAGTACAACGTCTTCACTTTAGGTCATAATATTATTATCCCACAACCTAAAATGGTATATGTAGTATGGATGGGAGGGGTGGCCCCTTGAGATAGTATGCACATATCTATATAAAATATTCATTGACATGGTCACCAAGTATTATTAGATATGGAGAATCAGCGTGAATATAGGACATCATTGTAATGGGCCATACGAACCCTCCCCTAAAATTTTAAAAGAAAATGGAATTTTTTTCATTAAGTTCAAATTTTTTTACTCCCTCCTCTCTCCCCGCCGACAGCAGTCGGGGGAGGGGGAGAGAGAGTGGGAGTGGTGGACGATGGGGGGGAGGCATGCAATCTCTAGGTGGAGGGGTGGCCATGCCATCTACCTCCTCCCCTCCCCTATATAAGGGGAGGCTTGTCCCCTCCCCTAAGAGAGAAAAGAGAGGAGGCTATGTCGTCACGTCACCCCCCCGACAGCTGCTGTACCACCCCCTGGTTGTCTGAGCGAAGTCCTCCCCCCCATTAGTTAAGGGTTTTCCCCCTCTCCTCGCTGGTGGCGCTACTGGGCCCTCCAACTAGGTGTTTTCCCCCCCATCCATGTTGCTAAAACGGCCCTGGGCCTTCGACTCTAGGCACCATCCCCTCTAGTTACCTGCGGTGCTGCTGAAACAGCACTAGGCTACGTCCATAGAAACCCTCCCCCTGATCACCAGCTACGGGGACCCCGTGAGGAGGAGTAAGAAGAAGGGAAGTAGTGGGAGAGAAGGAGTAAGAAGAGGGAGGAAGAAGGAGTGGGGAAGAGAAGGGAAGAAGAGGGAGAGAAGGAGAAGGAGAGAAGAGAAAGAACAAAGAGAGGTAAGAGGAGGAAGAGGGAGAGAGAAGGAGAAGGAGAGAAGAAGGAGTGGTAGAGAAAAGGGAACTAGTGGGAGAGAAGGAGTGAGGAGATAGAAGAAGGAGTGAGGAGAGAAAATAAGAGGGAGAGAAGGAGAAGGTGAGAGGAAAAGAAGGAGTGGGAGCATGAAGAACAGGGAGAGAAGGAGAAGAAGAGAAAAGAAGGAGTGAGAAAGAGAAGAGAAGAAGGGAAGAGAAGTAGAAGGAGAAGGAGAGAAGGAGAGAGGTAGAAGAAGAAGAAGAAGAAGAGGTAGAGGGAGAGAGGAGGGAAGAAGAAGAGAAAGAGAGGGAAGGAGGAGAAAAGAGGTGGGAGAGGGAGAAGGAGAGAGAGAGAGGAGGAATAAGAGAGAAGGAGAAGGAGAGGGAGAGAGAGTAGGAGAGTAATAAAAAAGAAGAAGAAGAGAGAGAGAGAGAGAGAGAGAGGAGGAGAGGAGAAAAAAAGGAAGAAGAGAGAGAAAGAGAGTAACCACTACAAGTCACCCAAACCACTCTCTCGGCAACGAACCCCATCCAGCAGTCTTTCCCAACCGAATGTGTCAACCCAAAACCATTAAGGTCAGGACTGCCCAATCTTTGCGAGGCGAATGGCTCAAAAGAAGAAAGTCGCGGGAAGCGTAGGCGTCCAAGCCACCGACAATGTTGGAGGGGCGAGTGGAACGACCAACGCAGCACACACGAGTCAAGCCCAGGTTCTAAGAGTTAAGAATTAATTTAGGAATTATTTCTCGTGGAAGGGATGAAAGGATTGATATCATGCATAGGGTTTTATTTACTCTAAGAACTAAGTTGCATGCGTGAAATGGTAGAGGTTGGAATTCGCATAAGATTTTATGCATAAAATGATAAGGTTATTGCCTTACTTCACATGAAATGATAGCTTTTACCCACATAAAATGATAAGGTTATTGCCTTACCTCACATAAAATGATAGCTTTTACTCACATAAAATGATAAGGTTATCACCTTACCTCACATAAAATGATAGCTTTTTAACTAGTTCAGTGCATGAACAACCATTTAGAATTCACATTTTGCAATCATGGTTAAAAGAAACACATGAAATTTTATTTTTTGTCCATGAGATATACTTGCATCGTTAGACAAAACCCTAAACTTTCGTATACGCAAATCACATGTGATCCGGTGCAGTAGAACTAAGTACTCGTTACTAGGAATAAAGAGAGATTAAAGTCATTTAGGAGGTACAACTATACTAAACGCACAATGTGCATGATGGATAAGGTTGATTGGGAAATCCTGCATAGAACTCCACTAGGAGAATTGAAAGGATCGCATGAATCTAGGCTGCATCTTGAAAGTCTGAATGAAGAATCATGTGTTGCTGAGTGTGTTAACTGAACTTGGTTGGAATTAGAGATTAAAAGACCCTTGGTTGGGTTGCGAATAAGGCACGTCCATTGCCTTGACTGACTAGTAATGTGTGAGTTAGCGATTAAGATACCCTAAGGTAAAACCCAAGGGAAAAGGGCAAGTCAAAATTAAGTTATCTTACCAAGGCCATTTGCTTACGAAAAATCAAGGAGAGACTGGTAAACCAAAAATATAGATGGCAAAAGCAACACGGATTATAAAAGGAGTTAGAAAGGGCCTACCTGTCTATCTGATTAAATTGAATAAGCTAGATCAGAATCAGGAATCTAGGGAAGAACCGTCATGGTTAAAGGAGTATGCATACGTATTTCTTGAGGAGCTGACAGAACTTCCTCCTCAAAGGGAAGTCGGCCACAAAATCAAGCTGGCACCAAGAGCTGCACCAGTCACAAAGAGACCGTATAGGATGTCCATCCCGGAAGCTATTGAACTAAAAGAGCAACTCAAGCAACTGTTAGACCAAGGCTACATCCGTCCTAGCATTCACCATGGGGAGCTCTAGTTATGTTCCAAAAGAAGAAAGATGGAATGCTTCGGCTATGCATTGACTACAGAGGGTTGAATCAATCAACCATAAAAAATAAATACCCCATTCCAAGAATAGATTAATTACTTAACCATCTTCAAGGTGCAAAGATCTTCTCTAAGATAGATCTCAGATCCGGATATTATCAAATAAGGATCAAGGAAGAAGATATCCCAAAGACTGCATATTCAACACAATGTATGGACACTTTGAATTCCTAGTGATGTCATTCGGGCTGACAAATGCTCCTGCTACCTTCAATAGGTTAATGCAGGATATCTTTAGGCCCTATCTTGATGACTTTGTACTCGTCTTCTTTGACGATACCCTAGTCTACTCTAAACAGGAAAAAGATCATGAACCCCATCTTCGCATTGTTCTTGAAACAATGAGAGTACACAAGCTTTATGCCAAGAAGAAGAAGTGTGCATTCTTCAAGCGACAAATTGAATATCTGGGATTCATTGTATCAGTGGAAGGAATTTCATTGGATCCAGCAAAGGTCAAAGACGTTTTGGAATGGCCAACACCAACCTCTGTCAAAGAAATACGTAGCTTTCTTGGATTGATAGGATGGTACAAGATCTTCATCAAGGATTATGCTTTGATTGTAGCACCTCTGACTGATCTACTAAAGAAGCAAGTAGCAATTGTATGGTCACCTGCCGAACAGACCAGCTTTGACAAGCTAAAGCAAAGCTTAGTATCAACACCCATCCTGAAACTTCCTGATCTTAGTAAGGAGTTTGAAGTGGTAACTGATGCTAGTGCACTTGCCTTAAGATGTGTGCTTATTCAAGAAGGTCATCCCGTAGCATATTCTTCAAGGAAATTGAAGAGCCATGAAAAGAATTATGCTACCCACGATTTGGAGCTGCTGGCTGTCATCTATGCTCTCAAACTTTGGAGACATTACCTGCTAGGTAATAAATTTTCCTTAGTGATGGACCACAAGAGTCTTAAATGGATCTTCACCCAGAATGAGCTCAAGATGAGGCAACGTCGATGGATCGAAGTGCTGGAAGAATATGAATTTGAAATCAAATATAGGCCTGGAAAAGAGAACGTAGTTTCCGATGCACTCAGTCTCACAAGGCATTTCTAAATTCTCTTATTTTGCAAGATCCATCAATAGCAAGATCTCTAGCCACAAAGTTATCAATGCCAAACAACCCAATCCTTGAGCTAGCTAGAGAAGAGGCATGTCATGACCCAGTCTACCAAAAATTGCTAAGGGAGATCCCCATCAAGGATCAAGACCCGAAGCTTAAGATGAAGTATCAAGAATTCTCTGTCAGTAGTGGACTTGTCTACTTTAGGATAAGATTATGTATCCCTACAAGCCAATCTTTAAAACAAAAGATACTTTGGGAGCCTATGACTCCCCTTTCTCAGGACATCCTGACTATGCCAAAACCCTTAATGCGGTCAGGAAGAGCTATTATTGGGATAGGCTCAAAGGTGACATTCTCAAATATGTCATGGAATGTTTGTCTTGTCAATGCATTAAGCTAGAACATGTCAAAATGCCAGAGAAATTGCAAACACTTGACATTCCCCAAATGAAATGGGAATTCATTAGTATGGACTTTGTTGTTGGCCTAACCCAAGTTCAGGGAGGATACAACTCTATTATGGTTGTAGTAGATATGCTCACCAAGGTTGCATATCTCATCCCTGTCAAGACAAACTATAAAGCCTCAGACATCGCAAGATTATTCATCAAGGAAATATTCAAACTGCATGTGTTACCTAGAAGAATCATTAGTGATCGTGAGTCTCTCTTCACATCACACTTCTGGAGGGCTATCTTCGAGGCCATTGGGACTCAACTCTCTTTCAGTACAGCTTACCATCCCCAAACTGATGGTCAAACGAAATGAGTCAACTAAGTCATTGAATATATGCTTAGGGCATATTGCTGTTGCGAACCCAAAAAGTGGATTCAATATTTTCCATTGGTTGAGTTTGCCTACAATGCTTCTTACCAACAAAGTATTCAAATGACCCCTTTTCAAGCATTGTATGGGCACAATTATTGTACTCCTTTGAGCTTCTCGGATCCAACCTTGAGGGTAGAAGCTTCAAAGCAGATGCTGGAAGACATGGATGACCAAATCAAATCAATAAGACAAGACATCCAAGCCGCCAAGGATAGACAGAAGGCTTACACGGACTTGAAACGGCAAGACAGATCCTTCGTTGAAGGCGATATGGTCTTCATCTGCATACGCCCTAAAAAGAGTTCACTGCCCTTGGGAGAATACAAGAAGCTAAGTCCAAGGTATTGTAGACCTTATAAGATCACTAAGTGCCTAGGACCTAATGCTTACAGACTACAGTTGCCCGCAACCCTAAAGGTTCATAATGTATTCCACGTCAGTCTATTGAAAAAGTATCTACCTAATCCAAATCATGTACTTGATGATCAACAAGTTGTAATGCCTAGCCAAGGAGTCCTTGAGCTACGGCATGATAGTCCTAGATGTCAGGGAGAGGCATTTGAGGTCAAGGACCTTGAGAGAATACCTCGTCCAGTGGAAAGATTATCTTGAAGAGGATGCCACCTAGATGGACGAAGATACTCTCAACCAACAATACCCCCAGGTCCTCTTGAGATAAGGACATCTCGATTCCTCTAAGGGGGAGAGAATGTAATGTGCCATAGGAACCCTCACCTAAAATTTTAAAAGAAAATGGATTTTTTTTTCATTAAGTTCAAAAAATTTTACTCCCCCCTCTCTCCCCACCAACAAGGGAGGGGGGGAGAGAGTGGAAGTGGTGGATGATGGGGGGGGAGGCATGCAATCTCCAGGTGGACGGGTGGCCATGCCACCTATCTCCTCCCCTCCCCTATATAAGGGGAGGCTTCTCCCCTCCCCTGGGAGAGAAAAGAGAGGAGGCTATGTCGTCACGTCACCCCCTCCCCCCGACAGCTAATGTACCACCCCCCTGGCCGTTTGAGCGAAGTCCTCCCCCCGTCAGTTAAGGTTTTTCCCCCCTCTCCTCACTGGCAGCGCTGCTGGGCCCTCCGACTGGGTGTTTTCCCTCCCTGTCCGTGCTACTGAAATGGCCCTAGGTCTTTGACTCTAGGCACCATCCCCTCTGGTTACCCGCCGTGCTGTTGAAACAGCACTGGGCTATGTCCATAACCACCCTCCCCCTGATCACCAGCTGCGGGGGCCCCATGAGGAGGATTAAGAAGAAGGGAAGTAGTGGGATAGAAGGAGTAAGGAGAGGGAGGAAGAAGGAGTGGGGAAGAGAAGGGAAGAAGAGGGAGAGAAGGAGAAGGAGAGAAGAGAAGGAAGGAAGAAAGGGAAGAGGATGAAGAGGAGGAAGAGGGAGAGAGAAGGAGAAGGAGAGAAGGAGTGGTAGAGAAAAGGGAAGTAGTAGGAGAGAAGGAGTGAGGAGATAGAAGAAGAAGGAGTGAGGAGAGAAAAGAAGAGGGAGAGAAGGAGACGGAGAGACGAAAAGAAGGAGTGGGAGAGTGAAGAAGAGGAAGAGGAAGAGAAGGAGAGAAAAGAAGGAGTGAGAAAGAGAAGAAAAGTAGAAGGAGAAGAAGAGAAGGAGAGAGGTAGAAGAAGAAGAAGAAGAAGAGGGAGAGGGAGAGATGAGTGAAGTAGTAGAAGAAGGGAAGAAGAAGAGAAAGAGAGGGAAGGAGGAGAAAAGAGGTGGGAGAGGGAGAAGGAGAAAGAGAGAGTAAAGGAATAAGAGAGAAGGAGAGGGAGAGAGAGTAGGAGAGTAAGAAAAAAGAAGAAAGGAGAGAGAGAAAGAAGAAGGAGAGGAGAAAAAGAAGAAGAAGAGAGAGAAAGAGAGTAACCGCTACAAGTCACCCAAACCACTCTCTCCGCAACGAACCCCATCCAGTGGTCTTTCCCAACCGAACGTGTCAACCCGAAACCCTTAAGGTCCGGACTGCCCAATCTTCGTGAGGCGAATGGATCCCAAGAAGAAAGTCACGGGAAGCTTAGGCGTCCAAGCCACCGGCAATGCTAGAGGGGCAAGCGAAACAACCAACACAGCACACACAAATCAAGCCCAAGTTCTAAGCGTTAAGAATTAATTTAGGAATTATTTCTCGTGGAAGGGATGGAAGGATTGATGTCGTGCATAGGGTTTTGTTTACTCTAAGAACTAAATTGCATGCATGAAATGGTAGAGGTTGAAATTCGCATAAGATTTTGTACATAAAATTATAAGGTTATCGCCTTACTTTACATGAAATGATAGCTTTTACCCACATAAAATGATAAGGTTATCGCCTTACCTCACATGAAATGATAGCTTTTACTCACATAAAATGATAAGGTTATCATCTTACCTCTCATAAAATGATAGCTTTTTAACCAATTCAGTGCATGAACAACCATTTAGAATTCACGTTTCCCAATCATGGTTAAAAGAAACACATGAAATGTTATTTTCTATCCATGAGATATACTTGCATCGTTAGAAAAACCCTAAACTTTCATATACGCAAATCACATGTGATCCGGTGCATTAGAACTAAGTACTTGTTACCAGGAATAAAGAGAGATAAAAGTCGTTTAGGAGGTACAACTATACTAAATGCACAATGTGCATGATGGATAAGGTTGATTGGGAAATCCTGCATAGAACCGCACTAGGAGAATTGAAAGGATCGCATGAATCTAGGCTGCATCTTGAAAGTTTGAATGAAAAATCATGTGTTTCCGTGTGTGTTAACTGAGCTTGGTTGGAATTAGAGATTAAAAGACCCTTGTTTGGGTTGCGAATAAGGCACGTCCGTTGCCTTGGCTGACCAGCTAATGCATGAGTTCGGGATTAAGATACCCTAAGGTAAAACCTAAGGGAAAAGGGCAAGTCAAAATTAAGTTATCTTACCAAGGCCAATTGCTTACGAAATCTTGTTTTGGAATTATTGGGATCTCGCCAAGATGTGAAAAGACCCAAGATCGGATGCTGGGAGCATCCGAAAAAAAAGGAGTCACACCTTAGCAATCGGACGTACAAACAACCTCCGAAATGTTTGTGCTTGTACTTAGGTACATTACTTGATCTCTCTGATCAAGAAACTAATTCAAGGAAAACACTTAATACTTCAGATTGAAAGAGAGGCAGGAACAGTTACCTTCGACTGTTTGACTGGCCCTATCCAAGGGGGTTGTTAACTGCGCCGAGTATATGGACCTAACCCACCGTGAGAGGTCTCTCCATGGATAGTGCTTGGAGCGCGAGGACGCTTGGGTGCCAGGGGAGGCTCTGGCTGTAAATCCCTTGCCTCTGGATCCCGTGCAAGAGGCCAACGTGACTCGAGATGGGATCTTGAGGCCCATGTACTAGTCTACGGGCGGAACTTGGAGCAGCAATCCTGTAGATTGCTGGGATAGCCTTCGGGCATGATATTGGATGTACTCCGGAATTATGATAAATAAAGAATAGATACTTGAGAAAAAGGAACTTGCTTGACATTGTTTTTGTGTTAGTGCCTAAGTTACGTGAAGGAACCCGTGATTAATTTGTTTAATTAAGGAAGCTGATTTTGCATGTCAGAACGTAATGTGTTAGGTAATTAGATAACTAAAGCAAACTAAGGAAAGTGCGGTGGATGTGACTTAGGTCCGTCCTACGGAAGGGTGGTCCCAATTAGCTGGGAATTTTTCTCAAATGATGAGATAATAAGACAATGAAGACCTAGTGTCAGTAGATGTAGAATTTTTGGTTTATTCTATTTCAGGGGAAAGGAATGGGGCTATGCCATACGGCAGAGAGGTTGAGCTTCGCATCCCTCTCATTTCCTGTTCTCCATGAACCAAGTGCAGCTTGAAACTGCTTTGTCTCTATTGTCCCTATGAAAGGTGGTACAACTGGAGCTCAACGCTAGCTCCTTCCTAGAGACTTTTGCTTATAGAAAAGGGACCTTGACCTCAGGTCAATCCCAAGTGGGAATGGCTGGACACTTCCACTCGGGGCAGAATTGGGAAGACCTAGATCGCAAACCATGTATCATTCCCTGCGAGTGCGAGGCGGAGCCTTCTAGACCCTCCTCCCGATGGGCTGCTAAGATGTGTCCCGCAAGCGGACAAGTGGGCACGTTACAATCATGGAAGAATGACCTATAGTAACTACAGTGCCTTCATTAAGAATCAAGAAAATATTATCTAATTGCAAGGAAGAAGATGGTGACCTTGATTGATGGTTTCTTTCTCAATGCAATTATACATGGGGAATGGGGGAAAGAAGTTACCATTAGAAATTATTTATCTATCTCCACATAAAAAATTAGGGGAGTTTTGAGGTCTCGAAAATGCCTTTTAGGATGTGGAGAGAGAGTGCTCTAGACCAATAAGAGCAAAGCCTCTGTAACAGAACTTCTATTTAAAAGAAATTTAAAAATCATTTTACAAAAATATATAAATATAATAATATTAAGAATTTGTATTTTTATTATCTAATTTTAGTCTCTTACATTCGTGATTATGACATCTTTTGCATTAATGGCATAGAGTCTCGGCTACTTTTATTTAATGATATATCTAGATTAATGATAATGACTTATGTAATCAAAATTCAAATTAGTGAAAAGCATGGCGCTCATTTTTTTCCCTCCTTTCTTTTATTCCTCTATTGTTTTTCCCTCCGTTATGGTAGCCTAGTTCTCTCTCTCTCTCTCTCTCTCTCTCTCTCTCTCTCTCTCTCTCTCTCTCTCTCTCCTACCATGGATACAAAAATTCGACCTTCAATAAGGCGTCCAAGCTCCCAAATCACATCCATATCAGTGTTTAACTCATTCCAAACTGATGGAAGATGGATTCCTACTATCATTAGCAAAGGTAGTTGGATCACCATGCAACAAGCAAAACGTGGAAAAAGGCAAAGACATGAGAGCTCGTTTATCTCTGCTTGGAAGGGCAGAATCCGAGATTTTAAGCTTGGAGCAAATAAGAATAGCATCAAAGAGGTACTAGTGCAACATGTGTTCATGCATAGAGAGCTGTGTTTGGAACTTGGATCTTCAAAGCTTCCAATGCATAGACCAAATTGTAAGAATTTGATTCTTAAAAATTTTTACTTCTTAAACATGGCTAGCGTTTTTCCATTATAATATTTGTTTGTCTTGTGGATGTCTATCCCTCTAATCTTGAGGAATGGCAACTAGTGGAGTCTATTATTAATGTTATTGATGTTATACATGGTTCAATTGGAGAAGAAATGTATAGAGGCAGAAAGAAGATAGAGCTTGCAGAGAATGGAATATTCTTTTATGACCATTCTTATGTTATTCCTATGCGGCATTGCCAATGGGGATCAATAAACCTCCTTCCTTTGCCAGATTTTTCAAGCTTTGAGTGGCCTTTGCCAAGTCCAGCTACTAGTGAGGGCTATAGATGTAAGATATTTTCTGAGATCCAGAAAGAATTAAAATCTAATATCTCAAGTAGGCTAAGCAAAGTTACTTTGTTTATGCCTATTAATATATTTATTGATTTCTTCTCTAATATGGAGATAAGAATAACAAAAACCATGCTTTCAGTGAAGAGACTAACATATGATCATGTCATACAATTTGTTGATGAAGGATGGGATACAAGGACAGAAGGAAAATTTATATATAAGACTTTTACTATAGTCGATGGCATTTTGTTGGTAGTAGTCTAGTTGCTTTAGACCAGAATCTTGAATATGATTTCGGCAAAGATCCTATAGTGGATCTTGATATTTGGTTCAACAAGGATATTATTGCAATATTTAAGATCAGAAAATCATGTATGCTACATCAAGTGAGGATGGATTTACAAAATGAAGACATTGAACTACCATGCTTCTTTGTATTCCAACTTGACAAGAAACGAGTAAGTTTTCACATCATATTATATCTACTTAGATGTATATCAAGATCTCACTTCCTAACTAACAAACATTTGTAATTTATTTTTTGCAAATATCGAAAAGGAGAGAAAAGAATATACACTGCAAGGTCATTCAAGAAAAGATATATTTACTGTCAATATAAAATATATGTACAAATTTTGTAGCAAATGTCTATCTGCCATCTCTATGAGATATACAAGGGCTGAAGGGCAAATTTCTATGTATGAAGGCTTACAAGGCGATATGGCAAAGCTATTTCTTTTTTTTAGAACTATCCTTTCTAGGAGTCCTTTTGCCTTTCTTTGGTGCCTTGGGTATAGAAGGTGTGGGTAAAGGTGTTGAAGCTGTGGCTTCACCTTCCGTGGTTATAGGCACCGCATCTCCTTCATTGTATAAATCCCCACCAATCTCTGTTGTTGGTTGTATACAATTGACCATTATATACTTCAAGAGATTTGCTCTGACGTACCAAACATGCTCAGATGCATAGCAATCCTTTGAAAACTATCACACATTTATAGAAAAAAGAGTTTTAGTTCATTATTGTTCTTATAATAGACTATATTTTTATCATCAATGGACTATTTGCAATGAATATCTATCTTAAAGTTTAGCATCTTTCATATTACCTTTACATGTTTATCATCATTAAGATAAACAAAGTTAACCATTCTTCTAGCATTTGCAATCACCCTCCAGCCACAGGAATGGCTATCATCCTGATTAGGACACTGCAACCACCAACACAAAGTAAAACTATGAAATTTACAGATGGTAGTTCATAGAATAAACTTATGTTTCAATTATTTTAATCAATAAATTACCACAACTTGTCTATATTGCATTGTTGCAAGTAAATCAGACAGCATAGGGAGCCTTTTCTCTAGCTCTTCAATTAATCTTTTTGCACCTCTATATATAAAATATATTGAAATTTAGAGTACTTACAAAAAAAAAGAATTGAAATATCAAGGAGCCCTTGGATAATATAACTTACAATTTAGCATTTCCATGGCTTCCTTTCATAGAGTTGATTAAAAAACATTGCTTATCCACACAGTCTATTGCAATTAAGCTCCAATGAGAATTGAAAGTAATCATATCTCAACAAATTAGTAGGATAAAATCTCAAAAACTCTAATAGAATATTGAATCACTTACTTTTCATTATATGGAATTATAAGGAGGTCCAAAGTATCGAAGTCAATCAGATTGAACCACTGCTCAACAAAACTTGTATCAAGCTCATTCCTCATAAAGAATGAGATAGATGGATCAAGAACCTCAATTTTTTGTTGCATGTTCAAAGGAAACTCATGCATTACACACCTAGAAAAGGCATAGAAATAGTGGGTATAAACAAGAAAAATCTTATTGTTAAAAAAATATCAAAAAGTAGAAGTAATTATGGGTGGATATACATTAGGCTAGCAAGAATAATATTTTCATTTATTTCTCTTATTTTATCCTTAAGAATCTGAACACATGCAGCATTAAAGGAGATAATCTTAGTTCTTTTGCCTAAGTCACCAGGTAAGAAACAAAACACATTGAATCCTTTTGGATTAGCTACTTCAAGAAGGGTGGCCAGCTCATTTTCAAAGGGCTCTAGTTGCTCTGCTTCCCTTTCTTCAGCCCTTTGCCTCCTATACTCTCTCCATTTATCAACCCGTTCCTCTTTAGCTTTCTCCTCTTTTTCATGTTGCCTTGTATCCCTCTCATGGGTGACATCCTCAAACTTGGGACCAGAATCATCTTTCTTTCTCCTAGCTAGGGGCACATTAAGGATATTAAATGTCTTCTCATCAGTGAGGGGAATTGGCTCAAGGACCTTTGAAAATCTATATCTTAGCCTCCTAAGAATTACCATGTCCTTGTCCATGAGTGTGAGCCTATGAGCATGAGCAACACAAATATAGGCATCTTGAAAATATCAACTAAAAAATCCTATGTGGCTTCTTGTATACAATTAAGGGCTGTTCTTGTCCATCTGAAACTATCCATACTATATTTGTCACAAATCTCCCTGACAAGCCTTTGAAAAGACAGCTTTGAAATTGCATTGTTAAGAGCCTTTATTGCCTTCCTAATCTCCCTTAGGCACCTGACATTTTGAGAAAACTTTCTCTTTGGCTTTGACTTTCTAGAGAGCTTCTGAGACTTTGAAGATTGATGAATCTTTAATGTTAAACCCCTAGGATCAATCTTCTTCTTTCTTACTGTTGCTTTAGTCCTAGCCATCTGCCAAAAAAATACATGTTAATTATTGTCCAGTGTGTCCTGTGAAACGCGAGTTTCAGAAGAGAGACCTCCTTGCATCATGTTATTTTCGTGTTTCACCAGACAACACATAAATAGCAAAAGAATAAAAAAAACTAAGAAAAACAAAACATTAATCTAAGGAATGCCATAACAATTACCTAAAATCGCTACACCATTAAAGCCATAGAAGTAATTTTATAAAACATTAGGGAAAAATAATTCTTTATAGTGCTCATAGGCTCACACTAGGGAAAAAGTCTGTTTATAGTACTACTCATATGATCATAATGTTATAAAACATTAAGGAAAATTGCAGAAAACCATACCTTGTTTGGCGCATTGCTCGGAAAAATCCATTTAAAATCAATTTTGTCAATAACTCTGGTGAAACGCGAATATGTTCTTCACAACCACAGCTCGAAGACCCTACTGCATGACCACGAAAATGTGCTCCATGACCATAAAAATATGAAACAAATTCGGCCGTTGTTTCCCTTTATTGGGGGATTTTTTAAAAATTGATGGTACATGCATTACTTGGCAAAGTGTTAAGTAAAACACGTGCGACGTATTCTGAGATTGTTATTTTTGAAAAAAGGGAGTGCGCACGTCTTCTGAGATATTTGATACGGTGTGTTAAGTGAGACATGTCCGCACGTATTCTGAGGTATTTCGTGCATGCAAAAATATTGGAAATTTCATCAAATTTGCGGTCATGTTTATTTTGCCATCATTATGTAAACTTTTTCGTTGAAACTATCAACACATGTTTGACAATCAATATGAAAGCTTCTCGAAATCATCTTCTCCGATATTGTCTTTCTTTCTCCCAAAATTTTGTTTCAATTTCCCTTCAAGGTCCTTGCTTCCTATTTGAAGAGCAATTCAACAATTTCTTATAGGTAACAAAATTTTGTTATTACAAGTATCTGAACAAAATCTCATTGATTAGTATAGAAAGAATTTTTAATAACACTTGAAAATTTACAGATGGCATATGCTTTGTGTATTTCAAAAGGAGCATGGAACTTCCACAAAGGATTTTATCATAAATTTCTGTGTTTTAATAGAATTAATTCATAGTTCATGTTTCTCTTCTTGTTCTGCATCTATTGACCGATGAAACGAGAAATAATGTCTTTGGTTAGTGTTGTGTTGCTAACTGTCGTGCTTCACCGGTGAAATGTTGAAATAACTCTCGTTTTCAAGTAGTGTCCAGTGAAACGCGATTTCTTCACTGGCTTTTGCCTCTGAATACTTGTTTTTACGTTTCACCGGTCACTCAAAATTTTTTCTCCTTTTTTTATTTTTTGTCTTGGAAAACGCGATTTTGGGGCCTCTTTCCATGGTTTTATCGTGTTTTATTGGACATTGTTGCCATTCTGCTTTGTTTGTAGGGATAAATCTTTTATTGGTCAAGATGACAAAGAGAAAGCTATCTTTGGAATGAATGGATGAGGAGGAGCTAATGGAGACTTCTGATGATAGGCTCTTTGATTTCTTACACACAATTGCAAATTCTTCCAAGTTTAGCTATATCAAGGAAATTTTCAATGTTCCTTTTGATTTGAATGAGTTATTGGAGGATCTTGAAGATAAACTTAAGGAGTACATATATTTTTATGATAGACATGTGCAAGGTTTAGAGGTCAATGCATTTGTTCACTATAGTGATGTCATGGGAGCCACCAGTACAGTCAGGTCAACTTTGCTAGGCATGTTCAACCTCTTTGATGAGGAATTCAAGAAGAGAGAAACATATTGCCCTTTCCACAGGTATCAACACCAATGCCTTCTGATCCACAAGGACATTGGATTTATTGTGTATCTTTAGTACATGGAAAATTCTTCTCCAGATATAGCCCAACAGGGAAAGCTAGAGGATATTGCAAGTATGGATAAGGAGGTCGAAGAGAAGGAGGAGATATTCCAAGAAGATATTGAGAATCAACTTGTCCAAGGTTTTGATGTAGGTTTGTTTAAGAGTGACAATATCACAATGGTGGAAGAAAAGGAGATCGAGCCAAGTGCACAGGTTGATGAAGAAGGTCCTCTTGCATGTGTTCCAATATTTCCCACTTATCTTATCAACAAGAGGAGATATGTGTTGCTAAATGATATTCAACATCTTTTTGATCTTAGAGAAGATTATTGCTTAGAAATCCTTACAGGTTGGGGCCAAAATGACATGAATTTTATAGGTTATGAACAAGAACCACTAGCAAGTCTTGATGTTGAGGGAGAGAATTTCCAAGACAACTCTATAGCCTTACATACATGTATTAATCAGATCATAGAATATGAAAGGAGGGGCTACCTACTACAAAAAAAAAGTTTTTGTAGGTCCAGAAGAGACTTCGTATTGATGATGTAGGGTATGAAGAGCGATTGAAGTCTCATCAGATGAGAAACCCAAGAGTTCAATAAATCTTTATGATGATAGTCTTCTCGAAGAAGACGAACACCCTAAGGTATGAAATATAATTCAAAGTTACCCATTGATTTTATGATAGACTTTATTATGCATTATAGATAAATATCTTATATCTTATACTGTTGTGGTTTGTTGTGTAGATTGAGATTGAAGATCTGGACAACTTTCTTGGAAGGGCCAAGGGCTCTAGGCCAATGAAGCTTGGGAAAAATCAAAGCCTTGGTCATTATATTGGAAACTTAAACAATCAAACAATTGTAATATATCATAGTAGATTGTCATGCTCTCCAAGTCTACCAATGATGGCTTTGAGAGCTATCTCAAAGGTAATTGGATCTCAAGTTTTTAGCAGAGGTTTGGACAATATCATTTTAGTGGAGAAGGAAGAAGCCATAAGAGTTTTTGGCTTCATGCCTGGATACAGTGGATCTAGAGCTGGATATTTTGGAGTTGGCTCCTATTTGCTCTCTTATGTAGGAGATAGTAAGAATTTGAAGCTTCTTCTAGGCTATCGAAAACAGGAGTTTTTGAAATACAGAGGTCTTATTGAGTAAGATGAAACAAAAGATTCCTCTAGAGGCCCTGTCGAGCTACCTGAAACCAAGGACTCCTCTAAAGGCCCTGTTGAGGTGCCTGAAACTAAGGAATCCTTTGGAGGCCATGTCGAGGTGCTTGAAACTAAGGACTCTTCTGCAACACAATCAGACTAGAAGATGCCAAAGACCAAGGGTTTCTTGAAACCCATCTTTTCCCAACTCTTTGTTTGGTTTGTAACCATTCTGTAAATATTTGTTTTGCGTAATAATTTAAATATCTATCTTTTTTTCTTTGGGTAACAATTTGTATAGTCCTTGCTAAAGATGATGTATTTCTTGATGTGATTGTATCTTTAAGCTTGAATTTATGCCAGATTTGTCGTTAGAACCATTGAAAGACCTCTAATAAACTATTGGCTTTGTGTCTTCCACCTCCATGTCTTGTGTGTCTGAGATATTTTGTTCTTGCTTGATAATGTGATTTTTCCATATCTTGGGTTGACCAGATAGATAGAGATCCATATTGTTTAATAAAGTATGGAGCATGGTTGTATAAAATATGATGCATAGTCAACAAATAAACAAAATTATTAAAAAACATTATATGAGTTCGACAATGAAGAAACAGACATATACAAACTTCTTACCATATAGTGAGTAAAGCGTTGATCACCCCAAGCTTCTGTCATCGCCTTTTTGAAAAGGTTCAATTGGTTTTTAAAGTCTTTGAGATCATCATCATTCCATTCAGTCTTATCATAATTTAAAAACACTTTTTCTAGTGTTTCCCAAACTTTAGCTTTTTTATTCCGAGCTTGTCCATTATCAGTGTGATCCTTAACTACATTATGTAGGGATTTCCATTGATTAAATTTAATAGTTGAGCCACCATTTCTTGAGTTTATCTTGCCAAGTCTCCCATGAAAGCCTAGAAACCTTCTAGCCTACACTCCACCAATAGATGGTTTTTTTGGGACACAATTACCATCCTTAGACTTCTAAAGATCTGGTTCAATAACAACATTGCCACCATGCAAACCAATTGCAGAGAGAACTTTTTCAACCTTTGTTATAGCATCTGTTCTAGTTGATAATGGCTTCAGCTTCCATGCAAATCCTATATAGAGATGAACAAGATTTTCAATTATCCTGCAAAGTGCATGAAGTGTACAAATATGGACATTCGCTAAAGGAATGCCCAAGTCTGGTTTAAACTGTGGATCCTTATTGTGCCTAGAGGGAGCTCTAATCCAATTGCTTGAGTTTAACTCTGTAGCTGGCGACATGCAATATAAGCAAGGAGATCTCGAGTTGGATCCCTTTGATATATTATACATACATTTGAGTGTCTTTAGGTCACCACCTATGTGCCACTCAATCCTGTAGTTCCCAAATCCTTTAACAAATAGCTCTTATCCTGCTTGTTGCCTTTGAAAAACATTAGGTATTGATGTTTGATGAAAAACCCAATATAATATATCAAAATTCTCAGTATCTACCTCAAATGCTCCTAGCCACCAGATGTTATATTCAGATTGAACACTAAATGATGTTGAGTGATTGCAATGACCTGACAAAAGTGCTCTATTCATCAAGGTGATAGAGATTCTCTCCAATTTTTTACATTTTAGAATCTCACTTTCATCAAGTTTAATCACAAATCTAGCCACTCCTTGTGCCTCTGCTATACTAACAAGTCATAAAATTTGATCATTAAGCATTGTAGGGTGGGCAAGTCAAGGAAAATATTGTTAAATTCATTGAATGTAACCTCCTTTTTCTTGCCCTTGAAGGTAGCCTTGATATGAAAAGGCTCACCTAGAATCCCCATCACTTTGTTATTAACTCTCTGTCTGATAGTCCTAACCACAAATGGCTTCGAAAGTATGCAATTGCATACTTATCCTTGCTTCATATTTGATTGTAAAAGTTGGAAAAGTTGCATGTAAGCATCTCGACTGATACCAATACTATCCAGTGTCTTCTGTACTAACTCAGAATCCAAAGAATGATCCTTTACAAATGACTCCAAATATTGTTTCTTTGCCTTTTTAAATTTCTTCTTCTCCAAAATATCCTTTGAAACTACTGAAGGAAGAAGATGATAGTAAAATTGAGCTGTTTTTAAAGAATCTCTTTCACTTGCATTTGGTTGTAGAAGAGATCTAAGCAAAATTAACATCACAAATCAATGCAAGTAATTTAAATAAAGCCATATTTAAGATTTTCCAAGTGAAAAAAATATACCTTGATGCTTGGATTCTTTTACCATAGCCTCCTCCTCGTTTGAGATTCTCAATATTTTTAAGAGCTCTTTGTCGATTTCGAAGGTCTAATAAAGATTTCTTTCATTGATAAGCTTTGATACGCTTTTCCAATGAATGAATTTTTTGTTGACAATCCTCTAGCTTCTGCAACAACTCTATATTGTGTTTCATCAAAAGATGATTCTCTAGTCCAAGTATATCCTTTTCTGCAACAAGGTGAAGTGTATAACCTAAAAATCCATTGTAGCCATCACCAATAAACCTCATTAATGATGAGCTATTATAGAAAGGAGGAATGTTATTTCTGCTAGGATCTTTGGGATATAGCTTTCCATCTAACCAAAGATCAATATTCTTCTTTCCTTCAAACCTCAATATATGTTTCATAGACTCTGTAAACCGTGATAGATTTTGTTCTCTTTCTTATTGGTCCATACTCACTATCCAACTCAATATGACGATGATAAAGAGGTATTTTATGAGAGCTACAGAGATCATTGGATGATTGATCCATAGCTGAGTTACAGAGATCATTGGGTGATTGATCCATAGCTAAGGATATGATTAGAAGCAAGAACGAAAACAAAGAAGAGACTACTAAGGAGGAGAAAAAAAGAAGAGAGAAATGATGGAGGGAGGCAATCGAGTATCCACCAAAATTCAAATTGAATATTAGTTTTCACTTTAATGAGGAGAGGTAAGATCTTCATTATGACAACCTTTGCGAACTTTATGGTGACCTAGATTTCTAGGTTTGATGTGACCATGAGAATATCACGACAATGACTTATTAACGAATTTTGATATTTTAACTTACCAAAATATAAACCTTTTAAAAATTCTCTAAAATGATTTTATTTCTTAAATTGTTTTGTCTCTCTAGGATCTCTTACAGGGCATTTTCGAGACCTCAAAATTCCCCTAATGGGTTTGTGCATCATAGTCACCGAGCATCTACTATATGTGAAAAGCCATGATTTTAGGCAATCATGGGCTAGAGACCTTTGGTCACTCTACCTATCAATGGCCTTCTTGCATACAAAAGATACATTGCTTCCTAGAATGTAAAGGGGCTCCTCTTAAGCCTCCTCATATGGTAAGTAGTCATGGCAATTATAAGCTCAACACAATTTGGAGAAAGAACTATACAAGCTATACTCAACGACACATTGAGAGGCATTGAAACAATCTTAAAAAATGTAGAGTAATGAAATAGAATTCATTAAATTATTACAACCATAGATTGGGACATAAACCAATATATTAGTCCATGAACCATAGAAACCACAATATTACAAGACTTAGACTAAAACATGAATTGAAGAATCCATTGGCCATTTTTGGAGTCAAGTTTGGGCACTCTAAGAAGCTCCACATCATTACCACCTTAGGATAACATAGTGCATAGTGAGCCCTATCAATCTAGCATCAAAACCCTATCATGTGATATATCATTGGATAGCATAACAAGAAAAATAATCTAAGTTTTCAATGTAAAAAATTTTCTAATATGATCAACTTATGTTGGATATCTAATCAATACTTCAAAACTTATCACTATGAAAATTTTTGAGTCACCTTTTCTATACATCTCACTCCTCATATCCCAACCTTATCATTTCATATAATAAATAAATAATATTAAGAATAAGATTATGAATATATAAACTATTATATAAGAGTTGATTTGAGAAGATTTTTTAGTGCCCCTAATTTTTAATAACAAAAGATGGTGTGGCACTTCTTAGAGGGCCCAAAATTTAGTGCAAAATAATTCTTGTGTATAAAAAAATAGGGCATCATATTTACAACATAACAACATGCTCAAAACATATATGCAAGTTCTCTCTCTCTCTCTCTCTCTCTCTCTCTCTCTCTCTCTCTCTCTCTCTCTCTCTCTCTCTCTCTCTCTCTCTCTCTCTCTCACAATAGCCTATATAGCCAAGACTCAATCATACCACTAGTGCCTAAACACACTTCTAAGCTTGTTGATTTCCTACTAATTTCACTACTCCTCATTAGTCAAAAGTTTGCTAATAACTTGTTTTTCCTTCTTCATTGATGGATCCTTTCACTTTGGAAGCCTAATATTTCACCTGGGAGAGATAATGTTAAAAGTATTTATGTGCTTTAAAGTATATTTTATTATTGCTAAGGATGAGATCAATTGTACTAATCTCCAACATTCCATACATAATGTGTGGGACTAGAATATGGAAGATAGCATGTACATACATCGATAAGGATATAAGGAGTATAAAAATACCCAAAAATACAACTTGATTGCACACACATGCTATGTCGGGTGTTAATATAGATAATCCCTTGAGGGAACTTCTGTCTAAATGGTTTCATGCATTGATAGCCCACAAATATATCAACCATCAATGTATAATGCCTTACACTTTGCACTAAAATTGAGTGGTTGAGAGCAAAAATGGACTTTTTTTGGGATGAGACAATGTATAAGGAGAGTGTAGTTTTTGGTTGGATGCTATTATGTGTGCTAACACATACTTACCATGTGTTCAATTAAGGCTACAAAAATAGTGATGCTTTATGAGGCTTGGCATGATAGAAACCCCTTCATAAATCATTTTGAGATGTCTAAAAGATTGGGATTACTATGTTAATACTTGAGACCTTTATAGTTATCTCACACATGATCACTACCTTTTATTATATGGGATTATGTTAGACATGAACACTATTCTTTATTGTATGGGTTGCACATTTATGATAACACATTGATAGTTATGCCATGAATGATCGCTATCTTTTATTGTATGTGTTGCACATTAAGGTTTCTCTTCTTGTGGTGATTTGTATGAGGAGGTATTTGTTTCATAGTCTCCTAGTTTTAAGAGAGACAAAAGTATGCAAGTGGAGAAAGGAGCTTTGTGGTCTTAAGTAGGCACTTTGATCTTGGTATGAGAAGATCAATGTATACTTGTTGGCTTGGGGATTTTGCAAGTGTTTGATGGAAAGGACACTCCATGTGACAAAAGACAAAGGTTCTCTTGATCTGTTGGTCACATGATGAGGTTGTTATAATTTCAGTTTTCAAAGTGGAATTGCACTCCACTTCTAATTAGATGTCAATCTCAGAATTTGCTAACACGAGTTTGGTCTCGATGCATTATATAAGCATGTGGCTAACCTTACAAAACCATGCTCATGACCTAGTGTTCAATACAAACACAAATATATATCCCTGAAGACAACCTGATCACACACATAGACTCACTGGATCTATATTGCCAATAGATATACCACGCATCGGAAAGAATTTAAGCCACAATTGCATATAAAATAATGAAACTAGTGATATGGAAGAATATTGTCATGAACTGGGGTGAGATACAATTGAAATTTATTTAATCAGGGTTGATCTTCCATAGAAGCGTCATGGGTATCCATCGAGGTAAGTACGCCAAATGATCATTTGTAGAATTGACAACAGTAGCACTGGTTTTCCATATCACAATTGATGGCCAAGGCTGTGATGCTATCTGTGAGTAGTAGTGAGCAAGCATCTGAGCATGTTATTTTCAAAGAGGCCGTGTTCTATCTTTCATTGATCGTATGATTGTTATTGTTTGAATAAAGGAAGGGATATACCAATCCAGCACGCAAGTTCTATAGAATTATACGCTTGTCGTTATTACAATTATTGATCGACCATTGCGCCTTATGCTTAATTTTGGCTTGGAGATGCCCTAATAATCTATATTTTAGGTCTAGTTTCTAGAACTTGACGGGAATATAAAGGCCCTTTGTTGTCCTTTGCTGGCATGGCCGTGTAAAGTTTCAACATCTTCCATGCACTCAACCCAAAACTGAGGTCTAAAACCGAGTGGGGTTGTGGCGTAGTGGTTTGGATGCGCATTTGCATCGGCAAGGTGCGTGAGATGGAATTCCGAGCCCTGTACCGCTTTGACCCTGATGTTTCTGCGTAAAGTAGTTCATCTGCGGGCTCGACGCTAGTTACCTCTGAGGAACTTGACCATTAGGGAAACCCTGATTTAGGTCGATCCTAAGTGGGAACGGTCAGAATGCTTCCGCTTCATGGCAGACTCGGGAAGACCTAGATCGCAAACCCCGTGACATTCCGTGGGAGTGCATGGCACCGCTTTCTGGACTCTCTTCCCAATGGGCTCCTAAGACGTGTCCTACAAGTGGATAGGTGGACACGTTACAGGAATCCGCATCTTTCCTTAGGAGCTTGTGCAAAGGGCATGCCTTGGTTACAAAGTGTGCAATAAATCTTCTGTAGTAGCCCACATGGCCAAGAAATCCTCTCAATTGCTTGAGGTTTGTTGGTGCTGTCAAGGCAGCAATCTTCTCAATCTTCGTCGGGTCTGTTGCAATCCCTTGTGCCGAGACAATATGGCCCAAAAGAACTCCTGATGAGATGCCAAATACACATTTGTCGGGGTTGAGAGAAATCCCATACTCTCGGCATCTGTCAAAATATTGCTCTAGGTGTCCCCAATGCTCACAGATCAAACTATAGATACAAAAGTCATCAAGATACACCTCAATGAAATCATGAAGATGATTCTGAAAGGCAGTCATCATTACTCGTTGGAAGGTGGCAGGAGCATTACAGAGCCCAAATGGCATCACTCTATAGGCATAGGTCCTCCATTTTGTGGTGAAGGTTGTTTTAGATTGGTCCTCTTATGCAATTTGGACTTGGTTATATCCGCTAAATCCATCCAACAGGGAATACAGCTCATGGCCTGCCACTGTGTCTAGCAATTGGTCTGTAAAAGGGATAGGGAAATAATCCCTCTTCGTCTTCGAATTGAGCTTTCAAAAGTTGACACATATTTGAAGTTTCCTATTCTTCTTGGATACTACCACAATGGGCGAAACCCATTCACTATTAGCCACGGGATAAATGAACTCAACTTCAAGAAGTTTCAATAATTCAGCCTTCACCAGAGTAGAGTAATTAGGATTCATATGCCTTTGTCTTTGCCTTACAGGTTTGGCATCAGGCTCTAGGTCAATGTGATGTTAACATACTGTGGGATCAATCCCCTTTAGGTCTTTATATGACCAAGTAAACACATCTAAGTTCTCCTTTAATAAGTCTCGCAAGACCACTAGTTCTTCTTCTGGAAGATTGAGGCCCACTTTCAGGTGACGTTCAGTACCGTCAGTATCCAAGAACGTTACTTGCCTTTCACCATTCACTTCGTGGATAAATTTCCCACAGATTGCTTCTAGATAGAGGTCTGACTCTTTCAAGAGAGTAGTATCCTCTTCTGATGTTCCACTAGAACCAATGTCCTCCTTCTGAACAGATGACTCATTTGTATGTTGAGGTTGCTGGAAGGGTATCAAAGCTTTCTTTACTTCTGTGTGAGTGGTGATTTCTTTTGGACTTAGGTATTCATCTTCAGAGGATGCGTCCAGGAATGTCACATAGCACAGACCTTCTAGAGGCCAAGGCTTTGAGAGCTTTGGCTTCTGTTGACAAGGAGCATCATCATCATCTTTTCTCTAGACTAAACGGTCAGGAAAATAGGAGCCATTGATGAACTTAATTTTTAACTTTTAATCCACTGCTTATACAGATTCTACATACTTTGTGGTCCATTGGCCAACCCAAATGGAACCATGGTCATTCCATCTAGCACCCTGAGATCTTCGGCCTCTCAGGTCTCTGTAGGGACATCAACAAGATCATCCACTATCAGAGGAAATTCTTCATCTCTACTTTCATGACCTGCTTCATTTTCTTCCTCTAGAGTCTCTATCTCTACTTCTATAGAGGCTCTGTAAGAGAAGAACATATCTTCTGCCTCTGCATCTGCATCTGCTTCTGCTTTTGTTTCTGCTTCTGCTTCTGCTTCTACTCTGTCTCTATTCTACGTCTACTCTATCTCTGTATCTGTTACTGCTCTTATATGTTCTATCTCTGCTCTGTCTCTACAACTGTCATGTAACAGGGAGAATAGTACACCCATGCTTCTATTTCACTGTCAGAGGTGATTTCAAAAGTTAATTCTAGTTGAGGCAGGAGGTATTCTCCCATTGACAAGGATTTTACTTCCCTTGGATGTTGGCTTACAGTGCCCACTGTTAAGGACTATGCCTCTGTTTTCTTAGGAAAGATCTGCTTAACAGTCTCTTCATCTCTTGATGTACCATCTGTTACCTTATTGGAGGATTCAGTTATGACTTCAATGGATGTGGATCCATTGCCTTTTTGCGATCCATACAACTTTAACACCACTTTTTTGGGTCCTCTGCCTAGGATTAGGGTTCCTTTGAACCAGTCCATCCTAGCTCTTGCTTCAAAAAGCCAAGGTCTTCCCAACAGCAGAGGGTGTGAGGTCCCATAAGAATTTGGTTTGACCACCAAATATGTTAGCCAATAGTCTCTTCCTACAAGGGTTGTTTTTACGTATGGGAGGATGCCCAACAGTTTAATTCTGCTTTGGTCTACCAATCTGATAAGCCACTATGTAGGTTGAATTCCTTGCAACCCTAAGTCCTTCATTGTCACATCCGTCATTATATTTACTGATGAGCCTCCATCAATCAATGCATCTAAAATAAAGCATCCTTCTATCCATACACTAATCTCTGGGGTTTCAGGATTTAGAAATGTGTTAGCCACATCTACTTCCTTTACAGGCTCCGAGGCCTTATTGGTCTTGATCATTGTTGAAGGAGCGATCCTTAGTCCATGTCTTCTTGTCAAGATGCTTTTAAATCTCTTTCGGCAGCTGGGAGACAATATCAGTAACTGTCGGAATGTTAGGTTTGGTTCAAAAGCGTCTAGGTCTTTTACCAAGTCATAATCTTTGATAGGATCCACATGCTTCTCCAGCCTGCTCTGGGGAATGGGGCTACACCCATTTTCATCTTTCCTTTTTCTTCTAATAATAGTAGTATCGGCACTTCCTCTATTTCTGGAAGTGCTTCTACATCGTCTATCTCCTGGGCCTTTGCTCCTGTCTCTGGGGCTGTCTCTGTTACTCGCTATAGCACTACAATGCTCTATATTGCACTGTTCTGTCCTGTACTGCTCTATCCCTCTGTTGGCAGGTTGAACTTCACAGTCTTGGCAGGAGAATTATTTTCATTCTGAACAACTGGTTCCTTCTTCTTGGTACGCGTGACAGTGGAAAATTCCAACTCTACCAAATTGGAGGCAGGCTCTTGTACCTTTTGTTGGCTATGAGTGCCATTGTCCTTTACAGGAGCTGGGCTTGGATAGTCCTTTGCAGTGTGGCCTTCACCTTTGCATCGGCTGCATAAGGGCTTGTAATCCACAAATTATCTAGGGTTTGGACAATTTGGGGAGATATGACCCTTTTCTCCACACCTGTAACATTCCACTTCTGATCTCTGACCACCGCTAGACTGTCGGCCTCTGTAACTTTGAGAGGGAAACCTCCTTGGCCCGAAATTAGGAACAAACTCCCTAAGCTTTGTTCCAATATCTTGTGTTGTCATTTTGGATTCTAGCAAGTTCAATCTTGCATTTTCATCCTTGTGTCTTCGTTCATGCATCTCTTTCAGAGAGCAAATATCCTCTAGAAAGTTCTTCCACAAATAGTAGAAACAAAAGGCTCCATGAATGGTTGATTTTTGGATACACTCAGTAGCTAAATGTCCCGCTTGATGACACTTTCCACACCATGTATTAGAGCGCATCACATCTCTTCTAGCTCCCACAGGAGTGGATATATTGGTTGTATTCACCTTCAGCGTCTGTAGCTGCTCTGTAATCACATCCAGAAGCTCTTTCTTGATACTTGCAACTGAGTTGGATAAGTAGTCCTTCAAATTTTCACCTCTTGAAGTGCTTGTAGTAGGGTTTTGAGAAGCTTTTGTAATTACTGCATACACTAGTTGGGTCGATCCAGAAGGTCCTCTATTATGGTTTTGATTCAGAGTTCGTGTTGAGACTTGGGGTGGTTGATTCCAATTGGTAGGATTCCACTATCGTTGAGTCACCATTGGAGGAAATGTTTGAGGCCACTATTGTTGTGGTTGAACCATCATTTGAGGCACTGTCATATGTAGTGACCACATTGGATTAGGTGCATTATACTACGGCACTTTTTGCGTCTGGGGATAGGGGTAGGGAATTGTCCCTGGGATTGCATTTGGTGGGTATGCCATTCCTGGCATGGGAGGAGGTAAGACTCCTCTTCCTGGAGTCATTGACAGCCTTGCTTCAACTTCATCATACCATCTTGTACCTTCCACTGCAGCTTGCAGATTGACTGGTCTTCTCAATTCCACAAACTTGCGAACTTCTGGTTGTAGGTCTCTAAGAAACACTCCTTTCTAGATACCTTTGTCCAAATAATGGTTAATCCATCTCTTCAGGATGGATTCCATTCGCGAGACATAAGCTTCTACTCTTTCTCCAGAGGACTGACTTAGGTTCATGAACTCCTCTCGCATCCTCTCTTTGAAACCTTCACGCCTGAATTTAGTGAGGAAGGCCAACTTGAGGTCGTCCCATGTGCCAAAAGTTCCTACTGCTTGTCTCTCATACCATTGAAATGCCACACCCTTGAAAGTGGCGGGGAATATCGCTAACCAATGCTCAGGGGTTCTGGCATTGTTAGCCACACATGCTACCATAAATTCTGCTATATGAAGATCAGGGTCTTCATTGTACTCTCCCTTAAAAACTGGCAATGGGACTACATTTGTTGGCCTATCATCAATATTTCCAGGACGAATCTGACTAGGAAGGGGACTTTGAGTCG
Organism: Lygodium microphyllum; assembly: GCF_053477565.2. Lineage (NCBI taxonomy): Eukaryota > Viridiplantae > Streptophyta > Polypodiopsida > Schizaeales > Lygodiaceae > Lygodium > Lygodium microphyllum. Next base: position 172,898,331 of record NC_141139.1, read on the forward strand.
CCATGGGGACTTCTGTAAAGAGTGCTTTTAGGGCGTCAAAGGAGGCTTCTACTGCAAGCTGGTTCTTAGCTTTGATTTTTGCCTTCTCTCTTCTCACGTACCTCTGGACTCGTTCTAATGCTTGGCTCTTGATTGCATCATTCATCAGGGGCTTGGTTCCAACCAGTTGGTATGTACTCAATAGGATAGTATTAGAGAGGGCTTCAATCTATGGGGGATTCTCTGGCCAACATCTCCTCTACTTCCTTCTTTTCAACATCTCTAAATTCGGCTTTCAAATCGCTACAGAGGGGGAGATATTCCATTCTGAAAGTATCAAAACTCATTCTTCTTAGGATCGTTGTTGTGTAATTATAATAATGCCAGCTTCTGAGGGTTTCAACATTGTATGTTGTGAAAAACACTTTGTCTACCAACTTCCAGTGGGTTGCTAATTGGACAAGCAGAAGATTGTCAATGCACCAAGCATCCCACGTATCCTGCTGTTGAGCATCCACGAACAAATTCCAACTCTTTTCCTTCTTGTTTTCGTGAACCTCCACAGACCATGACTCCTGAAGCTTCTTCACAATATCCCACTTGATGATGTTTGGAAACTTCTCAATAAATGCCAAATCTTCCATGAATAGTCATTATCTCTGTTTCTGCTCTTCAGTTTGTTCCCAAACAAATTTCCACCAAGATACAAGTTTCTGCTACTTCAACAGGAAGAGGAAACAATCCACCACATAGAGCATGCATCATGATGGTAATATGTTTCCACCATTGTGGGATGAGATTCTTGTGGAAAGTGGCTTTGATAATGATAATCTCCAACTCTTCAGTGGAAGAAGGAGCTTTGAAAACATCCATTGAATTTTTCTCTTCTTGGCAATGCCATTTCCTTCATTTTCAGCCTCTTCTAATGCTTGTTGATGGCAACTTTCCCCGGTTGCGCACCAAAAACATGGAGCTCCAAGAGAAACACCAAGGAAAAGGGGATTCTACTGCAAGAAAATCTATCTTGTAACATCAACAAGATTTTATTTCACTCTTTTGATGGTCAAAACAAAGGAAACAACAAATCTTCACGTAGCATCATAGTAGATATCTCCCACGGATTTGATAGAATCAACCATAATCTTCAACATCTTCATAGAATCCATCAATATAACAAAGAACATAGAATAATACACCATCTTTGAATGGAAATCAATCACATAGTATTCATCTTCAATGTCTTCATAGTTCTCTCTCTCAATCTCTCATATACAGTTACATTGTTTTGATAGAATTGTCTATCTCTGGCTCTCTCTCTCTCTCTCTCTCTCTCTCTCTCTCTCTCTCTCTCTCTCTCTCTCTCTCTCTCTCTCTCTCTCTCTCTCTCTATAAATAATACATCATCTCCTCACTAAAATGATCTCATAATGACTCTCAATAATACTTCTTAGGTCGTGGATGCACCTCCCAAGAGGTATGTTTGATGTGAAGAGGCACCAAAGCCACTATAGTGTCTCTTCATAGCTTACTACTATCACTGTCACTCTAGTCTTCTCTTTAGTCTTCAGCAGCTGCTTCTTCCATTTGTTTTAGATCTTTTGAACTTAGATTCATCCTTTCCAAAAGTTAGAAAACTTTCCTATAGTCACACATACATTCTATAGAGCACTTACATAATATCTATAGAACAGTACAATACAGGAATAGAGCAGATACAGAACAGTTATACAGCAGAGATAGAGGCTCTACAGAAGGTCTATAGAGGGCTACAGAAAGTCATCAGAACCTCATAACTCATACTAAAACCAATCCAAACTATCAAAAACTATTTAATAAGCTTTCAAAATGTTTCAATCTTCATCAATCATCAATCCATGCTTCATACAGAAGAAAATCAGAACAAAACAGAAGTTACACATAAGGTATACAGAACCAACAAGAACCTCAACAGAACTTATCAGAACATTACATAGCTTCATATCTCTACTGAGAATCATCATGATTCTTCAAAACATAATCAATATCATCCAAAAAACTCTCAAATACTTCCATTAACAACCATACATCACTCTAAATCCATAAAAAATCAATCAATGAGTCCTCAAAAACAACAAAAATTAGTCAAAAATTCAGTCTTTTTCCACTCTTAACATAGAGATAACTTGATCAATTGCGCGAGGGTTCACATAGGGTTTATGTTGCAAAGAGAACTCACTAAATCAAACTCATGATAATTAGCAATGGTTCTCTTCTCTTGCCAGACGATTCTCTCCTTTGGCCTTTGAATTGGCTTTGGCACCTCCTTCTTTGCTTTTACCTTATTCTTTGGAAACTTGTTTTGAGGGTCATATTTTCCATTAGCAACTTTTAGACCGGCTTCTACATTAGGGTTAAGGACTTGTGTCCCTTTATCATCCTATTTAGGGTTTGCCTCAGTAGGTTTTACATTATCCCTATTGCCTTCTTAAGCCTTTTTCCTTCTTGTAATGGTTCACAAATAAAAGAATTCAATGTTGTTGGCACTCGTAGCTTCAATAAGGTTGACACTACTACCACTAGATAGCTCTTCTACAATATCTTTCCCTCTTTGCAATATTTTCTTTGGTCCATTATCCTACTAGAGGTTATTCCCTTGCGCTCGATGAGATTGACTAGACTTGGTTGCTTATTCCCTTGCTGAAGAGAACTAATCTTACTCCAACAAGTACTAGCTAGATGGCCGGACTTCTCACATATGTCACATTTAACATTAGGAAAATTCTTAGGAAAATGTTGGCCACCACACCACTTACAATTAAATCTTAAGGGGGCACCCTCTTCAAGGCATCAACTCCCTATCAAATTCTACTATTTTTAAAGAACGTTGACATCAATAGCTATTTGCCTATATTGTTTGGTGATCACATTGATATAGTGCTTCATCATATCCTTAATTTTGATAAGGACATTCGGTGCACTAGAATCATAGCCACGATCATCTACTTGTTATTCCATCGGTCTAACCACCTGACCAGGGGTTCGCTATTTCTAATTAATTGGAACCACATTAGGGTTTATCATTTGACTTCCATTATTTAGTGGAACCATCTAACTAGCCATTGGCATGGTCACACTAGGAGGACCTAGTAGAAAGGGCACATTTTGTATTATGCTTTCTCTCCCATTTGGAATAGTCATAGCTATCCCTTGGCTTCTATTGGCCAATGCCAAATTATTTCTAGGAACTAGACCCGCGTTAAGATTAGATCTAGAGGTGTAGGCCGCTTGTAGTCGAGATTCTACTTCCTCTGCTCATCTAATAGCAATGTCTATATCCGACAAGGTGACAATACTTAACTGCACCTAAATATTGAAGTCCAAACATGCAAAAAATATTGCAGTTGGGCAGTTTCCAGGATAGAGGCTTGCAATTCACAAAATACCTCTTTTAACTTCTTGGCATATGCTCAAATATCCTCATGTGGCTCTTGACGTGTCACATTTAGTACACGTAGCCAATATTGACCACCCTTTTTACAAGAAAATTCCCTTTGAAAGACTGCATAAAATAAATCAATAGTGGTCATGGTTCTAGCCTCTAGGTCATGATACCATACTGCAGCTCTTCCCTTGAGAGTCATGTTAAAGAACATCATTAAATGTCCTCCATCTTGGATACGATAGTTGAACATCTTTTGAAACTCCATAATGTGGAGCTTCGCATATTCCTCTACTAACCCATTAAAGATGGGTAGGGGGAAATCGAAGGTTGGAAAATCGTTCGTTCCAGCAAGAATTGTGATAGGCTACACCATAATGACGATTGGATTTGCAATAGGATTTGGTGAAGGTGGGTTTACACCCACACTTGATGTTGGTTGACTTACTAGGGGAAGGGGAGCACTAGAGCTTCCTCCTCCCAATGGACTTCTAGGACCACTAGATCCACTTCCTCATAGGAATATTGGACTACAATGTTGAGGGGAATAACTTCTCAAGATCTCGACACGTTGCCTAGGTCTTTTAGCTTTTTCTTGCTTTTGGATTTTTGCTAGACGATGTTTATTAGTAAAAAATGGATCAATCTCAATGTACTTTGGCAAAAATGCACCGCCTGTCGAGATCCAAAATGGACTTGACACTGACTCCCTAGGCACTAGCCGGCAACCCTCTCTACACTCAAAGAACACACCCTCTTGACCTCACTACTAGGAGCGTCTAAGGGACCCACTACCCTAACTTCTATCATGAATTTCGTGTTTGTTTTGGATTGTAATCCAATGGTTAAGCCTTCCCCACACTCCTCAAAGGGAGTCTCTACACATGTCGATGTAAAAAATCATGTAAGCATAGATAGAGGAGGCATCACTTGGCTGAATGCCATGGCCCCACTACAGCTCTCCTACACCTCAGGGAATGACCTCTCGATGCACCGCTAACACAAATATCACGTACGTCACAAACTCCACTCTTGTTTTCAAACATTTTAGGAGATATAAGTATTTTCTTAACTAAATAGTCCCCAAGGAAACCAATTGTCTAAACCTATAGCTTAGGATATCTCATATACTCAATGTAGGTCATATGCATGAATACAATTGCAATGCATGGAGTAATGATACCATGAGTTTCGTGAAATGCAATTTTGTATGAACCATAGTGCTCAATCATTTAATAATTTAGAAATCAACATTGTCAGGTGCAAATACATTTCTTTCAATGATTTTAATCTACATGTAATGCTATGTTGCTGAGGATCAGCACTGAGCATTCTCGTGCTGCTAGACCCTCTTAAACTTAAACCATAAACATCCTATATGCCATGCATAAGCAAAAGATAATAATTTAAAATCTTATCAGCAATTAGTCACCCTCAAAACATCTCCTTCTCCCTACCGCTTAGGTTTTATGCATGCATTGATAGGTGTATGAAGTATTTTTAATGTGTTTTTCTTTATAAAAGCGATAAAAACTCCACTTTAACACAAAATAAGGCTTAACTTAGGCTCATTCCTCATTCTCCACCCATGTCACACATTATAAATCTTATTTTTTTATTTTTAAATGTAACAATTTTATTTTTCCTTATTTATTTAAGGATAAAATATGATATTTTCTTATTTTTTGGTCTGGACTAATCATGTATATTGAGAATTAATTTTATATAATTTTTTATTCCACATGAACCCCATAAACGCCACAAAAACTGCAAAATTAACCATTTTACTTAAAATCGCATAGTTGCGGGTTTTGTGGGTTTATGTATAAATTATTATGTGATTAAATTTTCTTATTTTCTTCAACATCTCTGACAAATTACAACAATAACAACTAAAGACGACCATTTCCAAACAATTTCAATCAAAATCTATCATAAAACAACTAGAACGATCGCTTATGCATAAAAACACACTTTTTGAGACTCGTATTTCAAGGTTGGGAGGTCATTGATGCTCTTTCTTGGTCGTTGATGCTCTTTCACAGCCTGATTTATGATCCTTTGTGCTTCAACACCATCACTCCATCATTATCTTTTATCAAACCCCACCCCCTTCTCTTATAGAATCAAATATATGAACGTGCAGAAGTGGAGAGAGGAGAGAGAAATACTAAGAAATCAAAATTTCATTTCTTTGATCATATTTCACATGCTTATAGTCTTAATCTTGCTCCTGGCATGTAGATTGGGCTTTCGTCTCTCTCTCTCTCTCTCTCTCTCTCTCTCTCTCTCTCTCTCTCTCTCTCTCTCTCTCTCTCTCTCTCTCTCTCTCTCTCTCTCTCTCTCTCTCTCTCTCTCTCTCTCTCTCGATCAGGGTGTATTGAAAAGGCAGAAATCCATCCAAAAATGGGACACAAAACAAAAAACTCCCCCTCCTCCTATTGGGCAATAATTTGCATGTTTTTTTTTCATTTACACCTCATTTCATGTCATTTATTAAATGTCCACTTTGAAAAAAACCACTTTCATGCTACTCTGCGAGGGTTTTTGGCCTCTTTGGAGGGGCAAATGGACTCAAAATTGTGATCTAACTAGACAGTTGGCTCCATGACATCAAAATCTATAAACCTTGACCCCATTGTGCATTTTTCAGCTCCTGAATCACATAGCTGCTTTAGAGTGCTAAACCTTGCGGATACTAAATGGGGGGTCAAACGATTTCCAAACGATGAATAGAGACTTGTGTTGGATTCATGGCGTCAAAATCCACTTAGGAAAACTCTAGCTTGACCATTTTCCACCATTCAATTTTGCATGAAAATTTGGTCATTGACGCCTCTGGCCACTTTTCTGCTCCAAGAATGGGCTCTAATGCTTAAAAAATGGGTCCCAAAATCTAACTCTCATAGAAATTTCACGTTCCTTTTGATGATTGAAAAGAATATGCCTCATTATTATTGTGGGCTAAAGATGTCTCTACATCTATGTATATTATGAGCATGACTCCCACTAGTACAATGCATAATGTGAAACCATAGGAAAAAGTTACTAGCAAGAAACCATCTTTGTCACATGTTAAAGTATTTGGATGAATTGGATATGTACATGTTTCTATGATGAGCTAAGAAAGAAGTTGGATCCAAAACTTGAAAAGTGTATTTATTGGCTATGCTATTCCCTTGAGCAAAAGGGTTACATGTGTCATAATCAAATTACATGCAAGTTATAAGTGAGCAAAGATATTGTGTTTGATTAGATGAGAAATTTCTATGCTGTAGGAAAATAGATTATTTGCAGATGATGTAAAAGAAAAGGTGACTGCAAAAAATATGGGTGCATAGTCAAAGACATTGAGTGGACTGGAAGAATCCTCTTCTTGTAGATCTATTGAGAGACCATGGAGTGGCAAGATGCATTCAAATAGTACTTCTATAGGTGCAAAAAGATGTATTATATAGTGAAAAGAAAAGTTGGTTGATTCACTTGGTATGCTAGAGTGGTCTCTTATCATGTAACAATGTTGTGTGATGCCTCAGATCTAGAAGGAAAATCTCTAAGCATCTCTGGTCCTTGTACTCGATGGCATGTTGAAAAGGACAAGGCCATCATGAAAGAGGTATTGGTATCTCCCTCATATATCATAGTGGACTGTGCATCTACATATGTGTGCAAGCTACTCACATGTAGATAGTGAATTTAATGGCTCATATCAAAGTAAGGATGAGGAACTTGGTGTTTCAAATTATTTGCTTACTTGGTGTAAGGAAAACCAATATTGATGTAAAGGAATCATAGAGTGCTCTACAAGTGCATGGGTCAATGAGAGCAAGGTATTCCTTAAACACGTTGACACATGATGGTTGTTTATACTTGTCATTAGGTGTATTTGGAAAAGCTTATAAAATTTAATGGTAAGCCCACTTATTTTTTTAAAATGAGCATTGGGAGAAAGCCATGGGTGAAGAAATGGTTGCATTGGGTATAAACCAAACTTGATATTTGGTACCATTGCATGAAGGAAAGAAAGCTATAGTCTACAAGTGGACTTACAAAGTAAAATATAATGTAGACAAAAATGTGAACAAGTATAAAGTGAGTTTTTGTGCCAAAGGTTATACACAAACTTATGGAATCAATTATGATGAGACATTTTCTCCAACGGCAAAGATGGTGACTATAACAGATACCATTACAGTTGCTACATCAAAAGGTTAGGTTTTGCATAAAATGGATGTAAAGAATGCATACTTGCATGATGATTTCAAGAAGAAGTGTACATGGAGCAATCAGAGAGGTATGAGAGCATGGTTCATTTATGTGTATAGACTATGCAAAGCCTTGTATGGGCCAAGAGGATGGAATGACAAGACAAAACAATGTCTTCATTCAATCTCTTGAAAGAAGCTCCCAGCTTACCGGGACCACCCATCCATAGGACGGATCCATCAGGGATCTCGCCCACCCGCTTCCCACAAACGGTTTTCTTTAGTTTTCAAATTACCTTCACATTAAATTATGACATATAAAAGCAGTTTCGTTAATTAACCCATTATCATAGATTCCTTTGTGTAATTTTACGACACAACACAAAGACAGAGAAAAACAATACTTTGGCAAAACATATTTATTTATTATTTTGCAAAAGTTATTTACAATGCTTTTTCCCTTCTGCCTATGCACAAGATAAAACCTCTGTTCATCAGAAAATCCCTTCTGTCTGTGCAGAAGAAAGCAAACCCTCCAAGATTTCCGTCCCTTCACTAGTACTGGGGACTCTAGGATCCCATCTTGATTTGCATGAGGGTCAGGTAGTTCCTAGGAGTGATCAAGAGATTTATGGCCAGAACCCCCTGGCACTCCCGCCTCCTCCTACCTAATGGATGCCTCACGGAGTGACCTCTCGCCATTGGGACCGGTCATCCAAAGCTCCTCATGGCGGTACACAACAATTCCCCTTGGAGTAGGGTTCCGCGTCTAGCCGTGGGAGAGGCATAGCGCCATCTTTCCTCTTATTATCCTGATTATATATTTACAATCGGATCTAACTGCTACAAGCACAATTAATCATTCTTGTGCAACCAGCAATACATGCACAAATTTTTTAAAAAAAGAAACGGCATCAAGTGTTTTTAGCATAGGAAGCAGCCCCACCTAATTCTAAGGTTTCTCTTTTAAGGTCTCACCTTATTCTTAGGGTTTTTCTTCCTACTTGCAACTCTTTTCTCTGGATCCGCAAGTTATTTCACGAATTTGAAGTCTATTTTATCCTTATGAAGACTTGGTATTTTCGCCCTAAAAGATAATATGAGCATTTATACCTATGACATGCAATTCATGCACTACCCTGCCCTAACCCACACTTAGCATGATTTCAAATGCTTTTCCAAGTCTGTTTAGACATTAGAATTTGTATCGACAAATTATTATCAATGTTCAATAAGTCTTACAGACTTTTGATACTTATTTAATTTCCTTATACTGATAGTTTCAAGATTGTCAAGTATCTCATAGTTATTTTTGCTTCTACATTCTGGATATTTTAGGTAAGGTTTTCTCGTTGATTCATATGTTGGTCGACTCATGAGATTAACCCCCTCACTAATATAACCATTAATATTAACATTATGTGTGTTTTCAGCAAGAAAATAAATTTTATTTTATTCTGCTCGTATTCTATGGTTTAGTCGACGATGTCTGACCATTTCTCAAACTTTCAACATTATCTAGGAAGATCAATTTTCATTTGGCTATGTCATAAATGCAATGCTAACTATTTTTTTGAAAACTTTATTTTAAGCAATGCAAAAATAATAAGTGTACTTTTTTTTCATCTTTCAGACATCGAATTGTATTACTACGCACCTAATTTATGCACGTCTAGTATATATTTTCATATACAATTTTCTGTTGATTTAATGCATTGATTATTTCACGATCTCTTCTTTTGGGGTATTGTGTGTAAGTGATGGGAGAGAAGCTCTTGATTCCTTGCAGGACCATTTGTAGTTTACATAAGCACATGCCCTGATTTGGCAGGTACACGAAGCATCTTTTGTGGCTTTTTTGCCCAACTTGGTTGGTGATCACAAACAATTGCATTGACAAATGTGTACACAAGAAGTGGAAGGTTACAGCTACTAATTTGAGTTTGGCACCCAAGCTATTTCATTAGAAGGTTGCATTTTCCTTGGTGAAGGGCAAGTACATGCAGAAAGCAATCATTTTCTGATGGTTATGAGGTCTGTGCAATAATGGAGTCATTATTGATGAAGTGTGGTAATACAAAAGATGTAAGAAACTAGTCTGTAGAAATCGATTTGCTGGTGAGTGAATTATGTTGGTTATGCATCCGCATTGGTGCTGAAGAAGCCAGAGCTACACACTCCGTTTGAGCATTGACAGTGAGAGTAGACAAAGATCTGATCTCTTATATTCCTTCATTGCAACTTGGTTCAGCAGACTACAGGCTTCAAACTAGTTTAGCACTAACACAAGAAACCTCTTCAATTTACAAAAAGCCTTCTTCTCTTTCCTTGTGTCTACCCCAAACATAAGCACTACTGCAACATTGCCTTGCCCAATCTGTGATTCATCCTTGAGGCTATACAACCATGTATACTTGAAAGCAGTACCTAACTAGACTACTATGGGAGATAGCATGCAAGGGAGATCGAAACAACCTTTTATTTCCCTACAAATGGCAGCATGCTTGCACTCACTTATCGAGTGTTGAGGTTACTAAAATTTCAATTGGATAATATGGCTCACTGCTGATTCCACAGATCCCTGTTGATTTATAGAAGAGGAGGCTGTGATGACTGCATAGAATGCAATGCAACTATCTTCATCCCAAGCTCCAACAACATCAGACTTAAAATATGGCATGCCCTATGGAGAGGCAATGAAGAGATATGCAATGAAGAGATATGCAAATTCTTTACAAATGTGGAGCATCTCTATTACCAATTTCACTAAGCTTTGTGTTAACTCAACCATTTAGTATAGCTTGGCCTTGAACTCTGGATTTTCCACATCAAGCACAACAGGGAATATTCTGATACATAATGACTCAACCAAGCAAAAGGGATGTTGCAATATGCAAGATTGTTGGCTGCAGAGTTTTAACCATCAACCTCAGACTCCAAAATGATGAGCAGCTTCTTTGCTAAAGGCTCAATAATGCAAGATTGATGGTTTTACTAGAAAGAAAGTGAATCTCAACAGTCAAAACTGCAAAGCTCTAAGGTTTCTTGACAGTCTCTTTATATCACTCAGGGAGATTGACAGATCTAAAGTAGATTGCACGTTGGTTGCTGGACACATAAGTTACAACAGCAGCCTGTAGAATAAGAATAGCAGAGTCAAACAGTGAATACTGATGCTTGATCCATAAACACTCTATTATGACAGTAACAGTGTGTCATATGCACTTGCAAAATACTCAATGACTGCATCTCAATTGTCATCATTGAATGAAGATGCTTTGATGCAAACAGTAATGGTGAATATGTTTATGAGCCCTGAATAGTGAGCTACAATTGCTTAAGTGGTCTGAAATCTGCAGCAGCAGTGAGCAACAGTTCTGAGGCTTGAAGCAGTGTGAGCAAGGTTAGTGCCCGAGCAGCAAACCATACATTGATAATCACAGCAGTGACAAATCAAACCGTAGAGGCAATTTCAAGTTAATGCTCTAGTCCCTACCAATAGTTTCTTCTTCACATGCCTATTACATTACTACATCAAGACCTCTCATAGATTAGCTACCTAAATGGAGTCTTCACTACACATGCTAGCTCTCTAATGGAAGTAGATCTACAGATAAATTCGAGAGCACCTGCTCTATACTGATTCGGGCATTTCTTATTCAAAGAGGAGAGAGAGATAGGGAAAACACCATATCCATGAGCCTTCAGGCTCTCAAGCTCATTCCTTCATTTCCACACACTAAACTGAAAAGCACACACTCTACAAGATAAAGTGACCTAGTGTAAATGTAGACTAGACGGACTAACTCTAGTCACGTCACTAACTGACTACTAACCCGACTTATTTAATGTAGTCACATATAGACAGCTGTACACACTAGCTGTCATAGATGTCGGTCATAGATGAAGACACACTCACGGTGAGCTTGATTTCTAACACTCCCCCTCAAGCTCAAAAACAAAACTCAAATCATCTGCATCACTCCAAGTAGCTGTCTAAAGTGAATGAACTTATCTTTACCAAGTGATTTGGTAAAGATGTCTGCTACCTGGTCTTTAGTCTTCACATGCTCCAAGTCAATCTGATCTACTAAAACCATTTCCCTGATGAAATGGTAGTGAACCTCAATGTGTTTTGATCTTGCATGATAAACAGAATTGCTTGCTAACATAACACTGCTCAAATTGTCACAGTACAGCTTGACTTTGCTGTCCAAGTGTACTCCCAAGTCATTCAACAACTTCTATAACCACTTAGCTTCACAGGCCGCTAAGGCCGCACCACGATACTCTGCTTCCGTACTAGACAGTGCAACAGTAGGCTGTTTCTTACTCTACCAACTGATCATGCTACTTCCCAATCCAAATGGATAGCCGTTGGTTGACCTCCTGTCATACATGCAACCAGCCCAGTCAGCATCAGTGTACCCCATCAAGTCAAGGGGTTTCCCATATGTATAAAATAGCCCATGATCTGTGGTACTCTTTACATATCTCAGAATTCTTCTGACTGCATCCAAGTGTGGTTTGCGAGGCTTCTGCATGAACTGATTGATCAGCCCCACAGCATAACTCAAGTCAGGTCTAGTGATCGTGAGATAGATCAAGCTGCCTACCATCTGTTTGTACATAGTAACATTCTCAATCTCTGTCCCAACATCAATCTGCAGCTTGACATTCTGCTCCAAAGGCATATCCATAGGCTTGCAATCAGCCATATCATATTTCTGTAACATGTCATGAGCATACTACTTCTGTAGCAGCCATATGCCTTGAGGTGTAGAGACAACCTCAATACCCAAAAAATATTTCAGCTCTCCAAGATCCTTGACCTTAAACTCAGCCTATAAACATGTCTTTATTTTTGCAATCCCATTTTCATCATCTCCTGTAATGATTAAGTCATCAACATAGACAACTAGGAAAACATAGCCACTATCTGTCTTCTTCACAAACAGACTATGATCAACATCTCCCAATCGGAAACCATGTTGCTGTAAATAACTGCTGATGCGATCATTCCATGCTCTGGGTGCCTGTTTCAACCCATATAATGCCTTTTTCAGTCGACATACATGTGCTGGAAATTCTGGATGTACATAGCCTTCAGGCTGTTCCATGTAAACCTCTTCCTGTAATTCTCCATTGAGAAATGCATTCTTTACATCCATCTGCCATAGTTTCCAGCCTCTAGCTGCTACCAAAGCAATCACAGTTCTAACTATAGCCATCTTTGCTACAGGGCTGAAAGTCTCCTCATAATCAAGACCATACTATTGCACATACCCTTTTGCAACCAGCCTGGCCTTATATCTTTCCAATGATCCATTTGATTTACATTTTACCTTATACACCCACTTGCATCTAATAGGTGTTTTGCCCTTAGGCAACTGTGCCAAATCCTATGTACCATTTTCAGCCAAAGCTGAATATTCATCATCCATAGTAGCACGCCAATTCTCATCTGCAACTGCCTCATCAAACTTACTTGGTTCTCTAAAACCACTTACTTTCATCATATAAGCATAATGATGGGCTGAATATCTAGTGTAAGTATACCTGTCAACAGGTCGTCTGACTCTCTTTGATCTCCTGAGCTATGGCTCACTGTGAGGTTGCCTCTCATGAGGCGGCACATAACGGCTCTGCCTAGCACCTGGCATCATAACAGACGGAATCCCCAATTCACTGTCTAAGCTGTCACTGCTAGATGAATCATAACCTGCAGTGAGTGGACCTGTTACATCTTCAAACACCTTTTCTTTTCTTTTTATCTGTTCTCCCCCTCACTGACATATCCATGTCAGTGGATGCAGTAGTGCGACTCCGTAACCATCCTGTCCAAGGACTCACTGTAGATGATACATCACCTGTCTGACCACTCATGGAAGTACTCTCTGCAGGAGTATTTTCAGCATGACTCATACTGGGTGAGCCATCAGTAGGCACTGCCACAGGATTCCCATACCAAGATGCTAACTCATCAAATACCACATCTCTACTTATGAGTGTCTCATGCGTAGAAGGTACATAACACTTATAAGCTTTCCATTCCTGTGCATATCCTATAAACACACTTTTCACTGCCTTAGGATCCAATTTCTTCCTCTTCTCATCTGGTATATGCACATATGCAATGTTGCCAAATACCTTCATGTGTGAAATATCAGGTTTATGACCATATAGCCGTTCATACGGAGTGACATCATGAATCCCTGATGTAGGGGTTCCATTCAACACATATACAGCAGTCACCACTACTTCAGCCCAATAACCATTTGGCAGACATTTTTCATTCAGCATAGCTCTAGCTGACTCCATCAAAACCATGTTTTTCCTCTCTGCAACACTGTTTTGCTGCGGTGTATAATTGCATGTGAGCTGTCTTCTAATCCCATGTTAAGCAAGATGCCTGTCAAAGTAGTTTGAGACATATTCACCTCCTCCATCTGATCTCAAGCATGATATGTAACAGCCCAATTCATTTTCAGCATGTTTCTTGAAGTCTTTGAATGCATCAAACACATCATCCTTATGCTTCAAGATATAAAGCCAAGTGTACCTGCTGAAATCATCAATAAATGAGACATAATATCGTGCACCGCCAAAAGAAGCATTATGTGAAGGACCCCAGACATCAAAGTGCACCAACTGTAAAGGCCTAGTGCTGTTTTTTACATATCTCATGAAAGGAAACTGTGCCTACTTCCCAAATTGACATGTAGGGCATACATGAACAAAATCATTATACTTGAATTTAGGTAATCCAAGTACTACTTCTTTCTGCTGCATAGATTTCAACTTTTGTACATTGACATGTCCAATCCACTTGTGCCAAATCTCTACATCTCGAATGGCACTCTCATCATGAGCAAACATGGCTGCCTTGAGTCCCGAAATGGTTGCATCCAATGTAAACATCCTGCCATCCCGTCTGGCCTTGGCAATTAGCTTGCAGCCATTTCCATACTCCTCAATGAAACACCCATCTTTGTTGAACCTCACTTGCAAATTCTGTTCTGCCATTTGACCCACAGACAATAGATTCTTTGTTATGGTTGGTACATGTAATACATCATGCAGGCCTTTCTTCTTGCCATCAGGCATCATAAGAGGAACAATTCCTTTATGCTTTATGTCATGTTGGGTGTCATCCCCAGTACATACATGACCATGTGTACCTGCAACCATCTCATCAAACCACTCTCCATGCGGGGTCATGTGGTTTGACGCTCCAGAGTCAATGTACCATCTGTCATCTCTATCATGTCTCAATGCATTTTTAGATACATGCTGCATGGCAAAGAGTCTATCAACTGGCTCATCATGAACACCACTGGAAGATGGATAGCGCCCATGCTGTCTACCCTTTTCCTTCATATCTCCCTGCTTCTTGTAACAATCCTTTGCAATATGCCCATACCGGCCACAATAATGGCAGTCCTTGTCCCTGTTGGACTGATCAGATGACTGCCATGAGAATCAGATCCACCACCTCTACCTCAGGGTGATCTCCCCCTACCTCTAAACCCACTAGATCCACGCTGACCTTGTGTATTTGCACCATGCCAATTACTCTGCTGCTGCTACTGTCCATAAGTATTACGAGTGTCACCACGACCTCGAAATGAACCACGACCTCTAGATCCTCTGCCATGCTGGCTAGAGTATAACACAGTGTCTCTACTCTGAGATGCACTGGAACCTGTATTCAAACCAAGTTTGACTTCCTCATGTAGCAACAAAGCAACTAGCTCTTCCCAGCTAGGGGGCTCTTCTCTGACAGAAATGGAAGTGTCAAAAGCTTTGTATTCTTTGCCTAAGCCATTCAAAGCTACAGCAATCATATCATCTTCTGATACATTTGAGCCAATAGTAGCAAGTTGATCAGCTATGGTCTTAATCTCCGTGGTATACGTCTGGATGCTCTTGCCATTCCTAGACATGTTGTTGAACTGATGTTTCAACTGGATCTTTCTTGCATGTGTCATGGTTCCATAATTTTTCATCAGTATGTCCCAAGCATCCTTCGGAGTCTCACATCCAGTGATTTGAATTACCATAGCATCAGATATACATAAGGAAAACCAATGCAGCACCTTGCATACTCTTTCATTCCATAGCCTGTAGGCTCTTTTCTGTTCATTTGTTGGATTGTGTGCAGGCAACTCAGGAGCAACTTCATCTCCTGTACATAAATCCCAATAACCTCTGCCAACCAGAAAGTTTTTCATTCTGAATTTCCATAATATAAATTTCTTATTATCCAACTTCTCTCCAACTATCTGAGTGATATTGTCAGTCCCATGTGCATTAGCCATGATGCAATAGACTGTCTATCAAGTGCCTGACTCCCTGCAGTCCAATAAGTATGACTGACTAAGTTCAGTCCGTAACAGTTTATGATAGTTTTCTGCACTAAATTGCAGAAAAAACAAGGGTATTTCAGCCCACTGACACCCCAAAACAACCCACAAACAAGTGGTCTCAACTGTAGATATAATTGTCAATATATAAGCTATGTGTTTGCTTGAGCTTAAGCTTCTGTAACCTCATTGCCAGGGTACATGCATGCAATCTGAAAATTGTAAACTGTGAGTAACCAGCAGCAATTTCAAATTCAAAACTGAGTGGTAATCATGTCATACATGTTCCAAAATCTCCCAGGTAGCTGCTAGTACATTTGGCAGTCATGACATGAGCATAGAGGCACAGAACAGTGCATAACCAGCACATACAAGTGTCAACAAATTCAGTTGCAGGTTGCAGTCAACCAGAATTCAGCATACCAAGCTCCAAGCAGCTCCAAAATGTCTTTCGACCATGTCATACATTTCCTTTGTAGTGGCAAGTTCAATACATGAGCATCTGAGTAGGCATAGACAACCTGTCTTCATTGACCAATGGCATAAACCTCATGAGTTGTTTGTAATTAACAAGGACAGTGTAACTGCATTTATTTCAGCTTCAGAATTCAGTTTTCAATGATGCTCATTGCTTGCTTCAATCCTCCATACATTCAGCATGTATAGGCCAGTTCATATAGATGATGGAACCCCCAAGATGACCTGTATTGCTTCAGTAATGCACAATACTTGTCATTGACTGTGTATGATAGTTTTCAGCCTGTCAATGATTTTCAGATCTGAGTATTCTGAGCAAGAGATCTCAGCTCCAAGACATTTGATCCAATGTATACATGCTTTGACACATTCTTGTGCTCCAAAGATGCCTTCTGAGTGTAGTACAAGGCTCCTGTGTGTCAGTAATGACTGAATGCATGCTGTCCATTCATGTTTACAGCAGTTCAGAACTGATTACAGGTCTGTGTATGTTACTCCAGCTCATAACAGAGCTCCCACACAAGCATTTACTTCTTGTACACTTCAGATATCTTCAATAGTGAGCATATATGCTCTATGAATCTTGTCCAGGTGCCCCACTGAAGATTGACAGGTTGCTGTCCACCCAAATTAGCAGGCGCAGATCATGCAGAATTCCAGGCCTTGTTGTCAGCTGGTCCTCCTCATCATGAGGCTCAATGACCACTTGCAGATGCTCAAAGATGCCCACCAAGGCTCCCAGAAAGGCCTCAACCACTGTGATAAAGCATGGAGTCCAAGATGAGCAAATGCATACCTTAACAGAGTAATGGCAGCCTGTTCTTGTTTTCAAAAGGCCTTGTTCTTTAGCTGCTTCAAGTCTTCTTGACTCCCTCCTGCTCCAAAGAGCTCAACCTAGCAATGCTCTGATACCATGTTCAAAGAGGAGAGAGAGATAGGGAAAACACCATATCCATGAGCCTTCAGGCTCTCAAGCTCATTCCTTCATTTCCACACACTAAACTGAAAAGCACACACTCTACAAGATAAAGTGACCTAGTGTAAATGTAGACTAGACGGACTAACTCTAGTCAGGTCACTAACTGACTACTAAGTCGACTTATTTAATGTAGTCACATGTAGACAGCTGTACACACTAGCTGTCATAGATGTCGGTCATAGATGAAGACACACTGACGGTGAGCTTGATTTCTAACATTTCTGACATCATTGCACAGTTGGAAACTACCTTGTCAGGATTATTACCATAGAAAAGCAGATTTGGAAACATCTTTGTCAGATCTGAGGTTAATGCAGGGCAGAACTGTCTAGTTAGCTCAGAGTGGCACTGTTTTGAATGCGAATGTGCAAGTCTTTGACACAGTTGGCTGCCATGGTTTGCAAATTGAAGTAATCAATGGATATGCAGGCTACATGATAATGTCACATACCCATGCATAACATGCATAAGATGGAGGAAGTTTCTAAGGTAATTTAGCAATAGTCAATGCAATCACACCAGCCTTTTGAGATGCAATGGCAGCCTTTTACCCAACAGCTTAAACAACCATTAGCACATTACAAGCAACAATAGTTGCATCAAGAGTCTGGACAGCAACATAATGATTATGTTCATGCCGAATTTGGTCATACATGTTGTGTACCTTGCCACGAACATGGACAGCCTGATTATTATGGGCAGCAGCCTGAGCCTTCTCATAGACATGCTGGGAATTATTACTATGGAAATCATTGAGAATCCCATGACTTTATGGATCAGAAGCATGCATATGGAGATTCTTATGCCACGCAACCATATGGGCAGTTGCCTCATGGAGACCTTGATGCAATGCAGGAGTGGCAAGCAAGTGATTATGACCGACATCATGCCGTTACCTATGCTCATGGACTTGCCACTTATCATACTTATGGTCAGCCTAGGATGCAAGGACACCATTGTAGTCATGTTGGACAGTCATCATGCAATCTTGGGCAGCATGTTTATGGGCAACAATATGACCAAAGTTTTGGTAGTAGGCAACAACAAATAGATGTATTTGGGCAGTAGCCATGAACATTTTTGTGACATGCATTCTCATAGAGATTATGGACAGCATGACCAATGCTGTTTGATCAATGATCAAAGGCAGCATGCTTATGACGGTTATGCGTGTGATGCGGAGTAGGGCTATTATCACCATATGCAATATGGACAACATGAATATCATTATGAGCAGCAGCCACATTGGTATGACCATCCATATGGACAGCATGATCATTATGGTCATGAGCATGGACAGCCATTTGTTGTACATGAGCAGCAAGATGACTATGAGTAGCATGTCAGAACTATTACTGAGCTGACCAATAGTGATGAGCAGGTGTGTAAATTGCTGTCTAAGGCTAAACACATTAGACACCTTACTAGTGATACGATATGGGAATTGCATGCTGCGGGCTTATGCTATCGATGTGCTAAGCTGATATCTTGTAATCATCAAGCCACATGCAGGTGTAACAATCTAATTCTATCACACGTGAATAGGGCTTTGGGATAATTCATTTTAATTAGAAAAATGTAAAAAATTTTATTATTCCCACCTTCCCCCAGCCGACTGTTGAGCTGGGGGAGAGGGAGGGAAGCATGGGACACTAAGCTCCTTGCTGGAGCTTGATGCAAGGGGGAATCATGCCTCTCCACACGTAGAGAGGGAGGATCTCCCTCCCCTCCCCTATTTATACAAAGGGGGGCTGCTACCATGAAAAATGAGAGAGGAAGGAAAAAAAAGGGGCTGCACTTGCTGCTACTATGAGAGGATCGTGAGGGAGATAGAGAGGCTGTCGCGGTCGTTGTGAGAGGGGAGAGGTGGAGACGCCGCGTACCGCCATTGTTGGCCTCCGCCATCGCAACCATGACCACTTTGTCAGCACGCGTCCACATTTCCACTGTTTTTTTTTTCCTCCTACCACACGTGAAGGCCCTAGAAGCTTCTAAAAAGAAGCTTCATAAGCCCCTATTCCCCCCAAAGATCTAAGTCCTTAAAGGTCTTATTACCCCCCCCTGGTTTTATCCTCTTAAGGGCCTTTCACCCCCTTATTGTATCTTTCAAAAGCCTTATTATTACCCCCGTGTCCTAAAAATCCCCAAGGCCCCCTTCTCATGTTTTTTGGAACCTCACCCCCCCTCGTGTTTAAAGAATCATAAGCCCCTTTTTTCCCCTATAAAGAGTGGGCTTAGAAGTCCCATTATTACTCCCCCCCCCCCCCCCCCCCCGTGCTTTTAAAAGTCACTTAGTCCCTTTCCTTAAGCCCCTTTTTTGTATTTTAAAAATCCTCAAGCCCCCTTTTCCTTGGAACCACACCCCCCGTGTATTAACCCTTAAACCCTTTCCTTGGGCATCTTGAAACCAGACCCCCCGTGTATTAACCCCTTAAACCCTTTCCTTGGGCATCTTGAAACCACACCCCCCGTGTTAATCCCTTAAACCCCTATCCCTTGGCTTTGGAACCACCCCTCTTTCCTCGTGTTTAAACCTTCCCTAACCCCTCCCCTTTTGGCGTATTGAAACCCCCTTTCCTCCAAGTTTGACCTAAGGGTCCTTCGACCTTACTTATAACCTTTACAGTTACTATATTCCCTTAGAGTTCTCTCCCAAACCTTGTATTTTTTCCATCCCTTTTCATTCCTCGTTGAACGAGTCATTAGAAGGACATTAAGCCTTCCCCATGGCTTCAATGGGTCTTAGTCATAAAAGATTCTGAAACACCCTTTCGAATTCCCAACTTCAAGGAGGGAGCCTTCCAAAAAAACTACTTTCGACGGATGGTGCAAGGGGAGCAATGGTGAATTCCAAAGAAGAGTTGTAAAGCTGCTTCCACGTCTGAACGACTACAATTGCGATGCCTCCTAAGAAAGTCCAAGGCGCAACCGCGGGAGGGTCATCTCCCAGTATCCATATGGATATCTCACCCCAAACCCAGGTTTTTTCTTCTTAATTTTTATTTGATATTGTTGTAATTCAAACATGCAAGGTTAGTTATTAGAAATAGGATATATTTTCGTCCTAGTTGTTCACGACGAAGGAACTTAGACATCAATACTTTTAAATGAAACATGCAAATTAAGAAAGTATAAACGCATTTCTAGCGAATAGCTTATGCATCGAAATGAATTATAAGCTAGATTATTATCCATTAAAATAGTATACTTCGGTTAAGCCTAGAAGTATAAACTACATCTCACACTATTAACCCATATCGCAATGAATCATCATGGAAAATGCAAAGTATGAGACGACTTTTACGATGCATAGACTTCATGAAATTATTTGGCCAACTGCAAGGTTTCTTATTTAACATGAATTTTGTTCGCAAAGAAAAGAGAAGATTAGTTGAACCTATGTCTAACCTCAAACCAACAAGTTAGGGTTGAAAAATCAATTTATGCATAGTCAACGAATCATGTGGAAGTAATCTTGAAATTATCTTCTAGAGTTAACCAAATTGATATAAAACTTAAAACACCTATGCTGTGAAATACTCATTGGGAATAAGTTAAATTCCAAGAAACATCTATACCTTAAATACTTGCCCACATTCACTGAATGTAGGGATAGTGAATTGTAATCGTAAAAGAATCTAGGGATTGTCCCTGAGAATCTTACAAAAATGAAGCTAGGAAACCCTAGGTCTAACGACGTCAGCTTAAAGAACGTGAAACAGATTGTTTCGTGACTCCATTATCGCATAGTACGATGCGGCACTTGCGCCGCAAGTACGGAGTCATATGGTCTTGTGATTGGATCACAAGAAGAAAGGCCGAATTCTCGCAACAAGGATGGTGGATCCTTACGCAAGTTATCTTGCAAGAGGATGTATACTTTGATATCCTTCTTGAGTAAGGAAGATTAATTGGAGATTAAAGACCAAAAACTGAAGTACCCAATGAACTTTAAAATTGACCAAGTTGGGTTAATAGGATACGCACTAACCCGGGATATAGGGGATCTTGCCAAGTTGCAAGTCATCCCGGATCGAGTGATGGATGCATTCGAAAGGAAGGATTCATTCCTTAGCAGTTTGCCAACAAAAATGATCAATGGTAATGTTTGTGCTTGCTACAGATTTTTAGAGCACTGTTTGGCTTTGTTTGACCAATGAATTAAAAGATAAAAGAATATCTATACTTCAGGTTGAAGGCGTGAAGGGAGAGGCAGCTTCAGTTACCATCGACTGCCTGCTTGACCCTAACCAAGGGGGTTGTTGATGACTGCACCGGGAACGTGGACCAAACCCACTATGAGAGGTCTCTCCGTTGAGTGCTACTTGGAGCAAGAGGACGCTTGGGTGCCAGGGGGGGCTCTGGCCATAAATCCCTCGCCTTCCGAGTCCTACACAAGAGACTAACGTGACTCGGGATTGGATCTCGAGGCCCACATACTAGTCTACGGGTGGAAACTTGGATTAGTGATCCCTATGGATTGTTGGATAGCCTTCGGGCGGATTGTGGATAAGCCTACGGGCTGGACTCTTTGTACTTCAAAGATAAATATGATAACCTATTAATAAGGAATCTGTCTGACATTGTTGTTATATGTCAAGTGATAAGATTACATGAAAGAACCAGTGCCTAATGGGTTAATTAAAGAAGTTGGTTGTTACATGTCCAACTAATGTGTTAGGTAATTAAGTAACTAAAACAACCTGAGGAAAGTGTAAAGGATGGGCCATGGGTCCGTCCTACAGATGGGTGATCCCGGTTGGCCAGGAAATTCTCTCAAATTGCGATGGATAGCAAGAGGATCGTCAAGGAACACGAACAGTTAAAGCATTGACCTAGAATTAAAAGTGAACCCGATTTACGCTGTTTAAGGGGAACAGAATGGGACTATGCCTTATGGCAAAGAAGTTGAGCTTTGCATCCCTCTCATTTCCTATTCTCCTTGAACCAAGTGCAGCGTGAATTCGCTTCGGACATGGCGTTTCTGTGTAAAGTAGTTCGCATTGGGTCCGATGCTAGTTGCTATTAGTAAATGACCAATAAGGAAAACCCTAATTCAGGTCGATCCTAAGTAGGAACGGTCGGAATACTTCTGCTATGTGGCAGACGCAAAAAGCCCTAAATCGCAAACCCCGTAACATTCCATGGGAGTGTCGGGTGGAGCTTTCTAGACATCATTTCCGATGGACTGCTAAGACGTGTCCTGGAATGATACTAGTGGACACGTTACAGTTGGTATCAAAGCCGGCCAACAACGGAATTGTTTTTATGAAATCTTAATAAGATGAAGTAAAGCAAATTTTGCTGTCCAAACATTTCCTTACCTTCAAAGCTATCTTGCAGAATTACGAAGCGTGGAACAAGTTCTTGGTATTTCGAGTCATGTTTATGACTGCAATGCATTCTCCGCATTATAGACAAAGGGTTGGGATGATGAACATCCTAGAGCAGATCTATAATCCATCACCTTTGTACATGGAACAAAGATGGACGGGTGCTTCAGGAATCTACTATATAGCTGCCCACCGGTTTGCTTATCTACAAACCAACCTAAAGAGGATCAAGTGGTTGGAAGACCTGAAAGTCGTGAAGATGTTCATTTTTGTAGAAGCTCACGTAAACTCAACTTTACATATTTGAGGTCAGAGGGTTGAGATGAACTCATATATATATGAGGAAGTAACCCGCGTAATCCCCGCCGACAGAATTAAAGTGTTGGGCTGCCATGAGAAGTATGGATTCCAATGGAAAGGATATCCTGAACTTCCAATGACTTACCGATTCCTGAAGATCCATCACCCGAAACCTTACTATTATACAATTCCTGTAGATAATTGTAATACAACGTTGTTCTCCCCAAACTAAATGTAACAGTTGGATTATCATCGCAAGAAATGTTGTATTCGAAAGGGCTATGGCCATATAAATACAAATAAATACTTCTTTTTATCAATGTCTAATTGTGCATAAGAGTTGATAAAAAGTTAAGTAGCTACATTGTTTACGTGATAGCTGAATTAAAGACGTAATATAAATCAATGACGATTATCGTATAATAATGTTAAGGAAACCTTTATTCAGGCACAACCCCACGTACAAGTTCCTAATTTGCCTCCTACATCAAGTACTACTGTGATCCAGGAGAAGAAGTTCCTTCTCAAGGAGATTAAGTCACCCGAGTTTGATGGGAGAGGCAGATTCGTCCGAGCTGACACTAAAATTTGGATTGAATCCATGGAGGATTACTTTGAAGCGGTCGGTGTACTGCACCTACCAATCAGGCTAGGCTCGCCAAGCTAAAGCTCCCCGGCAAAGCTAGGCTTTGGTGGAAGCAATGGTGTAGGGATCAAGGGATCACAGAGGGATCTGTTACCTGGGAGAAGCTGAAGAAAGCCGTGTAAGGAAGATACTTGCCACCTGCATATCGCACGTAGAAAATGAATGAGTTCTACGAGCTAAAATAGCTAGGGTTCACGCTTGATGCATACTACTCTAAATTTGTCTCACTTCTTAAGTATGCACCGTAGATGGACATGACACAGTAGGTGTCTAAACTTTGTGCGGGATTAAATCCACTAGTCAATACCCGTCTCGAATCTATGCATCCATCAGATCTTCAGGATGCACTCATTCGAGCGGCGTCTATAATTTAGGAGGTGCAAGGGGTAACAAAACTTGGTCTTATAATGACCCGAACAGAGGAGCATTTAGACCTCAAATGAAGAGAGTTCAAGGTCATAATCAGGGACAAAGAAAGAAAGCAAGGACAAATAACGTCAACAACTTTGTTCCTACTCAAAGTAATGGCCGAAACCTCCGTTGTTTCCATTGCAACGAACTCGGTCACTTCAAGAGGCAATGTCCCAAGCTCGGTGGAGGACATCGCCAAGCACCTTTCCAAAAGAACAGGCCGTGGTCAAGGAGTCGCTACCCGAGGAAGAGAAAGAACCGCCTGCATTGCCAATAGGCAAATGTGCGAAGAAGAAGAAGAAGAAGATCCAACCATGAATGCAGAATTGGAAAGGGTGACAGTCCATGCCGCCCTACACAAGAAAGGACCGAATCGCTAGTTCTCGGTGATTTAGACACCGTCGGACTATCAAGGTAAAAGTTTCAAGATCTTGATTGATTGTGGCACTACAGATTCCTTTATCTCACCAGCATGTGCAAAAAGATTAGGAATAGCCACAATAGAAGCACCTACCCTACTTGTGGAATTGGCAAATGGTCATGAGGTTACTTGTACCAGGAAAATTGCTAAGGTGGAATTCTTTCTGGGAGGAAAGAAGACTTTGGTCAAATTCAGAGTCATGAATTTAGGTATCCATGAGTGTCTACTTGGAATGGATTGGCTTAAGCCTAATGACGCCCACATTCATTGTGGAAAGGGTCAAGTTTTCTTTCGAAACTCTGAAAGGGAATTAGTCACAACTCAAGGTGAGGCTAGAGTGCCAAGAATCCAATTGGCCAAAGTATCTCGAATCATAAAAGGAGTCAGAAAAGGATTACATGTTTACTTGATCAAACTCAACAACTTAGATAAGAAGAAAGAGTCTAATGAAGGACCTTATTGGCTAAATGAATACGCGGACGTATTCCCTGAAGAGTTGACAGAACTCCCGCCTCAAAGAGAAGTGGATCATGAGATTAAGTTAGTACCAGGTGTTGCGCCAATTGCAAAGAGACCTTATAGAATGTCCATACCAGAAGCAATTGAGTTGAAAGAACAACTCAAGCAACTGTTAGATCAGGGCTACATCCGTCCTAGTAGTTCACCCTAGGGAGCTCCAGTACTATTCCAGAAAAAGAAAGATGGGACACTTCAACTATGTATTGATTACTGAGGATTGAATCAATCAACAGTCAAGAACAAGTACCCTATTCCTAGAATAGATGAGCTTCTTGATCGTCTTCAGGGTGCGAAGATCTTCTCCAAGATTGATCTCAGGTCAGGTTACTATCAGATAAGGATCAAGGAAGAAAATATCCCAAAGACGGCCTTCAATACAAGATATGGGCACTTTGAGTTCCTAGTTATGTCATTCGGGCTTACGAATGCACCTGTCACCTTCAATAGGTTAATGCGGGATATCTTTAGGCCATATCTTGATGATTTCGTGCTTGTCTTCTTCGACGACACTTTAGTCTATTCTAAACAGGAAAAAGATCATGAACCCCAACTTCGGATTGTCCTTGAGACAATGAGGTCACATAAGCTGTATGCTAAAATGAAGAAGTGTGCATTCTTCAAGCGTCAGATTGAATATCTGGGATTCATAGTATCAGCGAAAGGAATCTCAATGGACCCAGCCAAGGTCAAAGATGTGCTTGAATGGCCAATACCAACATTTGTCAAAGAGATACATAGCTTTCTTGGATTGACAGGATGGTATAGGGTCTTTATTAGAAACTATGCTTTGATTCAGCACCTCTGACAGACCTACTGAAGAAGCAAAGAGCCATTGCATGGTCAACTCCCGAACAAAATAGCTTCGACAGATTGAAGCAAAGTTTGGCAAAGTTTGGTATCAGCACGTATCCTAAAACTTACAGACCTCAATAAAGAGTTTGAGGTAGTAACTGATGCTAGCATACTTGCCTTGGGATGTGTACTCATGCAGGAAGGTCATGCAGTAGTATACTCTTCAAGGAAATTGAAGAGTCATGAAAAGAATTATGCTACGCATGATCTGGAATTGTTAGCTGTCATCCATGCTCTAAAGCTTTGGAGACACTACCTGTTGGTTAACAAGTTTACTCTAGTAACTGACCATAAGAGTCTCAAATGGATCTTTACCCAGAATGAGCTCAACATGAGGCAACGTCGGTGGATTGAAGTGTTGGAGGAATATGACTTTGAAATTAAGTATCGACCATGGAAAGAGAATGTAGTTGCCGATGCACTTAGTCACAAGGCATTCCTAAATTCCCTAATCTTGCAGAATCCATCAACAGCCAGATCTCTAGCTACAAAAGTATCTATGCCAAACAACCCTATACTTGAGTTAGCTAGAGAGGATGCATGCCATGATCCAACCTACCAAACAATGCTAAGGGAGATCTCTATCAAAGATCAAAATCAAAATTTGCAGGCTAAGTATCATGAATTTTCTATCAATAATGGGCTTGTCTACTATAGAACAAGGCTGTGTATACTAGCAAGCCAGTCACTTAAGCAGAAGATATTGTGGGAAGCTCATGACTCCCCTTTTGCAGGACATCCTGGCTATGCCAAGACTCTCAATGCAGTTAGGAAGAGCTAGCATTGGGAGAGGCTCAAAGATGACGTTCTCAAATATGTCACCGAGTGTTTGTCTTGTCAACATATCAAAGCCGAACATGCCATGATGCCAAGGAAAGTGCAACCGCTTGACATTCCCCAAATGAAATGGGAATTCATCAGCATGGATTTTTTTGTAGGCCTACCCCAAGTCCAGGGAGGATACAACTCCATCATGGTTGTGGTTGACATGCTTACTAAGGTTGCACATCTTATTCCAGTAAAGACAAACTATAAAGCTTCAGACATTGCAAGATTGTTTATCAAGGAGATATTCAAGCTACATGGTTTACCCAGAAGAATCATTAGTGATCGTGATTTTCTCTTCACATCACACTTCTGGAGAGCCATCTTTGAAGCTATTGGGACTCAACTCTGTTTTAGCACCACTTACCATCCCCAAACGGATGGCCAAACAAAGCAAGTAAATCAAGTCATCGAGGATATGCTTAGGGCATACTGCTGTCGTGAGCTGAAGAGGTGGATTCAATACTTGCCTTTGGTTGAATTTGCCTACAATGCTTCTTACCAACAAAGCATTCAGATGACCCCTTTTCAAGCATTATATGGCCATAACTGTCGAAGTCCCCTAAACTTTTCAGATCCAACCTTAAGGGTTGAAGCTTCAAGGCAAATGTTGGAAGAGATGGATGACCAAATAAAGTCAATAAGACAGGACATCCAAGCGGCCAAGGATAGACAGAAGGCATACGCAGATTTGAAGCGTCAAGATAGAGTCTTCGAAGAAGGAGACATGGTCTTCATTCGCGTACACCCTAAAAAGAGTTCCCTATCCTTAGGAGATTGCAAGAAGCTAAGTGCAAGGTATTGTGGGTTGTACAAGATCCTCAAATGCCTAGGACCTAATGCTTATAAATTGCAACTTCCTGAGAACCTAAAGGTTCACAATATATTCCATATCAGCCTATTGAAGAGATATACACCTAATCCTAACCATGTACTTGATGATCAACAAGTTGTAATGCCTAGTCAAGGAGTCCTTGAACGAAGGCCTGATAGGAACTTAGATGTTAGGGAGAGACAATTAAGATCCAGAACCCTGAGAGAATGCCTCGTCCAGTGGAAAGATTATCCCGAAGAGGATGCCACTTGGGTAGATGAAGGCACTCTCAACCATCAATATCCCTAGTTTATCTTGAGATGAGGACATCTCGAATCCTTTAAGGGGGAGAGAATGTAACAATCTAATTCTATCACATGTGAATAGGGCTTTGGGATAATTCATTTTAATTAGAAAAATGTAAATTTTTTTATTATTCCCTCCTTCCCCCAGCCGACTGTCAAGCTGGGGGAGAGGGAGGGAAGCATGGGACACTAAGCTCCTAGCTGGAGCTTGATGCAAGGGGGAATCATGCCTCTCGATATGTAGAGAGGGAGGATCTCCCTCCCCTCCCCTATTTATACAGAGGGGGACTGCTGCCATGAAAAACAAGAGAGGAAGGAAAAAAAGGGGCTACACCTGCTGCTACTATGAGAGGATCGTGAGGGAGATAGAGAGGCTATCCCGGCCATTGCGAGAGGGGAGAGGGGGAGACGCCGCGTACCACCATCGTTGGCCTCCGCCATCGCAGCCGTGACCACTTCGTCAGCACGCGTCCACATTTCCACTGTTTTTTTTTTCCTCCTGCCACACGTGAAGGCCCTAGAAGCTTCTAAAAGAAGCTTCATAAGCCCCTATTCCCCCCAAAGATCTAAGGCCTTAAAGGTCTTATTACCCCCCCCCCCTGGTTTTATCCTCTTAAGGGCCTTTCACCCCCTTATTGTATCTTTCAAAAGCCTTATTATTACCCGCGTGTCCTAAAAATCCCCAAGGCCCCCTTCTCATGTTTTTTGGAACCTCACCCCCCCTCGTGTTTAAAGGATCATAAGCCCCTTTTTTCCCCTATAAAGAGTGGGCTTAGAAGTCCTATTATTACTTCTCCTCCCCACCCCCCTTGGTGCTTTTAAAAGTCACTTAGTCCCTTTCCTTAAGCCCCTTTTTCGCATTTTAAAAATCCTCAAGCCCCCTTTTCCTTGGAACCACACCCCCCGTGTATTAACCCTTAAACCCTTTCCTTGGGCATCCTGAAACCATACCCCCCGTGTTAATCTCTTAAACCCCTATCCCTAGGCTTTGGAACCACCCCTCTTTCCTCCGTGTTTAAACCTTCCCTAGCCCCTCCCCTTGTGGCGTATTGAAACCCCCTTTTCTCCAAGTTTGACCTAAGGGTCCTTCGACCTTACTTATAACCTTTACAATTACTATATTCCCTTAGAGTTCTCTCCCGCACCTGGTGTTTTTTCCATCCCTTTTCAAATCCTCGTTGAACGAGTCATTAGAAGGCGATTAAGCCTTCCCCATGGCTTCAATGGGTCTTAGTCATAAAAGATTCTGAAACACCCTTTCGAATTCCCAACTTCAAGGAGGGAGCCTTCCAAAAAAACTACTTTTGACGGATGGTGCAAGGGGAGCAATGGTGAATTCCAAAGAAGAGTTGTAAAGCTGCTTCCACGTCCGAATGACTATAATTGCGATGCCTCCTAAGAAAGTCCAAGGCACAACCACGAGAGGGTCATCTCCCGGTATCCATGTGGATATCTCACCCCAAACCTAGGTTTTTCTTTCTTAATTTTTATTTGATATTGTTGTAATTCAAACATGCAAGGTTAGTTATTAGAAATAGGATATATTTTCGTCCTAGTTGTTTACGACGAAGGAACTTAGACATCAATACGTTTAAATGAAACATGCAAATTAAGAAAGTATAAACGCATTTCTAGTGAATAGCTTATGCATCGAAATGAATTATAAGCTAGATTATTATCCATTAAAATAGTATACTTCGGTTAAGCCTAGAAGTATAAACTTCATCTCGCACTATTAACCGATATCACAATGAATCATCATGGGCAATGCAAAGCATGAGACGACTTTTACGATGCATAGACTTTATGAAATTATCGTTGCCAACTGCAAGGTTTCTTATTTAACATGAATTTTGTTCGCAAAGAAAAGGGAAGATTAGTTGAACCTATGTCTGACCTCAAACTGACAAGTTAGGGTTGAAAAATCAATTTACGCATAGTCAACGAATCATGTGGAAGTAATCTCGAAATTATCTTCTTGAGTTAACCAAATTGATATAAAACTTAAAACTACTATGCTGCGAAATACTCGTTGGGAATAAGTTAAATTCCAAGAAACGTCTATACCTTAAATACTTGCCCACATTCACTAAATGTAGGGACAGTGAATTGTAATCGTAAAAGGATCTAGGGTTTCTCCCTGAGAATCTTACAAAAATGAAGCTAGGAAACCCTAGGTCTAACGACATCAGCTTAAAGAACGTGAAACAGATTGTTTCATGACTCCATTATCGCATAGTACGATGCGGCACTTGCGCCGCAAGTACGGAGTCATATGGCCTTGCGATTGGATCACAAGAAGAAAGGCCAAATTTTCGCAACGAGGATGGCGGATCCTTACGCAAGTTATCTTGCGAGAGGATGTATACTTTTATATCCTTCTTGAGTAAGGAAGATTAATTGGAGATTAAAGACCAAAAACTGAAGTACCCAATGAACTTTAAGGTTTGACCAAGTTGGGTTAATAAGGTACGCCCTAACCCAGGATATAGGGGATCTTGCCAAGTTGCAAGTCATCCCGGATCGAGTGCTGGATGCATTCGAAAGGAAGGATTCATTCCTTAGCAGTTTGCCAACAAAAACGATCAATGGTAATGTTTGTGCTTGCTATAGATTTTTAGAGCACTGTTTGGCTTTGTTTGACCAATGAATTAAAAGATAAAAGAATATCTATACTTCAGGTTGAAGGCCTGAAGGGAGAGGCAGCTTCAGCCGGGAACGTGGACCGAACCCGCCGCGAGAGGTCTCTTCGTTGAGTGCTACTTAGAGCAGGAGGACGCTTGGGTGCCAGGGGGCTCTGGCCGTAAATCCCTCGCCTTACGGGTCCTGCATAAGAGGATAATGACTCGGGATTGGATCTCAAGGCCCGCATACTAGTCTACAAGCAGAAACTTGGATTAGTGATCCCTTTGGATTGCTGGATAGCCTTCGGGCGGATTGTGGATAAGCCTACGAGCTGGACTCTTTGTACTTCAAAGATAACTGTTAATAAGGAATTTGTTTGACATTGTTTTTCTATGTCAAGTGATAAGATTACGTGAAAGAACCAGTGCCTAACGGGTTCATTAAATAAGTTGGTTATTACATGTCCAACTAATGTGTTAGGTAATTAAGTAACTAAAACAATCCAAGGAAAGTGCGGAGGATGGGCCATGGGTCCCCGTCCTACGAATGGGTGGTCCCGGTTGGCCAAGAACTTTTCTCAAATTGCGATGGACAACAAGAGGATCGTCAAGGAACATGAACAGCTAAAGCGTTGACCTAGAATTAAAAGTGAACCGATTTACGATGTTTTAGGGAAACGGAATGGGACTATGCCTTATGGCAGAGAGGTTGATCTTTGCATCCCTCTCGTTTCCCATTCTCCTTGAACCAAGTGCAGCGTGAATCCGCTTTGGACCTAGCGTTTTTGTGTAAAGTAGTTCGCATTGGGTCCGACGCTAGTTGCTGTTAGAAAACAACCAATAAGGAAAACCCTAATTCAGGTCGATCCTAAGTGGGAATGGTTGGAATACTTACGCTACGTGGCAAACGTGGAAAGCCCTAGATCGCAAACCCCGTAACATTCCATCCATGGGAGTGCCGGGCAGAGATTTCTAGACATCCTTTTCGATGGACTGCTAAGAGTGTCCTGGAATGATAGTAGCAGACACGTTACAGCAGGACAAAGACTACCAAAATACTCTTGGTATTAGAGTATTATGATGCAAAGGATGGAGAAGATCTTGTTGAAGACCATTTTGGTATGGGTCCACAACAAGAACTTCAACAAGATCTTCAGTTCAAGAAAGAAGATCATGGGCAGCATGTGGATTTGGATGATCATGACCCCATGCGGGAGCCCCTTCATTCTATAGACCTACAGTTTGAATGCTTGGACATCACTAAGAATGTAGGGTCCATGAATATGTAGCACTTAGGGGCTGATACAGTCCACGCAATGGTGACTTCAGCCTCATATGCTTCAGTCATACAAAGCATGGTGATGCTTGTGAGAGGCTTATGAAAGAGCTAGTGAATACCACCATGCTGATCCAATGCATGGCAGCGATACCACTTTCCCTTTTGATCCGGGTGGCTACAGGCTGACCTTGACCCTCTGCATAGACTAGTACTACTCTTAAATCAAATTAATAGCAATTGTTGGTTTCTCTTGAACCTCATGAGGTACATCATCATAATCTGATTGTACTAGTCTTCTTAATCTAAACCCATTTATTGTGGGTTGGAGTATATCACTATGCAAAGTAGCCAACACAAAAGTACCTTGATCCACATCTTTTACAACCTCATAAGGACCAATATACCTCAACTTTAGCTTTCTCGGATGCTGCCTTGAACTATACACCATAACAATATCTCCCTCTTTAATTATCTTTTTCTTAATGTGTTTGTTTACCCATGCCTATCTTCTTGATTGCACCATTGTTGAAAGGTAATGAATACTCACTTTAACATAAAGATAGGGCTAAACTGAGGCTAAACCTTATGCTTCAGTCCCACCATACATCCACGGATACATATATTATTTTTTTCTATTTTCAAAGCACATGCCCTACTACATGTCATGGTATTTGTTGAAGCCTTCGATGCATGGCCTACTTCATGTCATGGTATTTGTTGAAGCCTTCGATACATGGCTCCTCACAAAGGCAATGACTCTATCATTGAAAATTGTGTGTGTGTGTGTGTGTGCATATGTGTGTGTCCCAAAGTGGTGATGGAGATAGCCCCATGAGCAACCAATGAGAGTCACATTGAGCAATAAAATTTCAATGTTGTTGTATACTTGACAATCCATGTACACCCTTGACCATGTCTTTTTTGTTGTACTAGATGTCACATTATGCAATATTATTTTGTTGCATTGTCCGTTATATTTTCTTAAAGCTCACACCTCACAATCACAACAATCTAGCCATATTTGAGGTAGATCTATTTGATCCACCACAACTATCATTCTCAAATGGCACCAAGTATTAGATTGTTTGTTGTACTAGATGTCACATGATGCATTACTATTTTGTTGCACTGTTCGTCACATTTTCTTGAAGCTCACGCCTCAAAATCACAACAATCTAGCCATATTTGAGGTAGATTCATTTGATCCAACACAACTATCATTCTCAAATGGCACCAGGTAAAGAGAGGGTCCTCTTTTGGAGGAGATCTATTGCCATTTAGTAAGACCCTTGAGACTTAGCACACCTTGGTTGTTTTTTTGGTGTGTGCCAAACAAGCCAACTAAGGCAACAGTAGTATTAGCCATTGGGCACCACAATGTTGTCTATGTGAGGTGTTTGAGGCAACTATGGTGAATAAGCCTTGTTAAGAATCGCATGGTGGGGGGACTTGCTCAAGATGCTACGCCGAACACACACAGAAGGCACAAGGAGAAGCTCACTCAAGAGACAAGAAGAGAGATGGAGGCCAAAACGTTTTCTTGCTGATTTCTTCTTCTTCTTCCACACTCTTTATAATGTACACAAAGTATAGATAAGATACAACATAAAGGAAAGTGGCCTACTAAGTCAAACAATGCATAACCAACTACACTAGTCGACTGGCGCTATAACTATGCCAGCTATAAATAGGTGTAACAACCTGAATATAATAAGTAATGAGTCAGTGGCCATGTGAGAGTCATAATGACCACCGACATGCTAAGTGTAGATGTGTGGACCCATCTAACCAAGCGGTCCATCATCAATGTCCGCATGTGTTGAGCTTGTCATCTCAACACTCCCCCTCAAGCTCAACTGCATCTCTGCAACTCCAAGTAAGCTTCGAAACTTTTGAAGCTTCTCTGTACCCAATGCCTTCGTGAAGATGTCAGCTATCTGATCCTGTGTGTTGACATACACCAAGTCAATCTCACCTACTAGTACCTTCTCTCTCACAAAGTGGTAGTACACCTCAATATGTTTTGTCCTGGCATGGAACACATGGTTCCTAGCCAACTATATACTGCTCATGTTGTCACAATAAATGACAACTGGACCTTCCACCTGCACATCCAAATCAACCATTAACTTTTGTAGCCATACTACCTCACATGCTGCAATAGCAGCACCTCTATACTCAGCCTCTGTACTCAACAACGCAACTGTAGATTGCTTTTTGCTGCTCCAAGCAACTACTGCACTACCAAGAGAGAACATGTGTTCGTTGGTAGATCTTCTATCAGACATAGTACCAGCACAATCTGCATCTGTGTATCCAAACACCTGTACATCTGTACCTGCCTCATAGAAAATTCCATAATGTAATGTGGACTTCACATATCTCAATATGCATTTGACTGCATCCAAATGTGGCTTTCTAGGTACTTCCATAAACTAACTCACAAGACCAACAACGTAGCTCAAGTCTGGCCTTGTAATGGTAATGTAGATCAAACTCCCCACTATCCTCCGGAACATAGTAGGGTCTTCTATCTCATCCCCAACATCAGCACTCAACTTTACATTCTGCTCCAATGGGACTGAAAGTGGTTTGCATGCTGCCATACCATACTTGGACAGCATATCCAAGCCATACTGTCTTTAGGACAACCATATACCATCATCACATCTGATCACCTCAATGCCAAGGAAGTACCTTAGCTCACCTAAATCCTTCATCTCAAACTTCTTCTTCAAAAAGTCCTTGACTTCAGCAATCCCACTATCACTATCACCTGTAATAATCAAGTCATCCACATAGATGACTATGATGACCAAACATGCATCTCCCTTTCTCACATAAAGTGAGTGATCAGCATCAAAAACATAAAAGACAATATTGACAATCTCTGATCTTGTCAGACCATGCTCTAGGTGCTTGCTTGAGCCCATAGAGCGCCTTCTTCAACCTGCACACATACGTGGGATGCTCTAAATCTTCATAACCTGCTGGCTGATCCATATACACTTCTTCCTGCAAATCAACATGCAAGAAGGCATTCTTCACATCCATTTGCTACAACCTCCAACCTTTGGCTGCTACCAAAGCAATCACACATCTGACAATTGTCATCCTAGCAACTAGACTAAAGGTTTCTTCATAATCTATGCCATATGTCTGGGCATAGCCTTTTGCAACCAGCCTAGCTTTATACCTACTAATAGAACCATGTGCATTGTGCTTAATCTTATAAACCCACTTACATCCAATAGCTTTCTTTCCCTTCGGCAATGATACTAGATCCCAAGTCTTACTGTCCTCTAATGTAGCCATCTCCTCATCCATTGTTGCATCCCAATGAGCATGATCAACAGCCTCCTCAAAACATGTGGACTCAACATCCTCAACTAGTTTCACCATATAAACATAATGGTGAGCTGCATAACCTTCAAAACCAAATCTTTTAATAGGGTATCTGACCCTGCTAGATCTGCGTACCATCGGATCACTCAATAGAGCCTTTACATTACTATGAGCTCTCTGTACACCTGGTGTCTTGACAGAAGGAATACCAAGCTCATCATCCAAGCTCTCTAAGCCACTGGAGTCTCCATCAAGAACTGCATCAATGTCATCTGACACTTTATTATTTCCTTTTTCTTTACCTGTAGTGCTACTAGATGCACCTGAAGATGTAGAGGTACTCCTTAGTCTCCCAAACCAAAGACTACCAGATGATGTCTCTAGTCCACTAACAGTCCATGATTCTTTCTTTTCAGCCTACACATGAGTATCATGATCATCATCATCATCCAATGCATCACCACTAGATGCATACCAACTGCTCATTTCATCAAAGATGACATCCTTGCTCACTCTGAACTTACATGTGACACGGTTATAACAGCAATACCCTTTCTATTCTAAAGAGTATCCAATAAAAACACATTTTTTTGCCTTTGGATCAAGCTTCTTCCGTAGCTCATCTGGCACATGAACGTATGCAACACAGCCAAATACCTTCAAGTGCGATACATCAGGCTTCTTGCAATAAAGCATTCTTCAGGAGCCATCCCATGAACTGCAGCTGTGGGAGTTCTGTTCATAATATAAACAGCAGTATGAACAGCCTCAGACCAAAAATGCTTAGGCATATTCTTTTCAGCCATCAAGGCGCATGCAACTTCTGCAATATGCATGTTTTTCCTTTCTACAACCCCATTTTGCTGTGGGATATATCTGCATGTGAACTGTCTCTTTATCCCATGAGACCTCAAAAAATCATTGAACTCATTCGAGAGGTACTCTCCCCCTCCATCTGACCTCAAGTACTTTACTTTCAAGCATGTTTCTCTTTCAACTGTAGCCTTGAAAGTTCTAAAGTGCTCAAACGCTTCACTCTTTTCCTTCATAAAATATACCCACAGCTTTCTAGAATAATCATCAATGAATGTGACAAAGTATGAACTGCCTCCAAGAGATTTGTGTAGGCCCCTAAATGTCTGTATGCACAACATCAAGGATATTTCTGCTTACATCTCTATCATGTGAAAAGGGTTGTCTTGCCTGCTTACCAAACTGACATGCTTCGTATACCTTATGAAATTCTGCAACTCTAAATGTAGGCAAACCTATAATTAACCCTTTGGACTGCATTAATTTTAGTCTTTGTATATTTGCATGTCTAATGCGTTTGTGCCAAATTTCAATATCTGCAACAACACCTTTTCCTTTAGCATACATACCAGCATTCATAGTAGGAATTCCAGCATCCAGAGTAAACATACATCCAACTCTACTTCCCTTTGCTACCAACCTACACTTGTCATTGAAGTCTTCTACAAAGCAGCCCTTTGCATTAAATCTGACTTGCAGCCCTTGCTCTACCATTTGACCGACTGACACCAAGTTCTTTGTAATAGATGGCACATGTAATACATCTGAAAGACTCTTTGTCTTACCATCATACAAGGACAAGGGAACTTTTTCAATGTGTGAAATTGGGTGGCATGAATCATCACCCGTCTGCACATAACCTGAATTTTGCAAATTCTGCATCTCTCCAAACCATTCTGCATGGCTGGTCATATGATTGGATGCACCTGAATCAACATACCAAACATCATCATGTG
Organism: Lygodium microphyllum; assembly: GCF_053477565.2. Classification (NCBI taxonomy): domain Eukaryota; kingdom Viridiplantae; phylum Streptophyta; class Polypodiopsida; order Schizaeales; family Lygodiaceae; genus Lygodium; species Lygodium microphyllum. Next base: position 172,935,198 of record NC_141139.1, read on the forward strand.
TTCCCTTTCATGTAACAACATTCAACATATGCTGCATAATAAACAGACATTTATTTTTGTCTTCATTCTGTCGTCAAGACAATGCATAGTTTCCTTGCTACAACTTACCACTGCGAATATCATCTTTCTTAGTATAACATTGGGCTGCAATATGACATGTTTTGCCACAGTAGTGACATACAATACCAGAGTTGTTAGAACCTTTGTTCTGCCATCCACCTCTTGCTCTAAAGCTTCCCCTGCCTCTAAAGTTACCACGACCTCCTGAAACCTGCATATCGTCAAATTGCTGATTAAATCAGTTTTGCTAGTTGTCACTACCACGTCCTATACCACGGCCTCTTGAAGAGAACCTACCATGTCCCCTTCCTGAACTAGAGTAGAAAGCTTGGACTTGTTCACCACTTCTTTCAGATGTCTCACTCTACATATTGATCTCTTCAGTGATCATAAGGTAGACCAACTCATCAAAATCTGGAAATGGCTTTCTGACATATACGGAAGTTACAAAAGACTTCCAAGCCTTTTCATTGTTAAGTCCACCCAAGGTAGACGATACCAAATCATCATCATCGGGCATTGCATCAATCACTGTCAATGCATCTACAATGCTCCTTACCTTCAGTGCACACTCATTGATAGACATCTTCCCTTTCTTCAATGTATTCAACTCTTGCTTGAGTTGAATCTTTCGTGCCTTTGTATTTACAAAAAACATACTTTCAAGTATGGTCCAAGCTGCATATGAATTCTTTGCATTTCTAATATGTCCCAGCATATTATTGTCAATTACTACAGACAGCCAATACATAACCTTCTTGTCTTTTGCATTCCATTCCTTCCATGCCTTTGTCTCTTCTGCATGTGGAGGATCACTCACCTCCGGCTCCTTTTCTTCACTTGAAACAAACTCGTAGAGGCCTTTTCCAATAAGGAAGTTCGTGACACGAAACTTCCATGAAGGGTAGTTGTTCTTGTCGAGCTTCTCAATGATGGGGCTTCCACTATTCTCTGCCATTATCACAAAACTAATACCAAACAGCAAGCAAATCTTTTGCAACCCTCGACCTGTAGTGCACAGCAATACACCAGACAGCCTTTTTTATTGTCTGCTCAACAATACATGCAATCTAAACCAGTTTGCAGATAAACCTTGTGTTTATTCGTTGATAAACACCTTTGAACTTACAGATCTGAAATCTGTAACCTGTGCACCCACGTTCGGTCAATACAGCCGAAGTCACACTGTGCCCTGAAACTACTGTCCGCAACCTTGCGGCTCTAAAACGGGGCCTAAAATGACCTCGGATTGCCAAAATAGCAGTGAGCAAACCCTAAAGGGCTTTCTGCGGAATACGCAGTGCTTTTCGTGCACACCAAATCTCACTGCAATCTAAGACTTTTGCTCTGCCCTACTTCCGATGCCTCCACAGGCACTGTCCAAGAGAAGAAGTAGAGAATGGAAGAGCTTCTTACCAGTTGCTACTTGCTTGAAGCTCACATGTCCCACATTTATTGTCATCCGAATAAATTGATCATTCAAGTGGATGAGTGGCTCCTTTGGCAAAAATAATCATAGCTTTATACTCATTCGAACCTCCCCTATTTGGGTTTTCACATAAATCAGTGCTGCAACCCAAACTAGGTAGAGCTTCATGCCTAGGCACATCACCTGGGTGTATCCCAAGGCAGTGTATATTGTTAGATGTATATCCAATCTTATCCTCTTGGGGGTTCGACAAAATATATCTAGATGGGATCCTTGGCCTTGCATCCGACACTCCTGCCATACTTTTGGAGATTTTGGGTCTCCAAACCCATCTCACATTTCCCTTAATATTCTTGCACTCCCTCAATTTGCTGCACTGGTCTAACGAACTCAATGCAAACTTATCCCTATGGCCAAATGGCCTCACATCCTTATGAACTTTGTGAAGCACAGGTGGACTTTTAGCATTTTGCATCCTCTTTACAAAAGATGTCTTTACTTGTTTACGTCCATACTATAAATTTTCTTCCATAAGAACCATGCTTTCACTGGAGGGAACAACATCCACCCGGAAGCATGATTCCAACACCAAAGGTCTCTCAAGAGCCTTACTAGAAACAAAATTAGAACCACACACAGAATTCTTATCAACACTCATAGGCCCATTGGTTCTATCCATGCTGCCATCACAACTACCTCTCGTGGAAGTGTTGCAAGCCCTAATGGGACTTACATGGCTTGGAACCTGTTCACTGAGAGGCATGTCATTACTACTCATAGGATGGCCATTTTCTGCTTTGAGATTTTGGCCACCAAGGTTCCCCTCATAGGCTGCCTTGGTATCAACAAGTGAGCTGTCTCCTTGCAGGAATGATTGGAAGCTAGGATGCACTTGTACTAAGCGGAGAAAACTCCAAAAGTTTTTCCAACATTTCTGAATATGACCCTCATAATTGATGGCATGCATTTTTGCTTCCCTTAATGACTTAGAATTCCGCAGTCCCACTTGGATTTGCATATTAATCTCTAAGCCATTCAGAAAGAGCTCATATAGCACATCATTTGATAATGCAATGGCTCTTCTTGGCCAAAGCCTAAGAGTACTATCAAAGGCTCTAGCATACTCTTTAACAGAAAGATAAGACTCCTGTCTAAACTGCATAAGCCGCCCTAAGACCTGAATCATAGGAAGCTTCTTTTCATACTCATCTAATGATTTGATCGACTCTCTTGGGAGGCTCCAGTACCATTTCCTTGCCTCTCCCTTTAGGGTACTTGGGAATACGAGCATCCGATGTATATCGTCGAACCCACTTGCCAAGCAAGTTAGGTCATATTCTCTCAAATGCACCATCGGATCCTCATTTGGCAACCCATAAAACATTGGGAGATCCCTATAAAGAAGAGGGCATTTAGTCCTCTCCTTTGGGATCAAGACTGGGTCATCAAAATCTTCGTATTCCTCTTGACCTAATACCAGTGTATTAGGGTCTTTAATCTCTTCCATTTCCACCTTTACTGGTGTGGAAGAGTCACTAATTCCATGAACTTCCCTTTCCGCCAACTCACAAAGTGGTTTAGGGAGTCCAACACTATGCAATAGGGAATCTATCCCATCATCTGCTAGTGGTGTTCTAGTAAGCCTATTCTCATCTGCCACCACTTTGCTAGAACTTAGGATAGGTCCTAATGAAGTCTTCCTTACTAACAATGGTTTTCCACACACATGGACATCATCCAATGCTTTATGGATCTTGGCAATCACACTACGGTACCCAACTGCGTCAGGTACTAGAATTGGATGTATCTTTAGATCATAATCATCATGTCCTCCTATGTGCATATTAACCATCATTGTCACAGTCTTTTCTATGATATTATCATCATGAATTATCATAGATGACTGTCATCTTAGCACTACTTTCACTTTCCATTTTCTCTAATACCCATGGGCTGTTAATCTTAGAGGTAGCTCCATGGGTATTTTCCCATTATGACCCAAACTCAAGCATGGTATCACTTTCAGGGCAAAGGGTAAAATAGTCAATCACCCGACGTGTCAAAGATCCCACTAGACTGTTCAAGATAGACAAAGTATCCTTTGGGTGTTGGGGATTTCTTGGATTGACCGTCATACTAATGACCAAGGTTTTTATCAGACTAACTTGATATCCACTGCTTCAAGGTGGCTATCGACCAATAGAATAAAGCTAATAGGTCCCTTATGAGACCAAGATTCTGAGACCGCCACTTATCTTTAGCTCCCGGCAGACACACCACTGATGGGACCTAAAACGGGCCGGCACTGGCTCATGCACTAGCCGGACCTCTATCATGCGCTCAACAACCCCACGGCCTCGCGGACCAGGAGTGTGGATGACACATACATCATCTTCCTAAACATCTTGCATTTATATCACGTCTCGTAATCCAACTCTAACCCAATTAACACTCCTCAGAGGGAGTCCCTACACATTGCCAAATAGCACGAAGTACAAACATAGGAGGTCCTCCCACGGCTGACTGCCGCTACCTCACTACGACTCTCCTAGATCTTGGGGATTGGCCCCTTGATGCGTCACTCAACACATATAACACAATATTGCACATAGTTCTCTCAAGGTACCAATTGATCGTATCCAGGAATGTACCATTTTCCTCACTTTCTTTCCCTTAGGACCCAACACCTGGCCTACAGCTTGGGACAACCTTACTCACTCAACGTTGGTCACGATCTAGAGAATACAGGTGATATGCATCCAGGAGGTATTGTCTGATACCCTTTATCATTTAATGCTTTATGCAAATTGTGAATGTCCATGTGCTCAAACAATTAAGAAAATCAGCATTTGTGCTTAGTGCAAAAGCATTCTTTCAATGAATTTAACTATCGCTCGTATAAGGTGTTGCATGAACCTAGCACGGAGAAACCCTCGTGCTACTAGATCCGTAATTTTTAATTATCGACCAACCTAAATGGTATACATAAAAATCAGCAAGCTTTTCATCATTTCATTCAGCATTTAAACACCTTTTATACACTCTACCATAAATGGTATACCTCACCCGTTTAGGTTGTGCATTATTGATCGGTTTAGGGTTCATTTTTCACATTTTTTTTGTTATATAAAGACAATAAACACTCACTAAAACATAAAGGTAACACTGAACTGAGGCTAAACCTCATACTTCAGACCCCCCATACATACAAAAACATGAATCTTATTTTCCCTTAATTTTCGGCACTCAAAATCCATTTTTCTCTTATTTTTACCCATTTTTCCTATTTTTCTTGTATTTTCATAATATTAAATAACTGAAAATACAAAATGAGTTGTGGACTGTGGCCCTTAGGTTCATTTTCATCAAAAACACAAATTTAGTTGGTATGTCTTAATATATTTTTCATTTATATATCAAAAACACCCAATTTTTTTATATTTCACGTGTTTTACGGGTTTTACACCATTAATTTCAATCATAACACTTATGATTTTCTAATTTTCTGAGCATAAACTGATCAAACTTATAGCAAATAACAACATTATGGATAATCATCCCATGGGAACAAATATTCATGAAGCAAATTGCATAAAATATCAATTTCCTTTGTAAAAATAAAATTACCGTTCTCTGCGGGTTGCGGGTTTTTCTTTGCCATGTCTCGGAACTGATTTCCAGCAGCCATTAATGTCCATGACAGTCCGGAATCAGCAATCTACCCTCCTCTTGCATCACAGAGCAATCCCATCCCGGTTGGACAAGCATCCGTTGATCCTTCTTCTTCCCACATGAATCTGCCTCTAGAAGAGAGAGGGAGGAGAGAGAAAGACTGAAATTGGCTCTCTTCATTCATGCCATCATTGGACGGGCGAAGACAGGCGATAAGATCCATCAAGAGGGAGAAGATCAGGGGTAACATCGGTTACATGGGTTCCTCACAGCTTGCATACTCCCCTCATCAAGATATTGGCGCAATTTTCGGGCGCATTCTTCACGCCATGTTTCTCCTTCTCTCTCCACGTTTTTTTATCAATGTTGCATAAAATTTTTAGTGGGGGGGGGTCTAACTCCCAAAGGGCACACCCAATTTGGCCTCTCAAATGTCCACCTTTTCATATCTTGACCGTTTTCTTGGCCATTTCCCTGTCCGGACTCCAAATCGAGCTCTGAAAAATCCTGGGCGTCCGGCTTGACATCCTGCATTGTTCGGTAACTCCTGACAACCCGCACGTCAGTCTAAAAAATTATCAAAAATCAACAAGTGTCGCTCGAGCGCCTTTAAAGCACTTTGACGCTTAAAATCGTTCTAGATCGAGCCGTCGCCTTCGACGTTGAATATTTTCCCCTTAATATTCATAATTTTTAGCTATTTTTAAGCGCTTCTCAGCATCAAAATTCTGCTCTCACAATGTAAATTATGGTATTTAACAAAATACTCTTGCATACACATCTTCGCTTTTCAATATAGCATCAATATATAGGCTGAAAATGAGGCATCTCTATTTATAACTTGGTTGAATCTAAGTGTGAAAATGTAACATTGATATATAGGCTGAAAACTAGGCGCCTTTATTTGTAACTTGATTAAATCTAAGCATCGATATACAGGCCGAAAGCAAGGCACCTCTATTTATAACTTGATTGAATCTAAGTGTAAAAATGTAGCATCAATATATAGGCCGAAAACTAGGCACCTCTATTTATAACTTGATTGAATCTAAGTGTAAAAATGTAGTGTAAAAGATGAACAAGGGCCATAGGCCATAATGCACGTACCTCATGAAGAGCTAGGATAATTTGGGTGTTGAGAATGATGGAACTTGATTTGTTCACTGGTTGCCCAGTGCCCACCATTGAGGAAGATACTTATCCATTGCAAGACTTACTTAGTTAAACTCATAAAGGACTTTACAAGGAGAAATGCAAAATCCAATTCCTTGAGACTTGGCCTTGTTTAAATGTATTGTAAAAATGAGAGGTAACTACTCACTCTGCTTATCTACTTTTAGCTTTCCTTTTAAAAACGCCAATGTGCTTTGCTGAGTCCCTTAGCACATGGATTTGTAAGAGCCATGGGATGACAAGAGTCATAGAGATATGCGCTGCAAGATCACATATTCATCTTTTGATATTTGTATATTGATAAAGATAACCCCTAGATGACCCAATATTCACGTAGTGTTTGATATAAATCTGTACATAAGAAAGAAAGAGAGGCCTCGGACAAGGCGGAGGGATTTATTTTACTTGGTGGTAACAAGACTAAGATTTTGGTTGTGTCTATAGAAACGCCATCTGTTTTTCAGAATCCTCCACCTCCACCTCCACCTCCACCTCCGCCACCACAACCACTGCCTCCGCCTCCGCCTCCGCCTCCGCATCCACCACCATGATGGCCACCGCCGCCGCCATCAAAACCACCATGATGGCCACCCCCGCCGCCATGGTGGCCATGGCCGCCAAAATCGCCGCCACCATGGTGGTGGTGGTGGTGGCCACCGACGCCATGATGGTGGTCGCCACCGACTCCATGATGGTGGTGGTGGTGGCCTGGGGTCATCCCATCTCCAAAGCCTCCTCCTCCATCACCTCCTCCTCCATCATCTCCTCCTCCATCACCTCCTCCTCCATCACCCCGCCTTCTACGACTCTTTCCAGCGCCCGCACACAAGGCCACGGCCACTGACGCCACGGCTGCTATCATGCAGCAGCCCACCACCACCAACAATGCCAGGCCGCCTGGATACGCCTTCATGCTCCATGCTTCACCTAACAGCATCCGCGCCATCTCTCTCTCTCTCTCTCGCTGGGCTGTCAATTTCTCTCACACCAAATAGAAGACACAGACTGCCTCTCTCTCTCTCTCTCTCTCTCTCTCTCTCTCACCATGGAGAAATCCCGTGCTCGTGCGTTCTCTCCCTCTGTCTCTGTGGACACGGTTTCTTCCCTGGCCGGGGTGGCCGGCGCCACAAACCCTTCAGTCAAAGTCAAAGACATTACGTTTCAACGCGCTACCTGTCCTCCAATCAGAGCTCGACACGTTCCCACGCCATCACCCCAAAATTCATATCGTAGTGACCTCTGACACGCCACAATGGGCCGCACAACTCATCATTCTGCGTGGTCATTATCACAGGAAATTATTAGCATGTAAGAGCTTAGAGCATCCAATCATCAATGTCCGCATATTTTTCCCCGTCTGACTGGAAAACAGGAAGAGGTTGAAACGAAAGAACTTCTTGGGGACAATAATGTGTTAATACTTGGTTTTGTCAATGGTGGTCCCCCATTGCTCACCAAAAAACCGTCCTTTAGTGTATTTTTTCCAAGCAAGATTCTCCGAAAACCGGTTGAAATTGAAGCTCGTTTTGATGAAAACCGGCTATTTTTTTTAGCATTTTAGTTGTAAAATCGGTTATTTTCCTCCCAAAAATGGGTTAGGGTTAAGCCTCCTCCTTTTTTCCATTGGATGGGGAAAAAGTTTTTCGTGAGCATTGGCGAGCCCTAGCCTAGTTCGTAGAGGTGGGTGCGTGAGTTTCTGTCAATCGAACCTCCCAGCTGCTGCACATGGCTTGAGATCTGTCGGTGATAATCCGACTACATCATAAACATAGCCATGCGGCACGCTTTTATTTTTTAAAAAAAATTGGTCTTAAAACTAAGATGTCCAAAATATATCAAATTTTCATGACAACAAACTTATATTTCAGTTGGTTTTCTGAAAATTCATTCGGAAGAAATACACTAAGGCATGGTTTTTTGTGAACATTGCTTCTTTCTTGCAATTGATTAGGTCCACCACAATATAAGCTACCATGTGCACAATACGATTGTCGTAACAACTTACAAGTTCATGAACTTGCACATGCTAGGACTCTTAAACGCTATTAGATTTCTTGTTATGTGTTAAGAGTGAAGTGCAACCTAGGATTTGAACTCATAGACTCATCAAACTCAACCCACAGTCAAAGCACTAACCTATGATCCCATTTGCACATGTTGGGACTCTTAAACTTGCTCGTTGTCAAGTGGGCATGTAGAGTGATTGGTGTCATTGCACTATTGCATATAGAAATCAAGTTATTCGTTGACCCTAAAAACTCAATTGAGAGGAAAATCTTAAAGACGGAATTTGCAAATTAGTAGTTTTTAGGCCAAGTTACGATTTGGAAAACATCTTGAAAATAACATCTATCCTTTTCTTTGTAGTGTAGATGAGTTACATTGGATTAAAAAGAATAATATTTACAACTTACATTGGCAAAGACTACCACAACAACGTGATCATCATATAGGCTACTCGGCTTGAGAATGTAAAGGACTGTTAGAGTTGTCTCAATACACCACATAATTCCTAAATGTAGAAAAGCTATTGTTTGAAAAAAAACTAAAACCTATGCAAATACTAAAATTTTGATCTACCATGTAAGAGAGCATTTAATTTGTCAATCATATTCTTCTCTCTAATAACAATCCATGGTGATGGAAGCAAGGTGCATCAACACATGGCATGGCAACAGGGATCCATGGAAATAGTGGCCATGGAGATATCGACTAAGGGGGAAATATGTGCATCCACTTTGGGGGGTACCCTATCCACAATAGGGTGTATAGGCGATGGGAGCACCCCATGAAGAGGTTGGACCATGCAACAAGACTTACTCAAAGTTATGGGGAGTGACCCATCTACAACATAGTGCATTGGCATATTGCTTTACTCAATCTTTGTCACAATGGTCTTGCTATAGAGGAGCACAATGATGCACAATGCATGCTTGTATTAGTCCTCATTTGATTCATTCCTAGCTCACAAGACTTTAGGGTTTGATATCTAAAGGGCTTTGCTTAGGTTGCATTTACTAGTTATTACTTATCCATTTAACTTACATGTAATGGCCTCTAAACAAAAAAGATAGGCAAGGAAGCAATTACAATTTGAAAAAGTGATGTTAAGTTTGCTTGTCAAAAGCAATAATGGCTTGATTTTTCCTTTCTCTAGTTTATATATGCATTTTAGCCAAGAGTCTAGGCTTAGCATTTAAGTGGATCTAGCCCTATTTCTCACAACAATAAGAATGACAGTTTTACTCAAAGATAGATAAATGTTAATTCTATTTTGTTTCTTGAATGCACTTGTGTAAGAGGGATGTGTGGTGTGATTTATGGATTGAATTTAAACACTTGAAGTAGCCTTTAATTTATCTTTCATAATTAGACTTGCTATATTTTGGCTTGATTCTTCTATGCCCTCGGGTGTGTCAGAAGTTGTGGATCTAGAGCATGGCATGAGCTATGGAGGATGGAAGATGTTGATAGGACTCATGTAGACATGGACATAGACAAGATCAACTGTCACACAAGTGAATTAGGTTCTAAGATTGAGACTTGGACTCATAAACACAATACTGTGTATTTGAGAATGACACAAATACTTGATTGAAGGACAAAAAGTACTATGGCATTTTTTTGAAAAGCGAGCCAAGGACATCATAATATAATCTTTGACCTTTCTCCACTCTCCTCACTATGCATGTGGGATTCAGGACATCTCTTCCTGGAGCATACATCATTTGTCATTTCTCAACACCCCTGCTCAAATGATGAGTTCCTACACTTGCTGGCTTTTGCCCTCCCTACATGATGACATGGCCCGAGAGACTACTAGCTCATAGGCAACCTAGTCGAGTTAAAGCTTGAAACTTTATAAGGTTTTTGTTTTACAAAGAAAATCCACTAAGGGAAACAAAATCCACTATGGGAAAACATAAGATCCACTATGGGAGATATAATTTCTTCAAAACAATCTGTCAGAGTTGTTGTTGATGGTGGAAGCATCTTCTTCTTCTTCTCTTTCATTCATGAACTAATTCTCATGGTTACCATTCTACACTTGTTGTGCTCTTTTACAATGGGAACATTCATTGGCTATATGGCTAGTCTTACCACAATAATGACATGTCATCCGATCTTTGTTGTCGGAGTTGAATCCTTGGCCTTGGCCTTTTTCTCCAATAGCTCCTTTGGTGTATAAGAGATTTTCCCTAGGTGACGGAACACCGTCTTTTGCATTCTTGTTCTTTTGTTTATTCTCTTCATCAAGAAGAGAGTGCTCAATATCTTTCTGTGACAAATTAGCTACATTGCTGAGAGAAGAGACAAGATTTTCATAAGGATCCTAGTTTACACTGAAGCAAGGAGTACATTAACGGCTTCATCTTCATCTATTGTTTTCTTCAAAGTGATAAGTTGAGTTTTTACTTTTGAATTTGTTAATATGCATAGTCATTGAAGTGTTGTTTTTTATGTCAAGCTTATAGAACTACATTAACAACTTGACCTTAGAGTCATTGGCTTGACATCGAAGATTTTGTCGAGCTCATCCTAAGCCTTTTTAGCATCTCTGATGCTAGAGATATGGTGCAATACATCATTAGATAGTCCCCAGGCAATGATGTGCCTAGATCCTTGTTGTTCATATTTTTCCACTCCTTTATCTTAAGCCAGTCTTCTTCAACGAACCCATCTTCATCATCTTCCTTCTTGCTATTTGCATCTCTTGCATCATCCTCAAATAGATCCCACAAGTCCTTCCACATAAGGTGGTACATGATCTTCTCCTTCCATGCATGAAAGCCTTCTCCATTGAACTTTGTGATTTTCTCAAGTTCTACCATGTGGATTAGCTTCAAATAGCCAAGATAATACCAAAAAGTGAGTTACCCAAGAACATAAGTAGATTAGTGCCAAATAACACTAGTTGACTATCAATAGATACTATGCTTTAAGATTTGAAGATCTTTATGTTGAGTTTAATGTTGCTAGTGATTTCTCCCCTTATTTCTAATTTGATGGGGAAGAACTTACTGAAAACTGAGTGAATAACCAAACTAGAATTGCAGGAACTTCCTTGAGCTAAGAGAGGCGTAAAAATGAAGTGAAAAGAAAGCTTGAGGTGAAATGGGTATGGAGTCTTGGTCTTCTCTTTAATCTTTGTGGATGACCTCTAAGCTTACTCAAGCACTTTGACATTTGTTTGAGCTCCAAAGAGTGTATCTTAGTGATTAAAATAACTATTGATAGCTTCAGTGAGAAGAAACAGTGAAAATGTCAAGCTTTGAAGCTTTGGCTATGGTTGCCCTTTAGGGTTTGCAGATAGAGGCCTGATTTTTTTCTGATTATAGAGGATGTGATCATTTGGGAAACCCTCTGAGTGGGAGAGAGTTTAGTATGGGTCTTTGAAAGCCTTATAGTTGCAAGGAAAATCACATAGCGCAGGAGGCAAATCGGCGTACGGACTAGATTCAGCATAGTTCTGAACAACGAGCTTGAATTCTAAAAATGATGGGCTCTGGCTGGGGTAATGTTGGTGTTTGATGTGCCATAGAGAAGCTTTGGAAGTCATGAAAGCTTTCCTAGAATGAAGCATTGGAAGATAGAGCCTGTAGAGAGAGATCTAGCTGCTCAAAGTAGGGAAGGTATTGTTCTAGCTATGCAACCATGAAAGATGGAATGAAGGTAGAGGTGAAAATAAGGTCATAAGCTAGCATTGAGCCGGACTAAAGTTAAGGAATCTTGAGAGAGAAAAGAGGAGAGCTAGATTAAGCTAGGCCATGCTCAGCTAAGCTGTGATACCATGTTCAAAAGATGTGGATCTAGAGCATGGCATGAGCTATGGAGGATTGAAGATGTAGACAAGACTCATGTAGACATAGACATAGACAAGATCAACTGTCACACAAGTGAATTAGGTTCCAAGATTGAGACTTAGACTCATAAACAAAATCTTGTGTGTTTGACAATGACACAGACACTTAATTGAAGGAAAAAAAGTACTATGATATTTTTTTGAAAAATGAACCAAGTACATCAATATATAGTCTTTGCCCTTTGTCCACTCTTCTTACTATGCATGTGGGATTCAGGACATCTCTTCTTAGAGCATACATCATTTATCATTTCTCAACACAGTGGTACTTCATGAACTTGAACATCAGTAGGATAAACCTCTTGGAAGTTTGAATTTTGTTTGGCACTCTCATGGACTCTCCACAATTGTGCTTCAACCTCTCTTTACTCTTGAGTATTGCAAACCAATCCAATAGTCTTCATGTGATTTATCAATGCCACCTTAGATGCAAGTCTACTTGCATATACATCAAATACAACCTCATGAGAATCATTGAATGCTTTGATTGTAGTCCCCACAACTTTCATTTTCTTTCTCAAAATGGCCTTTGCAATCCTCTGGTCTTCTTCAAGGTCTTCATCATTGCACTCCTTGTCCAAGCCTTCAAAGTCCAAAATGGAAGGCTTGTTGACATTGTTTATATATCACTCAAAATTGATTAAGCTTTTTTCCATGGTCACTAATGTCAAAACCACAAAAGAATCTATAGATCCAAAAGCAAAGGTTCTATCCACCATTGGCAGGAAGTCAACACTACCAACAACCAGCATGTGGTACTTGTAAGAAATGCTTTCAATAGCATTTTCCAAAGCTGCCATTTGCTTTCAATCAAGAAATGATAACAACATGAATTGTTTAGGTTCGCATGTCATTTGTAGTAGAGTGGATACATCCTTTCCAAACTTGATAGAGTCTAGTTTCATTCCCTCAACTCCATGTGTTGCATCTAGAACAACAACCCCGATGGTAATTGGATCTCTGTAAACATTATGTATAAGATGAAAGATTTCTAGATTGCATTCGACAACATATACACGCCAAGGCAAACTAGTGGAGGATTGAAGAGGATTTTGCTTTTTTCCAATTAGGAAGTTCACAATATCTTTTGATCCATTTGGTAGGTACCCTGCATCAGCACCACATGTGAGTTTTTTTGATACCCAATCATTGCAAATGCCTAAAATCTTTTTGTATAGCTCATCATTGATATCATAGTCATCAACAAGCTCTTCCCATGTCTTCATCACATCGCTGCTTTCTGGAACTGAGGCATTGAAAAGAGTGACTAATTCCTCCTTTAGGACCCTATCTTGCTTAATTTGCTTAGCCCTTGTTTCCATGTCAATCATATCTTCCTTATCCCATTTGTCTCTAAGAAAAAGGATATGACCTTCATTGATCTCCTCTTGTATTGTAAGGATGTCTCCATCCTTTAGACCCATAACACAACAAAATGTAGTAGGAGAAGGTTGCCTTCCCTTCTTTCTCAAACTCTCCTCCTAGGATATAATCTCACCTCTAGAGTATCTCTTCATGATTTTGATCCAACTATCAAATATTTCTTGGGAGTTAACAATCATATGGCAATCTTTAGATGTACAATTTTTACCAATGTATGCCACAAATCTCTACCAAAAAAAAAATCAAAATAGTGAGCATAGAATAAAAGAAAGAGCATCACACTAATCTTCACAAAAAGAAAATGTAAGCTTATATGTGATTACCTACCATGGTAGTCTTTGAGAGCTTGTGTTAGAAAGCCCTTGGTGGGGTTTTGGTGGAGAATAAAATGCTAGCTACCACTGATCTCTTAATTGTTGAAGTTGCTCCACATAAGGGGAATTTTTCATAACATTATGTGATTCCATATTTTTCATTCAATCATGAAAGCTCAATGCACATTTTGACAGGACAATCAACTAATATTCTAGCATTTCTTATGGTGTATAAATGCTTGGTTGCTAGACAATGTGTGGTATTAATCTGAATATATATCTTTGATGCATGAATTGAGCGAAGCCCTTATATAATCCAATAACCATAAGTGTCCAACTTATTAGCATCCACCTCATCACGATGCATGGGTCTCTTCTCATTATTGTCTTGTATAAAAGGCATAAATATATGATGTTGTTGTTGGATTCATGGGATTCTTTATGAAAGACATGGTTAGCTTCTCCACATAATCCCAACATAGTGACCTATAAGTATACAAAGGAGGTGCCTCATAGCACCTATCAATGAGAATAGGAAATTGTGTTGTTGGACCAAATGGGAAGAATTTTTGAAACATGTGAAATCCAGATTCTTCCTTCTTTCCCTTCTTCTTAACTATCTCAGAAAAATCAAATGTTCTTTCTACTCCCTTGACCTCAAGAGAAATTATTGGCTTTGTAGGTGTAACTTCCGAGATGGAAGGTAAAGTGGCATCATTCTCAGTAATGTTAATAGCCATATTAACAACTAGAGCTTGTGACGAGAAACTTTGTTGAGGTGATTTTGACTTTGAGCTTGTGGGATTTGGTGTATTATTTTCTTCTTGAGGAGGAGGTGAAGATCTCAAGTCTGTTTGTCTTTCTTGGAGCTTCATTCTTTTGTTGGGGCGATCACCTTTTCTTAAAAGGGACAGTAGCTCACTATTTTGGACAGCTTGGAATGCTGATATAATGTCTTTTGTGCCCTTTACCTCCTCAAATAAGGTCAAATCCATTTTTTAAAAAGAGTATTCTTTGTCCTCTTTAACATGTGTAAAGTGAAATGACAAAGGATCAAGTTTGTATACTACATTTTTCCCCATGATCTTAACAAGATTACATGGTATTCCCTCTTTCCCAACACATCCATCTATTATCTTCTCCATGACACCATCTTGTTGAAAAAATGCAATATCACTCTTTAAAGTAAATAAGAGAACATTGTCAAGCCTTTTTTCTTGACTATTATAAACATCCACATACCATGGATGCACAAAATCACCACTAACTCCATCAATGGTTTGAGTCTCCTTTTTTGGATGTGCTATCTTTCTTTGCCATTAAATAGTGCTTTGAGGGATATAGGAGATGATAAAGAAGGAGATTGAGAAAGGACACACACTAGCTAACTAACTCAGCCATGGCTCTAATATCATGTTGAGAAACACAGACCTAGAGCTAGTTATCTATGGTGGATGCAAATCAAATACACGATACATTATCAATATGAGAGATTGTAACTCAAGTGAGGTTCCAAGATAGATTAGCTTGGACTCATAAAGATAGTCTTGAGTAACTCAAAATAATAGTTCCATTACATTGAAATGAGTGTCAAGTACATGTCTTTATAGCTTTTTTGGATAGTGCCACTCTCCTCACTATGCATATGGGATTCTAAACATCTCTTCTTAGATCGTACATCATTTGTCTATCTGTGTCCTCTTCAAGGCATACATTTAGCCTCTATGGGCAAGCATCATTTGCAATCCTCAACATCGTGCCCTTGGCAAATCCTAAGATCCAAGTAGGGGTAGCTCCTTTTCGTGAAAGACTCGTACCTCCAAAAGAAGAGAGCAAAGAGCAAGCAAAAATAGTGAATAAGGGCTATGATCTTTGGGTAGCATTGGAGGAAATAAACTTAACAATTAACCAGAGGCAACTACTTGAAATATCCCCTGTATATCGAAGGCAACTTTATCATAAGCTAGTTTGACATAGGAGGAAAAGGTTCGAGACTAACATTTCTAAAGTAATTGCAAATGCATCAAAAAAGAAAACAACTAAGGAAGTAAAAATTGTAGATCTATTTGTGGATCCAGGAGAACTAGTTATAGACGCTACCATCAATGGACATTGAATGAAGTACAATTGGATGGTGGTTCAACAGTCAATAGACAAAAAAAATGCAAGAATTAGGGTTGAAGAATCTAGAATCTACTCATATAGTTTTATGTGTGGCTAATCAAAGGAAAGTGAATCCTTAGGGGTTACTTCGCAATGTGAAATCTGTAATTGTTGGACTAGAATTTCATGTGAATTACCCAGTAGTTCACTCATTATCAAATATCTCTTCATATTCTGTGTTGCTGGGTCGACCTTGGTTATACCAAGCAAGGTGCACTCAATATTGGTATAAAGGTTCAATTGTGATTGGTCCTCAAAATGATAGGGTCAAGATTCAAGTTATCACAAAAGGGTTTTTTGAAGGAGTCAAGAGATGAAGTAGTTAGTGAGATAGATGAAAAATCCAATAGTGAATTCTATGATTCAGAAGTATAGAGGGCTGATAAAACAAAGGGCCTTACGCCTAGTTATTTAAAGCACAATGAACAACAAGAGCAAAAAAAGTAGGGGTGAATATTGTGCATTAGCCTAACAAAGTAGAACAAGTGGATATTGGTGAATACACTATTAATTTCTCATCAGATAATGACTCCGATAGCGATATTACTCACTGGTTATCCACCTCAAAAGATACAACCCTAGACTATTTAATGGTTTTAGTAAAGGATGATAAATATCTTGAGGATGTAATCCATGTATCACTTATATGTGACAGTAGTTTTTGTCACATGGTCAAATGTATCATGTTTAAATTTTCTTTTAATAATTAGGACTAATAAACACATTCTTTGTACATGCCATTTTGAAGGCCTTTTTAGAATCTAAGTTTAATATTATAATCATAAGATAGTTTTTGTAACTAATTGTAATACTATATTGTTAGTATCCCAAGTATACTTATAATTAGCAATAAAAAGTAGGAATGAAAAAATGATTTTACCTCAAAGAAATCATCATATATATTTTCTTCACCTCATGATATTACTCTTGGTTAGATTTTTCCACATGGTCAAATGTTTATTTTCTTAAGACATCATTTATTAACTAGTACTTATGCATATATTTGTCAATATGAAGTTGAATTGCTTTCGTATTATATGCAAGTTTACAGCTCAAACATTAAGTTGAATGATGAGGAAGTAAAAGAATCTAGCCTACTTCTTTTTCTTGTTTGTAACTTTAACTAAGACATCTATGGCTGGATATCTAACAGATTCAACAATAGTAGCACACGATGTTATGATTGATGTGTCCTTTCTTTACGATTTGGGGCCAAGAACAATGTCATAGACATCCAGTCAAAATCATATACAAGACAAATAAGATGGGAGTAGAAGCAATGTTCAAGCATCTGAAGTATGTATGGGATTAATAAGGAGATGTTTGTTAGCATTTCAAGTCTATTCTCACAGAGGACAGTCCTTACAAAGGATGTCCAAATCCTATTGAGAACTACATTTATCCAAAAATATTTGATATTGATTGTGGAGACTCTATCTTGATCAAAGAACTTCTACCATACTTGACTTTCTTAAGTAAATACCATGATGCACATGAAGCCATCAAGCTTGATTGATATGGACAGGAGTCAGTTCAATATGGACATGAATTATATGCACAATTCAAGGTTGTCATTAATGAACGGACTAGAGTAGAGAATGATGGTATTTCAACTTTATCATCAACACTACATGAGTCCATGAGATTGATAAAGATGATAGATATATTTAACCTTCAATTACTTCTTGCTTTCAAGAGACCATCTATTATACAAACATCCTCAACAAATGCCTCACATCATTCGTCTATTACATTGAACAGCTCACAATATCCAAGTTTAAGTAGACTTCTTTAGTCTCTACTTTGAAATATATGAAGGAAATGCAACTTGCTCATGAGTTAGGATATCACAAACATTTCATAAATGGTAGTGTAGCTAAACATTTTATACAAAATCTATAAAAGTTGTATTTTTTCAATATGCATGATATAACAAGGCAGTGACTCTATATGGACTAATTTTAACTCTCACAATAAATATATCCCTTATATTAAGGGCTTTTGCATGGCTATAGAATATATGCTTGTTAGAAATTTAAAGTGTTTTATGTAGTTACCTTGGTGTTTCTAAACACCACCAATATCAATGAGAGAATCTAAACTTTTTTATTCTTTCAATAAGATTAGTTACTTGTGTTGAAATTTCTTGTAAACTGGTTCAGACATGTCTGCATCCAACGTAAACATTCTGCCCTTCTTCTTTCCTTTTGCTATCAAGCGACCTTTATTTTTCATATCCTCAACAAAGCATCCATGAGGATTAAATCTAACCTGCAAGCCCTGCTCAACCATTTGACCAACAGAAACTAGATTCTTGGTGATATTCGTGACATGAAATACATCGGACATGTATTTCTTTTTCCCATCCTGCATAGACAAAGGAAATTTTCCAATCTACACAATAGGATGTGCAGTATCATCACCAGTCTCCACAAATCCTGGTTTTTCCATTTTCCTTGCATTCTCCATCCATTCTGCATGACCTGTCATGTGGTTTGATGCACATGAGTCAACATACCATACATCGTTGCTTTCTTCTGCACTTGTCACAGAATTATTCAAGTGCTGCACCATAAACAAATGCTCATTTCTGTCATCACCCTATCTACTAGAAGATGCATAATTTCCTTGTTGCAAATTTCCACTCATGATGTCATTCTGCTTTTTATAGCAGTCTTTAGCCATATGACCCATTTTACCACAGTAGTAGCATTCAACATTACTGTTTGCATTTTGGCCTCTTTGCCATCCACCACGACCTTTTTGGCTCCCCCTGCCTCTAGAGTTACCACGTCCTCCTCCATAGGACTGGTTTTCTTGAGTTTGCTGCATATTCTGATTTCTACCACGGCCTCCAAATCGGCCTCCTCTACCTCTGCCTCTACCTCTTCCACCATTTGAGTAGAAGACAGCTTCTTTTGAAGTTCCTCCTGAAGAAGATGCACCACCATTTCTTTGCTCCTCAGAAATTAGAAGAGCAATCAACTCCTCAAAATCAGAAAATCTTTCACGAACGGAAATGGATGTTCGGAACTGTGCATAATCCTTTCCTAGACCATTCAAGGTCACGGAAACTAAATAATCATCTTCCACTGGTGACCCAATGGAAGCAAGTGCATCTGCAATCTTCTTCACCTTCATGTGGTAGTCATTGATGCTCATATTTTCTCTTTGCACATTATGCAACTCTTGCTTGAGCTGCATTTTCCTAGCTTGAGTATTTGTGCTATACATTTTTGACAAAGTATCCCATGCCTCCTTTGGCGTACTTGCATCTTGAATATGCACAATCATAGAGACTGAAATGCTGATAGATAGCTAGTACATAACTTTCCTGACTCTCTCATGCCATGCTTTAAATGCTTGCATTTGCTGTTGATTGGGAACATAAGGAAGAACTGGTTCTTCTTCATTTCCTGCAACAAATTCCCAATATCCTTTTCCCATAAGGAAATTCGTCATTCTAAACTTCCATGCTTGGAAGTTGTTCTTGTCAAGCTTTTCAGTGACAATCTGTGAAAGAGAATCAGACGCCATTACAGAACACTGCAAAAAATTCTGTCACTGCAAAGAACACAGCTTCAGCCTTACAAGGGAAAATCTGCAAAACTGACGAAAGTGGTATTTGACTACACAGTCACTTCCTAGTGATGTTTTTGCATCAACAGGCAACAAGGATGATTCTGTAATTCCTAATGTCTCTGCGCATAGGCATACGATGCAATTTCTACAATAAATTTTCATCGATTTGTAGAACAGTGGTCGCACAGCATAAAACTGGGCCTTTTCCTAAGTGCATGCAGAAAACTTCCGCCTCCAAAACAGGCCCCCGAAATGGCCTCAAATAAAAAAACAGAGCTACACCACAAAGGGCGTCTCAATCTGAGACAGTGCACTCTTGCACTTTTCGGCTATGCTACCTGCAGAGACTTGCTCCCAAAACAGAAGAATGAAAGCAATACTAGTCGTCTTACCAGAACACTGCAAACTTGGCTTGCTTTCTTGAGCTCCTTACCACGAACAAGGCTCTGATACCATGTCAAGATTGTGGGAGAGAAGGAAGGAGTCTCACTTGTAGCTTTCTTGCTTGCACAATGGAGGAATACACACAAAGGTGGAGGCTGAAAACAGTTTTCCTCTTCTTAGTTGTGTAAGCCAAAAAAAACTCAAGTACATAGAAATAGAAGAACCCTATATATGGGTCTCAAACCAAACTCAACTAACTAAGGTGGCATACTAACTGAGCCACGAACTAGAGTAGATAAGGATAGCTGTCATCTAGCTATTATTCATGGACGGTGTACCAACCGCATCTGCAAACTGAAAAGTCGGTGACATAAATGCACAACGGTCACCCTGGCATATTATGAGTGGAGCTCGATATCTCAACATTTACAGTGAGCACAGATGTTGTTTTTGATGAGATGAGTAACTGGAATAAACCAGTAAATGTGATTGATGATGTAGATACACAAAATGGGAATCCTGCATAGATTTCATAGCAGCAGTCACAAAATATTAGTGGACCTGGAGTGTCCTCTAGTAGTGGTTCACATTCTTTGCCATGGACATGCAGATTGAGATCAGGAGAATCTCCTCAAAACAATGCAGATAGTGGTACACAGATTTCACGAAAAGGAAAAGAGAAGGTAGATCAGCACATGTTTGATGTGAATGAAGGTCACTCTTATGTGGATGGTGAATTCAGTGGCTCAGAACAGAGCATTGATGATGAGTTGGGTATTCCTTCTATTGTTACACCTAGAGTAAGGAAGACCAGGGATGTTTTGAGAGCACCTAGAAGTGAGCCTACTTTGCGCAGGTCTACTAGAGCTAGGTATCTTGTGGATAGACTGAAATATGATGGATTTACAGCCATTCATTATGCCTATATAGTCAAAGTGATACAGGAACCAGAACCCACTTCTTTTGAGCAAGCCATGGGAAAAGAAAAATGGGAGAAAGCCATGGATGAAGAAATGGATGCCTTGGAAGCAAATGCTACATGGGAATTGGTACCTTTGCCTAAAGATAAGAATGCAATTGGTTGTAAGTGGGTTTATAAGGTGAAACACAATGCAGATGGTTCTGTGAATAGATACAAGGCAAGATTAGTAGTCAAGGGGTATGCACAAACATATGGCATTGATTATGAAGAAACATTCAATCCAATTGCAAGGATGGCAACCGTAAGACCAATCATTGCTATGGCTGCATCAAAGGGATGGTCTTTACATCAGATGGATGTAAAGAATGCCTTCTTGCATGGTGATTTGCAAGAAGAGGTCTATATGGAGCAGCCACCAGGTTATGTGCATGCTGTTCATCCTGATTTTGTTTGCAAGCTGAAGAAAGCCTTGTATGGCTTGAAGTAAGCACCTAGAGCATGGTCTAACAAGATAGGACAGCATCTTGTCACTATTGGCTTTCAGATTTCCAAGGCAGATTTCTCACTTTATGTGAGAAAAATAGAGAAAGATATTATGCTACTTGTCATTTATGTTGATGATTTGATTATGACAGGTGACAGTGATGAAGATATCCTTCATGTGAAAATGCTATTGAAGTAGAAGTTTGAGATGAAGGATTTGGAAGAGCTGCGTTATTTCTTGGGCATTGAGGTGATTAGATTACCAAGTGGGATATGGCTCTTGCAGAGGCAGTATGGATTAGACATGCTGTCCAAATATGGGATGACAGGTTGTAAGTCAATTTCAGTTCCTTTGGAGCAGAATATGAAGCTTAGCGCAGATGCAGGTGAGCTTCTAGAAGACCCTACTATGTACAGACGCATAGTAGGAAGTTTGATTTATATGACTATTACCAGGCCAGATTTGAGCTATGCTGTTGGATTGGTAAGTTAGTTTATGCAGGCTCCAAGGAAACCGCATTTAGATGCGGCTAGACGCATACTCAGGTATGTGAAGTCCACATTGCAGTATGGACTATTTTATGAGACTGGGGTTCAGATACAGTTGCATGGATACACTGATGCTGATTGGGCTGGTAGTATTTTTGATAGACGA
Source organism: Lygodium microphyllum (assembly GCF_053477565.2). Taxonomy (NCBI): domain Eukaryota; kingdom Viridiplantae; phylum Streptophyta; class Polypodiopsida; order Schizaeales; family Lygodiaceae; genus Lygodium; species Lygodium microphyllum. The sequence goes on from NC_141139.1 coordinate 172,957,281, forward strand.
TCTACCAATGGATATGTGTTCTCTTTTGGGAGTGCTGCAGTCACTTGGAGCAGCAAGAAACAACCTACACTTGCCTTGTCGAGCACAGAGGCTGAGTATAGGGGTACAGCAATGGCTGCATGTGATGTAGCTTGGTTGCATAAGCTACTTTATGATATGCATCAATCCTACAGATGGGCCAGTTGTCATTTATTGTGACAACATGAGTAGTATACACTTGGCAAATAACCCGGTCTATCATGCTAGAACAAAGCACATTGAGGTGCATTATCACTATGTGCGAGAGAGAGTTTTACTAGGTCTTATTGATCTAGTTTATGTCAGCACAGAGGATCAAGTAGTTGACATATTTACGAAGGCATTGGGCATAGAGAAGCTGCGCAAGTTCAGAGACCTGCTTGGTGTGCAGGAATTGGGATTGAGCTCGAGGGGGAGTGTTGAGATATCGAGCTCCAGTCGTGATATGCCAGGGTGATTGTTGTGCATTTATGTCACCGACTTGTTAGTTGCAGATGCGGTTGGTACACCGCCCATGAATAATAGCTAGATGACAGCTATCCTTATCTACTCTAGTTCATGGTTCAGTTAGTATGCCACCTCAGTTAGTTGAGTTTTTTTTGAGACCCATATATAGAGTTCTTCTATTTCTTTGTATGAGAGTTCTTTTTTGGCTTACACAACTAAGAAGAGGAAAAACTGTTTTCAGCCTCCACCCTTGTGTGTATTCCCCCATTGTGCAAGCAAGAAAGCTACAAGTGAGACTCCTTCCTTCTCTCCCACAATCTTGACAATTACTATATGGTATTAGATCAAGTTATTAAACCACACCCAGTTTTAGTGGTAACTCTTTTAAGGTCTTAATTCATGAAACTTATACATGTTACTTTAAATGATTCTATATCTAAAAGAATAAACTCATATTATAATATCTTCAAGCCCATAACATTATAAATTTTGGACATGATAACATATCTTTATATAATGTTTGAGGCTCTTGTATTCTAAATTCTCTCTACAATCCTTCAAACCTTTGTATTGTTACATCAAACTTGAAAATTTCTTAGGTATATCCTAGCTAAGCCTCCTTGATGTTTCCACCACCATACAACATCGCATTTTGTTAGTATGCTAGAAAAGATAGAGTAAAATCCAAATCTCCTAATAGCCACATAACTTACACTTCATCACTTAAGCTCTCAAGATGTGTGATCTCACATTTATAACATACAAAGTGCCTTTTTAAGACAAAAATAAACATAGTACTCTCTTTCATTCACAAAAATAAGACATTCATTAAAAGTGGGACTTGGGAAATTTCCAAAATCTCTAATATGGTGTTGTTGCATCTTAGGACATGTTTTGTCGAGGAATGGGATAGCCACAAACATTTCTAAAGTCAAGGTTTTTATAGACCTTCCCCCTCTTTGACCAACTTCAAGGGAGTTCAATGTTTCCTAGGCCACACAAGATACTGTCAAGATTGTCGGAGAGAAGGAAGGAGTCTCACTTGTAGCTTTTTCACTTACACAATGGGGGAATACACACAAAGGTGGAGGTTAAAAACAGTTTTCCTCTTCTTAGTTGTGTAAGCCAAAAAGAACTCTCGTACAGAGAAATAGAAGAACCCTATCTATGGGTCTCAAACCAAACTCAACTAACTAAGGTGGCATACTAACTGAGCCACGAACTAGAGTAGATAAGGATAACTGTCATCTAGCTATTATTCATGGGCAGTGTACCAACCGCATCTGCAGCTAAGAAGTCGGTGACATAAATGTACAACGATTATCCTGGCATATCACGAGTGGAGCTTGATATCTCAACACTCCCCCTTAAGCTCAATCCCAATTCCTGCACACCAAGTAGGTCTCTGAACTTGTGCAGCTTCTCTACGTTCAATGCCTTCGTAAATATGTCAGCTACCTGATCCTCTGTGCTGACATAAACTAGATCAATAAGACCTAGTAAAACCCTCTCCCGCAATAGTGATAATGCACCTCAATGTGCTTTGTTCTAGCATGATAGACTGGGTTATTTGCCAAGTGTATACTACTCATGTTGTCACAATAAATGACAATTGGCCCATCTGTAGGCTGATGCATATCATAAAGTAGCTTATGCAACCAAGCTACCTCACATGCAACCATTGTTGCATCCCTGTACTCAACCTCTGTGCTTGACAAGGCAACTGAAGACTGTTTCTTGCTGCTCCAAGTGACTGCAGCACTCCCAAAAGAGAACACATATCCATTGGTAGATCATCTATCAGAAATACTACCAGCCCAATCAGCATCACTGTACCCATGCAACTGTATCTAAACCCCAGTCTCATAAAATAGTCCATATTGCAATGTGGACTTCACATACCTGAGTATGCGTCTAGCCGCATCCAAATGCGGTTTCCTTGGAGCTTGCATAAACTGACTTACCAATCCAACAACATAGCTCAAATCTGGCCTAGTAATAGTCATATAAATCAAACTTCCTACTATGCGTATGTACATAGTAGGGTCTTCCAAAAGCTCACCTGCATCTACGCTAAGCTTCACATTCAGCTCCAAAGGATCTGAAATAGGCTTGCAGCCTGTCATCCCATATTTAGACAGCATGTCCAATCCATACTGCCTCTGCAAGAGCCATATCCCACTTGGTGATCTAATCACCTCAATGCCCAAGAAATAACGCAGCTCTCCCAAATCCTTCATCTCAAACTTCTGCTTCAATAGCATTTTCACATGAAGGATATCTTCATCACTGTCACCTGTCATAATCAAATCATCAACATAAATGACAAGTAGCATAATAGCTTTCTTTGTTTTTCTCACATAAAGTGAGAAATCTACCTTGGAAATCTGAAAACCAATAGTGACAAGATACTGTCTTATCTTGTCAGACCATGCTCTAGGTGCTTGCTTCAATCCATACAAGGCTTTCTTCAACCTACAAACAAACTTAGAATGAACAACATGCACATAACCTGGTGGCTACTCCATATAGACCTCTTCTTGCAAATCACCATGCAAGAAGACATTCTTTACATCCATTTGATGTAAAGACCATCCCTTTGATGCAGCCATAGCAATGATTGGTCTTATGGTTGCCATCCTTGCAATTGGATTGAATGTTTCTTCATAATCAATGCCATATGTTTGTGCATACCCCTTGACTACTAATCTTGCCTTGTATCTATTCACAGAACCATATGCATTGTGCTTCACCTTATAAACCCACTTACAACCAATTGCATTCTTATCTTTAGGCAAAGGTACCAGCTCCCATGTAGCATTTTCTTCCAAAGAATCCATTTCTTCATCCATAGCTTTCTCCCATTTTTCTTTTCCCATGGCTTGCTCAAAAGAAGTGGGTTCTGGTTCCTGTATCACTTTGACTATATAGGCGTAGTGAATGGCTGTAAATCCATCATATTTCAGCCTATCCACAGGATACCTAGCTCTGATAGACCTGCACAAAGTAGGCTCACTTCCAAGTGCTTTCAAAATATCCCTAGTCTTCCTTACTTCAGGTGTAACAATGGAAGGATTATCCAACTCATCATCAATGCTCTGTTTTGAGCCACTAGATTCACCATCCACATAAGAGTGACCTGCATTCACATCAAACATGGGATGATCTGCCTTCTCTTTTCCTTTTCGTGATACCTGCATACCACTATCTGCATTACTTTGAGAAGACTCTCCTGATCTCAATCTGCCTATCCTCCATGGCAAAGAATGTGAACCACTACTAGAGGACACTCCAGGTCCACTAATATCTTGTGACTGCTGCTGTGAATTCTATACATCATTACCATTTTGTGCATCTACATTATCAATCACATTTACTGGTTTATACCAGCTACTCATCTCATAAAAAACAACATCTTTGCTCACTGTAAACTTACGAGTAGAAGGGTTGTAGCATCTATACCCTTTCTGCTATAGAGAGTAACCAATAAAGATGCACTTCTCAGCTTTTGGATCCAACTTGGATCTCAACTCATCTAGCACATGAACATATGCAATACAACAAAAAAATTTCAAATGAGAAATATTTGGTTTCCTACTAGTATACCTCTCCTCTGGAGTCATGCCATGTATTGCTGCAGTGGGAGTCCTGTTCATTATGTAGATTGCTGTAGCAACTGCCTTAGCCCAGTAAAAATTTGGCAGGTCTTTTTCATTGAGCATGGCACGAGATACCTCTCCAATATGCGTGTTTTTTCTTTCTGTAATTTCATTTTGCTGTGGGGTATGACTATATGAATATTGTTGCTTTATGCCATGCTCTTGCAAGAACCTTGCAAACTCATTTGAGAGGTACTCTCCCCCTCCATTTGACCTTAAGCATTTTATTTGCAGGCCTGTTTCTTTTTCAACTATAGCTTTAAGAGTTTTGAAATACCCAAAAACTTCACTTTTCTTTTTCATAAAATACACCCAAACTTTTTTGCTATAGTCATTAATAAAAGTGACAAAATAATGACAGCCTCCAATAGATGCAGCTTTAGTAGTCCACACATCAGAGTGGATTAATTCCAATGGCTTCTTACTCTCTTGAACATGTCTAGGAAATGGTTTCCTTGCTTGTTTTCCAAATTAACAAGCTTCACATACCTTATGCATTTCTGCAACCTTGAATTTAGGCAATCCTGCAATAATATTTTGGGCCTACATTGATTTAAGTCGCTGTACATTAACATGACCAATGCGTTTATGCTAGATATCAATATTTGCAACTACGGTCCCACGTGCAAACATTGCTGCACTCAATTCAGGCATGTCTGCATCCAACGTAAACATTCTGCCCTTCTTCTTTCCTTTTGCTATCAAGCGATCTTTATTTTTCATATCCTCAACAAAGCATCCATGAGGATTAAATCTGACTTGCAAGCCCTGCTCAACCATTTGACCAACAGAAACCAGGTTCTTGGTGATATTCGAGACATGAAATACATCTGATAGGTATTTCTTTTTCCCATCCTGTATAGACAAAGAAATGTTTCCAATCTGCACAATAGGATGTTCATGTCACTTTGTTGCTTTCTTCTGCACTTGTCACAGAATTATTCATGTGCTGCACCATAAACAAATGCTCATTTCTGTCATCACCTTATCTACTAGAAGATGCATAATTCCCTTGTTGCAATTTGCCATTCATGATGTCATTCTGCCTTTTATAGCAGTCTTTAGCCATATGATACATTTTACCACAGTAGTAGTATTCAACATTGCTGTTTGCATTTTGGTCTCTTTGCCATCCACCACGACCTCTTTGGCTCCCCCTGCCTCTAGAGTTACTATGTCCTCCTCTATAGGATTGGTTTTCTTGAGTTTGCTACATATTTTGATTTCTACCATGGCCTCCAGATCGGCCTCCTCTACCTCTGCCTCTACCTCTTCCAGCATTTGAGTAGAAGACAATTTCTTTTGAAGTTCCTCTTGAAGAAGATGCACCACCATTTCTTTGCTCCTCAGAAATTAGAAGAGCAATCAACTCCTCAAAATCAGGAAATCTTTCACGGACGGAAATGGATGTTTAGAACTGTGCATAATCCTTTCCTAGACCATTCAAGGTCATGGAAACTAAATCATCATCTTCCACTGGCGACCCAATGGAAGCAAGTGCATTTGCAATCTTCTTCACCTTCATGTGGTAGTCATTGATGCTCATACTTTCTCTTTGCACATTGTGCAACTCTTGCTTGAGCTGCAATTTCTTGACTTGTATATTTGTGGTAAATTTTTTTGACAAAGTATCCCATGCCTCCTTTGGCATACTTGCATCGTGAATATGCACAATCATAGAGTCTCAAATACTGATAGACAGCCAGTACATAACTTTTCTAGCTCTCTCATGCCATCCTTTAAATGCCTGTATTTGTTGTTGATTGGGAACATCAGGAAGAACTGGTTCTTCTTCATTTCCTACAACAAATTCCCAATATCCTTTTCCCATAAGGAAATTCATCATTCTAAACTTCCATGCTTGGAAGTTGTTCTTGTCAAGCTTTTCAGTGACAATCTGTGAAAGAGAATTAGACGCCATTACAGAACACTGCAAAAAATTCTATCACTGCAAAAAACACAGCTTCAGCCTCACAAGGGCAAATCTGCAAAACTGATGAAAGTGGTATTTGACCACAGAGTCACTTCCTAGTGACGATTTCGCATCAACAGGCAACAAGGATGATTCTGTAACTCCCAATGTCTCTGCGCATAGGTATACAATGCGATTTCTACGGTAAATTTTTACCGATCTGTAGAATGGTGGTCGCACAGCAAAAAACAGGGCCTTTTCCTGAGTGCGTGCGGAAAACTTTCGCCTACAATACAGGCCCCGAAATGGCCTCGAATAAAAAAAACAGGGCAACTAAAGGGCTAAAGCCCTAGCCTGTAGCATATACTGCCCTCTTGCTACACCGCGAAGGGCGTCTCAATCTGAGACAATGCACTCTTGCACTTTCCAGCTGTGCTACCTGCAGAGACTTGCTCCCAACCTCGAAAAATGAAAGCAACACTGGTTCTCTTACCAGAACACCGCGAACTTGGTTTGCTTTCTTGAGTTCCTTACCACGAACGAGGCTCTGATACCATGTCAAGATTGTGGGAGAGAAGGAAGGAGTCTCACTTGTAGCTTTTTCACTTACACAATGGGGGAATACACACAAAGGTGGAGGCTGAAAACAGTTTTCCTCTTCTTAGTTGTGTAAGCAAAAAAGAACTCTCATACAGAGAAATAAAAGAACCCTATATATGGGTCTCAAACCAAACTCAACTAACTAAGGTGGCATACTAACTGAGCCATGAACTAGAGTAGATAGGGATAGCTGTCATCTAGCTATTATTCATGGGCGGTGTACCAACCGCATCTGCAGCTAACAAGTCGGTGACCTAAATGCACAACAGTCACCTTGGCATATCACGAGTGGAGCTCGATATCTCAACAGATACTACCGAGGGTTTGTATTGAACTACGCATTGATTTTATAGACCTTTGTACAAGCTACTGATAGTGTTCAAGTGGACTGAAGAATGTCAATAAGCCTATGAAAGTCTTAAACAAGCTCTTTAACTTCAGATCCTATCTTAAGAGCCCTAGATTGGTCCATTACCCTTCATGTGCACATCGATGCATCAAATTTTTTTTATGGGGGTAGTGTTGTGCCAACCTAGTGAACATAACCTTGACTATCTAGTGAGTTTTGCTAGCAAACAACTCACTAAGATAGAAATGGACTACTCCACAATGGAGAGGGAAGGGTTAGCCATGGTGTTCACCATAAAGAAGTTTAGATACTATCTTCTAGCAACACCCTTCACTTTCTTTGTGGAACATCAAGCATTGCTTTATCTTGTGAATAAACCCTACAAAATGGGACACATTGCTTGATGGTTACTTTTGCTTTTGAAAATTTACTTCTATGTGGTCGTACGCAAGGGCAAACAACATTATATGGGAGATCATATGTCTTGCATACCCATAGGAAAGCTGCTAGATATAGGGAATGAGCGGGCAACCTACTGGATGCACATCTTTTTAAAATTTCTAATGAGAACGAGAATCTTTTAGAACATGCCTCACACCATTTTGGGTGGATGACATAGTCCACATGCTCGAGAACAGACTACTTGAATGACCCATAGAGATAGCTAGATTAAAAAGGCTAATCTTGAAGATCCAACCTTATTAGCTGATTGCATGTCAACTATATCGGGTAGGACAAGATGGAATTTTAAGGAGATGTGTCTATGAATACGAAATGTATGATGTGCCCAAGGAAGCACATGGCAAAATAGCTGGAGGGCACTTCATTGGAGACGCTACAACATGCAAGGTGCTCGAGTCCCAATCGTGGTGGCCAATGCTATTCTGTGATGCAGCTAAGTTTGTGAAGCATTGTGATGAGTGCCAACATATTAGAGTCCCTACTTGTAAGGAGAAAATGGAGTTGACCTCGGTGATTGCTCCAACCATTTGAGAAGTGGAGAATCAACTTCATCGGTCCAATCATCCTTGTAGCTCAATACTCCCAATCCAAGTACATCATTATGGCCACAGACTACCTCACCAAGTGGATGGAAGCATGAGTAACTCATAAGAATGATGCTAAGACCAAGGTCATGTTGCTTTGGGAGCAAGTGATCTCACGGGATTTAGTTGTCCCATAGAGTCTGCTAGTGACCAAGTCATGCATTCATCAATGAAGTGATTTCTCACTTGTTATCCACCTTCTTAATAATCCACAGAAAGTCCTCTCCATATTATCCTCAAGCCAATGGTCAAACCCAATCCAAAAACAAGATCTTGGTGGGTGTTCTAATAAAAGCAGTCTTTGCCTTGCATAGTGTGATTGGGACAACAAGTTCATGGTAGCTTTATGTTGATATTTGCAATCACATCCATGCTACCTCTTTGTAAGAGTAGATGGGTTGAGGACATGCAAGCTACAGGAATCCCATAGGCATAGAGAGAAAGATTGGCACCTACCCATCTCTATATAACATTATACTTGGTTGTCACTTTCATATGAGATGAATGCAATGTCATTGTCACTTTGTTATTTAACATAGTGTACTTTTTTCTTGTCTTCTATACTTCAATCAAATCTCTTAGTCTTTATCATGTCAGTGTCTACATGAGTCTAGTCTATGTCTATGAGCCACCATAACTATCATGCTCTAGATCCCGTGTTTTTGCATGATATTAGAGAACATTTGAGCATGGCTTAGCATGTTTCAAGTCCTCTCTTTGCTCTCTCAATTCTCCTCCATCATTGCCTAGCTCAAGGCTAACTAATGACCTCATTTCTCAACTCTATCTTCACCTTCCATGAAAACCATAGCTAGACAACACATAGCTCTGATTGAGCTCTTGGATCTTGTAATAGATGCATTATCTCTACACTCTTTCTTCTAAGGATCTATCCCTAACTTCAAGGTACTTCACCTTGTTATGGAAATTGTGCACATTAGGCAACCCATAGCCTAGCATTGCCATTTTTTGAGCTCATTGTCTCATGCTATGCGTGTCTACATCTGTACACTAGCATGCTCCCTGCACTGCACAATTTAATATGCCATCATGGGGATTTGGTAGCCTATCTACCAAGCTTCATTTCTATCAAAAAAGTTTTGAAAATGATCAAGTATACATTGCACACAGAGTGGAAAACCAGGCTATCCCCAGAAACCCTAATGTAGACTCTATAACCAAAACTCAAAAGCTTTATCTCTCCTTCATTTTCCCTCTCATACCACTTAAATAAACCTCCTACCACTTTGATATGACATCCTACTCAGTTTTTAGCAATTACTTTGGCATCAAATCAGCAAGAAAGGGAGATCTTGGAAGATTTGGAAGCATTTCAAGAAGATTCAAGCATAGTGTCTCTTGACACTTATCCATTGACTCTTGTCATTCGTGTCAGCTTTGGCTTACATTAGAACTGAGTTTTTTTGGGCTACTCTAGCATCAAATCAAGGAGCAGAATACAACATTGAAGATCCTAGAAGTTCTTGAAGACCTATTGAAGATTTTCGAAGCATCTGGCTCCACACGTATCTCTTGATATTAGTCAATTAGTGCTTTTGGGCACTTGTGCTTGTTAGCACACTCAAGATCATTTCTGTTTGCTGAAATCTGAGAATTTTGGAGCTGATTTACTGCTATTCTTGCAACTCCAACATGGGCAAGGACTCTCTAATAGTTCACTTTAAGGGGGTTGGGTTTCACACTTGGCAGACCCACATCAAGCTTATCCTAAAATGAAGAAGGGTCTATGGGCCATCACAAGTGGCAAAGAAAAGAAGACTCATGAGATAGGTCTTGTAGTCACTTGGAAAAGGTTTGATGATACATGGAAGAGACTGGACACCTTGTTTGGTGCACAATATAAGTCATCAAAGTATGGTATCTTGATTGAAATTTTCAGGCTTGACATGAATTCTAACACACCACTTTGCCACACATCTAAATTACATGGAAGGACTTCTAACCCATCTTGCAAGAATCAACATTAAAATGGAAGAAGATGTTTGCATTGGTGTTCTGCTTAAATTTTTTTCTCCTGAATATAATAATGTTATCAACAACCTTAATCAATATGCCAAACCCTAAGCTTGTTAATATCCAGGCATCACTGTTAGAGGAGGAAAAGAAGCTAAAAAACTAAGGAAGAACCAAGCACCTCTAGAGATGAACAAGTGTTATATGTTGGCAATAGGTACAAAGGCAAGAAGGACCATCTTTTCTTTGATTTTTGCAAAAAAGGATGGACACACCGAGAAGTTCTACCATGCTAGAAAGAGGTCTAGAAGGCCTACCTTGCTGCAGTGAATGAAGAAGGAGAACACTTTGTGAGGCCCATGTTACAGTCTTTGGATGTCCAACATGTTTGTGGTACCCACACTTAGCCTTTTCTGCAACAGCCTCTAGTGTTTTGCCATATTTATGGTGTGCCCACACTTTGTAGGTGTTGCTTTCACTAAAGCCTCTACACACTTTGTACTTCTAGTTGTGATTGAGGAGGGGTGTTGAGATTTGCAATCACATCCATGATGCCTCTTTGTAAGAGTAGATGGGCTAAGGACATGCAGCAGGCTGCAAGAATCCCATAGGCATAGAGAGAAAGATTGGCACCTACCCATCTCTATATAACATTATACTTGGTTATCACTTTCATGTGAGATGAATGCAATGTCATTGTTGCTTTGTTATTCAACATAGTTTACTTGTTGCTTGTCTTCTATACTTTAGTCAAGTCTCTTAGTCTTTATCATGTCATTGTCTACATGAGTTTAGTCTATGTCTATGAGCCACCATAGCCGCCATGCTCTAGATCCCATGTTTGCACACTTTATGGGCATATAGGATAGCTTACAAAACATCCATAGGACAGACTCCATTTAGATTGATCTATGGAACTAAAGCTGTTTTTCCAATGGAATTCTTTGTTCCAAGCTTGAGAATAATAGCCCAAGAGAGATGGGAGGGCCAAGAAGTGCGGACAAATTGGTTAATAGAGCTCAAACGTCTATCTAAGACTCATCTTATTGCAACCCATGCTCTAATCTATGAAAAGTTATGTCGCAAGAGTTGGTTTGAAAAATATCTCAAACAAGGAGACTTTGGGAAAGGAGACTTAGTCTTGCTATACTCTGTCAAGGGACACAAGCAAAAAATGAAGTTTAGGGGATTGGGACCCTTTAAGGTTTGCAATGTTAGTAGAATAGGGAATGTGGAACTTAAAACCCTAGAAGGAGAGAGCATATGCTTCTTCAATGGAAGTTGCATAAGAAATATTACCATCTATCACATCCTCTTCATGAACCTCTAATGATAGAACCACCATCGAATGTGAGGGTTGCAACCATCACAAAACAAGAGGATGTGGATGAGGAATTGGTAGCACCAGCCTACCTATGAGTCACTATAACCTCCCAAAAGGCATACACTTTTGATGCACTAATTGACAAGGGAGCCGATGCTAATATCTTAGTGCACAAACACTGAACCGCCATGGGTTGACCACCCCAATTGCAACCAACCAATGTGAAACTTAGACTGTTTGGGTGGTAGTCCTATCCACTCTTGGAAATTTGCAAACTAATGGTTTCTATTGAGAGACTGAGAGCCTACCCATCTTCTACATGCTACCTAACAAGCAAAGTGTTGGTAAGTAGTCATTGCTAGGATGGTGTGTGTTCAAAAAACAAGTTCATTATAATGTTGACTATGACTTGCAACACATCCACTTTACCATCAGTCATGTTAGAATAGCAATGGCCTTTAGAAAGCGCACCACAGTTATTACAAAGACCATAGTGCTACTGGTAACTAAATATAGTGTTAACCCTATGGAGGGGGATAGTACATCACAGTGTGCTCCCACAATACCTTCATAGCTACATCGGGGAACCACAGTCCACAAATACTCACCCTAGGTATAGACCATAGTTTCAAAAACGTCAATCATTGGGAATGCATAGCTTCCATGCCTTAAACTCTAGGCCTAAATGGCGATGTTGGTGCTCTTATAGTCCACACATAACCTAGTAGTGTTGGGTTCCAAAAGCCCTACTATGCACTCAAGGATACTATGAGGGTAGCACCCTACTGTGGTTACCTAAACTCTCAAGTGATATGATTGATCCTCCATTTCATGCCCTAAAAACCAAGTTTCAGAAACATCAACTAAAATAGGGGAAGAGAAGAACTAAAAGGAAGGGTGCTCAATCTTTGAGTGTTCAAATAGTCAATCAACCAAAATTCCCTAAGCAATCACTCAGGAGTGAGCCCCACCTAAAGACTCTAAGATGATCACTGCCAAAAAATCCAACAACAAAGCACCAATTGAACTTCAAACCTTGAAAACCAATCTTGCCACACACACTAAGAATCTTCAAGTGGAAGTACCCTACATCAACTTGTCCTATTCAACTAAACCCACACCATAGCCAGTAGACCTTAGCTCACAGATGCAATGATGATCCATTCTTGAAATGGCTTCCAACATGGACATGGACATAAGGGATGACTTGGCAACATGCATTCGATGGCTAGATTCAACTTTCATATTGTATGCTAGAAGTTATGAATGTTTAGACCTAGGCCTACTTGACCAACCCATAGCAAACAAGGTACATTCCTTGACGTGTTCTTGGGAAGAATACGAATTCATTTTTATTAAGAGTTCCACTATTGCAAATGAGATGATTGGCACTAAAATTTCATGAGAAAATGCCGTAAGCAAATGCTTGATCACATCCTATAAGAAAAGTAAAATTTCCATGCCATCATAGGAACTTTCTAAAATCCAATGACTAGTTGAATTTGAGTCCAATTTCTTATGCAAGTGGTATAATTTGCACCTTTTATGGGCTCAAAAGGGTTATCAAATCATGACCAATGCAGAGCAATGACATGTCATCAAGAGTTCTGAGTACAACCTGACCTATGTGGCCCCCACCTCATTTAAAGTGTTGGTTGTAACTAGAAATCAGCCATTCAAAGACAATATCATGCTTCACTATTGGGACCTAAAACGGGCCTGACACTGGCTCTAAGGCTAGTACTAGCCGGGGCCTCTACTACTCACCTAAAACCACCCCACACAGCCTCGCGGCCCCAGGAGCATCTAATGCATTTGTATGATTTGTAGTCCAATAGATATTCTTCACCACACTCCTCATAGGGAGTTTCTAAATATATCAATTTAATATACCATGTAAGTACACACAAAGGGAGCACCCCTCAGTTGATCACTTGCGCACCACTAGACTCTCTTACACCTTGGGGATTGGCCCCAAGATGCATCATGAACATAGAACACCTTCGAAACAAGCTCCCCTCTTTTGATGAATTGATCGAGGAGATAATGAATAATCCTCACTAAATAAACCCCAAGAAACTAAATATCTAGCCCTACATCATAGGGTACCTCACACTCTCAGCATAGGTCATCTCTCATACAAACATGTGCTATGCATCAAGGATATGATACCATATGGTGCATCAATGCAATTGTGTATGACAACTGTCCTCAAAATTTTTTATTCATTAGCAATCAACATCGTGTAAGTGCAAAGACCATTCTTTCCATGCTTCTCTTGTAATATGATAGGGCTTCGTTGCTTAAGGCTAGTATCGAGCTTTCTCGAGCTACTAGACCCTTTTTATTTTAGAAATCAACAAACCCTATATGGTATGCATCTTGAAACATCAGAATTCAACATACTTTAACTACTCAACAATCCCCTTCTTCCTATCGTTTAAAATTTTTCATGTGTTAGTAGGTTTAAGGCATGGTTTTCATGTATTTTTTTAAACGAAAATGATAAAAACTCACTCTAGCAAAGAGGTAGGGCTAAGCTGAGGCTATACCTCATGCTTCAACTCTATCATACATTCACAAACATAAATCTTATTTTTTCCCTATTTTTTGATGTGAGAAACCTAAATTTTTCTATTTTTTCTTATTTTTTTCTATTTATTTATAGAAAATTACTCATAATGATTGATTTTCTAGTTTTGATTGATTGATCTCAGGGAAAATGATTTTCTTAGCATGTTTCAACCCATAGGAATAGTAGATGCATACCAAAAACCCAAAAACCACATATTTTTCCTTAAACTGTACAGTCTCCAATTTTGCGTGTTTAGTAGAAAATTATTATATGACTGATTTTTTGTGATTTCTTCAACATAACTGATCAATCAGAGTATGGGCAATCAAATACAAGCATTTCTAACCATTTCAACCAAAATTGATCATAAAACGATAAAATCGATGACTTACTCATAAAATCGTGCATTATGACATATGTTTTTTGGCATTGGAGGCCCGATGATACCCTTCCATAGCCGTTGATGATCATCCAACCTTGATTCACATCTCTTTTCACTCCCGCATCATCGCACGATCAAAAACATCCATCTCAACCCACCCCCTTATCTTTTACATTGATCCATGAGAACAAACCATAAGAGGAGAGAGAAAGACTAAAATAAGATCTTTTCACTCAATGTGCCAATTTCCAATCAGTTTGTCATAATGGAGGGTGAAGAAATCAAGCATGTCATGGCCTTCTTACTTCCTCTTGGTGTTGCTAATCAAAAAATGATTAAAAATGGTATTTTGGGGGGCATTGAAAAAAACAGCACCCCCCTCCCGCACACATTTCATGAAAGTTACAACTCTTCAAATCCAAAGATTAAACAAGCTTAGTCTTTTAAATACAAAATATTTGGTTCACTTTTGGAGGTTTCACACGTGGTTTTTCAACTTTCAGAGGGGGCAAACAAGCTCGAATTTCAAGATCCGCCTCGCCGACTAGCTTCACATAATCGAAATCTATAAACCTAGCCACCATCATGCACTTTTAAGCTCTCGAATCACATAGTTCCTTCATAACGTGAAACCTTGCAGGGATTAAATGGGGGGTCAAATGGACTCTGATCGACGAACTGAGACTTGCATTGGGTTCTTGGCATTAAACTCCATAAAAAAGTTCCAGCTCATCGATCCACAACCATTTCATTTTTCATGAAAATTTGGTATTTTACAGCATCCCGAGCTCTTTTCTGCTTCAAAAAATTGGCTCTAAAACCCACTCTCATTAGCGACTACGGGATAGGGTGACTTAGCTCGTCAAATCCCACGAACTGATCTGCACAAACAACAATCGGAAAGAGCATCAAGCTACCGCAAAAAAATACTCATGGGGCAGCCACCACCAGGGAAAAACAATTCGTGATTTTAAGAAAATGTTTTGAGCATTGTAGATAGTTCTGCATTGCTCTTAATCCACAAAAGTGCGTGTTCGGGGTGCCCTATGAGTTATTACTAGGCATGTGGTTAGTTCGGCTAGTATTGTGACCCGACCCTGAAAAGATAAAGGTAATAGTACCTATGAGCCCACCACATACTCCAAATGAGGTACATAGCTTTCTGTCATTAACAGGATATTATTGGAGATTTATTAATGCATTAGCAGAAAGAGTGTCTAAACCTCCTATCTTTTAACTCTCTATTTGAGTGAAATGAATCTTGTCAAGTACCCTTTGAGGATGTGAAGTAGGAACTAGCAAAAGTGCCAATCCTAAAAGCACCCAGAAGAGGTGAAGTTTTCTATATATTCTTAGTAGCCACCATGCATAGTATCAACTGCTATGTAGCCCAAATTTGGGAAGAGAAATTGTATTATCCAATTGCCTTTGCTAGTAGGAAATTGGGGATAACTGAAGTCAACTATATGTACATGGAGAAATTGTGTCTTGGAATGGTCTTTGGGTGGGATGAAGAAATTTAGGCATTATATTCTCTATGAAAATGTGATATTCTTTATGAAGGCACAAGGACTTCAACTGTTGATGACCAAGTTACAGCCACTTGAACGTTTAGCAAAGTGGTTAATCACTTTGCAAAAGTTCGATTATGAGATTAGGAGTAAGCCATCGAAGGTGCAAGGTATTGTGGAATGTCTTGTGGATTTCGGGGAGCCAAAGGAAATTCTGGCAAAAGAAAACATTGAAAGTATATTCAAGATTGATATATCTTCCGCCCCTTCTTGGTATTCAACTATAATGCATTATTTATTTACTAGAGGATTTGGGGCTGCTCTATCGAAGTTTGAGAAGAGAAAAATCAAGCAACAAGCATTACATTTTTCGATTATAGTGGGTGTCTTGTATCAAAGAGGAGTAGATGACACTTATCACCATTGTGTAGTACCTCATGAGGTGCCATTCATTCTTGAGGAATGCCATGATTTAGCATATGGGGAACATTTTGATGGCTGGCTTACTGCCTAAAAAGCTCTCCATGTTGGATATTGATGGCCATTGATTTTCTAAGATGCTTTCAATTATGTTAAGCGTTGTGATGTCTGTCAAAGACACCATACAAGGGAGAATCGTAAGTAACCTCTAAATCTCATTTTGGTTACGTTACCCTTTGAGAAATGGGGTATCAATTTTGTAGAACCAATACACCCTTCATTGACTATGCGCAAGTGGTATATTATTGTAGTGATAGACTACTTTACAAAGTGGTCTAAAGCTCGAGCAATGGTGAAGGATAATGCTAAGGAAATGGCTAGTTTCATTATGGAGCAATTTTTTTGCCATTTTGGTCAGACTGCTAGATATATGAGTGTTGGGGTGGTCATTAAACATCCCTAATGTAGGGTTGTTATGAAGATGGGAGTCCATTTAGGACCTACTTTTACTAATAATATGGCAGAATACAAGGCCTTGATCATGGGCTCAATGTAGCTCAATGTGGTGGTATCTACCAATTATTGGTAAAAGATAACTCGCAATTAGTAATCAATTAGCTGAATGGGACCTACAATGTGCGGGATCCCACCTTACAAACGTATTCTTATGCAACCTTAGATATGTTGCATATTTTTGAGACGGTGACTTGTTAGCTAGTTCCTTGACAGTGGAATTGCTTTGTAGATTCCTAGCTAACTATGCTCTTGTTGAAGATGTCTTTTTCAATTGTGGTCTAGGGGAGCCTTTAAAATTACCTTCTAGCATTATCCTTGAACTACTTTGGGGTCTTCTTGCTGACATGTCCTATTTTGGCCTCATCGATGGCTAGTTTGGGGTTATGAGTCAAGTAGCAATCGAGCATCTTCCTATTTTGTCATGGATGTATCAGATTGTGTATCATCATATTTGTCAGACACCCCTTGCTATTTATGCAAGGGTTTAGCTAATAACTTAATGCACTTAGTGTAAGACCTAAGGACCCCTTATCCTTGGTTAGTCTTGTGCTTTAGTAGAGTCATGTTAGGACCAAGGGTTTATTTCAGTAGTACGATGTTGAATGGTAGTAAAGTGGCTTATTCCATAAGGCCAAGAGGGCTGTTTTAGTTAGGTTCTCATGTTTTATTCCATAAGGCCAAGAGGGCCAATCTATTAGATGTGAACTATTATATTCCTTTAGGCTAAGAGGGCTATATGTCTGTTTGGTGTAGGTACATTGAATGGTTTTTTGTTTTAGTGATTGCATTAGATAGGTTTGACGAAGTATGCCTGGAGGGAGCCTTTGATGCACGAGAGCTTCTTGTGGCCATTCTAGGTGGTATTGTTGCCTTTTTGAGTTTTTTCCTTAAGTTGATAGTGTTATATGCATATGTGGGGGTTATCTTCTTTTCATTTGTGGGGACAAAAAATCAGAGCATGAAGTCTTAGGGTTTGGTTAGGTATATCTAAAGGAGGTTCAAGTAGTTGTCTACCTCCTGCCATGACATTGTCATGCATTAAAGACCTATTGTAGAAGGCAATCCTAGTGACCCTGTTATCCTAACTTGTTAGGTAGCTATTCTAGGAGTTCCTGCCAATGTGAGCTACCTAGAGAAGCCTGCCAAAGTCTCAAGAAGAGGAAAATAAAAATATACTTGAAAGATAAATTAATACAAAGGTGTGTAAAAATGGGTTCTAATCCCCTAAACTAGAAAAAAAAAAGAAATATCTTATAAGTAATTGACTTTCTCCTTGCGAAGGCTTGGTAGGTTCCTGGGGATGAGTAGATCCAAGGCCAATGCCTTGCCTTCCTAGGGGTAGTAGCTAGCCAAAATAAAGAATTAAGGAGGGTTGGAGAGAAATTAAAAGTGAGTGAAAAAGGAAAGAATTAATTACCATCTTGTGAGAGCTTGGTAGGTTCTTAGGTGCTGAGTTAGGACCTAAGGCCGATGCCTTGTTCTCCTTGGGTCACCCTATGCTTAGCTCCCTCCTTTTTACATGCTTTCGTATGGAAATTTTGAAAGAAAATGTGTTAAAAGGAAATATATGATAACCAGGCTATAGGAGCCCTCGCCTAATAGGGGGTTCCTGGTCCAGTTGTCCTTAGTTAGGTAGGTAGAAGGCCACCACTAGGATGACTCTTTGATGGTTCTTTCTAGCCAGCCCATGTTTGAGTAGTTGGTTAGTGACTCACTCTGGATTTTTGTCAGATCATGTTGGGCCTATCCCTTGTGGATCTTCATGCCTTGATTTTGCCAAGGGGTAGGGTGAGAGCTTTACTTATGCTTTGTTGAGTATATTGTTTGTGGTAGATTGATGTTTTTTATGTTTGTTGTTTGTGTAGATCAATTCATAGCATTTGATGGATTGAGTCACCCTATCCCGTGGTCACTAAGAGAGCAGATTCTATAGGACATTTTTGAAGCAAAAAAGAGCCCACAAGACCATAAAAGACCAAATTTTCATACAAAATGAAATGGTTGCAGATCAATGAGTTGGAGTTTTCCTAGATGCATTTGATTCCTGAAACCCAACACAAGTCTCGATTTGTCGATCGGAGTCCATTTGATCCCCCATCATTTAATCCTCGCAAGGTTCATGATATAAAGCAACTATGTGATTCAGGACTTGAAAAGTGCATGACAATGGCCAAGTTTATAGATTTCGACACTTGAACCTAGCTGTCCAAAGAGATCTCAAACCCGAGCTCATTTGCCTCTCCGAAATTGACAAAACCACTTGGTAAAGAGTGTGAACACCAAAATTTGAACTAGTGTTTTGAAAAACCAAAGCTTAAGCTAGTTTTAGCTTTGGGGAATGAAGAGGCACATTTTGCAAAACGTTGGGGGGGTTGCTATTTTTTTCAGTGCTCCAAAAAATCATAAAAAATGTGACTTTTTTTTTATCAGCACCATCACAAGAATCCTCTGGGCACCAAGTTCCTTCAATTCCTTGCCCTCCATCGCTGTAGAACTTATCAGGAATGATGCATTGAATGAAAAGATCTGACTTTAGTCTTTCTCTCTCCTCTTGTGGTTTGTTATCATGGATCAATGTAAAAGAGAAGGGGGTGGATTGAGATTGTTAGAATATCAAGCTCATACTATTCTCCTGTTAGTATGTATGATCGACATTAATCTTGTCCAGCTGTATCAGCAAGTGTGGGACATTAAATAAGTCGGTGGTCTTAGACCCAGTGTGAATGGTCCTACGGACCTTAGTACTATTGTATACACTTACTCTATGTGTGTGGTTATGAGATAATGAATGAATGGAAGTAGGTGAGAGCATGCTTGCTCTTCACTCTGTCTCTGCCTCTCTCAATAACAACATGATATCAAAGCCTCATCCATGAGGCTGTGGGAGAATGGGCATTACCACTTGCAATGCAGAGGCAATGAAGTTAGAAATGAAGAAGGAGCTGGACACCTGCAGATGAAGCCATAGCCAAATGGAAGATATGTATCAATGTCTGTATGCATACGATTGACAGGAGGTCATCAAGGCTTGAAGGAAGGGTTGAAGATCTTGATTTGAATCATGCTATGGAGTAGATTATGACCAGCATTGGAAGCAACAAATAGTGGAAACATATTTGAAAATCAGTGACTATAAAACAACGTGAACAGTTTGAAAATCTGCGCCTGTGTTTGATGGTCAAAGTGATGAAGCATTCACCTATATGCTTGGCATTAATGGTGGCTGAAGTATAGTGAGCATTGATTAGTGCCTGGCATCTTCCATACCAGAAGCAACAGACCTTGAAGTAGATCTATCCAGCAAGTCACGTGTTGCTAATTCCTATTTTTCTTCTGCATCAGATAAAATGAAGAGCTTGAAGTATAAATGAGGTCTTCTAAAAAGAAAACTACTGATCTGTAGTCATATGATAGTGCGATCAAATTGGCAAGGATTCAACTGAGATTTAGAGGGGATTCGGTGCAGCTGATGGCGTAGTTCTGGGCAACTCACGTGGATGCAATAAGCACAATCAGATTGATGACAGATTTGACCTTCTGTTTTTCAGCTTATCATTGAAGAAGGGCATTGAAAGCTCAACCCAATGAATAACAAATGGGGGTAGTCACTCGAGCTCATTGAAGACGAAAGCTAGCAGTAATAACACGGTAGCTCATGTGGCATATTTCAACTTGCTATCTACTCCAATTGATAGTGGGCTTTCTCCATAGTTGTTAGCCCGAGAGAATAGGACAAGTGGAGCCTCTCTTGCCAGTGTAAAAGCTCAACAGTGGCACTCTTGTTCAACTACAAAACAAGACCTTCAGTAGTAGCAGCAACAACTCAATATAGAGAGGACTGACAACATAGCCCAGATAGTGGGGGAAAAGCTTGACAATAACAATTATGCCATCTGGAAGTTTCACATGGAGAACTTCTTAATAGGGAAAGGCTATTGGGAGTTGGTGACTGGAGTGGAAGCTGAACCTGAGCTCCTAGATCGACCTACCGCTGATCAGAGACGATTACACTGAGCTTGGACAGAAAGACTCGTAGAGTCTTGCACTGGCTCTCTTTATGTATCTCAGATGCCATGGTAATGCAGATAATGAACTGCAACTCTCCTAAGAATGCATGGGACATTTTGGTCAAGTATTATGGCAAAACCACAAGTGCCAGGAAGATACAATTAAAGTAGAAGTTCAACAACATGGAGAGGAAGAGAAGATCTATACAGGATTATGCCACAGAGGTTAAGACCATTGCGGATCAGTTGGCATCTGTTGGTTCATAGGTTGAAGATGAAGACATGGTTGCTGTGACCTTGAATGGCTTGGGGCCTAAGTATAAGTCTTAGTCTTTTGACACTTCTGTGTCTGTGAGGGCTGAAATGCCTGATTTCAATGAGCTGGTCGCATTGCTTATCCATGAAGAGGTTAAGCTTAGCTTGGCTATAGGATCTAGCAGTTCTAAAAACAAGAATGCAATTTTCTATTCCAATCAACGCGGCCGTGGAAACCGTGGTAGAGGCTATGGATCTGGTAGAGGAGGCCAGCGAAATGCATCCTATGGCAATAACAACCAGCAGGTATCGAATGCAAGAGGTGGTGGAAACTTTAGAGGCAGGGGGAGATCTAGCCCTAGAGATAGAGGCTCCTGGCAACATCAGCGTTCATTTGACAATCCGAACAAGGATAAGGATTGTCATTACTGCGGGAAGTATGGGCATATTTCCAAGGATTGCTGGAAGAATCAGGGCAATTAAAAAGGCAAACAACATGGAGTTTTGCTACATCTAGTCAGGAAGATGATACTTCAGGAGATAGATTGTTTTCCATGTAGCATGTAAAAGACAGAGTTGTTGAAAAATGCACTGATGATGCAGTTTGGTACATTGATTCAGGGACATTGAACCACATGACTCCTCACGGTGATTGGTTCACTGATATGGTGGCTGAAAAACATGGCTATGTCTGTACAAGTGATGACACGCAACATAGTATTGAGCATAAAGGCAAAGTGCCTCTTGTGGTTCATGATGGTAGAAAGAAAAATTTGCATGATGTATTGCATGTTCCTTTGATTACAAAGAACCTACTGTCTATTGGTCAGATGATGGAGCAAAACTTGCAAGTTAGATTCAACAAGCATGGTTGCTTTATTGAAGAGTTTGGCAATGGATGCAAGCTGATAGCTCGTGGCCATAGGAATGGCAGAATGTTTACTCTTGATGCTACCTTGCTAGAGCTGAATTCAGCTATGTTTGCTCATGGTTCTAGCACTATCAGAGACTTGGAAATTTGGCACAAGAGAGTGGGGCATGTAAATTTGCAAAGGCTGCAAATTATGCAGAAAAAACAGCTTGTTACAGGTCTACCCAAGTTCCAATATTCAGATATTGGTCATGTATGCGATGCTTGCTAGTTTGGTAAGCAGTCAAGGTTGCCATTTGTTAGGCATGTAAGGCAGAGTACACGTCCATTGCAGTTAGTGCACTTTGATGTTTGGGGGCCATCCCATAATGCATCCATGGGAGGCTCGAAGTATTATGTGACATTCATTGATGATTACAGTCGCTATACTTGGGTTTACATTCTGAAGACAAAGGATGAAGTGTTTGCGATTTTTCAGCAGTTTAAAAAGCAGGTTGAAAAGGAATTTGACTGTTATATCTCTTGCTTGAGATTAGATAGCGGTGGGGAGTATGTGTCAAATGAGTTTGAAAACTTTCTGGCTGAAAATGACATATGTAGATAGCTTACCTGTAGCTACACTCCTCAGCAAAATGGGGTAGCTGAAAGAAAGAATAGGGTCTTGATGGAAGCTGCTCATGCCATGATGAATGAGAAGAAGATGCCGTTCTATTATTGGGCTGAAGCTATTATGACAGTCATGTATATCTTGAATCGGACTCCCACTGCAGGTATTCATGAGATGACACCATTTGAGAAGCTGTATGTCTATAAGCCGGATGTAAGTCATATGAAAGTCTTTGGCTGTCTTGCTTATGTGCATATTCCAGATGAGAAAGGAAGAAGCTGGGATCCAAAAGCGCATAAGTGTGTTTTCATTGGATATTCGCAAGAAAAGAAGGCATACAAATGCTATGATCCCTCTACCAGCGAGACCTTGGTGATTGAGCATGGATGTTATTTTTTATGAGATGGGTTCTTGGTATGTATCACTGGCTACAGTGCCATCGGATATGCCTTCCACTCATGTATCTACATTTGATATGCAGTAGAGCACTACTATGGCAGGACCTAGTAGTTAGATAGTATCCCCATGGACAGGGAGATTGAGGAGCTCACCATCCACTACCACCAGTATGTCACTAAGGGAGAGATATGATGTCGTGGACAGCAAAGTAAAAGAGAAAGTTACTGAGGATGTATCTAGGATGATGACACCTGGTAGAATGACTTATGGATATGAGTGTTCTGATACTTTAGACAGTGAACTTGGTATTTCGACTATCTATATGCCTGGCGCAAGGCAAATTAGGTACATTCCACCTCATGAGAGAGGGGAATCGAGCAGTACACCACAGCTTAGATGCTCATAGAGGGTCAGATACCCTGTTGACAGGTTGGCATATAGTGGCTACATTGCAAAGCATTATGCTTACATGAAAAAAGTGATGGAGATCAAAGAACCAGGTACATATGCTGAAGCAGTGGAAGATGAGAACTGGTGTGCAGCCATGGATGTAGAAATGAATGCCTTGGCTGAAAATAAGACATGGGATCTTATACCACTTCCTAAAGGAAAAAAGACCATTGGCTGCAAATGGGTCTACAAAATCAAATGCAAGTCGGATGGTAGTGTGGAAAGGTACAAAGTCACGCTGGTTGCTAAGGGGTATGCCCAACATTATGGACTTGATTATGAGGAAACATTCAGCCCTGTTGCCAAGATGGCAACCATACACACTGTGATTGCTTTGCCTACTGCTAGAGGTTGGAAATTACAGTAGATGGACATTAAGAATGCATTTCTTAATAGTGACTCAGTAGAGGATGTCTATATGGTTCAGCCAGAAGGGTATGTTCACCATGATTTTCAGCATTATGTATGCAAGTTGAAAAAGGCACTATACGGGTTGAAGCAGGCTCCGAGAGCTAGGATTAGTAACTACTTGCAGAGGTTGGGATTTACTGTTGGTAGGGCTTGTTTACAAAGAAGACTGACAGTGGCTTAGTAGTGCTGGTCATATATGTTGATGATTTGATAATCACTGGTAATGATGACTTGGGCATACAGCATGTAATGAAGATGCTGAAATCTGAGTTTGACATGAAAGATCTAGGTGAATTGAAGTACTTCTTGGGTATTGAGGTAATCAAGGCTGAAAATGGTTTATGGCTGATGCAGAAACATTATGCCATGGAAATGCTGAAAAAGTATGGCATGGCTGAATGCAAACCATTGGATATACCCCTTGATCAGAAGGTCAAGCTGGACATTAGCACTGGAGCTGAAATTCAGGATGTGACTATGTACAGGCAGATGGTTGGAAGTCTAATCTATCTGACCATCACTAGGCCACATTTGAGTTATGTAGTTGGGCTCATAAGTTAGTTTATGTAGAAGCCCAAGAAGCCACATTTGGATGCGGATTATGAGATATGTTAAGTCCATTGTAGATTATGGGTTGTTCTATATGAGAGATAATCCCTTGAAACTGGTTGGATACACAAATGCGGATTGGGCACGATGCTCATATGATCATAGATCTACGAGTGGTGATGCTTTTGGCTTTGGAAGTGGATGATCAACTGGAGCAGCAAGAAGCAACCAACGGTTGCATTGTCTAGTACTGAGTCAAAATACAAGGGTGCTGCATTGGCAGCATGCGAGATTTC
Organism: Lygodium microphyllum; assembly: GCF_053477565.2. NCBI lineage: Eukaryota > Viridiplantae > Streptophyta > Polypodiopsida > Schizaeales > Lygodiaceae > Lygodium > Lygodium microphyllum. Next base: position 172,981,859 of record NC_141139.1, read on the forward strand.
ATGGCTGCTCAAGCTTATGGCTGATTTGGATATCTAGGTGGATGCTCCAGTGACCTTATTATGTGACAATCTCAGTAGTGTACTCTTGGCAACGAATCCAGTATACCATGCCAGGACAAAACACATAGAGGTACACTACCATTTTATAAGAGCGATGGTTCTTGCAGGGAGAGTAGATCTTATACATGTGAAGATTGATTAACAGGTTGAAAATATCTTTACCAAATCTTTGGGTAAAGATAAGTTTAGTAGTTTTAGACAGTTACTTGGAGTTCATCAGATGATTTGAGCTTGAGGGGGAGTGTTAGAATATCAAGCTCATACTATTCTCCTCTTAGTATGTATGACTGACATTAATCTTGTCCAACTGTATCAGCAAGTGTGGGACATTAAATAAGTCGGTGGTCTTAGACCCAGTGTGAATGGTCCTACAGACCTTAGTACTATTGTATACGCTTACTCTATGTGTGTGTGGTTATGAGATAATGAATGAATGGAAGTAGGTGAGAGCATGCTTGCTCTTCACTTTGTCTCTGCCTCTCTCAATAACACAGAGATGGATGTTTTTTATGGTACGATGATGTAGGAGCGTAAAGAGAAATGAAGTGAGGTTGGATGGATCGTTGCAGCCATGGAAGAGCATCAAGGGCATTCAAGTTCGAAATACGTGTCATAATGAATGATTTTATGAGAAAAAGATAGATTTCATTGTTTTATGATCAATTGTTGTTTGAAATGGTTAGCAATGATTGTATTTGATTGCCCATAATCTGATTGATCAGTCATGTTGAAGGAAACACAAAAAATCAATCGTATAATAATTGTATGCTAAACACACAAAACCTGAGACTATGCGATTTAAGGAAAAATATGCGGGTTTTGGGTTTTTGGTGTGCATTTGCTATTCCTATGAGTTGAAACATGCTAAGAAAATAAATTTTCATGAGAACAATCAATCTAAACCAGAAATTTAGTCATTATTAGTAAATTTCTACAAATAAATAGAAAAAAATAAGGAAAACGAGAAGAAAATAGGTTTTTCATATCAAAAAATTAAGAAAAAATAAGATTTATGTTTATGAACATATGGTAGAGCTAAAGCATGAGGTTTAGCCTCATTTTAGACCTATCTCTATGTTAGAGTGAGTTTTTTTTCACTTTTAATAAAGAAAAATACATGAAAAACACGCTTTAAACCTACCAACGCATGCAAAATTTTTAACTGTAGGGAGTAGGGGGTTGTTGAGTGGATAAAGTATACTAAATTATAATGTTTCATGATGCACATCATATAGGGTTCATGGTCATCTAAAATTAAAAGGGTCTAGTAGCACGAGAGAAAGCTCGGTACTAGCCTCTAAGCAACGAAGCACTATCATATTAGAAGAAAAGCATGGAAAGAATTGTCTTCGCACTTTCGCATTTCAGATTTTTAATGAATAAATTTGTTTGAGCACAATCTCATTCTTTGATTAAATAGGATTTGACACCACATGGCCAAGAATCTTAGCAAAGTTCCTAGAGTACAATCTTTGCATAGGAAACTTATATGGAGAAGAAATCCAATGTTAACTTAGGAACAAAATCATCCATGAGATTTTCTGCATAACTACAATGATTTTTCACTATATCTCTTACCACATTGATAGTCAACATTTCATTATTGCTTAACCATTTGCTTAAGCCCATGGCCATGTTGAGATTCAAGCTCATAGGCCTAGCTTAGTTGAATAAAGTTAAGTCATATTGACTTAACCATGGTTAGTACTAGGTCACTAGTTTTTGTATGTGTGTAGTACACACAGTTGACTTCAGACTTTGTTGAAGAAATGGAATGACAAGGAGAAGGTCTGCTACCCTTTGAGCCTATGCCTTTTGTCCATCTCTCTCTCTCTCAATTGTAATATGATATCAGAGCTAATAGGAAGAAATCAAAAACTGCACTCATGAGGACAACTCAAGCTTTTTCACTATCAAAACAGGGCACTTGACATGATGGCTACAAAAATCACTGACACTGCCCAACAATGCCTGCTTGATTTGTGCCAAAACCATGGCTACCCATAACCAAGAAGTCTTGTTTGAGTTTCTCAACTGTCTCCATAATAACATCTCTTGGATCTCATGTTTATCAGCACATATCTCTTTGACAGTGGTGTTGATATAAGAAATAGCATCCGAATCATATTTTTCCAAGGAATAAATGGCTTCAATTTTAAGGAAAAAGGATGGATGAGTGAGAGTAGCATAAGAGGGATTTGCATAGAGGCCGATGATGCAGTCCTTGGTAGAGTTGGTGTAGCCTATCAGAAGCACGTCCAAGGCCCAAATTAAGGAGTACATGCTGTGATTGACCTTGTACCGATGCAAGCAGGCCTGTCTCTTTTTGTTCAACCTCTATGGTTCTATATCTGCATGTTCATCTTTTCCATCATCTGGCTACTCTCTGCTTCCTCTCTGCTTCAAATTTTAGAAGAAAGATCCTCCTGCACCACGCTAGACTGAGTTTTTGGCATTGCCCATCTCCACTTCACCACAATTCTTTTGCTCAAGCAACAGATTAACAGGAACGACAACACGATTCAACTTGGTTGCTGAATAAGGAGCCAAGCTGCTAGTGCATACCTACGCTCTCTCTTTCACTCTCACACTTCTTGGTCGTGCCACATTCACTACACATGTAAGGTAGCTACCACTACACCTGTTGATGAAAGGGAGAGGAAGCCAATAGATTGAAGTGGTGTTAATAAAGACTACGCTTCCACAACGATGAGTACGGGTAACTACTACCATTGCAAATCTTGAGGAGGTAGTTGAGAGGAAGGTGATGTTTGTGACCAGTTGGGATGATGGGTTGCATTTGAGCCCCATGGTTGTGGAGGTTTACTAAAACTTGTTCCTTGCAGAGAAAGGTTTAACAACTCCACCAGACATAAAAGGAGTCTGCATTCTAGTTGGAAGAGTACTAGCACTAGAAACTACTGGTGCAACAACATGTTGAACTAGTCTAACAAAAGGTAAGGTTGGCCTGACAGATGGTATCCCTGAAAAAACTAGAGCAAACGATGTCATAGGAGACGGTAGTGGAGAAGGTAATGTGGTTATTGATGAAACACAATTTGATTGCACTAGAGGCATAACAGGTGATGGTGGCAATCCAACTATTGATTGCCCTCTAAAGTTTTAAGGACAGGTCATCTATGCCTTCGTGACTTTAAGAGAGGGCATTTGTTACAGTGAGCACCTTCGTTCAAGTATCAAGCATGTAGTGCACACACAGATAGGAGGATTTGCAGCACCTGACAAGATTCACTGGGCACCATCTCTTCCAGCACTTTGGCTGAACCTAGAGTAGTTCAAGAACTTATTGATTTCACTGATGTGTAAAGAAAAAAAAACTCAAGCTTGGATGCAGTATTTTGGGTGACACTTGCACTCTGAATTCGAGTCTGGTGCTTGTTGCTTGTAAAAAAAATTTCTACAACAATTTTTTGATCAGTATATGTATGCATGGTGAAATCAGCAATTTGGAGTAAAGCACTCATGATCATGTGATAATTTTGTGATAGAATATCATGGTGTCTCAGTGAATAGTTGAAGGACTTTTTGAGGATCTATTTCCTGCATGTATTGGATCTTATGCAGTCATCGTATCAGATTGGAATGCAAAGTTGTTGATGCATTATAACTGCAGTTGAATGGAAACAGAAACACATGTACTGTCTAAAAATGCAATAGTGGTTATTGCTAAAGTTTTATAGTAAAATTTGGTTGCACTACAGATCAATGAAGTATATTTTCTACTGGCATTTTGAGAAATTGATTGGTTTTGCAAAGCTTAAGACTTTGAAATGGCAGACATAGGAGAGAAGGATACTATCACTTAGATAGTTGGTGAGAAGCTGGACTACAACAATTTTGTTCTATAAAAATTCAAGATGTCTAATTTCTTAATTGGAAGAGGCTATTGGGACCTAGTCACAGGTCTTGAAGATGAGCCCAAGCTACCGGAGGATAGACCTGCAACATAGGCTCAACTAAAGGCACATAGGACATGGTTGGAAAAAGCCAGCAAGATCTTGCATTGGTTGTCATTATGTGTGTCAGACATAAAATCTATGCAAATTGCAAATTGTACTTCCCCAAAAGTTGCTTGGGACTTATTGGTGAAGAATTATAGGCATGTCACTCATGCAAGAAAGACACAACTGAAGAAAAAATTTAGCCACATATCCAGGAATAGAAGGTCTATTGAAGACTATGTTAGTGAGATAAGGACACCATTCCAGAACAACTAGGCTCAATTGGAGCTAAAGTTGAGGATGATGATTTGGTAGCTACTACCCTCCATGGACTTGGATAGGAATATAAACAATTTGATACTTCCATTTCAGTGCATTAGGAGCCGCCTAACTTTGATGAACTTTAGCACTTCTATTACATGAAGAAGTGAAACTTGGACTCAATATAAGTTCCAGTGGGTCTAAAAATAGTACGGATAGTGTCTTCTACTCTAATCAAGGGGGTAGAGGTGGATAAGGAAGATCAAACTTTAGAGGAAGAGGTGCTAGAAATGATATGCAGCTCATGGTGGATAGCAAGCTTCTGGATGGCAAAATAGGCAGTCTCAAGCAAATAGAGGTGCCTCAAATGCTTGTGGAAGAGGACGTTATTCAAGTAGAGGAAGAGGCACTTGGCAGGAGCCTCAAATGACTCATGGACAGTAATCAAATGCAAATAAGGATTGCCATTATTGTGTCAAATATGGGCATATAGCTAAGGATTGCTATAAGAAGCAGAATGATCAGAGAGAAAGAGGGAAGCAACATGGTAATTATGCTTCTTCTAGTGGTATGCAGGAGGATGACAGGTTGTTTGCAATGAAACATGTGAAGAAAGGGTTGCCTACACAAAACAAAGCAGATGATGTATGGTATATAAACTCAGGGGCATCTAACCACATGACTCCTCATGGAGAGTGGCTTGACACATTGGTACAAGGTGCTTGTGGATATGTTTGCACAGGGGATAATACACAGCATGACATTATGAATAGAGGTATTGTTCCCTTGATGATGCATGGTGATAGCAAAAAGAGTCTCTATGATGTGTTACATGTACCCTCCATAACTAAAAACTTTCATTCTATGGGATAAATGGCTGAATAGAATCTACAAGTTAGATTCAATAGAGATGGATGCTACATTGAAGAGTATGGTCAAGGATGAAAACTCATTGCTAAAGGCAAAAGAAATGGCATGATGTTTACATTGGATACAAAAATTCCAGCAATGAATGTTGCTACGTACTCACATGACAATGCTGCAATAAGGGACATTGAGATATGTCATAAAAGGATCAGTCATGTAAATGTTCAAAAGCTGAAGACTATGCAGCATAAGCAGAGTTGTACTTGGACTTCCTAAGTTCAAGCATGTGTAATTGGGACATGTATGCTAGTCTTGTCAATTTGGGAAGCAATCAAGGCTTCCGTTTATGAGGCATGTAAGCACTACTACTAGACCATTACAGCTTGTTCATTCTGATGTATGGGGACCCTCACAAAATGCATCTCTTGGGGGATCACATTAGTATGTGTCAGTCATAAATGACTATGTAGGTACACATGGTTGTATGTGCTGAAGCACAAGAGTGATGTCATGGATGCTTTTCAAGACTTCAAGAGACATGTGGAGAAAGAATTGGCTTGCTACATCTTATGCTTGACATCTGATAGTGGTGAAGAATATGTTTCTAAAGACTTTGTTCACTTCTTGGCAGCTCATGGGATTAAAAGACAATTGAAATGTAGGTACAGACCACAACAAAATGGTGTGGCAGAAAGGAAAAATAGGGTGATCATGGAATCGACAAGAGCCATGTTGAATGAGAAAAGCCTACCGAATGCATATTGGGCAGAGGCTGTAATGAGTGCAGTGTATGTCATGAATCATACACCAACAGCAAGTATACATGAGGTGATTCCTCATGAGAGGCTTTATGGGATAAAGCCGGACATTATCCATCTTAAGGTTTTTGGATGCTTGGCATATGTACATGTTCCAGATGAAAAGAGGAAGAAGCTTGATCCAAAGGCAAAAAAGGCCATCTTTATTGGGTATGCACAAGATAGGAAAGTGTAAAAATGTTACAATCCTTTACCCATGAGACATTAATCTCAAGAGATGTGGTATTTGATGAGCTAAAATCATGGCATGAGAAGAATATCACTTTGATGAATAATGATGATGATTGTCAGGAGACTTATGTACATGCAAGTACAAATGAAAGTGCAAAAATTTATGGGCCTTCTAAAGATACTACTTCATTAGTTAGTCATGGATAGGTAGATTGAGAAATTCAGCATCTTTGTCCACTAACACGGGTATGTTAGTGAGGGGGAGAAATGTGGATAAAGGAAAAGGCAAACTTGATGATGTTATAGGGTCACTCACTTGTGGTTATGTGGCACTGATAGCTTGGATAGTGAGTTTGGTATTCCATCAATTGTGACTCCTAGTGTGAGACATAGATACGTACCACCTCATGAGAGAGGAGAGTCTCATACTACACCTTAGTTAAGAAGATTAGAAAGATTCAGGAAGCTTGTGGATAGTCTTACATACAGTGGTTACACAATGAGGCATTATGCATATATGGAAAAAGTCACTAGCTTCAAGGAACCCACAAAGTTTTCTGAAGCTATTATGGATGATCATTGGTGCAAGGCAATGGATGAGGAATATTCAGCATTGGTTAAATATGACACTTGGGATTTGGTTGATTTTCTTGAAGGAAAAATGGCTATTGGTTGCAAATGGGTATGCAAAGTGAAGTGCAAATTAGATGGCACATTGAAAAGATATAAGGCAAGACTTGTGGCAACATTGTATGCACAACAATATGGTCTTGATTATGAGGAAACATTCAGCCTTGTTGCTAAAATGGCAATCATGAGGATATGATTTCTTTGGCAACATCTAAAGGATGGAGTATGTAGTAGATGGATGTGCAGAATTCTTTTCTCAATGATGATTTGGTTGAGGAAGTATACATGGATCAGCCTGAGGGCTATGTACATCCAGATTTTCCTACATGTGCGTGTAGATTGAATAAAGCATTATATGGGCTGAAGCAAGCACCTAGATCTTGGAATGCTAAGATAAGTGCATGCTTACAAAAACTTGGTTTCACTATGGGAAAGGCTAATCATAGCCTATTTACAAAGAAAACAAGGGCTGCTTATGTGATATTAGTCATCTATGTGGATGACTTGATCATTAGAGGTGATGATGTCACGGGAATTGGAGAGATCAAGGAAATGCTACATGCTAAATTTCAAGTCAAAGATTTGGGTGAATTGAAATATTTCCTTGGGATTGAGGTTATCTCTACACATCATGGTACTTGGTTGTTGCAGAAGCAGTATGTACAAGACATGTTAACCAAGTATGGTATGTTGGATTGCAAGTCTTTGAGCACTCTAATGGAACCAAATGTTAGGCTTCTTGTAGTTGTTGGACATGAGATTGAGAATGTCACTATGTATAGACAAATGGTGGGTAGCCTGATTTACCTTACCATTACTAGTCTAAGACCAGATCTTAGCTATCCAGTTGGACTGATTAGCCAGTTCATGCAAAAGCCTATGAAGCCACACTTGGATGTAGTGAGGAGGATCTTGAGATATGTGAAGGCTACATCAGATTATGGTTTATTCTATGAGCATGGAAAGCCTTTGGAGCTTATAGGATATATAGATGCTAACTAGGCAGGAAGTACCTATGACAGGAGATCTACTAGTGGGTATGCATTTTCCCTTGGTAGTAGTATGGTCAGCTGGAGCAGTAAGAAGAAACCTACTGTTGCACTCTCTAATATTGAGCTAGATTATAGAGATGTTGCACTAGCTGCATGTGAGGCAGCATGGCTCATGAAGCTTCTTGATGATTTGGGCATGCAAGAGGTTAGGTATGTCATACACTATTGTGAAAACATGAGTAGTGTGCTCTGTCAAGAATTGCGTGGTGGGGGGACTTGCTCAAGATCTGCGCGCCGAACACACACAGAATGCACAAGGAGAAGCTCACTCAAGAGACAAGAAGAGAGATGGAGGCAAAAACATTTTCTTGCTAGTATTTTCTTCTTCTTCCACACACTTTACAATATACACAAAGTATAGATAGGATACAACATAAAGGAAAGTGGCCTACTAAGTCAAACAATGCATAACCAACTACACTAGTCGACTGGCACTATAACTATGCCAGCTGTAAATAGGTGTAGCAACTTGAATATAATAAGTAAAGTGAGCAAAATGGAATTACAGAAAGAAAAAATAGGCATATTGGCTTTCAGATTTCCAAGGCAGATTTCTCACTTTATGTGAGAAAAACAGAGAAAGGTATTATGGTGCTTGTCATTTATGTTGATGATTTGATTATCACAGGTGATAGTGATGAAGATATCCTTCATGTGAAAATGCTATTGAAGCAAAAGTTTGAGATGAAGGATTTGGGAGAGCTGCGTTATTTCTTGGGCATTGAGGTGATTAGATCACCAAGTGGGATATGGCTCTTGTAGAGGCAGTATAGATTGGACATGCTGTCCAAATATGGGATGACAGGCTGTAAGCCTATTTCAATTCCTTTGGAGCAGAATGTGAAGCTGAGCACAGATGCAGGTGAGCTTCTAGAAGACCCTACTATGTACAGGTGCATAGTAGGAAGTTTGATTTATATGACTATTACCACGCCAGATTTGAGCTATGTTGTTGGATTGGTAAGTCAGTTTATGCAGGCTCCAAGGAAACCGCATTTGGATGCGGCTAGACGCATACTCAGGTATGTGAAGTCCACATCGCAGTATAGACTATTTTATGAGACTCGGGTTCAGATACAGTTACATGGATACCCTGATGCTGATTGGACTGGTAGTATTTCTGATAGACGATCTACTAGTGGATATGTTTTCTCTTTTGGAAGTGCTGCAGTCACTTGGAGCAGCAAGAAACATCCTACAGTTGCCTTGTCAAGCACAGAGGCTGAGTACAGGGGTGCAACAATGGCTGCATGTGAGGTAGCTTGGTTGCATAAGCTACTTTATGATATGCATCAATCCTACAGATGGGCCAGTTGTCATTTATTGTGACAACATGAGTAGTATACACTTGGCAAATAACCCAGTCTATCATGCTAGAACAAAGCACATTGAGGTGCATTATCACTATGTGCGAGAGAGAGTTTTACTAGGTCTTATTGATCTAGTTTATGTCAGCACAGAGGATCAAGTAGTTGACATATTTACGAAGGCATTGGGCATAGAGAAGCTGCGCAAGTTCAGAGACCTGCTTGGTGTGCAGGAATTGGGATTGAGCTCGAGGGGGAGTGTTGAGATATCGAGCTCCAGTCGTGATATGCCAGGGTGATTGTTGTGCATTTATGTCACCGACTTGTTAGTTGCAGATGCGGTTGGTACACCGCCCATGAATAATAGCTAGATGACAGCTATCCTTATCTACTCTAGTTCATGGTTCAGTTAGTATGCCACCTTAGTTAGTTGAGTTTTTTTTGAGACCCATATATAGAGTTCTTCTATTTCTTTGTATGAGAGTTCTTTTTTGGCTTACACAACTAAGAAGAGGAAAAACAGTTTTCAGCCTCCACCCTTGTGTGTATTCCCCCATTGTGCAAGCAAGAAAGCTACAAGTGAGACTCCTTCCTTCTCTCCCACAATCTTGACAGACAAACCTTGGAACATTCCATGGGAGTGCCGGGTGGCGATGATTAGATTCGTCTCTTGATGGACCGCTAAAAAGTGCTTGGACAATTGGTATCAGAGCGAAACTAAGTAATGATATGTAATTAAGCAATGTGTGGTTCATATCCTAATCAGAATAACCAAAGTGGTATCGCTTGATTGTTAGGCACCTTCTACAACTACAAATGCTGACATGCAAGAGAACAAATTCCTTCTTAAGCATATTAAGGCACTCAAGTTTGGTGGAAAAGGGATAGACATCGCAACAGAGAGGCAGGTATATGGATTGAGTCAATGGATAATTATTTCTCTACTTCGAAAACTACTGCTACCAATCAAGCAATGATAGCCAAACTTAATTTAGTGGCCATGCTCAAATATGCTGGAAGAAATGGTGCAAAGCTCAAGGTATTTTTGAAGCCGCTATCACTTGGGATCAGCTAAAAGATGTTGTACGTGGACGATACCTTCCGCCAACCTACCATACTTTGAAGATGAATGAATTTTTCAAGCTCAAGAAACTGGAATTAACCTTGGAAGCCTATTACTCAAAGTTTGTAACCCTACTAAAATATGCACCACCTATCGATACTGTGCAACAAGTATCCAAGTTTTGCCATGGCCTGAACACTCTTCTAAACCACTGTCAAAGCAATGCATCCAACGGACTTGCAAGATGCGTTATTTCGAGCAAAGCCAATCATCCAAGAACTTAATTCGGGAAATTATGACAAAGAGGATTCTCGAGATCAGGGCAAGAGATACCATATATGCGGAGAGATAGGGTACATCCGTAAGAGATGTCCCAACCACTGATGTTTCCACTACAATGAGCTAGGCACGTCCAAGTAGACTGCCATGACTTAAGCCTAGAAGATATTGCCTCCAAGGAAATGAAGCTACATAAGTGCAATCTTCGGAAATATAGAGGAATCTGATGAAGACGAAGACTTAGAACCCACTACACCTCTTTTTGAAATCTTGGAAATTTTATCGACATGAAATACAACTTGTATTGGGATAAACTTTACTCTTGTAACTATAGTTAACCCGAGTAATATAAGTTGCATCAATTTTGAGCCTGGAACTTGAAAATGATTAGAGATACTCTAGTAAGGAATGTCAGTTATAACTTGCAATGAATTTTCGTTAAGTGTTCTTCTCAACTAATATAGATTGAGTCTTGCCAAAATCTCAAAGTTTGGGAGTATTCTTTAATATTACAAGAAAATTTGATTGACCATGGACCTTAGTCCAGATCTAAAAAGAGAACAATTCAAAAACAAAGTTTTTGCGATAAAGGACCACTTCAATCTATTGAAAGGATCCTATGACAATTTAGTTTAAAGAATAAAATCCTACCAAGGATGACTAGGAATCTTCTGACTCCAAGTGATAATGCTTCACGTTGTTTCTATTTCAAGGAGCTAGGTCACTTCAAAAGGGAATGTCCAAAGCACCCTAAACACCGATACTTCGAGTACCACAACATTGAATGTATTCACATCAATTGTCCCAACAGGACTTAAAAGGAACTTGAGCTTACAAGAAATGAAGTTGTACAAGCTTTAGTGATCTAGAACCTACCAGGAAATTATCTAATACTTAGGAACAACCTAGAAGATATCCATGGGATGTAACTACAATAAACTCTTCTCTTGTTATCTAGACTCAGATAAATCAAATACAATAAGTTGTTATTCTAAATGACCACATGCTTGGGAGTGATCAAAGTAGCGCAGCTGATGCATAATGGGTCCTAACCCATAGGTCTCAAGTCCCATTAGTGCTTGTCTTCCCCGGTTCTTCTAAGATGAGGACATCTCGAGTTCTCTAAGAGGAAGGGGATGTAATACCCTACCCACGCTATGCATAGGAACTCACCCCCCTCCTTAAGCGAACAAGAGAGACCACATTATTCTTTTCTCCCCTTGCTGCTGCTGGGAGAAAGAGAGGGAGAGAGAGGGTGATAAAGTGGAAGAGAGAAAGAGGGGGAGAGAGAGAGAGAGAGAGAGAGAGAGAGAGAGAGAGAGAGAAGGTTTTGGGAGATTCCTCCCTTCCCCTCTGATGAGACCACACACTCTATCTCTTCCCCCCACAACTTGTTCCCTTTTTTTGTAGGTTAAAACCCCTTTGCGATAGAGGAGAGTCACCTCGGCATACCATCTCTCAGACGAGAGAAAGAGAGAGAGATTTGTAAGTTGAAAGTATGGCCCCAAAACGGAGGGAGACATACATCAACGGTAATCCCACATCCAACAATGGAGCCACTGGATAGGGCATTTCTATGAATATGAATACAACGTTAGATATGGATAATTCATATCCGAATATCCAGGTACTAATTGCTATCTCCACTATTCATTGAGACATAGGTTATATCACCTTGGCATGTGCATGAGTTCATTTTTATTAAGTAACCCGAAATTATTTTCAGTAGTTAATGAAGTCATAGGGGATTTTAGGATAACTCTTTCCATAACCATAGATGATCTTGTGTAGATTCATGCATATGATGCATTGAAGTTCGCACAAACCCCTGTATCCAGATATAATCATTACATCCCAGTGCTACACGACAAAATCATACGTAGCATAAAGAGTATATAAGGCTAAGGGTTATGCACATAGACGGTGCATGCATGGGAGAGATTATGTGAAACATACATCCATGGTACACAAATTGATCTTGCATTAAAGTCTTGCTAGTATCACAAACTATTAGCTCATTGGGATCTTGAAGTTGTGTATAGCTAGTACAAACAACAATCATTAGGATTAAAACTATGATGCCTTGAGATCCATCCGATAAATAGAGACTATGTTTATCAATCTATTCGGGGTTGGGCTAGATGCCACAACAACTCTTGGGCAAATGAAGAGCTCAAGGATGAGGAAATCTTAAGTTGAAGGAAAGACCGATGCTTTTGTACTTGTTGAGAAGAAGGTTGTGTTATTAAACAATGTAAGTGACCTATAGAACTTACATCGCATATAGTATTTGAACCCTTAACATATGGCTTAGCTGAAAGAGGGGAGTGCTAAGTAAATTCTACATAGAATTGCTCTTTGATCCCAAGGGGGGAGCAAATACGTGATGGAAAGGTTATCGCGACTATTCTTGCAGATGTTTGGAAAAGGATACCATTGTTTTTATTGATCGATCAAATAACATGCTAAATGGTTTTTCATTAAATTGATTGTTGGATGTGATTTGGATGATTATTCCAAGTGCTTGTGATTGATAGTAAATTCATGGTAGGGATCTATGATGACAAGTTGCCATGGGGATAAAGGAATGCTTTCTTGGAAAATGATATTAGGCTGATTGCCTTGATTGTGCTTGATTCTTAATTGGATTAATTAAGTAAGGATATTTTGCACAAGTAGATCATCTCCAAGGTCACATTGTGTTTCAATGTGAGAGGGCACTACTGCTCGATTCATGGGCTAAAGGTCGAGTACTGAAAAGGCTAACCATGGAAGTTGTGTCTTACTCCTAGGTCACTTGGCGTCACTGGAGCTTTGGACAACCCTTGCCTAGTTCGAAATGGAGTTATAGATTGCCGTGACCCCAATGTCTAGGGCGTTGAAAGATCCTAACCTAAATAAAGGAAGGAAATAATGGTGCCATGTGATTTGGACCGGGTACTTCTATTGGACAGAAGGGATACATAATTTCTCCTGTATGGGCAAGAAAAAAATATTAACTTGAAGATAAATAAAGGAACTTGTTTGAATGTGTTTGTCAAAGGATTGCTTGCTCTATATTCGTGTCAGCACTGTAAATTACGCAAATGAACCTTGTTCCCTAAAAGGCTTAATGAAGGAAGCTAGTTCTAAGTGTTGCACATAAATGTGATATGACCTAATTAGATAACTAAAGAATGCCTATTGAGGGAAGTGGGTGGGCGGAACCCCTGATGGGTCTGTCCTACGGTATGGTGGTCCCAGAGAACTAGGAGAGGCTTTTCACAAGGTTTTACCGACGTTCAACCTTTAGATATTGTTAGGTTAGAACCCCGATTCATGTCGTTTTAAGGGACCAGAATGGGACTATGCCCTACGGGCAAAGAGGTTGAGCAGTGCATCCCTCTCATTTTCCATTCTCTTTGAACCAAGTGCGGTATGGATCTAATTTGGATATCTCTCCGTAAAGTAGGATGTCCAAAACCTAACACTAGAATGCTGTCAGGAGACCTTGGCCACTAGGAACCTAGATTTCAGGTCGATCCTAGTGGGTTTGGTCGCAAACATTCCGTTGCGAGGCGGAATCGAGAAACCCTAGGTGACAAACCCCGAAACATTCCATGGGAGTGCTCGGCGGCGCCACTTAGATTCCTCTCTTGATGGATCGCTAAAAATGTGCTTGGGCACGCTACAAAAGATCGAATTCTATTAATAGTGAGACTTGGCCCCCATTACATTTAAGAGAAAGAGAGATGGACAAAAGGCATAGGCTCAAAGTGTAGCAGACATGCTTTCTGTCATTCCATTTCTTCAACATAGTCTGAAGTCAACTATGTGTACTACACACATACAAAAACAAGTGACCTAGTACTAACCATGGTTAAGTTAGTATGACTTAACTTTATTCAAGTAAGGTAGGCCTATGAGCTTGAATCTCAACACTCCCCCTCAAGCTCAAGTGGGGTACTTCACTCCAAGTAGCTCTCTGAAGTGCACAAACTTATCTTTACCCAATGACTTGGTAAAGATATCTGCAACTTGGCCTTTTGTCCTCACGTGGACCAAATCAATGTTACTTGTAACAATCACTTTTTCTCTGACAAAGTCATAGTGTACCTTAATGTGCCAGGATTATTGGCTAGGAGCATGTTGAGATGACAAGCTCAACACATGCGGACATTGATGATAGACCGCCTGGTTAGATGGGTCCACACGTCTACACTTAGCACGTCGATGGTTATTATGACTCTCATATGGCCACTGACTCATTACTTATTATGTTTAGGTTGTTACACCTATTTATAGCTGGCATAGTTATAGTGCCAGTCGACTAGTGTAGTCGGTTATGCATTGTTTGACTTAGTAGGCCACTTTCCTTTATGTTGTATCCTATCTATACTCTGTGTACATTGTAAAGTGTGTGGAAGAAGAAGAAAAAACCAGCAAGAAAACGTTTTGGTCTTCATCTCTCTTCTTGTCTCTTGAGTGAGCTTCTGCTTGTGCATTCTGTGTGTGTTCGGCGTAGCATCTTGAGCAAGCCCCCCCCACCACGCGATTCTTGACATGGTATCAGAGCCACACCACTGAGAGAGGCTGATTTTGAAGGCTGAAGTGAAGGAGAAGAAGCAAGGTTTGAGCAAGCAAGCCACGGGTAAGAAGCTCTCCCATCCTTCCACTCTCTCTCTTGGATAGTGCCTCTGGAGGCACCGAAAGCAAGGCAGAGTAAAAATCTCAAATTGCAGTGAGATTTGGTGTGCGTGAAGAGCACTGTGTGTTCTGTAGACTAGCCCTTTAGGGCTTTCCCGCAGTTATTTTGGGCATCTGAGGCCGTTTTAGACTCCGTTTTAGAGCCACAAGGTTGCAGACAGCAGTTCGAGATACCTTGCAATTTCAGTTGTATCTGTCGTATACAGGTGCTCAGAGAATTCTTATGCAACTTGGACCATACTTGAAAGTATGTTTTCCGTAAATACAAAGGCACGAAAGATTCAACTCAAGCAAGAGTTGAATACATTGAAGAAAGGGAAGATGTGTATCAATGAGTATGCACTGAAGGTAAGGAGCATTGCAGATGCCTTGGCAGCAATTGATGCAATGTCCGATGATGATGATTTGGTGTTGTCTACCTTGGGTGGACTTAACAATAAAAAGGCTTGGAATTCTTTTGTAACTTCTGTATATGTCAGAAATACATTTTTTTATTGTTTTCAGCCATCAAGGTGCGTGCAACTTCTGAAATATGCATGTTTTTCCTTTCTACAACACCATTTTGCTGTGGGGTATACCTACATGTGAACTGTCTCTTTATCCCATGAGACCTCAGAAAATCACTGAACTCATTTGAGAGATACTCTTCCCTTCCATCTGACCTCAAGCACTTTACTTTCAAGCATGTTTCTCTTTCAACTGTAGCCTTGAAAGTTCTAAAGTGCTCAAATACTTCACTCTTTTCCTTCATAAAATATACCCACAGCTTTCTAGAACAATCATCAATGAATGTGACAAAGTATGAACTGCCTCCAAGAGATACATTTTGTGTAGGCCCCCAAATATCTGTATGCACAACATCAAGGATATTTCTGCTTATATCTTTGTCATGTGAAAAGGGTTGTCTTTCCTGCTTACCAAACTGACATGCTTCGCATACCTTATGGTTAAACCTTATGAAAAGCCTCCCAAATCTCTGGGACCACCCTGTAGTAGGACAGACCTGTCAGGGGTTCCGCCCACCTGTTTCCCTCAATAGGCATTCTTTAGTTATCTAATTAGGTCCTATCACATTTATGTGCAGCACTTAAAATTAGATTCCTTAATTAAGCCTTTTAGGGAATAGGATTTATTTGCGTAATTTACAGCACTAACACAAATATAGAGCAAGAAATCCTTTGACAAACACATTTAAACAAGTTCCTTAATTTATCTTTTAGTTAATCTTTGTCTCCTTGCCCATATAGGAGAAATTATGCATGCCTTCTGTCCAATAGAAGTACCTGGTCCAAATCACATGGCACTATAATTTCCATCCTTTATCTAGAATAGGATCTTCCAATGCCTTAGACATTGGGCTCACGGTAGTCTACAGCTCCGTTCTGGACTAGTAGGCAAATTCAACCGGTGGTAAGTATTGAATCCACTTTTTGGGTTCGCGACAACAGTATGCCCTAAGCATATCTTCAATGACTTGATTGACTCGTTCGGTTTGACCATCAGTTTGGGGATGGTAAGCTATACTAAAGCAGAGTTGAGTTTCAATAGCCTCAAAGATAGCTCTCTAGAAGTGTGATGTGAAGAGAGAGTCATGATCACTAATGATTCTTCTGGGTAACCCATGAAGTTTGAATATTTCCTTGATGAATAATCTTGTGATGTCTAAAGCTTTATAGTTTGTCTTGACAGGGATGAGATGTGCGACCTTGGTGAGCATATCTACTACAACCATAATAGAGTTATATCCTCCCTGAACTTGGGGTAAGCCAACAATGAAGTCTATACTAATGAACTCCCATTTCATTTGTGGAATGTCAAGTGGTTGCAATTTCCCAGGCATTTTAACATGTTCTGCCTTAATGCGTTGACATGACAAACATTCCGTGGCATATTTGAGTACGTCTCCCTTGAGCCTTTCCCAATAATATTTCTGACCGCATTAAGGGCCTTGGCATAACCAGGATGTCCTGAGAAAGGGGAGTCATGGGCTTCCCACAGTATCTTCTGCTTGAGAGTTTGGCTTGTAGGGATACATAATCTTGTCCTAAAGTAGACAAGCCCACTACTAATGGAGAATTCTTGATACTTCGTCTTTAGCTTTGGGTCTTGATCCTTGATGGGGATCTCCCTTATCATTCTCTGATAGACTGGGTCATGATATGCCCCTTATTTTGCTAGCTCAAGAATCGGGTTGTTTGGCATTGATACCTTTTGGCTAGAGACCTTGCTATTGATGGATCTTGGAAAATAAGAGAATTTAGAAATGCCTTGCGACTGAGTGCATTGGCAACTACATTCTCTTTTCCAAGCCTATATTTGATTTCAAAATCGTATTCTTCCAGCACTTCAATCCATCAACATTGCCTCATATTAAGCTCATTCTGGGTGAAGATCCATTTAAGACTCTTGTGGTCCGTTACTAAGAAAAATTTGTTACCTATCAGGTAATGTCTCCAAAGTTTGAGAGCATGGATGACAGCCAACAGCTCCAGGTCGTGGGTAGCATAATTCCTTTCATGGCTCTTCAATTTCCTTGAAGAATATGCTACGGGGTGACCTTCTTGCATAAGTACACATCCTAAAGCAAGTGTGCTAGCATCAGTTACCACTTCAAACTCCTTACTAACATCCGAAAGTTTCAGGATAGGTGCTGATACTAAGCTTTGCTTTAGTTTGTCAAAGCTCGTCTGTTTAGCAAGCGACCATACAATTGCTACTTGCTTCTTTAGTAGATCAGTCAGAGGTGCTGCAATCAAAGCATAATCTTTGATGAAAATTCTATACCACCCTGTCAACCCAAGAAAACTTTGTATTTCTTTGATAGAAGTTGGTGTTGGCCATTCCAGAATGTCTCTGACCTTAGCTGGATCTACTGAAATTCCTTCTACTGATACAATGAATACTAGATATTCAATCAATCGCTTGAAAAATGCGCACTTCTTTTTCTTAACATAAAGCTTGTGTGCTCTCATTGTTTCAAGAACAATGCGAAGCTGGAGTTCATGATCCTTTTCTTGTTTTGAGTAGACTAGGGTATCGTAAAAAAAGACAAGTACGAAGTCATCAAGATAGGGCCTAAAGATATCCTGCATTAACCTCTTGAAGGTAGTAGGAGCATTCGTCAGCCCGAATGACATCACTAGGAATTCAAAGTGTCCATACCTTGTACTGAATGTAGTCTTCGGGATATCTTCTTCTTTGATCCTTATCTGATAATATCCAGATTTGAGATCTATCTTTGAGAAGGTCTTCACCCCTTGAAGATGGTCAAGTAATTCATCTATTCTTGGAATGGGGTATTTATTTTTGATGGTTGCTTGATTCAACCCTTTGTAGTCAATGCATAGGCGAAGCATTCCATTTTTTTTTTGAACAAAACTGAAGCTCCCCATGGAGAACTACTAGGATGGATGTAGCCTTGGTCTAACAATTTCTTGAATTTCTCTTTCAATTCAATAGCTTCTGGAATGGACATCTTATACGGCCTCTTTGTGACCAGTGCAGCTCCTGGCACAAGTTTGATCTCGTGGTCGACTTCCCTTTGGAGAGGAAGTTCCATCAGATCTTCATGAAATATGTCTACATATTCCTTTAACGATGAAGGTTCTTCTCTAGATTCCTGATTCTGATCTAGCTTATTCAATTTAATCAGATAGAGAGGTAGACCCTTTTGAACACCTTTTATTATGTCAAGAATCGCGTGGTGGGGGGACTTGCTCAAGATGCTGCGCCAAACACACACAGAATGCACAAGGAGAAGCTCACTCAAGAGACAAGAAGAGAGATGGAGGCCAAAACGTTTTCTTGCTGGATTCTTCTTCTTCTTCCACACTCTTTACAATGTACACAAAGTATAGATAATATAAAACATAAAGGAAAGTGGCATACTAAGTCAAACAATGCATAACCGACTACACTAGTCGACTGGTGCTATAACTATGCCAGCTGTAAATAGGTGTAACAACCTGAATATAATAAGTAATGAGTCAGTGGCCATGTGAGAATCATAATGATCACTGACGTGATAAGTGTAGACATGTGGACCCATCTAACCAGAAGGTCCATCATTAATGTCCGCATGTATTGAGCTTGTCATCTCAACACTCCCCCTCAAGCTCAACTGCATCTTTGCAACTCCAAGTAAGCTTCAAAAATTTTGAAGCTTCTCTGTACCCAATGCCTTTGTGAAGATGTCAGCTATCTGATCCTATGTGCTGACATACACCAAGTCAATCTCACCTGGTAGTACCTTCTCTCTCACAAAGTGGTAGTGTACCTCAATATGTTTTGTCCTGGCATGGAACATAGGGTTCCTAGCCAACTGTATACTACTCATGTTGTCACAATAAATGACAACTGGACCATCCACCTACACATCTAAATCAGCCATTAACTTTTGTAGCCATACTACCTCACATGCTGCAACAGCAGCACCTCTATACTTAGCCTCTGTACCCGACAAAGCAATTGTAGATTGCTTTTTGCTGCTCCAAGCAACTGCTGCACTACTAAAAGAGAACATGTATCCGTTGGTAGATCTTCTATCAAACATACTACCAGCCCAATCTGCATCTGTGTATCCAAACACCTGTACATCTATACCTACCTCATAGAAAAGTCCATAATGTAATGTGGAGTTCACATATCTCAATATGCGTCTGATTGTATCCAAATGTGGCTTTCTAGGTACTTACTTAAACTCACTCACAAGACCAACAGCGTAGCTCAAATCTGGCCTTGTAATGTTCATGTAGATCAAACTCCCCACTATCCTCCTGAACATAGTAGGGTATTCTATCTCATCCCCAACATCAGCACTCAACTTTACATTCTGCTCCAATGGGACTGAAAGTGGTTTGCAAGATGTCATACCATACTTGGACAACATATCCAAGCCATACTGTCTTTGGGACAGCCATATACCATCATCACATCTGATCACCTCAATGCCAATGAAGTACCTTAGCTCACCTAAATCCTTTATCTCAAACTTCTTCTTCAAAAAATACTTGACTTCAGCAATCCCACTATCACTATCACCTATAATAATCAAGTCATCCACATAGATGACTACGATGGCCAAACTTGCATCTCCCTTTCTCACATAAAGTGAGTGATCAGCATTAGAAACATAAAAGCCAATATTGACAAGATACTCTCTGATCTTGTCAGACCATGCTCTAGGTGCTTGCTTGAGCCCATAGAGCGCCTTCTTCAACCTGCACACATACATGGGATGCTCTAAATCTTCATAACATGCTAGCTGATCCATATACACTTCTTCCTGCAAATAACCATGCAAGAAGGCATTCTTCACATCCATTTGCTGCAACCTCCAACCTTTGGCTACTGCCAAAGCAATCACACATCTGACAGTTGCCATCCTAGCAACTAGACTGAAGGTTTCTTCATAATCTATGCCATATGTCTGGGCATGGCCTTTTGCAACGAGCCTAGCTTGTACCTACTAATAGAACCATCTGCATTGTGCTTAGTCTTATAAACCCACTTACATCCAATAGCTTTCTTTCCCTTCGGCAATGATACTAGATCCCAAGTTTTATTGGCCTCTAATGCAGCCATCTCCTCATCCATTGCTGCGTCCCAATGAGTATGACCAATAGCATCCTCAAAACAAGTGGGCTCAAAATCCTCAACTAGTTTTACCATATAAGCATAATGGTGAGCTGCATAACCTTCAAAACCAAATCTTTTAATAGGGTATTTGACCTTGCTAGATCTGCGTACCACCAGATCACTCAATGGAGCCTTTATATTATTATGAGCTCTTTGTACACCAAGTGTCCTGACAGAAGGAATACCAAGCTCATCATCTAAGCTCTCTTAGCCATTGGAGTCTCCATCAAGAACTGCATCAATGCCATCTGACACTTTATTCTTTCCTTTGTATTTACCTGTAGTGTTACTAGATGCACCTGAAGATGTAGAGCTACTCCTTAATCTCCCAGACCAAGGACTACCAGATGATGTCTCTGGTCCACTAGGAGTCCGTGATTCTTGCTTTTCAGCCTGCACATGAGTGTCATGATCATCATCATCATCCAATGCATCACCACTAGATGCATACCAACTGCTCATTTCATCAAAGATGACATCCTTGCTCACTCTGAACTTACATGTGATAGGGTTATAACAATGATACCCTTTCTGCTCTAAAGAGTATCCAATAAAGAGACATTTTTCTGCCTTTGGATCAAGCTTCTTCTTTAGCTCATCTGGCACATGAACATATGCAACACAGCCAAATACCTTCAAGTGTGATACATCAGGCTTCTTGCCAATAAAGCATTCTTCAGGAGTCATCCCATGAACTGCAGCTGTGGGAGTTCTGTTCATAATATAAACAGCCTCAGACCAAAAATGCTTAGGAATATTCTTTTCAGCCATCAAGGCACGTGCAACTTCTGCAATATGCCTATTTTTCCTTTTTGCAATCCCATTTTGTTGTGGGGTATACCTGCATGTGAACTGTCTCTTTATCCCATGAGACCTCAGAAAATCACTGAACTCATTCGAGAGGCACTCTCCCCCTCCATCTAACCTCAGGCACTTTACTTTCAAGCTTGTTTCTCTTTCAACTGCAGCCTTGAAAGTTCTAAAGTGCTCAAACGCTTCACTCTTTTCCTTCATAAAATATACCCACAGCATTCTAGAACAATCATCAATGAATGTGACAAAGTATGAACTACCTCCTAGAGATACATTTTGTGTAGGCCCCCAATGTCCGTGTGCACAACATCAAGGATATTTCTGCTTACATCTCTATCATGTGAAAAGGGTTGTCTTTCCTGCTTACCAAACTAACACTCTTCGCATACCTTATGAAATTCTGCAACTCTAAATGTAGGCAAACTTGTAATCAACCCTTTGGACTGCATTAATTTCAGCCTTTGTACATTTGCATGTCTAATGCGTTTATGCCAAATTTCAATATCTGCAACAACACCTTTTCCTTTAGCATACATAGCAGCATTCATAGTAGAAATTCCAGCATCCAGAGTAAACATACATCCAACTCTACTTCCTTTTGCTACCAACCTGCACTTTTCATTGAAGTCTTTTACAAAGCAGCCCTTTGCATTAAATCTGACTTGCAACCCTTGCTCTACCATTTGATCAACTGACACCAAGTTCTTTGTAATAGATGGCACATGTAATAAATCTGAAAGACTCTTTTTCTTACCATCATGCAAGGACAAGGGAACTTTTCCAATGTGTGAAATTGGGTGGCATGAATCATCACCCGTCTACACATAACCTGCATTTTGCAAATCATGCATCTCTCCAAACCATTCTGCATGGTTGGTCATATGATTGGATGCACCTAAATCAACATACCAAACATCATCATGTGTTTCCTTTCCTGTAACAGCATTCAGCAAATAGACGTTCATTTTTGTCTTCATTCTGTCGTGAAATCGATGCATAGTTTCCTTGCTGCAACTTACCACTGCGAATATCATCTTTCTTAACATAACATTGGGCTGCAATATGACCTGTTTTGCCACAATAGTGACACACAATATCAAAGTTGTTAGAACCTCTGTTCTACCATCCACCTCTTCCTCTAAAGCTCCCCCTGCCTCTAAAGTTACCACGAGCTTCTGAAACCTGCATATTGCCAAATTGCTGATTCAATCTGTTCTGCTGGTTGTCACTACCACGTCCTATACCACAGGCTCTTGAAGAGAACCTACCACGTCCCCTTCCTGAACTGGAGTAGAAAGCTTGGACATGTTCACCACTTCTTTCAGATGTCTCACTCTGCATGTTGATCTCTTCAGTGATCATAAGGGAGACCAACTCATCGAAATCTGAAAATGGCTTTTTGACATATACGAAAGTTACAAAAGACTTCCAAGCCTTTTCATTGTTAAGTCCACCCAAGGTAGACGACACCAAATCATCATCATTAGGCATTGCATCAATCGCTGCCAATGCATCTGCAATGCTCCTTACCTTTAGTGCATACTCATTGAAAGACATCTTTCCTTTCTTCAATGTATTCAACTCTTGCTTGAGTTGAATCTTTCGTGCCTTTGTATTTACATAAAACATACTTTTAAGTATGGTCAAAGCTGCATATGAATTCTCTGCATTTCTAATATATCCCAGCATATTATTGTCAATTATTGTAGATAGCCAATACATGACCTTCTTGTCTTTTGCATTCCATTCCTTTCGTGCCTTTGTCTCTTCTCTAGTTGGAGGATCACTCACCTCTGGCTCCTTTTCTTCACCTGAAACAAACTCGTAGAGGCCTTTTCCAATAAGGACGTTCGTGACACGAAACTTCCATGAAGGGTAGTTTTTCTTGTCGAGCTTCTCAATGATGGGGCTTTTACTGTTCTCTTCCATTATTACAAAATTAATACCAACAGTAAGCAAATATTCTGGAACCCTCAACCTGTAGTGCACAGCAATACACTAGATAACCTTTTTCACTGTCTGCTCAACAATACATGCAATCTGCAAGTTGTTTGCAGATAAACCTTATGTTTGCTTCCTGCAAACACCTCAAGAATTACAGATTTGCAATCTGTAACCTGTGCACCCACTTTCGGTCAAAATATCCCAAATCACAGTGTACCCTGAAACTGTTGTCCGCAACCTTGCAACTCTAAAACGGGGCCTGAAATGGCCTCAGATGCCCAAAATAACTGCAGGAAAGCCCTAAATGGCATATCTGTAGAATACACAATGCTCTTTGTGCACACAAAAATTCACTGCAAATTGAGATTTTTTGCTCTGCCCTACTTCTGGTGCCTCCATAGGCACTATCCAAGAGAAAGAGTGGAAGAATGGGAGAGCTTCTTACCCGAGGCTTGCTTGCTCAAACCTTGCTTCTTCTCCTTCACTTCAACCTTCGAAATCAACCTCTCTTAGTGGCATGGCTTTGATACCATGTCAAAAATCGCGTGGTGGGGGGACTTGCTCAAGATGCTGCGTCAAACACACAGAATGCACAAGGAGAAGCTCACTCAAGAGAAAAGAAGAGAGATGGAGGCCAAAACGTTTTCTTGCTGGTTTCTTCTTCTTCTTCCACACTCTTTACAATGTTCACAAAGTATAGATAAGATACAACATAAAGGAAAGTGACATACTAAGTCAAACAATGCATAATCGACTACACTAGTCGACTGGTGCTATAACTATGCCAACTGTAAATAGGTGTAACAACCTAAATATAATAAGTAATGAGTCAATGGCCATGTGAGAGTCATAATGACCACCGATGTGCTAAGTGTAGACGTGTGGACCCATCTAACTAGGTGGTCCATCATTAATGTCCACATGTGTTGAGCTTGTTATCTCAACATATTATCCATGTTGCTTTTGCCAACTGTATTTTTGGCTTCTGAGCCTCACCTTGAGTTGTGACTAGTTCCCCTTTAGAATTTCGGAAGGAGACTTGGCCCTTCCCAGAGTGGATGTGGGCATCATTGGGTATTAGCCAATCCATTCTGAGTAAACATTCGTGGACACCTAGGTTCATTACCCTGAATCATAGAAGTTGGCTTCCCACCTAGTAGAAATTTCACCTTAGCAGATTGCCTAGTACAAGTAACCTCACGACCATTTGCTAATTCCAAAAGTAAAGTAGATGCATCTATTGTGGCTATCCCTAATCTTTTTGCACAAATTGGTGAAATGAAGGAATGTGTACTACCACAGTCAATCAGGGTTTTGAAGCTTTTACCTTGATATTCTAATGGAGTTTGGATCACCAAGAATTGACGATTTGGACCCTTCTTGTGAAGAGTGGCGTGAACCATTGCCCTCTCAATGTCAGCATCCATGGATGGATCTTCTTCATTGTCCAGCTCCTTGTTGGAAACATTGGAGGTTCTCACTCTTGCTATAACGGTGGCTCCTTAGCCATGAGTGGCTATATTTTGACCTTGGAATTTCCCCTGGCGATGTCCTCTGCCAAGCTTGGGACACTCCCTCTTGAAGTGTCCGGGCTCATTGCAATGGAAGCAACGTGGGTTGCGATCATTGCTTTGCGTTGGAACAAAGTTGTTGATAGCATTGGCCCTAGCTTTCTTTCTTTGTGTAACATGTCCGCTTGCCCACTTGTGGGACAAGTCTTAGCAGCCCATCGCGAGGAGGGTCTAGAAGGCTCGGCCTGGCACTCGTAGGGAATGACATAGGGTTTGCTTGGATGTATTGTCTTATTGACTTGATTTGATCATCCATGTCTTAGAGCATGTGGGGGAGAGAGATAAAGGGAGTGGTGGTGATGGGGGGCATGCAGCAGCCCCCCAGGTGGGAGGGTTGGCCATGCCACCCACCCCCTCCCCCCTATATAAGGGGAGGCTCCTCCCCTCCCCTAGCTACACACGGAGACTATTCCCCCCTTCCCTACGTTGTCAGCTCCTTCCTCTAGTAGTAGTAGCAACCCTACGGCTCCATCAGTCGACTCTTCCCCCCTCCTCGCTTGTGTGGTAGCTGCGCCCCCCCTGGGCCTTCGACTAAAGAACACCCCCCCTCCATTCAATAACAATGCCCCCCCTGGGGGCTTTCGACCGTAGCCACCCCCCTCCTCGATTGCCAGTCACTGCGGGTCCCCCCTGGGGCCTAGAACTCAAGCCACCCCCCCTTGATTGCAAGCCAGCTACTACAGGCCGTGAGGAGAAAAAGAGGTAGAAGAGGAAGAGGAGTGGGAGAGAAGAAGTGAAGGGAGAGAGAGAGGGAAGAAGAAAAAGAAGAAGAAGAAGAAGAAGAAGAGATAGGAGGAAGTGAGAGAGAAGAAGAGAAGAAGAAGAGGAAGAAGGAGGGAGAGAGAGAAGAGGAAGAGAAGAAGTGAGAGAGAAGAAGAGAAGGAGAGAGAGAAGGGAGAGAGAAGAGAAGAAGTGAAGGGAGAGAGAGAGGGAAGAAGAAGAAGAATAAGAAGAGGTAGGAGGAAGTGAGAGAGAAGAATAGAAGAAGAAGAGGAAGAAGGAGGGAGAGAGAGAGGAGGAAGAGAGGAAGTGAGAGAGAAGAAGAGAAGGAGAGAGAGAAGGGAGAGCAAAGAGAAGAAGAGGGAGATAAGGTGAAGGAGAGAAGAAGAAGGAGAGGGAGAGAGGAGAGAAGAAGAGAGGAAGAGGGAGAGAAGGAGAAGAGGTAGAAGAGGAAGAGGAGAGGGAGAGAAAAAGAGAAGGAGAGAGAGAAGGGAGAAGAAGACAAAGAAGAGAAGAGGGAGAGAAGGAAAAGAGGTAGAAGAGGAAGAGGAGAGGGAGAGAAGAGGTAGAAGGAGAGAAGAGAGAAGTAGAAAAAGAAGAAGAAGAGGAAGAAGAGAGAGAAAGAAGGAGAAGAGAAGAGGAAGAAGAGAGGGAGAGAAAGAGAAGGAGAAAGAGAAAGGAAGAGAGTTGGAGACAAGTCACCCCCTCATCGACAAAGGATTCCCTTCCCGCGACCTTTCCCTCTCGAACTGGTCATCCTGAAGGCTGCTAAGGCCTAGACTACCCAAACCCCGAGTAGAAATAGCTCCCAAGAAGAAAATAGCAGGAAGCGTTGGCGCGAAAGCTACTGTTGGTATCGGTAATGCAGGAGAGGCAAGCAGAGCGACCAACGCAATAAACACCCCTACGAACACGAATCAAACCCAGGTTCTTTAAGCATTATAACTAATTATGTATTATTTCTCGTGGAAGAGATGAAAGGGTTAGCTACGTGCATGGAAGAAGAACGAGTCTTAGGGTTTTTGTTTACTCTAAATGCTAAGTTGCATGCGTGAAACGGTAGATTATGGAATTCACATAAGTTTATATGCATGAAATGATAGCTTTTACACACATAAAATGATAATATTATCGCCCTACTTCACATAAAATGATAGATTTTTAACCAGTTCAATGCATGAATAGTCATTTAGAATTCATGTTTCACAATCATGATTAAAAGAAACACATGAAATGTTAGTTTCCATTCATGAGATACACTTGCACCGTTTGACAAAAACCTAGACATTCATATACGCAAGTCACATGTGATCCGGTGCATCAGGAATAAGTACTCGTTGCCAGGAATGAAGAGAGATAAAGGTCGTTTAGGATGGAGAAATGGAAGGAACGCATGCATCTAGACTGTATCTTGAAGGCCTAAATGAAGAGTCATGTGTTGCCAAGTGTATTAACCAAACTTGGTTAGAAATGGAAGAATAAAAGACCTTTTCTTGGGTTGCGAATGAAGGCATGTCTGTTGCCTTGATTGTCCAGTTAAGGCTTGGGTTAAGTTAGGATATCATAAGGTAAAACCTAAGGAAAAAGGGCAAGTCAAAATAAGTTAACTTACCAAGAACATTTGCTTGTGTAATCTTGTTTGAGATTATTGAGATCTCGCCATGTCACGAACGATCCAAGATCAGATGCTGGGAGCATCCGGGAAAAAGACCTAGGACCGGATGTGCTGGGAGCATCTGGAAAAAAAGGAGTCACAGCTTAGCAGTTGGTCATGCAAACGGCCTTCGAAATGCTTGTGATTGTACACTGAGGTACATTATTTGATCCCCTTTTCTCAAGGAACTAATTCAAGGAAAAAACACTTAATGCTTTAGGTTAAAGGCCTAGAGGGAGAGGCAGGAATAGTTACCTTCGACTATTTGCCTAGCCCTATCCAAGGGGGTTGTTAGCTGCACCGGTTACATGGACCTAACTCGCCACAAGAGGTCTCTCCGTGGGTGCTGCTTGGAGCAGGAGGACACTTGGGTGCCAGGGGATTGGCTGTAAATCCCTTACCTCCGGGTCCCACACAAGAGGCCGACCTGATTCGAGATGGGATCTCGAGGCCTGTGTACTAGTCAACAGGGGGAACTTGAAGCAGCAATCATGTAGATTGCTGGGATAGCCTTCGGGCATGATATTGGATGTACTCCAGGATTTTGATAAATAAAAAGCAGATATTGGAGAAAAAGGAACTTGCTTGACATTGTTTTTATGTCAGTGCCTAAGTTGCGTGAAGGAACACGTGATTAATTTGATTAATTAAGAAAGTTGCTTTTGCATGTCAAAACATAATGTGGTTAGGTAATTAGATAACTAAAGAAAACTGAGGAAAGTGTGGTGGATGTGACTTAGGTCCGTCCTATGAAAGGGTGGTCCCGGTTAGCTGGGAACTTTTCTCAAATGATGAGATAATAAGACTATGAAGACCTAGGGTCAGTAGATGTAGAATCCCGGTTTATTCTATTTTAGGAAAAAGGAATGGGACTATGCCATATAGAAGAGAGGTTGAGCTTCACATCCCTCTCGTTTCCCATTCTCCATGAACCAAAGGCAGCATGAATCCGATTTGAATTTGTTGTTCCTACGCAAAGTGGTACATCTGGAGCTCGACGCTAGCTTCTTCCTAGAGACTTTGCTGATAGGAAAGGAACCCTGACCTCAGGTCGATCCCAAGTGGGAATGGCTAAACACTTCCACTCGGGGCAGACTCGAGAAGACCTAGATCGCAAACCCTGCGTCATTCTCTATGAGTGCGAGGTGGAGCCTTCTAGACCCTCCTCCCGATGGGCTACTAAGATGTGTCCCACAAGCGAAAAAGCGGACATGTTACAGTGATGTAATATCCCCGTGTTTTTTTCCCGTGCCTCTCCCCATAGGAACTCCCTCCCCTTTTTAATTTCAAAAAAAAAATATCATTAGTTTAAAAATTTTAAAACTCCCCTCCCCCTCTCCCTGCCAACAGTACGTCAGGGATAGAGAGAGAGGGAGTGATGTGGTGGTGCTGGGGGGCATGCAACCCCCCAGGTGTGAGGGGTGGCCATGCCACCCACCTCCTCCCCCTCCTATAAGAGGTAGCCTCCCCCCCTTCGTTGAGGGAGAGAGCACCCCTTCTCCCTGCTGCATCATCCCCCCCTCCCTCGACACACAGTCGGCACCCCCTGGATGACGGCAACAGCAGCGCCCCCCACCTTTGTGCTCAGCACCTCCTCCCTGCGGCTGCAACAGCGCCTGGGGCTTCTGGCTAAAGCCACCCCCTCCTCGATCTCCGATTGCTGCGGGTCCCCCCCTGGGCCTTCCCAATAAAGCCACCCCCCTCCTTCGACCTCAAGATAACTTAGAGCTATGAGACCTACGTGCTAGCCAATTGCGCCACCACCCAAGCTTACGACTCAGTCCACTCCCCCTTGTGACAAGTGGTGACTCCCTCCTCTGCCCGTGAACTACGCTCTGGACGTGTGAGGGAGAAAAAGAAGGTGAGCAAGTGGGA
Source organism: Lygodium microphyllum (assembly GCF_053477565.2). Taxonomy (NCBI): domain Eukaryota; kingdom Viridiplantae; phylum Streptophyta; class Polypodiopsida; order Schizaeales; family Lygodiaceae; genus Lygodium; species Lygodium microphyllum. The sequence goes on from NC_141139.1 coordinate 173,011,229, forward strand.
AGAGAAAGAAGGAGGGAGAGAGAGAAGAGAAGGAAGAGGGAGAGAAGGAGGAGAGAATAAGAAGGAGAGGGAGAGAGAAGAGAAGAAGAGGGGAGAGAAGAAGAGAGGAAGAGGGAGAGAAGGAGAAGAGGTAGAAGAGGAAGAGGAGAGGGAGAGAAGAAGAGAAGAAAGAGAAGAGGAGAGAGAGAGAAGAGGAGAAGGAGAGAGAGAGAGAGTAGGAGAAGAAGAGAAAAAGGGAGAGAAGAAGAGAAGGATAGAGAGAAGAGAAGAAGGAGAAGAGGAGAGAGAGAGAAGAGGAGAAGGAGAGAGAGAGAGAGAGTAGGAGAAAGAAGGAGAAGAGAGAAGTATAAAGAGAAGAAGAAGAGGAAGAAGAGAGAGAAAGAAGGAGAAGAGAAGAGGAAGAAGAGAGGGAGAGAGAGAGAAGGAGAAAGAGAAAGCAAGAGAGTTGGAGACAAGTCACCCCCTCATCGACAAAGGATTCCCTTCCCGCGATCTTTCCCTCCCGAACCGGTCATTATGAAGGGCGCTAAGGCCCGGACTACCCAAACCCTAAGTAGAAATGGCTCCCAAGAAGAAAATCGCGAGAAGCACAAGTGCCAAAGCTACCGTTGGTACCGGTAATGTGGGAGAGGTGAGTGGAGGGACCAACGTGATAAACGCCCCTACGAACATAAATCAAACCTAGGTTCTTTAAGTGTTATAACTAATTATGTATTATTTCTTGTGGAAGAGATGAAAGGGTTAGCTATGGACAAGAGGTAGCTAACCCTTTCATCTCTTCCATGAGAAATAATACATAATTAGTTATAACACTTCAAGAACCTAGGTTTGATTCGTGTTTGTAGGGGCATTTATCGCGTTGGTCACTCCGCTCACGTCTCCCGCATTACCGGTACCAACGGTAGCTTTGGCACCTATGCTTCCCACGATTTTCTTCTTGGGAGCCATTTCTACTTGGGGTTTGGGTAGTCCGGGCCTAAGCGACCTTCAAGATGACCGGTTCAGGAGGGAAAGGTCACGGGAAGGGAATCCTTTGTCGATGAGGGTGTGACTTGTCTCCAACTCTCTTCCTTTTGCTTTCTCCTTATCTCTCTCTCCCTCACTTCTTCCTCTCCTCTTCTCCTTATTTCTCTCTCCCCTTCCCTTCCTCTCTTCTCTCTCTCCTTCTCTTCTTCTCTCCCTTTTCTCTTCTTCTCCTACTCTCTCTCTCTCTCCTTCTCCTCTTCTCTCTGGGTCAGCCCTGCACAGCCACTGCCATCGAAGATGGCACATTATTATACACAGTTCTTGAGCATATCAGAGCAGGGATTCATAGAGATTCCGAGATATATGCAGATCTATATGCCACATCGATTGAGAGTTCTTATTGGATAGTATAGGGTATCATCACATCAGCTTATGATTGAGAGTGGCAGAGCCAGTGGCATCCCACGGGAGGAGAGGATATGCCCCCTTTGCAGATCAGAGGTGGAGAATGAGGAGCATTTTGTTCTCAGATGCCCGGCATACTCAGAGTTGAGATCTAGATACACATTGAGCAGCTCACTTCAGGGATGTATGGCTGATATGGATTAGAGATCATTTGGCCGTTTTCTGGGAGAGGCATGGCACATCAGAGAGCAGAGCACACAGCGGGTCCCAGTCAGAGAGGGGCCCACCCAGACGACTATTACACAGTTCTTTCAGACAGACAGAGTGAGAGGTACTGTACCAACCTCCAGCCAGACCTCCGGGCTCACACTACAGCAGGCTGAGGACCAGTGTACCCGACGCCGCACGAGGATCCGTGGGTTTCGGACCCCACAGCCACACCGACAGGAGATCCGAAGGATTCTTGATCTACATCGACAGCAGACTAAGATCCGACGACACTCGACACATTGGATCTCAAATCTCCAGTTTGCTCTTTCTCCACCGCCGATGTACCACATCCTGCATCCAGGAGGGATCACCTGCTATTAGCGACTTTGACAACTGCTACTACATCCCAGGATAGTATATCTCCCTGCATCTGTTACATATACACATTGCACCACTTTATCACAGCTGACAATTGTTCCCCTATCACAGCTGACATTTGTTCCCCTTTTGTAGCCATTATCTGGAGTACCAGAGCTACATACGCACATACACATACACGACACTTATCACACTCACAGCACCGTATTTTCAGTTTCCAGTTTTTAGCTTTTCATTCAGCACTTTTATTTTGGATAGCTAGACCTCATCAGTTGTATCACAGTTTGTCTCATAGGCCAGTTTTGGTCTTTAGAAGACGTTAATATAACTTTCTTTCTTTCTTTCTTTCTCTCCTCTTCTCCTTCTTCTCTTCTCTCTCTCCTTCTCTTCTTCTCTCCCTTTTTCTCTTCTTCTCCTACTCTCTCTCTCTCTCCTTCTCCTCTTCTCTCTCTCTCCTCTTCTCCTTCTTCTCTTCTTCTTCTTCTTCTCCCTTCTCTCTCTCTTTCTCTTCTTCTCTCCCTCTCCTCTTCCTCTTCTACCTCTTCTCCTTCTCTCCCTCTTCCTCTCTTCTTCTCTCCCCTCTTCTTCTCTTCTCTCTCCCTCTCCTTCTTCTTCTCTCCTTCTACTTCTTTTCTCTCCTTCCCTCTTTCTCTTCTCTCCTTCTCCTTCTCTCCCTCTTCCTCCTCTTTCTCTTTCTCTTCTCTCCTTCTCCTTCCCTCTTTCTCTTCTCTCCTTCTTTTCTCCTTCTCATTCTCTCCCTCTTCCTCCTCTTCTCTCTCTCCTCCTTCTTTCTCTTCCCACTTCCTCACCTTCTTTTTCTCCCTTACACATCCATGGCACAGTTCATGGGTAGAGGAGGGTGTTGCCAATTGCTATCACGGGAGGGGGGGAGTGGGCTGAGTCGTAAATCTAGGTGGTGGTGCAGTTGGCTAGCACGTAGGTCTCATGGCTCTGAGTTATCTTGAGGTCGAAGGGGGGGGTGTCTTTATTCAGAAGGCCCAGGGGGAGGGATCTGTAGCAACTGGCAATCAAGGAGGGGGTGGTTTTAGCTGGAAGAACCAGGCGCTGTTGCAGCTGCAAGGAGGAGGTGCTGAGCACGAAGCTGGGAAGCGCTGCTATTGCCGTCGTCCAGGGGGTGCCCACTGTGTGTCAAGGGAGGGGGAGGAGGATGCAGTAGGGAGGGGGGCACTCTCTCCCTTGACGAGGGGAAAGGAGGCTGCCTCTTATAGGAGGGGGAGGAGGTGGGTGGCATGGCCACCCCTCCCACCTGGGGGCTGCATGCCCCCTAGCACCACCACATCACTCCCTTTCGCTCTCTCCCTTATGTGCTATTGGTGGGGAGAGGGAGGGGAAGTTTAAAAACATTTGAACTGATGATAAATTTTTTTTGAAATTAAAAAGGGGGGAATTCCTATGGGGGGAGGCACGGGGGAAAAAAACATGGGGATATTATATCCTCTCCCCCTTAGAGGAATCGAGATGTCCTCATCTCGAGAGGACCTGGGGGTATTGTTGGTTGAGAGTATCTTCATCCATCCAAGTTGCATCCTCTTTGGGATAATCTTTCAACTAGATAGGTATTTTCTCCAGATCCTTGACCTCAAATGCCTTTTTATGACATCTAGGACTCTATTAGGCCGTAGCTCAAGGACTCCTTGGCTAGGCATTACAATTTGCTGATCATCAAGTACATGATTTGGATTAGGTAGGTACTTTTTCAATAGGCTAACATGGAATACATTATGAATCTTTAGGGTTGCGGGCAGTTGTAATATGTAAGCATTAGGTCCTAGGCACTTAGTGATCCTATAAGGTCCACAATACCTTGGACTTAGCTTCTTGTACTCTCCCAAGGACAATGAGCTCTTTTTAGGGCGTATGCAGATGAAGACCATATCACCTTCAACGAAGGATCTGTATAGCCATCTCAAGTCAGCATAAGCCTTCTGTCTATCCTTGGTAGCTTGGATGGCTTGTCTTATTGACTTGATTTGATCATCCATGTCTTCCAGCATCTGCCTTGAAGCTTCTACCCTCAAAGTTGGATCCGCTTTGACTTTGTTATTCCTATGAAAAATGGTACATCAAGAGCTCGAAACTAGCTTCTTCCTAGAGTCTTTGCTGATAGGAAAGGAACCCTAACCTCAAGTTGATGCCATGTGGGAACGGTGGGACACTTCTGCCCTGCAACAATTAACTCCGACTGTTTGCGTGGCCCTATCCAAGGGGGTTGTTAACTGCGCCGAGTACATGGACCTAACCCGCCACGAGAGGTCTCTCCGTGGGTGCTACTTAGAGCGAGAGGGCACTTTAGTGCCACGGGAGGCTCTGGCTGTAAATCCCTTGCCTCTGGGTCCCACACAAGAGGCTGACGTGACTCGAGATGGGATCTCGAGGACCGTGTACTAGTCAACGGGTGAAACTTGGAGCAGCAATCCTGTAGATTTATGGGATAGCCTTCGGGCATGATATTGGATATACTCCAGGATTTTGATAAATAAAGAGCAGATATTAGAGAAAAAGGAACTTGCTTGACATTGTTTTTGTGTCAGTGTCTAAGTTGCGTGAAGGAACCTGTGATTAATTTGATTAATTAAGGATGTTGCTTTTGCATGTCAAAACATAATGTGGTAGGTAATTAGATAACTAAAGCAAATCGAGGAAAGTGTGGTGGACGTGACTTAGGTCCATCCTACGGAAGGGTGGTCCCAGTTAGCTAGGAACTTTTCTCAAATGGTGAGATAATAAGACTATGAAGACCTAGTGTCAGTAGATGTAGAATCCCGGTTTAAAGGAATGGGACTATGCCATATGGCAGAGAGGTTAAGCTTCGCATCCCTCTTGTTTCCCATTCTCCATGAACCAAGTGTAGCATGAATCCGCTTCGACTCTATTGTTTCTATGGAAAGTGGTACATCTGGAGCTCGACGCTAGCTTCTTCCTAGAGACTTTGCTGATAGGAAAGGAACCCTGACCTCAGGTCAATCCCAAGCGGGAACAGCCAGACACTTCCACTTGAGGTAAACTCGGGAGGACCTAGATCGCAAACCTTGTGTCATTCCCTGCGAGTGCCAGGCGGAGCCTTCTAGACCCTCTTCCCGATGGGCTGCTAAGACGTGTCCCACAAGCGGACAAGCGAATATGTTACAGTTGGTATTAGAGCAAAACTTCTTAATGATACATGATTGATTAATGTTCGGTTTATGGACATATCCTAAATAGAAATAACCTAAGTAGTATGGCTTGATTGTTAGGCACCTTCTGCACCCACGAATGCTAACATGCAGGAGAGGAAGTGTCTTCTCAAACAAAATAAGCCACCCAAGTTTGATGGCAAGGGAAGGACTGTTCAAGCTGACGTTGAGATCTGGATTGAGTCCATGGAGGACTATTTTGAGGTAGCAGGAACTGCACCTGCTAACCAAGCCATGCTCGCCAAACTTAAGCTTACAGGCGAAGCGAGAATTTGGTGGAAATAGTGGTGCAAAGACCAAGTGATCTCAGAGGGGACAGTCACTTGGGATAAGCTTAAGGAAGCTGTGCGAGGGAGGTATCTGCCACCTGTCTACCGCACACAAAAGATGAATGAATTCTATGACTTGAAGCAGCTAGGATTATCCCTTGAAGCATATTATTCAAAGTTCTTTCACTCCTAAAGTACGCAACCCCAATGGATATGAGATAGTAGGTGTCAAAGTTCTGTGCTTGGTTGAATAATCAATGCGCCCAACGGACTTGCAAGATGCATTACTCTAAGCAAACCCAATCGTCCAAGAACTTAAATTAGGCAACTATGATAAAGATGACTCACGAGATCAACACGAGGTGCCACAAGTGCGGAGAGATAAGACACATCCGTAAGAGATGCCCCAATTGTCGATGTTTCCACTGTAATGAACTAGGGCACATCCAAACAGATTGTCCTGAGTTGGACCCTGAGAATCAGGAACGTGTGGTCAAACAAAGGCTTTTAAACTCTACTTTTGGCTCATATTATGAACCATATGATGATGAAGGCCTGGAGCCTGTTGCAACCTTTGAGAATTATTAGATATCCTAAGAAGATCTTTTTGAAGTAATAAGTCTTGTACTTGGAATAAATATTGCTTTTATGTGTCAAACATAATGTGGTAGGTAATTAGATAACTAAAACAACCCTCGAGGAAAGCGTGGTGGATGTGACCAATGGGTCTGTCCTACGGAAGGGTGGTCTCGGTTATCCAAGAACTTTCCTCAAAGGAAATGTTAACGAGAAATGTTAGGAAAAGTTAGACTACAGGTCGATCCTAGTGGGAATGGCCGGATAAGTTCCGTTGTGGGGCAGACTCGAGAGACCGTAGTTGGCAATCCCTGTGTTATTCCTTGGGAGTGCCGGGCGGCATCTTCTAGATATATCTCTCGATGGACTGCTAAGACCTGTCCCGCGAATTAAGGAGCGAGTACGTTACACTTTGGCCCTGATTCTGACCCTGTTTTCTCTTAGTTTGAGCCTTAGACATTCCCTTATTTTGATCTTTGTAAGGCCAAATCCTGTTGTTCCTTGGTTTGGTCTGCACCTCTTGTATTATTGGAGCAGCTCGAATGAGTGCGTCTTGTAGGTCTGTTGGGCGCATTGATTCCAATCCAGTGTTTATAGGTGGATTCAACTCAACACAAAATTTTGACACTTGTTGTGTCATATCCATTGGGGGTGCATACTTTAGGAGTGAAACAAACTTCAAATAATATGCTTCCAGGGATAATCTTAGCTGCTTCAAGTCATAGAATTCATTCGTCTTTTGTGTGTGGTAGGCAGGTGGTAGATACCTCCCTTGCACAGCTTCCTTAAGCTTATCCCAAGCGACTGTCCCCTCCGAGATTGCTTGGTCTCTACACCACTGTTTCCACCAAAGTCTCACTTCACCTGTAAGCTTAAGTTTGGCGAGCATGGCTTGTTTAGCAGGTGCAGTTCTTACTACCTCAAAATAGTCCTCCATGGACTCAATCCAGATCTCAGTGTCGGCTTGAACAATCCTTCCCTTGCCATCAAACTTGGGTGGCTTAATTTTTTTGAGAAGTAACTTCTTCTCTTGAACCATAGCTGGACTTAGTGCAGGAGTTGGATTTGGAACCTGCACTTGGGGTTGTGTCTGAACAATAAGATTCTTTATGTTAACATCTTATCACACGTTCCTATATTATGTTAATATGACTAGCACAACTTTGATTTAATCACTTAACACCTCATTTAACATTTATTATCAAGATAGGATTGTGTTACAATCAGCTACATGGACGGAATAATAATAAGGAGGGGGGTCATGGATTTTCAAGAAACGGTAAGTCATAGGAAGCTTGGGGTATCCCTTCCTTTGATACCCATTCTTCTCATAGCGCCCTAACACTTTGATTTTGTCATCAGCAAAGATCACCCGGGTCACTTCTTCATAAACATACTTATTTTGCTTGACTTGCCGATTGCTAACATGCAAAGTTGCGATTACGCGAGCTTCGACAAAGATGAACATCTTTATGATCTTTGAATCCTCCATCCACTTGATTCTCTTCAAGTTTGTCTGAAGGTACGCGAGTCGGTGGGTTACTATGTAGTATGTTCTTGAGTCTCTCGGCCATCTCCCCTTTGCATACAAGGGTGAAGGATTATAGATGCGGTCCAGAATATCGATCATACCAAGCCTCTGGCAATAATTCAAAGCATGTATTGCAGTCATGAACATGACTTAGAACACCAAGAACTTGCTCCATGCTTCGTGATTCTGCAACCCAACATCCATTAGTGAGTAAAGAAATGTTTTCAACAGAAAACACTGCTCTATTCTACTCACCTTCTCCTATTTTTCCCCTTATTCCCTTTCTTTTTCTCCATTGAGTTCCCTTGTAATCTTTAGATCTCGTTGGTTTGCTCTGATACCAACTATAATGTGTCCGCTCGTCCACTTGTGGGACACGTCTTAGCAGCCCATCAGGAAGAGAGTCTAGAAAGTGCCGCCTGGCACTCGCAAGGAATGTCACATGGTTTGCAATCTAGGTCTTCCCAAGTTTGCCCTGAGCGGAAGTATCCGTCCGTTCCCACTTAGGACCGACCTGAAGTTAGGGTTTCTTTCCTATCAACCAAGTCTCTAGGCAGTAGCTAGCGTGAACCACTTTACGTAGGAACAACAAAGTCGAAGTGGATTTACGCTGCACTTGGTTCATGGAGAATGGGAAATGAGAGGGATGCGAAGCTCAACCTCTCTACCCATAAGGTATAGTCCCATTCCGCTCCCCTAAAACAACATAAATCGGGATTTTAACTCTATTGACTCTAGGATCTTCACAGTATCATTTTCATATCTTTTGAGAAAAGTTCCCCGCTAACCGGGACCACCCTTCCGTAGGCCATGGACCCAAGTCACATCCACCGCACTTTTCTCGGTTTTCTTAGTTATCTAATTACCTACCACATTATGTTTGACATGCAAAAGCAGCTTCCTTAATTAATCAATTTAAACATAGGTTCCTTCATGTAACTTAAACACTGACACAAAAACAATGTCAAGCAAGTTCCTTTTTCAAATATTTGATCTTTATTTATTGAAGGATGGATTTTAGGCCCCGGAACATGCCTAAAAATAGGGGAAAAATATGGAAATGCGGGGGAAAATGCTCAACCACGAAGGCGGCAGCTCGACCTAGGACGATTTTAAGCATTAAGTGCTTGACGGGCGCCCGTGCGACACTCCGTGAATTTTCATAATTTTTCCGTGCGCCTGTGCCAGTCAGTGAAGCTGCAGGCCTGTCCGGGATGTTGAGACGAGCTCATAGGAATTTTCAGATCGAAGTTCCGAGTCCGGGTGCGGAAGATGGCCCGAAACCGGCCGGGGTGCCCAAGAGGGGGTCCAAAATGGAAATTTGAAAAGGTGTGAAGGAGGGGGGGTGACCTTTGGCACCCCCCCCTCAAAAAATCGTGGATATGGAGGGGGGGCGGCGGCTGAAAACAGCCGCCGAAAAAAACGCGACCCCCCCCCCCCACAATCGATTGCTGGCTCACAAAGAAGCCATGGTTATGGACCTCCAGGCCTGATGAAGATGATGTGCCGATCAATTCGCCGGTCTCCGCTCCCGCAATGGTGGACTGGTTGAAGAGAGAGAAAACCAGTCTTTCTCTCTCCTCTCTCTCTCTCCTCTTAGCCCCCGTTCGTGCTTGAAGGAATAGGATGAAGATGGACGGCCGGATGGATGCCGATTCTTGACGGGATGAAAGAGCAATGCAAAACCATTGTAGATTGCTGATTCCAAGCAGAATTCATGGCTGGAAATCAATCGTGGGACGTGCCAAATTTAATGAAAAAACCCGCAAGACACGGTAATAATTGTTTTTTCAAGGAAAATGGTCTTTTGATGCAAATTTGGTTGATAAAAATGTGTTCATATGGATTGAGTTTTGAGTATGTCGTGCTTTGAGTTGGTTTCTAGCTGTTCATCATTTAAAAATCAGGAAAACATGTGTGGGATAGCAGAAAATAGGGAACCGAGACACGAAAAACCATAAAAATGAAGGAAAACAAGGGTTTTGGGCATATAAATGGGGAAAACCGTCGATACACATCAACTAATCTTTCAATTTTGTTGCAAATGAACTAAGGGCCACAGCCCACAAACTGGTTTTCATTTTCAGCAATTTAAAAAATACAAGAAAATGAAGAAAATGGGGAAAAATGATAAAAACACCATGAAAAATAGGGGAAAAATACATTTGGGGCTACGAAAAATACAGAAAAATAGGATTTATGTTTGTTGATGTATAGCAAGGCTGGGGCATGAAGTTATGCTTCAGTTCAGCCTTGTTTATATGTTGTAGTGTGTGTTTCATTCCTTTCTCCACATAAAATGACAAGGAAACCCTAAAAGAAATGAATATAATGATGCACTATCAACGGGGAAGGGTAGAGTTGTGGAAAAATGGTTAAATGACACTGAGCATGAGGAATAATTTGCTGATTTTATATGCATTGCAACTAGGACGGAATAATAATGATAAAAATTAAAACCTAGTAGCACGAAGATCACTTCGGTGCTAGGTGTTGCAACGAAGCACAAAGCGGTTAGAAAGAAAAGCATGAAAGAGATGATTTGCACTTGCACGCTGCTGATTTTTAAGATGTTTGAGCACTAGGCATCCACCTCTTTGCATGATCATTTAGAGGAAATTAAAAGTATCAGAGTTAGCTCCTGGATATGCATTGCAATTGTTTTTGGGATATGACCTACGTTGAGAGTGTGAGGTTCCTATGCTGTAGGCTAGTCGTGGGATCATAAAGGGGAAGTCAAGTGAGGAAATGGTACATTCCTGGATACGTTTATTTGGTACCTTGAGTGACGTTTGTGCGAAATGTCTAAATGTTGAGCGGCGCATCGAGGGGCCAATCCCCAAGGTGTAGGAGAGTCGCAGAGGGTTGACGGCATTCAGCCGTAGGAGGAACCCCATGTGTATGTGATTCGAGCCTTTTGGCTATGTGAAAGGGACTCCCTTTGAGGAGCAATATTGGGTTAGGATCAGTTGGACTACAACGTATTACAAACGCAATGTTTAGGAAGGCAGAGATTTTGATAGACGCTCCTGGCCGCGAGGCCGAGGGGTTGTCTTGTGCATAGTGACGAGGTCCGGCTAGTGCATGAGCCAGTGCCGGCCCGTTTTTAGGTCCATCAGTGGTGCGTCTGCCGGGAGCTGCTTAAAAGTGGCGGTTCTCGAATCCTGGTTTTCTAGGGACCAACTAGCAGTTTATGCCAAAGGATACTGAGATCGATCCGTTATTTATTGATAAGCATCGTCTAGCAGAAATCCAAAAGCAGGAAAGAGACGAGAGAGCTAGGCGACGTGCTGAAATCTTTAGGAGATATTCCCCTAAGCGTAGCGGTGCTGAACCCTTACGAGGGAGTGGATCTAGTGGTCTTAGGACCCCAAGCAATAAGTTAGGAGAAGGTGGAAGCTCTAGTGCTCCCCTTCCTGCCATAAGCCAATCCACGTCAATTGCGGGAGGTGTAACCCCACCGTTCCCTATTCCTAGTGCAAATCCAATCCCCGTCATGGCGCAGCCTATTGCAATTCCAGCAGGAACGACGGATTTGCCGGCTCTAGGTTACCCGCTACCCATTTTTAATGGGCTAGTTGAGGAAGATGCGGAACTCCACATTAGGGAGTTTCAAAAGTTGATGTTTAACTGTCGCATTCAAGAAGAAGGACATTTAATGATGTTCTTCAACATGACTCTCAAAGGAAGAGCCGCTATATGGTATCATGGTTTAGAAGCCGGAACCATATTGAACATTGATGCATTTTATGGAGCTTTTCGAAGGGAGTTTGCCCCTGAAAGGGGTGGGCAATATTGGTTGCGTGTACTCAACGTGACCCGCCAAGATCCACACGAGGATATTCGTGCTTATGCGAAGAAGATAAAAGAGGTCTTCCGTAAGTTGGACACCTCTATTCCTATCCCCGCAGCTGCCCAATTGCAATATTTCCTACATGGTTTGGACTTTAATATCCAATTGCAGTTGAGTAGTGTTCCCTTGGGGGATATAGATACTGCCATTACACGAGCACAAGAGGTGGAATCCCGACTACAAGCAGCCTATGCTTCTAGAGGCAATTCGAACATGGGTCTAGTATTGGGAAACAATATGGCAATAGCCAATGGCAGTAGTGGCCAAGGGATAGCGATGGCTAACCCTAATGGGAGAGGGAACATGATGCAGAATGTGCCTTTATTACCAGCTCCCCCTAGCATGTCGATGCCTACGGGCAGTCAAATGGCTCCAAGTGGTGGAGGCCAGGCGGTCAATTCTAATCCCATGCCTGTGGTTCAACAACCAGTGCCTAATCGAATTGTTAGGCCGATGGAGCGACATGGTAATGACCAAGGCTATGAGTCGAGTTCTTCCAATGTTCTTGGCGAGGTTAAGGACATGATGAAGCATTATACCGACATGATTACGGAGCAGTATCGACAAATAGCTGTTGATGTCAACTTCCTTAAAAAACAACAAAATTTGATAGGAAGTAGATACCCGGAGGAGGGTGCACCGTCGAGGTTTAGTTGCAAATGGTGTGGCGGGCAGCACTATCCAAGAAATTGCCCAAATGTTAAGTGCGACATTTGTGGAAAATCCGGCCATCTAGCAGCTACTTGCTGGAGTAAGATCAGTTCCCTCCAGCGGGGTAGTCGGCAACCAGGGCCTGTTAATCATCGTGCCCAAGGAAATGATTCCCAGCGAGAGGATGGGCCTAAACAAATACTTCAACGACCAAAGACTACAGTGGAAGAGCTACCAAGTGGAAGTGGGGTTAGTTTGATTGAGGCTGTACGCGTTAATGATACTGAAACCTCTAATCTACGAGCTGTCCTTACAAGAGGTAAAAAGGGTAGAGAAGCCGACATGGATAAGCCTGTCGACGGAAACCCTAAACAAGGCGACAAAGGAACGCAAGTTTTGGATCCTGCCCTAGAAGGGGGACCTTTGAAGCCCGTAGAGAGTAAAGCCGATAAGGAAGCACCAAAGAAGAAGGTGAAAGTTAAGAAAGAGGCAATAAAGCCAGCTCAGCGACCTAAAGAGCGGATGATTTGGCGTGAAAAGCGAGCTCTTTCGAACTATCATGAATTCGATTTGGCGGGCTCTCTTTGCGAAGTCAAGCCGGATGTGAACCTTTTGCAGCTTATTAAGCTTTCCCCAGGAGTACGTAAGGAATTTAGAAAGATCCTACGTACCGGGTATATTGTAGAACCTTTGGGTATTGCGCGAGTTGGTGATGACTGGTTCGAGCATGCTGAGAAGCATTGCCCAAGGGTTGCAGCCTATGTCGATGGGATATTAGTAGATTATGCCATTGTCGACACGGGATCATCTGTTAACATTATGAGTTCTGAACTGATGGAAAGGTTGGGTCTTGCGATTCAGAAAGATACTTCCACAATTCTCAGAATGGCAGATGACAGTTTGAGACAGCCGGAAGGCTGCATTACTAAGGTCCATGTCACTGTTGCAAATGTAGAATGCCTGTTGGACTTTAGGGTGATTCGTTTTGCAGGGCGGCCAAGTTACCAAGTATTACTTGGACGACCTTGGATCTTGCAAGCGGATTGCCAAGTGGATATACCCGCCGGTCGATTGTTATTCGGCAGAGGTGCCCAGCGTGTGGTGGTTGATGCTTATCCTGAGTCCCCGCAGAGTGAGAGAGCTCCTCTATCTTCTACAGAATTGGAGACATTAGAAGATTTATCTGCTAGTGAGACATCATCGAGTGATGAGTCCAAAGAGGGATCCACCACGGAGGACATCTATCAGATCACTTTGAACGAGCCGATAGAGGCCCAAGATTGTATAAGAGATGCAGATGTTATCGAGCTAGACCTTGGTACGCTTGATGATTCGCGGCCAATCAAATTAGGGTCCATGCTCAGCACAGCAGAAAGGGAGGACTATGTGGCCTTGATCCAGGAATTCCGTGATATCTTTGCCTGGAGTTATGATGAGTTGAGAGGCATCCCTCCCAGTCTTGCTATTCATACAATTCCGTTGAAAGAGGGCAGTCGTCCTGTACGGCAGAAAGTAAGGCGTATGCCTTTCGAATTGAGGGACGGGCTGTTTGAAGAGTTACAGAAGCTTCGAAAAGCGGGTTTGATTTTTCCTGTGCAACACACAGAATGGTGTTCGCCAGTTGTGATTAGAAAGAAGAAGAATAATCAGATCCGTTTATGTGTAGACTTTAGGGAGCTGAATAAGCAGACAGTTAAGGACTACTACCCATTACCATTTATTGACCAGATTTTGGATCAATTAGCGGGTAGGGAGATATATTCGTTTATGGATTGCTTTGCAGGATACAACCAAATGGCAATTGCAGAAGAGGACAAGTTGAAAACAACTTTCATCACTGTATTTGGCACTTTTGCGTACCATGTGATGGCCTTTGGTTTATGCAATGCGCCTGGTTCGTGGCAACGAACAGCCGATAAGACATTCGGTGACATATCCCCTGAAGAGTTGAGGGTGTTTATTGATGACTTAGGGGCCGCCACCGTGAGAGAAAGGCAGTTGATCATTTTGAGAAAATGCTTTGAGCGCTGTAGACAATTTTGCATCGCCCTAAACCCACGGAAGTGCGCTTTTGGAGTACCTTATGGGCTATTGCTGGGCCATGTGGTCAGTTCGGTAGGAATTGCGACAGACCCCGAAAAGGTCAAAGTTATAATTGCCATGGGTCCACCACGCACTCCGAAAGAAGTTCATAGCTTTCTGTCTTCGGTTGGTTACTACCGTAGATTCATTAACGCCTTAGCAGAAAGAACGTTGCCACTTACAAATTTATTGTCCTTTAGCTGTTCGTTTGTATGGGGTGACCCTTGTAAGGTAGCATTTGAGGATGTGAAACAAGAGCTAGCCAGAGCGCCCGTTTTAAAAGCACCTAAGAGAGGTGAGGTGTTTTATATATTCTCAGCAGCCACCATGTATAGTATCAGCTGCTGTTTAGCCCAAATTTGGGAAGAGAAGTGGTACCACCCGATTGCTTTTGCTAGTCGGAAGCTGGGGGTATCCGAAATCAATTACACCTACATGGAGAAGCTGTGTCTAGCGATGGTCTTTGGGGCCAAGAAGTTCAGGCATTACATTCTCTATGAGAAAGTTGTACTTTATACGAAGGCGGAGGGACTTCGACTATTGATGAATAAGTTACAGCCGCCTGATCGTTTAGCGAAGTGGTTGATCACTTTGCAGGAATTTGATTATGAAATCAAGAGTAAGCCACCAAGGTTGCAAGGCATCGTGGAATGTCTAGTGGACTTTGGGGAGCCGAAAGAATCTGTGGCTGAAGGTAGTGACATGGAGATGATATTTAAAATAGATACGGCATCTATTCCCTCCTGGTATGCTGCAATAACGCATTATTTATCAACAGGAGAGGCGGGATCCGAATTATCTAAGGCTGAGAAAAGGAAAATTAAGCAGCAAGCGTTAAAGTTTGCTTTGATCGCAGGTACATTATATCGGCAAGGGGTTGATGATATCTATCGCCGATGTGTGATGCCTGACGAGGTGCCATTCATTTTGGAGGAGTGCCATGATTCTGCTTGCGGTGGCCATTTTGCTGGACGGCTTACAGCACAAAAGGCTTTAAGAGCAGGTTATTGGTGGCCTGCCATCTTCCAGGATTCGTTTGCGTATGTTAAGCGATGCGATATTTGCCAACGACATGATAGTCGAGAGAATAGGAAACGACCACTCACCCCTATTATGGCGATACTTCCATTTGAGAAGTGGGGAATAGACTTTGTGGGTCCTATTACTCCGTCGTCGACTACGCAAAAGAGGTACATCATTGTAGCAACTGACTACTTCACAAAGTGGTCAGAAGCACGTGCAACAAGGAAAGATGATGCTAAAGAAACTGCTAGTTTCCTTTTAGAGCAGATAATATGCCGGTTTGGTCCGCCGAAAGAATTAGTGTCGGACCGTGGAACCCATTTCCTGAATAAGGTGATCAAAGGTTTGACAGAGTTGTGGAACATCAAGCATAACAAGACAACCCCATATAATCCGCAAGCCAATGGTCAGGTTGAAAGCACCAACAAGCAGCTTGTGGGCATCCTGTCCAAAACTGTGTCGGAAAAGAAACGGGATTGGGATAAAAAGTTATACGTGGCAGTGTGGGCCTATAATACGACTTTCAAACGAGCCACTGGCCATACCCCGTTCAAGTTAGTATATGGGGAGGAGTGTGTCTTGCCTCTAGAAATTGAGCTGCCGACTATTCGGTTTGCCATCAATCATTCTTTGAGCGATGAAGATGCTCTTTTTGAGCGCTTGACGACACTGGCACATTTAGATGAGCTTAAGTTGCAGAGCTTATTGCACCAAGAAGTGGCGAAGCGCCGAATGAAGCAGCTACACGACCTCAAAGCCAAGAAATACACCTTCAAGAAAGGACAGCTTGTTCTGTATTATGACGCACGACGAGAATTATTTCCAGGCAAGTTAGAGCCCAAATGGGATGGGCCCTATAGGATCGTTAGGATAGGAAAGAATAAATCTACAGTATTGTTAGCTGACCTTGAGGGGATAGAATTTAAAAATAAGGTTAATCTTAATAAGATTAAACCTTATTACTTCTGATTACACTAATGCTATGACTGCCTTGCAGGTCTAGGCAAGATCGATCAAACATCTGCAAGGAAATCGTGATAGAGGTTGATGGGTCGTCTGATCCCTTATTTAGAACACCCATATTTGGAACAAAGATATCATCAGGGAAAGCTCATTTGGTGGAGCAAAGGATACAAGGTGATTGAGCAAGAAGGCGGGACATTCATTTGGGAAATCAAGGTCTTCTGCCATCACTGCCTACAACTTTTGACGAGCATCCCTGTTGAATTCAATGATGATGGAGGGATGGAGCCTACAGTCCACCCGTTGAAAATGCTGAATTTCGATTACCATAATTACGAGTAGAGTTCTGGATGGCGGGATATGTAAACCCTTTATGGACGTACACCTTGTACTTTGATGGGGCGTCCAGGGGTGCATGCAAAAAAGGAAGTGTAGGAGTTGTCATCCGAGACCCCCGACGACGCATTGTCATGAAGTTAGCTGCTTATCTCGGGGCGAATTTTACCAATAATATGGCAGAATACAAAGCCCTGATTATGGGTTTGAATATTGCAAAGAAGGGTGGTATCCGCCAGTTGTTGGTGAAAGGGGACTCTCAGTTGGTTTTAAACCAACTCAATGGGACGTACATGGTACGGAACCCCATCCTTTGTATGTACCATCATACTGCCATAGCCCTGCTAGACGAATTCGATAGAGTGTCTTTTCAGCTGATTCCACGGAATTGGAATCAGTTTGCCGATTCATTGGCTAATCTTGCGTATGAAGAGGACCTCTTCTTTAATTGTGGCCCTTGTCCCGATATATCTATTGATGGTGAGACAGGACCTGGTCGTTTGTGGGGTATGCTTTCTGAACATGCCCTCTTTGGCAGACGATGGTTGATTTGGGTGATGCAGAGGGTAAGCGAGACTCATCTACCTTTATTATCGGGGACCCATAGACTGATTCGACGCCATGTGATGCGAACACCTCTTGCGATATACGCAGGGGGGATAGGTCATAATTTAATGCACCTAGTTTAGGGCTACGAGCCTTTGTTTCCCTGGGAATGGTATGCTTTGATGTCTATCATGGTTGTTTCCAGGTGGATGTTCTGCATAATATTGGTTTATTTCATTAGGCCAAGAGGGCCGATTCAGTTTTGTAGCAAAGTCATGTATGATTTCATTAGGCCAAGAGGGCCATTTTCCTGTCTAGTGCGGGTGCGTTTAATTGGGTTTTTGTTGAGTGTTGTGCTGGACAGGTTTCGTGGTTCGTGGAATTTGGTGGAGCCTGGAGGAGCCTTTGCTGCGATGGAAGCTTCTTGTGGCCACTCCAGGTGATATTTCTCCTTTACAAGTACCTTTCTTTCCTGTTATATGTGTATTTGTACTTGTTGAGGGGATACTTTTTGTTGGGGACCGACGACCAAGGCATAAAGTCCCAAGTTTAGGCTAAGTATGTTTGAGGGAGGTTGGAGTAGTCATTACCTCCTGTAAAGACATTGTTAGACATTAAAAGACCTGTTTGAGAAAGAAGTCCTAGTGACCCTGTTCTGCCAGCCTGCTAGGCAGCCGTTCTAGGCGTTCTTGTTAGTAGTGAGGCAGTTAGAGAAGCCTGCTAGAAGATAATAATAATGATGCCAAGAAATCCTGAACATCCCAAAAGATGAATATCAATACGAAGGTGTGTAAAAAGGGGTTCTAACCCCTATCACAGAAAAGCAATGAAATAAAAATATATAAGCAGTTGATCATTGCCTTGTGAAGGCCTGGTAGGTTCCTGGGGACGAGTCAGACCCGGGGCCGATACCTTGTCTTCCTAGGGGTGGCTTCTTGCTGGAAAAATAATATCAAAACAAGGAAGGTTGGAGCGAAAATAAAAGTGAGCGTTAGAAAAGGATTAAGTGTCGCCTTGCGAGGGCTTGGTAGGTTCTTGGGTGCCGAGACAGGTCCTGAGACCGATGCCCTGTTCTCCTTGGGTCACTACGCTCAGCTCCCTCCTTTTTACATGCCAAGTATGTTCATCCAATCAAAACCCTCAAAGAAGAGATATACTGAAAGAAAATATCCTTTGCTCAGGCTATAGGAGTCCTCGCCTTGTAGGAGCTCCTAGTTGCGTTGTCTTTAGTTGGTAAGTAGTTCAGACTACCATTTAGGGCAACCTCTTTGACAGTTCTTTTTAGTTTGGCTGTGTTGGAGCAGCTGGTTCGTGACTCACTTCGGATCTTCTATTAGATGATGCTAGGCCTACTCCTTGTGGATGTTATGCCTTGGTTCTGTCAGGGGTAGGGGGAGCATTGTGCTGAGTTTTATGGTGATAATTGTTTTGTATCAGTTTGATGCTTCTTTGGTTGTTTATGTGCAGATATGTTCGTGGGTTCGACGGACTGAGTCGTCCTATCCCGTGGTCGCCAATGAAGGATGGATTTTAGGCCCCGGAACATGCCTAAAAATAGGGGAAAAATATGGAAATGCGGGGGAAAATGCTCAACCACGAAGGCGGCAGCTCGACCTAGGACGATTTTAAGCATTAAGTGCTTGACGGGCGCCCGTGCGACACTCCGTGAATTTTCATAATTTTTCCGTGCGCCTGTGCCAGTCAGTGAAGCTGCAGGCCTGTCCGGGATGTTGAGACGAGCTCATAGGAATTTTCAGATCGAAGTTCCGAGTCCGGGTGCGGAAGATGGCCCGAAACCGGCCGGGGTGCCCAAGAGGGGGTCCAAAATGGAAATTTGAAAAGGTGTGAAGGAGGGGGGGTGACCTTTGGCACCCCCCCCTCAAAAAATCGTGGATATGGAGGGGGGGCGGCGGCTGAAAACAGCCGCCGAAAAAACGCGACCCCCCCCCCCCACAATCGATTGCTGGCTCACAAAGAAGCCATGGTTATGGACCTCCAGGCCTGATGAAGATGATGTGCCGATCAATTCGCCGGTCTCCGCTCCCGCAATGGTGGACTGGTTGAAGAGAGAGAAAACCAGTCTTTCTCTCTCCTCTCTCTCTCTCCTCTTAGCCCCCGTTCGTGCTTGAAGGAATAGGATGAAGATGGACGGCCGGATGGATGCCGATTCTTGACGGGATGAAAGAGCAATGCAAAACCATTGTAGATTGCTGATTCCAAGCAGAATTCATGGCTGGAAATCAATCGTGGGACGTGCCAAATTTAATGAAAAAACCCGCAAGACACGGTAATAATTGTTTTTTCAAGGAAAATGGTCTTTTGATGCAAATTTGGTTGATAAAAATGTGTTCATATGGATTGAGTTTTGAGTATGTCGTGCTTTGAGTTGGTTTCTAGCTGTTCATCATTTAAAAATCAGGAAAACATGTGTGGGATAGCAGAAAATAGGGAACCGAGACACGAAAAACCATAAAAATGAAGGAAAACAAGGGTTTTGGGCATATAAATGGGGAAAACCGTCGATACACATCAACTAATCTTTCAATTTTGTTGCAAATGAACTAAGGGCCACAGCCCACAAACTGGTTTTCATTTTCAGCAATTTAAAAAATACAAGAAAATGAAGAAAATGGGGAAAAATGATAAAAACACCATGAAAAATAGGGGAAAAATACATTTGGGGCTACGAAAAATACAGAAAAATAGGATTTATGTTTGTTGATGTATAGCAAGGCTGGGGCATGAAGTTATGCTTCAGTTCAGCCTTGTTTATATGTTGTAGTGTGTGTTTCATTCCTTTCTCCACATAAAATGACAAGGAAACCCTAAAAGAAATGAATATAATGATGCACTATCAACGGGGAAGGGTAGAGTTGTGGAAAAATGGTTAAATGACACTGAGCATGAGGAATAATTTGCTGATTTTATATGCATTGCAACTAGGACGGAATAATAATGATAAAAATTAAAACCTAGTAGCACGAAGATCACTTCGGTGCTAGGTGTTGCAACGAAGCACAAAGCGGTTAGAAAGAAAAGCATGAAAGAGATGATTTGCACTTGCACGCTGCTGATTTTTAAGATGTTTGAGCACTAGGCATCCACCTCTTTGCATGATCATTTAGAGGAAATTAAAAGTATCAGAGTTAGCTCCTGGATATGCATTGCAATTGTTTTTGGGATATGACCTACGTTGAGAGTGTGAGGTTCCTATGCTGTAGGCTAGTCGTGGGATCATAAAGGGGAAGTCAAGTGAGGAAATGGTACATTCCTGGATACGTTTATTTGGTACCTTGAGTGACGTTTGTGCGAAATGTCTAAATGTTGAGCGGCGCATCGAGGGGCCAATCCCCAAGGTGTAGGAGAGTCGCAGAGGGTTGACGGCATTCAGCCGTAGGAGGAACCCCATGTGTATGTGATTCGAGCCTTTTGGCTATGTGAAAGGGACTCCCTTTGAGGAGCAATATTGGGTTAGGATCAGTTGGACTACAACGTATTACAAACGCAATGTTTAGGAAGGCAGAGATTTTGATAGACGCTCCTGGCCGCGAGGCCGAGGGGTTGTCTTGTGCATAGTGACGAGGTCCGGCTAGTGCATGAGCCAGTGCCGGCCCGTTTTTAGGTCCATCATTTATAATAGTCTCTGAATACATCAAGTATCATGCCTGAGGGCTATCCCAGCAATCAACAGGATTGTTGCTCCAAGTTCCACCCGTAGACTAGTACACGGGCCTCAAGATCCCATCTTGAGTCACATCGACCTCTTGTGTGGGATCTGAAGGCAAGGAATTTACAGCCAGAGCCTCCCTTGGCACCCAAGCGTCCTCCTGCTCCAAGCAGCACCCATGGGGAGACCTCTCGCTGCGAGTTCGGTCCATATACCCGGTGCGGCTAACAACCCCCTTGGATAGGGCTAGGTAGGTAGTCAGAGGTAACTAAACCTACCACTCCCTCTAGGCCTTTAACCTAAAGCATTAAGTGTTTTGCCTTGAATTAGTTCCTTGAGCAAAGAAGTTCAAACAATGTACCTAGGTGTACAATCACGATCATTTCAGTGGTCGTTCGTACGACCAACTGCTAAGGTGTGATTCCTTTTTCCCGGATGCTCCCAGCATTCGATCGTGGATCGTTCGCAACTTGGTGAGATTCCAAGGGCTTGGCAAGCTAGGTTGCTTTTTTTCCCTTTATCTTCGGGTTAGGGTTTGTACCCTGCCGACCCTAATTATCCTTACCTTAGGTCTCCTTGTAAAATAGATCATGGACAACCCCATCGTCCTCGGTTGGTCAACTTGCTGGTTATCTCCTAGATCCCTTGTAGTACCTATGTACCTTTATCTTTGATCTTAATTGATAAATATTGTCTATCCCCTTGACCATGGTTGGTCAAGATGGTTGTGTTTAGAACAGTCCTACTCCATCTTAAGTATAATATTCTTAAGCCCTCTTAATAATACTCACAAGAAGTTAAGCTTTTACCTATCCCTCTTGAAGTCACCAAGGACTTTGACATGGGACTCATGGATCTTAGTCTCGTTTGGTAGATTACAAACAACGTTGAATTTTCCCAACAACTTTAATGCACGCAACGTAATGCCATGCCTTCATTTCAATGCTTACAATTTTGATATAATCCATACGATATTTTATGCCACACATGCGAAGGTACTTTCTATGCATACAATCTTAACATTATCCTCTATGTAATTATTTACATGATCTATAACCTTCTTGAATGATCTAGCTTTAAGTGATCATTGTATGAGTCTAGCTGCACTTTAATCTTTTCTGCAGATTATTACATGTAGCTTAGAATCCATCTTGTGATATGGACATGCACTTTGTTTCTTTCAATGTCCTCTAAAATGCATTTTAAGCAAGAACTTGTGCAAAGAGCAATGCACTTTAGGCAGGAATTCATGCAAGACATTTTTGGTCATTTACGATGCAATTATCTAATCAATTTCACCTATTATGATGTCATCTTACAATGAAAATTATCTTGTTTGTTACATACATCACAACTAGGTTCATACTTAGGAAATTATCAAACACACAATTAATGTGATGCATGTGAATATGATTTTTTACTGTGATATTTATAACCTATGATTTAATAATAGAGCAACCTGGGTTTGGAGTGATGTCTTGATTTTAGTGGTATTGATGCATGATGAACTGTTCGCAGTTGCGGAGCCACCTTGTTTCGAACCTCCATCCACACTTGTAGGGTTCCTGGCCATCTTTGTGGATACTTTCGCTCAAGGCAGACTCGAGAAGATCTAGATCGCAAACCCTATGAAATTCCTTGCGAGTGCCAGGTGGCGCTTTCTAGACTCTCTTCCCGATGGGCTGCTAAGATGTCTCCCACAAGTGGATGAGCGGACATGTTAGATAAGACCTCCTTGCAGTAATGGTAGACTTTCCAAAAGAAGAGATGATCTATTTGCACTATTCATAAAATCACCAAGCCATGTATGTCAATGGGAATCTGCTAAGCCAAAATAATGTATTCATGTGTATCCATCCCAAGTTCATTAAGTAGAAAGAATGTTTCAAGAAGTCTAGAGAAAAAAGCATGTACCACACATCAACAAAAGGGATAAGAAGCACAACGAACAAAAAGAGCATGAAGACAAAGAAGAAAGAATGCCAAAGAAGCATGAAGAAGTAGATACTTTCTGCTACTAAAAAAAAATATTTTGCAAAAGTTTTCCATCATGGATCTTGTTTCCCAAAGTGGATTTTTTAGAAACCCTATCAAGATGTAAATTTTCAAGCCTTAACTTTACTAGGCTGCCAAAGAGCTAGTCTCTCGAGCCATGTTTACATGCAGGGGGGGCAAAAGCCAGCAAGGGTAGAGACTTATCATTTGAGGGGGGTGTTGAGAATAGCAAATGATGCTTGCCCATAGAGGCTAAATGTATGCTCTGAAGAGGCTAGAAGATAGACAAATGATGTATGCTCTAGAAAGAGATGTTCAGGATCCCATATGCATAGTGAGGAGAGTGGTACTATCCAAAAAAGCTATAAAGGCATGTACTTGACACTCATTTCAATGTAATGGAACTATCACTTTGAGTTACTCAAGACAGTCTTTATGAGTCCAAGCTAATCTATCTTGGAACCTAATTCACTTGAGTTACAATCTCTCATACTGATAATGCATTGTGTGTTTGATTTGCATCCACCATAGATAACTAGCTCTAGGTCCGTGTTTCTCAACATGAGCAATAATAGATGATCAAAAGAATGCTGAGGAGAATCCGGAATTAAATAGCTCTATATTAGGATCTACATCCTTAGATATGTCCTTCACGATTTCTTTTGATTGTGGACTCTCTTCCTCTAGACCATGCTCCTTTTGTTTCCTTTGTGCTCTAGTATAACGACACCAATCATGGGGCCAGTCTTAAAGGTCACCCTACAGGGTAAAATTTTTGACTTAACATTAGTCTCTTGCTCTTTCGTATCTACTTTAGCTAAATTTGCAGTAGATGTTGAAAGTTCATTGGAGATTTGTTTACCCTTGTCTTTATTTTTGTTATCCTCTTGTTTAGGATAATTCTCTTTGTAATGCCCTTCACCACTACACAGGCTCCTACAAAGATGGATATAGTCTTGATTTTTATGGGCATTTGGATAGTAGGTAGCTATATGACCTTCTTATTGGCATCAATAACAAATTACTGGTCCTTTAGGCCATTGTTGTCCACTTTGTCCCATTGGATTTTGAAAATTACCATTTTTTCTCCTAAAAGAAGAGTTTCTTCCTTGGTTTCCATCACTATAAGATACATGCCTCATACCGATGTTCAAAGCAACAAAAATGTTCATTAAATAAATTTCCCATGTTGTTGCTAAACGTGTGGGTATCAGTGTCTCCATAAAACCTCACTAAATGCATCGTTATCTGCATTGCAGTTTTTGTCGATTTTGCGATGCAAATAGCGACGCATTTAGCGATAGTTTGTGATGTGTATTCTGATGCTAATACCAACGGTTATAGAGAAAAAAAAATTGTAGCAAGGCAGCAAGCTATCCTACCACATATAACACCATGTGCTATGCTTATATTCTACAAATGAATTACATGTTAGGTGCACAATGGTCGTCAAGATAAGTGCAAAATGTACTTGAACCCACAAGTTTGATACATAGAATAAGTACAAGATCGCTAACGAAAACTCATGGGATTATGGCAATATATAAAGGATGATAACAACACAGTACATAGAAGATGCATGCATAAATCTCAAGATACCAAAAAAGAAAATAATTTTTACTCCACGAATCCAAGCGTGAGCTATACATCCTTGCTATCCGAAAGCTCGTCCTGATGCAAAGGAGCATCGAATAGACTCTGCAAAATGAAAAACTACACATCAATCCACCATACATAATGTATTTTTTTAAAAATAGTAACTACGATCAAGAAAGATGATTGGCTTACTAGGCAACCACGTACATACAATCTATTGATCAATGTAGTGAGACTATGTCTCTCTGCATATCAAGTCTCTAGACCGGTGGGATCACGATTTGTAATGGAATGTTGCAAAGAAAACAGAATACAATTGTTAGAAACATGATTGTCAATACAAGTGATATTGCAAATAAGAAAGTGAGAAGAAAAAAAGAAAAACTTGCAAAGTCCTCCAGATAAGTCCTATGGCCGCCACTCCTTAGATGATGCATGACCCCTACCTCCAATTGTGCCCTCACTGCCTCCCGCTACTATTGCCAATATCTTGGAGAATCTGTAGCCTCCTCCCTAAGTCTCCACTAGTCATCTGCGTCTAGCCACTTAAGCTTTGAGAGGCACCACTCTTGAGTGCCTTGCGTGTGTTCAATCGTCTATGTGACATGTATGCACGCACACACTCTATCATCCACCTAGTGGAAAACCTATGTGACATGTATGCACGCACACACTCTATCATCCACCTAGTGGAAAACCTATCTGCCGCAGTAGGTATCAAAAACTCCTCATGCAAGGATGCTACTATATAGTCCTTACTTCCCTTGGGTATGTTCTTCCAATGGTCCAATATGTTGTGCCAATAAACTTATTGGCACAACTCTCTCATGCAAGACATCACCCTTCTTCCCTCATCATTCATGATCACAACTAGTATCCTGTCATCTACGAGGTATCCATACCCCTTTGGGGCATGTCTAAGGTGTGTCCTCTTCCACCTACGACCGCACTCTTAGGCATAACCAGGAGACCCCTATACATCTAGTTTACCCACGAGGGTAGTATATCTCGGAGTAGCACCCATAGGGATGCCACTTGCGCACATCTAATCAAAAGCTAGAGTCAATGGAGTAGATGTCCCCTTAGGTGTGATAAATTCTACATGTGACATGCCTCCACCAAAATGATCAGATAGAGACATTGTATTAGTGCCTCCACAATACCCACGTGAGTCACCATCCCTCAAACCTATAAGAGAGTGAGGAGTGTCAAGATTGTGGGAGAGAAGGAAGGAGTCTCACTTGTAGCTTTCTTCCTTGCACAATGGGGGAATACACACAGAGGTGGAGGCTGAAAACAGTTTTTCTCTTCTTAGTTGTGTAAGCCAAAAGAACTCTCATACAAAGAAATAGAAGAACCCTATATATGGGTCTCAAACCAAACTCAACTAACTAAGGTGGCATTCTAACTGAGCCACGAACTAGAGTAGATAAGGATAGCTGTCATCTAGCTATTATTCATGGGCGGTGTACCAACCTTGGCTATGGAAGCTGTGAGCTGCACGATGGTGTGATTATCATTGCATCATTTGATATATGTTTGAAAGGATTGTTTGTGTTTGTTGCTAGAATCTAGATCTCTCGTTAAAAACATTGACAAACATGATAAAAGGAAAGGTCACACTAGGCTACCCCCAAGCTAGCTGCGAGACCCTACTCCAAGAGGGTCATGGTTATTCCATAAGGCCCAAATGGGATTTCACCTTATGGGCAGGAGGGTTGACATACCGCACTCCCCTCCATCTCCCATTTTCTTTGAACCAAGTGCAATGGCAAGTCCGCTTCAGATCGAGTAATCCTATAGAAGTGGGAACTCGAAATTACTAATGCTAGCTAGTTGTTAGGAGACCCATCTGATTTTAGGAACCTGCAACTGACAAGTCGGTGACATAAATGCACAACGGTCACCCTGGCATATCACGAGTGGAGCTCGATATCTCAACACTCCCCCTCGAGTTCAATCCCAATTCCTGCACACCAAGCAGGTCTCTGAACTTGCGCAGCTTCTCTGCGCCCAATGCCTTAGTGAATATGTTAGCTACCTGATCCTCTGTGCTGACATAAACTAGATCAATAAGACCTAGTAAAACCCTCTCTCACACATAGTGATAATGCACCTCAATGTGCTTTGTTCTAGCATGATAGACTGGGTTATTTGCCAAGTGTATACTGCTCATGTTGTCACAATAAATGACAACTGGCCCATCTGTAGACTGATGCATATCATAAAGTAGCTTATGCAACCAAGCTACCTCACATGCAGCCATTGCTGCACCCCTGTACTCAGCCTCTATGCTCGACAAGGCAACTGTAGGCTGTTTCTTGCTGCTCCAAGTGACTGCAGCACTCCCAAAAGAGAACACATATCCACTAGTAGATCGTCTATCAGAAATGCTACCAGCCCAATCAGCATCAGTGTATCCATGCAACTGTATCTGAACCCCAGTCTCATAAAATAGTCCATACTGCAATGTGGACTTCACATACCTCAGTATGTGTCTAGCCGCATCCAAATGCGGTTTCCTTGGAGCCTGCATAAACTGACTTACCAATCCAACAGCATAGCTCAAATCTGGCCTGGTAATAGTCATATAAATCAAGCTTCCTACTATGCGTCTGTACATAGTAGGGTCTTCCAAAAGCTCACCTGCATCTGCGCTCAGCTTCACATTTTGCTCCAAAGGAACTGAAATAGGCTTACAGCCTGTCATCCCATATTTGGACAGCATGTCCAATCCATACTGCCTCTGCAAGAGCTGTATCCCACTTGGTGATCTAATCACCTCAATGCCCAAGAAATAACGCAGCTCTCCCAAATCCTTCATCTCAAACTTTTGCTTCAATAGCATTTTCACATGAAGGATATCTTCATCACTGTCACCTATCATAATCAAATCATCAACATAAATGACAAGTAGCATAATACATTTCTCTGTTTTTCTCACATAAAGTGAGAAATCTGCCTTGGAAATCTGAAAGCCAATAGTGACAAGATACTGCCCTATCTTGTCAGACCATGCTCTAGGTGCTTGCTTCAAGCCATACAAGGCTTTCTTCAACCTGCAAACAAACTCAAGATGAACAGCATGCACATAACCTGGTGGCTGCTCCATATATACCTCTTCTTGCAAATCACCATGCAAGAAGGCATTCTTTACATCCATCTGATGTAAAGACCATCCCTTTGATGCAGCCATAGCAATGACTGCTCTTACGGTTGCCATCCTTGCAACCGGACTGAATGTTTCTTCATAGTCAATGCCATATGTTTGTGCATACCCCTTGACTACTAATCTTGCCTTGTATCTGTTCATAGAACCATCTGCATTGTGCTTCACCTTATAAACCCACTTACAGCCAATTGCATTCTTACCTTTAGGCAAAGGTACTAACTCCCATGTAGCATTTGCTTCCAAGGCATCCATTTCTTCATCCATGGCTTTCTCCCATTTTTCTTTTCCCATGGCTTGCTCAAAAGAAGTGGGTTCTGGTTCCTGTATCACCTTGACCATATATGCATAGTGAATGGCTATAAATCCATCATATTGCAGCCTATCCACAGGATACCTAACTCTGGTAGACTTGCGCAAAGTAGGTTCACTCCCAGGTGCTCTCAAAACATCCCTGGTCTTCCTTACTCCACGTGTAACAATAGAGGGGATACCCAACTCATCATCAATGCTCTGTTCTGAGCCACTGGATTCACCATCCACATAAGAGTGACCTGCATTCACATCAAACATGGGCTGATCTACCTTCTCTTTTCCTTTTCGTGATACCTGCATACCATTATCTACATTTCTTTGAGAAGATTCTCCTGATCTCAATCTGCCTGTCCATGGCGAAGAATGTGAACCACTGCTAGAGGACGCTCCAGGTCCACTAATATTTTGTGACTGCTGCTGTGAATTCTGTGCATCTACATGATAGTCATGTAAATCAAACTCCCTACTATCCTACTGAACATAGTAGGGTCTTCTATCTCATCTCCAACATCAACACTCAACTTCACATTTTTCTCCAATGGTAGTGAAAGAGGCTTACATGCTGTCATACCATACTTGGATAACAGATCCAAGCCATACTGCCTTTGGGATAGCCATACACCATCATCACATCTGATCACCTCAATACTAAGAAAGTATCTCAACTCACCCAAATCTTTCATCTCAAACTTCTTCTTCAAGAAGTCCTTAACTTCAGTAATCCCATTCTCACTGTCATCTGTAATAATCAAGTCATCCACATAGATGACTATGATGACCAACCTTGCATCTCCCTTTCTCACATAAAGTGAGTGATCAGCATCTGAAATACAAAATCCAATATTGACAAGATACTCTCAAATCTTGTCAGACCATGCTCTAGGTGCTTGCTTCAATCCATAGAGCACCTTCTTTAACCTGCACATATATGTGGGATGCTCTAAATCCTCATAACTTGTTGGTTGCTTCATATACACTTCTTCTTGCAATTCACTATGCAAGAAGGCATTCTTAACATCCATTTGCTACAAACTCCAACCTTTGGCTGCTGCCAAGGCAATCACACATCTAACAATTGCCATCCTATCAATTGGACTAAATGTCTCTTCATAATTTATGCCATATGTTTGAGCATAGCCAACTAGCCTAGCTTTATACCTGCTAACTCAACCATCTGCATTATTCTCGACTTTGTAAACCCACTTACAGCCAATAGGTTTCTTACCCTTAGGTAAGGGTACCAAATCCGAAGTCTTATTGGCTTCTAATTCAGCCATCTCCTCATCCATTGCTGCATCCCATTGAGCATGACCAATAGCATCCTCATTGACATACTAATGGCAAACAATAGTAGAATTTCCAGAACCTCTATTCTGCCATCCACCTCTTTCTCTAGAGCTCCCCTTGCCTCTAAAGTTTCCTTTGCCTCCAAAAACCTGCATTTCACCAAATTGTTGATTGAACCTGTTTTGCTGGTTATCGCCAGCACGTCCCATACCACGGCCTCTCGAAGAGGATCTACCACGTCCCCTTTCTGAACTCGAGTAAAATTCTTGGACTTGTTCACCATTTCTTTCAGACAAATCACCCTGCATATTGATCTCTTCAGTAATCATGAGAGAGATCAGTTCATCAAAATCTGGAAATGGCTTCTGTACATATACTAAAGTAACAAATACTTTCCATGCCTTCTCATTGTTAAGGCCACTTAGAGTGGATGAAACCAAATCATCATCATGCAGCATTGCATCAATCGCTACTAAAGCATCTGCAATGCTCCTCACCTTCAACACATACTCATTGACATATATTTTCCCTTTCTTCAAGGCATTCAACTCTTGCTTGAGTTGAATCTTTCGTGCCTTTGTATTTACTAAAAACATGCTCTCAAAAATTGTCCAAGCTGCATGTGAAGTTTCTGCATTCCTGATATGTCCCATCATAGTATTATCAATGACTGCAGATAGCTAGTACATCATCTTTTTGTCTTTTGCATTCCACTCTTTCCATGCTTTTAACTCATCTGCAGTCGGAGGGATACCCAGCTCTGGCTCCTTTTCTTCACTTGAAACAAACTCATAAAGGCCGTTTTCAATGAGGAAGTTCGTCACACGAAACTTCCATGAAGGGTAGTTATTCTTGTAAAGCTTCTCAATAATGGGATTTCCACTGTTCTTTGCCAGTCTCACAAACAAGGATACAACACAGCAAGCTAGTCTTCTGCAATCTTTCACAACACGTGCACAGCAATACACCAAGCAACCTTTTTCACTGATTGCTCAATAGTACATGTAATATGCAACCTATTTGCAAAATAAACCTTATGTTTGCTTCCTGCAAACAGCTCAAAAATTACAGATTCGCAATCTGTAACCTATGCACCCACTTTTGGTCAATACAGCCTAAATCACAGTGTACCTTGAAACTATTGTCTACAACCTTATGGCTCTAAAACAGGGCCTAAAGTGGCCTCAGACACCCAAAATAACTCCGGGCAAGTCCTAAAGGGCTTATCTACAAAATATACAATGATGTTCTTGCACACCAAATCTCAAAGAAGTCTAAGATTTTTGCTTGACCCTGCTTCCAATGCTTCCACAGGCACTATCCAAGAGAGAGAGTGGAAAAATGGGAGAGCTTCTTACCTGTTTCTTGGTTGCTCAAACCTTTCTTCTTCTTCTTCACTTCACCCTTTGAAATCAACCTCTCTTAGTGGCGCGGCTCTAATAGCATGTCAAGAATCGCGTGATGGGGGGATGTGCTTGAGCTGCTGCACCAAACACACACTATATGCACAAGAGGAACCTCACTCAAAAATACAAGAAGAGAGATGGAGGCCAAAAAAATTTCTTGCTGGTTTCTTCTTCTTCTTCCACACACTATACAATGTACACAAAGAATAGATAAGATACAACATAAAGGAAAGTGGCCTTCTAAGTCAAACAGTGCATAATCGACTACACTAATCGACTGGTGTTATATCTTTGCCAGCTATAGGTAGGTGTAACAAAATAAATATAATAAGTGATAAGTCAGTGGCCATGTGAGTATCATAATGACTACCAACATGCTAAGTGTAGACATGTAGACTCATCTAGCTAGGCGGTCCATCATCAATGTCCGCACGTGTTGAGCTTGCCATCTCAACAAATAATAAGAACTAATTGAGAATTTTGATTTTTAAGTAATGAAAATCATGTTCAAACATTCTAAATAATTTTCCATAATATGCACGAAAGAATCATCATGAAATGTCAAAATTGAGCACTTATACAATTAATTTCATACAAATCCACATGCATTTCAAAGTTGAGAAGCTGCTGATACTCTTTTATGGCCGCTTACATATCCTAAACCTTTGATTTACTCTCCATAATGCTTCAACATCATCACACATCCAAAATATTCCATCTCAACCCATCCTCTCTCTCACATAGAATAGCCATGGAAACATGCTGCAACGAGGAGAGAAATACTGAAAATTGAGAATTCCATTCCTTACATCATTTCTCGCATGTATACAACCAAAATAGAGAGCCCTCTATGTAGATAAGCCTTGCCTTCCATCATTGAGATGATCTTGGTGAGCAAAGAGAGCCGCAATGATAGAATCCAAGGGGCATTAAAAAAAGTGCCCCCCCTCTTCACACTGCTTTTCAGTTTTGATTAAGTATCTAAGGCTTAGATATTAGATATTAAAATAATCGATTTTCTTTTTTTGTGTTCATACTTCTCAGAAGTGGTTTTGACCTAGTTGATAGAGTAAATGGACTTTGAATTCTGATCCGACTCGATAAATGGCTTTGTGGAAATCTATCAATATGGCCTCCATCGTGCACTTTTTAGCTCCCGAATCAAATAGCTGCTTCAGAACACCATATCTTACAACTATTAAATGGGGGGTCAAAGGACCTTTGATTGATGAATGGAGAGTTGAGTTAGATTTCAACGTTGAAATGCATCTAGGAAAACTCTAGCTCCTTAATCTGTACTAGATTCATTTTTAATGAAAATTTTCTCTTTTATGCATGTTGAGCCACTTTAATGCTCTAAAAGCGGCTTCAAAATTCACCTCTCATTGTGGTAACCACATGATAGGGTGACTCAACACACTGAATCCACAAATTGACTGCCATTTTTTGGGTTTTGGGTTTCAAGATTTGAATTTAGGGCAGCCCCCACCAGACTTGCCATTGATTCTCAAACAATGTTGGTCGTTCATCATTACTCAGCATTAACATGATTCAATATCAATCCAAACAACCGGTATTCACTCCAATATATTGCCATTTATTTGCACATGAATCACCTTCAAGAGGAGAGAGGAGGAGAAAGAAATACTGATTTTTCTTCTCTCTATCTAGGCCACCATTTTTTGATCAAAATTTGGAGAAGTAGAGTAAGAAATGAAGCAGGAGGCAGCTACCATCGGATTATAACACTCTTTGTCAATGCCATAGCTCCGCATAGCCCAAAATCATGTCACGTGTAACAAGTGGCTCTCCATTTTTTTTTGTTGGTGAAAAATGCCCCCCCCCCCATTGCATCAAAATTTTTGGGGACCCAAGGCCCCCAAGGGTCATGCCCTTTCAAGTCTCCCAAGTCATGTTACACCTCGAGTGCCCCGTCTTTGGATTCTTCGGCGTCTTTGCCTGATTCGCAATAGTTTGAAAATCGTGCATGTCCATCTTGAAGTCACAAACTTCTTGGAACTCATTCTGCTTCATTTCAATACTTAAAAAATTTATGAAAAAACTGCAACCACTGCAAAGTCTAAATTTCAAGGTAATTTGAATTCTCATTTTTCATGACTGCTTAAAATTATCAGATTCACGTCCTTCACTTCCTGTGAACTTTGATTTACCCTTAAATAGAAAAATGGCCACATTTTAGGCTCTTTTTTGTCATGAAATCTGCTCTCAAATATAGAAATTATAATCCTAAAAAGGGGTACTTTTGTCATTATGGTTATCGTTTAAAGAGGGACCATTGTGTGTACATGTGCAAATAGTCTATGATTTAGGGTGTGCCTTACACTCATGATCTCTCCATCTCCTTTGATCATGAGTGATCTCTTGCACCTGGTGCATCTACTCTCGTTCGGTTTTTGCTTCAAGCCTGCTTGAACGCCCTTGCCCCCTTGACATTGTAGATCATAAAGGAACTAACACATTTAGTAATGGATGTCGAGTCTTTGCATAAGGTGACATCGAATAATGCAGCAAGTGTGGGATACTTCTAACGTTGTGCTATTTTTAATTTTGTGTACACCAAGTGAGAGGTTCCTCTATGAATTTTTGGAGTTAGGGGACCCCATACAATAATGCCTTATAGGTCACTTGTTTTATACCCATGCGTGCAACTGAATGCCACATGGGGTGACCCTCAAGTACACTTGAATGCAGTATGGGACACCACCAAGCAAGGGAGGCTTCTCCCTAGGCTTGAGAACTCCTACATTGCTTGGTTTTGACCCTTATGTGCACTGAATGCGATATGGATCACCACCAAGTGGTGGGGGCTCCTTCCCATGCTCAAGGGTCCCCGCATTGCTTGGTGTTGACCCTCATGTGCTCTTGAACAAAGTGTGGGTCACCACAAGGAAAGGGAGGCTTTTGCCTAGGCTAAAGAGCTCCTGCATCACTTGGTTTTGATGTTGTGTCCACTTGAACATAGTATTGGTCAGCAACAACTGAGAGGGGCTTCTTCCTAGGGTCAAGGGCCCGCGTATCGCTTGTTGGTGTTGACCCTCATATGGGTCACCACTAGCACGCAAGGGAGGCTTCTATCTAGGCCAAAGAGCTTACACATTTCTTCGTTTTGATATAGTATTCACTTGAATGTGGCATGTGATACCACCAAGCAAGGAAGGCTTCTACCTAGGCTAAAGAGCTCCTACATCACTTTTAATGGTGTATCCACTTGAACATAGTATGGGTCGCCATCAAGCAAGGAAGGCTTCTCCCTAGGGTTAAGGGCCATTGTATCACTTGGTGTTGACCCTCCCATGTACTAAAAATCATATGGGCCATCATTGAGCAAGGGAGGCCCTTGCTAGGTGGTGGGAAAAAGGGGTCACTTGGTATTCTTGAACGCACTATGGGTCACCACCAAGAAAAGGATACCTAATTTAAAGAGGTTTTTTTGGCTTGGAGAATCATTTTCTGCTTTCTAATTTTCTGTTGGGCATAAGAAACAAGAAGGTTGAGTTGGTGTTTGAGGATGACATGGAGGAGACCCCAGATGAAAAGCTATATATGTTCCTCTATAATGTTGGAGCTCACTCGCGTCCCAAGTTGTCACACATGTTTAAATTGTCTCTTCCTATTGAAAAATATTGGGATCCTTTGTGAATGTGCTAGCTAAGAAAATGGAGAAATTCCAAAGAATTACATCATCTAGCATAGTGACCATTGATGCATAGGAATATGTTCACCCGGATGGCTTCGTGACCAACAAAGTCATCAAGAAAAAGTTAGCCAAGATGCTTGACAAATTACCTACCAATGCACACAGGGGCATAGAGGGTTGCCTAGTACACCCAAAGAGGTGTCATCTAGTACATTCATTCCTTGTGTTCCTTTTCTTCTTACATCTTGGATCAAATGGGAATGACTTGCAAGAGACTTCACAAGTAGTGCATGATGCTAGCACGACAGGAGACAACCTACTATTACTAATAGAGAGGTTGATAAGGCAGATGTGATTGTAGCCTTTGATGTAGAGGAGGAGGAAGAGGAGGCTACTCAAAAAAGGTAAATTTTTAATAGAGCCCTAGTTACTATCCCTGTTGACCTAGAGGATGTGCTATTGCTAGATTAATATGTTGAGGAAGGAGGCATGCCTTGTCTTTTGCCTACCTATGTTTACAATGTTGGATGATCAAGATTATGTGTTGTTGGCCAACATTATGAGCACACTAGACATCCATGAGGATTACAATCTTACTGCCTTGGCCCAATTTAGCGAGGCTATGACTCAGGGTGGATAGTGGACTACATAGATTTGCATCTCCTAGCACCAAATACTATAGTCAAAGATGTAGAATGGACATCAAGTAGATCCTTGAAAAGCTTGAAGTGGAGGCCAAGGCCTACTATGAGTAGCAACAATGGCCTATTGAAGAGGAAAGACACGCAATAATGCAAAGAATCGACATAGCAAACATGGGACAACATGAAATCTCAAGGCCACAAGAATCAAGGGGTGGCACAATCCCTTTGTTGACATCATGATTGCTTGATAGCAATGAAAATCAACTAGTATTTAGGCTATGTGCTCTTCTTCTTCTTGATCTACAATGGTTCTTGGCTTCTTTTCTAAGAATGTTTATTTGCAAGTAGGTGCTAGTTGAGAGCAGTGTCAACCCTAGTGCAAGAAAGGCGAAAAATAAAAAGAACGAAGCAAAATAAAATTTAAAACACAGGGCAAAGTGGAAAAAAGTAGCTCGACATTAGAAATAAGAGGGAAAAGGGCCAAAAGTGCAAAGACACCTTAAAAACCCAAGGCGAGTGAAAAAATGGAAGAGGCACAATTTAAACTGCAAAGGTGCTCCTAAATCCATGTAGAAGAGCATCACGCTCCCTCTTGTGCAATTCTTAAAGAGTAGATAGGCATGGGTGAAGCCACAAGATAAATAGAAGTGAATAGAAAAAAAGGACCTAAGCTAAAATGGCTGGTCATGTAAAAAAGGTATGGGTGCCCAAAAGGAATTAGGGCATGTATAAAAGCCAAAAAGTGAATAGAGAATCTCATTCTTGTGTGTGGCCAAAACTAGCTCTCCTCTTCTCTTCTTTTTCTTTTTCTTGCTTGCTTAAGCTTGTGCTTGAGAGAGGGAGTGTGGAGGAGTGAGTGTATGAGGGTGAGGGACTATGGTAGAGAAGCTCTCCATCTTCTCCTCTCTTATTCTTCTTCTCTTCTCTTCTCTTGTCTCACATGAAACAATGGAGCTTGGAGCTTGGAGCTTGAGAATCAAGCTTGCTTGATCTTACACCTTGGATCATGGAGCTACTAGAGTGCTTGAGGGAGGAGAAACTCGATTGAGCTGGAGGCAAGCTCACTACACTTGTAGGGGTGAGAGCACGTACAGCTATGTGAGAGGTAGCCATTGCACTTGGCTTGAAACGCTTGAAGCAATAAGCAGTCAGTGGGTCTTGGTGGTCAAGCATGAGCTCCCACATTTTGGTTCTATTGCTAGGACCAATGGATTCAAGCTTTGAGTGCTTGTGCACTCTAGAATCAAGCATTGAAGTAGGGTTTTCCTTGAACCGGTGCTTGAGGTAGATAGGTAGAGAGTGAGGGAGTTTGAAGAGGTATTCGATCTCCTTGGCAAGTAAGTTCTTTACTTTTTTCAATCTAGATGAGTAGGTTGGATTAGTATAGGCATTTGGTTGTGATTTGAATGCATTAGGATCAAGAAAAAATAAGAAAAATAAGATTATGCACATTAGGGTTTTTGCTATTGTAAACAGGCCAAACATGGAAAACGGGAGATAAAAAGAGCTCTAATGTATAATGAATCAGAAGAAAGAAATGGATAATATAGAGAAGGGCTTTAATAGGCCAAGAACAGGTGGGAGAGCTCATTTTTTCATTTGAGAGTGAGAGAGAGAGCCAGAGAGAGAGAGAGCTAGAGGAAAAGAGGAGAGATTGTGCATGTGTTGATCTTCATCACAGTGTATTTTGGCCCTCCAGGCATGTTTTGGATGTTGCTTTGGTGCTTATTGATCAGTGTCGACTCCCTAGGTGCAATCATCCAGCAAGGCACAATTAGGTTTTTTTAAGTTTTTTAACCGTTCCGTAACTCACCACCGTACTATGAACGCTTACTGTTGGGTCTAATTTCCCTAATCAAACTATCCAATTTTCATCCACTTGAACATACCCTTCCTTGTTCAAGTCACTAGACTCAAACACTTGGATTTGAAACGCTTGGACAACTTGTCCAAGAAACACTCATCCATCCTAAGTCTCCATATTCGGACCATCTTGATTGGACCTTCCAACTCGGATGCAGTTTGACTCAAACCCCAAGCACTCAGACACCCAAAATAGGGCACTTGAGGCTAAGACCATCCGAGTTAACCATTTGAATAGACTAGAATAGGACAGTCTGATTCTGGGAATTGGATGGCTGATACTTGGACACTGAAAATAGGACTTGAAAGTTAACAAAACTAGCATGCCCTAGACTAGATAGAGCCCAACCTAGAGCTTAGCAACACCCCCATAGGCCTCCAAACACATCAAAAGGCTCATAGAGCCTCCATACTCCAAAACTCGTGACTTAATGGCCTAAGAAGAAGCAACTGCGAACACAACCTCTCTCAGACCACCCATTCAAAATGTCTTAACGGCGGACCCAAACAAACCTGTTAGAGTGACCACACCTGTAGAGGTAGACTAGAAAAGTGTATTTTGCACCACATTATTTTCATCACAGTCACACATTGCATAAATAATCATTTGAAGTGCACCTAGAAAGCTGAAAGGTTGATTTCGCACCACACATGAAAGGAAGTAACCCATGAGCACTTGAGGACACTCAAAATTGAGAATTGTCTAAAATAATAAGTAACTCACATGCAAGATAAGCAAGACTAAATGAACCCACTAATAAGAGAATACCCTCAGATCTTGAACATGCAACTCAGGAAACTAAGCCTCATAGCTAGCCTCTTGGAGAACACTACGAGCTAATAGGATTAGGGACTCAAACTTACCCAAGTTGATAAGCTTGGCCACCACTCTAGTAGCCTAAGAGGCCAACAAAATGTCAAGATCCAGTACTAATCCTAAAAAATGGTGAGCTCGACTTGGGAGACTTCCCAATTGACATCTAGCAAATGATAAATTGGTATGATTTGTAGACAAAAATGGAGCACCATGGTAGACCAACCAAGGACATCATAACAAACCTCAAGGAAGAGTGGAGACTGGCAAAGAAATCACTTCAAGGTAGCATAGTTGCATATAATCAAGAGCATCAAACTCAGAGGTTGAGGCAGGAGATAGAAATGTGAGAGGCCCAGTGAGTTTTAGCGCTTGCCAATAGAAACAAGTCATGACCCAATGTTGAGAGGGAAAGAGTCTTTGAAGTCAATGAGCAAGCTTCTCATGAAGCAACTAACAGATAACATGGTTGTGGAAGCAGAGCAACCCTAGCAACTTCTTTGCTAACAAGACTAGGTATTACTCTAAAATTCCAAAACCCAAACAAAGATACCCGTAGTTGCCAAAGTGTCTTGACAAGTATCAACACAATAATGACCCATATACTTTTGTAGAGCAGTTTGAGTAGGTATGCAAGGCAAATGGCTTGCCAGACCGTGCTCAATTTGCATAAGATTTCGGTCTTTGCCTTGGGGATAAATGATGAATGTGGTATACTAGTTTCAAACATTTTAATTTCAACAACCTCAAGAGTCTCTTCATCAAGGGATTCTTTGAGGTAGGATACTCAGATAACCTTATTATTCGATTGATGAACGTCAATCAAAAGGACAAAGAGGAAATTCAAGACTATGTCACCCATGTAGGGAGTCTCTTCAAGAGAATCCCAACCACCATAGAGCGACCTAGCAAATGAGTGGTTTCCATTGTGTTCACAAGGGAAATCGGAAGCAAGGAGATTTACAAGGCCTTGATGGATAATTCAAACCTAAAAAGGGATTTAGTAGCTAGGATCTTCAAAGAAGCCATATGAGTGGATGAACTTCTCAAAGAGAGAAGCTCAAGGACCACAAGCCAAGATAGTGCAACCTCTAGAACCTTAGAGAGAGCCATGACCATTAGCAAGAGATCAAGCCAAAGTGTCTAGGAGAAAGAAAAGAATGTCGATCAGAGCCAGAAATTAGTGGACATGAAGCTAGAGTTGGCTAAGTTTCAAGAGATGATAAGAAGGCCCACAAGACCTCACATGCAATGCATGCATTGTGGAGGAAACCACCTTCTAGCCTAGTGCATGGATCCTAGATCCAGACCTGTGTCAATTGTGGTAGGTTTGGCCATGATGCAGTGCATTGTTGATTTTTGAGAGATGATTGCCATACCCACAAGCATATAATCAGCCTTACTACCTAGGAAATAGACTGTTGAGATATTTGCAATCACACCTACTTTAGTCCCTTTGTAAGGATCAATGAGGGCTCAAGTGCAGGATCTTGTATGCATAGTAGGAGAAAATGCCACGACTCAATTCCTATAAAGCATTGTACGCGCACTTTTTTCTAATGCAATGATAGTACACTCTTTTCTTTCTAGTAAAGTGTCCATGTCATTGTCCACACACAAGATTGTACTTATGAGTCCAAGTCTCAATCTTGAAACCTAATTCACTTGTGTGACAATTTGTCATTATCAGGGTCAATGTCTTCATGAGTTTCTTCTTTCTCTTTCAACCTCCATAGCTTCCGCATCTACCATGCTCTAGATCCTACATATTTTAACATGATATCAGAGCTCAGCTGAGCATGGTCCAAATCTGTTTTCACTCCTCGCAAATTCTCTTCATCTCATTCCAGCTTAGGTTGAGTGCATGAACCCCATTCCTCACCTGATTCTCACAGTCACCTCATGGTAGCCATAGCCAGACAGGACCTTGCCTCCTTGGAGCTTCCATATCTCTCTTTATAGGCCGTATCATTAGGAGCTCTCTTCTAGAACATTGTTTATATGCTAAAGGTGCTTCTCTGTATCACCTTAGAACTTGTCATTGCCTTATCCAGTACTCAACATTTTCATTTTTCTCAAGATCGATCCTATGGCCTCCATAGCCAAGCAGTACCTATGTTGAGATATCGAGCTCCACTCATGATATGCCAGGGTGACCGTTGTGCATTTATGTCACCGACTTGTTAGTTGCAGATGCGGTTGGTACACCGCCCATGAATAATAGCTAGATGACAACTATCCTTATCTACTCTAGTTCGTGGTTCCGTTATTAGTATGCCACCTTAGTTAGTTGAGGTTGGTTTGAGACCCATATATAGGGCTCTTCTATTTCTTTGTATGAGAGTTCTTTTGGCTTACACAACTAAGAAAAGGAAAACTGTTTTCAGCCTCCACCTTTGTGTGTATTCCCCCATTGTGCAAGCAAGAAAGCTACAAGTGAGACTCCTTCCTTCTCTCCCACAATCTTGACATGGTATCAGTGCATTGTCTCAGATTGAGACGCCCTTCGCGGTGTAGTAAGAGGGTAGTATATGCTGCGGGAGATGGCTTTAGCCCTTGGTTGCTCTGTTTTTTTTATTTGAGGCCATTTCGGGCCCTGTTTTGAAGGGGGAAGTTTTCTACACGCACTCAGGAAAAGGCCCTGTCTTATGCTGTGCGACCACTATTCTACAGGTCGGTGAAAAGTTACTGTAGAAATTGCATCGTATGCATGTGCGCAGAGACATTGGGAGTTATAGAATCATCCTTGTTGCCTGTTGATGCAAAATCGTCACTAGGAAGTGACTGTGTGATCACTTACCACTTTCGTCAGTTTTGCAGATTTTCCCTTGTGAGGCTGAAGCTGTGTTTTTTACAGTGACAGAATTTTTTGCACTGTTCTGTAATGGCGTCTGATTCTCTTTCATACATTGTCAATGAAAAGCTTAACAAGAAAAACTTCCAAGCATGGAAGTTTAGAATGACGAATTTCCTTATGGGAAAAGGATATTGGGAATTTGTTGCAGGAAATGAAGAAGAACCAGTTCTTCCTGATGTTCCCAATCAACAGCAAATGCAAGCATTTAAAGGATGGCATGAGAGAGCCAGAAAAGTTATGTACTGGCCATCTATCAGTATTTCAGACTCTATGATTGTGCATATTCAGGATGCAAGTACGCCAAAGGAGGCATGGGATACTTTGTCAAAAATGTATAGCACAAATACGCAAGCCAGGAAAATGCAGCTCAAGCAAGAGTTGCACAATGTGCAAAGAGAAAGTATGAGCATCAATGACTACCACATGAAGGTGAAGAAGATTGCAGATGCTCTTGCTTCCATTGGGTTACCAGTGGAAGATGATGATTTAGTTTCCGTGACCTTGAATGGTCTAGGAAAGGATTATGCATAGTTTCGAACATCCATTTCCGTCCGTGAAAGATTTCCTGATTTTGAGGAGTTGATTGCTCTTCTAATTTCTGAGGAGCAGAGAAATGGTGGTGCATCTTCTTTAGGAGGAACTTCAAAAGAAACTGTCTTCTACTCAAATGCTGGAAGAGGTAGAGGCAGAGGTAGAGGAGGTCGATCTGGAGGCCGTGGTAAAAATCAGAATATGCAATAAACTCAAGAAAACCAGTCCTATGGAGGAGGACGTGGTAACTCTAGAGGCATGGGGAGCCAAAGAGGTCGTGGTGGATGGCAAAGAGGCCAAAATGCAAACAACAATGTTGAATGCTACTATTGTGGTAAAATGAGTCATATGGCTAAAGACTGCTATAAAAAGCAGAATGACATCATGAATAGAAAATTGCAACAAGGGAATTATGCATCTTCTAGTAGACAGGGTGATGACAGAAATGAGCATTTGTTTATGGTGCAGCACATGAACAATTTTGTGACAAGTGCAGAAGAAAGCAACGAAGTGTGGTATGTTGACTCAGGTACATCAAACCACATGACAGGACATGCAGAATGGATACACGATGCAAGGAAAATGGAAAAATTAGGATTTGTGGAGACTGGTGATGATACTGCATGTCCTATTGTGCAGATTGGAAAAATTTCTTTGTCTATGCAGGATGGGAAAAAGAAATACATGTCAGATGTATTTCATGTCCCGAATATCACCAAGAATCTGGTTTTTATTGGTCAAATGGTTGAGCAGGGCTTGCAGTTCAGGTTTAATCCTCATGGATGCTTTGTTGAGAATATGAAAAATAAAGGTCACTTGATAGCGAAAGGAAATAAGAAGGGCAGAATGTTTACGTTGGATGCAAATATGCCTGAATTGAGTGTAGCAATGTTTGCACATGGGACCGGTGTAGTTGCAGATATTGATATCTGGCATAAACGCATTGGTCATGTTAATGTACAACGACTTAAATCAATGTAGGCTCAAAATATTGTTGTAGGATTGCCTAAATTCAAGGTTGCAGAAATGCATAAGATATGTGAAGCCTATCAATTTGGAAAACAGGCAAGGAAACCATTTCCTAGACATGTTCAAGAGAGTAAGAAGCCATTGGAATTAATCCACTCTGATGGTGGACTAGTAAAGCTGCATCTATTGGAGGCTGTCATTATTTTGTCACTTTTATTGATGACTATAGCAAAACAATTTGGGTGTATTTTATGAAAAAGAAAAGTGAAGTTTTTGGGCATTTCAAAACTCTTAAAGCTATGGTTGAAAAAGAAACATGCCTACAAATAAAATGCCTAAGGTCAGATGGAGGGGGAGAGTACCTCTCAAATGAGTTTGCAAGGTTCTTGCAGGAGCATGGCATAAAGCAGCAATATTCATGTAGTCATACCCCACAACAAAATGGAATTGCAGAAAGGAAAAACAGGCATATTGGAGAGGTATCTCGTGCCATGCTCAACGAGAAAGACTTGCCAGATTTTTACTGGGTAGTCTACATAATGAACAGGACTCCCACTGCAGCAATACATGGCATGACTCCAGAGGAGAGGTATACTAGTAGGAAACTAGATATTTCTCATTTGAAAATTTTTGGTTGCATTGCCTATGTTCATGTGCCAGATGAGTTGAGATCCAAGTTGGATCCAAAAGCTGAGAAGTACATCTTTATTGGTTACTCTCTGCAGCAGCCGAAAGGGTATAGATGCTACAACCCTTCTACTCGTAAATTTATAGTGAGCAGAGATGTTGTTTTTGATGAGATGAGTAGCTGGTATAAACCAATAAATGTGATTGATAATGTAGATGCACAAAATGGTAATGCTGCACAGAATTCATAGTAGCAGTCACAAGATATTAGTGGACCTGGAGTGTCCTCTAGCAGTGGTTCACATTCTTCGCCATGGACAGGCAGATTGAGATCAGGAGAATCTTCTCAAAGCAATGCAGATAGTGGTATGCACGTATCACAAAAAGGAAAAGAGAAGGTAGATCAGCCCATGTTTGATGTGAATGCAAGTCACTCTTATGTGGATGGTGAATCCAGTGGCTCAGAACAGAGCATTGATGATGAGTTGGGTATTCTTTCTATTGTTACACCTCGAGTAAGGAAGACTAGGGATGTTTTGAGAGCACCTGGAAATGAGCCTACTTTGCGCAGGTCTACTAGAGCTAGGTATCCTGTGGATAGACTAAAATATGATGGATTTACAGCCATTCATTATGCCTATATAGTCAAAGTGATACAGGAACCAAAACCCACTTCTTTTGAGCAAGCCATGGGAAAAGAAAAATGGGAGAAAGCCATGGATGAAGAAATGGATGCCTTGGAAGCAAATGCTACATGGGAATTGGTACATTTGCCTAAAGGTAAGAATGCAATTGGCTGTAAGTGGGTTTATAAGGTGAAGCACAATGCAGATGGTTCTGTGAACAGATACAAGGCAAGATTAGTAGTCAAGGGGTATGCACAAACATATGGCATTGATTATGAAGAAACATTCAGTCCAATTGCAAGGATGGTAACCGTAAGAGCAGTCATTGCTATGGCTACATCAAAGGAATGGTCTTTACATCAGATGGATGTAAAGAATGCCTTCTTGCATGGTGATTTGCATGAAGAGGTATATATGGAGCAGCCACCAGGTTATGTGCATACTGTTCATCCTGAGTTTGTTTGCAGGTTGAAGAAAGCCTTGTATGGCTTGAAGCAAGCACCTAGAGCATGGTCTGACAAGATAGGACATTATCTTTTCACTATTGGCTTTCAGATCTCCAAGGCAGATTTCTCACTTTATGTGAGAAAAACAGAGAAAGGTATTATGCTACTTGTCATTTATGTT
Source organism: Lygodium microphyllum (assembly GCF_053477565.2). NCBI lineage: Eukaryota > Viridiplantae > Streptophyta > Polypodiopsida > Schizaeales > Lygodiaceae > Lygodium > Lygodium microphyllum. The sequence goes on from NC_141139.1 coordinate 173,054,863, forward strand.
GATGATTTGATTATGACAGGTGACAGTGATGAAGATATCATTCATGTGAAAATGCTATTGAAGCAGAAGTTTGAGATGAAGGATTTGGGAGAGCTGCGTTATTTCTTGGGCATTGAGGTGATTAGATCACCAAGTGGGATATGGCTCTTGCAGAGGCAGTATGGATTGGACATGCTGTCCAAATATGGGATGATAGGCTGTAAGCCTATTTCAATTCCTTTGGAGCAAAATGTGAAGCTGAGCGTAGATGCAGGTGAGCTTCTGGAAGACCCTACTATGTACAGACGCATAGTAGGAAGTTTGATTTATATGACTATTACCAAGCCAGATTTGAGCTATGTTGTTGGATTGGTAAGTCATTTTATGCAGGCTCCAAGGAAACCGCATTTGGATGCGGCTAGACGCATACTCAAGTATGTGAAGTCCACATTGCAGTATGGACTATTTTATGAGACTGGGATTCAGATACAGTTGCATGGATACACTGATGCTGATTGGGCTGGTAGTATTTCTGATAGACGATCTACCAGTGGATATGTGTTCTCTTTTGGAAGTGTTGTAGTCACTTGGAGTAGCAAGAAACAGCCTACAGTTGCCTTGTTGAGTACAGAGGCTGAGTACAAGGGTGCAGCAATGGCTGCATGTGAGGTAGCTTGGTTGCATAAGCTACTTTATGATATGCATCAGCCCCTACAGATGGGCCAGTTGTCATTTATTGTGACAACATGAGTAGTATAAACTTGGCAAATAACCCAGTACATCATGCTAGAACAAAGCAATTGAGGTGCATTATCACTATGTGCGGGAGAGGGTTTTACTAGGTCTTATTGATCTACTTTATGTCAGCACAGAGGATCAGGTAGCCAACATATTCACGAAGGCATTGGGCGCGCAGAGAAGCTGCACAAGTTCAAAGACCTGCTTGGTGTGCATAAATTGGGATTGAGCTCGAGGGGGAGTGTTGAGATATCGAGCTCCACTCGTGATATGCCAGGGTGACCATTGTGCATTTATGTCACCGACTTGTCAGTTGCAGATGCGGTTGGTACACCGCCCATGAATAATAGCTAGATGACAGCTATCCTTATCTACTCTAGTTCGTGGCTCAGTTAGTATGCCACCTTAGTTAGTTGAGTTTGGTTTGAGACCCATATATAGGGTTCTTCTATTTCTTTGTATGAGAGTTCTTTTGGCTTACACAACTAAGAAGAGAAAAACTGTTTTCAGCCTCCACCTCTGTGTGTATTCCCCCATTGTGCAAGCAAGAAATCTACAAGTGAGACTCCTTCCTTCTCTCCCACAATCTTGAAAACCTAGTCATCTTGAAGCCTATGGATCTCACACTACAGGCCACTATTCATCATGACGTCCTCTAGGAAAATCTTCCTTAACTTCAGGTGCATCTCTATGGCACATCATGCTGCAACATTGGCCATCATATGCTTCAGCATTGAAAGCACCACCACTCAATTCCTATAAAGCATTGTACTTGCACTCTTTTTCTAATGCAATGATAGTATTCTTTTCTTTCCAGTAAAGTCTCCACGTCACTGTCCACACACAAGATTGTGTTTATGAGTCCAAGTCTCAATTTTGGAACCTAATTCAGTTTCTTCTTCCTCTTTCAACCTCCATAGCTTTCGCATTTGCCATGCTCTAGATCTCCCATATTTTAACATAGACAACCACCTTATAGAAAAGGGGAGCTCCATTAGCTCTTCTAGCACCCAATGATTCAAGGCCAGCTATCCCTAGGATGGACATCAACCCCACACGGATACCTAGACCACCTCGACCCTTGATGACCCATCCACTGAGTGACGCTCTAGCGCATTATGTCAACAATCCAAGTGAGGAAGAGGCATACATAAACTCTTATGTCTCCTATGACAAAGAGGTTAATCCCATTCCAATGGATTTTAGAACAATACTAGTGATGGTGTCAGATCGGGGAAGCGGTAGAGGCCTAGGAGATCAAAACCAAGAACCTATCGCATACTAGATGTGCAATTGTGTGGACCATTTTTGTAACATGCCCGTCTTTGGCTACCTAAGCACTCTTTCGCAGTCCATTGAGAAACGAATATAAGCGTCGTTGGTTGGCACTCCCATGGAATGTTCCAGGGTTTTTTTCTTAGGGTCTTTTGAGTCTGCCTCGCAACGAAACGTTTGTGGTCGAACCCACTAGGATCGACTTGAAATCTGGGTTCCTTGGTGTTAAGGTCTCCTGACTACATTCTATCGTTGGGTCCTAGATATCCTACTTTACACAGGGATACCCAAGATGAAACAGATCCATACTGCACTTGGTTCAAAGAGAATGGGAAATGAGAGGGATACACCACTCAACCTCTTTGCCCATAAGACATACTCCCATTCCAATCCCCTAAAACGGCATGAATTGGGTTCTAATCTAATATTACCTAAAGGTTTTTTGTGAGAAGCCTCCTAGCTCTCTGGGACCACCCTTCCGTAGGATGGACCCGTTAGGGGTTCTGACCACCCGCTTCCCTCAAAGGGCGTTCTTTAGTTACCTAATTAGGTCCTATCACATTTATGTGGGACATTTAAAAATAGCTTCCTTAATTAAGCATTTTGAGAAATAGGGTTCATTTGCGTAACTTATGGCACTGACACAAAAATAGTTCAGACAAGTTCTTTGGAAGTAAACTTTATATTATCATCTTAACTGAAATACAAGTCCTGTCCAAAAGGGATGGGTTCTGTGATCTGTGAGGATGCGTCTTATCTCCTCCAAGTATTCACCCTTGCACTAGTAACACGGCCTCAAGATTCTATCCTAAGTCATGTAGATTATTTGAGTAGGACTTGGAGGCAAGGAATTTATAGCTAGATTCCCTTGGCATCCAAGCATCCTCCTACATTCAAACTAATCTATGGAGAGACTTCTTGTGGCAGGTTCGGTCCATGTTCCCGTCCACGGTTATTTGGAACCCCCTTAGCTAGGGTTGAAGGCTAGCTGGGGGTAGCTTGGCCCACCCTCCTTAAATTCAATTTGATTCATTATTCAATTTCCCATTGTGAGCTTGGGTCATTCATTCCTTTCACAGACATTGAACCTAGATTTACAAGCACAAACAAATAGTGAAGGTGGGTGCTCTCAAGACATCTGTTAAGATGGAGTCCTCATCTTTGATGCTAACATCACCTTTCTTGATCATTCCTGCCTTGATGCCATTTTCCATTATTTCCCGGGGGATGGGGAATACCCTTGCTTGACCTCACTACTATGTGTTAGGGTAGGGAAATTTCACTATAGTTTTAAATGAGGGCTTCTTGTGTTACTATCCTTTGATCCCCGCTATCTTAAGATCTTAGTCTAGGGTTTTGTTGGGTCAATTGGTAATCATCTTTTCCTACCTTAGAACTCTATCGGGTTCTAGGTTCACCCTAGGGTCTCCTCGTCTTCAAGATAATGGATACTTATATTTACTCTTTTTTTCAAGACAACGTAAACCAAGTCTACTTACCATTCCGAGATAGCTACGAGCATCAAATGTAGCTAGGCGAGCAGCCATTCTCCTTGTGGGTACTACATTCAAGCTTCCTTGTGTTAGTTTCAGGATGTTTCATATTCTAGAAATGATGTACCTAAGCGTGTTTTGGGCTCATCGTGGTTGGCTATTGAGGTAGAGACCAATGAGCGTGTTGGCTTCAAGTCAAAATATGGTCATAAGGACAAGCCAATTTACCTTGCAACTAAGGTCCTAGGTGGGTCCGAGCTAAACCTTGGCTTCACTTCTTGGCCAAGACCTTATTTACTAAACTATTCCTTTCAAACAAGCTCAACAATTCACGTGCACATCCTAATCTACCTTTTTAGATGCATACCCCATTATGTGGTGCAATTGAATCTATTCATGATGCCATGTAAGTCCCAATGCAAGTCTCCCCTAAGTTGTAAATGCAATGTGAGGTCCCTATTCATAGAAATCCCTTCTAGTACATTTATGCAACTCAAAAGGCATGACTTAATTACTCAAATGCAAGTGTACATACATCCATTGAAAATGCAAGTTAATTCTCTACGATGGTCTATGGAGTATAATTGACCTAGATGGAATATTTATGTACCCTGACCATCTATGATCTCCATGATTATTAAACCCATTTTCGGCTACCTTTCAAAATATGAAAACTACCCAATGCAAGGCATGACTTTATTTCTAATAATGCCTATGCTTAAATATTCAATTTCAATTTGTAACATGGTAGCAGTACCACCTGGTTTTGGAGAGTTGAGTTAGCATTTCTGCCTGATAAACCATTCGTGTTGATAGTGGCATCTTTTCCCGATCCTTCCTCCGTAGTCGCGGCTTTTTCAGTCTCATGGGAGAGCTTATGCTTTGGGGCCATTGTGGAGTTGGAGGCGGCCTTCGCTTCCTTCAAATGACTCCTTGGTGCCGGAGTTACCTACGCCTTGTCTTGCCTTTCATGGACTCCTTGTCAATATGAGAAAATTGATGGAGAGGTTATGAGGCTCGCGATGGGGGAAAGACGGTACTCGAGCCTTTGCCCAAGGAAGAGGTTTGTTCTTGAGCCTCTTCTCCCTCTCTCTCTTACTCTCCTTCACTACCTCTCCCTCTTTTCTCTTTCTCACAAGATGGCCGCAAGAAAGGGGACGAGTAGTGTATCCATGTGGTAGGGAAGGGGAAGATTTACAAGGAAGGAAGGGCAATAGGTAGGGAGGAAAGAAAGAGGGGAAAATTATCCACCCTCTCAGGGAGGGGGGGTTTTATAAGGGTGAGGTGGGTAAAGATGGGGGGAGGGGGGGGGGGGTTCTTGTTAATATTGTTGGCCTCCTTTACTGCCGTGTCACCCCAATTGTGATCTCCTCCTCTACCCCCTGTCGAATGCAAGTCACCTCTACTTTCACCTTCGTTATTTCTGAGTTCATCTACTCCATTCCGTTATTATCAATATGGCCTCCTCAACCTCAGATTGACTCCCCTTTTCCTCTTGTAGTTCAACTCCCCCTCCCACCACCCACTGACGGTGGTGACGGGGGGGAGAAAGGTTAGTAAATTTTTTTGTTCATTTTTATTTAGTGAATAAATGGGGGAGGAAATGATGGCGATGACAACAGAATCCAAAAGGGGAGGGCGATTGTCATTTTGGAGGCGGAACGGCGGCGTGTTACATCCTTCCCCCTTTAAGGATTCGAGATGTCCTCATCTTGAAAGGAATTGGGGGTGTTCTTGGTTGAGAATACTCTCGTCAATCCATGTGGCATCTTCTTTTGGATAGTCCTTCCACTGGATGAGGTACTCTTTGAGGGTTCTACTCCTCAATCTCTTTTCTCGGGTGTCTAGGATTCTATTTGACCAGAGCTCAAGGACTCCTTGGCTTGGCATTACAACTTGTTGATCATTGAGTACATGGCTAGGATTGGATACATATTTCTTTAGTAGGCTAACATGAAATACATTATGAAACCTTTACGTTCTCAGGGAGTTGGAGTTTGTAGGCATTGGGCCCTAGACACTTGAGGATCCTGTAGGGTCCGCAATACCTTGGACTTAGTTTCTTAAATTCTCCCAGTGATAAGGATCTCTTCTTGGGGCGTACCTGAATAAAGACCATATCACCTTCTTTGAAGAGTCGCTCCTATCGATCTGCATAGGCTTTCTGCCTATCCTTGGCAACTCTAATGTCTTGTTTGATAGCCTTGACCTACTCCTCCATCTCCTCAAGCATTTTTTTGGAAGCTTCTACCCTCAAGGTAGGATGTGAAAAGTTTATGGAGTACAGCAACCATGCCCATTCAATGCTTGAAAAGGTGTCATTTGAATGATTTGATGGTAAGAAGCATTATAGGCGAACTCTACCAATGGTAGATATTGGATCCATTTCTTGGGTTCGCGATAGCAATATGCCCTAACGATATCTTCAATGACTTGGTTGACCCTCTTTGTTTGGCCATCAGTTTGAGGGTGATAGGCTATACTGAAATAGAGTTGAGTCCCAATGGACTCGAATATCCCTCTCGAAAAGTGAGATGTGAAGAGAGAATCGCGGACATTAATGATCCTTCTAGGTAACCCATGGAGTCTAAATATTTCCTTGATGAATAACCTAGCAATGTCTACTAAAGCTTTATAGTTTGTCTTGGCTGGAATGAGTTATGCAACCTTAGTGAGCATGTCTACTATAACCATAATTGAGTTGTATCTTCCTTGGACTGAAGGTAATCCAACAACAAAGTTCATGCTAATAAATTCCCACTTCATCTGGGGAATGTCAAGAGGTTTCAACTTCCCAGCATCTTGACATGCTTTGTTTTAATGCATTGGTAAGACAAACATTCTATGACACATTTGAGCACATCTCCCTTAAGCCTTTCCCAATGGTAGCTCTTCTTGACTGTGTTAAGGGTCTTGACATATCCGGGATGGCCTGAAAAGGGGGAATCATGTGCTTCCCAAAGTATTCCCTGTTTGATTTTTCTATTTGAGGGTATGCATAATCTTGTCCTAAAGTAGACAAGCCCCTCATTGACAGAAAATTCTTGATATTTGGCCTTAAGTTTGGGGTTTTGGTCCTTTCCCAAGATCTCCTTCATCATCTTTAGATATTTTGGGTCATGGCTAGCTTCCTCCTTTGCTAGTTAAATGATAGGGTTGCTAGGCATTGATAGCATAGTTGCCAATGATTTTGCCATCGAGGGTTCCTCCATAATAAGAGAGTTGAGGAATGCTTTGTGACTTAAGGCATCAGCAACTACATGCTCCTTGCCAGGTTGATATATGATCTCATAATCATATTCCTGCAGAACTTCAATCCAACGTCATTGCCTCATATTGAGGTTGGTCTGGGTGAATATCCATTTAAGGCTCTTATGGTATGTGACCAAAGAGAACTTGTTGCTAAGAAAATAGTGTCGCCAAAGCTTGAGAGCATGAATTACTGCTAATAGCTCTAGGTCATGGGTAGAATAATTCCTTTCATGGGTTTTTAGCTACGCTTCTTTGAAGAATATGCTATAGGGTGATCTCCTTGCATTAGTACATAGCCTAGTGCAAGTGAATTGGCATTTGTGACAACTTCAAATTCCTTGCTCAAGTCAAGGAGCTTTAGAATCGGTGGTGTCATCACCAAGCTATATTTGAGTTGATCAAAATTTGATTGTTCAGTGGGCATCCATGCTACGGCAACCTACTTCTTTAGCAAATTTGTAAGGGGGGTTGCAATTAAGGCGTAGTCCTGAAGATCATGTACCAACCTATTAATCCAAGAAAGATGCACACTTCTTTAATAGTAGTTGGAGGCCACTCTTGGACATCCTTGACCTTTGTAGGATCTATAGAGATTTCTGTCAAGATTGTGGGAGAGAAGGAAGGAGTCTTACTTGTAGCTTTCTTGCTTGCACAATGGGGGAATACACACAAAGGTGGAGGCTGAAAACAGTTTTCCTCTTCTTAGTTGTGTAAGCCAAAAGAACTCTAATACAAGGAAATAGAAGAACCCTATATATGGGTCTCAAAACAAACTCAACTAACTAAGCTGGCATACTAACTGAGCCACAAACTAGAGTAGATAAGGATAGCTATCATGTAGCTATTATTCATGGGCGGTGTACCAACCGCATCTACAACTGACAAGTCGGTGACATAAATGCACAACGGTCACCCTGGCATATCACGAGTGGAGCTCGATATCTCAACACTCCCCCTCGAGCTCAATCCCAATTCCTGCACACCAAGTAGGTCTCTGAACTTGCGCAGCTTCTCTATGCCCAATGCCTTCATAAATATGTCAGCTAGCTGATCCTCTGTGCTGACATAAACTAGATCAATAAGACCTAGTAAAACCCTCTCCCGCAGATAGTGATAATCCACCTCAATGTGCTTTGTTCTAGCATGATAGACTGGGTTATTTGCCAAGTGTATACTACTCATGTTGTCACAATAAATGACAACTGGCCCATCTCTAGGCTGATGCATATCATAAAGTAGCTTATGCAACCAAGCTACCTCACATGCAGCCATTGCTGCACCCCTGTACTTAGTTTCTGTGCTGGACAAGGCAATTGTAGGCTGTTTCTTGCTGCTCCAAGTGACTGTAGCACTCCCAAAAGAGAACACATATCCACTGGTAGATCGTCTATCAAAAATACAACCAGCCCAATCAGCATCAGTGTATCCATGCAGCTGTATCTGAACCCCAGTCTCATAAAATAGTCCATACTGCAATGTGGACTTCACATACCTGAGTATGCGTCTAGCCGCATCCAAATGCGGTTTCCTTGGAGCCTCCATAAACTGACTTACCAATCCAATAGCATAGCTCAAATCTGGCCTGGTAATAGTCATATAAATCAAACTTCCTACTATGCGTCTATACATAGTAGGGTCTTCCAGAAGCTCACCTGCATCTGCGCTCAGCTTCACATTCTGCTCCAAAGGAACTGAAATAGGCTTACAACCTATCATCCCATATTTGGACAGCATGTCCAATCCATACTGCCTCTGCAAGAGCTGTATCCCACTTGGTGATCTAATCACCTCAATGCCCAAGAAATAATGTAGCTCTCCCAAATCCTTCATCTTAAACTTTTGCTTCAATAGCATTTTCACATGAAGGATATCTTCATCACTGTCACCTGTCATAATCAAATCATCAACATAAATGACAAGTAGCATAATACCTTTCTCTGTTTTTCTCACATAAAGTGAGAAATCTGCCTTGGAAATCTGAAAGCCAATAGTGACAAGATACTGTCCTATCTTGTCAGACCATGCTCTAGGTACTTGCTTCAAGCCATACAAGGCTTTCTTCAACCTGCAAATAAACTCAAGATGAACAGCATGCACATAACCTGGTGGCTGCTCCATATAGACCTCTTCTTGCAAATCACCATGCAAGAAGGCATTCTTTACATCCATCTGATGTAAAGACCATCCCTTTGATGCAGCCATAGCAATGACTGCTCTTACGGTTGCCATCTTTGCAACCGGACTGAATGTTTCTTCATAGTCAATGCCATATGTTTGTGCATACCCCTTGACTACTAATCTTGCCTTGTATCTGTTCACAGAACCATCTGCATTGTGCTTCACCTTATAAACCCACTTACAGCCAATTGCATTCTTACCTTTAGGCAAAGGTACCAATTCCCATGTAGCATTTGCTTCCAAGGCATCCATTTCTTCATCCATGGCTTTCTCCCATTTTTCTTTTCCCATGGCTTGCTCAAAAGAAGTGGGTTCTGGTTCCTGTATCACTTTGACCATATATGCATAGTAAATGGCTGTAAATCCATCATATTTCAGTCTATCCACAGGATACCTAGCTCTCGTAGACCTGCGCAAAATAGGTTCACTCCCAGGTGCTCTCAAAACATCCCTGGTCTTCCTTACTCCAGGTGTAACAATAGAAGGAATACCCAACTCACCATCAATGCTCTGTTCTGAGCCACTGGATTCACCATCCACATAAGAGTGACCTGCATTCACATCAAACATGGGCTGATCAACCTTCTCTTTTCCTTTTTGTGATACTTGCATACCACTATCTGCATTGCTTTGAGAAGATTCTCCTGATCTCAATCTGCCTATCCATGGTGAAGAATGTGAACCACTGCTAGAGGACGCTCCAGGTCCACTAATATTTTGTGACTGCTGCTGTGAATTCTGTGCAGCATTACCATTTTGTGCATCTACATCATCTATTACATTTACTGGTTTATACCAACTACTCATCTCATCAAAAACAACATCTCTGCTCACTGTAAACTTACGAGTAGAAGGGTTATAGCATCTATACCCTTTTTGCTCTGCAGAGAGTAAGCAATAAAGATGCACTTCTCAGCTTTTGGATCCAACTTGGATCTCAACTCATCTAGCAAATGTACATAGGCAATGCAACCAAAAATTTTCAAATGAGAAATATCTGGTTTCCTACCAGTATACCTCTCCTCTGGAGTCATCCCATGTATTGCTGCAGTGGGAAACCTGTTCATTATATAGACTGCTGTAGCAACTGTTTCAGTCCTGGCAGGTCTTTTTCATTGAGCATGGCACGAGATACCTCTCCAATATGCATGTTTTTCCTTTCTGCAACTCCATTTTGTTGTGGGGTATGACTGCATGAATATTGCTGCTTTATGCCATGCTCCTGCAGGAACCTTGCAAACTCATTTGAGAGGTACTCTCCCCCTCCATCTGACCTTAGGCATTTTATTTGTAGGCCTGTTTCTTTTTCAACCATAGCTTTAAGAGTTTTGAAATGCCCAAAAACTTCACTTTTCTTTTTCATAAAATACACCCAAACTTTTCTACTATAGTCGTCAATAAAACTGACAAAATAATGACAGCCTCCAAGAGATGCAGCTTTAGTAGTCCACACATCAAAGTGGATTAATTCCAATGGCTTCTTACTCTCTTGAACATGTCTAGGAAATGGTTTCCTTGCCTGTTTTCCAAACTGACAGGCTTCACATACCTTATGCGTTTCTGCAACCTTGAATTTAGGCAATCCTGCAACAATATTTTGGGCCTGCATTGATTTAAGTCGCTGTACATTAACATGACCAATGCGTTTATGCCAGATAGCAATATCTGCAACTACATCGGTCCCATGTGCAAACATTGCTGCACTCAATTCAGACATGTCTGCATCCAATGTAAACATTCTGCCGTTCTTCTTTCCTTTTGCTATCAAGCGACCTTTATTTTTCATATCCTCAACAAAGCATCCATGAGGATTAAATCTGACCTGCAAGCCCTGCTCAACCATTTGACCAACAGAAACCAAATTCTTGGTGATATTCGGGACATGAAATACATCGGACAGGTATTTCTTTTTCTCATCCTGCATAGACAAATGAATTTTTCCAATCTGCACAATAGGATGTGCAGTATCATCACCAGTCTCCACAAATCCTGGTTTTTCCATTTTCCTTGCATCCTCCATCCATTCTGCATGACCTGTCATGTGGTTTGATGCACCTGAGTCAACATACCACACATCGTTGCTTTCTTCTGCACTTGTCACAGAATTGTTCATGTGCTGCACCATAAACAAATGCTCATTTCTGTCATCACCCTGTCTACTAGAAGATGCATAATTCCCTTGTTGCAATTTTCCATTCATGATGTCATTCTGCTTTTTATAGCAGTCTTTAGCCATATGACCCATTTTACCACAGTAGTAGCATTCAACGTTGCTGTTTACATTTTGGCCTCTTTGCCATCCACCACGACCTCTTTGGCTCCCCCTGCCTCTAGAGTTACCACGTCCTCCTCCATAGGACTGGTTTTCTTGAGTTTGCTGCATATTCTGATTTCTATCACGGCCTCCAAATCGGCCTCCTCTACCTCTGCCTCTACCTCTTCCAGCATTTGAGTAGAAGACAGCTTCTTTTGAAGTTCCTCCTGAAGAAGATGCACCACCATTTCTCCGCTCCTCAGAAATTAGAAGAGCAATCAACTCCTCAAAATTAGGAAATCTTTCACGGACGGAAATGGATGTTCGGAACTGTGCATAATCCTTTCCTAGACCATTCAAGGTCACAGAAACTAAATCATCATCTTCCACTAGCGACCCAATGGAAGCAAGTGCATCTGCAATCTTCTTCACCTTCATGTGGTAGTCATTGATGCTCATATTTTCTCTTTGCACATTATGTAACTCTTGCTTGAGCTGCATTTTCCTGGCTTGAGTATTTGTGCTATACATTTTTGACAAAGTATCCCATGCTTCCTTTGGCGTACTTGCATCCTAAATATGCACAATCATAGAGTCTGAAATGCTGATAGACAGCCAATACATAACTTTCCTGGCTCTCTCATGCCATGCTTTAAATGCCTGCATTTGCTGTTGATTGGGAACATCAGGAAGAACTGGTTCTTCATTTCCTGCAACAAATTTCCAATATCCTTTTCCCATAAGGAAATTCGTCATTCTAAACTTCCATGCTTGGAAGTTGTTCTTGTCAAGCTTTTCAGTGACAATCTGTGAAAGAGAATCAGATGCCATTATAGAACACTGCAAAAATTCTGTCACTGCAAAGAACACAACTTCAGTCTCACAAGGGCTAATCTGCAAAACTGACGAAAGTGGTATTTGACTACACAGTCACTTCCTAGTGACGATTTTGCATCAACAGGCAACGGGGATAATTCTGTAACTTCCAATGTCTCTGCGCACAGGTATACGATGCAATTTCTACAGTAACTTTTCACCGACCTGTAGAACAGTGGCTGCACAGCATAAAACTGGGCCTTTTCCTGAGTGCATGCAAAAAACTTCCGCCTCCAAAACAGGCCCCGAAATGGCCTCAAATCAAAAAAACAGAGTCGCCAAGGGCTAAAGCCCTTGCCCGCAGCATATACTGCCCTCTTGCTTCACCGCGAAGGGCGTCTCAACCTGAGACAATGCCCTCTTGCAATTTCCGGCTGTGCTACCTGCAGAGATCTTCTCCCAAAACAGAAAATGAAAGCAACACTGCTCCTCTTACCAGAACACTGCGAGCTTGGCTTGCTTTCTTGAGCTCCTTACCACAAACAAGGCTCTGATACCATGTCAAGATTGTGGGAGAGAAGGAAGTAGTCTCACTTGTAGCTTTCTTGCTTGCACAATGGGGGAATACACACAAAGGTGGAGGCTGAAAACAGTTTTCCTCTTCTTAGTTGTGTAAGCCAAAAGAACTCTAATACAAGGAAATAGAAGAACCCTATATATGGGTCTCAAACCAATCTCAACTAACTAAGGTGGCATACTAACTGAGCCACGAACTAGAGTAGATAAGGATAGCTATCATGTAGCTATTATTCATGGGCGGTGTACCAACCGCATCTGCAAACTGACAAGTCAGTGACATAAATGCACAACGGTCACCCTGGCATATCACGAGTGGAGCTCGATATCTCAACAATTTCCTCATTTGACATAATAAATCCAAGGTATTCAATCTGCCTCTTGAGGAAGGCACAATTTTTCTTCTTAGCATAAAGCTTATGAGTTCTCATGGTTTCAAGGACAATGCAAACTTGGGATTCATGATCCCCCTCTTCCTTGGAATAAACCAAGGTATCATCAAAGAAGACAAGCACAAAATCATCAAGATATGGTCTAAAAATGTCATGCATTAGCCTGTTAAAGGTGGCAGGGGCATTAGTCAATCCAAAAGGCATTACTGTGAATTCGAAATGACCATATCTTGTGTTGAATGTTGTCTTAGGAATATCTTCTTCTTTGATGCAAATCTGGTAGTATCATGAACTTAAGTCAATCTTGGAGAAGAGTTTTGCTCCCTGTAATCAATCATGTAGCTCATCTATCCTTGGGATAGGATATTTATTTTTTATGGTTACTTGGTTCAGACCTCTATGATCAATGCAAAGGCAAAGTGTACCATCCTTCTTCTTTTGGAATAGGATTGGAGCTCTCCAAGGAGAGCTACTAGGCCGTATGTACCCTTGGTCCAATAGCTATTTGAGTTGTTCCTTTAATTCAATAACTTCAAGAATGGACATCTTGTAGGGCCTTTTTGCAACTAGTGCAGCTCCTGGTGTTAGCTTAATTTCATGATCCACCTCCCTTGGTGGTGGTAATTTAGTCAATTCTTCTGAAAACACATCCACATACTCTTTTAGCCAAGATGGTTCTTCATTGGTGTCCTCTACATGTTTTGGTTTGTTTAGCTTGATCAGGTAGATGGGTAATCCTTTCCTTATCCCCTGAACTATTTGCATTGCCTTAGCTAGCTGGATCTTTGGTTTACCTGATTCTCCATGTGTTGTCACCTGCTCACCTTTAGGATTACAAAAGGAGACTTGTCCCTTTCCACAATGAATGTGAGCATAATTGGGGATTAGCCAATCCATCCCGAGTAGGCACTCATGAACTCCTAGACTCGTTACCCTGAGTTTAACATATATGGGCTTGTTTCTGAGTAGGATTTCCACCTTATTAGTTTGTTTAGTGCAAGTGATTTCTTTCCCATTTTCTAATTCAACAATCAGGATAGGTGGAACTACAGTGTCTATTCCTAACCTTCTTGCACAAGCTGGTGAAATGAAGGAATGGGTGCTGCCACAGTCAATCAAGGTTTTGAATTTCTTACCTTGGTAATCTGATGGTGTTTGGATTATTGAGAACTGATGGTTTGGCCCCCTTTTTGTGGAGAGCGGGATGAACGGATGCCCTCTCAATATCATCTTCCATGGATGGGTCTTCTTCTTCGTTGATTCCCTTGGTGGAGATATTGGAAGTTTTTGCCCTTCCCATTGCTGCACGACCACGGCCACGGGTAGCTCCAGTTTGGCCACTGAATCTTCCTTGGTGATGCTCTCCACCAAGTTTGGGGCATTCCCTTTTGAAGTGTCCAGGTTCATTAAAGTGGAAACATCGCATGCTTTGATTACTTCTTTGAGTGGGGACAAAGTCACTAATTGCATTTGCCCTTGACTTCTTCCATTGGCCTTGACTTTGTCCTTGAGCCCTCTTGAATTGAGCTTTCAACATTCCTGGATTCTGGTCCTTGTAAGACCATGGTTAATTATTCCTGGGCTTTGATTGGACTTCTTGGGCAATAGGTCCCTCTCTTATCAATGCGTCTTGCAAAACTGAAGGACACATTGATTCCAACTGAGTGTTCAATGGTGGGTTCACAACCCATCACAAAACTTTGAAACTTGTTGGGGAATGCTCATGGTGGGAGCGTATTTCAGCAAGGAGACAAATATCGAGTAGTACGCCTCTAGTGAGAGGCCCAATTGTTTCAATTTGAAGAACTCATTCATCTTATGAGTTCTGTATGTAGGTGGCATGTATCTTCCCTGCACAGCTTCCTTTAGCTTGTCCTAGGTTATTGTGCTTTCGGAGACTACTTGGTCCTTACACCATTGCTTCCACCAGAGCCTAGCTTCTCTGGTAAGTTTGAGCTTGGCAATCATGGCTTGGTTCATAGGTGTTGTTCCTACTGCACTGAAGTAATCTTTCATGGATTCAACCCATACTTTAGCATTAGCTTCAATAGTCTTCCCCTTTCTGTCAAATTTTGGTGGTTTAATCTGTTTGAGGAGAAACTTCTTCTCTATGCATTAAAACCTTCATGTTAAGATGACATTTACATTTCTCTACACATCCTGAATCAATGAGCAAAACTATTTTTCATTGATACTATACAACAATTCCAAATGAACATAAAATTCTTATTTGTCCATAAAGAAGCATAATACTCGAGTAAAATTATTCAGGAATAGATTCACATTGGCTGGGATGATTTTTTTCAATAGATACATCATCGCCAAGTTAATAATTCCCTATTGAATTCAACTATAGAGACAACATAGAAATATGGATTGGGAGAATGGACTCTCAAGAAGCGATAAGTCGTGGGAACTTTGGGAAGTCCCCGTTTTTTATAGCCATGATGTTCGTTTCACCCCATTACTTTAATTCTGTCAGCTGGCAAGACTTTGACCACCTCATCATAGATGTAGCGATTTTGTTCTACTTGTTGGGATTTGATGTGTAGGATGGAATTTACACGAGCCTCATGGAAGATGAAAAACTTGATGACCTTCAATTCCTCCAATCATTTTAGTCTCTTTAGGTTGTTTTGAAGATAGGCAAGTCAATTGGCATCTATATAGCAATATCCCATGCTCCAAGTCCAATGCCTTTCCACATACAATGGTGAAGGGTTGTAAAGTCAATCCAGGATCCTCATCATGTCGGATCGTTGGCCATAACTTGAAGAGTTCATAGCTATCTTGAACATGATGTGAAATACGAGGAACCTTCTCCATGCCTTCTAAGTTTGGAAGCGGCAACTGTCCACAAGTGAGTGAAAAGAAAAAAAGAAAAGAATTATTTCTTAGTGAAAACATTGCTTCACTCTCCTTGGTAATCCTGTCTGGATTGTTCTATTCATTGGTTGGCTCTGATACCAACTGTAATGTACGCCTCTTTGGTTACCTAAGCACACTTTGGTGGTCCGTCAAGAAACAAATATAAGCATCGTCAATCGGCACTCCCATGGAATGTTACGGGGTTTTTCGCTTAAGGTCTCTTGATTCTGCCTTGCAATGGAACGTTTGTAGGAAACCCACTAGGATTGACCTGAAATCTGGGTTCCTAGGGGTTAAGGTCTCCTGACTGCATTCTATCATCGGGTCCTAGACATCCTACTTTACGCAGGGATACCCAAGCTGAAACAGATCCATACCGCACTTGGTTCAAAGAGAATGGGAAATGAGAGGGATGCACCACTCAACCTCTCTGCCCATAAGGCATAGTCCCATTCCAGTCCCCTAAAATGGCATGAATCGGATTCTAATCTAATATTACCTAAAGATCATTCCTCTATAGAAGCTTGTGAGAAGCCTCCTAGCTCTCTGAGACCACTCCTCTGTAGGATGGACCCATCAGGGGTTCCACCCACCCACTTCCCTCAATGGGCGTTCTTTAGTTACCTAATTAGGTCCTATCACATTTATGTGGGACATTTAAAAAAAACTTTCTTAATTAATCCTTTTAAGAAATAGGGTTCGTTTGCATCACTTATGGCACTGACACAAAAACAATTTAGAGAAGTTCTTTGGAAGTAAACTTTATATTATCATCTTAACTAAAATACAAGTCTTGTCCAAAAGGGATGGATTCCATGATCCATGAGAATGCATCTCATTTCCTCCAAGTATCCATCCTTGCGCTAGTAATAGGGCCTTGAGATTCTATCCCGAGTCACGTAGATTGTTTGAGTAGGACTCGGAGGCAAGGAATTTACAGCCAGAGTCCCCCCTGGCATCCAAGCATCCTCCTACATTCAAACTAACCTATGGAGAGACCTCTCATGGCGGTTTCGGTCCACGTTCCCATCACGGTTATTTGGAACCCCCTTGGCTAGGATTGCGGCTAGCTGGGGGTAGCTTGGCCCACCCTCCTTGAATTCAACTTGATTCATTATTCAATTTCCTGTTGTGAGCTTGGGTCATTCATTCCTTTCACAGACATTGAACCTAGATTTACAAGCACAAACAAATAGTGAAGGAGAGTGCTCTCAAGACATCTACTAAGGTGGAGTCCTCATCTTTGATGCTAACATCGCCTTTCTTGATCATTTTTTCTTTTTATATTTACTCTCTCTCTCTCTCTCTCTCTCATTCTCTCTTTCTTTTCCTTTCTTCTTCTTCATTTCTCATTTCCTCACTTTCTCCCTCAATACATCTCATTCTCAAGAAAAAAAAACAAAAGAAAAGAAGAAAGCATAAGAACAAACTAAGAGAAGGCAATGTACCTACTGCATAGGCTCAAGGATAGATTCTTCGTCTCCTCTTGATGGCATCTCCTCTTTCTCTTTCGTGCACTTCTCCCTCTTCTTTGCATACGGTGGTGGCATTGAGAAGCTCTCCTTCTCTCTCTTTCTCTCTTTCTCTCTTTCAAAGCTAGGATCCCTTTTGCTCTCTCTCACACTCTTTGCGAAAAAATATTGTGCTCGGGTTTTCACCACTTTTTTTTCTTAGAGTGGCGTCGCTATTGGCATTGCTATTTGTGTTGCTATTTGCATCATATTTTACTGCAAATAGCGATGCTACTATTTTGCATCGAAAACAAATGTTGCTATAACCCCATTCCCTTGAAGTGCATTGTAACAAGCAGGATATATACAACCTAAGGGTTAGGTACCTAGTCACACTAACCAGTATATAAGGTTTAAGAGTCCTAGATTAGAAAAATAAGTTATTATCAAGAGCATACTCTTCACCTTTATCTTCAAATTTCATGGCTTCCTTCTCCCTTCTCCTCTCTTTTGTGCCTTCCTCTCTCCTCTTCTAGTCTTCTTTCCTCTTCTTCATGCTCTCTTTCTCTCTCTTCAACTCCTCTCCTCTCTCCTCTTAGCTTCATTCATTACAAGTGGTATCAATGCTTCAAGCTTTAGTTTTTTTCTTATTTTCCCTTTCTTTCTTTTCAAATCCCAAAAATCTTAGTTACTCAACTTACAGGTACAAGTACAACATGAAGGACTACAGTTAACCTCAGCTTTTTGGAGTAAGTAGGAGCTATGGTTGGAGACTCAGACATATCTAGAGGTAAAATTGTTAAAAATAGCAAGTCGTCACTTCTTTTCATGCAAATTTTAGGGGTTCTAGGCCAGGTTTAGAGCTCCAAGAGTTGGAAGAGGGCAAAACCCTAGTTACTTTTTGCTTCAGACCTCCTTTTCTCTCTCCTCTCAATTGGAAGACAAGCTGCCATAGCCACACAATAGAGAAGAAACCTTCTTTTTCCCTGGACTACCATCCATGGCAGTGCCCATCTGAAGCCCTAAGAGCCTTCCACACTTGCCCCTAACCAAGGGCAATACCCTTATGGAGGGTCACATCCATGAAGAGATCCTAGGGAATTACCTGCAAATTGCACTGCATTTTGCGTTATTGTTTCCTACTCTGCTACCCTCCCCTGACTCAAATCTCACACCTCCTGTGCCTTTCCCATGGCATTGATAGCTCCCCCTTGCTCCGCTTGACCATGTTTGGGACTTCTTGCTTAGTATTTTAATCCCCCCCTCTATCAAGGCTCAGTTTGATGATGTACCCTGCCATGAACATCCATTGAAGCTCCATCCTAGCCCTTAGTTTAGCCCACAACATTTGGAAGCTGAGATTTCATAAGATCCTTCAACCCCTTTTGCTTTCCCTACCCAGATTGAAGACGTGAAGCTCAGCATGCAGAGATTTCTTGTAGATAGCCATGAAAGTTTTATTTGAAGTTTTCCACCTTTGAAGTCCAAGCTCAGGAACAAGCACATGAGCCTCCTCATCAGTGGAAGCATTCAAATGCTGGATTCTTCTTCCATGAGAATGCTCCAACCAACTGGGCTTGATCGATAGAGAAAACAAGCATCATGATGAGCTATGCTTCAATAGTCTCCCCAAGCACTGAAGAGGCATGTCAATCTGATCTTAATATCTCAAGTTTATCCACTTGCTAATCTTAATTCCCTTGTTGGAGAGATTAAATATTGCATAGGCTTAGTAGTTCAATCCCTCTTATATGCATGCATCATTGTTAAAGATGCGAGATCTAGAGCATGACAAAGGCAGTAGCTATGGAGGATGGAAGATAAAGACACAACTCATGTTGACATGACAATGTGGACAAGTGTTACACAAGTGAATTAGGTGTCAAGATTGAGACTTGAACTCAAGTACATCATTATATAGAGTTCCTTGGTAGCACTTAACATCCACTATGCATATGGGATTTTGTCTCTCTTCCTAGAATGGACTGCATCTTCCTAGACTAGCTGTCCTATACAAAGGGACTAGAGTAGGTGTGATTGCAAGTATCTCAACACCCCTCCTCAATCACAACCAAAAGTACAAAGTGTGTAGAGGCTTTAGTAAAAGCAACACTTGAAAAGTGTGCACACTTGCAAAGTTTGGGCACACCATAAACATAGAAAAACACCATAGGCTGTCGTAGAAAAGGCTAAGTGTAGGTACCACAAACATGATGGACATCTAGAGGCTGTAGCACGGGCCTTACAAAGTGTACAAAGGTTGTAGTACGAGAATAACTGAGGAGTTTTACAAGTTTATGTTTGAGACATTAGGACTAGGAAACAAAAAACTAAAAAAGTCTATCTGAATAGAAGGACTGATGAGGTTTGTCCTTCTCCTGGTGGTCTTCTTCCTCTTCTTCCTTTGCTCCATTTCTTCTTCTTCTTTGACTGCAACTAGATATGCCTTTTGGGACCTCTTTCTTGCGTGGAAGAACTTCTTGGTGTGTCCGATCCTTCTGGAGAAGTCATTGAAGAGCTGATCCTTCTTGCCTTTGTACATGTTGCCAACATATAATGCATGCTCATCTCTAGAGGTACTTGGTTCTGCCTTAGTTTTTAGCTTATTTTCCTCTTCTAATAGTGATGCCTGGATATCAACAAGTTCAAGATTTGGCATGTTGATTAAAGTTGTTGATACATTATTATATTCAGGATGCAAACTCTTAAGTAGAACACCAATGCAAACATCTTCTTCCATTTTAATGTTGATTCCTGCAAGTTGGGTTAGAAGTCCTTCCATGTAATTTAGATGTGTGGCAAGTGATGTGATGGACTTCATTTCAAGTGTGAAAAACTCAATCAGGAGACTATACTTTGATGATTTACTGTGCACCGAACAAGGTGTCAAGTCTCTTCCATGTATCCTATGAGGTCTCACAATTATCCACATGGTGGATATAGCTATTGTCTAGCTCCATTTTGATAATGGCCTGGGCTTTGTCATCATTCTTTTACCAAGTAGCTACAAGGTAGGCATCCCAAGGTTTCTTCTCTTTGCCATTTGTGATGGCCCCAGAGACCCTTCTTCATCAAGATAAGCTTGATGTGGGTTTGCTAGGTGTGAAACCCAACTCCCTTGAACCGAGCTGTCGGTGAGTCTTTTCCCATGCTCGAGAGCTAGAGCAGCAGCAAATTAGTTCCAAGATTCTCAGATTTTACAAGTGAAAGAGCAGATTACAATGTGTCAAGCGACACAAGTAATGGTAGTGTGAAAACACACTATGTCTGACTTGATGTTGAGCTTGAATCTTCTTGTTCGGGTCTTTGATCCTTTATTGATCTTTCCAAGTCCTTCTCCTCCTTGATTTGATGCTGGCGAAGTAGATTAGAGTGGCAGTGGGTTGCTCTAGGTGGTAGAAGAGAGAAAATGATGAGATTTTTTAGCTTTGATGAAAATGGCTATGGCTGACAGTTTTCCGATTTGCGCATCAGTGGTATCAGATCAAAGCTGAGATCAAGAGCTTTCAATTGCATGCCATCTCGTGTGCAGGCAAAGCTCCTAGAACAAACGGGCTCTATGTTGTCTTGCAATGAACTAACAACACAGGCATGTTCCTGGCAATGAAGAACCCCCTCCCACACAAAGTCATGAGTTTACAGAGAGAAGCAGAAAAGAAGTTATAAAGTTTGAGTTTTATATAAGCTTGATAAGATTAAAAGAGGTACAAAGCTCATAAAAATTTATGATTCCTAGGCGGGAATGTGTCTTTAGTGACGACCTCAACGGCGATATACTCTGACAATAGGTGGATCAAATGGACTACTTAAGATTTAAAGCTTAAGTCAATTAAGCCATCCAACAAGGCTTAATCATCCAAATCACAAATCTACTTTCTCAAGTGGCTGTTCACATTATCTTTTACATCGAATTGGTTTTGAAGCTTCTTCAAATTCTGTTCATACTCCTAGTGTTGTTGAACTAGATTCGGCAAGAGCACTATCATGCGCAGGCCTAAGAAGATCACATTTGTGCTTGAACAAGGCCATCCCAATTGTCAGAATCGCAAAAGAAAATTCATGACAGTAGCATAACGTAAGCCACCTATGAAATTTTGAAGTGCCTACTCATATGCTAATTCCTCCTTTTTTTAAAAAAAATACATTTAAAAATCCATAAAAAGCAGGCCTTGTAAACCCAAATTTGAGCTAATTACATCCTTCTAACGAGATTTTGAGTGTGTGAGGTTCTTTGAGATTTTTGTAGGATGTTGGATCATAACATGGATGATTTTATGGGCGAAGGCGATTTGCTAGACCCAACTATGGAATAGAAATTGGATCTAATCATGATGCAGCTTCAAGAAGAGCAAAGGGAATGTCAAAACTTGCAAGCACAATTGGCTGCACTTCAACAATCTACTTTTGAGCAAGATGGAGCACAACTTGAGAATGTCATTCGACGTACTGTTGATGTGACGTTTGATGCACAGGCCCTTATGAAAGAGACCAAGATAAGTAAAATAAATTCTAAATTCATCCTTCTAACAACATTTTGAGTGTGTGAGGTTTTTTGAGATTTTTGTAGGATGTCGGATCATAACATGGATGATTTTATAGGCGAAGGCGATTTGCCAGAGCCAACTATGGAATAGAAATTGGATCCATTCATGATGAAGCTTCAAGAAGAGCAAAGGGAATTTCAAAACTTGCAAGCACAATTGGCTGCAGTTCAATAATCTAATTTTGAGCAAGACGGAGCACAACTTGAGAATGTCATTCAACGTACTGTTGATGCAACACTCTATGCATAGGCTCTTACGAAATAGGCCAAGATAATTAAAATAAATTCTAAATTCTGCACTTTTAATGGGTAACATGATGGCAAAATTGTTCTTGCTTTCATTAGTCAGTTTGACAACTATTTTCATGAAGAGCAATATTCTGAAAAAGATAAAATTAAATGCTTAAACTTAACTGCGTCACTAACCATTTAGCAGATAGAGCATCATTATGGTGGACTGTTGTCTGCAAGAGTGTTGATTGTCCCTCTACTTGGGACACCTTTCAAAAGAGACACTAGACAAAGTATTCTTTTATTGTGATAAAACAAAGTGGAATGATGATGATCTCAAAGACTTAAAAAACCAATTGAACCTTTTTAAAAAGGCAATGACAGAAGCTTGGGGTAATCACCACTTCACTCACTATATGGTAAGAAGTTTGCATATGTATGTCTCTTTATTGTCTAACTCATATAGGGTTTTCTAATTGAATTTATTACTTGTTAATAACATGGCCCTTACAGGCAAACACGGGCACTTCTCTTTATCCTAACAACCTCCCCCCCAAAGGCAATGTGCCCAAAGGTAGAGGAAAAGAATAAGCTAAGTCTAAGTATGTACAAATGATGCTAGGAGGCATATTCCACGGTGGATTTTGTGAGGTTTTTTGGTGGATTCCGTATTCCGAGCTCATCCATTATCAGTATGATCCTTAATTGCATTATGTAGCCACTTCCATTGATTGTATCTAATAGTTGAGCCACCATTCCTAGAGTTTATCTTACAAAGTCTCCCATGAAATCAGAAACATTCTAGCCTTCACTCCACCAATAGATGGATTTTTGGGGACACAATTGGCATCCTTAGACTTTTGAAGATTTGGTTCAATAACAACATTACCACCATGCAAACCAATTGAAGATTAAACCTTTTCAATATTTGTTATAGCATGTGTTCTAGTTGATAATGGCTTCAGTTTCCATGCAAATCCTATATAAAGATGAACAAGATTTTCAATTATCCTATAAAGTGCATGAAGTGTAAAGATATGGGCATTCACTAAAGGAATATCTAGGACTGGCTTAAACTGTGGATCCTTGTTCTGCCTAGAGAGTGCTCTATTCCAATTTCTAGAGTCCAATTCTATGGTTGGGGACATGCAATATAGGCAAGGAGATCTAGAATTGGCTCCCTTTGATACATTGTATATACATTTAAATGTCTTTAAGTCACCAGCTATATGCCACTCAATCTTATAGTTCCTAAATCCTTCAACAAATAGCTCTTATCCTGCTTGTTGTCTCTTAATAACATCAGGTATTGGTGTTTGATAAAAACCCAATACAATATATCAAAATCCATTGTATCTACTTTAAATACTCCTAGTGACTGGCTCTCACCCAGCACACAAGAAAGCATAAAACCAGGGTACCGAGCAGCAAAGTATATGCTTGGAGCTTTGCTCCTCACCATGAAACCTGCAAACACGCCTCTCTTGCCATGAATACACACACACAAAAGACTCAAGACACACCCTCACCAATCAAGAAACAAGATCAGGAGGCTCCTCCTCTTCCTCTACACACTCAAGATCCATAGTTGCAGCAACAAAGGAAGAGCAAGAAGAAGGATGAACAAAGAGAGTTTGGAAAAGAGGGAAGAGAGAAGTTAAAGAGGCACCACAATCTGCCGTGCTCCAACCTCCTCAACCACTTTTTCCCAAGAACCCCAATTGCACCCTTTTGAACCTTTATTAAATCAAATATTTTGACCATACAAAAACAAAGGTTGAAGCCGTTATGTGTTGCATGCATTCTAGGCAAGATTCCTAAGGTTTTTAAAATAAAGGAACATATGCAATGGCTTTTATAGCTCCAAGCCAAGCATTTACAATGGTAAAAATATATATCAATGAAGTACAACTTAGATACAATATCACAAACATTTTTGATAAAGTGAATAACTTGTCGATGTAGAGCCCAAATCTTTTAGCCTTTTTGATGACAAAATTGGAGGCTATCATTCCTCCCACACTTAAATTGGTGAGCTCCCGCGAACCAAAGAACCATAATAAACTTCCATTGTAAGCTTCAAGAAAAACTTCATATCCTTCTTCTCATTTCTTCACACTTCCATGGATCATTTGTCCACTTCTTGAACAACCACTATCTCTTCACATCAATATTTTTTCTTAATTCCAAACACCCATCACTAACTAATACACTGATAAGGATGAATACCACAACACTTTGATTTTGGTAGACACACTATCTCCATGAAGAAGAAACATTGAAAATCCACCAATTTGACACCAAAAAGGTGAAAACTCGCAAAAGATCTTCAATAAGTACTGCCACTTCATCAGATTAATCTTTAATGTTCTCCCACCCGTGTGACTCAACGCTTGGCTTATTCAAAGAAAAGACAGAAATAGAACATTGGGTGCTTGATTTTCTTTAATGTATTGCATATGAACTCCTGCCTGCCATAGAGTGGTTAACCTTAGGGTTTTAAGGTTTTGATAAAAGCAAAAAAAATTATCTGATCTTCTTTTTGGTTACCGTCTCGTGCAGACGCCGCCTGTGGATGAGGTCGTGAGGAAAAATAAGAGTCACTACAAATTTGGGCCGTTGTTTCTCTGCTTTGGCGAAAGACTATCGTTGCTGCTTCCTCTCCTTCTTCATTCACTTCTTCATTCATTACACAAGCCATGACATCTAGTGCCATATCTCTCCTCCAAGTTGGCTCAGCTGGCCTCGAAGATCACAAATCTCTTCTGGCGGCACTGGTCAAGCATGCTTGACCTTATTCTTCAGCAACTCCAGTCAAGATGAGGGGATTCGATTGTACATGGCTTCAGCGCTATCCATCTTCATATCAGAGATGCTGATGTAGAAGATTTCTGACATTGGTTGTTTCCTCAGAGTGAATGAATATGTCCCCAAACTCCCCCATGGCCTCCAAGAATTATGCTATTTCCTCCTCCTGCTCTTCTTCTGCTTCTTACATTAATAATCCAGGACTGACTTCGTCCTCTTGCAGCTCCTCCGCTCTCTTCTTTGACTCTGTCACTCTAATCCATTGACCCAGCATCAAATCAAGGAGGGGAAGGACTTGAGAAGATTGAAGAACGACCGAACGATCCCGAACAAGAAGAATCAAGCTCAACATCAACACTGACATAGTGTGTTTTCACACTGTCACTAACTGTGTCTCTTGACACACTGCATTCTGCTCTTCTACTGATAAAATCTCAGAATTCTGGTGTTGATTTGCTGCTAATCGTGCAACCTCAACATGGGAAAAGACTCTCCAAATGCTCGATTCAAAGGAGTTGGGTTTCACACCTAGCAAACCCACATCAAGCTCATCTTGATGAAAAAGGGTCTCTGGGCCATCACAAATAGCAAAGAGAAGAAACCTCAGGACGCGGACCTTGCAATTACTTGGCAAAATAATGATGATAGAGCCCAGGCCATTATCAAACTGGAGCTAGACGACAGTTATATCCATCATGTGGATAACTGTGAGACCTCACAGGATACATGGAAAAGACTTGACACCCTGTTCAGTGCACAATCTAAATCATCAAAGTATGGTCTCCTGATTGAGTTCTTCAGGCTTGAAATGAAGTCTAGCACATCACTTGCCACACATCTCAATTACATGGAAGGACTCCTAACCCAACTTGCAGGAATCAACATTAAAATGGATGAAGATGTTTGCATCGGTGTTCTACTTAAGAGTTTGCCTCCTGAATATAATAATGTATCAACAACGTTAATCAACATGCCAAATCCTGAACTTGTTGATATCCAGGCATCACTGTTAGAAGAAGAAAAGAAACTTAAAAGCAAAGAAGAGCCCAGCACTTCAAAGGATGAACAAATGTTATATGTAAACAATAGATACAAAGGTAAAAAAGGATGAACAAATGTTATATGTAAACAACAGATACAAAGGTAAAAAGGAACCGCTCTTTTGTGACTTCTGCAAAAGGACCGGACACACTGAGAAGTTCTGTCATGCTAGAAAGAGGTCCCAAAAGGCCTATCTTGCAGCTGTGAAAGAAGAAGAAGATCGTGGACCAAAAGATGAAGATGAAGATGAAGATGAAGACCTCCAGGATTGGAAGGACAAGACTCATCAGTCCTTCTACTCTCATAACTCTGATAGACTATTTTAAAAGCCTTGTATTTACTTGCCCTAATGCTTCCTGCCATAAGCTTTGTAAACTCCTTATGTAACTTGGCATTACAGTCCCTGTACACTTTGTGAGGCCCCTGTTACAGCCTCTGGATGTCCATCATGTTTTGGTGCCCACACTTAGCCTTTTCTGCAATAGCCTCTGGTGTCTACCATGTTTATGGTGTGCCCACACTTTGCAGGTGGTTCTCATTACAGCCTCTGCACACTTTGTGCCTTTCTAGTTGTGATTGAGGAGGGGTGTTGAGATTCAGCAATCACACTCACTAAACAGCCTCTTTATATGGAGCTTGAGGGCCAAGGACATGCAGGTTTACCTATCCCATATGCACAGTGGTGCCTACTGCAGTTTCCTACTTTCCTATAAAGCATTGTACTTGCTTCCTTTTCTTAATGCAATGAGAGTACTCTTTTCTTTTGAGTGAAGTGTCAATGTCATTGTCCACATACACAAGATTGTGTTTATGAGTCCAAGTCTCAATCTTGGAACCTAATTCACTTGTGTAACAAACAGTGTCTTTTCCATCATGAGTCCACACTTCTCCTTCCATCCTCCATAGCTTCTGCCTTTGCCATGCTCTAGATCCCGCATTGCTCACAGGCGCTAGCTACCCCTCGCGAACCACCAAACCCTAACCAAGGGGGTTATGAATCGGCGTCAGGAATGTGGATCGAACCTGCCACGAGAGATCTCTCCATTGAAATTACTTGGTGTAGGAGGATGCTTGGGTGCTAGTGGGGGGCTCTGGCCATAAATCCCAATGCCTCCGGGCCCTACACAAGTGTTCTACATGACTCCAGATGGGATCTTGAGGCCTTTATACTAGTTACAAAGCAGAATCTTGGGAGGATAAACCTTCAGGTTTTTATTCCTAGAAGACGGAAGGATTTTTCTGCGGAGGCAGAAAGGAACACTTGATTCTCCTGTATGGGTGGGAGACAAACATTAATATGAAGATAAGTTAAGGAAGTGTTTGATCTTGTTTTATCTTGCTTTCATGTCAGTGCCCTAAATTACATAAAGGAACTTGTGATTAACGGGTTAATTAAGGAAGCTACTTTTATATGTCAACATAATGTGGTAGGTAATTAGATAACTAAAACAACCCCCAAGGGAAGCGTGGTGGATGTGACCAAGGGGTCTATCCTACAAAAGGGTGGTCTCAGTTAGCCGAGAGCTTTCCTCAAAGGAAATGTTAACGAGAAATGTTAGGAAAAATTTGGTCTATGACCTTAGACAATGTTGGCTAGGAATCTCGACTTTAGGTCAATCCTAGTGGGAATGGCCGGATAAGTTTAGTTGCGGGGCAGACTCAAGAGACCCTAGTTGGCAAACCCCGTGTCATTCCTTGGGAGTGTCGGGCAGTGTCTTTTAGATATATCTCTCAAGGGAGTGCTAAGACGTGTCCCGTGATTTGATGAGCGGGCACATGACATATTCCAAGTACTTGTGATTGATGGTAAATTCATGACAAGGGTCTGTGATGACAAGTTGCCATGGGAATAAAGGAATGTTCTTATATTAGGCTGATTGCCTTGTTTGTGCTTGTTTCTTAATTGGATTAATTAAGGAAGGACATTTTCACGGGTAGACCATCTCTAAGGTCACACCACATTTCAACCTGAGAGGGCACTACTCGATTCACGGGCTGAAGGTCGAGTGGTGAAAAGGCCAACCACGGATGTTGTGTCTCACTCCTAGGATGCCTAGGGTCAGTGGAGCTCTGGACACCCCTGTTAGAAATCATGCTCACCGTCAGTGTGTCTTCATCTATGACCGACATCCATGACAGCTAGTGTATACAGCTGTCTACATGTGACTACATTAAATAAGTCGGGTTAGTAGTCAGTTAGTGACCTGACTAGAGTTAGTCCGTCTAGTCTACATTTACACTAGGTCACTTTATCTTGTAGAGAGTGTGTGTTTTTCAGTTTTTAGTGTGTGGAAATGAAGGAATGAGCTTGAGAGCCTGAAGGCTCATGGATATGGTGTTTTCCCTATCTCTCTCTCCTCTTTGAACATGGTATCAGAGCATTGCCAAGTTGAGCTCTCTGGAGCAAGAGGAAGTCAAGAAGACTTGAAGAAGCTGAAGAACAAGGTCTTTTGAAAAGAGGAACAGGCTGCCATTACTCTGTCAAGGTGTGCATTTGCTCATCTTGGACTCCATGCTTTATCATTGTGGTTGAGGTCTTCCTGGGAGCCTTGGTGGGCATCCTTGAGCATCTGCAAGTGGTCATTGAGCCTCATGATGAGGAGGACCAGCTGGAAACAAGGCCAGGAATTCTGCGTGATCTGCGCCTGCTGATCTGAGTGGACAGCAACATGTCAATCTTCAGTGGGGCACCTGGACAAGGTTGAAATGTGGACAAGGCACTTGGACAAGGCTGGAGTGACAGACACAGACCTGTAATCATTTCTGAACTGCTGTAAACATGAATGGACAACATGCATTTAGTCATTACTGACACACAGGAGCCTTATACTACACTCAAAAGGCATCTTTGGAGCACAAGAATGTGTCAAAGCATGTATACATTGGATCAAATGTCTTGGAGATGAGATCTTTTTCTCAGAATACTCAGATCTGAAAATCATTGACAGGCTGAAAACTGTCATACACAGTCAATGACAAGTATTGTGCATTACTGAAGCAATACAGGTCATCTTGGGGGTTCCATCATCTATATGAACTGGCCTATACATGCTGAATGCATGGAGAATTGAACCAAGCAATGAGCATCATTGAAAACTGAATTTTGAAGCTCAAGTAAATGCAGTTACACTGTCGTGGTTAATTACAAATAGCTCATTAGGTTTATGCCATTGGTCAATGAAGACAGGTTGTCTATGCCTACTTAGATGCTCATGTATTGAACTTGCCACTACAAAGTAAATGTATGACATGGTCAAGAGACATTTTGGAGTTGCTTGCAGCTTGGTATGCTGAATTTTGGTTGACTGCAACCTGCAACTGAATTTGGAACATGTATGACATGATTAGCACTCAGTTTTGGACTTGAAATCGCTGCTGGTTACTCACAGTTTATAGTTTTCAGACTGCATGTATGTACCTTGGGAGTGAGGTTACAGAAGCTTAAGCTGAAGCAAACACATAGCTTATGTATTGACAGTTATATCTACAGTTGAGACCACTTGTTTGTGGGTTGTCTTGGGGTGTCAGTGGGCTGAAATACCCTGGTTTTTTTCTGCAATTTAGTGCAGAAAACTGTCATAAACTGTTACGGATTGAACTTAGTCAGTCATACTTATTGGACTGCAGGGAGTCAGGCACTTGATAGACAGTCTATTGCATCATGGCTAATGCACATGGGACTGACAATACCACTCAGATAGTTGGAGAGAAGTTGGATAATAAGAACTTTACATTATGGAAATTCAGAATGAAAAACTTTCTGGTTGGCAGAGGTTATTGGGATTTATGTACAGGAGATGAAGTTGCTCCTGAGTTGCCTACACACAATCCAACAAATGAACAGAAAAGAGCCTACAGGCTATGGAATGAAAGAGCATGCAAGGTGCTGCATTGGTTTTCCTTATGTATATCTGATGCTATGGTAATTCAAATCACTGGATGTGAGACTCCGAAGGATGCTTGGGACATACTGATGAAAAATTATGGAACCATGACACATGCAAGAAAGATCCAGTTGAAACAGCAGCTCAACAACATGTCTAGGAATGGCAAGAGCATCCAGATGTATACCACGAAGATTAAGACCATAGCTGATCAACTTGCTACTATTGGCTCAAGTGTATCAAAAGATGATATGATTGCTGTTGCTTTGAATGGCTTAGGCAAAGAGTAAATGAGGAAGTCAAACTTGGTTTGAATACAGGTTCTAGTGCATCTCAGAGTAGAGACATTGTGTTGTACTCTAGCCAGCGTGGCAGAGGATCTAGAGGTCGTGGTTCATTTCGAGGTCGTGGTGACACTCGTAATACTTATGGACAGCAGCAGTAGCAAAGTAATTGGCATGGTGCAAATACACAAGGCCAGCGTGGATCTGGTGGGTTTAGAGGCAGGGGGAGATCACCCCGAGGTAGAGGTGGTGGTTCTAGTTCATGGCACTCGTCTGATCAGTCCAACAGGGACAAGGACTGCCATTATTGTGGCCGGTATGGGCATATTGCAAAGGATTGTTACAAGAAGCAAGGAGATATGAAGGCAAAGGGCAGACAGCATGGGCACTATGCATCTTCCAGTGGTTCTCATGATGAGTCAGTTTTGATAGACTCTTTGCCATGCAGCATGTATCTAAAAATGTATCGAGACATGATAGAGATGACAGATGGTACATTGACTCTGGAGCGTCAAACCACATGACCCCGCATGGAGAGTGGTTTGATGAGATGGTTGCAGGTACACATGGTCATGTATGTACTGGGGATGACACCCAACATGACATACAGCATAAAGGGATTGTTCCTCTTATGATGCCTGATGGCAAGAAGAAAGGCCTGCATGATGTATTACATGTACCAACCATAACAAAGAATTTGTTATCTGTGGGTCAAATGGCAGAATAGAATTTGCAATTTAGGTTCAACAAAGATGGGTGTTTCATTGAGGAGTATGGAAATGGCTGCAAGTTAATTACCAAGGGCAGAAGGGATGGCAGGATGTTTACATTAGATGCGACCATTCCGGGACTCAAGGCAGCCATGTTTGCACATGATGAGAGTGCCATTCGGGATGTAGAGATTTGGCACAAGCGGATTTGACATGTTAATGTACAAAAGCTGAAATCTATGCAGCAGAAAGAAGTAGTACTTGGATTACCTAAATTCAAGTATAATGATTTTGGTCATGTATGCCCTGCATGTCAGTTTGGGAAGCAGGCACGGTTTCCTTTCATGAGACATGTAAAAAACAGCACTAGACCTTTACAGTTGGTACACTTTGATGTCTGGGGTCCCTCACATAATGCTTCTTTTGGCGGTGCACGATATTATGTCTCATTTATTGATGATTTCAGCAGGTACACTTGGCTTTATATCTTGAAACATAAGGATGATGTGTTTGATGCATTCAAAGACTACAAGAAACATGCTGAAAATGAATTGGGCTGTTACATATCATGTTTGAGATCAGATGGAGGAGGTGAATATGTCTCAAACTACTTTGACAGATATTTTGCCAAACATGGGATCAGAAGATAGCTCACATGCAGTTATACACCGTAGCAAAACGGTGTTGTAGAGAGGAAAAACAGGGTTTTGATGGAGTCAGCTACAACTATGCTGAATGAAAAATGTCTGCCAAATGGTTATTGGACTGAAGCAGTGGTGACTGTTGTATATGTGCTGAATCGAACCCCTACAGCAGGGATTCATGATGTCACTCCGTATGAACGGCTATATGGTCCTAAACCTGATATTTCACACTTGAAGGTATTTGGCAGCATTGCATATGTGCATATACCGGATGAGAAGAGGAAGAAATTGGATCCTAAGGCAGTGAAAAGTGTGTTTATTGGATATGCACAGGAACGAAAAGCATATAAGTGTTATGCACCTTCTACGCATGAGACACTCATAAGCAGAGATGCAGTATTTGATGAGTTAGCATCTTGGTATGGGAATCCTGTTGCAGTGCCTACTGATGGCTCACCCAGTATGAGTCATGCTGAAAATGCTCTTGCAGAGAGTACTTCCATGACTGGTCAGACAGGTGATGTATCATCTACAGTGAGTCCTTAGACAGGACGATTACGGAGTCGCACTACTGCATCCACTGACACGGATATGTCAGTGAGGGGGAGAATAGATAAGGGAAAAGAAAAGGTTTTTGAAGATGTAACAGGTCCACTCACTGCAAGTTATGATTCATCTAGCAGTGATAGCTTAGATAGTGAATTGGGGATTCCGTCTGTTATGACGCCAGGTGCTAGACAGAGCCGTTATGTGTCGCCTCATGAGAGGCAAGCTCACAGTGAGCTACAGCTCAGGAGATCAGAGAGGGTCAGACGACCTATTGACAGGTATACTTACATTGGATATTCAGCCTGTCATTATGCTTATATGACGAAAGTAATAGGTTTTAGAGAACCAAGTAAGTTTGATGAGGCAGTTGTAGATGAGAATTGGCGTACTGCTATGGATGAGGAATATTCAGCTTTGGCTGAAAATGGTACATGGGATTTGGTACAG
Source organism: Lygodium microphyllum (assembly GCF_053477565.2). Classification (NCBI taxonomy): domain Eukaryota; kingdom Viridiplantae; phylum Streptophyta; class Polypodiopsida; order Schizaeales; family Lygodiaceae; genus Lygodium; species Lygodium microphyllum. Next base: position 173,087,276 of record NC_141139.1, read on the forward strand.
TTGCCTAAGGGCAAAACACCTATTGGATGCAAGTGGGTGTATAAGGTAAAATGTAAATCAAATGGATCATTGGAAATATATAAGGCCAAGATGGTTGCAAAAGGGTATGCGCAGCAGTATGGTCTTGATTATGAGGAGACTTTCAGCCCTGTAGCAAAGATGGCTACAGTTGGAACTGTGATTGCTTTGGCAGCAGCTAGAGGCTGGAAACTATGGCAGATGGATGTAAAGAATGTATTTCTCAATGGAGAATTATAGGAAGAGGTTTACATGGAACAGCTTGAAGGCTATGTACATCCAGAATTTCCAGCACATGTATGTCGGCTGAAAAAGGCATTATATGGGTTGAAACAGGCACCCAGAGCATGGAATGCTTGCATCAGCAGTTATTTATAGCAACATGGTTTCCGATTGGGAGATGCTGATCATAGTCTGTTTGCGAAGAAGACAGATAGTGGCTATGTTTTTCTAGTTTTCTATGTTGATGACTTAATCATTACAGGAGATTAGAAAATGGGATTGCAGAAATAAAGACATGTTTACAGGCTGAGTTTAAGGTCAAGGATCTTGGAGAGCTGAAATATTTTTTGGGAATTGAGGTTGTCCCTACACCTCGAGGCATATCGCTGCTATAGAAGCAGTATGCTCATGACATGTTACAGAAATATGGTATGTGTAACGTGTCCAACTGAATCATCTAGGACACGTCTTGGCAGTCCATCGGAAAGGAAGTCTAGAAAACTCCACCCGGCACTCCCTTGGAATGTTACGGGTTTTTGCAATCTAGGTCTTCCCGCGTCTGCCACGTAGCGGAAGTATCCTGGCCGTTCCCCACTTAGGATCGACCGGAATTAGGATTTCCCTGTTTGGTCATTAGCTAACAGCAACTAGTGTCAGACCTGAGCGAACTACTTTACGCAGAAGCGCCAGGTCCGAAGCGGATTCACGCTGCACTTGGTTCAAGGAGAAAGGGAAACGAGAGGGATGCAAGGCTCAACCTCTCTGCCATAAAGCATAGTCCCATTCCGTTCCCCTAAAACAGCGTAAGTCGGGTAGGATGTAACTCTAGGTCATCGTTCCCATTATTAGCTTTGATGATGATGATCATCCCGCTATTCGTCGAGTGATTTTGAGAAAAGTTCCCGGCTAACCGGGACCACCCATCCATAGGACGGACCCATGGTCCATCCTCCGCACTTTCCTCGGTTTGTTTTTGTTATGTAATTACCTAACACATTAATTTGACATATAACAAACAGCTTCGTTGATTAGCCCTATTAAGCACTAGTTCCTTCACGTAATCTTATCACGTGACATAGAAAAACAATATCAAACAACTTCTTTATTATCATATCATCATTTTATCTTTGAAATACAGAGGGTTCCGCCCGTAGGCTTGTTCATAATCCGCCCAAAGGCTATCCAGTAATCCGCTAGGGATCACTATTCCAAGCTTCTGCCCATAGACTAGTATGCGGGCCTCGAGATCCAATCCCGAGTCACCTTAGCCTCTTGTGCAGGACCCGAAAGGCGAGGGATTTACGGCCAGAGCCCCCCCTGGCACCCAAGCGTCCTCCTGATCCAAGTAGATCTCAACGGAAAGACCTCACGCGGCGGGTTCGGTCCACGTTCCCGGCGCGGTCAACAACCCCCTTGGTTAGGGTCAGGCAGGCAGTCGGGGGTAACTGAGCTGCCACTCCCTTCAGGCCTTCAACCTGAAGCATTTATATATCTTTCATACTTTAGTTCCTTGAACAAACAATGCAAACAGTGCTTTCTAAACTGTTACAAGCACAATCAATTCCAGTGGTCGTTTAGTTGGCAAACTGTTAAGGAGTGAATCCCTCTCTCCGAATGCATCCAGCATTCGATCCGGAATCAATTGCAACTTGGCAAGATTCCTATTGTCCTTGGGTTAGGATCATACCCTGTTAACCCAACTTAACCAATGCCTTAGGTTTTATTAATAGTAAATCCCGGCGGCCATGTCGCTTAATTTATTGATTAATCATTTGCGTCCAAGCAAATACCTAACTTCCCTTAACTTGGCAAATTTTTCCTAATGAGGGCGATGTAACAGGATGACTAACCATCCCCTTGCAAGTTAAACTTGCGCAAGAACCTGCCAACCTCATTCCAAGGAATGGCAAAACTTTCTTGCGATCAAACCACAAGGCTATGCGACGTTGCAACTTGTTGCACAAGTGTCGCCTCCATTCCAAGAGATCATTTCACCTATTGAATAGCGTTTTCTGGTCACGGAATTATCTTCAGACGAGAAGCAGGGTTTAGGGTGTCTTTTTACCCAACCCATCCCTAATTTCACTAGATCGACAACGTTTAGTCCTAGGGTTCCAACTCAATTCGAGTTTCATCATTTTGAACGATTGGTCCTTAGGGTGGGAACACTAGATTATTGTTTGCATGAGCACCCAATTGACTCAACATTTCGGGAATGTGGTTAGGGCCATTGGGCATGAAGGTTTTGACTTAGCGACAATTGGAAAACTTGGCCGAATCCTTAACGTGCTAATACCTAGTTAGTGTTTGGGGTATCTATCGTATTGACTGAACCATGCCCATACGAATCCCTTGCGGCTAGGTGATTTGGGTGATTCACTATGCTTGTCTCGCGACAAGGATGAATCCTTCCCTAGAGATAATAAACTAGATCTAAAGAAGAAAAAAATAGTTTCGACTACCACAATACATGTAAACATGCGACTCATTCTATCTTTCATTGGTAAAGTAAAAATAGATGATAAGCTGGATACCAACTTTCTTAGGACCTACTAGGACTTACTTCAAATAATCATGTCTACTACCTTGTTATCTACACTTTAGAATCTCATGCCTTGTTTAAATCCTGCAACCTTTCCCAAATGCAACATTTGATGAATGAATTTTATGCACGATGAAAGTGCAACATGCAACCCTTTCATAACTACAACGTAGTTAAATGAGATTATTGTAGAGTTAGTGTTGGTATATTCTTTCTTGCAAGCACATGCCACATGCCAATCCATAGATTCATTATTGATACACCACCATTACTTTTCGGATAACCTCCTACGGGTGTTAACAACTTTTCCCCCCATGAACCATTACAATAAAGATTTTTCCTAAATTGCAACTTAAGCTTATTCTTTTCATGTCTAGTCAAAAATACACTTAATAACTTCAGCCTTATAATGATAGGCGGTAGGTGTTCTAGGCTCGTCCTATGAAATGCATGATAAGGCAACATAATACTAAGGTCGTAAGATGGATAGACAACTCACGTTCATCATATTGAAAATATTAATAACTCCATTTCATGTCATGAGATAATTCTAGTAATCGATCAAATAGACAAATTTTCCTCAATTTCCTTTTAATTCGGCTTGGTAAATTGGAACATGCATAGGTGCTTTCTATTACGTGAGAGTTATTATACCTAATGCATTACTTTTGCGTAGAATCAAAAGTCATAAAAACCTGGGTCTGTGGGCTCGGGGAGATGTCCACTTGAATGCTAGGGGATGAACCTCCCGCAGGCGTGCCTTGCAACTTCTTGGGAGCCATTGTAGACGTGATTACGGACCCCGCAGATTCCCTCTAACCTTTACTATTGCTCTTCGAGACGGTCAGGAGTCGATACCTTCTCCTCGCGTAAGAATAGGAGCTTAATGCACCCGGTTTTAAATCGGCGGTTTTTAAATCGGGGAAGGGCACATAGGGACAAGGCCTATGGACCTTGTCCCTTTAGAATCTTCTTAAAGAAGCTTCTAATAGGCTTTTGACTTTTTGGAAACCACGTGGAAGAGAGGGCGACCAATGATGGAAGGAGGGAATGTCGAAGGAAGGGGAGGTGATTAGGATGATGGCAGGGAAGTATGGCGGCAGCACTTGGCGGCGTTTCTGGTGGCGGCAGCACTTGGCGGCGTTTCTGGTGGCGGCAGCAGTCGGTGGATTTGGGAGTGGCGGTGGTCACGGCAGCCTCCTCCCTCCTTCGATTCTCCAACACGCAGCCTTCCCTCTGCACGACTAGCATCCCCCCCTGCCTTTGCACAACTAGCGGTTGTTTATATATGCTAGGGGGGGAAGAAGGCCTTCACCACGTGGCCCCTTGCATGGGTTCCCCCCCCTCCCATGCAGGCCACGACTCTACCATATCCCATCCCCCCCACACTCCCTTTTCTCCAGTCGTGCATCGGCTGGGGAAAAAGGGATAAAAATAAAAAAATTTGCTTTGAATATTCAAATTGCCCCTCCCAAGAGGGTGTTTATGTGAGACTTGCGGTTTCGAACTTTCGGTTTTGATTTACCAATGCGGAGGACCCCATTTCACGCATGCAGGTCACACATTGCACCGCCGATAACTTCAATACGAGAGATAACCTCTACACAAGGTTTACGTCGTGTGCGGGAAGTCAATATTCACGGGTGGGAATATTACATTCTCTCCCCCTTAGAAGAATCGAGATGTCCTCATCTCGAGATAAATTGGGGATATTGAAGGTTGAGAGAGCTTTCATCCATCCAGGTAGCATCCTCTTCGGGATAATCCTTCCACTGGACGAGGCATTCTTTCAAGGTTCTAGATCTTAACTGTCTCTCTCTAACATCGAAAATCTTATCCGGTCTTAGTTCAAGGACTCCTTGACTAGGCATTACAATTTGTTGGTCATCAAGTACATGATTAGGGTTGGGTACATATTTTTTTAAGAGACTAATATGGAATACATTGTGAACTTTTAGGTTATCAGGAAGTTGCAATTTATAAGCATTGGGTCCCAGGCATTTGAGGATTCTATACGGCCCACAATACCTTGGACTTAGCTTCTTGCATTGTCCTAGAGATAGAGAACTCCTTTTTGGGCGTACACGAATGAAGACCATGTCTCCTTCTCCGAAGATCCTCTCTTGGCGCTTCAAATCCACATATGCCTTTTGTCTATCTTTGGCTGCTTGTATGTCTTGTCTTATTGACCTTATTTGGTCATCCATGTCTTCCAACATTTGTCTTGAAGCCTCAACTCTTAGGGTTGGATCAGAAAAGTTTAGGGGACTTCGACAATCATGACCATAGAATGCCTGGAAAGGGGTCATTTGAATGCTCTGCGGGTAAGAAGCATTGTAGGCAAATTCCACTAACGGCAAGTACTGAATCCACCTCTTCGGCTCTCGACAGCAGTAAGCCCTAAGCATATCCTCAATGATTTGATTTACTCGCTCTGTTTGTCCATCCGTTTGGGGATGGTAAGCAGTGCTAAAACAGAGTTGAGTTCCAATAGCTTCAAAGATGGCTCTCCAGAAGTGTGAAGTGAAGAGAGAGTCTCGATCGCTAATGATCCTTCTAGGTAACCCATGTAGCTTAAATATCTCCTTGATAAACACTCTTGCAATGTCGGAGGCTTTATAGTTTGTCTTTACTGGAATCAGGTGTGCAACCTTAGTAAGCATGTCAACTACAACCATAATGGAGTTGTATCCTCCTTGGACTTGGGGTAAACCCACCACAAAATCCATACTGATGAATTCCCATTTCATTTGGGGAATGTCAAGTGGTTGCAATTTTCCTGGCATCATGACATGTTCAGCCTTGATACGTTGGCAAGACAAACATTCAGTGACATATTTGAGAACGTCACCTTTGAGCCTCTCCCAATGGTAGCTCTTCCTAACTGGATTAAGAGTTTTTGCATAGCGCAGGATGTCCTGCGAAGGGGGAATCATGGGCTTCCCATAATATCTTCTGCTTAAGTGACTGGCTTGTTGGTATACATAGCCTTTTTTTGTAGTAGACAAGTCCATTTTCAATGGAAAATTCCCGATACTTAGCTTGTGACTTCAGATTCTGCTCCTTGGTAGATATTTCTTTTATCATGGTTTGGTAGGCCAAATCATGGCATGCTTCCTCTCTAGCTAGTTCGAGTATAGGGTTGCTTGGCATAGATACCTTTGTAGCCAGAGATCTGGCCGTTGATGGATTCTGCAAGATTAGGGAATTTAGGAATGCCTTGCGACTGAGTGCATTGGCAACTACATTCTCTTTCCCTGGTCGATACTTGATTTCAAAATCATACTCCTTCAATGCTTCAATCCATCGACGTTGCCTCATGTTGAGCTCGTTCTGGGTAAAAATCCATTTGAGACTCTTATGATCGGTTACTAGAGTAAACTTGTTACCCAACAGGTAGTGTCTCCAAAGCTTTAGAGCATGGATGACAGCTAATAACTCCAGATCATGCGTGGCATAATTCTTTTCATGACTCTTCAATTTCCTTGAAGAATATGCTACTGGATGACCTTCCTGCATAAGTACACACCCCAAGGCAAGAATACTGGCATCAGTTATTACCTCGAACTCCTTATTGAGGTCAGGAAGTTTTAGAATAGGTGCTGATACCAAACATTGCTTCAATTGGTCGAAGCTATTTTGTTCGGGAGTTGACCATGTAATAGAAGTCTGCTTCTTTAGTAAGTCGGTAAGAGGTGCTGCAATCAAAGCATAGTTTTTGATAAAGACCCTATGCCATCCTGTCAAGCCAAGAAAACTGCGTATTTCTTTGACGGATACTGGTATTGGCCATTCAAGCACATCTCTGACTTTGGCTGGGTCTACTGATATCCCTTCTGATGATACTATGAATCCTAGATATTCAATCTGACGTTTGAAGAATGCACACTTCTTCATTTTTGCATATAGCTTATGAGACCTCATTGTCTCAAGGACAATCCGAAGTTGAGGTTCATGATCTTCTTCCTGTTTAGAATAGACTAAAGTGTCATCGAAGAAGACAAGCACGAAATCATCAAGATATGGTCTAAAAATATCCTGCATTAATCTATTGAAGGTGGCAGGTGCATTTGTAAGCCCGAATGACATAACCAAGAACTCAAAGTGCCCATATCTTGTATTGAAGGCCGTTTTTGGAATATCTTCATCCTTGATTCTGATTTGATAGTAACCTGACCTGAGATCAATTTTGGAGAAGATCTTTGCACCTTGAAGGCGGTCGAGAAGCTCATCTATTCTAGGAATAGGATACTTGTTCTTGACTGTTGATTGATTCAACCCACGGTAATCAATACATAGTCGAAGTGTCCCATCTTTCTTTTTCTGGAATAGTACTGGAGCTCCCCATGGTGAGTTGCTAGGCCTGATGTAACCCTGATCTAACAGTTGCTTGAGTTGTTTCTTCAACTCAATAGCTTCTGGTATGGACATTCTATAAGGTCTCTTTGCAATTGGCGCAGCTCCAGGCATTAACCTTATTTCATGATCAACTTCTCTTGGAGGGGGAAGTTCAGTTAATTCCTCAGGGAATACGTCAGCGTATTCCTTTAGCCAAGAGGGTCCCTCATGAAACTCTTGCCTTTGATCTAATTTGTTGAGTTTGATCAGGTACACAGGTAATCCTTTCCTAGCCCCTTTTATGATCCGCGATACTTTGGCTAACTGGATTCTTGGCACTCCCGCTTCACCTTGAGTTGTAACAACCTCTTTTTCAGAGTTCCGAAAGGAAACTTGACCCTTCCCACAGTGGATGTGAGCGTCATTAGGCTTAAGCCAATCCATCCCGAGTAGACACTCATGGATACCTAAATTCATGACTCTGAATTTGACTAAGGTTTTCTTTCCTCCCAGATAGAACTCCTCCTTAGCAGTTTGCCTGGTACAAGTTACCTCACGACCGTTTGCCAATTCCACAAGTAGGGTGGGAGCTTCTACTGTGGCTATTCCGAATCTTTTAGCACACGCTGGTGAGATAAAGGAATGTTTACTACCACAATCAATCAAGGTTTTGAAACCTTTACCTTGATAGCCCGACGGTGTTTGAATCACCGAGAACTGGCGATTCGGCCCCTTCTTGTGTAAAGCGGCATGGACTGTCGCTCTTTCGAATTCCGCTTCCATAGTCGGATCTTCCTCTTCTTCTGCTTCACATCTTTGCCTATTGGTAATGCAGGCAGTTCTTCCTCTTCCACGGGAGGCAGCTCCCTGACCGCGGCCTGCACCTTGACGGTGTCCCTCGCTGAGCTTGGGACATTGCCTTTTGAAGTGACCGAGTTCATTGCAGTGGAAACATCGGAGGTTTCGGCCATTACTGTGAGTAGGAACAAAGTTATTGACGTTATTTGTCCTTGCTTTCTTCCTTTGTCCCTGATTGTGGCCTTGAACTCTCTTAACTTGGGGTCTGAATGCCCCTCTGTTCGGGTCGCTATAAGACCAATTTTTGTTACCCCTCGGTCTAGCTTGCACTTCCTGAATTATAGGTGCCGCTCGAATGAGTGCATCCTGAAGATCTGATGGTCGCATAGATTCGAGACGGGTATTTACAGGTGGATTCAAGCCCGCGCAAAATTTGGGCACCTGCTGCGTCGTGTCCATTTGTGGCGCATACTTTAAGAGTGAGACAAATTTAGAGTAGTAAGCGTCAAGGGTGAGTCCTAATTGTTTTAGCTCATAGAACTCATTCATTTTCTGTGTACGATATGCAGGTGGCAAATATCTCCCCTGCACGGCTTGCTTTAACTTCTCCCAGGTAACGGACCCCTCTGAAGTCCCTTGATCCCTGCACCATTGTTTCCACCATAATCTAGCTTCACCGGTGAGTTTTAATTTGGCGAGCATGGCCTGATTGGTGGGAGCAGTACCAGCTGCTTCGAAGTAATCCTCCATAGATTCAATCCAAATTTTAGCATCAGACTGGACGAACCTGCCTTTCCCGTCAAACTCGGGTGGCTTTATCTGCTTGAGGAGGAACTTCTTCTCCTGGATCACATCAGTACTTGATGTAGGGGGCGAATTTGGAACCTGTACCTGGGGTTGTGCCTGGATAAAAGTTTTCTTAACATTATTGTATGATAATTGACATTAGCTTATCTTTAGTTCAGCTATCTCGTAAGTCATGAAGTTACTTAACTTTTCGTAACAACCCTGATGCACAATCGGATATTGATAAAAGAAGTCCTTATTTATATTTACATGGGCGTAGCCTTATACAACATCTCGTGTGATGATAATCCAATCCTTATATTTAGTTTGGGGAGAACAACATTGTATTGGATTTGTCTACAGGAACTGTGTAATAGTAGGGTTTTGGGTCATGGATCTTTAGGAATCGATAATTCATCGGAAGTTCAGGATATCCTTTCCGCTGGAATCCATACTTCCCATGGCGGCCCAACACCTTAATCCTGTCGGCTGGGATTACACGGGTTACTTCCTCATATACATATGAGTTCAATTCAACCCTCCGACCTTGAATATGCAAAGTCGAATTTACGTGAGCTTCCACAAAAATGAACAGCTTCACGACTTTCAAATCTTCCAACCACTTGATCCTCTTTAGGTTGGTTTGTAGATAAGCGAACCGGTGGGCAGCTATGTAGTAGATTCCTGAAGACCCGGTCCATCTTCGTTCTATATATAAAGGTGATGGATTATAAATCTGCTCCAGGATGTTCATCATTTCAATTCTCTGCCTATAATGCGGAGAATGCATTGCAGTCATAAACATGATCCGGAACACCAAAAACTTGTTCCACGCTTCATAGTTCTGCAAGACAGTATTGTAGATGAGGAAATGTTTGGACAGTAACAATTTCTTTACTTCATTTTTATTGAGATCTCACGAAAACAATTCCGTTGTTGGTCGGCTCTGATACCAACTGTAACGTGTCCAACTGAATCATCTAGGACACGTCTTGGCAGTCCATCGGAAAGGAAGTCTAGAAAACTCCACCCAGCACTCCCTTGGAATGTTACGGGTTTTTGCAATCTAGGTCTTCCCGCGTCTGCCACGTAGCGGAAGTATCCTGGCCGTTCCCCACTTAGGATCGACTGGAATTAGGGTTTCCCTGTTTGGTCATTAGCTAACAGCAACTAGCGTCAGACCCGAGCGAACTACTTTACGCAGAAGCGCCAGGTCCGAAGCGGATTCACGCTGCACTTGGTTCAAGGAGAAAGGGAAACGAGAGGGATGCAAGGCTCAACCTCTCTGCCATAAAGCATAGTCCCATTCCGTTCCCCTAAAACAGCGTAAGTCGGGTAGGATGTAACTCTAGGTCATCCTTCTCATTATTAGCTTTGATGATGATGATCATCCCGCTATTCGTCGAGTGATTTTGAGAAAAGTTCCCGGCTAACCGGGACCACCCATCCATAGGACGGACCCATGGTCCATCCTCCGCACTTTCCTCGGTTTGTTTTTGTTATGTAATTACCTAACACATTAATTTGACATATAACAAACAGCTTCGTTGATTAGCCCTGTTAAGCACTGGTTCCTTCACGTAATCTTATCACGTGACATAGAAAAACAATATCAAACAACTTCTTTATTATCATATCATCATTTTATCTTTGAAATACAGAGGGTTCCGCCCGTAGGCTTGTTCATAATCCGCCCGAAGGCTATCCAGTAATCCGCTAGGGATCACTATTCCAAGCTTCTGCCCGTAGACTAGTATGCGGGCCTCGAGATCCAATCCCGAGTCACCTTAGCCTCTTGTGCAGGACCCGGAAGGCGAGGGATTTACGGCCAGAGCCCCCCCTGGCACCCAAGCGTCCTCCTGCTCCAAGTAGATCTCAACGGAAAGACCTCACGCGGCGGGTTCGGTCCACGTTCCCGGCGCGGTCAACAACCCCCTTGGTTAGGGTCAGGCAGGCAGTCGGGGGTAACTGAGCTGCCACTCCCTTCAGGCCTTCAACCTGAAGCATTTATATATCTTTCATACTTTAGTTCCTTGAACAAACAATGCAAACAGTGCTTTCTAAACTGTTACAAGCACAATCAATTCCAGTGGTCGTTTAGTTGGCAAACTGTTAAGGAGTGAATCCCTCTCTCCGAATGCATCCAGCATTCGATCCGGAATCAATTGCAACTTGGCAAGATTCCTATTGTCCTTGGGTTAGGATCATACCCTGTTAACCCAACTTAACCAATGCCTTAGGTTTTATTAATAGTAAATCCCGGCGGCCATGTCGCTTAATTTATTGATTAATCATTTGCGTCCAAGCAAATACCTAACTTCCCTTAACTTGGCAAATTTTTCCTAATGAGGGCGATGTAACAGGATGACTAACCATCCCCTTGCAAGTTAAACTTGCGCAAGAACCTGCCAACCTCATTCCAAGGAATGGCAAAACTTTCTTGCGATCAAACCACAAGGCTATGCGACGTTGCAACTTGTTGCACAAGTGTCGCCTCCATTCCAAGAGATCATTTCACCTATTGAATAGCGTTTTCTGGTCACGGAATTATCTTCAGACGAGAAGCAGGGTTTAGGGTGTCTTTTTACCCAACCCATCCCTAATTTCACTAGATCGACAACGTTTAGTCCTAGGGTTCCAACTCAATTCGAGTTTCATCATTTTGAACGATTGGTCCTTAGGGTGGGAACACTAGATTATTGTTTGCATGAGCATCCAATTGACTCAACATTTCGGGAATGTGGTTAGGGCCATTGGGCATGAAGGTTTCGACTTAGCGACAATTGGAAAACTTGGCCGAATCCTTAACGTGCTAATACCTAGTTAGTGTTTGGGGTATCTATCGTATTGACTGAACCATGCCCATACGAATCCCTTGCGGCTAGGTGATTTGGGTGATTCACTATGCTTGTCTCGCGACAAGGATGAATCCTTCCCTAGAGATAATAAACTAGATCTAAAGAAGAAAAAAATAGTTTCGACTACCACAATACATGTAAACATGCGACTCATTCTATCTTTCATTGGTAAAGTAAAAATAGATGATAAGCTGGATACCAACTTTCTTAGGACCTACTAGGACTTACTTCAAATAATCATGTCTACTACCTTGTTATCTACACTTTAGAATCTCATGCCTTGTTTAAATCCTGCAACCTTTCCCAAATGCAACATTTGATGAATGAATTTTATGCACGATGAAAGTGCAACATGCAACCCTTTCATAACTACAACGTAGTTAAATGAGATTATTGTAGAGTTAGTGTTGGTATATTCTTTCTTGCAAGCACATGCCACATGCCAATCCATAGATTCATTATTGATACACCACCATTACTTTTCGGATAACCTCCTACGGGTGTTAACAACTTTTCCCCCCATGAACCATTACAATAAAGATTTTTCCTAAATTGCAACTTAAGCTTATTCTTTTCATGTCTAGTCAAAAATACACTTAATAACTTCAGCCTTATAATGATAGGTGGTAGGTGTTCTAGGCTCGTCCTATGAAATGCATGATAAGGCAACATAATACTAAGGTCGTAAGATGGATAGACAACTCACGTTCATCATATTGAAAATATTAATAACTCCATTTCATGTCATGAGATAATTCTAGTAATCGATCAAATAGACAAATTTTCCTCAATTTCCTTTTAATTCGGCTTGGTAAATTGGAACATGCATAGGTGCTTTCTATTACGTGAGAGTTATTATACCTAATGCATTACTTTTGCGTAGAATCAAAAGTCATAAAAACCTGGGTCTGTGGGCTCGGGGAGATGTCCACTTGAATGCTAGGGGATGAACCTCCCGCAGGCGTGCCTTGCAACTTCTTGGGAGCCATTGTAGACGTGATTACGGACCCCGCAGATTCCCTCTAACCTTTACTCTTGCTCTTCGAGACGGTCAGGAGTCGATACCTTCTCCTCGTGTAAGAATAGGAGCTTAATGCACCCGGTTTTAAATCGGCGGTTTTTAAATCGGGGAAGGGCACATAGGGACAAGGCCTATGGACCTTGTCCCTTTAGAATCTTCTTAAAGAAGCTTCTAATAGGCTTTTGACTTTCTGGAAACCACGTGGAAGAGAGGGCGACCAATGATGGAAGGAGGGAATGTCGAAGGAAGGGGAGGTGATTAGGATGATGGCAGGGAAGTATGGCGGCAGCACTTGGCGGCGTTTCTGGTGGCGGCAGCACTTGGCGGCGTTTCTGGTGGCGGCAGCAGTCGGTGGATTTGGGAGTGGCGGTGGTCACGGCAGCCTCCTCCCTCCTTCGATTCTCCAACACGCAGCCTTCCCTCTGCACGACTAGCATCCCCCCCTGCCTCTGCACGACTAGCGGTTGTTTATATATGCTAGGGGGGGAAGAAGGCCTTCACCACGTGGCCCCTTGCATGGGTTCCCCCCCCTCCCATGCAGGCCACGACTCTACCATAGCTTGAGGGGGAGTGTTAGAAATCAAGCTCACCGTCAGTGTGTCTTCATCTATGACCGACATCTATTACAGCTAGTGTGTACAGCTGTCTACATGTGAATACATTAAATAAGTCGGGTTAGTAGTCAGTTAGTGACCTGACTAGAGTTAGTCCGTCTAGTCTACATTTACACTAGGTCACTTTATCTTGTAGAGAGTGTGTGCTTTTTAGTTTTTAGTGTGTGGAAATGAAGGAATGAGCTTGAGAGTCTGAAGACTCATGGATATGGTGTTTTTCCTATCTCTCTCTCCTCTTTGAACAACCCCTTGCCGAGTCTGGAATGGAGCTCTAGACTACCGTGACCCCAATGTCTAGGGAATTGGAAGATCCTATTCTAATTAAAGGATGGAAATTATGGTGCCATGGGATTTGGACCATGTACTTTTGTTGGAGAAAAGGGATACATAATTCTCCTATATGGGCAAGAGACAAAGATTAACTTGAAGATAAGTTAAGAAATTTGTTTTTCAAAAGGACTGCTTGTTTTGTTTTCATGTCAGTGCTGTAAATTGCTCAAATGAATTGTGTTCCCTAAAAGGATGAATTAAGGAAGCTGATTGTGAATGTCATACATAAATGTTATGGTTAGGTTAGAACCTAATTCATGATGTTTTAGGGGACTGGAATGGGACTATGCCCTATGTGCAAAGAGGTTGAGTGGTTCATGCCTATCATTTCCCATTCTCTTTGAACCAAGTGTGGCATGGATTTACTTTGGCCTAGGCATCTCTGCATAAAGTAGAATGTCCAAAATCCAACGCTAGGATGCTATCTAAAGAGACCTTGTCTACTAGGAACCCAAATTTCAGGTTGATCCTACTGGGTTCCGGTCACAAACATCCCGTTGCGAGGGCGAACTTGAAAAAACCTAGGCAACAAACCCCGTGACATTCCATCGGAGTGTTGGGCGGCATCGCTTAGACTTGTCTCTATTCATAATGTCGGATCTAAGCTAGTTGGCTATGGTGGACGCAAATCATAGAACCGATACATGATAGAGAGAAGAGATTGTAACTCAAGTGAATTAGGTTCCAAGATAGATTAGCTTGGACTCATAAACACAATCTTGAGTGACTCAAACTAAAAGTTCCATTCTCTTTGAAAAAAGTGTCAACCAAGTACATGCCTTTATAGCTTTTTGGATAGTACCACTGTACGTCACTGTGCATATGGGATTTTGGACATCTCTTTCTAGAGCTTCTAGAGCATACATCTTTGTCATATCTCCCATACAAAGCCACTTTGTCAAGATTGTGGGAGAGAAGGAAGGATACTCGCTTGAAGCTTTCTTGCTTGCACAATGGGGGAAGACACACAAGGGTGGAGGCTGAAAACAGTTTTCCTCTTCTTAGTTGTGTAAGCCAAAAGAACTCAAGTACAAAGAAATAGAAGAACCCTATATATGGGTCTCAAACCAAACTCAACTAACTAAGGTGGCATACTAACTGAGCCACGAACTAGAGTAGATAAGGATAGCTATCATGTAGCTATTATTCATGGGCGGTGTACCAACCGCGTCTGCAACTGACAAGTCGGTGACATAAATATACAACGGTCACCCTGGCGTATCACGAGTGGAGCTCGATATCTCAACACTCCCCCTCGAGCTCAATCCCAATTGCTGCACACCAAGCAGGTCTCTGAACTTGCGCAGCTTCTCTGCGCCCAATGCCTTTGTGAATATGTCAGCTACCTGATCCTCTGTGCTGACATAAACTAGATCAATAAGACCTAGTAAAACCCTCTCTCGCACATAGTGATAATGCACCTCAATGTGCTTTGTTCTAGCATGATAGACTGGGTTATTTGCCAAGTGTATACTACTCATGTTGTCACAATAAATGACAACTGGCCCATCTGTAGACTGATCCATATCATAAAGTAGCTTATGCAACCAAGCTACCTCACATGCAGCCATTGCTGCACCCCTGTACTCAGCCTCTGTGCTCGACAAGGCAACTGTAGGCTGTTTCTTGCTGCTCCAAGTGACTGCAGCACTCCCAAAAGAGAATACATATCCACTGGTAGATCGTCTATCAGAAATACTACCAGCCCAATCAGCATCAGTGTATCCATGCAACTGTATCTGAACCCCAGTCTCATAAAATAGTCCATACTGCAATGTGGACTTCACATACCTAAGTATGCGTCTAGCCGCATCCAAATGTGGTTTCCTTGGAGCCTGCATAAACTGACTTACCAATCCAACAGCATAGCTCAAATCTGGCCTGGTAATAGTCATATAAATCAAACTTCCTACTATGCGTCTGTACATAGTAGGGTCTTCTAGAAGCTCACCTGCATCTGTGCTCAGCTTCACATTTTGCTCCAAAGGAACTGAAATAGGCTTACAGCCTGTCATCCCATATTTGGACAGCATGTCCAATCCATACTGCCTCAGCAAGGGCTGTATCCCACTTGGTGATCTAATCACCTCAATGCCCAAGAAATAACGCAGCTCTCCCAAATCCTTCATCTCAAACTTCTGCTTCAATAGCATTTTCACATGAAGGATATCTTCATCACTGTCACCTGTCATAATCAAATCATCAACATAAATGACAAGTAGCATAATACCTTTCTCTGTTTTTCTCACATAAAGTGAGAAATCTGCCTTGGAAATTTGAAAGCCAATAGTGACAAGATACTGTCCTATCTTGTCAGACCATGCTCTAGGTGCTTGCTTCAAGCCATACAAGGCTTTCTTCAACCTGCAAACAAACTCAGGATGAACAGCATGCACATAACCTGGTGGCTGCTCCATATAGACCTCTTCTTGCAAATCACCATGCAAGAAGGCATTCTTTACATCCATCTGATGTAAAGACCATCCCTTTGATGCAGCCATAGCAATGACTGCTCTTACAGTTGCCATCCTTGCAACTGGACTGAATGTTTCTTCATAGTCAATGCCATATGTTTGTGCATACCCCTTGACTACTAATCTTGCCTTGTATCTGTTCACAGAACCATCTGCATTGTGCTTCACCTTATAAACCCACTTACAGCCAATTGCATTCTTACCTTTAGGCAAAGGTACTAACTCCCATGTAGCATTTGCTTCCAAGGCATCCATTTCTTCATCCATGGCTTTCTCCCATTTTTCTTTTCCCATGGCTTGCTCAAAAGATGTGGGTTCTGGTTCCTGTATCACTTTGACCATATATGCATAGTGAATGGCTGTAAATCCATCATATTTCAGCCTATCCACAGGATACCTAACTCTGGTAGACCTGCGCAAAGTGGGTTCACTCCCAAGTGCTCTCAAAACATCCCTGGTCTTCCTTACTCCAGGTGTAACAATAGAAGGAATACCCAACTCATCATCAATGCTCTGTTTTGAGCCACTGGATTCACCATCCACATAAGAGTGACCTGCATTCACATCAAACATGGGCTGATCAACCTTCTCTTTTCCTTTTCGTGATACCTGCATACCACTATCTGCATTACTTTGAGAAGATTCTCCTGATCTCAATCTGCCTGTCCATGGCGAAGAATGTGAACCACTGCTAGAGGACGCTCCAGGTCCACTAATATTTTGTGACTGCTGCTGTGAATTCTGTGCAGCATTACCATTTTGTGCATCTACATCATCAATCACATTTACTGGTTTATACCAGCTACTCATCTCATCAAAAACAACATCTCTGCTCACTGTAAACTTACGAGTAGAAGGGTTATAGCATCTATACCCTTTTTGCTGTAGAGAGTAACCAATAAAGATGCACTTCTCAGCTTTTGGATCCAACTTGGATCTCAGCTCATCTGGCACATGTACATAGGCAATGCAACCAAAAATTTTCAAATGAGAAATATCTGGTTTCCTACCAGTATACCTCTCCTCTGGAGTCATTCCATGTATTGCTGCAGTGGGAGTCCTGTTCATTATGTAGACTGCTGTAGCAACTGCTTCAGCCCAATAAAAATTTGGCAAGTCTTTTTCATTGAGCATGGCACGAGATACCTCTCCAATATGCCTGTTTTTCCTTTCTGCAATTCCATTTTGTTGTGGGGTATAACTGCATGAATATTGCTGCTTTATGCCATGCTCCTGCAAGAACTTTGCAAACTCATTTGAGAGGTACTCTCCCCCTCCATCTGACCTCAGGCATTTTATTTGCAGACCTGTTTCTTTTTCAGCCATAGCTTTAAGGGTTTTGAAATGCCCAAAAACTTCACTTTTCTTTTTCATAAAATACACCCAAACTTTTCTGCTATAGTCATCAATAAAAGTGACAAAATAATGACAGCCTCCAAGAGATGCAGCTTTAGTAGTCCACACATCAGAGTGGATTAATTCCAATGGCTTCTCACTCTCTTGAACATGTCTAGGAAATGGTTTCCTTGCCTGTTTTCCAAACTGACAGGCTTCACATACCTTATGCATTTCTGCAACCTTGAATTTTGGCAATCCTGCAACAATATTTTGGGCCTGCATTGATTTAAGTCGCTGTACATTAACATGACCAATGCGTTTATGCCAGATATCAATATCTGCAACTACACCGGTCCCATGTGCAAACATTGCTGCACTCAATTCAGACATGTCTGCATCCAATGTAAACATTCTGCCCTTCTTCTTTCCTTTTGCTATCAAGCGACCTTTATTTTTCATATCCTCAACAAAGCATCCATGAGGATTAAATCTGACCTGCAAGCCCTGTTCAACCATTTGACCAACTGAAACCAGATTCTTGGTGATATTCGGGACATGAAATACATCGGACAGGTATTTCTTTTTCCCACCCTGCATAGACAAGGGAATTTTTCCAATCTGCACAATAGGATGTGCAGTATCATCACCAGTCTCCACAAATCCTGGTTTTTCCATTTTCCTTGCATCCTCCATCCATTCTGCATGACCTGTCATGTGGTTTGATGCACCTGAGTCAACATACCATACATCATTGCTTTCTTCTGCACTTGTCATAGAATTGTTCATGTGCTGCACCATGAACAAATGCTCATTTCTGTCATCACCCTGTCTACTAGAAGATGCATAATTCCCTTGTTGCAGTTTTCCATTCATGATGTCATTCTGCTTTTTATAGCAGTCTTTAGCCATATGACCCATTTTACCACAGTAGTAGCATTCAACATTACTGTTTGCATTTTGGCCTCTTTGCCATCCACCACGACCTCTTTGGTTCCCCCTGCCTCTAGAGTTACCACGTCCTCCTCCATAGGACTGGTTTTCTTGAGTTTGCTGCATATTCTGATTTCTGCCACGGCCTCCAAATCGGCCTCCTCTACCTCTGCCTCTACCTCTTCCAGCATTTGAGTAGAAGACAGCTTCTTTTGAAGTTCCTCCTGAAGAAGATGCACCACCATTTCTCTGTTCCTCAGAAATTAGAAGAGCAATCAACTCCTCAAAATCAGGAAATCTTTCACGAACTGAAATGGATGTCCGAAACGGTGCATAATCCTTTCCTAGACCATTCAAGGTCACGGAAACTAAATCATCATCTTCCACTGGCGACCCAATGGAAGCAAGTGCATCTGCAATCTTCTTCACCTTCATGTGGTAGTTGTTGATGCTCATACTTTCTCTTTGCACATTATGCAACTCTTGCTTGAGCTGCATTTTCCTGGCTTGCGTATTTGTGCTATACATTTTTGACAAAGTATCCCATGCCTCCTTTGGTGTACTTGCATCCTGAATATGCACAATCATAGAGTCTGAAATACTGATAGACAGCCAATACATAACTTTCATGGCTCTCTCATGCCATGTTTTAAATGCCTGCATTTGTTGTTGATTGGGAACATCAGGAAGAACTGGTTCTTCTTCATTTCCTGCAACAAATTCCCAATATCCTTTTCCCATAAGGAAATTCGTCATTCTAAACTTCCATGCCTGGAAGTTGTTCTTGTCAAGCTTTTCAGTGACAATCTGTGAAAGAGAATCAGACGCCATTACAGAATACTGCAAGAAATTCTGTCACTGCAAAAAACACAGCTTCACCCTCACAAGGGCAAATCTGCAAAACTGGCGAAAGTGGTATTTGACCACACAGTCACTTCCTAGTGACGATTTTGCATAAACAGGAACCAAGGATGATTCTGAAACTCCCAATGTCTCTGCGCACAAGCATACGATGCAATTTCTACAGTAACTTTTCACCGACCTGTAGAACAGTGGTCGCACAGCATAAAACTGAGCCTTTTCTTGAGTGCGTGCAGAAAACTTCCGTCTGCAAAACAGGCCCCGAAATGGCCTCAAATCAAAAAAACAAGGTCGCCATGGGCTAAAGCCCTCTCCCGCAGCATATACTGCCCTCTTGCTTCACCGCGAAGGGCGTCTCAACCTGAGACAATGCACTCCTGCAATTTCCGGCTGTGCTACCTGCAGAGATCTGCTCCCAAAACAGGAAATGAAAGCAACACTGCTCCTCTTACCAGACCACCGCGAGCTTGGCTTGCTTTCTTGAGCTCCTTACCACGAACAAGGCTCTGATACCATGTCAAGATTGTGGGAGAGAAGGAAGGAGTCTCGCTTGAAGCTTTCTTGCTTGCACAATGGGGGAAGACACACAAGGGTGGAGGCTGAAAACAGTTTTCCTCTTCTTAGTTGTGTAAGCCAAAAGAACTCAAGTACAAAGAAATAGAAGAACCCTATATATGGGTCTCAAACCAAACTCAACTAACTAAGGTGGCATACTAACTGAGCCACGAACTAGAGTAGATAAGGATAGCTATCATGTAGCTATTATTCATGGGCGGTGTACCAACCGCGTCTGCAACTGACAAGTCGGTGACATAAATATACAACGGTCACCCTGGCGTATCACGAGTGGAGCTCGATATCTCAACACACTTATGGGCAAGCCTATTTTGGGCACATATTTGGCATCTATGGGCATACATACCAAGCATCATTTGCTAATCTCAACACCCCCCCTCAAATGATGAGTTTCTACACTTGTTGGCTTTTGCCCCCCCTTCACTAGCTCATAGGCAGCCTAGTCAAGTTAAAGCTTGAAACTTTACATCTTTGGCAAGGGTTTTGTTTTACAAAGAAAATCCACTAAGGGAAACAAAAAAAATCCACTACGGGAAATAAGGATCCACTATGGGAAGGTTTTGTTATTGGCAGCAGAGAATATTTTCTTCATCTTCTTTGGCATCCTTTGGTCCTTTGGTCCTTTGCTCGATCTTCTTAGTCTTCTTTGTCTTCTTGCTCTTTTCTTATATTGTGCTCTTTATCCCTTTTGTTGATGTGTGGTACATGATACTTCTCTTTTTTCTTCAGTCTTCTTGGCACATTTTTTTTGCTTAATGAACTTGAGATGGATACACATGAATACATTGTTTCGGCTTAGCAGATTCTCTTTGACATACATGGCTTGATGATTCATTACATTGGTCTTGGGATACATAGGATTGTTTTTTTGGCTTATTGGCTATATATCTTGTCATTACATTAACATTGGATCTTCTTTCAAAACCACACATCTTCTTAAGGTGATTACATAAATCATTTCAAGGCAAAGTATGGAGTGAATAGGGTTGCTTGGACCACTTTTGAGAGCAATAGTGTGAACAAACATTAAAAGAATTAGCTTGAGTGTGAAAGGAGAGATTGAGTTAGGTCCTTTTTTTTTCAACTTAAAGCCTTAGACTTCACGAAATAATAGAAAAAAAAAACGGAATGGAGAGAATATCGAGCTACAGGCGGTGAGCTGCTTCAGGAGGCTTTTTTTTTTTGTCTACTCCTCTTGGTCTGATCTGCAAGCATCTACGATGGTAGCGCCAGCCTCTCTCCTCTATGGACTCGCGTTGCAAGGATTGCTACATGCATACTGTCACTTTGCCACATGTAAGGGGGCGCTTCAATCAGGCAAATGAGCTTAGCCAAACTCATCTACCAGACCTCCTCTTGCAGTACCAGAATCAGAAGTTGCCGCTTCCGACTCATAGAGCCCTTGTCTTCTTCCACGCTCACCTATCTCAAATGCTCCAGGTCGCACTTGTTACCAACGAGCATAGTTACGATGCTCATGTTTGAGTGGAGCCGGAGTTATTCCAGCCATCTCTGAATGCTCTCGAAGGTGATCTTTCTGATTATGTCGTAGATGAGGAGAGCTCAGATGGCTCCCTTGTAGTACACCGAGGTCACGGCCCAGAAAAGCTCCTGGCCCACTGTGTCCCAGATTTCAGCCTTAATCTTCTTGCCGTCGATGATGAGGCTTTGCGAAACTCAACACTTCTCTATCTATTACACCCACTTCTTCTTTCTCTTCTCTCTAATGTGAACTCCAAACCGAGCTTCTTGAGGAGCATCGGAGCACCTTCTTTCCCTTCACGTTCTTTCCTCCTGATGCCTGATAGAGACTCCTTTTTCTTGAGCTAATCGCTCAGCCACGGTCAGCTTCCTGGCCTTTGCAGGGGTTCCTTTCTTACCTTGTTGTTGAAAGGTCTTTTGAATGAGCTTCGGTCCGTTTTTGCCCTTTGGAGCAAGTCTGAAATCCTCCTTGGACTCCCTTGATGACAAAGACGAAATGTTGTAGATTTTTTCCTGGGTTATTGGGTAGATTCTTCGAGTGGACAATGGAAAACTAAAACCAAAATCTGTTCATTCATCAAGCCCAATAAAGAGAAGGATTTCTAAGCCTCTTTCTTGGCCGTAGGTGGCCTAAGATATGGATATGGCAGAGGGCCTTAAAGTAGGTTCAATTCCTGCTATCCATTTACATTAGAATGTGGCTAACTAATGATGCTAGAACTAGCTCGCCATGCTAGCTTGCCACGGCTCTGATACCATGTTAAAAATGTCGGGTCTAAGCTAGTTGGCTATGGTGGACGCAAATCATAGAACCGATACATGATAGAGAGAAGAGATTGTAACTCAAGTGAATTAGGTTCCAAGATAGATTAGCTTGGACTCATAAACACAATCTTGAGTGACTCAAACTGAAAGTTCCATTCTCCTTGAAAAAAATGTCAACCAAGTACATGCCTTTATAGCTTTTTGGATAGTACCACTGTACATCACTATGCATATGGGATTTTGGACATCTCTTTCTAGAGCTTCTAGAGCATACATCTTTGTCATATCTCCCATACAAAGCCACTTATGGGAAAGCCTCTTTTGGGCACATGTTTGGCCTCTATGGGCATACATACCAAGCATCATTTGCTAATCTCAACAGTCTCTCAATGGACCACTAAAAGTGTGCCTTGATAGCCGATAGGCGGACACATTACAGTTGGTATCAGAGCAAAACTTCGTAATGATATGCGATGGATTTATGTATGGTTTGTAGACATATCCTAAACACAATAACCTAAGTGGTATGGCTTGATTATCAGGCACCTTTTGCACCCACAAATGCTAACATGCAAGAGAAGAAATCCCTTCTCAAGCAAATTAAGGAACCCGAGGTTGATCGAGAAGTGAGAGATGTCCCAATAGAGGCGGAGATATGGATTGAATCGATGGATGATTATTTCCCTGCTTCATAAACCGCTTTCTCCAATCAAGCAATGATAGCCAAACTTAAGTTAGTTGGCCAAGTTCAAATATGGTGGAAGAAATGGTGTAAAGATCAAGGTATTTCCAAAGCTGTTGATACTTGGGCTCAGCTAAAAGATGATGTACGTCGACGATACCTTCCGCCAACCTACCAGACTCTGAGGATGAATGAATTCTTCAAGCTCAAGTAGTTGGAGTTAACCCTCGAAGCTTACTGCTTGAAATTTTAAACCCCACTAAAATACGCAACACCTATGGATATTGCACAGCAAGCACCCAAGTTTTGCCATGACCTAAACACTCCTCTGAACCACCATCTTGAAGCAATGCGTCCAATGGACTTGCAAGATGCATTACTCCGAGCGAATCAAATCGTTTGAGAATTTAAATCGGGAAATTGTAGCAAACATGACTCTCAAGATTAGGGTAAGAGATGTCATACGTGTAGAGAGATAGGGCACATCCATTGGAGATGTCCCTACCATCAATGCTTCCATTGTAATGAGCTAGAACACATCCAAGTAGACTACCCTGATCTAAGTCTAGAATACATTGAACCTCCAAGAAAATGAAGCTACACAGGTGCAATGTATGGATATATAGAGGAATCAAATGAAGATGAAGACCTAGAATCTACAACACCCCTTTAGGATGATTAGAAATCTTAGAAATTTTGTCGAGATGAAATACAACTTGTATTGGAATAAACTTTACTCTTGTAACTACAGTTAACCTCAATAATATTAGTTGCATCTATTTTGAGCCTAGAACTTGCAAATGATTAGAGATACTCTAGTAAGAAATGGCAACTATAACTTGCAATGAATTTTTCTCAAGTGTTCTTCTCGACTAATATAGATTGGGTCTTACCAAAATGACAAAGTTTGGGTGTATTCTTTAATACTACAAGCAAAGACGATTGACCATGGACCTCAATCCATGTCTTAAAAGAGGACAATTCAAAAACAAAGTTTCAGCAATAAAGGACCACTTCAATCTACTGAAAGGATCCTATGACAATTTGGCCTAAAGAAGAAAATCCTGCCAAGGATGACTCGAAATCTTGTGACTTCAAGTGATAAAGCTTCACGTTGTTTCTAGTGCTAGAAGGTAGGTCATTTCAAAAGGGAATGTCCAAAGCACCATACACACCAACGCTTTGAGTGCCACAACATTATTGGACATAACCACTCCAATTGTCTCAATAGGACTCGAAGAGAACTTGAACTTACAAGGAATGAAATTATACAACATCCAGTGATCCAAAATATACCAGGTGCTTAGGAAAAACCTAGAAAATATCCATGAGATGTAATTGCAATAAAATTTTCTCTTGTAATCCAGACTTGGGTAGATCTAATGCAATAAGTGTTGAGATTTAGCAGTCACACTCGCTAACAGCCTCCTTGTATGGAGCTTCAGGGCCAAGGACATGCAGGCTTACCTATCCCATATGCACAGTGGTGCCTACTGTAGTTTCCTACTTTCCTATAAGGCATTGTACTTGCTTCCTTTTCTTAATGCAATGATAGCACTCTTTTTTTTCCAATAAAGTGTCAGTGTCATTGTCAACACACAAGATTGTGTTTATGATTTCAAGTCTCAATCTTGAAACCTAATTCACTTGTGTGACAGTCAGTGTCCGAGTCTATGTCTACATGAGTTCTCTTCCCGTCTTTGAACCACCATAGCCATGCTCTAGATCGGTGTTTCACAACATGGTATCAGAGCCCAGTGGAGCATGGCTCACCTTGGCTTAGCTCTCCTCTGCTCTCTCTCAGCTCATATTAATATCTGGTCAGCTCAGTTTCATCCCATGACTTCATCTCCCAACTCTATCTTCACTTGAGCTTCCATGGCAGCCATAGCCATCAGCACCCTGTCAGATTGAGTTGCTTATATCTCACTCTATAGGTCAAATATCTTGGAGCTACCTTCTGGAAAAGTGTTCTCCAACTCAAAAACCTTCCTTGTAGCACATCAATCCATGACATTTGGCTATTTGAAGCTCAGCATTGTGAAAATTCTCAGACTACCATAGTCTTTAACTATGACCTGCAGGACATACCCTCCATGGAGCCTTCATATCTCTCTTTGTAGAGCATATCTTCATAAGCTCTCTTCTAGACATACATTCCTTGGCTCAAGGCGCTACCTCCTGTCACTTAAAACACCAACATTGGTCTGTCTATGCTCTAGCATTGTTGAAATTCATGGCTGCTGACGAAATCTGCGCCTGATCTATTCGTTCGCTCTGTGCGTGCCATACACGCTGCGATCTTGACGAGGAGGATAGGGCTTTTGAAGAGCTTGAAGTAAGCTTCATTTCCATAAAAAAAAGTTTTCAAAATGATCAACTACAGCTCCTGCAATCTACAAGAAACCAGGCCCCTTTTTGAAACCCTAAACTGTCAGCCATAGCCAGTTTCATCAAAGCTCAAAAATCTCATCATTTTCTCTCTCCTGCCACTTGGAGCAACCCACTGCCACTGTGATCTACTGTCCCAGCACCAAATCAAGGAGGGGAAGGACCTGAGAAGATTGAGGAAGGATCAACGACCCCGAGTGTGGAAGATTCAAGCTCAACATCAAGTCTCTACATAGTGTGTTTTCACACTACCATTACTTGTGTCTCTTGACACATGGTAATCTGCTCCTTCACTTATAACATCTGAGAATCTTGGAGATGATTTTCTACTACTCCAGCCATCCAACATGGGAAAAGTCTCTCCAAATGCTTGGTTCAAGGGAGTCGGGTTTCACACCTGGCAAACCCGCATCAAGATCATCCTAATGAAGAAGGGTCTCTGGTCCATCACAAATGGCAAAGAAAAGAAACCTCAAGATGCGGACCTTGCAGTTACTTGGCAGAAGAATGATGACAAGGCACAATCCATCATTAAGCTAGAATTGGATGACAGCTACATCCATCATGTGGATACCTGTGACACGTCCCATGACACTTGGGACAAATTGGATACCTTATTTGGTGCACAGTCAAAGTCGTCTAAGTATGGTCTATTGATTGAATTTTTCCGACTTGATATGAAGCCTCATACATCCCTGGCATCCCATCTGAACTACATGGAAAGCCTGCTTACTCAACTTGCAGGGATAAAGCTAAAAATGGATGAAGATGTTTGTATTGGTGTCTTGTTAAAAAGTTTGCCTCCTGCCTATGATAATGCATCAACCACTCTAACCAATATGCCTGATCCTCAACTTGTTGATATTAAAGCCTCTCTGCTAGAGGAAGAAAAGAAACTTAAAAGCAAAGAAGAGCCCAGCACTTCAAAGGATGAACAAATGTTATATGTAAACAATAGATACAAAGGTAAAAAGGAACCGCTCTTCTGTGACTTCTGCAAAAGGACCGAACACACTGAGAAGTTCTGTCATGCTAGGAACAGGTCCCAAAAGGCCTATCTTGCAGCTGTGAAAGAAGAAGAAGACCATGGACCAAAAGATGAAGATGAAGATAAAGATGAAGATCACCAGGATTGGAAGGATAAGCCTCATCAGTCCTTCTACTCTCATTACTCTGATAGACTGTTTTAAAAGCCTTGTATTTCCTAGCCCTAATGCTTCTTGCCATAAGCTTCGTAAACTCCTCATGTAACTTGGCACTACAGTCCCTGTACACTTTGTGAGGCCCCTATTATAGCCTCTGGATGTCCGTCATGTTTTGGTGCCCACACTTAGCCTTTTTCTGTGTGATAGCCTCTGGTGTCAACCATGTTTGTGGTGTGCCCACACTTTGCAGGTGGTTCTCATTACAACCTCTACACACTTTGTGCCTTTCTAGTTGTGATTGAGGAGGGGTGTTGAGATTCAGCAATCACAGTCACTAACAACCTCTTTGTATGGAGCTTCAGGGCCAAGGACATGCAGGCTTACCTATCCCATATGCACAGTGGTTCCTACTATAGTTTCCTACTTTCCTATAAAGCATCGCACTTGCTTCCTTTTCTTAATGCAATGATAGTACTCTTTTATTTCCAGTAAAGTGTCAGTGTCATTGTCAACACACAAGATTGTGTTTATGAGTTCAAGTCTCAATCTTGAAACCTAATTCACTTGTGTGACAATAGTATCTGAGTCTATGTCTACATGAGTTCTCTTCCCATCTTTGAACCACCATAGCCATGCTCTAGATCCGTGTTTCACAACAATAAGATGTTGTTTCAAAAGACCACATGCTTATAGGTGATTAGAGTAGTATATCGGACACATGGTGGATCCTAACGCTCAAGCTTTAAGCCCCATCAATGCTTGTCTTCCCCAATTCTTTCGAGATGAGGACATCTTCAGTTCTCTAAGGAGAAGAGGATGTAATGTCTTGCCCGTATGAGAATGACCTCCCTGCCCTTAACAATTAACCTTAGTTCAAAATTTTTAAATCTTCCCCTCCCATGTCGTTGGACGATAGGTGGCGAGGGGGGGGAGAGAAAGGGAAAGGAAATCATCATGAAGGGGGAAGGAAGCCATTGATTGGAGCAAGCAAAGCTGACAGAGAAAATGAAGAAGAAGGTGAAGTCAATGATGGTATCGACGAGGGGGAGGCTGCGGACCTACCACCCCTCCCTAGGCCCTTCACCAACCACCTGTTCAAAATGCCATGTAGTGAGCATCACCACTCCACCTCCGCTTTGCGTTCCTCCCCCCCCCCCCCCCACTTGTTTTTTCCCCAACATTACCCTCCTCTCCCCTATACAAACCCCCTTCCTTAAGCGATACGCATTAACTCCTTCTTCCTGTTAGAATATCAAGCTCTTTCATGTGTGTTTGACCAACATGAGTTGGACACAACTAGTCTGGCTAGATCAGTTAGGTACATTAAATAAGTCAGTTCTACTTCTGGTGTGAATAGTCTTTATGATCTTAGGTTGTATATACACTAAAGTGTGTGTTGAATGGATATGAGAAGAATGGAGAGAGGAAGCATGTTGCTTCACTCTGAGTTGCTCTCTTTTCTGCATCCATGAAAATGAACATGGTATCAGAGCCATGAATGGGCTCACTAGTGGAATGCACTGAAGAAGAAGACTTGAAGACTGACTTGAAGGGTTGGAAAAGGAAGAGGACTGACTATCATTTTCCATCAATGGTCACACAGAGGTATGTATTGTTGAGCATTGGATTCCTATTGCTTGAAGGAGGAGTTGTGGCTTGCTGAGGAGCCTTCCAAGGCTTGATTGAGTATTAGTGTGGGCCCTATCATGATCATTATCATCGAATGGTGTTGCTGTACACTCCTGACAGACCTACGTGTTTGCGCCTGATGAAGGCATGACTCCTGCTGAAGCCAAATTGACATGAGTGCTATATAAGAAGTGATCAAATGCTTGTGAGCATACATTGGAAGGTAGTTCAAGGTTACAAGAAGCCATTGCTTGTGTTGGAGCTCTGTTATGAGCTAAAATCAGAGTACACAGACCTGGGACAGAAGGTTGAACTGCTGTATACAGAGTATACATAGCATATGCAACACTTTGGAAGAGCCTTGAAGCTCTCTGACATGCTTTATGGACCTCATTGGAGCCTAGGAGCACAGTGGAAGACATATGTATCAGTTCTCATGCCTTTGAGCTGAAATTCCTTGAAGAAAAGACTCAGATCTGGAAGTGTAAATAGGCTGGAAACCTATCTCAAAACAGTGGGCAGCAAGCATTAGCTTCCATTGAAGCATTACATAACACTTGGCTGGCATTTGTCATATGTATGACATGGGATATGTCTGCTGGAGGTTTTATGGATTGAGTTGAGCATTAAGTGATCATGGAAGTTGAAGTCTAAGGCTGATAATTACTGCAGTGACATTGTCTTAGTGGTTGCAAGCAGTAAATGCAATCTATGACTTGGATTCATGAAGACAAGATGGCTATAGTTACCTGAATGCTCATGTATTGAACCTAACACTTCAAAGTGAATGTCTGACATGATTTGAGGCTATTTTGGAGGTGGATAGACTTTGGTTTACTGAGAAGTTGCTGATTGCAATCTATAAGCAGAAGGTTTGACACTTACACCTGCTATCTATGCACTGACTTGTGCCCCGTTGGTTATGCTTGGACTGCTACATGTACTAGCAGATGTCTATGAAGGTTTGGGACATGTATGACATGTATATCACTCAGTTTTGGGCTTGAAATCACTACTGGTTATTCACAGAATTACAATTTTCAGACTGCATGTATGTATCTTGGCAGTGAGGTTGGAAGAGTTTCAACTGAAGTAAATACATTGCATCTGTATTGATTGTTTTTCCTATAGGTTAGGCCACTTGGTTGTGGGCTGTTTTGGATTGTCAGTGGGCTGTTTTTCCTACAGGTTAGGCATTCAGATCTCCCCTTGCCTCAAAAATTTCCTACAGCGTCAGTCAGACAATCCAAATAAGGATAAGGATTGTCATTACTACAAAAAGTATGGGCATATTGCAAAGGACTGCTAGAAGAAGTAGGGAAACCAGAAAGGTAAACAGCATGGACATTATGCTACGTCCAGTCAGGTAGATGACTTTGGTGATAGACTGTTTGCCATGCAATATGTCAAAGATAAGGCTGATGAAAAATCATCTGATGATGTAGTGTGGTACATTGATTCAGGGACATCAAACCACATGACCCCTCATGATGACTGGTTCACTAATATGGTGGCTGAAAATCATGGCTATGTATGCACAGGTGATGACACGCAGCATAGCATTGAGCATAAAGGCAAAGTGCCTCTTGTGGTTCATGATGGTAGGAAGAAAAATTTGCATGATGTCTTACATGTCCCTTCAATTACGAAGAACTTATTGTCTGTCGGTCAGATGACGGAGCAGAACTTGCAGGTTAGATTCAATAAGCATGGCTGCTTTATTGAAGAGTTTGGCAATGGCTGCAAGTTGATAGCTCGTGGTCATAGGAATGGCAGAATGTTTACTCTTGATGCTTCTTTGCCAGAGCTGAATTCAACTATATTTGCCCATGGTTCTAGCACTGTTAGGGATTTGGAAATATGGCACAAGAGAGTGGGGCATGTCAATTTGCAAAGGCTGCAAATTATGCAAAAGAAACAGCTGGTTACAGGTTTACCGAAGTTTCAATATTCAGATATTGGTCATGTATGCGAGGCTTGCCAGTTCGGTAAGCATTCACGATTGTCGTTTGTCAGGCATGTAAGATAGAGTACACATCCATTGCAGTTAGTGCACTCTGATGTTTGAGGGCCAGCTCATAATGTATCTATGGGAGGCTCCAGATATTATGTATCTTTCATTGACGATTACAGTCGCTATACCTGGCTTTACATATATTGAAAACAAAAGATGAGGTCTTTGCTATTTTTCAGCAATTTAAAGCACAGCTTAAGAAGGAGTTTGAATGCTACATATCTTGCTTGAGATCTGATAGTGGTGGGGAGTATGTATCAAATGAATTTGATGATTTCTTAGCTGAAAATGGCATTCATAGGCAGCTCACCTGCAACTACACTCCGCAGCAAAATGGAGTAGCTGAAAGGAAGAATAGGGTTCTGATGGAAGCTACTAGGGCCATGATGAATGAAAAGCATATGCCGCTTTACTATTGGGCAAAGGCTGTTACGATAGCCGTATACATTCTGAACAGGACTCCCACTGCAGGTATTCATGAGATGACGTCGTTTGAGAGGCTGTATGGCTATAAGCCGGATGTAAGTCACATGAAAGTCTTTGGCTATCTTTCTTATGTACATATCCCATATGAGAAAAGGAAGAAGTTAGATCCAAAAGCGCATAAGTGTGTTTTCATTGGGTATTCGTAGGAGAAGAAGGCATACAAATGCTATGATCCCTCTACCAGGGAGACTTTGGTGACCTAGCAGAGGATGTCTATATGGTTCAGTCGGAAGGGTATGTTCACCCTGATTTTCAGCATTATGTATGCAGGCTGAAAAAGGCATTGTACGGGTTGAAGCAGGCTCCGAGAGCTTGGCATGCTAGGATCAGTAACTACTTTGCAGAGATTGGGTTTTGCTGTTGGCAGGGCTGATTACAGCCTATTTACAAAGAAGACTGACAGTGGCTTGGTAGTGCTGGTCATATACGTTGATGATTTGATAATCACTGGTGATGATGACTTGGGCATATAGTATGTTATGAAGATGCTGAAATCTGAATTTGACATGAAAGACCTAGGAGAACTGAAGTATTTCTTGGGCATTGAGGTAGTTCCAGCTAAAAATGGTTTATGGCTGATTCAGAAGCACTATGCCATGGAGATGCTGAAGAAGTATGGAATGGCTGAATGCAAACCGTTGGATACACCTCTTGATCAGAATGTCAAGCTGGACATGAACACTGGGGCTGAAGTAGAGGATGTGACTATGTACAAGCAAATGGTTGGCAACTTGATTTACTTGACCATCACTAGGCCTGACTTGAGCTATGCTGTAGGGCTCATAAGCCAGTTTATGCAGAAGCCTAGAAAGACGCACTTGGATGCAGTTAGATGCATTATGAGATATGTTAAGTCCACTGTAGAGTATGGGTTGTTCTATGTTAGAGATAAGCCCTTGATATTGACTGGATACATGGATGCAGATTGGGCAGGTTGCTTATATGACCATAGATCTATGAGTGGATATGTAGTTGGATTTGGTAGCGGCATGATTAGCTGGAGCAGCAAGAAGCAGCCTACGGTTGCTTTGTCGAGTACTGAGGCAAAGTACAGGGTGCTGCATTGGTAGCATGCGAGATTTCATGGTTGCTCAAACTTATGGCTGATTTGGACATACAGGTAGATGCTCCAGTGAAGTTACTATGTGATAATCTGAGTAGTGTACTCTTGGCTATGAGTCCAGTCTATCATGCCAAGACGAAACACATAGAGGTACACTACCATTTCATCAGGGAGATGGTTCTTGTAGGACAAGTTGATCTTATGCATGTAAAGACAGATGACCAGGTTGCGGATATCTTTACCAAGTCCTTGGGTAAAGATAAGTTCTGTGGTTTTAGACAGCTGCTTGGAGTACAGATGTTGACTTGAGCTTGAGGGGGAGTGTTAGAATATCAAGCTCTTTCATGTGTGTTTGACCTGAGCTGGGACACAGCTAGTCTGGCTAGATCAGTTAGGTACATTAAATAAGTCGGTTCTACTTCTGGTGTGAATAGTCTTTATGATCTTAGGTTGTATATGCACTAAAGTGTGTGTTGAATGAATATGAGAAGAATGGAGAGAGGAAGCATGTTGCTTCACTCTGAGTTGCTCTCTTTTCTACATCCATGAAAATGAACACTTCCCCCCTTGTGTAGAGAAAAAGAGTAAGGAGAAGGAAGAGAGAGGGAGCAAAAGAAGAGGAGGAGAAGAAGTAGAGAGAAGAGAAGAAGAGGAGGAGAAGAAGAAGAGAAGAAGAAGAAGACAGGAGAGAAGAAGAGAAGGAGGAGAAGAAGAAGAGAAGAAGAGTAAGGAGAAGGGAGAGAGAGAGAAGAGAAGAAGAGGAGGAGAAGAATAAAAGAGGAGAGAAGGAGAGAAGGAAAAGAAGAAGAATAAGAAGAGGAGAAAGAGAGAGAGGAGAAGAAGAAGAGAGAGAGAAAGAAAGAAAGAAAGTTATATTAACGTCTTCTAAAGACCAAAACTGGACTATGAGACAAACTGTGATACAACTGATGAGGTCCAGCTATCCAAAATAAAAGTGCTGAATGAAAAGCTAAAAACTGGAAACTGAAAATACGGTGCTGTGAGTGTGATAAGTGTCATGTATGTGTATGTGCATATGTAGCTCTGGTACTCCAGATAATGGCTACAAAAGGGGAACAAATGTCGGCTGTGATAGGGGAACAACTGTCGGCTGTGATAAAGTGGTGCGATGTGTATATGTAACAGATGCAGGGAGATATACTATCCTGGGATGTAGTAGCAGTCGTCGAAGTTGCTAATAGCAGGTGATCCTTCCTGGATGCAGGATGTGGTACATTGACGATGGAGAAAGAGCAAACTGGAGATCTGAGATCCAATGTGTTGAGTGTCGTCGGATCTCAATCTGCTGTCGATATAGATCAAGAATCCTCTGAATCTCTTGTCAGTGTGGCTGTGGGGTCCGAAACCCACGGATCCTCGTGCGGCGTCGGGTACGTTGGTCCTTAGCCTGTTGTAGTGTGAGCTCGGAGGTCTGGCTGGAGGCTGGTACAGTAGCTCTCACTCTGTCTGTCTGAAAGAACTGTGTAATAGTCGTCTGGGTGGGCCCCTCTCTGACTGGGACCCGCTGTGTGCTCTGCTCTCTGATGTGCCATGCCTCTCCTAGAAAACGGCCAAATGATCTCTGATCCATATCAGTCATACATCCCTGAAGTGAGCTGCTCAATGTGTATCTAGATCTCAACTCTGAGTATGCCGGGCATCTGAGAACAAAATGCTCCTCACTCTCCACCTCTGATCTGCAAAGGGGGCATATTCTCTCCTCCCGTGGGATGCCACTGGCTCTGCTATTCTCAATCATAAGCTGATGTGATGATACCCTGAGCTGTCCAATAAGAACTCTCAATCGATGTGGCATATAGATCTGCATATATCTTGGAATCTCTATGAATCCCTGCTCTGATATGCTCAAGAACTGTGTATAATAATGTGCCATCTTCGATGGCAGTGGCTGTGTAGGGCTGACCCATGTCCTCTGTATATAAATATGCCATATCTCCTATCTGATGACTCTGTTCCTCTCAGAGAGAGAGAGGGTGTAAGTGGGAGCCTAAGTATCATATAGAAGAGATGGGAGTCTATCAATGTCCAGCCCATGTCTGTCAAACCAAGCTCTAGTCTGTGCATACCATGATGTGGTATCCCCCACTCGATCCATCTCCTGAGATGCCATATATGCTCTGTATGCAATGCGATCTTTGTCCATATCCTGAAATCTGTGTAGGAAGCAGACTGTCTGAAATAATGCCTCGACTAGCATGGGCGGTGTGGCAAGCTCTGCTCGCACAATGTCATGTGGGACTGAGGCCTTGCTACGAATCAATCTAGATATCATGATCACCTGAGGTCTCTCCATCAATGTCCATACATAATTGGCCAGGTCTGGCCCCCATATAGCTGCTCCATACATCAGTGCTGGAGTGACTAGAGTACCAAAGAGCCACCCCTTGGTGCGGGGCTCCTGGAAATGTGCCTGATGGCACTGGCGCTCCATAAGAGCCAATGCTGAGTATCCTCTAGTGAGGCGGTCACAAGATGCCTGTGTCATTGAGAAAATCCCTGAAGCTACTGTAAAGGTGACTCCCAAATATACATATGATCCAGTGACCTCAATACTCCCTCCTGCTGCCATGAAAATACTCTGTCTGCGTATCTGAGCTGATGTATGGAATATAAGAACCTTGGTTTTACCAAGGTTCACTGTCATGCCTCTCTGTATGCAAAAATCATCCAATGCTAATAAATGCTATTGCAATCCCTGAGCTGAATCTGAGACCAACACAATGTCATCTGCATATAGTAAGATATGAACTATGGCTCCACTGAGATCTATACCTCCACTGGCTCGCTGTTGAATAAACTCTGCTATCTCATCAATGTATAGCCCAAATAGAGTCGGTGAGAGTGGGCATCCTTGTTTCACAACAATGGTGCTCACAAGGGGATCTGATATACCTCCCGGACATCTAACTCTGCCAGTAACCCGCTCATATAGTGCATAAATACCCCACATCATGTCATCATCCACCCCTAGACCAAGTAGGCGTTTGAAAAGCCTCTCTCTCGGAACCGTGTCAAAGGCTTTGCGGAAATCCACAAAGCAACAATACAATCTCTATTTCTTCACTCGTGTCTGGTTGATCAGACAACGGAGAGTGAAGATGTGGTCTATGGTAGAAAATGCCCGTCTGAACCCTGCCTGTCTAGGTGCGCGCATGCACTCTCTCTCTGCCAGCATGCTGAGCTCCTCCTCCATCACCGTGCCATAAAGTTTGGCCAAAACTGGCCCAATCATGATGGTCCTATACGTGTTAGGATCCATAGGATCCCCTGACTTGTGAATAGGTACAATGGTGTGCTCTGTCCACGAGTCAGGGAACCCCTCAGACAATGCATGGTTGAAGAGGTGAGCAATGAGTGGAGCCAATGTGTCTCTACCATATATAATATGCTCTGCCTGAAGATCAAACTGGTCTCGAGCGCGGCCATGCTGTAACCATGAGATAGCATGTTTCACCATACTAGTGGTGAAAAAGGATGAAATACCCAGTCTCGGTGTACATGGTGTGGGTATCAGTGGCTATGCGGGTACATGATATAAACTCTGTGCATATCCATGCCATACTGCAGGGTAATGTATCGGTGTGGGTGAGCGTGGTTCTCTAATCTGCCTCCATGCCTCTGCACAATCTCTGCTCATAAGAAGGTGGTATATATCCCAATATCTCTCCTCCTCCCATTCCTGCTTTTTACGGTGGGTCAAGCAGTGCATGCGTCTCTGCGACAGTCTATGTGTGATCTCTCCTCTGGCCTCCAAATCGCATAGCTCTCGACGTAGATCTCTGCACTCATCATCATACCACATGTTCTGTGAGAGAAAGCAAAAGAAGAGAGGAAGAAGAAGAGGAAGAGATAGGGAGAGGAAGAGAGAGGGAGAGAGAGAAGAAGAGAAGGAAAAGAAGAAGAAGAACAGGGAGCCCTTCCCCTCTTTAGAGGGTGACCACACACTTCGTCTTTTCCCTGCGATTTATCCCTTTTCCCCACGAGTTTAATCTTTGTCTCCCTATCTGATCCTTTCGAGGAGATCCACCCTGGCACACCATCTCTCTGACTAGAGAAAAAATTGATTTATAGGTCAAAAATATGGCCCCAAAATGGAGAGAGACACGCATTAGCAGTAATCCCGCATCCAACAATGGAGCCACTGGCCGAGGCATTTTTGCAAATATGAATACAAGGTCGGGTATGGATAATTCATATCTGAATATCCATGTACAATTTGCCATCTCTGCTATTCATTGAGGCATAGGTATGCGCATGAATTCAATTCAACAAGTAGCTTGAAATTAACTTTTTCGATAATTAACAAAGTCATAGGGAATCATAGGTTAATTCCTTCCACAACCATAAATGGCCTCGCAAAGATTTATGCATATGGCACATTGAGGTTCCCACAAGCGTGTTGTGTACTCAAACAATTCGCATCCCAGTGCTACATGACGAAGTCATACGTGGCATAAAGAACATATAAGGTTACTTAAGAGTTATGCACATAGATGGTGCATACATGGGAAGGACACTATGAAACATGCTTCGATGGTAAAAAAATTGATCTTGCATCAAAGTCTTGCTAATATCTCAAACTATTAGTTCCTTGGGATCTTGAAGTCATGCGTAGCTAGTACAAACAACAATCATTGGGATTAAGACTACGATGCCTTGAGATTCACCGATAGTGACTATGTTTATCAATCCTATTCGGGGTTGGGCTAGATGCAACCACAACTCTAGGGCAAGCGAAGAGCTCAAGGATTAGGAAAACCTAAGTCAAAGGAAAGATCGATGCTTTTGTACTTGTTAGGAAGAAGGTTTGGTTATCATTTAAAGTAAGGGATTATTGGAACTTATGTCTTGAGCAATGTTGAGACTTTGACGTATGTCCTAGCGGAATGGAGGAAGTGTTAAGTAAATTTTACATGGAATCACCTAAATCCCAAGGGGGAGAGAAAAATGTGATGGAAGGTTATCACGACTATTCCTACAATGTTTGGAAAAGGATAGCATTGTTTTTGTTGACTAATTGAATAACATCCTAAATGATTTTGTGTTAAACTAATTGTGGGATGTGATTTGGATGATTATTCCAAGTGCTTTTGATTTATGATAAATGCATGATAGGGATCTGTGATGACAAGTTGCCATGGGAATAAAGGAATGTTCTCTTGGAAGATGATATTAGGCTGATTGCATTGTTTGTGCTTGTTTCTTAATTAGATTAATTAAGGAATGATATTTTCGTGGTAGACCATCTCCAAGGTCATGCCATGTTTCAATTCGAGAGGGCACTCCTTGATTCACGGGCCGAAGGTCGAGTGGTGAAAAGGCCAACCATGGATGTTGTGTCTCACTCTTAGGACGCTTGGCATGAGTGGAGCTTTGGATACCCGTTGCCGAGTCTGAAACGACGGAGCTGTAGACTGCCATGAGCCCAATGTCTAGGGCATTGGAAGATCCTATTCTAGATAAAGGATGGAAATTATGGTGCCATGGGATTTGGACCAGGTACCTTTGTTGGACAGAAAGGATATATAATTCTCCTGTATGGGCAAGAGACAAAGATTATCTTGAAGATAAGTTAAGGAACTTGTTTGTCAAAAGAACTGCTTGTTTTTTTTTTGTGTCAATGTTGTAAACTACACAAACAAATCATGTTCCCTAAAGGCCTAATTAAGGAAGTTGATTGTGAATGCCATATATAAATGTGATAGGACCTAATTAGAAAACTAAAGCTATCAAGGGAAGCAAGTGGGCAAAACCTTGACAGTCTGTCCTATGGCAGGGTGGTCCTAGAGAACTGGGAGACTTCTCACAACGTTTTACCATCGTTTGACCTTTAGGTATGGTTAGGTTAGAACTCGATTCATGTCCTTTTAGGGGACCGAAACGGGACTATGGCCTATGGGTAGAGAGGTTGAGCAAGCATCCCTCTCATTTCCCTTTCTCTTTCAACCAAGTGCGGCATGGATCTTCTTTGGCTTGGGGATCTTTGT
Source organism: Lygodium microphyllum (assembly GCF_053477565.2). Classification (NCBI taxonomy): domain Eukaryota; kingdom Viridiplantae; phylum Streptophyta; class Polypodiopsida; order Schizaeales; family Lygodiaceae; genus Lygodium; species Lygodium microphyllum. Next base: position 173,124,647 of record NC_141139.1, read on the forward strand.
GTCAAGTAGAATGTTTAGAATCCGACGCTAGGATGCTATCATGAGACCTTGTCTACTAGAAACCAAAATTTCAGGTCGATCCTAGTGGGTTCCGGCTGCAGATGTCCCGTTGCAAGGCTGACTCAAGAAACCCTAGGCAACAAACCCTGTGACATTCCATGGGAGTGCCAAGTGGCGTTGCTTAGACTCGTCTCGTGATGGACCACTAAAAGCATGCATGGATAGCGAATAGGCAGGCACGTTACAATTGGTATCAGAGCAAAACTTCATAATGATATGCGATGGATTTATGTATGGTTTGTAGACATATCCTAAACAGAATAACCTAAGTGTATGGCTTGATTGTCAAGAACCTTTTGCACCCACGAATGCTAACATGCAAGAGAGGAAATTCATTCTCAAGAAAATTAAGACACCCAAGATTGATGGAGAAGGGATAGGCATCGCAACAGAGGCAGAGATATGGATTGTGTTGATGGATGATTATTTCTCTGCTTCATAAACTGCTTTCTCCAATCAAGCAATGATAGCCAAACTTAAGTTAGTTGGACAAGCTCGAATATGCTAGAAGCAATGGTGCAAAGATCAAGGTGTTTTTGAAACCCCTGTTACATGGGCTCACTGAAAGATGCTGTACGTGGACGATACCTTCCGCCAACCTAACAAACTTTGAGGATGAATGAATTCTTCAAGCTCAAGCAGCTAGAATTAACCCTCCAAGCTTACTACTCTAAGTTTATAACCCTACCAAAATACACAACACCTATGGATATTGCATAGCAATCACCCAAGTTTTTCCATGGCCTAAACACTCCTCTGAACCACTGTCTTGAAGCAATGTATCCAACAGACTTGCAAGAAACATTACTCCTAGCAAATCCAATCATCCAAGAACTTAAATTGGGTAATTGTAGCAAAGATGACTCCCGAGATCAGGGTAAGAGATGCCATATGTGTGGAGAGATAGGGCACATCCATAGGAGATGTCCCTACCATCAATGCTTCTATTGTAATGAGCTAGGACACATCCAAGCAGATTGCCCTGATCAATGTCGAGAATACATTGAGCCTCCAAGAAAACAAAGCTATACAGATGCAGTCTATGGATATATAGAGGAATCAAATGAAGACGAAGACCTAGAACCTACAATACCTCTTCAGGATGATTTGAAATCCTAGAAATTTTATCGATTTGAAATACAACTTATATTGGAATAAACTTTAATCTTGTAACTACAATTAACTTGGGTAATATGAGTTGCATCTATTTTGAGCCTTGAACTTACAAATGATTAGAGATACTCTAACCAAGAATGGAAACTATAACTTGCAATGAATTTTTCTCAAGTATTCTTCTTGAATAATATAGATTGGGTCTTTCCAGAATGACAAAGTTTGAGAGTATTATTTACTTCTACAAGCAAAGATGATTGACCATGGATTGCAGTCTAGGTCTAAAAAGAGGACAATTCGGAAACAAAGTTTCTGCAATAAAGGACCACTTTAGTCTATTGAAAGGATCCTAGGATAATTTGGCCTAAAGAAGAAAATCCTGCCAAGGATGACCAAAAATCTTGTGACTCCAAGTGATAAATCTTTACGCTATTTCTATTGCAAGGAGTTAGGTCATTTCAAAAGGGAATGTCCAAAGCACCTTAAACACACTGACACTCCGAGTGCCACAACATTGGACATAGCCATGTCAATTTTTCCAACAAGACTCGAAGAAAACTTGAACTTACAAGGAATGAAATTATACAACATCTAGTGATCCAGAATATACCAGGTGCTTAGGAAAAACCTAGAAGATATCCATGATATATAACTGCAATAAACTTTTCTCTTGTAATCAAGACTCAGGTAGATCTAATGCAATAAGATGTTGTTTCAAAAGACCACATGCTTATGAGTGATTAGAGTAGCATAGTGGACGCATGGTGGGTCCTAACAATCAATCCTTAAGCCCCATCAATGCTTTTCTTCCCCAGTTCTTCCAAGATGAGGGATCTCGAGTTCTCTATGGAAGAGAGGATGTACTGTCCCGCTTGTATGAGAATGACCTCCCCCCCTTAACAATTAACCTTAGTTCAGTATTTTTTAATCTTCCCCTCCCCTATCATTGGACAACAAGTGGGGGGGGGGGGGAGAAAGGGAAAGGAAATCATCGTGAAGGGGGAAGGAAGCTGTCGACATGGAGCAAGCGACACTAATAGAGAAAATGAAGAAGAAGGTGAAGTCAATGATGATATCGATAAGGGGGAGGTTGTGGACTTACCACCCCTCCCTAGGCCCTCAACTAGCCACTTGTCCGGCATGGCATGTGATGAACACCTCTGCTCTGCATCCCCCCCCCCCACTACCCATTTTTTCCCCAACATTGCCCTCCTCTCCCTTGTTATATAAACCACCCCCCTCTTTAAGTGATACGCATTAACTCCTTCTTCCCCCCTTGTGTAGAGAAGAAGATTAAGGAGAAGGGAAAGAGAGGGAGGAGAAGAAGAGGAGGAGAACAAGTAGAGAGGAGAGAAGAAGAGAAGGAAGAGGAGAAGAAGAGAAGATGAGTAAGGAGAAGGGAGAGAGCGAGAGAGGAGAAGAAGAGGAGGAGAAGAAGAAGAGAAGGAGGAGAAGAAGAAGAGAAGAAGAAGAGAAGAAGAAGAAGAAGAAGAAGAAGAAGAAGAAGAAGAAGAAGAAGAAGAAGGAGAGAGAGAGAGAGAGGGAGAGAGAGGGGGGGAGAGGAGGAGAAGAAGAGAGAGAGAGAAAGGAGAAGAAGTGAGGAAGAAGAAGAGGAAGAAGAGGGAGAGATAGGGAGAGGAAGAGAGAGGGAGAGAGAGACGAAGAGACGGAGAAGAAGAAAAAGAGGGAGCCCTTCCCCTCTTTAGAGGGTGACCACGCACTTATTCTTTTCCCCACAATTTATTCATTTTTCCCATGATTTTAATCTTTGTCTCCCCATCTAATCCTTTCAAGAAGATCCACCCTGGCACACATCTCTTTGACGAGAGAAAAGAGTGATTTATAGGCTGGAAGTATGGCCCCAAAATGGAGAGAGACACACATTAATAGTAATCCTGCATCCAACAATGGAGCCACTGGCCAAGGCAATTCTTTGAATACAAATACAACATCGGGTATGGATAATTCATATCCAAATATCCATGTACAATTTTCCATCTCCGCTATTCATTCAGGCACATGTATGCACATGAATTAAATTCAACAAGTAGCTTGAAATTATCTTTTTCAATAATTAACTAACTCCTAGGGGATCATAGGTTAGTTCCGTCCACAACCATAGATGGCCTCACAAATATTTATCAATATGGCATATTGAGGTTCACATATTCCCGTGTACTCAAATACTTTGCATCCCAGTGCTATGCGACGAAGTCATACCTGGCTTAAAGAACATATAAGGTTACTTAAGAGTTATGCACATAGACAGTGCATGCATGGGAAGGACACTATGAAACATGCTTCGATGGTACAAAAATTGATCTTGCATCAAAGTCTTACTTATATCTCAAACTATTAGTTCCTTGAGATCTTGAATTCATGCGTAGCTAGTTCAAACAATGATCATTGGGATTAAGACTACGATGCCTTGAGATTCACCAATAGTGACTATGTTTATGAATCCTATTTGGGGTTGGGCTAGATGCAACCACAACTCTAGGGCAAGGAAATAGCTCAATGATTAGGAAATCCTAAGTCAAAGGAAAGACCGATGCTTTTGTACTCATTAGGAAGAAGGTTTGATTATCAATTAAAGTAAGGGATTATTAGAACTTATGTCTTGAGCAATGTTGAAACTTGGACGTATGTCCTAGCCGAATGGAGGAAGTGTTAAGTAAATTTTATATGGAATCACTTAGATCCCAAGGGGGAGAGCAAACACGTGATGGAAGGTTATCGTGACTATTCCTACAATGTTTGGAAAAGGATAGCATTAATTTTGTTGACTAATTGAATAACATCCTAAATGCTTTTGCGTCAAATTGATTGTGGGATGTGATTTGGATGATTATTTCAAGTGCTTTTGATTGATGGTAAATGCATGACAAGGGTATGTGATGACAAATTGCCATGGGAATAAAGGAATGTTCTCTTGGAAGATAATATAAGGTTGATTTCCTTATTTGTACTTGTTTCTTAATTGGATTATTTGAGGAAGGATATTTTGCACGGGTAGACCATCTCCAAGGTCACACCGTGTTTCAACCTGAGAGAGCATTGCTTGATTCATGGGCCAAAGGTCGAGTGGTGAAAAGGTCATCCAAAGATGTTGTGTCTCACTCTTGGGATGCTCGCGGTCAATGGAGCTTTGGACACCCCTTGCCAAGTCTGAAAGAGAGCTATAGACTGCCGTGAGCCCAACATCTAGGGCGTTGGAAGATTGTATTCTAGATAAAGGATGGAAATTATGGTGCCATGTTATTTGGACCGGGTACTTTTATTGGAGAGAAGGGATACATAATTCTCCTATATGGGCAGGAGACAAAGATTAACTTGAATATAAGTTAAGGAACTTGTTTGTCAAAAGGACTGCTTGTTTTGTTTTTCTGTCGGTGCTGTAAATTATGCAAATGAATTGTGTTCCCTAAAAGGCCTTATTAAGAAAGCTAATTGTGAATGTCATACGTAAATGTGACAGGATCTAATTAGAAAACTAAAGCTATCACGGGAAGCAGGTGGACAGAATCTTGACAATCTGTCCTATGGCACGGTGGTCTCAAAGAACTGGGAGGCTTCTCATAATGTTTTACCATCGTTTGACCTTTAGGTATGGTTAGGTTAGAACTCGATTCATGTCGTTTTAGGGGACCGGAATGGGACTATGCCCTACGGGAGAGGTTGAGCCGCGCATCCCTCTCGTTTCCCATTCTCTTTCAACCAAGTGCAGCATGGATCCGCTTTGGCTTTGGCATCTCTGTGTAAAGTAGAATGTCCAGAATCTGACGTTAGGATGCTGTCACGAGACCTTGTCTACAAGGAACCCAAATTTTAGGTCGATCCTAGTGGGTTTGGGCTGCGGATGTCCCGTTGCAAGGTGGACTCAAGAAACCCTAGGCAACAAACCCTTGACATTCCATGCTAGTACCAGCCAGTGTCACTTACACTCGTCTCTCAATGGACCGCTAAAAGCGTGCTTGGATAGCCAATAGGCGAGCACGTCACAGTTGGTATCATAGTGCATCTTTGTAATGATATGCGATGGATTTATGTATGGTTTGTAGACATATCCTAAACATAATAACCTAAGTGGTATGGCTTGATTTTCAGGCACCTTTTGCACCCACGAATGCTGACATGCAAGAGAATAAATTCCTTCTCAAGCAAATTAAGGCACCCAAGATCGATGGAGAAGGGATAGACATCATAGCAGAGGTGGAGATATGGATTGTGTCGATGGATGATTATTTCTTTGCTTCATAAACCGCTTTCTCCAATCAAGAAATGATAGCCAAACTTAAGTTAGTTGGCCGAGCTCGGATGACATGGTGGAAGCAATGGTACAAAGATCAAGGTGTTTGCGAAGTCACTGTTACATGGGCTCAACTGAAAGATGCTATACATGGAAAATACCTTCTGACAACGTACCAAACTCTAAGGATGAATGAATTATTCAAGCTCAAGCAGCTAGAATTAACCCTCCAAGCTTACTACTCAAAGTTTGTAACCCTACCAAAATACACAACACCTATGGATATTGCACAGCAAGCACCCAAGTTTTGCCATGGCCTAAACACTCCTCTGAACCACTGTCTTGAAGCAATGCGTCCAATGGACTTCCAAGAAACAATACTCCTAGCAAATACAATCTTCTAAGAACTTAAATCGGGTAATTGTAGCAAAGATGGCTCATGAGATTAGGGTAAGAGATGCCATACGTGAGAAGAGATATGGCACATCCGTAGGAGATGTCCCTAGCATCAATGCTTCCATTGTAATGAGCTAGGACACATCCAAGAAGACTGCCTTGATCTAAGTCTAGAATACATTGAGCCTCTAAGAAAACAAAGCTACAGAGATGTAGTCTATGGATATATAGAGGAATCAGATGAAGCCAAAGACCTAAAACCTACAACACCTCTTCAGGATGATTAGAAATCCTAGAATGTTTATCGACATGAAATATAACTTATATTGAAATAAACTTTACTCTTGTAACTACAATTAACTTGAGTAATATGAGTTGCATCTATTTCGAGCCTAGAATTTGCAAATGATTAGAGATATTCTAGCAAGGAATGGCAACTATAACTCGCAATGAATTTTCCTCAAGTGTTCTCCTCGACTAATATAGATTGGGTCTTGCAAGAATGATGAAGTTTGGGAGTATTCTTTAATACTACAAGCAAAGACAATTGATCATGGACCTCAGTCTAGGTCTAAAAAGAGGACAATTCGAAAACAAAATTTCTGCAAAACAAAGGACCACTTCAGTCTACTGAAAGGATCCTAGGACAATTTGGCCTAAAGAAGAAAATCCTACCAAGGACGACCAAAAATCTTGTGACTCCAAGTGATAAAGCTTCACGCTATTTCTATTGCAAGGAGTTAGGTCATTTCAAAAGGGAATGTCCAAAGCACCCTAAACATCGACGCTCCGAGTGCCACAACATTGGGCATAACCACGTCAATTTTCCCAACAAGACTTAAAGAGAACTTGAACTAACAAGGAAAGAAACTATACAAGCTCCAGTGATCCAGAATATACTAGGTGCTTAGGAAAAACCTAGAAGATATCCATGAGATGTAACTGCAATAAACTTTTCTCTTGTAATCTACACTCAGGTAGATCTAATGCAATAAGATGTTGTTTCAAAAGACCACATGCTTATGAGTGATTAGAGTAGCATAGTGGACGCATGGTGAGACCTTACCTTCAAACCTTAAGCCCCATCAATGCTTGTCTTGCCCAGTTCTTCCGAGATGAGTACCTCTCGAGTTCTCTAAGGGGGAGAGGATGTAATGTCCGGCCTGCATGAGAATGACCTGCCCCCCCTTAACAATTAGCCTTAGTTCAATTTTTTTTAATCTTCCCCTCCCCTCTCATTGGATGATAGGTGGCGGGGGGGAAGAAAGGGAAAGGGAATCATTGTGAAGGGGGGAGGAAGCCGTCGACGTGGAGTAGGCAACCCTGACAAAGAAGATGAAGAAGAAGGTGAAGTTGACAATGATATTGACAAGGGGGAGGCCCTGGACCTACCACACCTACCTAGGCCCTCAACCAGCCACCTATTTGCCATGCCATGTGGTGAACGCCACAACTCCACCTCCTCTCTGCATTCCCCCCCTCACCTTATTTTCCTTCAACATTATCCTCCTCTCCCCTATATAAACCCCCCCTCCCTCCTTAAGCGATACACATTAACTCCTTCTTCCACCCTTGCGTGGAGAAGAAGAGTAAGCAGAAGAAAGAGAGAGGGAGGAGAAGAAGAGGAGAAGAAGAAGAAGAGAGGAGAGAAGAAGAGAAGGAGGAGAAGAAGAAGAAGAGAAGAAGAATAAGAAGAAGAAGAAGAAGAGAATAAGAGTAAGGAGAAGGGAGAGAGAGGGAGGAGAAGAAGAAGAGAGGAGAGAACAAGAGAAGGAGGAGAAGAAGAAGAGAAGAAGAGTAAGGAGAAGGGAGAGAGAGAGAGGAGAAGAAGAGGAGGAGACTAAGAATAAGAAGAAGAGAAAAAGAGAGAGGAGAAGAAGAAGAAAGAGAGAGAGAAAGGAGAAGAAGAGAGGAAGAAGAAGAGGAAGAATAGGGAGAGATAGGGAGAGAAAGAGAGAGGGAGAGAGTGAAGAAGAGGAGAAGAAGTAGAAGAAGAGGGAGCCCTTCCCCTCTCAAGAGGGTGACCACACACTTTGTCTTTTCCCCGCAATTTATTCATTTTCCCCATGAGTTTAATCTTCATCTCCCCATCTAATCCTTTCGAGAAGATCCACCCTAGCACACCATCTCTTTGACAAGAGAAAAGACTGATTTATAGGCTAGAAATATGGCCCCAAAATGGAGAGAGACATGCATCAGCAATAATCCTGTATCCAACAATGGAGCCATTGGCCAAGGCATTTTTGCAAATATGAATAAAATGTCAGGTATGGATGATTCATATCCAAATATCCATGTACAATTTTCCATCTCCGCTATTCATTGAGGCATAGGTTATCAAGATTGTGGGAGAGAAGGAAGGAGTCTCACTTGTAGCTTTCTTGCTTGCACAATGGGGGAATACACACAAGGGTGGAGGCTGAAAATAGTTTTCCTCTTCTTAGTTGTGTAAGCAAAAAAGGAACTCTCATACAAAGAAATAGAAGAACCCTATATATGGATCTCAAACCAAACTGATCTAACTAAGGTGGCATACTAACTGAACCACGAACTAGAGTAGATAAGGATAGATATCATCTAGCTATTATTCATGGGCGGTGTACCAACCGCATCTGCAACTAACAAGTCGGTGACATAACTGCACAACGCTCACCCTGGCGTATCACGAGTGGAGCTCGATATCGCAACACTCCCCCTCGAGCTCAATCCCAATTCCTGCACACCAAGCAGGTCTCTGAACTTGCGCAGCTTCTCTATGCCCAATGCCTTCGTGAATATGTCAGCTACCTGATCCTCTGTGCTGACATAAACTAGATCAATAAGACCTAGTAAAACTCTCTCTCACACATAGTGATAATGCACCTCAATGTGCTTTGTTCTAGCATGATAGACTGGGTTATTTGCCAAGTGTATACTACTCATGTTATCACAATAAATGACAACTGGTCCATCTGTAGACTGATGCATATCATAAAGTAGCTTATGCAACCAAGCTACCTCACATGCAGCCATTACTGCACCCCTGTACTCAGCCTTTGTGCTCGACAAGGCAACTATAGGTTGTTTCTTGCTGCTCCAAGTGACTGCAGCACTCCCAAAAGAGAACACATATCCACTGGTAGATCGTCTATCAGAAATACTACCAGCCCAATCAGCATCAGTATATCCATGCAACTGTATTTGAACCCCAGTCTCATAAAGTAGTCCATACTGCAATGTGGACTTCACATATCTGAGTATGCATCTAGCCACATCCAAATGTGGTTTCCTTGGAGCCTGCATAAACTAACTTACCAATCCAACAACATACCTCAAATCTGGCCTGGTAATAGTCATATAAATCACTATGCGTCTGTACATAGTAGGGTCTTCCAGAAGCTCACCTGCATCTGCGCTCAGCTTCACATTCTCCTCCAAAGGAACTGAAATAGGCTTACAGCCTGTCATCCCATATTTGGACAGCATGTCCAATCCATACTGCCTCTGCAAGAGCCGTATCCCACTTGGTGATCTAATCACCTCAATGCCCAAGAAATAACGCAGCTCTCCCAAATCCTTCATCTCAAACTTCTGCTTCAATAGCATTTTCACATGGAGGGTATCTTCATCACTGTCACCTGTCATAATCAAATCATCAACATAAATGACAAGTAGCATAATACCTTTCTCTGTTTTTCTCACATAAAGTGAGAAATTTTCCTTGGAAATCTGAAAGCCAATAGTGACAAGATACTATCCTATCTTGTCAGACCATGCTCTAGGTGCTTGCTTCAAGCCATACAAGGCTTTCTTCAACCTGCAAATAAACTCATGATGAACAACATGCACATAACCTGGTGGCTTCTCCATATAGACCTCTTCTTGCAAATCACCATGCAAGAAGGCATTCTTTACATCCATCTGATGTAAAGACCATCCCTTTGATGCAGCCATAGCAATGGCTGCTCTTACGATTGCCATCCTTGCAACCGGATTGAATGTTTCTTCATAATCAATGCCATATGTTTGTGCATATCCCTTGACTACTAATCTTGCCTTGTATCTATTCACAGAACCATCTGCATTGTGTTTCACCTTATAAACCCACTTACAACCAATTGCATTCTTATCTTTAGGCAAATGTACCAATTCCCATGTAGCATTTGCTTCCAAGGCATCCATTTCTTCATCCATGGCTTTCTCCCATTTTTCTTTTCCCATGGCTTGCTCAAAAGAAGTCAATTCTGGTTCTTGTATCACTTTGACTATATATGCATAGTGAATGGTTGTAAATCCATCATATTTCAGCCTATCCACAAGGTACCTAGCTCTGGTAGACCTGCGCAAAGTAGGTTCACTCCCAGGTGCTCTCAAAACATCCCTGGTCTTTCTTACTCCAGGTGTAACAATAGAAGGAATACCGAACTCATCATTAATGCTCTGTTCTGAGCCACTGGATTCACCATCCACATAAGAGTGACCTACATTCACATCAAACATGGGTTGATCTACCTTTTCTTTTCCCTTTCGTGATACCTGCATACCACTATCTGCATTGCTTTGAGAAGATTCTCCTGATCTCAATCTGCCTGTCCATGGCGAAGAATGTGAACCACTGCTAGAGGACACTCCAGGTCCACTAATATCTTGTGACTGCTGCTGTGAATTCTGTGCAGCATTACCATTTTGTGCATCTACATTATCAATCACATTTACTGGTATATACCAGCTACTGATCTCATCAAAAACAACATCTCTGCTCACTGTAAACTTACGAGTAGAAGGGTTATAGCATCTATACCCTTTCTGTTGCAAAGAGTAACCAATAAAGATGCACTTCTCAGCTTTTGGATCCAACTTGGATCTCAACTCATCTGGCACATGAACATAGGCAATGCAACCAAAAATTTTCAAATGAGAAATATCTGGTTTCCTACCAGTGTACCTCTCCTCTGGAGTCATCCCATGTATTGCTGCAGTGGGAGTCCTGTTCATTATATAGACTGTTGTAGCAACTACTTCAGCCCAATAAAAATCTGGCAAGTCTTTTTCGTTGAGCATGGTACGAGATACCTCTCCAATATGCATGTTTTTCCTTTCTGCAATTCCATTTTGTTGTGGGGTATGACTGCATGAATATTGTTGCTTTATGCCATGCTCCTGTAGGAACCTTGCAAACTCGTTTGAGAGGTACTCTCCCCCTCCATCTGACCTTAGGCATTTTATTTGCAGGCCTGTTTCTTTTTCAACCATAGCTTTAAGAGTTTTGAAATGCCCAAAAACTTCACTTTTCTTTTTCATAAAATACACCCAAACTTTTCTGCTATAGTCATCAATAAAAGCGACAAAATAATGATAGCCTCCAAGAGATGCAACTTTAGTAGTCCACACATCAAAGTGGATTAATTCCAATGGCTTCTTACTCTCTTGAACATGTCTAGGAAATGGTTTCCTTGCCTGTTTTCCAAACTGACAGGCTTCACATACCTTATGCATTTCTGCAACCTTGAATTTAGACAATTCTGCAATAATATTTTGGGCTTGCATTGATTTAATGTTGAGATATCAAGCTCCACTCGTGATATGCCAGGGTGACCATTGTGCATTTATGTCACCGACTTGTTAGTTGCAGATGCAGTTGGTACACCACCCATGAATAATAGCTACATGATAGCTATCCTTATCTACTCTAGTTCCTAGCTCAGTTAGTATGCCACCTTAGTTAGTTGAGTTTGGTTTGAGACCCATATACAGGGTTCTTCTATTTCTATGTACGAGAGTTCTTTTGGCTTACACAACTAAGAAGAGGAAAACTGTTTTCAACCTCCACCTTTGTGTGTATTCCCCCATTGTGCAAGCAAGAAAGCTACAAGTGAGACTCCTTCCTTCTCTCCCACAATCTTGACATGGTATCAGAGCCTTGTTCATGGTAAGGAGTGTTCAAAGAGTAGAGAGAGAGAAAGGGAAAGACTCCATATCCATGAGCCTTCAGGCTCTCAAGCTCATTCCTTCATTTCCACACACTAAACTGAAAAACACACACTCACTACAAGATAAAGTGACCTAGTGTAAATGTAGACTAGACTGATTAACTCTAGTCAGGTCACTGACTGACTACTAACCCGACTTATTTAATGTAGTCACATGTAGACAGATGTACACACTAGCTGTCATAGATGTCGGTCATAGATGAAGACACACTGACGGTGAGCTTGATTTCTAACACTCCCCCTCAAGCTCAAAAACAAAACTCAAATCATCTGCGTCACTCCAAGTAGCTGTCTAAAGTGAATGAACTTATCTTTACCAAGTGATTTGGTAAAGATGTCTGCTACTTGGTCTTCTGTCTTCACATGCTCCAAGTCAATCAGATCTGCTAAAACCATTTCCCTGATGAAATGGTAGTGAACCTCAATGTGTTTTGATCTTCCATGATAAACAGGATTGCTTGCTAACATAACACTGCTCAAATTGTCACAGTACAGCTTGACTTTGCTGTCCAAGTGTACTCCCAAGTCATTCAGTAACTTCTGTAACCACTTAGCTTCACAGGTCGCTAAGGCCGCATCACGATACTCTGCTTCCGTACTGGACAATGCAACTGTAGGCTATTTCTTACTCTGCCAACTGATCATGCTACTACCCAATCCAAATGCAGAGCCACTGGTTGACCTCCTGTCATATGTGCAACCAGCCCAGTCAGCATCAGTGTACCCCATCAAGTCAAAGGTTTTCCCATATGCATAAAACAGCCCATGATCTGTGGTACCCTTTACATATCTCAGAATTCTTCTAACTGCATCCAAGTGTGGTTTGCGAGGCTTCTGCATGAACTGACTGATCAGCCCCATAGCATAACTCAAGTCAGGTTTAGTGATCGTGAGATAGATCAAGTTGCCTACCATCTGTCTGTACATAGTAACATTCTCAATCTCTGTCCCAACATCAATCTACAGCTTGACATTCTGCTCCAAAGGCATATCCATAGGCTTGCAATCAGCCATACCATATTTCTGTAACATGTCATGAGCATACTGCTTCTGTAGCAGCCATATGCCTCGAGGTGTAGAGACAACCTCAATCCCCAAAAAATATTTCAGCTCTCCAAGATCCTTGACCTTAAACTCAGCCTGTAAACATGTCTTTATTTTTGCAATCCCATTTTCATCATCTCCTGTAATGATTAAGTCATCAACATACACAATTAGAAAAACATAGCCACTATCTGTCTTCTTCGCAAACAGACTATGATCAGCATCTCCCAATCGGAAACCATGTTGCTGTAAATAACTGCTGATGCGAGCATTCCATGCTCTGGGTGCCTGTTTCAACCCATATAATGCATTTTTCAGCCGACATACATGCGCTGGAAATTCTGGATGTACATAGTCTTCAAGCTGTTCCATGTAAACCTCTTCCTGTAATTCTCCATTGAGAAATGCATTCTTTACATCCATCTGCCATAGTTTCTAGCCTCTAGCTGCTGCCAAAGCAATCACAGTTCTAACTGTAGCCATCTTTGCTACAGGGCTGAAAGTCTCCTCATAATCAAGACCATACTATTGCGCATACCCTTTTGCAACCAGCCTGGCCTTATATCTTTCCAATGATCCATCTGATTTACATTTTACCTTATACACCCACTTGCATCCAATAGGTGTTTTTCCCTCAGGCAACTGTACCAGATCCCATGTACAATTTTCAGCCAAAGATGAATATTCCTCATCCATAGCAGCACGCCAATTCTCATCTGAAACTGTCTCATCAAACTTACTTGGTTCTCTAAAACCTGTTACTTTCGTCATATAAGCATAATGACGGGCTGAATATCTAGTGTAAGTATACCTGTCAACAGGTCGTCTGACCCTCTCTGATCTCCTGAGCTATGGCTCACTGTGAGCTTGCCTCTCATGAGGCGGCACATAACAGCTCTGTCTAGCACCTGGCGTCATAACAGACGGAATCCCCAATTCACTATCTAAGGTGTCACTGCTAGATGAATCATAACCTGCAGTGAGTGGACCTATTACATCTTCAAAAACCTTTTCTTTTCCCTTATCTGTTCTCCCCCTCACTGACATATCTGTGTCAGTGGATGCAGTAGTACGACTCCGTAATCGTCCTGTCCAAGGACTCACTGTAGATGATACATCACCTGTCTGACCAGTCATGGAAGTACTCTCTGCAGGAGTATTTTCAACATGACTCATACTGGGTGAGCCATCAGTAGGCACTGCAACAGGATTCCCATACCAAGATGCTAACTCATCAAATACCACATCTCTGCTTATGAATGTCTCATGCGTAGAAGGTACATAACACTTATAAGCTTTCCATTGCTGTGCATATCCAATAAACACACTTTTCACTGCCTTAGGATCCAATTTCTTCCTCTTCTCATCCGGTATATGCACATATGCAGTGCTGCCAAATACCTTCAAGTGTGAAATATCAGGTTTATGACCATACAGCTGTTCATACGGAGTGACATCATGAATCCCTGCTGTAGGGGTTTGATTCAGCACATATACAGCAGTCACCACTGCTTCAGCCCAATAACCATTTGGCAGACATTTTTCATTCAGCATAGCTCTAGCTGACTCCATCAAAACCCTGTTTTTCCTCTCTACAACACCGTTTTGCTGCGGTGTATAACTACATGTGAGCTGTCTTCTGATCCCATGTTTAGCAAGATACCTGTCAAAGTAGTTTGAGACATATTCACCTCCTCCATCTGATCTCAAACATGATATGTAACAGCCCAATTCATTTTCAGCATGTTTCTTGAAGTCTTTGAATGCATCAAACACATCATCCTTATGTTTCAAGATATAAAGCCAAGTGTACCTGCTGAAATCATCAATAAATAAGACATAATATCGTGCACTGCCAAAGGAAGCATTATGTGAAGGACCCCAGACATCAGAGTGTACCAACTGTAAAGGCCTAGTGCTGTTTTTTACATGTCTCATGAAAGGAAACCGTGCCTGCTTCCCAAACTGACATGCAGGGTATACATGACCAAAATCATTATACTTGAATTTAGGTAATCCAAGTACTACTTCTTTCTGCTGCATAGATTTCAGCTTTTGTACATTGACATGTCCGATTCTCTTGTGCCAGATCTCTACAACTCTGATGGCACTCTCATCATGAGCAAACATAGCTGCTTTAAGTTCAGGAATGGTCGCTTCCAAAGTAAACATCTTGCCATCCCTTCTGCCCTTGGCAATTAGCTTGCAGCCATTTCCATACTCCTCAATGAAACATCCATCCACACACAACAAATTCTTTGTTATGGTCGGTACATGTAAGACATCATGCAGGCCTTTCTTCTTGCCATCAGGCATCATCAATGGAACAATCCCTTTATGCTTTATGTCATGTTGGGTATCATCCCCAGTACATACATGACCATGTGTACCTGCAACCATCTCATCAAACCGCTCTCCATGCAGGGTCATGTGGTTTGACGCTCCAGAGTCAATGTACCATCTGTCATCTCTATCATGTCTCGATGCATTTTTAGATACATGTTGCATGGCAAAGAGTCTATCAACTGACTCATCATGAGCATCACTGGAAGATGCATAGTGCCCATGTTGTCTGCCATTTGCCTTCATATCTCCTTGCTTCTTGTAACAATCCTTTGCAATATGCCCATACTGGCCACAATAATGGCAGTCCTTGTCCCTGTTGGACTAATCAGACGACTGCCATGAACCAGAACCACCACCTCTACCTCGAGGTGATCTCCCTACCTCTAAACCCACCAGATCCACACTGGCCTTGTGTATTTGCACCATGCTAATTACTCTGCTGCTGCTGCTGTCCATAAGTATTATGAGTGTCACCTCGACCTCGAAATGAACCACGACCTCTAGATCCTCTGCCACGCTGGCTAGAGTACAACACAGTGTCTCTACTCTGAGATGCACTAGAACCTATATTCAAACCAAGTTTGACTTCCTCATGTAGCAACAAAGCAACTAGCTCTTCCCAGCTAGGAGGCTCTTCTCTGACAGAAATGGAAGTGTCAAAAGCTTTGTACTCTTTGCCTAAGCCATTCAAAGCAACAGTAATCATATCATCTTCTGATACACTTGAGCCAATAGTAGCAAGTTGATCAGCTATGGTCTTAATCTCCATGGTATACGTCTGGATGCTCTTGCTATTCCTAGACATGTTGTTGAACTGCTGTTTCAACTGGATCTTTCTTGCTTGTGTCATGGTTCCATAATTTTTCATCAGTATGTCCCAAGCATCCTTTTGGAGTCTCACATCCAGTGATTTGAATTACCATAGCATCAGATATACATAAGGAAAACCAATGCAGCACCTTGCATGCTCTTTCATTCCATAGCCTATAGGCTCTTTTCTGTTCATTTGTTGGATTGTGTGCAGGCAACTCAGGAGCAACTTCATCTCCTGTACATAAATCCCAATAACCTCTGCCAACCAGAAAGTTTTTCATTTTGAATTTCCATAATGTAAAGTTCTTATTATCTAACTTCTCTCCAACTATCTGAGTGATATTGTCAGTCCCATATGCATTAGCCATGATGCAATAGACTGTCTATCAAGTGCCTGACTCCCTGCAGTCCAATAAGTATGACTGAATAAGTTTAGTCCGTAATAGTTTATGACAGTTTTTTGCACTAAATTGCAGAAAAAAACCAGGGTATTTCAGCCCACTGACACCCCCAAAACAACCCTCAAACAAGTGGTCTCGACTGTAGATATAACTGTCAATACATAAGCTATGTGTTTGCTTCAGCTTAAGCTTATGTAACCTCACTGCCAGGGTACATACATGCAGTCTGAAAACTGTAAACTGTGAGTAACCAGCAGCAATTTCAAGTCCAAAACTGAGTGTGTCAACAAATTCAGTTTCAGGTTGCAGTCAACCAGAATTCAGCATACCAAGCTCCAAGCAGCTCCAAAATGTCTTTTGACCATGTCATACATTTACTTTGTAGTGGCAAGTTCAATACATGAGCATCTGAGTAGGCATAGACAACCTGTCTTCATTGACCAATGGCATAAACCTCATGAGCTGTTTGTAATTAACCAGGACAGTGTAACTGCATTTATTTCAGCTTCAAAATTCAGTTTTCAATGATGCTCATTGCTTGCTTCAATTCTCCATGCATTCAGCATGTATAGGCTAGTTCACATAGATGATGGAACCCCCAAGATGACTTGTATTTCTTCAGTAATGCATAGTACTTGTCATTGACTGTGTATGACAGTTTTCAGCCTGTCATTGATTTTTAGATCTGAGTATTCTGTCATTGACTGTGTATGACAGTTTTCAGCCTGTCATTGATTTTTCAGATCTGAGTATTCTGAGCAAGAGATCTCAGCTCCAAGACATTTGATCCAATGTATACATGCTTTGACACATTCTTGTGCTGCAAAGATGCTTTCTGAGTGTAGTACAAGGCTCCTGTGTGTCAGTAATGACTGAATGCATGCTGTCCATTCATGTTTACAGCAGTTCAGAAATGATTACAGGTCTGTGTCTATCACTCCAGCTCATAATAGAGCTCCCACATAAGCATTTACTCCTTGCACACTTCAAATACCTTCAATAGTGAGCATACATACTCTATGAACCTTGTCCAGGTGCCCCACTGAAGATTGACAGGTTGCTGTCCACTCAGATCAGCAGGCGCAGATTTTCAAATACAGGTTGCTGTCCATTCAGATCAGCAGGCACAGATTTCAGATACAGGTTGCTGATTTTCAGGAGGCAGTCCACGCTGATTTTCAGGAGGCATTCCACGCTGATTCCTTCCTTTGACTATGGCTTCATTTGCAAGTGTCCAGCTTCTTCCTCATTCCTTACTTCCATCTCCTTTGCACTGCAGGTTGTCATGCCCATTCTCCCACAGCCTCATGGATGAAGCTTTGATACCATGTTCAAAGAGTAGAGAGAGAGAAAGGGAAAGACTCCATATCCATGAGCCTTCAGGCTCTCAAGCTCATTCCTTCATTTCCACACACTAAACTGAAAAGGACACACTCGCTACAAGATAAAGTGACCTAGTGTAAATGTAGACTAGACTGACTAACTGTAGTCAGGACTACTAACCCGACTTATTTAATGTAGTCACATGTAGACAGCTGTACACACTAGTTGTCATAGATGTTGGTCATAGATGAAGACACACTGACGGTGAGCTTGATTTCTAACAAGGGGCTCAAGAAAGCAAGCCAAGCTCGCGGTGTTCTGGTAAGAGGAGCAGTGTTGCTTTCATTTTTTCTATTTTGGGAGCAGATCTCTGTAGGTAGCACAGTCGAAAATTGCAAGAGTGCATTGTCTCAAGCTGAGACGCCCTTCGCGGTGAAGCAAGAGGGCAGTATATGCTACAGGAAAGGGCTTTAGCCCTTGGTGACCCTGTTTTTTTATTTGAGGCCATTTCGGGGCCTGTTTTGGAGGCGGAAGTTTTCTGCACGCACTCAGGAAAAGGCCCTGTTTTATGCTATGCGACCACTATTCTACAGGTCGGTGAAAAGTCACCACAGAAATTGCATCGTATGCTTGTGTGCAAAGACATTGGGAGTTACAGAATCATCCTTGGTTCCTGTTTATGCAAAATCGCCACTAGGAAGTAACTGTGTGGTCAAATACCACTTTCGCCAGTTTTGCAGATTTGCCCTTGTGAGGCTGAAGCGGTGTTTTTTGCAGTGACAGATTTTTTTGCAGTATTCTGTAATGGCGTCTGATTCTCTTTCACAGATTGTAACTGAAAAGCTTGACAAGAACAACTTCCAAGCATGGAAGTTTAGAATGACGAATTTCCTTATGGGAAAAGGATATTGGGAATTTGTTGCAGGAAATGAAGAAGAACCAGTTCTTCCTGATGTTCCCAATCAACAGCAAATGCAGGAATTCAAAGCATGGCATGAGAGAGCCAGGAAAGTTATGTACTGGCTGTCTATCAGTATTTCAGACTCTATGATTGTGCATATTCAGGATGCAAGTATGCCAAAGGAGGCATGGAATACTTTGTCAAAAATGTATAGCACAAATACGCAAGCCAGGAAAATGCAGCTCAAGCAAGAGTTGCATAATGTGCAAAGAGAAAGTATGAGCATCAATGACTACCACATGAAGGTGAAGAAGATTGCAATGCACTTGCTTCCATTGGGTCGCCAGTGGAAGATGATGATTTAGTTTCTGTGACCTTGAATGGTCTAGGAAAGGATTATGCACAGTTCCGAACATCCATTTTCGTTCGTGAAAGATTTCCTGATTTTGAGGAGTTGATTGCTCTTCTAATTTCTGAGGAGCAGAGAAATGGTGGTGCATCTTCTTCAGGAGGAACTTCAAAAGAAGCTGTCTTCTACTCAAATGCTAGAAGAGGTAGAGGAGGTCGATTTGGAGGCCGTGGTAGAAATCAGAATATGCAGCAAACTCAAGAAAACCAGTCCTATGGAGGAGGACGTGGTAACTCTAGAGGCAGGGGGAGCCAAAGAGGTCATGGTGGATGGCAAAGAGGCCAAAATGCAAACAGTAATGTTGAATGCTACTACTCTGGTAAAATGGGTCATATGGCTAAAGATTGCTATAAAAAGTAGAATGACATCATGAATGAAAAATTGCAACAAGGGAATTATGCATCTTCTAGTAGATAGGGTGATGACAGAAATGAGCATTTGTTTATGGTGCAGCACATGAACAATTCTATGACAAGTGCAGAAGAAAGCAACGATGTATGGTATGTTGACTCAGGTGCATCAAACCACATGACAGGTCATGCAGAATGGATGGAGGATGCAAGGAAAATGGAAAAACCAGGATTTGTGGAGACTGGTGATGATATTACACATCCTATTGTGCAGATTGGAAAAATTCCTTTGTCTATGCAGGATGGGAAAAAGAAATACCTGTCCGATGTATTTCATGTCCCAAATATCACCAAGAATCTGGTTTTTGTTGGTCAAATGGTTGAGCAGGGCTTGCAGGTCAGATTTAATCCTCATGGATGCTTTGTTGAGGATATGAAAAATAAAGGTCGCTTGATAGCAAAAGGAAAGAAGAAGGGCAGAATGTTTACATTGGATGCAGACATGCCTGAATTGAGTGCAGCAATGTTTGCACACGGGACCAGTGTAGTTGCAGATATTGATATCTGGCATAAACACATTGGTCATGTTAATGTACAGCGACTTAAATCAATGCAGGACCAAAATATTGTTGCAGGATTGCCTAAATTCAAGGTTGCAGAAATGCACAAGGTATGTGAAGCCTGTTAGTTTGGAAAACAGGCAAGGAAACCATTTCCTAGACATGTTCAAGAGAGTAAGAAGCCATTGGAATTAATCCACTCTGATGTGTGGACTAATAAAGCTGCATCTCTTGGAGGCTGTCATTATTTTGTCACTTTTATTGATGACTATAGAAGAAAAGTTTGGGTGTATTTTATGAAAAAGAAAAGTGAAGTTTTTGGGCATTTCAAAACTCTTAAAGCTATGGTTGAAAAAGAAACAGGCCTACAAATAAAATGCCTAAGGTCAGATGGAGGGGGAGAGTACCTCTCAAACGAGTTTGCAAGGTTCCTGCAGGAGCATGGCATAAAGCAACAATATTCATGCAGTCATACCCCACAACAAAATGGAATTGCAGAAAGGAAAAACATGCATATTGGAGAGGTATCTCGTACCATGCTCAACGAAAAAGACTTGCCAAATTTTTATTGGGCTGAAGTAGTTGCTACAGCAGTCTATATAATGAACAGGACTCCCACTGCAGCAATACATGGGATGACTCCAGAGGAGAGGTATACTGGTAGGAAACCAGATATTTCTAATTTGAAAATTTTTTGTTGCATTGCCTATGTACATGTGCCAGATGAGTTGAGATCCAAGTTGGATCCAAAAGCTGAGAAGTGCATCTTTATTGGTTACTCTCTGCAGTAAAAAGGGTATAGATACTATAACCCTTCTACTCGTAAGTTTACAGTGAGCAGAGATGTTGTTTTTGATGAGATGAGTAGCTGGTATAAACCAGTAAATGTGATTGATGATGTAGATGCACAAAATGGTAATGTTGCACATAATTCACAGCAGCAGTCACAAAATATTAGTGGACCTGGAGCGTCCTTTAGCAGTGGTTCACATTCTTCGCCATGGACAGGCAGATTGAGATCAGGAGAATCTTCTCAAAGCGATGCAAATAGTGGTATTCAGGTATCACGAAAAGGAAAAGAGAAGGTAGATCAGCCCATGTTTGATGTGAATGCAGGTCACTCTTATGTAGATGGTGAATCCAGTGGCTCAGAACAGAGCATTGATGATGAGTTGGGTATTCCTTCTATTGTTATACCTGGAGTAAGGAAGACTAGGGATTTTTTGAGAGCACCTGGGAGTGAACCTACTTTGCACAGGTCTACCAGAGCTAGGTATCCTGTGGATAGGCTGAAATATGATGGATTTACAGCCATTCACTATGCATATATGGTCAAAGTGATACAGGAACCAGAACCCACTTCTTTTGAGCAAGCCATAGGAAAAGAAAAATGGGAGAAAGCCATGGATGAAGAAATGGATGCCTTGGAAGAAAATGCTACATGGGAATTGGTACCTTTGCCTAAAGGTAAGAATGCAATTGGCTGTAAGTGGGTTTATAAGGTGAAACACAATGCAGATGGTTCCGTGAATAGATACAAGGCAAGATTAGTAGTCAAGGGGTATGTACAAACATATGGCATTGATTATGAAGAAACATTCAGTCCGGTTGCAAGGATGGCAACCGTAAGAGCAATCATTGCTATGGCTGCATCAAAGGGATGGCCTTTACATCAGATGGATGTCAAGAATGCCTTCTTGCATGGTGATTTGCAAGAAGAGGTCTATATGGAGTAGCCACCAGGTTATGTGCATGCTGTTCATCCTGAGTTTGTTTGCAGGTTGAAGAAAGCCTTGTATGGCTTGAAGCAAGCACCTAGAGCATGGTCTGACAAGATAGGACAGTATCTTGTCACTATTGGCTTTTAGATTTCCAAGGCACATTTCTCACTTTATGTGAGAAAAACAGAGAAAGGTATTATGCTACTTATCGTTTATGTTGATGATTTGATTATGACAGGTGACAGTGATGAAGATATCCTTCATGTGAAAATGCTATTGAAGTAGAAGTTTGAGATGAAGGATTTGGGAGAGCTGCGTTATTTCTTGGGCGTTGATGTGATTAGATCACCAAGTGGGATACAGCTCTTGCTGAGGCAGTATGGATTGGACATGTTGTCCAAATATGGGATGACAGGCTGTAAGCCTATTTCAGTTCCTTTGGAGCAGAATGTGAAGCTGAGCGTAGATGCAGGTGAGCTTTTGGAAGACCCTACTATGCACAGACGCATAGTAGGAAGTTTGATTTATATGACTATTACCAGGCCAGATTTGAGCTATGCTGTTGGATTGGTAAGTCAGTTTATGCAGGCTCCAAGGAAACCGCATTTGGATGCGGCTAGACGCATACTGAGGTATGTGAAGTCCACATTGCAGCATGGACTATTTTATGAGACTGGGGTTCAGATACAGTTGCATGGATACACTGATGCTAATTGGGCTGGTAGTATTTCTGATAGACGATCTACCAGTGGATATGTGTTCTCATTTGGGAGTGCAACAGTCACTTGGAGCAGCAAGAAACAGCCTACAGTTGCCTTGTCGAGCACAGAGGCTGAGTACAGGGGTGCAGCAATGGCTGCATGTGAGGTAGCTTGGTTGCATAAGCTACTTTATGATATGCATCAGCCTACAGATGGGCCAGTTGTCATTTATTGTGACAACATGAGCAGTATACACTTGACAAATAACCCAGTCTATCATGCTAGAACAAAGCACATTGAGGTGCATTATCACTATGTGCGGGAGAGGGTTTTACTAGGTCTTATTGATCTAGTTTATGTCAGCATAGAGGATCAGGTAGCTGACATATTTACGAAGGCATTGGGCGCAGAGAAGCTGCGCAAGTTCAGAGACCTGCTTGGTGTGCAGGAATTGGGGAGCTCGAGGGGGAGTGTTGAGATATCGAGCTCCACTCGTGATATGCCAGGGTGACCATTGTGCATTTATGTCACCGACTTGTTAGTTGCAGATGCGGTTGGTACACCGCCCATGAATAATAGCTACATGACAGCTATCCTTATCTACTCTAGTTCGTGGCTCAGTTAGTATGCCACCTTAGTTAGTTGAGTTTGGTTTGAGACCCATATATAAGGTTCTTCTATTTCTATATACGAGAGTTCTTTTGGCTTACACAACTAAGAAGAGGGAAACTGTTTTCAGCCTCCATCTTTGTGTGTATTCCCCCCTTGTGCAAGCAAGAAAGCTACAAGTGGGACTCCTTCCTTCTCTCCCACAATCTTGACATTTAAGTCACTGTACATTAACATGACCAATACGTTTATGCCAGATATCAATATCTGCAACTACACCGGTCCCATGTGCAAACATTGCTGCACTCAATTCAAGCATGTCTGCATCCAACATAAACATTCTGCCCTTCTTCTTTCCTTTTGCTATCAAGCAACCTTTATTTTTCATATCCTCAACGAAGCATCAATGAGAATTAAATCTGACCTGCAAGCCCTGCTCAACCATTTGACCAACAGAAACTAGGTTCTTGGTGATATTCGGAACATGAAATACATCCGACAGGTATTTCTTTTTTCCATCCTGCATAGACAAATGAATTTTTCCAATCTGCACAATAGGATGTGCAGTATCATCACCAGTCTCCAAAAATCCTGGTTTTTCCATTTTCCTTGCATCCTACATCCATTCTGCATGACCTGTCATGTGGTTTGATGCACCTGAGTCAACATACCACACATCGTTACTTTCTTCAGCACTTGTCATAGAATTGGTCATGTGCTGCACCATAAACAAATGCTCATTTCTGTCATCACCCTGTCTACTAGAAGATCATAATTTCCTTGTTGCATTTTTCCATTCATGATGTCATTCTGCTTTTTATAGCATTCTTTAGCCATATGATCCGTTTTACCACAGTAGTAGCATTCAACATTGTTGTTTGCATTTTGGCCTCTTTGCCATCCACCACGACCTCTTTGGCTCCCCCTGCCTCTAGAGTTACCACGTCCTCCTCCATAGGACTAGTTTTCTTGAGTTTGCTGCATATTCTGATTTCTACAACGGCCTCCAAATCGGCCTCCTCTACCTCTGCCTCTATCTCTTCCAGCATTTGAGTAGAAGACATCTTCTTTTGAAGTTCCTCCTGAAGAAGTTGCACCACCATTTCTCTGCTCCTCAGAAATTAGAAGAGCAATCAACTCCTCAAAATCAAGAAATCTTTCACGGACGGAAATGGATGTTCGAAACTGTGCATAATCCTTTCCTAGACCATTCAAGGTCACAGAAACTAAATCATCATCTTCCACTGGCGACCCAATGGAAGCAAGTGCATCTGCAATCTTCTTCACCTTCATGTGGTAGTCATTGATGCTCATACTTTCTCTTTGCACATTGTGCAACTCTTGCTTGAGCTACATTTTCCTGGCTTGCGTATTTGTGCTATACATTTTTGACAAAGTATCCCATGCCTCCTTTGGTGTACTTGCATCTTGAATATACACAATCATAGAGTCTGAAATGCTAATAGACAGCCAGTACATAACTTTCCTGGCTCTCTCATGCCATGCTTTAAATGCCTGCATTTGCTACTGCTGATTGGGAACATCAAGAAGAACTGGTTCTTCTTCATTTCCTGCAATGAATTCCCAATATCCTTTTCCCATAAGGAAATTCGTCATTCTGAACTTTCATGCTTGGAAGTTGTTATTGTCAAGCTTTTCAGTCACAATCTGTGACTGAAATGAAAGAGAATCAAACACCATTATGGAACACTGCAAAAAATTCTGTCACTGCAAAGAACACAGCTTTAGCCTCACAAGGCAAATCTGCAAAACTGACGAAAGTGGTATTTGACCACACAGTCACTTCCTAGTGACGATTTTGCATCAACAGGCAACAAGGATGATTCTGTAACTCCCAATTGACAACACCTAGAAACAATGCCTAGCATTGCAAAACTTTTTAGCAATATTCTATACAATTGACACATTGTTACCAAATTTTCACATTAATTTAATGCAGATGCGATCGTAATTTCGTCTTTGGAGGACGTGTCTCTGTAGTCCGACAAGTGGAAAATCCTAGTTCAAAGGATTTTTGTGCTAGAGGGTGGACTTAGGAAAATACCAAATAGAATTCGATAGTTTTATCTAATCAGAAGGGATTATTTTTTATTAGTGGAACCATGAGTATTTGAGTTAATATGAGCAAGGAGGGGAAACATTTTGATAATGGCAACCTCATAGGCAAAAATGCAAGAGAGGTTAGTCGTATAATGAAAGTGGAAAAGTAACTAACATTTTAGCCTAACAAAAATAAAAATAAAAATGTAAGAGAGGACGCTAGTTGAAAGAGAAGGGGGGGTGTTCTTTTATGTGTTATGGTTCTAAAGGTTAGGAAATGAGTAACTAAAAGAAAAAATGTTGCATGTGGATTTGAAGAGGTTATGACCAAGGAGAGGGCGCCCTCATCCTAGGGGGCACATCATAGTGGGAGATGAAGAGAGGGAGAATGGGAAAAGACTAACTGGAAGAGGAAGAGGAAAGGGAGAGGAAGTCCAAAAGCCAATTGGAGAAGAGGAAGGGGAGGAGTTAGTGGAAGTTGAAGAGTCATGAGAAAGAGAGGAGGGGGTACCAGCCTATAAAGAGGGAGAGAGAGCAAACTAAAGAGAGAAGGGCGCCATCATCAAGAAGGGGACACTATCATCCTGAAGGAACTGCCATCAGTTCAAGCCATCCAAGCAAGAGGATTTGAAGAAACAATTGAAGTTGGAGAGAGCAAGAAGAGAGAATTGAAGCCCATGCCTATTCCATAGCCATTACCATGTCTTCTTCTTCTACCTCCATTTTGGAGCCTTTCTCTTCTCTTCTCTCTTAGTCATCAATATAAAACCATGGAAGCTAAGATCGTATGTTTGGACTTAATCAATATTAAGTCTTAAAAGAGTTACAAGTGGCTTTTCCATGGCAACAATGCAATTGACCAATTGATCTCTTGGGAGAGGGAAAATGATGAGCCCACCATTGGGAACGATTGGATAGACTCCCCTTTGCTGGATACAAAGGACATGGCTCCCAAAGACGCAATTACGAATCTCGTACTTGTTTAATATTTAAAAAAATAATTTTACATAAATATTTCTTTAGTTTGGAATTTTTATAAAATACCTTTAAATCTCAATTTCAACTCTGGATAGTTTTTAGAATTTATATAGGTCTTATTTTATTTTAAAAATAAAAAACTTTTAAAAATATTTTAAATGGCTTAAAAATGATATAAATAAATTTTTATGAAATATTTGATTAAACAATTATGAGATGTGATATTTTTTGATAGATTATGTATTTTTGGAAGTATTTTTACTTTTTTTTAGAATTTTTGGAAACTGATTACTATATCTTAAAAATCAAAAATAGTTATTTTGGACGAACATTACATTATTTTTTGATGAAAATCATGTTTTTAATTCAACCAAAAATTAGGATCTTCTATAGAAAACCTAAGAATATAATTTTGGCTGTTTTATGAAAAGTTCTTAGGGTTAGAGAAAAATAAAATTAATTTGATGTTATCTGTTTGTTTGAACATTATTAATATAAAAGATAATGTGTCTAACTTTATGCAAATTAAAAGTGTTGACGAGGTATTAAGTTATATCAACATTAGAAAAAGAATTTTTTAAATAAAATTAGAGTTTATGGAATTGAGGGATGTTAGTTGATTTGATAATAAAAGGAATGAGAAAGAACTATAGGATTTATGCTTTGAAGTTAATTCGCGAAGGGATTAAAATCCTAGGGTTAGTATTTAAGCGTCCAGTATAGAAATAGAGATGAAGAGCAAGATTAAGCTATTAGTTGGACTACTACAAACGAGTGTCGTAACTATTGAGGAAGGCTAGTACAAATCATAGAAATTAGTTATCAATATCACCTATTCAGTGCAACAACTCCTAGGAGTTGGCTTGACATCCGGGTTAAAAGTGGCTTGGTCTTTGGCCAATCATTTTTTGGTGCGTCTGCCGGGAGCCAAGTGCGCTCGAACGGGTGATCAATTTTCCTAGGGTATTTAAATCCTAGGTGTTATTTATGAGTGAATACACAGTCTCTTTTCTAAGGGACTATTTTTCTAATTTGCCCCATGAGTGCCAAAGAAGAGTGCTATATTGGGCGAGAGATACAGAGTTAGTAGAGGGAGGTGAATATTTTGGCCCTAAATTAACTGTGGACGTAGAGCAATTATCCTCTTGGAGTTGGGATTACAATGATTGTGCACAAACCATAGTTCTACTAGCAACACATTTTAGGCTAATAGACGCAGTAGAGATAAATACAATTAGTGTATCGTACCACTTCGATTGGTATTATCGCAGCTCTTACCGAACCTTTAGAAGAGTGGTCTGGGATGATGTGCTGCCCTGGATACGTGTGTCTAGAGGTTTAAAAATTACTTTTGATACAAAAGACGTTAGAGAGGTTGCTGAAATCTTAGGCTTAATCCCCAAGCAAGAAGAAAAGTTGCCTTATGGGGAAATAGACCCAGAGTTGCCGACTATATTGAATCTTCTAAGCGCGCATACAAGCGAAAACCTAATTTTATAGCTTCAAATAAACCGTGCGTAATTTTGGATTATGACAGTAAGAGTTAGTTTAGTAATCGTGGATGAATTCAGAAGAGAGACGGAGGCAGCAAAACGAAGCTAGAGATCAGCGAGCTAGAGAACGAGCGGCGCGACAGGAGGCTTGGTTATTAGAAAGGCTTGAGAGAGTCAATGCATTACTGAACTTAGGGATAGACGCTGTGTCTAATTCAAACATAGAATCCTTAGATCCTAACATATCATTTGATTCTTTATTGAGCTAACGTATTAATGGTTTAGTGGTTAGTGGTTGCGTTCTGTGCAGTTTTAATGATTTTTGCAAATTTTTGAACCACTACGTGTTTATTCTCGCATTATTTTGGAGCCGCCACATCAACATTCATAACAGGTTGTTTCATATCTAATCTATCTATTTACATTCGTTTGAAATAAAGGACAGTAACAATCTCTATAACTTGATTGAAATAATTTAGAGATTTCACAACCTAAGTAATTACAGAAGGAACATAAAACATTTAAAACATAAATGCACTGAAAGATACATAAGCAATTTAGTCTATATGAGAGTCCACTCACATGGGATGGGACTTAGTACCAGGGAGTGCTTAAAAGGGGGTGATATGTGTGCATGACATAGTGAATTCCATTGTATGGATGTCTAATTAGGAATCCAATCGAGTTTTCGCTGGACTTTTTGTCGCTTTTTAGCGATGTGGGGTAGCTGAATAACAAGGTTCTCTCCACGAAATTTTGACTAGGAGTAGAGTGGAAGAGAGATGCTGAGCTGGTGAGTATATTTGCTTGTCATTTGCCTAGGCAAGGTGACTGATATTATGTGCTAGATTAGATTTCTCGCGCGACACTATTGAGCTAAAATGTTTGAAAGTTCAATTTGGTAATGTATTCCTAGCCTTCTAGTCATTCCTATAAGTCACGAGATTCAAAACTAAAGTAATAATAATAAATTAAGTTCGGGAGAGTCGATCTATTTATTTTTCTAAAAAGACAAAGATTAAAAAGAAAAAGAAAGAAAGGAAAAAAAAACGCCCTGAGACTGCAGGGTTGAAAAAAAAAAAACAAAAGAAGATAACCATCGCCTCTGAGGTCCTGGTAGGCTGTAGGGATTTCCTTGACGGATGCCCTACGTCTGATGCCTTGCATCTCTTTGGGGTGGGACCTTTTGGAAAGGAGAATAAATATATATACTCTTTTGACTTTTTTTAATTAAAAAATCCAAAAACAAAACAAAGAAAAGTTATTCTTAAAAAAAATCAGGAAAGTTTGGAGTTAGGGACCATTTACTGGTTGTTCTAGTAGAACATGGAGGGTTAGCAGTTAAACCATAGGAGTCCTATTTGGTATTGTAGTATTGGATTGCCTTGTTTGGGTTCTTTGATAGGCATGGACCTTATCAGTGACGCTATTTCAGAAGCAATATTTCTAGTAGGATAGTAGTGTGGCAATTTATTGCCTAGAGGGATTATTGTTGTTTAGCGGCTCTAGACAGCTTCCTAGTTGGTATATTCTATGCAATGGATGACGCTCTGTTATGCACTTTAGTGTGCAGAGTGAGTAAGGGGAATGTTAGTTTGCACTAGTTTTTACATAATTTCCTTGACATGTTTGTATTGTTTGCATTTTACTATGACACCAATCAGTATTTTTCTACCTTTGCAGTGTCTACTAGTTGTCCATGTTTGGTTTTGCAGATTTTGTAGCTGTGCTCGCGAGGACGCTTCGCAATTAAGTGCGGGAGAGTATATTTTTTCTTGAAGTTGCGTAGCAGTGTTCGTGATGCTGAATGTTCGTGATGAAGATGTGCTCGTCAGGACACTTCGCAATTAAGTGGGGGAGTAATGACAACACCTAGAAACAATGCCTAGCATTGTAAAACTTTTTAGTAATATTCTATACAATTGACACATTGTTACCAAATTTTCACATTAATTTAATGCAGATGCGATCGTAATTTCGTCTTTGGAGGACGTGTCTCTGTAGTCCAACAAGTGGAAAATCCTAGTTCAAAGGATTTTTATGCTAGAGGGTGGACTTAGGAAAATACCAAATAGAATTCGATAGTTTTATCTAATCAGAAGGGATTATTTTTTATTAGTGGAACCATGAGTATTTGAGTTAATATGAGCAAGGAGGGGAAACATTTTGATAATGGCAACCTCATAGGCAAAAATGCAAGAGAGGTTAGTCGTATAATGAAAGTGGAAAAGTAGCTAACATTTTAGCCTAACAAAAAAAAAAAAAATGTAAGAGAGGATGCTAGTTGAAAGAGAAGGGGGGGTGTTCTTTTATGTGTTATGGTTCTAAAGGTTAGGAAATGAGTAACTAAAAGAAAAAATGTTGCATGTGGATTTGAAGAGGTTATGACCAAGGAGAGGGCGCCCTCATCCTAGGGGGCACATCATAGTGGGAGATGAAGAGAGGGAGAATGGGAAAAGACTAATTGGAAGAGGAAGAGGAAAGGGAGAGGAAGTCCAAAAGCCAATTGGAGAAGAGGAAGGGGAGGAGTTAGTGGAAGTTGAAGAGTCATGAGAAAGAGAGGAGGGGGTACCAGCCTATAAAGAGGGAGAGAGAGCAAACTAAAGAGAGAAGGGTGCCATCATCAAGAAGGGGACACTATCATCCTGAAGGAAGTGCCATCAGTTCAAGCCATCCAAGCAAGAGGATTTGAAGAAACAATTGAAGTTGGAGAGAGCAAGAAGAGATAATTGAAGCCTATGCCTATTCCATAGCCATTACCATGTCTTCTCCTTCTACCTCCATTTTGGAGCCTTTCTCTTCTCTTCTCTCTTAGTCATCAATATAAAACCATGGAAGCTAAGCTCGTATGTTTGGACTTAATCAAGATTAAGTCTTAAAAGAGTTACAAGTGGCTTTTCCATGGCAACAATGCAATTGACCAATTGATCTCTTGGGAGAGGGAAAATGATGAGCCCACCATTGGGAACGATTGGATAGACTCCCCTTTGCTGGACTACAAAGGACACGGCTCCCAAAGACGCAATTACGAATCTCGTACTTTACGTAAGTGCCTTAACTTGTTTAATATTTAAAAAAATAATTTTACATAAATATTTCTTTAGTTTGAATTTTTATAAAATACCTTTAAATCTCAATTTCAACTCTGGATAGTTTTTAGAATTTATGTAGGTCTTATTTTATTTTAAAAATCAAAAACTTTTAAAAATATTTTAAATGGCTTAAAAGTTAATACAAGCAAAGGTCGAACAACGAGAACCAGTGAGTGAGGCCATGCCTGAAACAAGAAGGTCAACAGACAACGGTCCATCATCAATGTCCGCATGTGTTGAACTTCTCATCTCAACAAAGGGAAGTGGATCATGAGATTAAGCTAATACCAGGAGCTAAACCAATCGCAAAAGTCCCTACAAGATGTCCATTCTTGAAGCTATTGAGTTAAAGGAACAACTCAAACAACTATTGGACCAAGGGTACAATGTTGGCATTTGTGATGACTTTGATATCTTTAGCTTGTCAAGATCTCTTGCTCCTTAGGAGTCCAAACTATTTTGATTTGCTTCTTCAAAAGTTCAATCAAGGAGGAGGTGATGAGAGCATGATCTTTGATGAAGATGCGATACCATCTTGTAAGTTCTAAAAATCCCTTGATTTCTCAGACACTTTGTGGTGGTGGCCCATCTTGAACATCTTTTACTTCGACTGGATCAACTAAGATACCTTCAATTGAGACAATGAAGCCTAGGTACTAAGTTTTCTATTTGAAGAAGGTGCATTTACTTTGTTTTGTATACAACTTGTTCATTCTCAAGGTCTCAAGGATGATTCAAAGGTGGCTAGATTGTCTTCTTCTTCTTTAGAATAAGCTAGGGTATTATCAAAGAACACAATAATGCATTTTTCAGGGTAAGGCTTGAAAATGCCTTGTACTAATTTGTTGAAAATAACTAGAGTGTTAGTTAAATCAAAGGACATAACTATGAACTCAAAATAGCTATACCTAATATCAAAGGTAATCTTTGGGATATCATTGTATTTTATATGAATTTGCTAATATCCTAATCTTAAAATCAAAGTTTGAGAATATTTTTGCTCATTGAAGTAACCTGTGCACCCACTTTCGGTCAATACAATCGAAGTCACAGTGTACCCTGAAACTGATGTCCGCAACCTTGCGGCTCTAAAACGGGGCCTGAAACGGCCTCAAATGTCCAAAATAACTGCAATCTCACTAAAATCTGAGATTTTTGCTCGACCCTGCTTCCGGTGCCTCCACAGGCACTTTTAGAATTTTTGAAAACTGATTACTATATCTTAAAAATCAAAAATAGTTATTTTGGATGAACATTACATTATTTTTTGATAAAAATCATGTTTTTAATTCAACCAAAAATTAGGATCTTCTATAGAAAACCTAAGAATATAGTTTTGGCTGTTTTATGAAAAGTTCTTAGGGTTAGAGAAAAATAAAATTAATTTGATGTTATCTGTTTGTTTGAACATTATTAAGATAAAAGATAATGTGTCTAACTTTATGCAAATTAAAAGTATTGACGAGGTATTAAGTTATATCAACATTAGAAAAAGAATTTTTTAAATAAAATTAGAGTTTATGGGATTGAGGGATGTTAGTTGATTTGATAATAAAAGGAATGAGAAAGAACTATAGGGTTTATGCTTTGAAGTTAATTCGCGAAGGGATTAAAATCCTAGGGTTAATATTTAAGCGTCCAGTATAGAAATAGAGATGAAGAGCAAGATTAAGCTATTAGTTGGACTACTACAAACGAGTGTCGTAACTATTGAGGAAGGCTAGTACAAATCATAGAAATTAGTTATCAATATCACCTATTCAGTGCAACAACTCCTAGGAGTTGGCTTGACATCCGGGTTAAAAGTGGCTTGGTCTTTGGCCAGTCATTTTATATTTTTTCTTGAAGTTGCGTAGCAATGTTCGTGATGCTGAATGTTCGTGATGAAGATGTGCTCGTGAGGACACTTCGCAATTAAGTGGGGGAGAAATGACAACACCTAGAAACAATGCCTAGCATTGCAAAACTTTTTAGCAATATTCTATACAATTGACACATTGTTACCAAATTTTCACATTAATTTAATGCAGATGCGATCGTAATTTCGTCTTTGGAGGACGTGTCTCTGTAGTCCGACAAGTGGAAAATTCTAGTTCAAAGGATTTTTGTGCTAGAGGGTGGACTTAGGAAAATACCAAATAGAATTCAATAGTTTTATCTAATCAGAAGGGATTATTTTTTATCAATGGAACCATGAGTATTTGAGTTAATATGAGCAAGGAGGGGAAACATTTTGATAATGGCAACCTCATAAGCAAAAATGCAAGAGAGGTTAGTCGTATAATGAAAGTGGAAAAGTAGCTAACATTTTAGCCTAACAAAAAAATATATATATTATGTAAGAGAGGATGCTAGTTGAAAGAGAAGGGGGGTGTTCTTTTATGTGTTATGGTTCTAAAGGTTAGGAAATGAGTAACTAAAAGAAAAAATGTTGCATGTGGATTTGAAGAGGTTATGACCAAGGAGAGGGCGCCCTCATCCTAGGGGGCACATCATAGTGGGAGATGAAGAGAGGGAGAATGGGAAAAGACTAACTGGAAGAGGAAGAGGAAAGGGAGAGGAAGTCCAAAAGCCAATTGGAGAAGAGGAAGGGGAGGAGTTAGTGGAAGTTGAAGAGTCATGAGAAAGAGAGGAGGGGGTACCAGCCTATAAAGAGGGAGAGAGAGCAAACTAAAGAGAGAAGGGCGCCATCATCAAGAAGGGGACACTATCATCCTGAAGGAAGTGCCATCAGTTCAAGCCATCCAAGCAAGAGGATTTGAAGAAACAATTGAAGTTGGAGAGAGCAAGAAGAGAGAATTGAAGCCCATGCCTATTCCATAGCCATTACCATGTCTTCTCCTTCTACCTCCATTTTGGAGCCTTTCTCTTCTCTTCTCTCTTGGTCATCAACATAGAACCATGGAAGCTAAGCTCGTATGTTTGGACTTAATCAAGATTAAGTCTTAAAAGAGTTACAAGTGGCTTTTCCATGGCAACAATGCAATTGACCAATTGATCTCTTGGGAGAGGGAAAATGATGAGCCCACCATTGGGAACGATTGGATAGACTCCCCTTTGCTGGACTACAAAGGACACGGCTCCCAAAGACGCAATTACAAATCTCGTACTTTACGTAAGTGCCTTAACTTGTTTAATATTAAAAATAATAATTTTACATAAATATTTCTTTAGTTTGGAATTTTTATAAAATACCTTTAAATCTCAATTTCAACTCTGGATAGTTTTTAGAATTTATGTAGGTCTTATTTTATTTTAAAAATCAAAAACTTTTAAAAATATTTTAAATGGCTTAAAAATGATATATATAAATTTTTAATTTTTTCTAGAATTTTTGGAAACTGATTACTATATCTTAAAAATCAAAAATAGTTATTTTTTATGAACATTACATTATTTTTTAATAAAAATCATGTTTTTAATTCAACCAAAAATTAGAATCTTCTATAGAAAACCCAAGAATATAGTTTTGGGTGTTTTATGAAAAGTTCTTAGGGTTAGAGAAAAATAAAATTAATTTGATGTTATCTGCTTGTTTGAACATTATTAATATAAAAGATAATGTGTCTAACTTTACGCAAATGAAAAGTGTTGACGAGGTATTAAGTTATATCAACATTAGAAAAAGAATTTTTTAAATAAAATTAGAGTTTATGGGATTGAGGGATGTTAGTTGATTTGATAATAAAAGGAATGAGAAAGAACTATAGGGTTTATGCTTTGAAGTTAATTCGCGAAGGGATTAAAATCCTAGGGTTAGTATTTAACCGTCCAGTATAGAAATAGAGATGAAGAGCAAGATTAAGCAAAATTTTTGAGTTTTCGATATTAAATTAGTTGGCACATGAACATATACAACACATCCAAATACCTTCAAGTGCAATACATCGAGCTTCTTGCGAGTAAAGCATTCCTCAGGAGTCATCCCATGAATTGCAACTGTGGGAGTTCTATTCATAATGTAGATAGCTGTATGGAAAGCCTTAGACCAAAAATATTTGGGCATATTCTTTTCAGCCAGTAATGCCAGTCCAACTTGTGCAATATGCCTGTTTTTTCTTTCTACAACACCATTTTGCTGTGGGGTATACCTGCAAGTAAATTGCCTTTTTATCCCATGAGTCCTCAAGAAGCCACTAAACTCATTAGAGAGGTACTCTCCCCCTCCATCTGATCTCAAGCACTTCACTTTTAAGCCTCTTTTTGTTTCAACAACTACCTTAAAAGATTCAAAGTGCTCAAACGCATCACTCTTTTCCTTCATGAAGTATACCATAGCTTCCTTGAACAGTCAACAATAAATGTGACAAAGTATTTGCTGCCGCCAAGAGATACATTCTTTGTAGGCCCCCAAACATATGTATGTACTACATCAAGTATATTTCTGCTCACTCGTCTATCATGTGAGAAGGGTTGTCTCACATGCTTACCAAACTGGCATGCTTCACAGACTTTATGCAATTCTGTAACTCTAAGAGAAGGCAACCCTGTAACCAATCCTCTGGACTGCATTAATTTCAACCTATGCACATTTGCATGTCCAATACGTTTATGCCATATTTCAATATCTGCAACTACTTTTTCTTTAGCATACATAGCAGCATCCATTGCAAGAATTTCAGCATCTAAAGTGAACTTTTGACCAACTCTACTTTCTTTTGCAACCAATTTATACTTATCATTAAATTCTTCTACAAAAATACCTTTTGCATTGAATTAGACCTGCAACCCCTGCTTTACCATTTGGCCAACAGACACTAGATTATTTGTAATTGATGGCACATGTAATACATCTGTTAGACTCTTTGTCTGGCCATCATACAAGGACAAGGGAACCTTTCCAATGTGTGAAATTGGGTGGCATGAATCATCACCCATCTGCACATAATCTGGATTTTGTAAGTCATGCATCTCTCCAAACCATTCAACACGGCTGGTCATATGATTAGATGCACCTAAATTGACATACCATACATCATCATGTGTCCCCTTTCCTGTAACTGCATTCATCATAAGCTACATAACAAACAGACACTCTCATTTTTGTCTTCATTTTGTTGTGAAGACAATGGATACCTTCCTTGATGCAATTTACCACTGCGAATATCATCCTTCTTTGAATAGCAATGGGATGCCATATGGCCTATTTTTCCACAATAATGGCAAACAATAGCAGAATTTCCAGAACCTCTATTTTGCCATCCACCTCTTTCTCTAGAGCTCCCCTTGCCTCTAAAGTTTCCTCTGACTCCAGAAACCTGCATTTCACCAAACTGTTGATTGAACCTGTTTTGCTAGTTATCGCCAGCACATCTCATACCACGGCCTCTCGAAAAGAATCTACCACGTCCCCTTCTTGAACTCGAGTAATTTGCTTGGACCTGCTCACAATTTCTTTCAGATGAATCACCCTGCATATTGATCTCTTCAGTTTTCATGAGAGATTAGCTCATCAAAACCTGGAAATGACTTCCGTATATATACTAAAG
Organism: Lygodium microphyllum; assembly: GCF_053477565.2. Taxonomy (NCBI): domain Eukaryota; kingdom Viridiplantae; phylum Streptophyta; class Polypodiopsida; order Schizaeales; family Lygodiaceae; genus Lygodium; species Lygodium microphyllum. Next base: position 173,160,725 of record NC_141139.1, read on the forward strand.
TAACAAATGATTTCCATGCCTTCTCATTGTTAAGGCCACTCAAAGTGGATGAAACCAAATCATCATCATCCGGCATTGCATCAATCGTTCGCTGCTAAAGCATCTGCAATGCTCCTCACCTTCAACACATACTCATTGACAGAAATTTTCCCTTTCTTCAAGGCATTCAACTCTTGCTTGAGTTAAATCTTTCGTGCCTTTGTATTTACTGAAAACATGCTCTCAAAAATTGTCCAAGCTGCATGTGAAGTTTTTGCATTCCTGATATGTCCCAACATAGTATTATCAATGATTGTAGATAGCCAATACATCACCTTTTTGTCTTTCGCATTCCACTCTTTCCATGCTTTTAACTCATCTGCAATCAGAGGGATACCCAGTTCCGGCTCCTTTTCTTCACCTGAAACAAACTCATAAATTCCCTTTCCAATGAGGAAGTTTGTCACAAGAAACTTCCATGAAGGGTAGTTGTTCTTGTCGAGTTTCTCAATAATGGGATTTCCACTCTTCTCTGCCATTATCACAAACAAGGATACAACACAACAAGCTAGTATTTTGCAATCTTTCACAACATGTGCATAGCAATACACTAAGCAATCTTTTTCATTGATTGCTCAATAGTACATATAATCTGCAACCTATTTGTAGATAAACCTTATGTTTTCTTCCTGCAAACACCTCAAAAATTACAGATTCGCAATCTGTAACTGATGGGACCTAAAATGGGCTAGCACTGGCTAAGGTACTAGTTGGACCTCATGTCCTCAACAAACAACCCCACCTCACGGCCTAGTGGGCCAAGAGTGTCTATCGAGATACACTATCTTAAACACTAATCACGACACATTTATAGTCTGTAATCCAATGGATATTTCCTTTCCTGTCTCCTCAGAGGGAGATTATACATATGACGGCAATAAATGCCACATGTCACAGACACAAGGGCACACTACTGGACTGATTGTCGTGGCCCTACTCCAGCTCTCCTACATCTTGGGGATTGGCCCCTTGATGCGCTGCTTCCACACATAGACACATTCAAAACAAACTCCCCTCTTAGTGCCAATGTATTTAACGTTCTAGGAATGCACTTATCCTCACTTATCCATCCCCTTTAACCCACCGTCTAGACCTACAGACGAGTTGCTCCCTCTCTCTACATGGGTCAAGTCCTAGAGAAACCAAGCGTCATGCATCTAGGAGCTTGTAATTGATACCATTTAACGATGCTTTAACGATGCTTGATGCACATGTGTATATGATTAAGTGCTCAAACAATTGAAAAATAGCCTTGTGCATTGTGCAAATCCATTCTTTTCATGTTTCCATATACTAATGCGTAAGTGCTGTAATGAGAGAAGACACTGAGCCTTACACTCATGTTGTACTTCCCTTTATTTAACTTAACATCATCCTATATGAATAATGCAGCAAATACATCGTATTTTATAACATATTTCAATGCTCAAACTCCCCTCTCTCCCTACCATTTAGAGTTTTACTTGCGGTGATAGGTAAAAGGGTAATTACGCGTAATTGCTGTAATGAGAGAAGACACTGAGCCTTACACTCATGTTGTACTTCCCTTTATTTAACTTAACGTCATCCTATATGAATAATGCAACAAATACATCAGATTTTATAACATATTTCAACGCTCAAACTCCTCTACCATTTAGAGTTTTGCTTGCGGTGATAGGTATAAGGGTAAGCACGAAATAAATAATAAATACTCACAAAAATATATAAATGGGGATAAGCTGAGGCAAAACCTCATGATTTATCCTCAATGTATACTCACAGACACATCCATAATTTTCCTCGTCCATTCTCTATTTTTCCCCCTTTTAAAGAGCATTTTTCCCTATTTTTCCTTATATATTATCAATAAAATTTGAAGAAAACTGGCATTATTTCAGATCTGGGGCTCTTGAGTCTTTAAATAGCAACCATGTAGATTTTAATGGTGTTTTGTTTCATGCTTTTTCCATTTTAAGCCCAAAAATCCCATTTTTACTCTAAAAACCATGCTTTTCGGGTTTTTTCCATTTATTTCCCACTCTTTAAGTGTATATTTTCTGAGTTTTTTATTATGAATAGTAAAACCAACAGCAAAAAACATGTCCATCAATTTTCAGCCCGTATGAACATTGCTAACCTCATCAAATGCGAAAAAAGAGCCATTTTCTTTGTAAAAATATCATTACTGTGTATTTTTCATTATTTCAGGTTTTGAAACTTGTTGCGGGTCTAAAAATTAGGGCCTGTTTGATTCTCAGCCTGCCTCCACATTGCCATCTTCAGCCCACCTTCATTTTGGAAGCAATCAAGTACCACGTCGGACGAGCATTCATCAACCGGGCTTCATTCTTCTTCACATGCAAGAACTGCCCCTTGCAGGAGAGAGGAGGAGAGAGAAATACTAAAATTTGATCTCCACAACTGGACAGCCATTCGAGGAGTTTATTGGAGCGATGGAGATCGAAGATCAAGAGTAGAGCAGGCATGCAATCGATTGGGGGAGTAAATTATAGCCCCCACATCCCATCATCATCAATCATTGAGAAAATGGTGCCATCTCCCTGCTTCACACCCGAAAAAAATGATGTCTCCCCTCCCCTCAATTTTTTTTTAAAAAAAGGAGCCCCCAAGGGTCATGCCCTTTTGCATCCTCTAAGTCCTTTCACACTGACTTTAGTCTTGGCCTCCGGGGCATCCTCTCTCCCGCGTCTGATGTCCAAATTTTAGTCCGTAAAATCTTAGGTATCCGTCTTGAAGTCCTCCACTGTCGGGCATCTCCCAGGGCCCCATCTAACATGCCAAAAATTTGTCAAAATTCACCAAATATTGTCAAGTGGGTCTTTTAAGCCTTTTTCGGGCATTGCCGCTCAAAATCGTAATGATTTCCACTGCTGCCTTCAACGAAGTCTATTTTTCCCCTGAAATTCAAAATTTTTGGCTATTTTTAAGCACTTCTCGGTATCAAAAATCATCTGTCATTGGCGGCCACGGGATAGGGCGACTTAGCCTGTCGAATCCCATGAACAAATCTGCACATAAACACAACCACAAAGAGCATCAAGCTGATACAAAAAATACACAACAAAAATAACTCATAGCTCTCACCCCACCCCCTTGTGAAAACCAAGGCATGAAATCCATGAGGAGTAGGCCTAGCATAATCTATGGAAAGTCGGAAGCTAGTTACCAACCGACTACTCAAACACAGTCAAGCTAACAAGAACCATCAAAGAGGTCATCCTCAATGGTGGTTTGAACTACCTACCTAACTAAGGACAACTCAACTAGGAGCTCCTACTAGGTGATTACTCCTATAGCCTGATCAAGAAATATTGTCATTTAGCAAATTGGGTCTTTAGCCTTTTATTTTCACTCCAACCTTCTTTTATTCTTATTTTTTCAGCTAGAAGCCACCCCTAGGAAGACAAGGCATCGGCCCGGGGTCTTGTCTCGTCCCCAGGAACCTATCAGGCCTTCACAAGGCGATGAACAACAGTGCAAGGATTTTTCTTTCTTTCCATTTCTATTTTTATAGGGGTTAGAACCCCTTTTTACATACCTCCATATATTCATATATTGTATTTTGGATATTTAAGGTTTTGTCTCTTTCCATCATTATTTTAGTAGGCTTCTCTAACTACCTCACAACTAACACGAACTCCTAGAACAGCCGCCTAGCAGGTTAGCAAAATAGGGTCACTAGAATGCCCATCTAAAATAGGTCTTTCAATGCCTGACAATGCCTTTGCAGGAGGTAATGACTACTCAGGCCTTCCCCTAGACACACAGAGCCTAATCCTGGGACTTCATGCCTTGAGTGCCGGTCCCCACCAAACAAAAGAAAGTAACCTTTACACACACATATATCATTAATTGTTGAAGGGAAAAGACTCAAGAAAGGGGATGAAACCACCTGCAATGGCCACAAGAAGCCCCTTTCCAATAAAGGATCCCTTCAACGACTTCGTTAACCTATATGATGCAATCACTACAACAAAAAACCATTAACTATACCTACACCAAACAAACAAATGGCCCTCTTGGCCTAAAGAAATAGCACATTGCACTGTAAACTAGCTGGCCCTCTTGGCCTAAAGAAATAGCTCATTAAAACCTGAAAACAACTGGCCCTCTTAGCCTAAAGAAATCAAGAAAACTTGCTCATATAGATCCCTCCTTGAAAGAAGACAGATATACAAACACACGCTCCACTCCAAGAGAAAAGACAGGGTGCACAGCCCTAAACTAAATGCATCAAGTTATGATTCATACCTCCTGCATATATAGCAAGAGGCATATGCATAACATGTCGTTGAATCAACCTATGGGTCCAAGATAATAGTGGTAGATGGGTCTCAGCTACTCTTCTCATACCCATATCAACCATCGTTTGCCATATAATGCGTGGTGTGATAACATTTTCCACAAGCGACCGGGTCCCGTCTCATTATCAATAACAACATCCATCAAGTAGGGTTATATCAGTTCAATGATACATACGAAGGAGAGGATTCTAGAATGTATACATCCTATTAAGTTGATTTAAGAACAGCTGGGAATTCCCTTTTACTAACAACCACCTAATGCCACCTTTCTTGGCAATATTCAATCCCATAATCATGGCTTTATACTCCACCATGTTGTTAGTGAATCCCACCCCGAGATGAGCAGCTAATTTCTTGTAACTCTACGTTGGGGATCTCGAATAACTACTCCAACACTCCCTTTTCTATGAGGCCCCCTGGACGCTCCATCAAAATATAACGTGTATGTCCACAATGGGTTTACATAGCCAGCCATCAGGAACTCCCCTATTCATAATTATGATAATCAAAATTCAACATATTTAGAGGATGAACTGACGGCTCCATCCCACCTTCTTCATTAAACTCAACAGGGATGCTTGTCAAGATTTGTAAACAATGATGGCAGAAAACTTTAATCTCCCACACAAAGGTACTGTCTTCTTGCTCAACCACTTTGTATCCCTTGCTCCACCAGTTAAGCCTCCCCTTATGATATCTTTGCTCTAGATATGGGTGCTCCAAATAAGGGATTAACCGCCCCATCGACTAGTTTAAGCGCTTCTACAGGTCTCAAATCAACCCCAACATGGAGCTACAATGCATTTAGTGCATTAGCATATTTAGAAATAATAAGATTTAATCTTATTAAGATTAACCTTATTCTTAAATTCCACATCTTGTAGATCAGCTAATAAAACCGTGGACTTATTTTTACCTATCCGAACTATCTTGTAAGGGCCATCCCATCTAGGTTCCAACTTTCCTGGAAATAGCTCCCTACATGCATCGTAATATAGAACTAATTGCCCTTTTTTAAATATATAGTTCTTCGCCTTTAGATCATGCAATTGCTTCATCCGACATTTAGCTACCTCCTGGTGCAACAAAATCTATAATTTGAGCTCATCCAAGAGGGCTATAGTCGTAAACCGCTCAAATAAGGCATCTTCATCACCCAAAGAATGATTGATTGCGAATCTTATGGTTGGCAACTCAATTTCTAAGGGCAAGTCACACTCCTCCCCGTAAACTAATTTGAATGGGGTGTGGCCAGTGGCTCATTTAAATGCCATATTATATGTCCAAACTGCCACATATAATTTTGTATCCCAGTCCCGTTTCTTTTCAGATACTCTCTTGGATAGGATACCCACAAGCTGCTTATTGGTACTTTCAACCTGTCCATTGGCTTGCGGATTATAGGGGGTCATCTTGTTATGCTTAATGCTCCATGCTTCAGTCAGGCTTTGAATTACCTTGTTCAAAAAATGAGTTCCACGGTCCGATACTACTTCCTTTGGGGGACCAAAACGGCAGATGATCTGCTCAAGTAGGAAACTAGCAGTCTCTTTTGCATTGTCCTGCCTCGTCACCCATGCTTCTGGCCACTTTGTAAAGTAATCAGTTGCTACTATAATGTATCTTTTCTGAGTAGTATACGACGGGGTAATAGGTGCCACAAAATTGATGCCCCACTTCTCAAATGGAAGGATAGCCATAATAGGCATAAGTGGACGCTTCCTATTCTCTCGACTATCATGTCTTTGACATGTATCACATCTCTTAACATAGTCAAATGAATCATGAAAGATGGGCAGCCACCAATAACTAGCTCATAAAGCCTTCTATGCCATCAATCGCCCAGCAAAGTGCCCTCCATAAGTGGAGTCATGGCACTCTTCCAAAATAAAGGGAACCTCGTTAGGCATCACACATTGGCAATATATATCATCAACATCTTGCCGATATAATGTCCCTGCGATCAAGGAAAATTTCAATGCTTGCTATTTAATCTTCCTCTTCTCGGGTTTTGATAGAGTGGATCCAGTCTCTCCCGTAGAAAGATAGTGCGTTATAGCAGCATACCAGGAGGGATGCTGTATCGATCTTAAACAATGTGTCCATGTCACTTCCTTCAACCATGACCTCTTTTGTCTCTCTAAAATCCACAAGACACTCGACAATGCCTTGAAGCTTTGGCGGCTTGCTCTTAATCTCGTAATCAAACTTCCGCAAAGTGATTAACCACTTTGCTAAACGATCAGGCGACTGTAACTTATTCAACAACAATCAAAGCCCTTCCACCTTCGTATAAAAACCACCCTCTCATAAAGAATGTAGTGCCTGAACTTCTTGATCTCACAAATACCATTGCAAGGCACAACTTCTCCATATAGGTGTAGCTAATTTCCAATATGCCCAACTTTCGACTAGCAAAAGCTATCGGATGGTACCACTTTTCCTCCAAAGTTTGGAGCAAGCAGCAATAACTGATACTATACATAGTTGCTGCTGAAAATATATAGAACATTTCACCCCTTTTAAGTGCTTTTAAAATAGGTGCTTTGGCAAGCTCTTGCTTTACATCATCAAAAGATACTTTGCAGGCATCACTCCATGAAAACTGAGAATTAAAGTACAATAGGTCAATCTCAGTGGCAATGTTCTTTCTGTCAAGGCATTGATAAACCTGTGATAATACCCTATCGATGACAAAAAGCTATGTACTTCCTTTGGAGTACGCGGTGGACTTATGGTAACTATGACCTTGATATTTTCAGGATCAGTCACAATCCCTACAGAACTGACCACATGGCCTAAGAAGAGCCCATAAGAAACTCCAAAGAACCACTTCTGTGGGTTAAGAGCTTGCAGAATTGTCTACAACGCTCAAAACACTTCCGTAAGATAATTAACTGTCTATCCCTTACGGTGGCTGCCCCCAGATCGTCAATGAATACTTTCAATTCCTCAGTGGAAATGTCACCAACGGTTTTGTTGGCTATTCTCTACCACAAACCTTGTGCATTACATAATCCAAATGCCATCATATGGTACTCAAAGGTACCAAAGACAGTAATAAACGTTGTTTTTAGCTTGTATTACTCAGCAATCGCCATTGTTCAAAGAGTAGAGAGAGAGAAAGGGAAAGACTCCATATCCATGAGCCTTCAGGATCTCAAGCTCATTCCTTCATTTCCACACAGTCAACTGAAAAGCACACACCCACTACAAGATAAAGTGACCTAGTGTAAATGTAGACTAGACTGACTAACTCTAGTCAGGTCACTAACTGACTACTAACCCGACTTATTTAATGTAGTCACATGTAGACAACTGTACACACTAGCTGTCATAGATGTCGATCATAGAAGAAGACACACTGACGGTGAGCTTGATTTCTAACACTCCCCCTCAAGCTCAAAAAAAAACTCAAATCATCTGCATCACTCCAAGTAGCTGTCTAAAGTGAATGAACTTATCTTTACCAAGTGATTTGGTAAAGATGTCTGCTACCTCGTCTTCAGTCTTCACATGCTCCAAGTCAATCTGATCTACTAAAACCATTTCCCTGATGAAATGGTAGTGAACCTCAATGTGTTTTGATCTTGCATGATAAACAGGATTGCTTGCTAACATAACACTGCTCAAATTGTCATAGTACAGCTTGACTTTGTTGTCCAAGTGTACTCCCAAGTCATTCAGTAACTTCTGTAACCACTTAGCTTCACAGGCCGCTAAGGCCGCACCACGATACTCTGCTTCCATACTAGACAATGCAACTGTAGGCTGTTTCTTACTCTGCCAACTGATCATGCTACTACACAATCCAAATGCATAGCCACTGGTTGACCTCCTGTCATATGTGCAACCAGCCCAGTCAGCATCAGTGTACCCCATCAAGTCAAGGGTTTTCCCATATGCATAAAACAGCCCATGATCTGTGGTACCCTTTACATATCTCAGAATTCTTCTGACTGCATCCAAGTGTGGTTTGCGAGGCTTCTGCATGAACTGACTGATCAGCCCCACAGCATAACTCAAGTCAGGTCTAGTGATCGTGAGATAGATCAAGATGCCTACCATCTGTCTGTACATAGTAACATTCTCAATCTCTGTCCCAACATCAATCTGCAGCTTGACATTCTGCTCCAAAGGCATATCCATAGGCTTGCAATCAGCCATACCATATTTCTGTAACATGTTATGAGCATACTGCTTCTGTAGCAGTCATATGCCTCGAGGTATAGAGACAACCTCAATCCCCAAAAAATATTTCAGCTCTCCAAGATCCTTGACCTTAAACTCAGCCTATAAACATGTCTTTATTTCTGCAATCCCATTTTCATCATCTCCTGTAATGATTAAGTCATCAACATAGACAACTAGAAAAACATAGCCACTATCTGTCTTCTTCGCAAACAGACTATGATCAGCATCTCCCAATCAGAAACCATGGTGCTGTAAATAACTGCTGATGTGAGCATTCCATGCTCTGGGTGCCTGTTTCAACCCATATAATGCCTTTTTCAGCCAACATACATGTGCTGGAAATTCTGGATGTACATAGCCTTCAGACTGTTCCATGTAAACCTCTTCCTATAATTCTCCATTTAGAAATGCATTCTTTACATCCATCTGCCATAGTTTCTAGCCTCTAGTTGCTGCCAAAACAATCACAGTTCTAACTGTAGCCATCTTTGCTACAGGGCTGAAAGTCTCCTCATAATCAAGACCATACTGCTGCGCATACCCTTTTGCAACCAGCTTGGCCTTATATCTTTCCAATGATCCATCTGATTTACATTTTACCTTATACACCCACTTGCATCCAATAGGTGTTTTGCCCTCAGGCAACTGTACCAAATCCCATATACAATTTTTAGCCAAAGATGAATATTCCTCATCCATAGCAATACACCAATTCTCATTTGAAACTGCCTCATCAAACTTACTTGGTTCTCTAAAACCTGTTACTTTCGTCATATAAGCATAATGACGGGCTGAATATCCAGTGTAAGTATACTGACCCTCTCTGATCTCCTGAGTTGTGGCTCACTGTGAGCTTGCCTCTCATGAGGCGGCACATAACGGCTCTGTCTAGCACCTGGCGTCATAACAGATGGAATCCCCAATTCACTATCTAAGCTGTCACTGCTAGATGAATCATAACCTGTAGTGAGTGGACCTGTTACATCTTCAAAAACCTTTTCTTTTCCCTTATCTGTTCTCCCCCTCACTGACATATCCGTGTCAGTGGATGCAGTAGTGCGACTCCGTAATCGACCTGTCCAAGGACTCACTATAGATGATACATCACCTGTCTGACTAGTCATGGAAGTACTCTCTGTAGGAGTATTTTTAGCATGACTCATACTGGGTGAGCCATCAGTAGGCACTGCAACAGGATTCCCATACCAAGATGCTAACTCATCAAATACCACATCTCTGCTTATGAGTGTCTCATGCGTAGAAGGTACATAACACTTATAAGCTTTCCATTGCTGTGCATATCCAATAAACACACTTTTCACTGCCTTAGGATCCAATTTCTTCCTCTTCTCATCCGGTATATGCACATATGCAGTGCTGCCAAATACCTTCAAGTGTGAAATATCAGGTTTATGACCATACAGCCGTTCATACGGAGTGACATCATGAATCCCTGCTGTAGGGGTTTGATTCAGCACATATACAGCAGTCACCACTGCTTCAGCCCAATAACCATTTGGCAGACATTTTTCATTCAGCATAGCTCTAGCTGACTCCATCAAAACCCTGTTTTTCCTCTCTACAACACCGTTTTGCTGCGGTGTATAACTACATGTGAGCTGTCTTCTGATCCCATGTTTAGCAAGATACCTGTCAAAGTAGTTTGAGACATATTCACCTCCTCCATCTGATCTCAAACATGATATGTAACAGCCCAATTCATTTTCAGCATGTTTCTTGAAGTCTTTGAACGCATCAAACACATCATCCTTATGTTTCAAGATATAAAGCCAAGTGTACCTGCTGAAATCATCAATAAATGAGACATAATATCGTGCACTGCCAAAGGAAGCATTATGTGAAGGACCCCAGACATTAGAGTGTACCAACTGTAAAGGCCTAGTGCTGTTTTTTACATGTCTCATGAAAGGAAACCGTGCCTGCTTCCCAAACTGACATGCAGGGCATACATGACCAAAATCATTATACTTGAATTTAGGTAATCCAAGTACTACTTCTTTCTGCTGCATAGATTTCAGCTTTTGTACATTGACATGTCCGATTCTCTTTTGCCAGATCTCTACATCTCTGATGGCACTCTCATCATGAGCAAACATAGCTGCTTTAAGTTCAGGAATGGTCGCTTCCAAAGTAAACATCCTGCCATCCCTTCTGCCCTTGGCAATTAGCTTGCAGCCATTTTCATACTCCTCAATGAAACATCCATCCTTGTTAAACCTCACTTGCAGATTCTGTTCTGCCATTTGACCCACAGACAACAAATTCTTTGTTATGGTCGGTACATGTAAGACATCATGCAGGCCTTTCTTCTTGCCATCAGGCATCATCAATGGAACAATCCCTTTATGCTTTATGTCATGTTGGGTATCATCCCCAGTACATACATGACCATGTGTACCTGCAACCATCTCATCAAACCACTCTCCATGCGGGGTCATGTGGTTTGACGCTCCAGAGTCAATGTACCATCTGTCATCTCTATCATGTCTCGATGCATTTTTAGATACATGCTGCATGGCAAAGAGTCTATCAACTGACTCATCATGAGCACCACTGGAAGATGCATAGTGCCCATGCTGTCTGCCCTTTGCCTTCATATCTCCTTGCTTCTTGTAACAATCCTTTGCAATATGCCCATACCGGCCACAATAATGGTAGTCCTTGTCCCTGTTGGACTGATCAGACGACTGCCATGAACCAGAACCACCACCTCTACCTCGGGGCGATCTCCCCCTGCCTCTAAACCCACCAGATCCATGCTGGCCTTGTGTATTTGCACCATGCCAATTACTCTGCTGCTGCTGCTGTCCATAAGTATTACGAGTGTCACCACGACCTCAAAATGAACCACGACCTCTAGATCCTCTGCCACGCTGGCTAGAGTACAACACAGTGTCTCTACTCTAAGATGCACTAGAACCTATATTCAAACCAAGTTTGACTTTCTCATGCAGCAACAAAGTAACTAGCTCTTCCCAGCTAGGGGGCTCTTCTCTGACAGAAATGGAAGTGTCAAAAGCTTTGTACTCTTTGCCTAAGCCATTCAAAGCAACAACAATAATATCATCTTCTGATACACTCGAGCCAATAGTAGCAAGTTGATCAGCTATGGTCTTAATCTCTGTGGTATACGTCTGGATGCTCTTGCCATTCCTAGACATGTTGTTGAACTGATGTTTCAACTGGATCTTTCTTGCATGTGTCATGGTTCCATAATTTTTCATCAGTATGTCCCAAGCATCCTTCGGAGTCTCACATCCAGTGATTTGAATTACCATAGCATCAGATATACATAAGGAAAACCAATGCAGCACCTTGCATGCTCTTTCATTCCATAGCCTGTAGGCTCTTTTCTGTTCATTTGTTGGATTGTGTGCAGGCAACTCAGGAGCAACTTCATCTCCTGTACATAAATCCCAATAACCTCTGCCAACCAAAAAGTTTTTCATTGTGAATTTCCATAATGTAAAGTTCTTATTATCCAACTTCTCTCCAACTATCTGAGTGATATTGTCAGTCCCATGTGCATTAGCCATGATGCAATAGACTGTCTATCAAGTGCCTGACTCCCTGCAGTCCAATAAGTATGACTGACTAAGTTCAGTCCGTAACAGTTTATGATAGTTTTCTGCACTAAATTGCAGAAAAAAACCAGGGCATTTCAGCCCACTGACACCCCAAAACAACCCGCAAACAAGTGGTCTCAACTGTAGATATAATTGTCAATACATAAGCTATGTGTTTGCTTCAGCTTAAGCTTATGTAACCTCACTGCCAGGGTACATACGTGCAGTCGAAAAACTGTAAACTGTGAGTAACCAGCAGCAATTTCAAGTCCAAAACTGAGTGTGTCAACAAATTCAGTTTCAGGTTGCAGTCAACCAGAATTCAGCATACCAAGCTCCAAGCAGCTCCAAAATGTCTTTTGACCATGTCATACATTTACTTTGTAGTGGCAAGTTCAATACATGAGTATCTGAGTAGGCATAGACAACCTGTCTTCATTGACCAATGGCATAAACCTCATGAGCTGTTTATAATTAACCAGGACAGTGTAACTGCATTTACTTCAGCTTCAAAATTCAGTTTTCAATTATGCTCATTGCTTGCTTCAATTCTCCATGCATTCAGCATGTATAGGCCAGTTCATATAGATGATGGAACCCCCAAGATGACCTGTATTGCTTCAGTAATGCACAGTACTTGTCATTGACTGTGTATGACAGTTTTCAGCCTGTCATTGATTTTCAGATCTGAGTATTCTATCATTGACTGTGTATGACAGTTTTCAGCCTGTCATTGATTTTGAGATCTGAGTATTCTGTCATTGACTGTGTATGACAGTTTTCAGCCTGTCATTGATTTTTAGATCTGAGTATTCTGTCATTGACTATGTATGACAGTTTTCAGCCTGTCATTGATTTTCAGATCTGAGTATTCTGAGCAAGAGATCTCAGCTCCAAGACATTTGATCCAATGTATACATGCTTTGACACATTCTTGTGCTCCAAAGATGCCTTCTGAGTGTAGTACAAGGCTCCTGTGTGTCAGTAATGACTAAATGCATGCTGTCCATTCATGTTTACAGTAGTTCAGAAATGATTACAGGTCTGTGTCTATCACTCTAGCTCATAACAGAGCTCCCACACAAGCATTTACTCCTTGCACACTTCAAATACCTTCAATAGTGAGCATACATGCTCTATGAACCTTGTCCAGGTGCCCCACTGAAGATTGACAGGTTGCTGTCCACTCAGATCAGCAGGCGCAGATTTTCAGATACAGGTTGCTGTCCATTCAGATCAGCAGGCGCAGATTTTCAGATACAGGTTGCTGTTTTTCAAGAGGCAGTCCACGATTTTCAGAAGGCAGTCCACGATGATTCCTTCCTTTGACTATGGCTTCGTTTACAAGTGTCCAGCTTCTTCCTCATTTCTTACTTCCATCTCCTTTGCACTGCAAGTTGTCATGCCCATTCTCCCACAGCCTCATGGATGAAGCTCTGATACCATGTTCAAAGAGTAGAGAGAGAGAAAGGGAAAGACTCCATATCCATGAGCCTTCAGGCTCTCAAGCTCATTCCTTCATTTCCACACACTCAACTGAAAAGCACACACCCACTATAAGATAAAGTGACCTAGTGTAAATGTAGACTAGACTGACTATAGTCAGGTCACTGACTGACTACTAATCCGACTTATTTAATGTAGTCACATGTAGACAGCTGTACACACTAGCTATCATAGATGTTGGTCATAGATGAAGACACACTGATGGTGAGCTTGATTTCTAATAGCCATTTGGTTATACCTTGCAACGCAGTCCATAAACGAATAGACTTCCCTACCCACTAGTTGATCCAAAATTTGGTCAATAAATGGCAACGAGTAGTAATCTTTAACAGTTTGCTTATTCAACTCTCTAAAATCTACACAAAGCCGGATCTGATTATTATTCTTCTTCCTGATCACAACTGGTGAGCCTCATTCAGTATGCTGAACAGGGAAGATCAAATCCGCTTTCCGCAACTTCTATAGTTCCTCGAACAACCCGTCCCTTAATTCAAAAGGTATACACCTTGCTTTCTAACATACATGGCGGGTGCATTCCTTTACAGGAATAGTATGCATAGTTAGATTGGGAGGAATACCCCTAAGTTCTTCATAGCTCCAAGCAAAGATGTTGCGGAAATCCTAAATTAGGGACACATAGTCCTCTCTCTCTTCCAAACTAAGCATGGAACCCAATTTGATAGGTCATGCATCATTAGGCGTACCAAGGTCCACACCTTAATAATATCTGCGTCTCTTATTCGATCATGAGGCTCTATTGGCTCATTCAAGGTTATCTGATAAATATCCTCTGTAGTGGACCCTTCCTTAGATCCATCGCTCGATGGCATCTCACTATTAGATGGATCATCTAATGTTTCTAGTTCAGTGGAGGATAAAGGAGCTCTCTCACTGTGAGGAGACTCAAGGTAAGCATCTACTATTATATGATGGGCACCTCGACCTAAAATCACTCGACTAGCGAGTATATCGACTTAACAGTCTGTTCGTAAAATCCAAGGCCTTCCTAGAAAAACTCGATAGCTAGGATGTCCTGCAAACCTTATCACACTAAAGTCCAGATAGCATTCCACGCTTGCAACAATAACGTGTAATTTGGTGATACAACCTTTCGGTTGTCTTAGACCATCATCCCCCATCCTAAGAAGTGTGGAGCCATCTTTTTGAATTTCGAGACCTAGCCGCTCCATCAAGTCTCAACTTATGATATTGACAGAGGATCCCGTGTCCACGATAGTGTGCTCCAATAATATTCCATCCATATATGCTGGAACCCTAGGCCAATGCTTTTTAGCATGATCGAACCAATCTTCGCCCACTCTAGCTATGCCCAAAGGTTCTACTATATACCCAATACGCAGGATTTTCTTGAATTCCTTGCGTACTCCTGGAGAAAGTTTAATCAATTGCAGGAGATTCACATCTGGTTTGACTTCACAAAGAGAACTTGCTAGGTCAAAGTCATGGTAGTTAGCCAAAGTTCTCTTCTCGTGCCAAACCATTCTTTCCTTTGGTCATTGGACCGCCAGCTTTAGTGCTTCTTTTTTGACTTTTGTCTTCTTTCTTGGCACCTCTCTATCCTTGTTGGGATCCACTTTACCGTCAACAGGCCTTAGAGGTCCACCTTCCATATCGAGATTTAGGACTCGCTTTTCCCTAGCATCCTGCTTAGGGTTTCCCTCGACAGGTTTTACAGTTTCTTTATTACCCTCTTTAATATTTTTCCCTCTTGTTATGGCTCGTAGATTAAAAGTTTCAGCATCATTAACATGTACAACCTCAATAAGGCTGACTCCACTGCCATGAGGCAACTCCTCCACCCTTTCCTCATTGCAGTATTTGCATTGGTCCCTCATCTTGCTGGAGATTATTCCCTTGTGCGCGATGGTTAACCGGACCAGGTTGATTACTTCCTTGTTGGAGAGAACTATCTTACTCCAACAAGTAGTAGCTAAGTGGCCAGACTTTCCACAAATATCACATTTGACATTTGGGCAATTTCTAGGGAAATGTTGGCCACCACACCACTTATAGCTAAATCTTGAGGGGCCACCCTATTCAGGGCGTCGACTCCCTAACAAATTCTGTTCCTTCTTAAGGAAATCGACATCCATAGCTATTTGTTGATACTGTTCAAAGATCATATCGGTGTATTTCTTCATCATATCCTTAACTTCACCGAGGACATTAGAGGCACTTGACTCATAGCCGCGATCGTCAGTTTGTCATCCCATGGGCCTAACCACTTGATTAGGGATTGGCCCTTGACCTACTAGGATAACATTAGGATTCATTGTTTGGCCCCCACTATTTAGTGAGGCCGTAGGACTAGTCATGGGCATAGTCATGCTAGGAGGAGCTAGTAACATAGGCAAATTCGGCATGATACCCCCTCTTCCATTCGCGTTTGACATGGGATCCCCTTGACTCCCATTGGTTAAGGCCAAGTTATTATCATTCCAATTTATCCTTGATGCATAAGCCGCTTGCAAGTGCGACTCTACTCCTTCTGCTTGGGTAATAGTAGTGTCAATGTCAGCCACAGAGCAACACTACTCAGCTGCACCTGGATATTAAAATCTAATCCATGTAGAAAATATTGTAATTGGATAGCAGTTGGAATGGGGATATAAGTATTTAGTTTACGAAGAACTTGCTTTAATTTCTTGGCATAGACCTGGACATTCTCATTTGGCTCTTGGTGTGTTACATTCAAGACATACAACCAGCATTGTCCACCCTTCTCAGGGGAAAACTCTCTATGGAAAGCTGTAAAGAATTGGGCACTACTAGTTATGGTTCCAAATTCGAGACCGTGGTACCATACTACCGCTCTTCCTTTTAATATCATGTTAAATAACATCATTAGGTGTCCTTTGTCTTGGATTCAATAATTGAGCATGAGTGTTTGAAACTCCTTAATGTGGAGTTCTCCATCTTCTTTTGCTAACCCATGAAAAATGGGAAACGATGCTCCTAATGCCGGAAAATTTGGTGTCCCTACTGGAATTGCGATAGGTTATGCCATGGCTACAACCAGATTGACAATAGGAGTTTGTGTAGGTAAAACTACACCCCCACTTGTTATGGGTTGATTAACTAGAAGTAGGAAAGTACTAGGACTTCCACTTGCACTTGAAGAGCTACTCATAACACTTAGGTTACTAGAACCACTATCTCTTATGCGCAACGGGCTACTCCTTTAAAGAGAATAATGACTTACGATCTCCAACTGCCGTCTATCCCTCTCAGCATGTTTTGCTTTTCGTATTTTGGCTTGATGGTCCTTGTCAGAGGATATAAATCAACTATTTGGTCCCTAGAAACCCTAGATTCGAGAACCACCACTTGTCGGTAGCTCCCGGTAGACACACCACTGATCGGACCTAAAATGGGAGGACTGGCTAAGGCACTAGCCAGACCTCATGCCCTCAATAGACAACCCCACGTCACGGCCTCGCAGGCCAAGAGCGTCTATCGAGGGATACACTATCCTAAACACTAATCACTGTGCGTTTATAGTCTGTAATCCAATGGATATTCCCTTTCTCGTCACCTCAGAGGGAGATTATACATATCATGGCAATAAATGCCACATGTCACAGACACAAGGGCACCCCACCACTAATTGACGTGGCCCTACTGCAGCTCTCCTACATCTTGGGGTTGGCCCCTCGATGCGTTGCTTCCACACATAGACACATTCAAAACAAACTCCCCTCTTAGTGCCAATATATTTAACATTCCAGGAATGCACTTATCCTCACTTATCCATCCCCTTTAACCCACCGTCTAGACCTACAGCTGGGTTGCTCACTCTCTCTATGTGGGTCAAGTCCTAGAGAAACCAAATGCCATGCATCTAGGAGCTTGTAATTGATATCATTTAACGATGCTTTAACGATGCTTGATGCACATGTGTATATGACTGAGTGCTCAAAAAATTGAAAAATAGCCTTGTGCATTGTGCAAATCCATTATTTTCATGTTTCCACATACTAACGCGTAATTGCTATAATGTGAGAAGACATCGGGTCTTATACTCATGCTGTACTTCCCTTTATTTAACTTAACGTTATCCTATATGAATAATTCTGTAAATACATCAGATTTTATAACATATTTCAATGCTCAAACTCCCCTCTCTACCTACCATGTAGAGTTTTGCTTGCGGTGATATGTAAAAGGGTAATTTCATGTGTATTTCGTACAAAATGAATAGTAAATACTCACAAAAATATATAAATGGGAATGAGCTGAAGCAAACCCTCATGCTTTATCCTCATTATACACTCACAGACACATCCATAATTTTCCATAATTTTTCTCATCCATTCCCTATTTTCCCCCTTTTAAAGAGCATTTTTCTCTAAATTTTCCTAATTTTTTCTTATTTATTATCAATAAAAATGGAAAAAATTTAGTATTTTTTTAGAGCTATGGCTCTTTATAACCATGTATATTTTATTGGTGTTTTGTTTCATGCTTTTCCCATTTTAAGCCCAAAAATCCCATTTTTACTCTAAAAACCATGCTTTTCGGGGATTTCCCATTTATTTCCCATACTTTAAGTGTACATTTTCTGAGTTTTTTATTATGAAAGATTAAAACCAATAGCAAAAACTATGTCCATCAATTTTCAGTCCATATGAACATTACTAACCTCATCAAATGCGAAAAAAGAGCCATTTTCTTTGTAAAAATGTCATTATTGTGTATTACAGAGGCTGAGTATGGAGGTGTTGCTATGGTAGCATGTGAGGTGGTATGGCTACAAAAGTTATTAGGTGATTTGGATGTGCAGGGAGATGGTCCATTTGTCATTCATTGTGACAACATGAGCAGTATACAGCTAGCTAGGAATCCAGTGTTCCATGCTAGGACAAAACACATTGAGGTGCACTACTACTTTGTGAGAGAGAAGGTACTTGCAGGAGAGATTGACTTGGTATATGTCAGCACACAGGATCATATAGCTGACATTTTCGCAAAGGCATTGGGTGTAGAGAAGCTTCGAAAGTTTCGAAGCTTACTTGGAGTGTGCGGACATTGATGCTGGGCCACCTGGCTAAATGGGTCCGCACGTCTACACTTAGCATGTTGGTGGTCATTATGATACTCACATGGCCACTGAATTATCACTTATTATATTTAGTTTGTTAAACCTACCTATAGTTGGCAAAGACATAGAGCCAGTCGATTAGTGTAGTCGGTTATGCACTGTTTGACTTAGTAGGCCATTTTCCTTTACATTGTATCTTATCTATACTTTGTGTACATTGTATAGTGTATGGAAGGAGAAGAAAAAACCAACAAGAAAACGTTTTGGCCTCCATCTCTCTTCTTATGTTCTTAACTAAGATTCCTCTTGTGTATACAGTGTGTGTTTGGTGCAGCAGCTCAAGCAAGTCTCCCCACCACGCAATTCTTGACAAAGTAGACTTCACATACCTCAATATACGTCTAAGTACATCCAAATAAGGCTTTCTAGGCATCTGCATAAACTAACTGACAAGGCCAACAACATAGCTCAAGTCTGTCCTTGTGATAGTCATGTAAATCAAACTCCCTACTATCCTCCTAAACATAGTAGGGTCTTCTATCTCAACGTCGACACTCAACTCCACATTTTGCTCCAATGGTACTAAAAGAGGCTTACATGCTATCATACCATATTTGGATAACATATCCAAGCCATACTGCCTTTGGGATAGCCATATACCATCATCACATCTGATCACCTCAATACCAAGAAAGTATCTCAGCTCACCCAAATCTTTCATCTCAAACTTCTTATTCAAGAAGTCCTTAACTTCAACAATCCCATTGTCACTATCACTTGTAATAATCAAGTCATCCACATAGATGACTATGATGACCAAACTTGCATCTCCCTTTCTCACATAATATGAGTGATCATTATCAGAAATACAAAATCCAATATTGAACCAATCTTGTCAGACCATGATCTAGGTTCTTGCTTTAGCCCCCATAGAGTGCCTTCTTTAACCTGCACACATATGTGGGATGCTCTAAATCCTCACAACCTACTAGCTTATCCATACACACTTCTTCTTGCAATTCACCATTCAAAAATGCATTCTTAACATCCATTTTCTGAAAACTCCAACCTTTGTCTGTTGCCAAGGCAATCACACACCTAACAATTGCCATCCTAGCAACTAGACTGAATGTCTCTTTATAATCTATGCCATATGTTTGAGCATAGCCTTTTGCAACCAGCCTAGCCTTATACCTACTAACTAAACCATCTATATTATTCTTGACTTTGTAAACCCACTTATAACCAATAGCTTTCTTACCCTTAGGTAAGGGTACCAAATCCCAAGTCTTATTGGCTTCTAATGCAGCCATCTCCTCATCCATTGCTGCATCCCAATGAGCATGACCAACAGCATCCTCAAAACAAGTGGACTCAACATCCTCAACTAGTTTCACCATATAAGAATAATGGTGAGCGCATAACTTCAAAACAAAATCTTTTAACAGGGTATCGAACCCTGCTAGATCTGCATACCAGTGGATCACTCAATGGAGCCTTTACATTACTATGAGCTCTCTATACACCTGGTGTCCTGACTGAAGGAATACCAAGCTCATCATCCAAACTCTCTGAACCACTAGAATCTCCATCAAATCCCAAATGACTAGTAGATGCATCATTACCATCCAACACTTTCTTCTTTCCTTTCTCCTTCCCTACAACACTTATAGATCCACCTGAAGATGTGGGGCTACTCCTTAGTCTCCTAGACCAAGGGTTCATTGTAGGTATAGTACCATATGATGTTTTTGGTCCACTAAGACTCCATGATTATAGTTTTTCTTTTTGAACATAGCTGCCCTGATCATTATCATCATCTAATACATCACCATCAGGTGCATACAACTGCCCATCCCATCAAAGATAACATCCATGCTCACTCTGAACTCACTTGTGACAGGGTTATAAGAGTGATACCCTTTCCAATCTAAAGAGTGTCCAATAAAAATACATTCTTCTTCCTTTGGATCAAGCTTATTTCATAGCTCATTTGGCACATTACATATGCAACACATCCAAATGCCTTCAAGTGCAATATATCGGGCTTCTTGCTAGTAAAGCATTCTTCAGGAGTCATCCCATGAACTGTAGCTATGGGAGTTTTGTTCATAATGTAGATAGTAGTATGGACAGCCTCAGACCAAATTAGGCATATTCTTTTTAGCCATTAATGCTCGCACGACTTCTGTAATATGCCTATTTTTTCTTTCTGCAACCCCATTTTGTTGTGGGGTATACCTACAAGTAAATTGTCTCTTTATCCCATGAGTCCTCAAGAAGCCAGTGAACTCATTAGAGAGGTACTCTCCCCCTCCATCTTATCTCAAGAACTTTCCTTTTAAGCATGTTTCTGTTTCAACAGTTGCCTTAAAGGATTTGAAGTGCTCAAACACATCACTCTTTCCCTTCATGAAGTATACCCATAACTTCCTTGAACAGTCATCAATAAATGTGACAAAGTATTTGCTGCCACCAAGAGATATATTCTGTGTAGGCCCCCAAACATCTGTATGCACTACATCAAGTATTTTTCTACTCACTTCTCTGTCATACGAGAAGGGTTGTCTTGCCTCCTTACCAAGTTAGCATGCTTCACAGACTTTATGTAATTTTGCAACTCTAAAAGAAGGCAACCCTGTAACCAATCCTCTAGACCGCATTAATTTTAGCCTTTGCACATTTGCATGTCCAACATGTTTATGCTATATTTTTATATCTACAACTACTCCTTTTCCTTTAACATACATAGCAGCATCCATTGTAAGAATTCCAACATCTGAAGTGAACATTCGGCCAACTCTACTTTCTTTTGCGACCAGCCTGCACTTATCATTAAGGTCTTTTAAAAAACAACATTTTGCATTGAATTGGACTTGCAACCCTTGCTCTACCATTTGGCCAACAAACACTAGATTCTTTGTGATTGATGGCACATGTAATACATCTTCCAAACTCTTTGTTTGGCCATCATACAAGGATAAGGGAACCTTTCCAATGTGTGAAATTGGGTGGCATGAATCATCACCCGTCTGCACATAAACTGGATTTTGTGAGTTGTGCATCTCTCCAAACCATTCAACATGACTGGTCATATATTAGATACACCTAAATCGACATACCATACATCATCATGTGTCCCCTTTCATGTAACTGCATTCATCATATGCTGCATAACAAACAAGTGCTCATTTTTGTCTTCATTCTATCGTGAAGACGATGCATAGTTTCCTTACTGCAATTTACCGCTGCGAATATCATCCTTCTTAGCATAACAATTGGTTGCAATATGTCATGTTTTGCCGCAATAATAGCAAACAATAGCAGAATTTCTAGGGCCTCTGTTCTACCATCCACCTCTTCTTCTAGAGCTCCCCCTACCTCTAAAGTTTCCTCTGCCTCCAGAAACCTACATTTCACCAAATTGTTGATTGAACCTGTTTTACTAGTTATCGCGAGCACGTCTCATACCACGGACTCTCAAAGAGGATCTACCATGTCCCCTTCCTGAACTCGAGTAATTTTCTTAGACATGTTTACCATTTATTTCAGATGAATCACCTTGCATATTGATCTCTTCAGTAATCATGAGAGAGATTAGCTCATCAAAATCTGGAAATGGCTTCTATACGTATATTGAAGTAACAAATGATTTTCATGCCTTCTCATTATTAAGGCCACTCAAAGTGGATGAAACCAAATCATCATCATCAGGCATTGCATCAATCGCTGTTAAAGCATCAGCAATCCTCCTTACCTTCAACACATACTCATTGATAGACATTTTCCCTTTCTTCAAGACATTCAACTCTTGCTTGAGTTGAATCTTTCATGCCTTTGTATTTACTGAAAATATGTTCTCAAAAATTTTCTAAGCTGCATGTGAAGTTTCTCCATTCTTGCTATGTCCCAACATCGTATTATCAATGACTTTTGCGTTCCATTCTTTCCATGCTTTTAATTCATCTGCAGTTGGAGGGATACCCAGCTCTGGCTCCTTTTCTTCACCTGAAACAAATGCATAAAGGCCCTTTCCAATGAGAAAATTCGTCACACGGAACTTCCATGAAGGGTAGTTGTTCTTATCGGACTTCTCATTAATGGAATTTCCACTATTATTTGCCATTATCACAAACAAGGATACAACGTAGCAAGCTAGTCTTCTGCAATCTTTCACAACACGTGCACAGCAATACACCAAGCAACCTTTTTCATTGATTGCTCAATAGTACATGTAATTTGCGACCTGTTTGCAGATAAACCTTATGTTTGCTTCTTCAAAACACCTCAAAAATTACAAATTTGCAATTTGTAACCTGTACACCCACTTTCAATCAATACAGTCAAAATCATAGTGTACCCTGAAACTATTGTCCCCAACCTTGCGGATCTAAAATGGTGCCTGAAAAAGCCTCAGACGCCCAAAATAATTACGGGAAAGCCCTGAAGGGCCTATTTTCAAAATATACACTTCTTTGTTTGCACACCAAATCTCAGAGCAATCTAAGATTTTTGCTCTAACCTGCTTCCGGTGCCTCCGCAGGCACTATCCAAGAGAGAGTGGAAGAATAGGAGAGCTTCTTACATGTTGCTTGTTTGCTCAAACCTTGCTTCTTCTCCTTCACTTCAGCCTTCAAAATCAGCCTCTCTTAGTGTTGCGGATTTGATACCATGTCAAGAATCACGTGATAGAGGGATTTTCTTGAGCTGTTGCACCAAACACACAGTGTATACACAAGACGAAGCTCACTCAAGAACACAACAAGAGAGATGGAGGACAAAACGTTTTCTTGCTGATTTTTTATTCTTCTTCCTCACACTATATAATATACACAAAGTATAGATAAGATACAACCTAAAGGAAAGTGGCCTTCTAAGTCAAATAGTGCATTTTTGACTACATTAATCGACTAGCATTATATATTTGCCAACTGTAGGTAGGTATAACAAACTAAATATAATAAGTGATAAGTCAGTGGCCATGTGAGTATCATAATGACTACCAACGTGCTAAGTATAGACATGCGGACCCATCTAGCCAAGCAATCCATCATCAATGTCCGCACATGTTGAGCTTGCCATCTCAATAGCCAAGGCAAAACCTATCTCAAGCAAGATGATAAGGGGATGCAAGTACTTAATCCCAATATGGAAGGTGGACCTCTCAAGGCCATAGATGGTAAAATCAACCCCAAGAAGGATAGGGAGTCACCAAAGAAGAAGACAAAAACCAAGAAAGAAGCACCAAAGTTGGTTCAAAGACTAAAGGAGAGAATGGTTTGGTGAGAAAAGAGAGCTCTTGCTAGCTATCATGAATTTGCCTTAGCAAGTTCTCTTTGTGAAGTTAAGCTAGATTTAAATCTTCTACATTTGATTAAGTTGTCTCCAAGAGTGCGCAAGGAATTTAAAAAGATTCTATGCATCGAGTATATTGTTGAGCCTTTGGGAATAGCGTGAGTAGGAGATGATTGGCTTAAGCATGCTGAAAAGCATTGTTCGAGGCTAGGATTAGAATGGATCTTCTGTCAATATTATGAGTTCAAAGACCAAAGGAGAGAATGATTTGGTAGTAGATGCTTATCTAGAATCTCCTCAGAGTAAGAGAAGTCAATTATCTTCATCAGAGTTTGATGTACTAGATGCTCCATCTACAAGTGAGATGCCATCGAGTGATGAATCCAATGAGGGGTCCACTACAAAGGATATCTACCAAGTGACTTTGAATGAGCTAATAGAGGTTCAGGAGAGGATGAGGGATGCAGATGTGATTGAGCTTGACCTTGGCACAATGAATGATTCACGGCCAATTAAATTAGGGTCCATAGTTGTTCACAAGAAAGGAATGACTATGTATCCTTGATTCAAGAATTCTGCAATATCTTTGCTTGTAGTTATGATAAGCTGAGAGGCATTTTTCCTAGCTTGGCTATTCATACAATTCCTTTGAAGCAAGGTAGATGCCCTGTGTGACAGAAAGTAAGGCGTATGTATTTTGAATTAAGGGATCGGCTATTCAAAGAATTAACAAAGCTACAAAAGGCTGGCTTGATATTTTCGATTCAACACACAGAATGGTATTCACTAGTTGTTAGCATGAAGAATAATAATAATTAGATTCAACTTTTTGTAGATTTTAGAGAGCTCAATAAGCAGACGGTTAAGGATTACTACCTGTTGCCTTTGGTCTGTGCAATGCGCTTTGATCTTGGCAACACACAGCTGATAAGACCTTTAGTGATATTTTCCTAGAGGAGTTAAAATTCTTTATTGATGATCTGGGGGTAGCCACCACAAGGAGCAAAATTGATCATTTTGAGGAAATGTTTTGAGTGTTGTAGACAGTTTTGCATTGCTCTTAACCCTAGAAAGTGTGTATTTGGAGTACCCTATGGGTTGCTACTCGTACATGTGGTTAATATAGTTGGTATTGCGATTGACCATGAAAAGATAAAGGTTATAGTCTCTACGAGGCCGTTGCGTACTCTAAAGGAGGTGCACAACTTTCTATCATCAGTGGGATATTATCGAAGATTTATCAATGCACTAGCAGAAAGAGTGTTGCCATTAACAAACCTTATATCTTACCTACTTGAGTGGAATGAAGCTTGTCAAGTATCCTTTGAGGATGTGAAGCAGGAATTAGTAAAAGCACCAATCTTAAAAGCACCCAGAAGAGGTGAAGTTTTCTATGTATTTTCAGTAGCCACAATGCATAGTATTAGTTGTTGTTTAGCTCAAATTTGGGAGGAGAAATGCTATAATCCAATTACCTTTGCTAGTAGGAAATTGGGGATATTTGAAGTTAATTATATGTTCATGGAGAAATTGTGCCTTGGAATGGTCTTTGCGATGAAAAAAATTAGGCATTATATTCTCTATGAGAAGGTAGTATTCTTTACAAAAGTGGAAGGGCTCAGAGAACAAGGTGCAGTCGCCTAATCCTTTAGCAAAATGGTTAATCACTTTGCAAGAGTTTGGTTATGAGATTAGGAGTAAGCCACTAAAGCTGTAGGGTATTGTAGAATGCCTTGTGGATTTTGGGGAGCCAAAGGAAATCTTGGCTGAAGGAAGTAATATTGAAGGCCTATTTAAAATCGATACAACTTCCATCCCTTCTTGGTATGTGGCTATAACACATTATTTATCTATAGGAGGATTTGGGACTACTTTATCAAAGTTTGAAAAGAGAAATATCAAGCAACAAACATTAATCTTTTCCATTATAGCGGGTATCTTGTCGAAGAGGAGTAAATGATATCTATCATCATTGTGTGGTAGTACTTGATGAGGTACCATTTATCCTTGAGTAGTTCCATGATTTAGCATGTGGGGGACATTTTGCTGATTGACTTATCGCCCAAAAAGCTCTTCATGCTGAATATTGGTAGCCATCAATTTTCTAAGATGCTTTCAATTATGTTAAGCATTGTGATGTCTATCAAAGACATGATTTGAGGGAAAATTGTAAATGACCTCTAAATCCCATTTTGATTATGTTACCCTTTGAAAAATGAGGTATTGATTTTGTGGGACCAATATACCCTTCATCAACTACACGAAAGCAGTATATTATTGTAGCAACATACTACTTTACAAAGTAGTCTAAAGCTCGAGCAACTGTGAAGGACAATGCTAAGGAGATAGCCAATTTCGTTATGGAGCAAATTGTTTGCTGTTTTGGTCCACCAAAGGAGATTGTGTCTAATCGAGAGACATACTTCTTGAACAAGGTTATAGTGGCTCTGACTGAAGCTTTGAAGATTAAGCACAATAAGACTAACCCGTATAATCCTCAAGCAAATGTTCGGGTTGAGAGTACCAATAACCAACCGGTGGGAATCTTATCTAATATAGTATTGGAAAGCAAACACAACTAGGATAAGAAATTATATGTGGCAGTGTGGGCTTACAACGCGACATTCAAGAGAGCAACAAGCTACACCCTATTCAAGTTAGTGTATGGGGAGGAGTGCATTTTGCCATTAGAAATAGAGCTCCACATTGTGTGTTTTGACCTCAATCATTTGTTGGGAGAGGAAGAAGTGTTACAGGAATGGCATATGTCTCTGGCACATCTTGATGAGATTCGATTGCAGGATTTATTACATCAAGAAGTAGACAAGAGGAGAATGAAATCCCTTCATGATCTCCAAGCTAAGAAGTACAAATTTGCAAAAGGTAGTTTACTATTGTATTATGATGCTTGTCAAGAGCTCTTTCCAGGAAAATTAGAACCCAAATGGGATGGACCATACAAGATTGTACGTTTAGGAAAGAATGGCTCTATGGCCCTTGCAGCATATTTTCAAGGCGTAGAGTTTTAGAATCAAGTTAATTTTAATAAGCTAAAGCCTTACTATATGTAAAGGTTGATGTTAGGCATGGTGCCTATGCAGGTCCTTCAGGATTCATCTTTAACATGTAGTAGGTACCAAGATGAGTAGATGTGACGCATCATTACCTATTTGGAGCATCTATACCTTGAGCAATGTTACCACCAAGGTCAAGCCTATTTGGTGGAGAAAAGGGTATTAGGTTATTGAGTGGCATGACAGATTCTTTACGTGGGAAATTAATGTCTACTACCACCATTGTCAACAATTTTTGACTAGCATTCCTATAGAGTTCAACGAGGAAGGAGGGATTGTACTTGTTATACATCCTCTCTCTCAGCTTAATTTTGATTATCATCAATATGAGTGAGCTGGTTATTATGGTGTGGCCTATCAATCCATAGGGCCTGCTAAACACATGAGCATTGGTGTGGTCATTAAAAATCCCCAACGTAGGGTTATCATGAAGATGGGAGCCTATTTAAGACCCTATTTTACTAATAATATGGCAGAATCAAAGGCCTTGTTCATGGGGCTAAATGTAGCCCGATGTGTGATAGTATCTAATGATTAAGTTGGTTAAAGGTGACTCATAGTTAGTAATCAATCAGCTAAATGGGACCTATAGTATGCAGGATCCCATCTTATGGATGTACCGTCGTGCAGCCTTGGATATGTTGCATATCTTTGAGACGATGACTTGTCAGTTAGTTCCTCGACAATGGAATCACTTTGTGGATTCCTTGGCTAACTATGCTTTCGTGGAAGATGTATTTTCTAATTGTGGCCTAGGGGAGCCCTTACAATTACCTCTTAACATTAGTCCTAGATTACTTTGGGGCCTTCTTGCTAACACGTCATATTTTTTCCATTGATGGTTAGTTTGGGTTATGAGTTAGGTAGCAAGTGAGAACCTTCCTACTCTGTCATGGACCCATAGGATTGTGTATCCTCATATTCATCATACACCCCTTGTTATTTATGCCAGGGTTGGCTAATAACTTGATACACTTAATGTAGGGTCTAAGAGGCCTTATCCTTGGTCAGTTTTGTGCTTTAGTAGAGTAATGTTAAGACCAAGGGATTGTTTCAACAGTACATTGGGTTGAATAGTAGTAAAATGTTTTATTCCATAAGGCCAAGAGGACCATCTCTGTTGAGTTCTAATGTTTAATTTCATATGGTCAAGAGGGTCATTTTGTTGGTTATGAAATGTTATATCTCTTTAGGCCAAGAGGGCCATCTGTGTGTTTGGTGTTGGTACATTTAATGGTTTTCTATTTTAGTGATTCCATCACATAGGTTGGGCAAAGTACATGGAGGGAGTCTTTGCTGCTATGGAGAAGCTTCCTGTGGCCATTCCAAGTGGTGTTGTTTCCTTTGCAATTTTTTTCCTTAAGCTAATAGTATTATATGTGTACGTAGGGGTTATTTTTCTCATTTGTGGGGACCATCAATCAAGGCATGAAGACCTAGGGTTTGGTTAGGTATATCTAGGGGAGATTTGAGTAGTTGTCTACCTCCTGTTACAACATTGTCAAATGCTAAAGACGTGTGATAAAGGGTACTCCCCTATCCTTCCTACTTGCTAGGAAGTTGTCCAAGGAATCCCTGCTAGTGTGAGGCAATTAGAGAAGCATGCCAAAATAGCAAATGCTAAATATATCTCAAGATAGAAATTATTGAGGTGTGTAAAAAGGGGTTTTAACCCCTCAATAAGAACATGAAAAGAAAAAGAAAAAGGAAGCAAATTCCTATAAGCTATTGATTAGAGCCTTATGGTAGGTTCCTACTAGAGACGAGTTAGAGACTCGAGGCAGACTCAGGGCCGATACCTTGTCTTCCTAGGGGTACCATATTGCCACAAAAGAGAAGAAAATGAAGGTCGGAGAGAAAAATAAAGTAAGCGAAAGAAAAGGATTAAGTGTCGCCTTGCGAGAGCTTGGTAGGTTCTTGGGTACCAAGTTAGGACCTGAGGCCAATTCCCTATTCTCCTTGGGTCACTATACACTCAACTCCCTCCTTTTTACATGCCTAAGTATGAAAACCTTGAAAGGAAAACGTGTTACAAGAAAAATATGATGACTAGGCTATAGGAGTCCTTGTCTAGTAGGAGGTCCTAGTCCATTTGTCCTATGTTAGGTAGGTAGTTCAAACCACCACTAGGATGACCTCTTTGATAGGCTTTTTAGCCAGTTCGTGTTAGAGAAATTGGTTAGTGACTAGCTCTAGATTTTTTTCAGATTATGCTAGGCCTATCCCTTGTTGATTTTCATGCCTTGATTCTATCAAGGGGGAGGGTGAGAGCTGTTCTTGTGCTTTGTTGAGTATATTTTTTATTGTAGCTTGATGCTTTCTTTGGTTTGTTGTTTATGTAGATCAATTTGTGGGATTTGAGGGGCTAAGTTGCCATATCCTGTGATTACCAATGAGAGTGATTTTGAAAGACCTATCAAGTGTAGAAAAGAAGCGGATATGTGCAAATTTGAGGTGGGAATTTAAAGCCGACAGATAAAAAACCTGAAGATTCGACAATTTTAGAGATCAAGGAAGACAAAAATACAAAACTTCAACCATTACAGTGGTTGTATATTTTTAGTAAATTTTTCAACTGTCGGATGGAAAAGAGATAACTTCCCAACCGTTTGGGATGTCAAGCCAATCAGGCAAGATTTTTCACAACTCAATTCGGGCATCGGACGTGCTAGACAAGAAGCCAAAAGGATTAAAGGACAAAATGGCCAAGTTTCAACATTGAATTGGGCATGCCTTGGGGGGGAGCCAACGGCCCCTTATTACAAAATGAATTTTGGGGGGAGGGGGGGGCGCCGTTTCAAAAAAATGCAGCATGATGCTGTTGCCCCCTTCATGAGATGAATCTTGGCTATGGAGGAAAAGAAGAGGCCATACAGTAGAGATCAGCAATGGATTCCCACATTTCTTCACTCTCTGTCGCTAGCTTCAGTCCTCCATGAAATGGCTTCTTGGTGATGAAGCCACAAATCTAGTCTTCCTCTCTCCTCTCTCCTCTTGGAGGCTGTTCACACATATGGATTTATGACCCATGTTGAGTTATGAGGTGTAATGTGTTTGCCTATCAACTTTCCCGGCACACTTTTAGCGGTCCATCAGGAGACGAGTCTAAGCGACGCCACTCGGCACTCCTATGGAATGTCACAAGGTTTGTTGCCTAGGGTTTCCCGAGTTTGCCTCGCAACGGAATGCCTGCAGCCGAACCCACTAGGATCGACTTGAAATATGGGTTCCTAGGGCCAAGGTCTCCTAATAGCATTCTAGCATCAAGTTTTGGATATCCTATTTTATGTAGAGATACCCAATCCGAAGCGGTCTAAGAGTGAGATGCCATTTCTAAGAGTGAGATGCCACCTAATCCACAAGCGGTCTAAGAGTGAGATGCCATTTTTGTGGTTGGCCTTTTCACCACTCGACCTTCAGCCCGTGAATCGAGCAGTGCCCTCTCGGGGTAATCTGCGGTGCGATCTTGGAGATGATCCACATGTGTAAAATATCCTTTCTTAATTAATCCATTTAGGAATCAAGCACAATTAAGGCAATCATCCTAATATCATCTTCTAGGAAAACATTCCTTTATTCCCATGGCAACTTGTCATTACAGACCCTTGCCATGTATTTGCCATCAACACAAGCCTTGGAATATTTATCCAAATTACAATGCAACAATCGGTTGATTAAAAGAAAAACATTTAGGGTGTTGTTCAATCAACCGATAAAACTAATTGTATTTTTTCCAAACAATACAAGAATAAATGCGATAATAATTTCATCGCATATTCTCTCTCTCCCTTGGGATCAAAGAGCGGTTCTATGCAAAATTTACTTAATACTTATATGCACAATTTCTAATGTTATTCTTTTTATGGCTATGCTATTCATAACCCCTGACTGATTGCTCTATCAACAAATAAGCCATGTGCAACTAAGTGCAATTAACTTCCCTTGATACATGCATTTTACAAACTCCATCTTTTGAATATTTGAGAAGAGGCTTATCCCTTCCCATGACATAATGTCATGTATCATAGCATGGGCCTAATGTATCTCATGTGAGAATCAAAGCAAGCATCTATCGATTTAGAAATGCATTACTTACGACCGGAACCGTAGTTGGATTGATAGTAATGCCTTCGCCCGAAACTTCATTGCTGGTTATAGGATTGCCATTCGCACGCGACATTATTCGCTTGGGAGGCATCGTTCGCAAGTAGTCTCAAGAGATTAAGAAGACGGAATAGATTCGACATGGGAGAGTGTAAGAGAAGATGGTTAAGTCGAGGATCAAGATAGAGAGAATTGTGCAGCCTCTCAAGGTAACTCTTCTCTCTCTCTCTCTATCTCTCTCTCTCTTTCTCTCTCTCAAGCTCTCTCTCACAATCTCTTGGAGAGGTATCCTTCTCTCTACCTCTCTCTTGCAGCCTTTCAGGGTCTCCTTATGCTCCCTTGTGCCTCCCCATGCCTCATATTTATAATGAATTAGAGAGGAGGGGATGAGAAGGGGCTCTTGGAAGAATCAGCGATGTGATGCTCAGATCATAAATCTGATGGTTGCGTTGGCTCTAAAAGGGGGTTAAAACCCTAAGACACTTGATTGGAAAACTCTCAGTTCACTCCTTCTTCTTTTCTCTATTCACAGTGTTGTTTATTGCTTGTAGACAATGATCGCAACGTGCACGATTTCGCCAATCACTTTTCTTTATGTTTTTCTTTTTATAAAATCTCCAAAACTAACTAAAACATCCGTGAAGGGTTCACATTGTAACTTTCGTGAAGGGTGGCTATGGTCCTTGTTAATCTGAGAAAAATATCAAATTTACGACTCTCATTTTTTAAATAAATATTTTTAATTAAATAAAAATTATTAGATATTAATGTTATTTAGTTTTTACCTTAGTTAGTCTTTAGTTAGTAATCTTACTAACTTATTAACTGACTAATTAACTTTGAACTAACCAACTAACTTTTATTACATGAAAATATGACATCCTCCCCCCCAAGAGAAATCGAGATGTCCTCATCTCGAGAGAAACCAGGGGTATCATTTTGGAACCTATGGGTTATGCGCCCACCACGCTTTTGCTGCGCTACTCTGATCACTCTCATAAACATGCGGCCTTTCGAAACAACAACTTATTGTATTTGATATATCCGAGTCTGGCCAACTAACTTAAGTTTGACTATCATTGCTTCATTGGTAGAGGAAGTTCTTGAAGCAGAGAAATAATCATCCATTGACTCAATCCATGTCTCCACCTCTGCCATGACGTCTAACCCTTCTCCATCAAACTCGGGTGCCTTAGTTTGCTTGAGAAGGAATCTCTTCTCTTGCATATCAGCATTCATGGGTGCAAAAGGTGCATGACAATCAAGCCATACCACTCAGGTTATTCTTGTTCAGGATATGTCTATGAACCATACATTAATCATTCATGTATCATTACAAAGTTTCGTTGTGATACAAACTATAACATGCCCTTGGCTGTCCCAGCACACTTTTAACGATCCATCGGGAGACGAGTCTAAGTGATGCCGCCCGGCGCTCCCATGGAATGTCATGGGGTTTGTTGCCTAGGGTTTCCCGAGTCCACCTCACAACGGAATGTCCGCAGCCAAACCCACTAGAATCGACTTGAAATCTAGGTTTCTAGGGCCAAAGTCTCCTAACAGCATTCTAGCGTCAGGTTTTGGACATCCTACTTTATGCAAAGATACCCAATCCAAATCAGATCCATACTACACTTGGTTCAAAGATAATGCGAAATGAGAGGGATGCGTGCTCAACCTCTCTGCCCGTAGGGCATAGTCCAATTCGAGTCCCCTAAAATGGCATGCATCGGGTTCTAGCTTAACAACACCTAAAGTCGAATGGTGATAAATCCTTGTGAGAAGCCTCCCTGTTCTCTGGGACCACCCTGCCATAGGACGAACCCATCGACGATTTCGCCCACCCGCTTCCCTTGATAGCTTTAGTTTTCTAATTAGGTCCTACCACATTTATGTGCGACATTTAAAATCAACTTCATTCGCATAATTTACAGCACAAACACGAAAACAAAACAAACAGCCCTTTTAACAAAAAATTTTCTTAACTTATCTTCAAGTTAATCTTTGTCTCCTACCCATACATGAGGATTATGTATCCCTTCTGTCCAATAGAAGTACCTCGTCCAAATCACATGGCATCATGATTTTCATTCTTTATCTAGAATAGGATCTTCTAATGCCAAGACGTTGGGCTCACAAGGATCTCCAACTCCATTTTGGATAGGCAAGGGGTCACAAGGATCTCCAACTCCATTCTGGACAGGCAAGGGGTCACAAGGATCTCCAACTCCATTTAGGACAGGCAAGGGGTGTGCAAAGATCCATCTGACCCACAAGCGGTCTAGGAGTGAGATGTCATTTTCGTGGTTGTCCTTTTTACCACTCGACCTTCGGCCTGTGAATCGAGCAGTGCCCTCTCGAGGTAATCCGTTGTGCAATCTTGTAGATGATCCACCCATGCAAAATATCCTTCCTTAATTAATCCATTTAGGAATCAAGCACAATCAAGGCAATCAGCCTAATATCATCTTCTAGGAAAACATTCCTTTATTCCCATGGCAACTTGTCATTATAGACCCCTGCCATGTATTTTCCATCAACACAAGCCTTGGAATATTTATCCAAATTACAATGCAACAATCGGTTGATTAAAAGAAAAACATTTAGGGTGTTATTCAATCAACCAACAAAACTAATTGTATTTTTCCCAAACAATACAAGAATGTTGAGATATCAAGCTCCATTCGTGATATGCCAGGGTGACCGTTGTGCATTTATGTCACTGACTTGTTAGCTGCAGATGCAGTTGGTACAACGCCCATGAATAATAGCTAGATGACAGCTATCCTTATCTACTCTAGTTCGTGGCTCAGTTAGTATGCCACCTTAGTTAGTTGAGTTTGGTTTGAGACCCATATATAGGGTTCTTCTATTTCTATGTACTTGAGTTCTTTTTGGCTTACACAACTAAGAAGAGGAAAACTGTTTTTCAGCCTCCACCTTTGTGTGTATTCTCCCATTGTGCAAGCAAGAAATCTACAAGTGAGACTCCTTTCTTCTCTCCCACAATCTTGACAAAGAATAGATGCGATAATAATTTCATCGCATATTCGCTCTCCCCCTTGGGATCAAATAGCGATTCTATGCATAATTTACTTAATACTTGTATGCACAATTTCTAATGCTATTCTTTTTACGGTTATGCTATTCATAACCCCTAACTAATTGCTTTATCAACGAATAAGCCATACGAAACTAAGTGTAATTAACTTCCCTTGATACATGCATTCTGCAAACTCCATCTTTCGAATATGTGAGAAGAGGCTTATCCCTTCCCATGACCTATTCTTGTACATCATAGCTGTTGAGATATCGAGCTCCACTCGTGATACGCCAGGGTGACCGTTGTGTATTTATGTCACCGACTTATCAGTTGCAGACGCGGTTGGTACACCGCCCATGAATAATAGCTACATGATAGCTATCCTTATCTACTCTAGTTCGTGGCTCAGTTAGTATGCCACCTTAGTTAGTTGAGTTTGGTTTGAGACCCATACATAGGGTTCTTCTATTTTCTTTGTACTTGAGTTCTTTTGGCTTACACAACTAAGAAGAGGAAAACAGTTTTCAGCCTCCACCTCTGTGTGTATTTCCCCATTGTGCAAGCAAGAAAGCTACAAGTGAGACTCCTTCCTTCTCTCCCACAATCTTGACTTGGTATCAGAGCCTTGTTCGTGGTAAGGAGCTCAAGAAAGCAAGCCAAGCTCTCGGTGTTCTGGTAAGAGGAGCAGTGTTGCTTTCATTTTCTGTTTTGGGAGCAGATCTCTGCAGGTAGCACAGCCGGAAATTGCAAGAGTGCATTGTCTCAGGTTGAGATGCCCTTCGCGGTGAAGCAAGAGGGCAGTATATGCTGCGGGAAAGAGCTTTAGCTCTAGGCGACCCTGTTTTTTTGATTTGAGGCCATTTCGGGGCCTGTTTTGAAGGTAGAAGTTTTCTGCACGCACTCAGGAAAAGGCCATGTTTTATGCTGTGCGACCACTGTTCTACAGGTCGGTGAAAAGTTACCATAGAGATTGCATCGTATGCTTGTGTGCAGAGACATTGGGAGTTACAGAATCATCCCTGTTGCCTGTTGATGCAAAATCGTCACTAGGAAGTGACTGTGTGGTCAAATACCACTTTCGTCAGTTTTGCAGATTAGCCCTTGTGAGGCTGAAGCTGTGTTCTTTGCAGTGACAGAACTTTTTGCAGTGTTCTGTAATGGCGTCTGATTCTCTCTCACAGATGGTCACTGAAAAGCTTGACAAGAACAACTTCCAAGCATGGAAGTTTAGAATGACGAATTTTCTTATGGGAAAAGGATATTGGGAATTTGTTGCAGGAAATGAAGAAGAATCAGTTCTTCCTGATGTTCCCAATCAACAGCAAATGCAGGCATTTAAAGCATGGCATGAGAGAGCCAGGAAAGTTATGTATTGGCTGTCTATCAGTATTTCAGACTCTATGATTGTGCATATTCAGGATGCAAGTACGCCAAAGGAGGCATGGGATACTTTGTCAAAAATGTATAGCACAAATACTCAAGCCAGGAAAATGCAGCTCAAGCAAGAGTTGCATAATGTGCAAAGAGAAAATATGAGCATCAATGACTACCACATGAAGGTGAAGAAGATTGCAGATGCACTTGCTTCCATTGGGTCGCCAGTGGAAGATGATGATTTAGTTTCTGTGACCTTGAATGGTCTAGGAAAGGATTATGCGCAGTTTCGGACATCCATTTCCGTCCGTGAAAGATTTCCTGATTTTGAGGAGTTGATTGCTCTTCTAATTTCTGAGGAGCAGAGAAATGGTGGTGCATCTTCTTCAGGAGGAACTTCAAAAGAAGCTGTCTTCTACTCAAATGCTGGAAGAGGTAGAGGCAGAGGTAGAGGAGGCCGATTTGGAGGCCGTGGTAGAAATTAGAATATGTAGCAAACTCAAGAAAACCAGTCCTATGGAGGAGGACGTGGTAACTCTAGAGGCAGGGGGAGCCAAAGAGGTCGTGGTGGATGGCAAAGAGGCCAAAATGCAAACAGTAATGTTGAATGCTACTATTGTGGTAAAATGGGTCATATGGCTAAAGACTGCTATAAAAAGCAGAATGACATCATGAATGGAAAACTGCAACAAGGAAATTATGCATCCTCTAGTAGACAGGGTGATGACAGAAATGAGCATCTGTTTATGGTGCAGCACATGAATAATTCTGTGACAAGTGCAGAAGAAAGCAATGATGTATGGTATGTTGACTCAGGTGCATCAAACCACATGACAGGTCATGCAGAATGGATGGAGGATGCAAGGAAAATGGAAAAACCAGGATTTGTGGAGACTGGTGATGATACTGCACATCCTATTGTGCAGATTGGAAAAATTCATTTGTCTATGCAGGATGGGAAAAAGAAATACCTGTCTGATGTATTTCATGTCCCGAATATCACCAAGAATCTGGTTTCTGTTGGTCAAATGGTTGAGCAGGGCTTGCAGGTCAGATTTAATCCTCATGGATGCTTTGTTGAGGATATGAAAAATAAAGGTCGCTTGATAGCAAAAGGAAAGAAGAAGGGCAGAATGTTTACATTGGATGCAGACATGTCTGAATTGAGTGCAGCAATGCTTGCAATGGGACCGGTGTAGTTGCAGATATTGATATCTGGCATAAACGCATTGGTCATGTTAATGTACAGCGACTTAAATCAATGCAGGCCCAAAATATTGTTGCAGGATTGCCCAAATTCAAGGTTGCAGAAATGCATAAGATATGTGAAGCCTGTCAATTTGGAAAACAGGCAAGGAAACCATTTCCTAGACATGTTCAAGAGAGTGAGAAGCCATTGGAATTAATCCACTCTGATGTGTGGACTACTAAAGCTGCATCTCTTGGAGGCTGTCATTATTTTATCACTTTTATTGATGACTATAGCAGAAAAGTTTGGGTGTATTTTATGAAAAAGAAAAGTGAAGTTTTTGGGCATTTCAAAACTCTTAAAGCTATGGTTGAAAAAGAAACAGGTTTGCAGATAAAATGCCTAAGGTCAGATGGAGGGGGAGAGTACATCTCAAATGAGTTTGCAAGGTTCCTGCAGGAGCATGGCATAAAGCAGCAATATTCATGCAGTCATACCCCACAACAAAATGGAATTGCAGAAAGGAAAAACAGGCATATTGGAGAGGTATCTCGTGCCATGCTCAATGAAAAAGACTTGCCAGATTTTTATTAGGCTGAAGCAGTTGCTACAGCAGTCTACATAATGAACAGGACTCCCACTGCAGCAATACATGGAATGACTCCAGAGGAGAGGTATACTGGTAGGAAAGCAGATATTTCTCATTTGAAAATTTTTGGTTGCATTGCCTATGTACATGTGCCAGATGAGTTGAGATCCAAGTTGGATCCAAAAGCTGAGAAGTGCATCTTTATTGGTTACTCTCTGCAGCAAAAAGGGTATAGATGCTATAACCCTTCTACTCGTAAGTTTACAGTGAGCAGAGATGTTGTTTTTGATGAGATGAGTAGCTGGTATAAACCAGTAAATGTGATTGATGATGTAGATGCACAAAATGGTAATGCTGCACAGAATTCACAGCAGCAGTCACAAAATATTAGTGGACCTGGAGCGTCCTCTAGCAGTGGTTCACATTCTTCGCCATGGACAGGCAGATTGAGATCAGGAGAATCTTCTCAAAGTAATGCAGATAGTGGTATGCAGGTATCACGAAAAGGAAAAGAGAAGGTTGATCAGCCCATGTTTGATGTGAATGCAGGTCACTCTTATGTGGATGGTGAATCCAGTGGCTCAGAACAGAGCATTGATGATGAGTTGGGTATTCCTTCTATTGTTACACCTGGAGTAAGGAAGACCAGGGATGTTTTGAGAGCACCTGGGAGTGAACCTACTTTGCGCAGGTCTACGAGAGCTAGGTACCCTGTGGATAGGTTGAAATATGATGGATTTACAGCCATTCACTATGCATATATGGTTAAAGTGATACAGGAACCAGAACCCACTTCTTTTGAGCAAGCCATGGGAAAAGAAAAATGGGAGAAAGCCATGGATGAAGAAATGGATGCCTTGGAAGCAAATGCTACATGGGAATTGGTACCTTTGCCTAAAGGTAAGAATGCAATTGGCTGTAAGTGGGTTTATAAGGTGAAGCACAATGCAGATGGTTCTGTGAACAGATACAAGGCAAGATTAGTAGTCAAGGGGTATGCACAAACATATGGCATTGACTATGAAGAAACATTCAGTCCGGTTGCAAGGATGGCAACCGTAAGAGTAGTCATTGCTATGGCTGCATCAAAGGGATGGTCTTTACATCAGATGGATGTAAAGAATGTCTTCTTGCATGGTGATTTGCAAGAAGAGGTCTATATGGAACAGCCACTAGGTTATGTGCATGCTGTTCATCCTGAGTTTGCTTGCAGGTTGAAGAAAGCCTTGTATGGCTTGAAGCAAGCACCTAGAGCATGGTCTGACAAGATAGGACAGTATCTTGTCACTATTGGCTTTCAGATTTCCAAGGCAGATTTCTCACTCTATGTGAGAAAAACAGAGAAAGGTATTATGCTACTTGTCATTTATGTTGATGATTTGATTATGACAGGTGACAGTGATGAAGATATCCTTCATGTGAAAATGCTATTGAAGCAGAAGTTTGAGATGAAGGATTTGGGAGAGCTGCGTTATTTCTTGGGCATTGAGGTGATTAGATCACCAAGTGGGATACAGCTCTTGCAGAGGCAGTATGGATTGGACATGTTGTCCAAATATGGGATGACAGGCTGTAAGCCTATTTCAGTTCCTTTGGAGCAGAATGTGAAGCTGAGCGCAGATGCAGGTGAGCTTTTGGAAGACCCTACTGTGTACAGACGCATAGTAGGAAGCTTGATTTATATGACTATTACCAGGCCAGATTTGAGCTATGCTGTTGGATTGGTAAGTCAGTTTATGCAGGCTCCAAGGAAACCGCATTTGGATGCGGCTAGACGCATACTCAGGTATGTGAAGTCCACATTGCAGTATGGACTATTTTATGAGACTGGGGTTCAGATACAGTTGCATGGATACACTGATGCTGATTGGGCTGGTAGTATTTCTGATAGACGATCTACCAGTGGGTATGTGTTCTCTTTTGGGAGTGCTGCAGTCACTTGGAGCAGCAAGAAACAGCCTACAATTGCCTTGTCGAGCACAGAGGCTGAGTACAGGGGTGCAGCAATGGCTGCATGTGAGGTAGCTTGGTTGCATAAGCTACTTTATGATATGCATCAGCCTACAGATGGGCCAGTTGTCATTTATTGTGACAACATGAGGAGTATACACTTGGCAAATAACCCAGTCTATCATGCTAGAACAAAGCACATTGAGGTGCATTATCACTATGTGCGAGAGAGGGTTTTACTAGGTCTTATTGATCTAGTTTATGTCAGCACAGAGGATCAAGTAGCTGACATATTCACGAAGGCATTGGGCGTAGAGAAGCTGCGCAAGTTCAGAGACCTGCTTGGTGTGCAGGAATTGGGATTGAGCTCGAGGGGGAGTGTTGAGATATCGAGCTCCACTCGTGATACGCCAGGGTGACCGTTGTGTATTTATGTCACCGACTTGTCAGTTGCAGACGCGGTTGGTACACCGCCCATGAATAATAGCTACATGATAGCTATCCTTATCTACTCTAGTTCGTGGCTCAGTTAGTATGCCACCTTAGTTAGTTGAGTTTGGTTTGAGACCCATACATAGGGTTCTTCTATTTTCTTTGTACTTGAGTTCTTTTGGCTTACACAACTAAGAAGAGGAAAACAGTTTTCAGCCTCCACCTCTGTGTGTATTCCCCCATTGTGCAAGCAAGAAAGCTACAAGTGAGACTCCTTCCTTCTCTCCCACAATCTTGACAATAGCATGGGCCTAATTTATCTCATGCGAGAATGAAAGCAAGCATCTATCAATTTAGAAATACATTACTTACGACCAGAACTGCAGTTGGATTGACAGTGATGCCTTTGCTCAAAGCTTTGTTGTTGGTTATAGGATTGCCGTTCGCACGTGATATTCTTTGCTTGGAGGCCATTATTCAAAGTAGACTCAGGAGATTAAGAAGGCAGAATAGATTCGAGATGGGAGAGTGTAAGAGAAGATGGTTAAGTCAAGGATCGAGATAGAGAGAATTGTGCAGCCTCTCAAGGTAACTCTTCTCTCTCTCTCTCTCTCTCTCTCTCTCAAGCTCTCTCTCACAATCTCTTGGAGAGGTATCCTTCTCTCTACCTCTCTCTTGCACCCTTTCGAGGTCTCCTTATGCTCCCTTGTGCCTCCCCAAGCCTCCCCATGCCTCATATTTATAATGAATTAGAGAGGAGGGGATGAGACTGAGAATAAGAGTGGAGGGGATCTTGGAAGAATCAGTGATCTAATGCTAAGGCCAACAATCCCTAGGTTGTAGGGGAGCCATAGGGGCCACAACGGTTAGTTGGGGGGAGCACCCATTATGTATGTGATTTGAAGACTGCGATAGCGGTGCGCATGATTTTGCCAATCACTTTTCTTTAGTTCTTTATTTTTATAGAATCTCAAAAACTAACTAAAACATCACTTGTCTTTTCTTTTAAATGACATCCGGTTCTATCTTTTTAGGATAATATCTAAAATATACTAGTTTTTTGCCCAAAAATCTAATATTTTTGGACCATCCAAACTATACACATTAACACTAGTGATTAATATGGCTCATAACTCTTGTTCACATTGTAACTTCCATGAAGGGTGGCTATGGTCCTTGTTAGTCCAAGGAAAATATTGGATTTACGACAATCATTATATATACATATATATATATATATATATATATATATATATATATATATATATATATATAATTAAATAAAAATTATTAGCTATTAATATTATTTAGTTTTTACCTTAGTTGGTCTTTAGTTAGAAATCCTATTAACTTATTAACTGACTAACTAACTTTCGAACTGACCAACTAACTTTTATTGCCTGGAAATATTACATGAGGCACCTAAGCTATAGGTTTAGGCGGTTGGGGTTCTTTGGGAAATTGTCAAGTGAGAAAATATCTATCTCCTGGATCATTCTAAAATAAGAGTGGAGCTTGTTACATCTGTGTTATTTGTGTTAGCGACGCATCGAGGGGCCAATCACCTCGGTGTAGGAGAGCTGCAATGCGGACATGGCATTCAACCGGAGGGGTACCTGCTTGTGTTTGTGATTATGATGTATTTTATAATGATCTATGTGTAGGGACTCCCTCTGAGAAGTGTGGGGTTTAATTGTTGAAATACAATTGAGAACAAACACAAGATTCATGATAGCCATTAGGTTAGGGTAGTGTGTCCCTTAGACGCTCTTGGCCGTGAGGCCAAGGGGTGGTATTCTTTGAGTATAGAGAGGCCTGCTAGTGCTTATAACCAGTGTCGGGGCCCATTTTAGGTCCTGACATCAAGTCTCTTGCTTGAAAGTGTGGGGTATTCTCTTAATGGTGGGTTGCTTTAGTTTACATTATCTTGTATGAATTCTGTGTTATTCCAAATATTCCTCTAATTAAAGCAACTACCTTGTGAATAGTACTCTTGACTATGCATCCTATGCAAAATTAGGATTTCAATTTTGTATGTGCATTTCAAAAGATTAAATATTGTGATGTGCAAATGCAACAGATTCAAAAGTCGTGCTCCCCCCCTTTGTTCAGTTTCGGCCCAATGTGGCTTTGAGGCATGGATTGTGGCTGCCCTCTTGGCCTGCTCAAGGTCTCTATTGGTTGCAGTCACTCTTGGACTACCAAGGGCCAAATATGTGGGACAATCCACTCCTTGTCCTATCTACTTGCCTTGGGAGCACACTGGGGTATCCTACGACTAGGGTTTGGACCCTATCTAGGTTTGGTCAGGTTAGATTAGGTCAAAAATTAAGTTTTGTTTAGCTTTTTAATTTTGATGGTTTCTATCTGATTCCTAGAATAATCAGGCCGTTGATTTTGGATTTTTGATTTACACTATCTCGCATCCGATTTCAAGTTTGGGTTGGATTTTGATTCTGGTGTGTCTGATTCCGATGTCCAATTTTTGGGTGGAGATCCGATCAAACAGAGAGAGGATTGTCTGATTTCAAATTTCAAGAATCGGATGTTCCTGATCAAATCGGGCCATCTGATATTGGGAATCAGACTATTTGATCCCATCTGTGTGAACGCACTACACGGCTCAAATTTGATTTGTTTGGGCTTGATTCCCAACCTCAGGGTCTTGCAAGCTCTAGACACAATCTATGGGATCTAAACAATTGAGATAGCTCATTTGTAGGCATCATATGCACTTGAATCATGCAAATTGGTGTGATCTCCACTCCCTTGGTCTCTTGCAACAACCTAAGATGTTTATTGATACCATTTTTCTATTCATTATAAAGTATTGTTTTATTGTGCTTAATCAACCATGCTTCAATCAAACTCCTAATCACCTTATTCAAAAAATGGGTTTTGCGGTCTGACACAAACTCCTTTGGCAAACCAAATTGGTAGATAATTTTCTCAAGCAGGAAGCTCGCAGTCTCCTTTGCATCATCCTTCCTTATCACTCATGCTTTCTAACCACTTTGTAAAATAATCAATTGCCACTATGATAAACCTCTTCTATATAGAGGACGATGGGTAAATAGGACTTGTGAAATTGATGCCCCACTTCTTGAATGGTGGTATAGTCATAATAGGAGTCAACGGGCACTTCCTATTATCCCTACTATCATGTCTTTGACATACATCACATCTATTGACATATGTGAATACATCTTGGAAATTGGATGGCCTCCAATATTCAACTCTTAAAGCTTTTTGTGCAGTCCAACTGACTAATAGAGTGTCCTCCACAAGCAAAGTCATGACACTCTTCGAAGATAAATGGAACCTCATTGGGCATAACACATCATCAACCCCCTGTCAATATAATGTTCCTACAATCAAGGAAAATTTTAAAGCTGGCTATTCAATTTTTCTATTCTCAACCTTTGACAAAGCGGTTCCAATCTCTCATGTAGATAGATAATGTGTAATGGTGGCATACCAAGATGGAATGGAAGCCGTATCAATTTTGAATAGACCCTCAAGGTCACTATCTTCAACCAAAATTTCCTTTGGTTCCTTGAATTCCACAAGACATTGATTTCATAAGCAAACTCCTATAAAGTGATTAACCACTTTGCCAGGAGGTCAAGCGGTTACAACTTATTCATTTTAATAGCTTCAACCCCTTTGCCTTCGTATAAGATACCACCTTATCATGGAGAATGTAATGCCTGAATCTTTGCCCACAAAAACCATCCCAAGACACAACTTCTCTATGTAGGTGTAATTAATCTCGAATATCCCCAATTTATGGCTAGAAAATGCAATTGAATGATACCACTTCTCCCAAATTTGGGCTAAACACAGCTAATGCTTTCAAGACTAGTGCTTTCACTAAT
This sequence comes from Lygodium microphyllum, assembly GCF_053477565.2. Classification (NCBI taxonomy): domain Eukaryota; kingdom Viridiplantae; phylum Streptophyta; class Polypodiopsida; order Schizaeales; family Lygodiaceae; genus Lygodium; species Lygodium microphyllum. The sequence goes on from NC_141139.1 coordinate 173,204,348, forward strand.
TCCTACTTTACATCCTCAAAGGATACTTGACATGGGTCACTCCAAACAAACTAATAGTTAAAGGACAATAGATTCATTAGTGGCAATGTCCTCTCTGCCAATGCATTGATAAATCTTTGATAATATCCCACTGATGATGACATAAAGTTATGTACTTCTTTAGGAGTATGTGGCAGACTCATAACATCGATAACCTTTATCTTTTCATGATCAGTTTGCAATACAAGTTGAGCTAATCACATGGCCCAATAGTAATTCATAGGGTACTCCAAAGACACGCTTCCTTATATTAAGAGCAATATAAAACTACCTACAATGCTCAAAGCTTTTTCTTAAAATAACTAGCTATCTCTCCCTTGTGGTGGGTACCTTGGATCATCAATAGAAAATTTCAACTCTTTTGGGAAAATATTACCAAAATTCTTATTAGCTATACGTTGCCAAGAACTTGGTGCATTACATAACCCACATGTCATAACATGATATGCAAAGGTACCAAATATAGTGATAAATGTTGTTTTCAACTTGTCTTTCTCGACAATAGCCATTTGGGTGTAACTAGCAAACTAGTCTATAAATGAATAGATATCTCTACCCGCTAATTGATCCAAAATCTGGTCAATAAATGGCAGTGAATATTAATCTTTGACCATATGTTTGTTGAGCTTCTTAAAATCTATGCAAAGCTAGATTTGATTATTCTTCTTTTTCTTGATAACTATCCGTGAACACCACTCCATGTGTTGTATAGAAAATATCAGGCCAGTCTTACACAATTTTTACAACTCCTCAAATAGTCCGTCCCTTAGCTCAAAAGGCGTACACCTCAACTTTTGTCACACAGGGCAGATACCTTCCTTCAAGGGAATCCTATGCACAACGAAACTAGGAGCAATACCCCTCAACTAGTTCATGGTGAAGATGTCATGGAACTCTTGGATCAAGGACACACATTCCTTTCTTTCTTCCAAACTAAGAATGGACCATAATTTAATTGGTCGTGGATCCTTTAATGTACTGAGGTCTAGCTCAATCATATCTACATCTCTTATTCTATTTTGAGCTTCTATTGAGTCATTTAGAGTCACCTGTTGGTAGACATCCTCTGTAGTGGGTCCCTCTTTTGATTCATCACTTTGATGAAGTCCTACTACCAAATGGATCATCTAATACATCTAATTCTGACAAAGATAAAAGAACTCTCTCACTTTGAGGAGATTGAGGATATGTATCCACTATCTATCACACATCGAGTACCTCTACCAAAAATCAAGTGACTAATACGGGTATATCAAGTCAACACTCCGATTGCAAGATCCATGGCCTTCTTGAAAATTCTTGATAGCTTGGCCACCTTGCAAACCTGATAACCCTAAATTCCAAAATGCATTCCACATTAACAAACACAATAGTCACGTAGACTTTGGTAATGCAACCTTCACATTGCCTTAAACTACCATCTACCATTTGGAGGATTATGGAGACATTCTTTTGGATTTCCAGTCCCAATCTTTCCATCTATTCTAAACTCATAATATTGATAGAGGATACCATATTCACAATGCCATGTTCCACTAATATGTCGTCAATGTATGCCACTACCCTTGGGCAATGCTATTAAGCACATTCAAACTAATCATTTTCCACCGACGCTATTCCCAAGGGCTCAACAATATATCCAGTGTGGAGAATCTTTTTGAACTCTTTACACACTCCTAGAGATAACTTGATCAACTACTGCAGATTTTCAAATCAGGTTTTACCTCTCACAAAGAGAACTCACTAAATCAAATTCATGATAGCTAGCAATGGTTCTCTTCTCCCACCAAACCATTCTTTCTCTTGGTCGCGCTGAATAGGCTTTGGCATCTCTTTTTTAGCTTTTACTTTCTTCCTTGGTAGCACCTTATTGGGCTCAGCTTTACCAAGTAACTTTTAGAGGACCACGGCTTCCACATCAAGCTTAAGGACTTCTGTCCCCTTATCATCCTATTTAGGGTTTGTCTCACTAGGTTTTACATTATCCTTATCACCTTCTCTCTTTCTCTATTAGGTTTAATCCTCTCCCTCTCATTTTTTTCTCTCTCCTCTCGCTCTCTCATTTCCTTTTCTCTCTTTCTCTCCCTGTCTCATTTCCTCTCCCTCCCTCACCCTGACCCTCTCTTTCTCGCTTTCCCTATTAGGTTTAATGATTTTTCTCTCTTTTTCTCTCTCCTCTCTCCTCTCTCTCTCTCATTTCTTTTTCTCTCTCCTCTCCCTCTCTCATTTCCTTTTCTCTCTTCCTCTCCCTCTCTCAAGAAAGAGGTTCCTAAGCCTATGAAGCAACCATGAGAGTGGATGGTTTGGTGAGAGGAGAGCTATTACTAACTTTCAGGAATTTGATCTAGCAAGTTTTCTTTGTGAGGTCAAGACTAATTTTAGCCTCTTGTAGCTAATTAAACTATGCCCAAGGGTGCATAAGGAGTTTAGGAAGATCCTTCACATTGGATATATTTTTGAACCCTTAGGTCTAGCTTGTGTTGGTAATCATTGTTTTTGTAATATCCCAAAGAGTCACCGTGAGACCCCCCCCTTAAAGATCAAATTAAAAACAAAATTGTTTATTATGGTTCCCCCTGTCAATGCTATCGGTTGGCAAAGGAAGGGGGAGTTGAACTATGAGTCAATGAGGAGCTCGATTCGATGGTAGTGAGGATGTCGATGACAATGAGGACGACGTTGAAGCCAAGACGATGATGATAACGGGGAGGAGGAGCACATGTGTGCCTCCTCCAAACCCCCCCCCCCCCCCAACTATCTCTCTTTCTCCCCGAGGATCACAAATTGCATGGTAGGAGGGCCATTCTAGCCGCCCAAGTGAAGGCAAAGGGAGGGGCCCCCATGTCAACGCCCCCATAATACCCTTCTTTCTCCCCCCTATAAAACCCCCCTCCTTAAGGAAGGTACGATAATTATCTTCCCCCCCCCCCCCCCCCCCCCCCCGAGCAATAACATGATATTCTTCTTTGCACTCCCCTACTGCCAATTTGTGAAGGAGAGAAAGGGAGAGGGAGAGGGAGAGGGAGAGAGAGAGAGGGAGAGAGAGAGAGAAACAGAGAGAGAGGGAGAAGGAAGGGGAATCTTAGAGTAAGAGAGAAAGGGGGAGAGAGAGAGAGAGAAGAGGCTCAAGGGAAATTCCTCTTAGATGGAGCTTTGAGTACCCTCTCTCCCCACCATGATTCCCATGATCTCTCCAGCAACCACCCCTCTTCGTGGTAGAAGGTTGTGGAAGTCTGGAAAAGTGGAGTGCTCTCAGAGAACAGAAGGCCCATATTCCAAGCTCCAAAATGGTCCAGAAGTGTAAACTCTCCCAAGTAACCAAAAAGGCCACAACTACGGAAGGAGGATCAAGCAAAGATGCCACCACTAACACAAATGGGTTATTGGGTGTAAATGCTGATTTGACACTCCAAAACCAAGTATCACTACCATTTCTAGTGCTTTGAATAGAATAGTAAAGCATGGACATCATTAGGAAGAAGTCATACTTCACATCACATAGCTTGCATAACTCGAAAGGTAGTTGTAAAGGCTTAATAACCATGATTTGCCACGAATAGATTAAGTATCTACAGGTTGTTGCAGTACTAAGCCAAGTATTAGGTTTGAATTTTTGCAAGTGCATCTTAGATTGCCAATGTATATAAATATTCCATGTAGGTCAATTGCATCCTATAGACCATTAGAGTGAATTAACTCACATTTACAATGAACTCATGTACATTCACACTTAAATGCATTAGAAGGAATTTTCATGAATGGGAATCCCACATTGTATCATTAACTCGGGAAAGACTTGCATCTAGATTTGCATGGCATCATGGACAGTTTTGGTTTTGTACTACATAATAGGGATGCATCTTAAAATATAGATTTAAGATGTGCATGTGAATTGCTAAACTTAATTGCAGGAGGCAATTCGGTAAATGAAATCCTATATGATAATTAAGGCTAGGGTTTATTTCAACTCAGTTAGGATTTAATTGTAAATAGGTCAAATTATTGTTATGATCATATGTTAGGATTTAATCGTAATTCAACTCAGTTAGGATTTAATCGTAAATAGGTCAAATTATTGTTACGATCATATGTTGACCTAGAGTCAAGTAACCATGCTCTTTGGTCTCTATCCTAACAACTGGCCACGATGAGTCCAAAACACCCTTGGAGATATCATTTCCAAAATTAGATACATCTCAAAGCCAATACAAGAAAACTAGAATGTAATATCCACAAGAAAGAATGACCATTCGCCACGTCACATTCGACGCTTGCAAGCATCTAAGGATTGCAATAGGGCTTAGTTTACTCTTGACTTATGAGAGGAATGAACAAAAGTTTCTATTACAAATTCTTAAGGGAGTGAAACCCTAGGATAAACTTAGAAATACCGATAAGGTTTGAAGGAGAAAAATAGTTACCAAATAACCAATTAAAATCCTAGCTTGAATTACTTAAGACCTGCGATCCCAAGACAAGAACCCTGGACTAAAGGCTAGCAAACTAGGGCAGCTACCATCTGAAAAATATTGGATATAGATCCAATAGCATAATTTCTCACTCTTATCACATAGGAGTGAGGTTGGAAAGAGGGTATTCTCTATCCCTCAAAAGGTCATGGAAATTGACACCAGGGAAAGAAAGTGTAATATTTCCGCACGAAATATTAAAGAATTTTGACCACTACATGCCCCGCACAAAAGTAGAGCTAAGTCATCTCCCGCAACGGAATAATGTCACTGGCCAAGTCCTTACCCCGCGCATGCGATAATAAATCCTAACAGCGTGTGCAAATAAGGCCGAGGCTAAAACCCGCAAGCCACATAAGAACACCCTTTACGGGAAAAGGTAAATAGATAATGGTCAAATTTTGTGCAAATTTTTTTTATTACTAATCCCCTCCCCCCAACCGATGCATGGCGGGGAGAGGGAGTATGGAGGAAACCTTGTGTTATGTGGAGAGCATGGGGGAGAGAGGAAGCATCCAAGCCACCCATGTGGGAGGCTATTTCCCCCCCTTAGCCTATATAAACTCCCCCTTGGAGCTTGGGGGGAAGGGAGGGAGCGCCGTGCTGGAGGGGAGAGAGGAGAGAAGAGGAGCCAGTCGTGCTGCCCGCCGTCCACCATTGCCGCTATGAAGTCTACTTACTTCCGCGTTGCTGTGATGGGACCTAAAACGGGCCGGCACTGGCTCATGCACTAGCCGGACCTCTATCATGCACTCAACAACCCCACGGCCTCGCAGCCGGGAGCATGGATTACACATACATCATCTTCCTAAGTATCTTGCGTTTGTATGACGTCTTGTAGTCCAACTCTAACCTAATCAACGCTCCTCAGAGGGAGTCCCAGCACATTGCCAAATAGCACGAAGCACAAACATAGGAGGTCCTCCCACGGCTGAATGCCGCTACCTCATTGCGACTCTCCTACACCTTGGGGATTGGCCCCTCAATGCGTTGCTAAACATATATATAACATACGCATACAAACTTCTCTCTTTTATGATTCGTGTATTTCCAGGAGATATACCATGCTTCCTCACTTTCTTTCCCTTAGACCCAACGCCTAGCCTACAGCTTGGACAACCTTACTCACTCAACGTTGGTCATATTCCTCTAAAAAGCAATTGCTATGCAACCAGGAGGTATTATCTGATACTTTTTAACTTTCATGCTTCATCAAAATTGTGAATGTCCACGTGCTCAAACAATTAAGAAAATCAGCTTTGGTGCTTAGTGCAAAAACATTCTTTCAATGGATTTCTCTATCACTCGTATGTAGCGTTGCATGAACCTAGCACCGAGAAACCCTCGTGCTACTAGGTTCTTAATCTTTAAATATCGTCCAATCTATATGGTATGCATAAAAAAAACTAGCAAACTTTCTATCATTTCATTCAACATTTACACACTTTTCATACACTCCAACCCCCTCATCCGTTTAGGTTGTGCATCGTGCATAGGTTTAGGGTTCATTTTCCACATTTTTATTGCATAAAAAGCCATAAAACTCACTAAAACATAGAGGGAGGACTGAACTGAGGCTAAACCTCATACTTTAGACCCCCAATACATCCACAAACATGAATCTTATTTTTCCTTAATTTTCGACACTCAAAATCCATTTTTTCTCTATTTTTCACTTATTTTTCCTATTTTCCTTGTATTTTTCCAATATTTAATGACTGAAAATTCAAAATGGGTTATGGGCTGTGGCCCTTAGGTTCATTTGCAGCAAAAAGACAAGATTAGTTGGTGTGTCTTATGATATTTTTCATTGATATCTCAAAAACACCCAATTTCCCCATATTTTGCATATTTACGGGTTTTTCACTACTAATTTCATCCACAACACTTATGATTCTCTGATTTTCTGATCATAAACAGTTGAAAGACATTGAAGAAAACATCATAATACATTATCAACTCATGGGAATAAGAATGCATCAAGCAAATTGCATAAAAACACCATTTTCCTTCATAAAAATGAGATTACCGTTCTTTTGCGGGTTGTGGGTTTTTATTTGCCATATTTTGGGACTAACTTCTAGCCACGATTACTGCTCATGACAGTCCACATTCAGCAATCTTCAATCTTCTTACACCATGGAGCAATCTAGTCTTCATTGGGCAAGCATCCATCATCCATTCTTCTTCTTCCTCTTCACCACATGAATCTGCCTTTAGGGGAGAGGGAGGGAGGAGAGAGAAATACTGAAATCAGAACTCTTCATAGAGACCGCTATTGGAGGAGCGAAGCACAGCGATAGAGTCCACAGACAGAGGGGATTCAAGCCCCATGATCAATTGGGGGGTTGTTTGCAGCAGCCATGATGCCTCTCATCCATTCATGGCGCATTTTTCGGGCGTCATCTTCCTCCACGTTTTCTCCACGGTTTTTCACTCATCTTTAATGCCACAATTTTGTTTGGCATAAAATGCTTCCAAGACCCCAAGGGTCGCTTACCACTTGGCCCAACTCATGTCCACCTCTTCAAATCTTGACCAATTATTGGCCATTTCCCCGTCCGGACTCGGAATTGAGCTCTGAAAAAATCCTGGGCATCCGGCTTGGTATCCCGCATTGGTCGGTAACTCTTGTCAACCTGCACGACTATCTGAAAAATTATGAAAAATCAACAAGTGCCGCTCGGGCGCCTTTAAAGCACTTTGGCGCTTAAAATCGTCCTAGATCGAGCTGCCGCCTTCAAAGTTGAGTATTTTTCCCTTGATATTCATAATTTTTAGCTATTTTTAAGCACTTCTTGGCACCAAAATTCCGCTCTCATTGGCGACCACGAGATAGGACGACTCAGCCCGTCAAATCCACGAACATATCTGCACATAAACAACCAAAGAAGCATCAAGCTGATGCAAAAGAAATATATAATAAAACTCAGCACAATGCTCACCCTACCCCCTGACAAACCAAGGCATGACATCCACAAGGAGTAGGCCTAGCATTAGCTAATAGAAGATCCGAAGCGAGTCACTAACCAACTGCTCCAACACAGCCAAACTAAAAAGAATTGTCAAAGAGGTTGCCCTAAGTGGTGATCTGAACTACCTACCAACTAAGGACAACACAACTAGGAGCTCCTACTAGGCGAGGACTCCTATAGCCTGATCAAGAAGTATTTTCTTTCAGTACATTTCTTCTTTTAGGGTTTTTATTTTATTGACATACTTGGGCATGTAAAAAGGAGGGAGCTGAGCGTAGTGACCCAAGGAGAACAGGGCATCGGCCTCAGGACCTGTCTCGGCACCCAAGAACCTACCAAGCCCTCACAAGGTGACACTTAATCCTTTTTTGACGCTCACTTTTATTTTCACTCCAACCTTCCTTATTTTCTTCTTTTTCAGCTAGATGCCACCCCTAGGAAGACAAGGTATCGGCCCCGAGTCTGACTCGTCCCCAAGAACCTACCAGGCCTTCGCAAGGCAATGATCAACTGCTTATAAATTTTTCTTCCTTTTCTTTTCTTTTGATAGGGGTTAGAACCCCTTTTTACACACCTTCGTATATATGGATTTCCCTTAAGATATTCAAGGTTGCTTTTCTCTTTATCATTATCATTTGTCTTCTGGTGGCAGGCTTCTCTAACTGCCTCACAACTAACAAGAACTCCTGGAACGGCTGCCTAGCAGGCTAGCAGAATAGGGTCACTATAACCCCCTTCTAAAACAGGGTTTTCGATGCCTGACAATGTCTTTACAGGAGGCAATGACTACTCCGACCTCCCTCAAACATACTAAATCGAAACCTCGGGACTTCATGCCTTGGACATCGGTCCCCAACAAGAAACAAAAAACCCCTTAACAAGTACATAAACACATATAACATAAAAACCACAGTACTCATAAAGGATAGATATCACCTGGATAGGGCCACGAGAAGCGTCGATGCCGCGACAAAGGCTCCCTCCAAGCCCTTCTTCAAACCTGTCTAGCACAGAACTCAAACAAGAAACCATTAACTGCACCCGCACTAAACAGACAACTGGCCCTCTTGGCCTAATGAAATAAAACACTTCACTACCAAACTGAATCGGCCCTCTTGGCCTAACTAAATAAAGCATTCAAAACCTCGCAACACTGGCCCTCTTGGCCTAATGAAATAAACCAAAGTAGCACCTACACATCCTTCCTCGGAATAGCACAAATACACAATCATAAGCTCCTTTCCAAGGAGGAAAAATAGGCTCGTAGCCCTAAACTAAATGCATGAGGTTATGACCCATCCCTCCTGCATAGATAGCAAGAGGCGTACGCATAATATGATGTCTAATCAACCTATGGGTCCCAGATAATAACGGTAGATTGGTCTCGGCTACTCTTTGCATCACCCATATCAACCATCGTCTGCCATATATTGCATGTTCTGATAACATCCCCCACAAGCGGCCGGGTCCTGTTTCATCATTGATCAGAATATCCAAACTAGGACCACAATTAAAGAAGAGGTCTTCCTCATAAGCAAGATTTACTAATGAATCCACAAACTAATTCCAGTAACGTGGAATTAGCTGAAAAGACACTCTCTCAAACTCCTCTAGTAGGGTCATCACAGTCCGATGATACATACAAAGAATGGGATTCCGCACTGTGTATGTCCCATCTAGCTGATTCATGATCAACTGGGAATCCCCTTTTACTAACAATCGACGAATACCACCTTGCTTGGCAATATACAATCCCATAATCAAGGCTTTATATTCTGCCATATTGTTAGTGAATCCTACCCCGAGATAAGCAGCTAACTTCATCGTAACTCTATGTCGGGGATCACGGATTACTACTCCCACACTTCCTTTTCTATTAGGGCCCCTGGACGCTCCGTCAAAATATAATGTATACGTCCATAATGGGTTTACACAGCCGGCCATCGCAAACTCCTCTATTCGTAATTATGGTAATCAAAGTTTAGCATATTGAGAGGATGAGCTGATGGCTCCATCCCACCTTCTTCATTGAACTCAACAGGGATACTCGTCAACAGTCGTAGACAGTGATGGCAGAAGACTTTAATCTCCCACACAAAAGTTATGTCCTCTTGCTCAATCACCTTATATCCTTTGCTCTGTCAAGATTGTGGGAGAGAAGGAAGGAGTCTCACTTGAAGCTTTCTTGCTTGCACAATGGGGGAATACACAAAGGGTGGAGGCTAAAAACAGTTTTTCTCTTCTTAGTTGTGTAAGCCAAAAGAACTCTAGTACAAAGAAATAGAAGAACCCTCTATATGGGTCTCAAAACCAAACTCAACTAACTAAGGTGGCATACTAACTGAGCCACGAACTAGAGTAGATAAGGATAGCTATCATGTAGCTATTATTCATGGGCGGTGTACCAACCGCGTCTGCAACTGACAAGTCGGTGACATAAATACATAACGGTCACCCTGGCGTATCATGAGTGGAGCTCGATATCTCAACACTCCCCCTCGAGCTCAATCCCAATTCCTGCACACCAAGCAGGTCTCTGAACTTGCGCAGCTTCTCTGCGCCCAATGGCTTCGTAAATATGTCAGCTACCTGATCCTCTGTGCTGACATAAACTAGATCAATAAGACCTAGTAAAACCCTCTCTCGCACATAGTGATAATGCACCTCAATGTGCTTTGTTCTAGCATGATAGACTGGGTTATTTGCCAAGTGTATACTACTCATGTTGTCACAATAAATGACAACTGGCCCATCTGTAGACTGGTGCATATCATAAAGTAGCTTATGCAACCAAGCTACCTCACATGCAGCCATTTGTAACGTGTCCCCTAGAATCATCCAGGACACGTCTTAGCAGTCCATCGGAAGGATGTCTAGAAAACTCCGCCCGGCACTCCCATGGAATGTTACGGGTTTTGCAATCTAGGTCTTCCCGTGTCTGCCACGGAGCGGAAGTATCCTGGCCGTTCCCACTTAGGATCGACCTGAATTTGGGTTTTCCTGTTTGTTCATTAGCTAGCAGCAACTAGCGTCAGACCCGAGCAAATTACTTTACGCAGAATGCCAGGTCCGAAGCGGATTCACGCTGCACTTGGTTCAAGGAGAATGGGAAACGAGAGGGATGCAAAACTCAACCTCTCAGCCATAATGGTATGGATGCTTCCTCTCTTAATGAATTAGATGCCTTGGCATCCATAGGCATCAATGCATCGATCATTGCCTCCATCTCAGGCTCCAAGATTAGAGGAAGGTCTGAAAGGCTACATGTCTCCTCTGGTATCGACACTATTGATTGAGGTGTGCCTTTCAAGTAGTGGATTGGCTAAGGCACTCCATCCATTGCACGCCCATGAACTCTTCTAACTGCCACAGTAGGTGCATTCCTCCTTGGGATGAAATGTCACCTCCGTGTATAAATTTTATGAAGTTTATGTCTCACAAACGGAATCCATCCTAAAGAGATGGACCAATCATCATTTGGATGAAGGCATCCAGAAAGGAGTGTTCCTCATAGGTCTACAACTAGAAATTTGCAAGTTTGTGGATTTGAGAAGACCAGTCAATCTACAAGCTGCAGTAGTGAAAGGTGTAAGACTGTATGACGAAGTTAAAGCAAGGTTGTCAATGACCTCAGGAAGAGGAGTCATCAAAACCTCATAACTCATACTCAAACCATTCCAAACTATAAAAAACTATTCAATAGGCTTCCAAAAGATCTCAATCTTCATCAATCATCAATCCATGCTTCATAAGAAGAAAATCAGAACAAAATAGAAGCTCTGCAAAAGGTATACAGAACCAATCAGAACCTCAATAGAACATCATAGAGCTTCATATCTCCACTGAGAATCATCATGAACTTCCAAAACATTATCAATATCATCCAAAAAACTCTCAAATACTTCCATTAACAACCATACATCACTCTAAATCCATCAAAAATCAATTATTCAATCCTCAAAAACAACAAAAATCAGTCAAAAATTCAGTCTTTTTTCACTCTCAACATATCCCCACACTTAGAAAGGAAGCGTCCTCGCGACCTAAGGAAAAGAATAATATAAGTTCACTAAAGAGATGAATTTTGATCTTCCGTAGGATCTTCAATAGTCTCGCCAAACCACGATCCCAACTTATCACCTGTATCTGATAGAAAAATACTACTGAAGGAAAACTTTGTTATTCATTAACTCATCTAATTAATTATTTAAAAATCATAACAAATTTGTAATATAAGAGGTTCGTCTTCAGCTTTCCACCATATACGTTCATCCACCATCACCATCAATAGTTTGAAAAGAGCTCTCAAACAAATTATTCTCAATCACCACGAATTCATCACATACAATTATTACAACACACACAAACACTAACACAACCATCTGAATGACACCTCCAAAAAGAGAGATATATCTATCATTAAGAATCATCCAAAATACATTGCAAATGCATCAATGAAGGTGATCCCTTTTAAAGGCTTGGTGGTTTCGAAAACGATCCATGGAGAAGGATTCATCTACAAATGTCTTTGGAGGATTTTGAAAGAACTGCATGTAGCACATCCTTTCTAGCAAAACAAGGTATCTGATAGGTAGACATAGGGCATGAAAATATAGGATATCCAATTGGTGGGAGTCAATGTTCACATTGACATTCATATAAAGCTTTGGAATGGCCTTTTGATCATTATGGGAATGCCTATGCATGTATGCTAGATACCAAGTAAAATGAGCTATCAATCTCATTGAAGGATCTAGAGATTGTGAATATTGGTGAGCAAAATGAAGGTAGTTCTGGTATGCTTGACTGGCAGTTGTCCAGTCTCCTAGATTTATTGGCCAGTTAATCTGGGGTCCGGTAAGATAATCAGTCGAGCTCCATCCTCTTCTTCTAGAAATCTGCTAATCAAACCCTTCATATTCACTAACCAACTGAGGGGGTTGGGAAATAGAATTGGTAAGATATGGAGTGGAATAAGTAAAAGAGGATGAAGAGAGGGGTAGGCAAAATCATAAAAGGAGGAATAAGCTAAAGAAGGAGTGGCTGAAAATTTAAGGGAATCAGTTAGGAAAGGTGTTTATTGATAAATAGGAAAAGTATAAGGTATATGGATAGATGGAGAAGGGCATGGTGGACAAGGGGAAAATAGTCTATCTTCGATAAAAGAACAATAGGTAAATATGGGAATTTGAGGAAAAGATTGAGGTTGGAAAAGAAGAGGTAAGATTGCTGCTGAATTGGTTTGATAAAGGGAAAGATAGGTATCATAGCGATGAGCCATTTGTTGATAGTACAGTAGGCTAGGAACACAGGGACCTAAAACAGATCTTCTCTGATAGGCATAAAAAAAGGTTGAATCAAATGGATGGTTTTTGGAAAGATAAGCTAAGAGATCCACCCTGCTGGTTAGTGCTCTGCACATAGGTAGAAGCTGTATTCTGACATTGATTCAGGACCACAAAATCAATCATTGAGTGCCAGGAATTGTCACGGCAAGTCTCCACTTTTGAGGAGTAACACTCGAACATGTCATCTATCCGCAACTCCAAATAGTTGACATACAAAACAGCTTGCAAAACCACGTCCCCCACATACCGGGCCATATCTACTTCATCTGGAATCAACAGATCACCTCGTAGATACATGTAAGACAGCAACATGGTATCTCTCGTCATAGAATCTTCAAAAACCATACGAACCACTTCTGTCAACAACTCAGGAGACCAAGCCCCACTCCAATCATCCTCTGGAAGAGAAAGATCCATTGTTGAAAGCTTCATATAAAAGGCCAACTTCTGCAAACTGATAGTGGACAAAGAAAGAATGGTCCGAAGGAACATACTTCTAAAAGTGCTCAAATGTCGACCATAACAAATCCATCTTGGACTGCAATCTTTCCACTTTATCTTGGAACAAAGGACACAATGTGGCCTGTCTTTGGAGAACTGCCAAGTCCTGCTTAGAGATAGAAGGAATCATAGGAACATTGGGGCTTCGAGGAACAGACCGTGATTGCGTCTTGCAACTGCTTGATTTGGGAAGCTTGTGATTCCACTGTATTATGAGCCGTCTGTAAGGCTGAGAGTTTTGCATCTAAAAGAGTCTGAAACTCTTAAGCTTCTTTGGACATTCTCTCCTTCTCCTCTGAGACTTTAGTGACCTCTGAGCTTCTATTAATTGAATCTTCAAAGAAGATATCTCTTCTCTTTGAGTCTCAATCATTTGGGTCCGTTGCTCCATTTGCTTAAACAGATATGCAAGTGTGTCTTTAGCAGAGGCTAACTCTAATGTTGCCTTATGCAACTGGTCTTTGGAATGGCGTCTCCCGATACTAAACTATTCAGTGAAGGGACTGATATGTCCAAGGAACCCTCTCTATGTACCCTGAACAAATTGTTACATGTGAGGTAAGCAAGGAGGTCACTGCCAGATGTAGCAGGAATTGTGACTGAAGGAAGAACTGAAGGAGTTTTATCTGCTACACACTTCAAGCGCTTCCGCTGAATGACCAATGGAAGAGGGGAATAAAGATCCTCTATATCAATAGGTTCTGACTCTTCTGAAGGTGGTAGAGGAGGTACTGGATCAGATGGAGGAGGTAGAAGCACACCCTTCTTTAGGCCGGAGTATGTCAAGAAAGCATACAAGTAGGATCCATAGGTGACATTTGTAACATTTCCTCTAGTTACTTTGACAAAATGTTGGTCCATCTTTGTAAGCATGTAAGTACTCTAATCAATAGCCACTCCTTTTAAAACCATCCAAGAAGCTGTGAAGAGCTCTTTGGACAAGTAATGGGATGGTGTTTTGGCAGGCATAAACCTGTCTTGGAGAAACTGGTAGACTAACTTCCAAAGAGGATCAGTGATCATGGAAAAAGAGACTCCTGAAGTGTTTTGACATCCATAATTTCCTTGGTCTGCTTCTGTAACAGCTTGAAAATCTCATCGTTGGAGAATAATTGTCTAGATGTAACAAAGGGCTCTCCTTTGTAGGGAAGAGATAAAGCCTTCCCTAACCCTCGGGGTGTCAATATCATGGAAGCACCATGAACTAGGCCCGACTTCTTGCGGTATGAGACAATGGATTCATCACACAGGGATGGATCATCTGGAATCAATGGGAATGAAGCAGCCACGAAAGCCGCAAGTCCTGCTTTCGCTATAGGCTCAAAAGCCAATAGGGAAGAATAATCCCTACTGACTAGCGAGATATACTGGATAGGAGGAGGAGCGTGAGGCACCATTCAGATGGAAAACACATACACCACAACACAGACAATCACAAAGAATGCCTACAAAACAACCAAAGGGCTATCAAAAAGAAATCAATCAAAAAGAATGACACACACATATAGTCTTAACTAACCAATTTACCACCCCAAACAACCCACATCCTAGAAAAAAATCGGCATGACCTCTACACATATGTGACCAAAACTTCATGCGATGCAACAAACAAGCACCCAAAGCCCCGTATTAAGCAAGAAAGAAGGAAAACTACAAACCGCACCCGTAATCGTAACACATAGACAAACCATAATACCATAAACATGTACATCAGGACCTAACCGTAACCTTGACCATCAGTTTCAACTAAGAGGACTTTACGCGCCCATTCCACGAAGCATGTTTATTAAAAAGGGGAAAAAAGTGCAGTGAGGGGGAATTATTTTAATGAAGGGTTCATTTTAAGAAATTATTAACAATGGGTGACATTTTATTAGGTTATAAACCTTAATAAGAAAATGGCGGTTCCTTCTTAAAATTTTAATTACAATTTATTAGGGTGAAGTGGTGCTTAAACGAAACCCGGACTACGATTCCCAAACTGGGTCTCTAAATGCAAATTCGATAATTAAAAATTAAATAGTGATATGGAGCACTTTTTTGCCAGTGCGTGCTTTTTTGTGACAGTTAGTTCATTTTTATTGAAAAGTAAGGTGCCTCTTAAGTACACGTAGCACGTGCAAAGTTAACGGCTGATTGATTTTTATTATTAGAAATTGTGTGTTTAGCGCGAATGCGCATGGAAAAGTGGGTGAATAAAGTTCATTTTAGCAATTAATTATGGTTAGGCGATAATGAAAATGAATAAAGCTCACAAAATCAATACCTGGAAGGGGTGTGTATGCAATGGACTGAAGGCGCATGGAGTAGTCCCCCAAATGCAATGAATCCAGTCAAACAAAAACAAACACCACTGACCGGGCTGCGTGTGAACAGCGAAGGATGACTGTGTATGAACGACTGACTGCAATATTCCACCACATGGACAAGTCGGAAGCGCGTCCTCGTGCGTGAATGCCCGTTAGCACACCCATACACAGTGAGAAAATAACATAGGAGAAAGGGCAGGAATGGGGGCTAACAGAGTAGATTAAGTGAATTAAGTTAGCTTAGTCTGAGAAAGTTGGTTAAGTTAATTGAGTTGAGTAAATCAATTAAGTTAGTTAAGTGAGTCTGGTTAGTCAGGTTAAGTCTGGTAAATTAGGTTACTTAGGTCAAGTCTAGGAAATTAGGTTAGTCTAGTTAGTCAGGTTAACTAGGTTAGTCTAGTTGGGTAGGTTAAGTCTGGTAAGTCTGGTTAGGCCTGGTTACTTAGGTTCAGTAAGTCTAACTAGGGTTAGGTAAGTTAATCTAACTAGGGTTAGGGAGGCTAACTGTGATTAGGTCAGACTAACTAGTGTGAAGTTAGGCTAACTAGGGGTTAGGTTAATTAACTGTGGGTTAGTTAATCTAACTAAGGTTAGTTAATTGAACCAAGGGTGAGTCAACTAACTAGGGTTAATGTAGACTAACTAAGGGTGAGTTAGGCTAATTAGGGTTAGGGGTCTAACTAGGGTTAATGGGAAACTAACTAGGGTTAGTTAGCTAGGGACTAACTAGGGTTAGTTAGCTAGGGTTAATTAACGTAACTAATGGTTAGTTTAACCTAACTAATGTTAGTTTAACTAGTAACTAAGGTTAGGTTAGTGGTTACCAGGGGGTGGGAGGAGGAGGGAGGAGAAGGTGGTGGTGGTGGAGGGGGAGGAGGAGGAGGAGGGGGAGGAGGAGGAGGAGGAGGAGGAGGTGGTGGTGGTGGTGGTGGAGGGGGAGGAGGGAGGGAGGGAAGGAGGGAGGAGGAGGAGGAGGAGGAGGAGGAGGAGGTGGTGGTGGTGGTGGTGGTGGAGGGGGAGGAGGGAGGGAGGGAGGAGGAGGAGAAGGAGGAGGAGGAGGAGGAGAAGGAGGGAGGAGGAGGAGGAGGAGGAGGAGGAGGAGGAGGAGGAGGAGGAGGAGGGAGAGGAGGAGGAGGAGGAGGAGGAGGAGAAGGGGAAGGGGGAGGGGGAGGGGAAGGAGGAGAAGGGGAAGGGGG
Source organism: Lygodium microphyllum (assembly GCF_053477565.2). NCBI lineage: Eukaryota > Viridiplantae > Streptophyta > Polypodiopsida > Schizaeales > Lygodiaceae > Lygodium > Lygodium microphyllum. The sequence goes on from NC_141139.1 coordinate 173,221,185, forward strand.
AGGGGGAGGGGAAGGAGGGGGAGGAGGAGAAGGGGAAGGGGGAGGGGGAGGGGAAGGAGGAGGAGGAGGGAGGAGGAGGAGGAGGGAGAGGAGGGGGAGGAGGAGGAGGGGAAGGAGGAGGAGGAGGAAGAGGAGGAGGGAAAGGAGGAGGGGGAAGGGAAGGAGGAGGGGGAGGAGGAGCGTCGAGGAGGACCAGCTGGAGGCGTTGAAGGCCGTCGATGGCAGCGAGGGGACGTCTTCGGCAACACAGACGACATGTAATGTCACAGGTGAGTGGCGGGCGGCAATATTGCAGTAGAGGGCGGCGGCGATGGCGCAGGCGAGGTCGGCGACATCTCGGCAGTAGACGCAGGGAAGGAGGCGAGGGCAGTGACGTCTCAGCAGACGATGGGGAGCAGGGGGACAGGAGATGGAGATGGTGGAGGGTAAGAAGAACGAGCCGCGACGGGCAGGTAGTAAGGCAGGTAGGTTTTTTTTATTTTTTGTTTTTTGTTTTTTTGTTTTTTTTTTTGTTTCTTTTTTTCTTTGGTTTTTTTCTTTCTTTTTTAGTCTTTTTTTTTTCTTTCTTTGTTTTCTTTCTGTGTTTTCTTTTTTTTTCTTTCTCTTTTGGTGTTACTTAGTTGTTTATTATTATTATTTTATTTATTTATTTATTATTATGATTATGTATTCAGTTGTTTTTTTTCTTCTTCGTTTTGTGTCCTTGTTGTTTGTTTTGTTTTTTTTTTCGTGTCCTTTTTCTTTTTCTTTTTCTTAGTGTTTTTTTTTTCTTTTTTTTTTTGTTGTTTAATGGAGAAATAAAAATAAAAGAAAAAAATGGAAAATGGGTGGGCAAAACGCACCCCCGTCCCGTTTGCATGTGCGCGCAGGGGTAAAAAAATTTGCAGAGCAATGAGATCAAACGGGGCAGGGACAGTGGTGCATGAGCCACGGACGCCACGGGGACATCCTGACGCGCGTAAAACTAGAAACATGCGCGTTCACGTGCGATACAAGAAATGCGATCACACGGGAAAAATGAATAAAAATTAATAAAATTCAAACTGTATGTTAGATCGAAAAACCGTAAAAAGGAAAAATGTACCGAGAGATAAGGGAAAAAGGATGGGAACATGCAACATGGGTTCCGGGGCAAAATCAGGGTGTTCACATGGGAAAAATGCAAAAAATAGACTTGAAAACACATACGGGTATTAATATCGGAAAATACGTGCATCAAAACGAAGTGCAAAAAGAAGGAAAATTGAGCAGAATAAGGTGTCCAACAGTCTTATCATAATAAAACACAATTTCGATTGAGATAGGATGCGTTCACATGGAAAAAACCCCAAAAATGGGCCTGAAAATGGACTCGAAAATGAATATGGGAAGAATCATGCACCCGAATAGAGGACAATAAAAAGGAAAAATATCCGAGGGGAAGGGATTCATAGTGCTGGCACATCAAAACCCACTTTGGGGGAAATTAGGAGGGGTTCACATAGGAAAAACACGAAAAACACATCAAAAAACACTCGAAAAAATTAATAACTAAAAATCCAACAGTCAAAAGAGGGGGGAGAAAAAAGAGAAAAGTGAAAAAAAGGCTAGCAAGACACAGCTATCAAATTAAACTGGAATCTCAGTGAAAATAGGACAGGATCACATGAAAAAATGTGAAAAATGAGCAAAAAATGTCCGAAAACCCGTAAAAATTCATAACGGATCAACCGTGCATCGAAAGGACACGGAGTAAAAAGAAGAAATATTAGGGGGAATGGGTAAGACAGGGTTGGCACATCAGATCAGGGTTTTGAAGCAATAAAGATGCGTTCACATGGAAAACCGTTCATTTTACGAGAATTGCTTCAAAAATTAATAACTTTAGAACCATCTGTGGAAACAGGGGTTGGTAAAAAGGAAAAATAGGCAGTTCAAAGGGACAAACAGGAAAGTAAGGTTGGATTGGGATTCCAGTGAATGTAGGATGCGTTTACATGGACAAATCACAAAACAAAGGATAAAGAAAAACGGTTAAGAAACAACCCTGAGGACAGGGTAAAATAGAATGAAAGGGTGGGTAAGGGACCCCGTCAGGGTAAAATGAAGTCATGGCATAGATATATGATCATAACAGAGTATATGCATGGGGGTATGCAACATAGACACACAGGGACGTGTCCCCACACTTAGAACCTTAGTAGGAAGGGTAAACCAAACATCAAGGACCTGGTATCTCACCTCAGACCAACCACGGCATCCCCACATTTAAGACATAACCGTCACTAAAAAACAGAAGGTGTAGGGTTAGAAAAACTTAGCCCATATTGCCGAGGAGGAATGTCGACTATCGAGGTTGCGTCTGGTGTCGTTTTGTCAGCTCTGGAGGAGGTAACAAGGTGTCTTCACAGCACACATCCTTCATCCTTCGTGGCAGGGACAATGCGCGGCAGCACCCATGGAGGTAGCTAGTGGAAGGAATCGCAAGAAATTCATCGATGACAAGGGATATTGCACTCAACTCTCGATCAATCAAATGGAATGGAAGAACAGTCACTCGCCCCATTACTAACATCACTCGAGGAAATAATGATGAAAACCCAGAGCTCACACCCGGTTTAGAAAGCGACAAAGGGGTGGTGTAGGAAGAGTATGCCAGGGTGCACAATTGATGGTGCATCAGTGCGTCCTACCCCTCTTGGCATAGGTGCAAGGAGAAAGGCCAGGGAGCCTTGTAGTATAGTGTACATAACACAATGACGTGTCTTGTGCTGATGGCAAAAACCCAGCCCGTGGATGCATAGGGGAAAGGGAACGTACTTGACTCCAATCGTTGTAACGTCCCTCAATCCTCACCTCTCGATAATTGATTGAAGAAACACCAGTCACACTCAGCCCACCCTCTGTCTCACGCTCTATTGAAAGTTACAGAGGGCAACCCATTCTTGAAACCCATTGATGTAATCCTCACAGTCACTTGTGCAAAGGTTGTATGCCTTGTGCACAATTGATGGTGCAATTGTGCATCCCACCCTATGCCGGCATACAGTGCAAGAAGGAAGGCCAGGGAGCCTTATAGTGCAGTGCACAGGAATCAATCGTGCTTTGTGCATTGAGAGGCCCATCCAGTGCGTGCAACACTCCATTCACACATCTCACCTCTCATTTAATTTGAAGGGAAAGACTGGTCACTCACCCCACCCTCTGTCTCACGCTCTGATCGATACAAAGGGCAGCCCATACTCACGTCCCCATCCTGTTAGGATGAAAGCTCACATCACTCAAGGGGTTGGTGATGAAGATCATGTCGGCTGTTGTTGTCAGCAACAGGATCTTGAAGACGAGGCAGACCCAGGGAGGCAGCCTACAAATTTGGTACTTCAATGACTTGTAAAAAGAGTCATCTGTTAAGAAGGACAGATGTACTGATATTGCAGAGACAGCGCACCAAGGGAGGTGGCTTTAAATTACTTGCTAAAGAGGTTCTACTGGTGATGAGTCAGCTATCCTGAACTACGGGGTGTTACCACCTTTTCCACAGTTAGCTTCCCGCCCAAGGGTGTCTCCACCTTTTCTTGGAACGAGGCATGTTATGACAGGGAATTTCTTCATTTTCTCCCATAACAGTTTTGTTTATTTTTTTTCTTTTCCTTTTTTTTATCTGTTTTCCTTTTTTTTTGTTAAGAAAGTGAATGGTAGAAATACCATGTGTCAGGACCAACCTCGCCACCGTTGTTGGATCAGACGAGAAGAGAACAAGGTCGGGTTGAGATGTTTCTACGAGGGGTTAGCAAAACGAGACCGCCTCATGAGGAGAATCATAAGGGCTATCAGAAGCACAACAAGAAGGACAGTGCGACACCCAAAAGGGAAAGGGTAGGTTGATTGTGATTGTCAAGATCCCCAGGGAGGGAAGTACATCTTCAACCGATAACCATTGATCAGAAAAGGATCATCGGAGGCATCAACGGTCTGCACCTGAATAGAGCCGTTAGGATTGACAACAAGTACCTTGTATGGGCCCATCCACCGTTGTTGAAGCTTGCCAGGAAACTTCTAAACCTCGAATCATAGGCCAGGACAAGATCACCTTCTTTGAACTCCTTGTGCTTGGTGAAACTGTCATGATAGGCCTTGCATCGCGCTTGAGTGGTTTCCATGCACTGTAGGGCCATCTGCCGTATCTCATCCAAGCATTCCAAGTGCAGGAGATAGCATTACAGTGACTCATTATCTCCCAAGCATACTTTAACTGCCACTCGCAAAGAGAGCAATTCCAACTCAACAGGGAAGACGACTCCTTTACCATACACTAGCTGGAAAGGGGTCTGTCCTGTAGCTGCCTTATGAGAGGTTTTGTATGCCCAGAGGGCCTCTGTAAGTCGATCGTCTCAGTCCCGACGATGTGCGGCAATTGTTCTTGTCAGGATCGAGCAAAGGATGCGATTGATGACTTCAACTTAGCCATTGGCTCTGGGGTAATAAGGAGTGGATTTGCGATGGCGGATCTTATACAGCTTTGTCATCTCCTCCATGATTTTGTTAAGGAAATGAGTGCCTCTGTCACTCACCAGCTCAAGGGGACTGCCAAAATGGGTGATAATATTCTCGTACATGAATAGGGCTACGCTGTTGCCATCGTCTCGCTTTAGGGCTTTAGCTTCACACCACTTTGTGACATAATCCGTACATACTAAGATGTATCTGTTCTGCTTCCATCTGGTGGGTGGATCAATGGGACCCACGAAATCAATCCCCCACTTCTCGAATGGCTCTAGGGGCAGAATGGGTTGTAGTGGCATGGCACTTGTTTTGGTGGGTTTCCCCATTCACTGACAAGCATCACATCTCTTACCGTAATCATATGCATCCTTGTGGAGGGTCGGCCACCAATATCCTGCTAACAGAGCCTTCCTAGCTGTCGCTTCTCCTGTGAAGTGTCCACCGTATGGTTCATCATGGCATGCTTTCAATACTATGCCGATTTCATCCCCTACAACACATCTTCGCAATACTTCATCTTTGCCTCTAACACCATATTGGGGAATATGGGAATTTTCCATAAGTTTGGGACACATGGTCAAATCTTTGGATTTGTCATAACTTGAACACCATAACTCCAAATTGAGCGCTCTATAGCTCAATAGATTCCATTTTTCAAGCGCTTTCCAATGATAGGTCACATCATATGGTTTTGAGAAACTTATGGGCATGTTATCCGGGTGCCACCTTTTTAGTATTCAAAAAGTGGGAATTGGGAGATTCCCAAACTCACTAATATTGTGTTCTCTCTTGTACAGTGCACCGCCTAGCAAGGTGTAGGGGGCTGATTCTAACAGAAGCTTCTTCTTCTCACGGCTTGAGATGCCAGGAGAATACTGTTAAGTTTCCAGGAGGTTGGCTATGTCTGCATACCAGGGAGTAATTGTTTCAACTAGAAACAAGGAAGCATCAGGAAGGTCTGGATCATCATGTTCCTCTTCTTCTGTTTGAGGGATCCATGATAGATGATTGGCTAGGACATGGAAACGACCAGGCTTAGTGACTACTTCAAAGTCAAACTCTTGGAATAGGAACAACCATCTCATCAATCATCCTTTAACATTTGCTTTGTTCATCAAGAAGGACAGGGCTTCATGATCCATGTAGAACTTGAAATGTGTTGACAGTAGATAGTGTCTAAACTTCTCTAGTGAAAACACCATTGCCAAGCACTCAAGCTCTGTCACTGTGTAGTTCTGTTCCCTATCAGTGACCTTTCGGCTTGCATAATATGTCGGTTGATCTAATTTAGAGGGGCCCCTTTGACATATGACAGCACCTAGCCCTTCAACTGATGTATCTGTGTACACATGGAACTCCTTCATCCCGTCAGGAGGTTGTAAAATAGGTGCTTTGATAAGGCACTATTTTAGGGTATTAAAGGCTTCTTCACAGTCATCAGTCCAAAGGAAATCAACTTCTTTCCTTTTAGGAGCTTGTGTAGAGGGACTGCCTTGGTTGCAAAATGTGCAATAAATCTTCTGTAATAGCCCACATGACCAAGAAATCCTCTCAATTGCTTGAGGTTTGTTGGTGCTGTTAAGGGGGCAATCTTTTCAATCTTTGCCGGGTCTGTTGCAATCCCTTGTGCTGAGACAATATGGCCCAAAAGAACTCCTGGAGACACCAAAGACACATTTGTCAGGGTTGAGAGAAATCCCATACTCTCGGCATCTGTCAAAACATTGCTCTAGGTATCCCCAGTGCTCTCGAATTAAGCTATAGATACAGAAGTCATCAAGATACACCTCAATGAAATCATGCAGATGATTCTGGAAGGTAGCCATCATTACTTGTTGGAAGGTGGCAGGAGCATTACAGAGCCCAAATGGCATCACTCTATAGGCATAGGTCCCCCATTCTATGGTGAAGGTTGATTTGGATTGGTCCTCTTCTGCGATTTGGACTTGGTTATATCCATTGAATCCATCCAAGAGGAAATACAGCTCGTGGTCTGCCACTATAGCCAATAGTTGGTCTGTAAAAGGGATAGGAAAATGATCCTTCTTCATCTTCGAATTTAGCCTTCGGAAGTCGACACATATTCAAAGTTTCCCGTTCTTCTTGGGTACTACCACAATGGGCGAAACCCATTCACTGTTAACTGCGGGATAAATGAACTCTACTTCAAGAAGTTTCAATAATTTAGCCTTCACCAGAGCAGAGTAATTAGGATTCATACGCCTTTGTCTTTGCCTTACAGGTTTGGCATCGGGCTCTAGGTCAATGTGATGTTGGCATACTGTGGGATCAATCCCCTTTAGGTCTTTATATGACCAAGCAAACACATCTAAATTCTCCTTTAGTAGATATCGTAGGACCACTAGTTCTTCTTCTGGAAGATTGAGACCCACTTTTAGGTGACGTTCGGTACCTTCAGTATCCAAGAATGTTACTTGTCTTTCACCTTCCACTTTGCGGATACACATCCCACGGATTGCTTTTGGATAGAGGTCTGACTCTTTCAAGAGGGTAGTATCCTCATCTAATGTTCCACTAGAACCAGTATCCTTCTTCTGAACAAATGACTCATTTTTCTGTTGAGGTTGCTGGAAGGGTATCAGAGCTTTGTTTACTTCTGTTTGAGTGGTGACCTCTTTAGGACTCAGGGATTCATCTTCAGAGGATGCGTCCAGGAATGTCACATAGCACGGACCTACTAGAGGTTGGGCTTTGAGGGCTTTGGCTTCTGTTGACAAGGAGCATCATCATCATCTTTTCTTTGGACTAAATAGTTAGGACGACAAGAGTCACTGGTGAACTTAATTTTTATGCTTTTAATCCATTACTTATACAGATTCTGCATACTTTGTGGTCCATTGATCAACCCAAATGGAACCATGGTCATTCCATCCAACACCCTGAGATCTTCGACCTCTGAGGTCTCTATAGGGACATCAACAAGATCATCCGTTGTCAGAGGAAATTCTTCATCTGTACTTTCATAACCCATTTCATTTTCTTCCTTATCATTTTCATCCTCTTCCTCTGGAGGCTCTATCTTTGCTTCTGTAGAGGCTCTGTAGGAGAAGAACATATCTTCTGCCTCTACATCTGCTTCTGCTTCTGTCATAGCTTCTAACTCTACTTCTGGCTCTGACTCTGACTCTGTGTCTTACTGTCTCTATGACTGTCTCTATATCCGCTCTGTCTCTGTTCTACCTCTGCTCTGTATCTATACTATCTGTGCTCCGTCTCTATATCTGTACTGTCTCTGTATCTGTTCTGCCTCTGTTCTGTCTCTGCGACTGTCATGTAATAGGGAGAACAATACACCCATGCTTCTATCTCACTGACAAATGTTATTTCTGAATTTAATTCTAGTTGAGACAGGAGGTATTCTCCCATGGACAAGGATTTTGCTTCCCTTGGCAGTTGGCTTATAGTGCCCACTGTTAAGGACTGTGCCTCTGTTTTCTTAGGAAAGATCTGCTTTTTAACAGCCTCTTCATCTCCTGATGTACCATCTGTTACCTCGTTGGAGGAGTCAGTTATGACTTTGATGGATGTGGATCCATTGCCTTTTTGCGATCCATACAGCTTTAACACCACTTTGTTGGGTCCTCTGCCTAGGGTTAGGGTCCCTTTGAACCAGTTCATCCTGTCTCTTGCTTCAAAAAGCCAAGGTCTTCCCAATAGCAGAAGGTATGAGGTCTCATAAGAATTTGGTTTGACCACCAGATATGTCAACCAATAATCTCTTCCTGCAAGGGTTTTTTTTGCATATGGGAGGATGCCCAACGGCTTAATTCTGCTGTGGTCCGCCAATCTGATAAGCCAGTGTGTGGGTTGAATTCTTTGCAACCCTAAGTCCTTCATTTTCACATCCGTAATTATATTTACTGATGATCCTCTATCAATCAATGCATTTGAAATGAAGCATCCTTCTATCCATACACTAATCTCTGGGGTTCTAGGATCTAGGAAGGCATTAGCCACATCTACTTCCTTTACAGGCTCCGAGGCCTTATTGTTCTTAGTCACTGTTGAAGGAGCGATCCTTAGTCCACGTCTTCTTGTCAAGATGCTTTTGAATTTCTTTCGACAGCTAGGAGATAGATGCCAGAATGTTAGGTTTGGTTTAAAAGTGTCTAGGTCTTTGACCAAGTCATAATCTTTGATAGGATCCACAGGCTTCTCCAGCCGGCTGGGGAATGGGGCTACACCCATTTTCATTTTTCCTTTTTCTTCTAATAATTGGAGCATCGGCACTTTCTTTGTTTCTAGAGGCGCTTCTATATCATCTATCTCCTGGACCTCTGGTCCTGTCTTTGGGACTGTTTCTGTAATTCTCTGTGGCACTGCAATGCTCTGTACTGCAATATTTTGTTCTGTATTTCTCTGTCTCTCTATTGGCAGGTTGAACTTCACAGTCTTGGCAGGAGAGTTATTTTCATTCTGAACAACTGGATCATTCTTCTTGGTGCGCGTGACAGCGGCAACTTCCAACTCTACCAAATTGGAGGCAGGCTCTTGTACCTTCTGTCGGCTATCAGTGGCATTGGCCTTTACAGGGGCTGGACTTGGACAGTCCTTTACAATGTGGCCTTCACCTTTTCATCGACTGCATAAGGGCTTGTAATCCACAGATCGTCTAGGGTTTGGACAATTCGGGGAGATATGTCCCTTTTCTCCACACCTATAACATTCCACCTATGATCTTTGACCACCGCCAAACTGTCGTACTCTGTAACTCTGAGAGGGAAACCTCCTTGGACTAAATTCTCTAGGCTTTGGTCCAATATCCCGTGTTGTCATTTTGGATTCCAGCAAGTTGAATCTTGCATTTTCATCCTTCTATCTTCGTTCATGCATCTCTTTCAGAGAGCAAATATCCTCTATATGGTTCTTCCGTAAACAGTAGGAATAGAAGGCTCCAGGAATGGTTGGTTTTTTGGTACATTCAGTGGCTAAATGTCCCGCTTGATGACACTTTCCACACCATGTATTAGAGCACATCACATCTCTTCCAGCTCCCATAGGAGTGGATATATTGGTGGTATTCACCTTCAACGTCTATAGCTGCTCTATAATCATATCCAAAAGCTCTTTCTTGATACTTGCAACTGAGTTGGATAAGTAGTCCTTCAGATTTTCACCTCCTGAAGTACTTGTAGTAGGGTTTTGGGAAGCTTCTGTAGTTACTGCATACATTGGTTGGGTAGAGCTAGAAGGTCCTCTGTTCTGGCTCTAATTCAAAGCTCCTGTTGAGACTTGGGGTTGTTGATTCTAGTTGGTAGGGTTCCACTATTGTTGAGTCGCCATTGGAGGAACTGTTTGAGGCCACTATTGCTGTGGTTGAACCATCATTTGAGGCACTGTCATCTATGGCGACCACAGTGGATTAGGTGCATTATACTGCGGCACTGTTTGCATCTGGGGATAGGGGTAGGGAACTGTCCCTGGGACTGCATTTGGTGGGTATACCATTCCTGGCAGCATGGGAGGAGGTAAGACTCCTCTTCTTGGAGTCATTGACAGCCTTGCTTCAACTTCATCATACAATTTTTCACCTTCCACTGTAGCTTGCAGATTGACTAGTCTTCTCAATTCCACGAACTTGCAAACTTCTGGTTGTAGGTCCCTGAGAAACACTCCTTTCCGGATGCCTTCATCCAAATGATGGTTAGTCCATCTCTTCAAGATGGATTCCATTCACGAAACATAAGCTTCTACTCTTTCTCCAGAGGACTGACTTAGGTTCATGAACTCCTCTTGCATCCGCTCTTCAAAACCTTCACGCCTGAATTTAGTGAGGAAGGCCAACTTCAGGTCGTCCCATGTGCCAAAAGTTCCTGATGCTTGTCTCTCATACCACTGAAACGTCGCGTCCTTGAAAGTGGCAGGGAATATTGCTAACCAATGCTCAAGGGTTCTGGCATTGTTAGTCACACATGCTACCATGAACTCTGCTACATGAAGATTAGGGTCTTCATTGTACTCTCCCTTAAAAACTAGCAATGGAACTACATTTGTTGGCCTATCATCAATATTTCTAGGAAGAATCTGACTAGGAAGGGGACCTTGAGTTGCCATGGGGACTTTTGTAAAGAGTGCTTTTAGGGCGTCAAAGGAGGCTTCTGCTACAAGCTCGTTCTCAGCTTTGATTTTTTCCTTCTCTCTTCTTACATACCTCTGGACTTGTTCTAACGCTTGCCTCTTTATTGCGTCATTCATCAGGGGGTTGACTCCAACCAGTTGGTCTGTAATCAACAGGATAGTATCAAAGAGGGCTTCAGTCTCTGAGGGATTCTCTGGCCAACATCTCCTCTACTTCCTTCTTTTCAATATCTTTGAATTCGACTTTCAAACCACTACAGAGGGGAAGATATTCTATTTTGATAGTATCAAAACTCATTCTTCTTAGGATTGTTGTTGTATCATTATAATAATGCCAGCTTCTGAGGGTTTCAACAGTGTATGTTGTGAAAAATGCTCTACCAACTTCCAGTGGGTTGCTAATTGGACAAACAGAAGATTGTCAGTACAACCATCCCACGTATCTTGCTGTTGAACATCCACGAACAAATTCCAACACTTTTTCTTCTTGTTTTTGTGAACCTCCACAGACCACGACTCCTGAATCTTCTTCATAATTTCCCACTTAATGATGTTTGGAAACTTCTCAATGAATGCCAAATCTTCCATGGGTGGTCATTCTCTCTATTTTTGCTCTTTAGTTTGTTCCCAAACAGTTTGCTACCAAGAATGCAAGTTTCTGCTGCTTCAACAGGAAGAGGAAACAGTCTGTAAAAATTACACGGCGCAACGAACATAATATGAGAAAGAGATAGAGAGTACACAACATATAAGAGGAGAATCAGTAAATTCTTTAGCTCCAAACAACTGATACAAAGATGGCTCTGTCCGCCCGTGCACTTCCACTGTGTGAAGCTTAGATGGCGACAAAAGATAGGTGAAGAGCTTAAGGCTAGCTAGAACAACAACTCTGACTGGGTGAAAGATGAATGATCGATGGCTATGAAGGGGTTTATCTTTTATAGCCCGCGAAGGTAGTTAGGTTGGCCTGCTGACCCGACCTACTATATGAGCCTCCACTAGTCGGCTAGGGAATATTCCAGGGACCCTCCAGCTAACTTGATGCAATGTGCATTGAGTTGCTACCAGCTTAACCACTCCGTCTAACCCAAATATTAGACCCACAACGGTCACCTTTTTGCCATCCGGTCACATAGACCTCATCTGATATACAAGTCATGACTCAACCAATGTCCGGGCTCACATTTTCCTTCTCCTCATAATGGGGGCCTTACAACATTGAGCACCATGGATCATTGGTAGCATCTAATGAGGGTGGGGCATTGATCATATCTAACACAGTCCACCACACAGAGCATGCATCATGATGGTAATATGTTCCCGCCATTGTGGGATGAACTTCTTGTGGAAAGTGGCTTTGATAATGAGAATCTCCAACTCTTCAATGGAAGAAGGAACTTTGCAAACATCCATTGGATTCTCCTCTTCTTGGCAATGCCATTTCCTTCATTTTCAACCTCTTCTAATGCTTGTTGATGGCAAGTTTCCCCGGCTGCGCACCAAAAACATGGAGCCCCAAGAGGAACATCAAGGAAAAGGGGATTCTATTGCAAGAAAATCTATCTTGTAACATTAACAAGCTTTTATTTCATTCTTTTGATGACGAAAACAAAGAAAACAACAAATCTTCACGCAGCATCATAGTAGATATCTCCCACGGATTTGATAGAATCAACCATAATCTTCAATATCTTCATAGAATCCATCAATATAACAAAGAACACAAAAGAATATACCATCTTTTAATGGAAATCAATCACATAGTATTCATCTTTAATGTCTTCATAGTTCTCTCTATCAATCTCTCATATATAGTTACACTGTTTTGATAGAATTGACTATCTCTGGCTCTCTCTCTCGCTCTCTATCAATAGTACATCATATCCTCACTAAAATAATCTCATAATAGATCTCAATAATCCTACTTAGGTCGTGGATGCATCTCCCAAGAGGTATGTCTGATATGAAGAGTCACCAGAGCCACTACAATGTCTTTCCACAGCTCACTAATGTCACTGTCACTCAGTCTTCTCTTCAGTCTTCAGCAGCTACTTCTTCCACTTGTTTTAGCTCTTTTGAACTTAGATTCATCCTTTCTAAAAGTTAGAAAACTTTCCCAAAGTCACACATACATTCTACAGAATACTTACAGAAGGTCTACAGAATAGTTACAGTACAATACCAAAGCAGCTATAGTACAGTTACAGTACAGAGATAGAGCAGAGACAGAGGCTCTACAGAGGGTTACAGAAGGTCATCAAAACCTCATAACTCATACTCAAACCAGAGTCCTAACATATAATTAAGGCACATTGTGATATCATGGATGATACAAGACACCTACATTATGAGAAGCTCATGTGCATGATTTAATGGAATCCATGAGAAGAGCAAAGTCTACCTTTTCAAGGTGGTGACCGTTGACTTCACAAAAGAGCTCCACGTTTGTGAGCTTACAATAGATAAGTCATAGTTATGGGATGCAGATAATAGTACATGCTAGACTAATAGCTGCCACCAATTGTAGAATACTTCTCTGGAATATAATGGCAAATGACTTATAATACTTAACAGTGCATTATGATGTGTAAAGCTTGAGATTGCAAATCACCTCTAGGTTCTTTTTGAAACCATCCATCTTGTCCTTGAGCCATCAAGCTACTTGGACATCTTGATAAAAACTATTCAATAGGCTTCCAAAAGATCTCTATATTCATCTATCATCAATCCATGCTTCATACAGAAGAAAATCAGAACAAAACAGAAGCTATACAAAAGGTATACATAACCAATCAGAACCTCAACAGAACATCATAGAGCTTCATATTTCCACTGAGAATCATCATGAACTTCCAAAACATAATCAATATTATCCAAAACACTCTCAAATACTTCCACTAACAACCATACATCACTCTAAATCCATCAAAAATCAATCATTCAGTCCTCAAAAACAACAAAAATTAGTCAAAAAGTCAAACTTTTTCCACTCTCAACAGGACCGACCTAAAGCAAGCCTAAATCGTGAATATAATCTCCTACCATGGTTATCTAATATTAGCTTAAGATAACTACTTTTCTATCATCTCTCAAAATTAATTAGAACATTGCATTGGTTTAAAGAGAGTGAGAAATGAGGGGGAGTGATATGCATCAACCACTTTATTAATAAGGTATAGTCTCAACTTAGGCCCCCTAAAGTAACATTGATTTTGATCTAGGATGACAAACTAGGATAGTTGACATTCGATCATTCCTAACTTGAACTAATCTAACATTTCAAAATTTTAATGGAATCCTCTTGGTGGCTAACCAACACCACTTTACTGTATAAAAAATCAATGGGCAATTTAAACAACCGCTTCTCTCAAGGAGTAGCTTTAGTTTTCTAACTAACCTAACACAATTTATCCACGTCTCTCTACACTCTTCGTTTCATATTCTCTCCCTCTTCTCTTTCTTTGTTACCTCTCTCTTTGTTTCTCTCCACCCCCTCATGTTTTCTCACTCATTCTTTTCTCTTCCTCCCTTTCTCTCTCTCTCTCTCTCTCATTCTCTCTTCCTTTTCCTTTCTTCTTCTCCCTGTCTCATTTTCTCTCTTTCTCCCTCAATGCACCTCATTCTCAAGAAAAATAAACAAAATAAAAGAAGAAAGAACAAGAACAAACCAAAAGGAGGCAATGTACTTACCGCAAAGGCCTAAGGATGGGTTCTTTGTCTCCTCTTTGAGATGGCCCATATTCCTCCTTTGTGCACTTCTCCCTCTTCTTTCGTGAACACTGGCGGCAGTGGCGGCGGCGATGAGAAGCTCTCCTTCTCTCTCTTTTTCTCTTCCTCTCCCTCTCCCTCCCAAAGCATGATCTCTTTCACTCTCTCTTTTTCTCTCTCACTACAAGGATATAGAAGAATAGTGATGCGCAGTTCCAATGCATATTAGCAATGCAAATAGTGACAATCCCTAGACAAAAAAAACGGGTCGAAACCCAAGCGCAGCATTTTTTCGCAAAGAACGAAAGAGAGACTAAAATAGATCGTGTGTTTGGAAGGAAGAGGGAGAGAAAGAGAGATAAGGAGAGCTTCCCACCATCACTGCCTTCATTCGTGAAGAAGAGGAGTGTACAAAGGGCGAAGAGGAGCCTCCGTCGCAAAGAGAAAAAGAATCCATCCTCAGGCCTTTGCAGTGAGTGTATTGCTCCCTCTTGGTTTGTTTTTGTTCTTTCTTCTTTTCTTTTTTTTGTTTTTGTTGAGAATGAGGTGCATTGAGGGAGAAAGAGAGGAAATGAGAGAGGGAGAATAAGAAAAAACGAGAGAGAGGGGAACAAACATGAAATATAATAAAGAAAGAGAGAAATAGAGAGAGAGAGAGAGAGAGAGAGAGAGAGAGAGAGAGAGAGAGAGAGAGAGAGAGAAAGGGAGGGAGGGAGAGAGGAGAATGAATGAGAAAACACAAGGGGGTAGAGAAAAACAAAGAGAGAGTTTGTTCTTTTCTTTAATTTATTCCTTTTTTGTTTGTTTTTTTTTTTACAATGATGTACATTGAGGGAGAAAGAGAGGAAATGAGAGAGGGAGAAGAAGAAAGAAAAATGAAGAAAGAATGAGAGAGAGAGAGAGAGAGGAAATAGACATGAAACATAATAAAGAAAGAGAGAAATAGAGAGAGAGAGAGAGGGAGGGAGAGAGGAGAATGAATGAGAAAACACGAGGAAGTAGAGAAAGACAAAGAAATGAATGAGAAAGCACAAGGGGATAGGAAAAAAGGTGGCGAGGTCTGGTGCAATACCACAGGATGGCTTTGACATAGGGTAGCTAGTCCCTCACCCCCATTCATAGCATATTACACCTTACATACTATAGGTCTGCCTATAAGGGGGTGCGGAGAAACAAAGAGAGGGGCAACAAAGAAAAATAGAGAGAGAGAAAGAAACAAAATAAAGAAAGAGAGAGAGGGGCAAAAAAAAAAGAGGGAGAAGAAGAAAGGAAGAGGAAGAGAGAACGAGAAAGAGAGAATAAACATGAAAGACAAAGAAAACATGAAAGAGAAAGGGGAGAGAACATAAAACAAAGAGCACAAAGAAAGGTGCAAAGCAAGGGGGAGAAACAAAGAAAGGGGAAGAAAACCAAGTCTTTAGTTTATGTTAATTTTATTGAGCTACAAGACAAGAAATACCTTCTCAAATAATTTAAGAAAGAAAAATAGAATGATAAAAAAAACAAATTGTTTATCATAACGTAGATCAAATGGAAAATGATCAAGGTCGTGATGTTCAAGATCGTGATGCATATATTAATTAGTGTGTCCCGTGTCCTTGCTCTCAATGCAAGCTGGCAATTAGATGAAAATGTTGATTGTCTATAGAACACGTACAACGTTTCGACGAGTTTCAATCGAAGATCATTGATTAGGCGATATCAGACTTTGAGAAAATGGTAAGAAAAGTATATATCAATCATGCATTGTGTTTGTAAACTAATTGAATATTATATAAAAAACATTAGATGTGGTCATAAAATTTATTACAGGGAGGTAACATCTCATCCTAAGGAGGAGTGCACCTATTGCGGCCAATTAGAAGAGTTCGTGGGCATCCGATGGATGGAGTGCCTGAGCCAACAATCCACCACTTGCAAGGCACTACCCAGTCTATACCATCAATACCAGAGGAGACAAGCAACATTTCTGACTTTCCTACAATCTTGGAGCCTGAGATGGAGGCAATGATCGATGCATTGATGCCCATCGATGTCGAGACATTTGATCTACTTAGAGAGAAACCATCCATACCATTATATGATGGGTGCTGAGTATCTTTCTTGAAGACACTGCTTGCACTCCTAAGTGTGCAAGAAAAATACGGGTGGAGCGATGAGAGTGTGATCGAGTTGTTCAGGTACCTTCTACTTATACTTCATTGATTTCTTTTCGGCACCATTATAAAAAACAATTGTGCTTTTTCAAGGTATTTTATGATTTGTTTTTCGGTTGCTAAAGTATCATATATTACCACTTGGAAATACCATGCTTGAGTCTCATTATGATGCGTGACATGTTTTCCGAAAGCTTGGCATAGACTACAACAACATCTATGCATGTGTCAATGATTGCGTGCTATTTCAAGGAGAGTATGAGACTATGGAGACATGTCCAAAGTGTGGTGCTCAGATGTATTGATAGGACTTGCAAGGTCAAACCATCCCTCAAAAATTTCTTAGATACTTTCCACTTATCCCCCGTATACATCACATGTTTTGTACGTCAGGCTTGGTGAGCTTGACAACGTGGCATGTGAAGAATAGATTCATAGATGGAGTCCAATGAATATCAGCTGATTCACATGCATGGAGGCACATTGACTCTACCTTTCCATGCTTTGCAAGGGAGCAAAGGAATCTTCGGCTCGATCTTGCTTATGGATGGTGTGAACCCATTCGGTCTCCTCTCAACTTCTTACAGTGTGTGGCATGTAGTCCTTGTTGACTACAACATCCGGCCATGACTTTCTACAAAGAAAGGATACCTGATCCTTAGCTTGCTCATTCTTGGCTACTACAAAATCAAGAAAAAATACTTCTATCTCCATCCATTAGTCAATGAGCTTAATATTTTGTGCGAGGAGGGGGTCACCGTGGAAGATATGAGCAAGCGTGATAGTCGACAGTCGCCAATATACGAGCCATTCTCATGTGCACCATGCATGAATTTTTGGGATTCGGGAAGTGCTTAGGTAAGTAGGCCTTAATTCTCGTTGATCATATCTATCATATCAAGGACACATCCCTTTCTTACTGGAGGGTCATGAACTAAGAGATGATTTTCTTGGATGACCTCCAGCATGAATGAACATGGAGCTTTGATCGCAGCCTCTCGTGAAAGGGTGGAGATCTCAACTGAGGAGTGAGAATTCTCGAGGGGATGTGTCCAAAGGTGACCACATGTTTTATAAGATGTTGTATCTAGATCTTATGTGTGATAACTAATTAACCATTTCAATGCACATAACAAAATATACAATGTGGCATGGTCACACAGATGACATTTCTGTGTGGAGCATATCGACAAAATGCACTCCACAACAGATTATGGTATCATGACAAAGTTCGAGCAAGAGAGCCAATGGTGAGACACGGATCCAAACACCGCTATAGATGAGATGGAGTATTTTGAAAACTTGTAAAGTATTATCACAATGGATTACCATAGCTTCTCCATGATCCTATTTGATGTGCAATGGTTCAAAGTGGTACTGGAAGGAGCCGGGGCAACTACTCGACGAGATCCATCTGGATTTCTCAAAATAGATTCCAGAAAAAGATGGATGGATTTATGCAACACATTTATATTGTCGGACCATTGTGAATAGGTGCATGAACTCGTGCTTTTTTTAATTTTATTACAATATGGTATATGTCATAAATGTTCAATCTCTCTTTTATGTGATTTTGAACAAGTAATTTTCTATTCAAACCCCCGACAACCTCGATAGTGGTATATTGTACCTTCAACTCCCTGAAGTGCGAGAGTATATGATGAAAGCAATGTTCCTAGCGTAGATGAGGATAGTATGAAAATAGAGGGGTTGATATTGCAAGGGGTGGAGACTGCCCAAAGCTTGGAGCATGTAGAGGAGGCAGAATTGGGTAACAATGATGGAGAGGCAAGAGGCAAAGAATTCTTTGAGAATGAGGTGGACTCATCCTTTTGTGGTGACCTTTATATTGATATTCTAGTGTATGCAGAGTTGTATCAAGAGATTGACATGGGACCATAGGAGGCTATGCCATACTTGAAGCATCCACCTACTTTATATTACCATGCATTTTAAGTAAGATCATTTTTTTAGAGTTACATTATCGTGCTTTGCTTGAATCTTTACATTGATTATGCTAACATCAATTTTTGTCTATGCAAGTAATCTTTATGGATATTTGGACAGCAAGATGAGTCAAGGGATGAGCGATGAGGAGCTACAAGAGATCTTCACACGTATGTCTCCAGATCAGATAGCTCGATTTAGAGATATGGCGGACCAAGAGCTATCTCAGACACCATCAAGTTGTTCTTTTAGATCTATTTTGGCACGCTCTAATGCTTTGGTTTCTAGTAGATGAGGTCGATGCTCCAAACTTGGGTTGGATAGAGGGAGTGGTTCTGGGGGATGCTACAGAGATGTGGATGCAGTGAGCCTACAATCTCATGCAGGTTTGAGAGAGGGTGGTTTAGGTGGTTGTTGTGGAGATACTGACGCAATGTCTCTGTCTCATCGCTCTATTGGACTTGCCTCACCTGTGGGATTTGTCACACCTGTGGGGATGTCTACTCTAGTCACTCCAGCTTTTGCTCGATCGTTCGTAGGTGACACCCCTATGGGTGCTACTCCGAGAGATACCATCCCCGTGGGTACACTAGATGTACAAGGGTCTCCTAGATATTCCCAGGAGTGTGATTGCAGGTGGGAGAGGACACATCTTGGACATACCCCAGAGGGGTATAGATACCTTGTAGATGATAGGACATGAGCCGTCATCATGAATGATAAGGCGAGGAGGGTGATGGCTTGTATGAGAGAGTTGTGCCAACAAGTTTTTTGGCACAATGTCTTGGATCATTGGAAGAACATACCGGAGGGGAGCAAGGACTACATGGTAGCATCCTTGCATGAGGAGTTTCCAATACCCACTGCAGTAGTAGATAGGTTTTCCACAGGCTGGATGATGGAGTGCATATGTGTGTACATGTCACACAGATGATCAAATGTACGCAAGGCACTTAAGAGTGGAGCCTCAAAGCCCAAGTGGTCTATGCACATATGAAAAGAACCATCTTTCTTTTGAACAAGTAAGACTGGAGAGCAAAGGCCACGACTGGAGGCACGAGTGGTCCATCATCTTGGGAGCGGTGGTCGTAGGACTTATCTGGAGGACTTTGTAAGTTTTTCTTTTGTCCTCCTCGCTTATTTTTTTCCAATATCTATTGTACTGACAATCGTGACTCTAACAATTGTATTTTGTTTTCTTTGCAGCACTCCATTACAAACCGCAATTCCACCAGTCTACAGACTCGATATGCAGAGAGACATGATCTCACTATATTGATCGATAGATTGTATGTACACGGTGGCCCACTAAGTTACTCATCTTTCTTGTCCATAGTTACTAATTTTAATTAAAATACACTATTATATGGTAGATTGATGTGTAGTTATTTCTTTTTTTGTAGAGTCCGTTCGATGCTTCTTTGTAGCAGTGGAAAGAGCTTTCGGATGGCGAGGATCTATAGCTCACGCTTGGATCCGTGGAGTGCACATCCTCTTCTTTTTTGGTCTTGTGATTTATATAGGCATTTTCTATACACTATGTTATTATCATCCTTTGTATCTTGCCATGATTCCATGAGCGCTTTCATTAAGCGATCTTATATTTATTTTATGTATTAGTCTTGTGCATTCAAGTACACTTTCCTTTCATTTTGAAGACCATTGCACACTTTATTGTAACCCTTTTGTATGGCCCAAATATAGCACACCACAAAAAAAAATCTATATAACTATTGCTATTAGAGTCGCAAATTTACTGCATGCATCGCTATTTGCGTCACAAATGCGATGCAAATAGCGATGGTTCTATGGCGTTGTTAATACCAATATGTTTAGTGACGATGGGGGTAATTTGTTTTGTGAATATTTTTATCACTTTGAACGTCACTATGAGGTCTATATCTTGTAGTGTCTCTCAAACTCTTTGTGCGCTTGGGTTTACACCTACTTTTTTTTCTCAAAGTGGTGTCACTATTTGTGTCAATATAGCGACACCACTAATTTGCGTCAAAAACGTCTATCGCTATATTCCCATTCCCTTATAGTGTAGGGATCTTGTCCAAGATAATGTCTAAAAGTAAGCAAGATTGGGATATTAAATTGTATGTGACAGTTTGGGCTTACATTATGACATTTAAGAGAGCTACAGGACACACCATGTTCAAGTTGGTATATGGAAAGGAGTGTGCCTTACCATTGGAAATAGAGCTACCCACTATGTGATTTACTCTCAATCATTCATTTTGTGAGTAGAAGCATTGTAGAAAAGATTTATTTCTCTTGCACATCTTGATTAAATTTGATTGCAAGATCTATTACATCAAGAGGTAAAAAAGAAGAGAATAGAAGCACTTCATGACCTTTGAGCTAAGAAATATAAATTTGTGAAGGGTTTGTTGTGGTGATGTACTATGGTGCTCATCATGAGCTATTTCTTGGTAAACTAGAACCCAAATGGGATGGGTTGTATAAAATTTTCCATATAGGAAAGAATGGCTCTACAGCCCTTTTAGCAGACTTGTAGGGGGTAGAGTTTAAAAATAAGGTAAAGTCTTACTATGTGTAAGGCCTATCATTGGGCTTGGTGCCTACACAGGTCCTTCAAGATTTAGCTTTAACTTGTAGTAGGTACCAAGACAACCAGATGGAAATAATCATTCCTTTTCTTGACCATCCATATTTAGAGCAGCATTACTAAGGTTGTCATGTTATTGAGTTGCAAGATTGATCTTTCATGTGGGATATTAAGGTCTAGTGCAACTATTGTCAAAGGATTCTTATGAGTGTCCCTATCAAGTTCAACAAGGAAGGAGGAATTGTATTTGTTACATATCCTCTCTCTCTGTTAGACTTTGATTATCATAAGTACGAGTGAGCTGATCAATATGGCATGGCCTAACAATGAAGCTTGGGTTTGTACTGATGAAGCTTCTAGAGGGCCCACTAAGCATGCGAGTGTTGGTGTGGTCATTAAAGATCCTCAGCATAGAGTTTTTACGAAAATGGGAGCATATCTTGGTATTGCTTTTATGAATAACATGGCAAAATACAAGGACTTAACCATGGGATTGAATGTAGCCCAATATGGTGGTATCCATGGTTATTAGTGAAAGGTGACTTGTAGCTAATGATCAATCAATTGAATGGGACCTATAGTGTGAGGGATCCTACTCTGTGGATGTACCACTATGGAGCCTTTTAATTTGATGCATATTTTTGAGGTAGTGACTTCCCAGCTTATTCCCCAACAGTGGAATCGCTTTGGGGATTCCTTTGCTAATTTTTCTTTTGTTGAGGATATATTTTTTAATTGTGGACCTAGGGGCATTCTTACAATTTCCTCCTAATATCAGCTCAAGGCTACTTTGGGGATTTCTTGCTAACAATTCCTATTTTGGCCACTCCTAGTTAGTATGGATTATGAGTCAAGTGGTGGTTGATCACCTTCTTATTCTATCATGGATGCACAAGATTATTTATCATCATATTCATCTAACACCCCTTACTATTTATGTAGGTGGGTTAGCCAATAACCTAATGCACTTAGTGTAGGGCTAGAGGAGCCCTCAACCTTGGTCAATGGTCTTATGATTTAGTAGAGTTATGTCATGACCAAGGATTTGTTTCAGCAATACGTTGTTGAATGGTCATGTCATGAATTATTTCATTAGGCCCAGAGGGCCAATTATTCTGTAGTAAAGTGCTATATTTCATTAGGTCAAGAGGGCCATGTGTATATCTAGTGTGGGTACCATTAATGGTTTTGTTTTAATGCTCTACTATACAAATCAATAGAACCTGAGGGAGTCTCTTGTTACGCAAAATCTTCTTGTGGCCACAAGTCCAGGTGATATTTCTCCTTTACAAGTACTTTCTCTCTATATTATATGTGTTTATGTACTTGTGGGAGATTTTTCGAGGATCGACAATCAAGGCCTAAAGTCCCAAGGTTAGGTTAGGTGTGTCTGAGGGAGGTCTCTTGTCAAGATTTCTAAGAATTGTTTTAGAAGGTAGCCCTATAGTAACCTTGTTCTGCTAGCTGCTAGGTAGATGTTTCTAAGAGCTTTTGTTAGTAGTAAGACAATTAGAGAAGCTTACCAAAATGAAAAGAAGAGAAAATTTTGAATATACTTGAAATATAAAAATATAGAGATGTGTAAAAAGGGATTCAAAATCCTCAAATAGAAAAGGAAAATAAGAAAAATCTTAAGAGTAGTTGATCATCACCTTGCAAGGGCCTAGTAGGTTCCTAGGGACAGGAGTCACCAATGCCTTGTCTTCCTAGGGGTGGCATCTAGTTGGAAAAAATACTAAGGCAAGTTGGAGAAAAAATACAAGTGAGCAAAAGAAACAAAGATTTGAGTGTTGCCTCATGAGGGCCTAGTAGGTTCTTGGGTACCGAGTTAAGACCTGAGGCCGATGCCCTGTTCTCCTTGGGTCACTATGATAAATTCCCTCTTTTTTACACACTCAAGTAAAGAAACTTGAGGAAAAATATAATAAAATAAAAATATATGTTAACCATGCTATAGGATTCCTTGCCTAATAGGAGTTCCTAGTCCAGTTGTCCTAAGTTGGATAGGTAGTTCAGGCCACCACCAAGGATGACTTCTTTTATGGTTCATTTTAGCTAGTCTATGTTGGAGTAGTTGGCTAGCAACTCGCTCTAGATTTTTGTCAAATTATGCTGGACCTATCCCTCATGGGTTTTATGTCTTGATCTTGTCAAGAGGTAGGGTAAGAGCTATGTTTATAGTTTGTTATGTATTCCATTTTATGGTAGCTTGATGTTCTTGATAGTTTCTTTATGTGCAAATCTATTTGTGGATTCGAGGGGGCTGAGTTGCCCTATTTGTGGTTATCAATGAGAGAAAATTTTTGGAGCCCAATTTAATGCACAAAAAAGACCCGGGGAGGCATAAAAGAATAATTTTTCATGGAAAATAAAATGGTTGTGAATCGATGAGCTAGAGTTTTTCTAGATAAATTTTGACACCAGGAACCCAACGCAAGTCTCTATTTGTCAATCAAAGTCCATCTGGCCCCCCATTTAATCCCCACAAGGTTTCACATTATAAAGTAGCTACAAGATCTAGGAGCCAAAAAAAGTGTGACGGAGGCCACATTGATAGATTTCAATGTTTCAAAGCCAAGCGTCCAGTCGAATCGCGATTTTGAGGTTGTTTGCACCGTCAACGAAGACGAAACCACTTGCCAAGCAGTGTGAACATGCAAGATGTGAACTTCCTATTTTATAAATAAGGATTAAGCTTTAATAATTTTAAAAACTTGATGATTTGGGAGCAAGGGACACAAATTTTTTTGCACCCCATCAATTTGATGTTTTTTTGCATTCTACAGCCATCAGAAGTAGCATGAATGGAGAGAGGCATGAGATCTACCATTTTTTCGCTTTTCACATTGCCTGATGTCTCACGAGAAATGCATCAATAAACAAAAAGATGCAGATTTAGTCTTTCTCTCTCCTCTCTCTCTCCTCTTAGTGCATATATTCATGCCTTATTCTATGAGGGAAGGGCGTGTCCTGATTTTTGAGAGATTTCAATTGGGAGATGATGCTGAGACACGATGGAGCGTAGATTGATGTTTGGGAGTGTTAGTGGTTGTTAGTGAGCATCAGTAGAGCGGCCTTCGAAATATGAGATATATGTGAGGTAAAGCATGATTTTATGAGTAAGTGATAAATTTCATCGTTTTATGATAGATCTTGATTGCAAATGGTTCAAAATTTTTGCTCTTAATTGTCAATGATCTGTTTTATGAGAAACATTAAGAAAATCAGTAAGAGTTGGTCATCTATTGATTTTTTCATAAACGCACAAAACACGTAAATTGCGGTTTTAGAGTAAATCATGGATTTTGAGAGTTTACCAATGGATATATGGTAGGACTAAAGCATGAGGTTTAGCCTTAGTTTAGCCCTATCTTTATGTTTAAGTGAGTATTTATCACTCTTTATAAAGAAAAATACATCAAACTGCTCTCTAAACCTACAATTAAAAACACAACCCTAAATGGTAGGGAGAGGAGGGGGTAATAAGTGTTGATTACATGCTAAATCTAATTTTTTTATAATGCACTTTGCATATAGGACACGTGTGTTTTGAGAATTAAAGGGTTCAGTAGCACAAGCATGTTGTTCGGTGCCTTATTGACCCTATGCAATGCAGCAAATCACGTTTAGAATGAAAGCATGAAAAGAAATGGTTTTGCACTGTCACAATGCTATTGTAAATGAATAAAATGATTGAGCACTATGAATCACTCACAATTTCATTGCATTCAACACATGGTATCATCTTGGATGCATGGCAATTGTCTTCATAAACACACTGACCCACGCTAAGGGTGAGATATCCCAAGCCGTAGGGCTAGCATTCAGTTTCTTTGGGGAGTGTGCAGTAAGGATCATATTATATCTCTTGGAACGATTGATTATAAGAGAGGACTATATATTGTATGTGCTTAATGTATGAACGGTGCATATCAAGGCCCATCCTTGAGGTGTAGGAGAGCCAAAGTGAGTTAGGGTAGTTAGTCGAAGGGTGCTCCTTGTTTATGTGATATGATTATGTTTGGGTACTCCCTATGAGGAGTTGGAAAGGGATCCATTGGACTATAAACGTTATAAATGCTTATTTAGTTAGATTAGTGGGTAGATAGGATGCTCCTAGCCACGAGATTGTGGGGTGTTTTGGTTGAGCATAGAGGCCCTACTAGAGCCTTAGAGCCAGTTTTAGGCCCCGTTTAGGTCCTTACAGCACCCTTGCTAAAATCAAAGTGGTTGTTGAGAAGGCAAAGATAGATCTACATGAAAGACCACATCTAGGGCATCAACAAGATACAAGGCCAATTGAGTGCCTTATACGCAAGTTTGTAGGAAACCATCTCCACTAACCTGTCAGAGGTAGTAAGT
Source organism: Lygodium microphyllum (assembly GCF_053477565.2). Lineage (NCBI taxonomy): Eukaryota > Viridiplantae > Streptophyta > Polypodiopsida > Schizaeales > Lygodiaceae > Lygodium > Lygodium microphyllum. The sequence continues at coordinate 173,246,514 of NC_141139.1, forward strand.
ATGGTAGAAAATGACATACAAAGGCTCTATGAGACCACCCTAATGAAGCTCTCCAATAATTTAGGAGTATCCTTGTATGGTGGAAGCTAGCATAGATTCTAGTTGGAGGCCTACAAATCGGTCACAAATAAGCAATAAGAGTTGTTCAAGGAAGCTATAATGTTGGCCCATATGCCTCAATCTGAAGATCTAGAAGAACTGAAGGCCCAACTAGATTTGCTCTCTTATACCCTAAAAGGTATGGAAAAGATTCAAGGAATCAATCTGATGATAGAAGGGCCAACCAAGGAAGACATGATCCAATAATTGAGGCAAAAGGTTATCACAAGTATGCACTCCAAGCAACAAGTCTAACAACATAACCTGAAACACCCTATCTAACCTTTTTCATTTTCTTAAAGTCAACCACAATCATGACACCCCCTATGGATATGGCAAAGCTACCAAATTTTGACACAAAAGAGTTAGAAAATCACCCCATAGATAGAGGAAGACCTCGAGCAAAAGGAGGCCTATACTACCCATAATTCAAACTTGATGAGCTTAGTCTCCATAGGGACTACTAGAGTATCCCATTCCAGTTGATGTCCTACCATAGGACGAGGAATAAAACCCAAAGGAGATAGTGTAAAAATATCAAGAGATGCTAAAGACCATCCCTATTGTGAAACTCGATTCAAGGTCAATGAGGAGAGAAACTTCAAAAAACCACTTCCATTTTATAGTGTACATTTGCTCATGATAACAACTATTTGCTTATGAAGTGCCAAGGCTCTTTACATATGGAAGCTTGTCAAAAGTCATGTAGAGTCCAATGAAACTTTAGCCTAGGGAAGTGTGACCAGGACTATCAGAATGGCACTACCATATTCTAGACGGGGCCTAGGAAGCTTACCCTACTCTCAAAAGGAAGAGTGAGTAGATCCACTCTTTTGTCTTATCCAAGAAGGCATGGATAGGAGTATCAAGTAAAGCAACATGGTAGGTACAACTTCCCAAAGATCACCAATATCAAGGTGACCCATGCCAATCAGACCAGCCTATTTCAGCCCATTGATCTAGTCCCTTTCTTTGCTCATTTCATAAGAGAATTCACTAATTACCTAGACCCCTCCTTCATCATAACCTATAGCTATCTCCACCTCCTCGTCAAGCTCCTCTAACAACCGCCAGTAACCCCTTATGAAGATGGCTAGTCCACTATTTTTTAACATCAATACTAGAATTGATTGAGTGGTGATGGTCTGCCTTCACCTCCACACCCTACTACTACCAATCTATCATACCCAATTAGAGGACATGGTGGAAAACAAGTTTGCCATGTGTATGTATCCTTTTTACCCACCAAGGACATCACTTTAGCTACAAGTGCACATCAAGGATTATCCCCAAAAAAAGGGAAAAAAATAAAAGAAAATGAAAAAAAGTCCACATTCACTACGCCTTGGGCAACACCATAGCCCATCCCCCACATCATAACCTCAAGGCACATCAAGGAAAGGACATCCCAAGCTTACTCAGATAACCTACCATGCTGAGGATAGCATTCCATCACATTCTTTACCAAACTAGACCCTCAAGTGTGGGACAACAATCTAGTTTTACTTAGAATTTGATCCAACTCCTAGTTGCACATGCATAAGCACACAACCACTGCACAAGTAAGGTAGATAACCCCCCATAAGAACATCATGAGTCACATGATATGTACAACAGATCTCCTTAAGACCCATCAATATCAGTGGTGGCAGGCACTTATCATGACCCCTTCAACATCGGCCATCACCTCTTCCTCCCTCTTCAAGCTAACCTAGCATGCTCAAAGTCTCTCAATCACTTTACCTCGCCAAACACATCTTCTACCACACCACAATATTCATCCTTGCCATTTCCCTCATCAAAAATCCTAGAGCATTAGCACCATACATTTGGCGAAAGTACCATGTGATTGGTACTCATCTCAGAGGGTGATAATGTTAACTGCAAGAAGAAGATAAAGAAAGAGGCTTACAAATTTTTGGAAATAGTAATTTTGTAACACTTGGCTGCCATTAATTTTATGAGAGCTAGGCTCCCTCCTATGAAAATCGTATTTAGTAGATAGCATCTCAATCACAACTTATCTTCGAGTTAATTTTTCATCAAGACTAAGGTTTAATTGCATGGAAAAAGAGCCATGATCAACTAGATTCAACCACAAAAGTGGTGCCCAAGGGGGATGGAAAAACCATAACTCTAATTTTTATGTATTTAAATAATGAGAAAGAATAGAACATGCTATGCATGTGTGTGAAAAGTTTGTGTACTTGCATTCTTGCTTTACATTATGAGAGAGGAAGAGAATCAGAATTTGAGAGATTTGAGTAAGAGAGAGAAAGTGAGGATGACGGACCATGTGGATAAAGCCTCCTTCTTCCCCTTAAGCACTCTATCATACCTATGCTCATGCTTCTTCCTTGTATGCTAAGTCCATAGAGGGTTGAGAATGACAGGAGAGCACTTATGGATCATGGAGCTTTCCAAAAGCGTATGCACAAGCCTAATGCACCATTCATGTGCACTGTACATGCCCATTGTGCATGTGCATTGTACATGCCCATTGTGCATATTGTGCATTGTACATGCCCATTTGTGCATGGGTGCAGTGAGCTACTATACTAGAATGAATGGCTAGGTGCTATGCAAAAGTATTATGCACCCTAGGCTATATGCAAGGTGGTGCACATTAGGTAGAATAGATTATGGTGTAGCACCATCACACACAACATTCCCATGGTAGTAGCTAGCATTGCACTAGCAAAGACTATATGCAATGAATCCTAAACAAGCTCATGATGTTAAAGAAGAGATCAATCAACTTTTGAATACTGGATTCATCTACAAAATTAAGTACACAAATTGGGTTTTCTCAATTGTCATAGTACTAAAAAAAATGAAAAAGTTAGTGTGTGCATAAAAAAATTAATACCACAACCAAGAGAGACAACTAACCCCTACCTTACACTAAACATATGCTCAAAAGAATCATAGGAAAGGAGACTTATAGCTATAGAAATTATATGGCACAATGGACAAAATCTGAGTAAGGAGTAGAGAACACACTATAAATATGAGAAGAACAAAGATAGATTTAATTTGAAATGATTTGATACAGATATAGCTCTATCCACCCATGTGCTTCTGTTGTGAAGCTTAGATTATGATCCAAAGAGATGATAGGCAAAGAGCTTCGGGTAGTTGTTGGAAGAACTCTAACTGCGTGAAAGGTAGAAAGCCTAGGGCTACTTCCATGGCCCTCGAACCCCAAAATAGGGACCCACGATAACTCCCACATCTTGCAACTCGATGCATTGTTCCTCGAGTTACTACCATCATAAATAATATTTCTAACCCAAATGTTAGATCCACAAAGGCTGCCTTTTTGCTATCTGACCACATAGACCTAATCTAACATAGAAGTGAGGACCCACATGCTCACACGTGGCCCCTCCTCACTAATGGGAACCTTACAAGTTAGAGCACCATGGATCATTGATGGCACCTTATGAGGGTGGATCCTTGAGCATATCTAACAATAGCTTCCTTGATGGCTTTTTAGGACACAAAATAGTTATAATCAATGGGCAAAAGACAACTGTAATCAAGTGCAAGTTCATCCAAACAATAGGTATAAGATAGTTATAATCAATTATAATGAAGTGCAACTTCATCTGAATAATAGGTAGAGGATAACATTTGCCACTAAGTGGGGAGTGTTTGCCTATATAGTCATGCATTTTGGCTTGACTAATGCTCTTGCCACCTTTCAATAGCTCATGTGCACAATCTTCAAGGATTTTCTCTAGAAATGGCTAGAAGTATTCATACACGACCTCTACATATACACTAACTAGAAGGACATCTCTAAAAAATCTAGATAGTCTTTGAATAATCTAGACAATATGGGTTCTCTCTAAACTACTTGAAGTGCCAATTTTGGGTGAAGCATGGTTGCATCCTAGGGGACATAGTATCAAAGAATGGCATCAAAATCAACTTCTCAAAAGTCAAGGTGATTATTGATATTACACCACCAACCAATTACAAGGGCATTCAATTTTTCCTTGGCCACATGAGATATTATCAATGATTTGTATTGATTGCTCGACCATTATACTAATCGCTAATAGTCTTTGAGTGGATTAAAGAATATAAATGTTTGTATTAAGTGCCAAAAGAGGCTCTTACAGTAGCTCTAATCTTACAAGTTCGAAATGGGCCAATAACCTTCCATGTACACATTAGTGCATCCAGACATACTACCAGCCCAATCTGCATCTGTGTATCCAAACACCTATACATCTATACCTGCCTCATAGAAAAGTCCATAATGTAATGTGGACTTCACATATCTCAATATGCATCTGACTGTATCCAAATGTGGCTTTCTAGGTACTTGCATAAACTGACTCATAAGACCAACAGCGTAGCTCAAGTCTAGCCTTGTAATGATCATGTAGATCAAACTCCCCACTATTCTCCTGAACATAGTAGGGTCTTCTATTTCATCCCCAACATCATCACTCAACTTTACATTCTGCTCCAATGGGACTGAAAGTGGTTTGCATGCTGTCATACCATACTTGGACAACATATCCAAGCCATACTGTCTTTGGAACAGCCATATACCATCATCACATCTGATCACCTCAATGCCAAGGAAGTACCTTACCTCACCTAAATCCTTCATCTCAAACTTCTTCTTCAAAAAGTCCTTAACTTCAGCAATCCCACTATCACTATCACCTCTAATAATCAATTCATCCACATAGATGACTATGATGACCAAACCTGCATCTCCCTTTCTCACATAAAGTGAGTGATCAGCATCAGAAACATAAAAGCCAATATTGACAAGATACTCTTTGATCTTGTCAGACCATGCTCTAGGTGCTTGCTTGAGCCCATAGAGTGCCTTCTTCAACCTGCACACATACGTGGGATGCTCTAAATCTTCATAACCTGCTGGTTGATCCATATACACTTCTTCTTGCAAATCACCATGCAAGAAGGCATTCTTCACATCCATTTGCTACAACCTCCAACCTTTGGATGCTGCCAAAGAAATCACACATCTGAGAGTTGCCATCCTAGCTGTTATGGGCCATCAGGACCATAATAGGAAATGTAGGAATTAGCACTGCAAGGAATTTCTTGACACAATTTATAGCCATTTCGTACATTTAATCTTCAAGAACACTATACAAACATGAACTACATATTATATTCATCAATACTGAACCATTGTCCTGAAAACGATCACACAGTTTATCATCATCATATTCACTCCTGATCGAATAACTTGCAGTAGACAGTGCAAATATTCAGGACACAGATAGACAATGTTAGAACCAGACATCAGTGAGGACCAGAATCTGGCGATGTCCTTAAAAAAATCTCAGTTCTCATCACGCAGGAATACAAAAGACACAAGACTCCTGACTGTCAAGAAAGTGCCTGCATGTCAGGTAAAAATGTGATTGCTTCATATGACATCTTAGGTCACTTTCCATATGTTGGTTCTACATGTATGCTAGTATTAAGGTATAAAAGTACTAATATAGTGCAATTCGAGCCTCAACACTAGCAAGTGGACTGAAGGTTTCATCATAATCTATGCCATATGTCTAGGCATAGCCTTTTGCAACTAGCCTAGCTTTCTACCTACTAATAGAACCATCTGCATTGTGCTTAATCTTATAATCCCACTTACATCCAATAGCTTTCTTGCCCTTCAGTAATCATACTAGATCCCAAGTCTTATTGGCCTCTAATGCAGCCATCTCCTCATCCATTGCTACATCCCAATGAGTATGACCAACAACATCCTCAAAACAAGTGGGCTCAACATCCTCAACTAGTTTCACCATATAAGCATAATGGTGAGCTGCATAACCTTCAAAACCAAATCTTTTAAAAGGGTATCTGACCCTGCTAGATCTATGTACTACTGGATCACTCAATGAAGTCTTTGCATTGATGCGTGCTCTCTGCACACCTGGAGTCCTCACTGAAGGAATGCCAAACTCATCATCCAAGCTCTCTGAGCCACTGTAGTCTCCATCAAGAACTGCATCAATGCCATCTAACACTTTATTCTTTCCTTTGTCTTTACTTGTAGTGCTACTAGATGCACCTGAAGATGTAGAGCTACTCCTTAGTCTCCCAGACCAAGGACTACCAGATGATGTCTCTGGTCCACTAAGAGTCCGTGATTCTTGCTTTTCATCCTGCACATGAGTGTCACGATCATCATCATCATCCAATGCATCACCACTAGATGCATACCAACTACTCATTTCATCAAAGATGACATCCTTGATCACTCTGAACTTACATGTGACAGGGTTATAACAGTGATACCCTTTCTACTCTAAAGAGTATCCAATAAAGACACATTTTTTTGCCTTTGGATCAAGCTTCTTTCGTAGCTCACCTGGCACATGAACGTATGCAACACAGCCAAATACCTTCAAGTGCGATGCATCAGGCTTCTTGCCAATAAAGCATTCTTCAGGAGTCATCCCATGAACTGTAGCTGTGGGAGTTCTGTTCATAATATAAACAGCAATATGAATAGCCTCAGACAAAAAATGCTTAGGCATATTCTTTTCATCCACCATCAAGGCGTGTGCAACTTATGCAATATGCCTATTTTTCCTTTCTGCAACCCCATTTTGCTATGGGGTATATCTGCATGTGAACTATCTCTTTATCCCATGAGACCTCAGAAAATCATTGAACTCATTCGAGAGGTACTCTCCCCCTCCATCTGACCTCAAGCACATTACTTTTAAGCTTGTTTCTCTTTCAACTATAGCCTTGAAAGTTCTAAAGTGCTCAAACGCTTCACTCTTTTCCTTCATAAAATATACCCACACCTTTCTAAAACAATCATCAATGAATGTGACAAAGTATGAACTGCCTCCAAGAGATACATTTTGTGTAGGCCCCCAAATTTCTGTATGCTCAACATCAATGATATTTCTACTTACATCTCTATCATGTGAAAAGGGTTGTCTTGCTTGCTTACCAAACTGACATGCTTCGCATACCTTATGAAATTATGCAACTAAATGTATGCAAACCTATAACCAACCCTTTGGACTGCATTAATTTTAGCCTTTGTACATTTGCATGTCCAATGCGTTTGTGCCAAATTTCAATATCTGCAACAACACCTTTTCCTTTAGTATACATAGCAGCATTCATAGTAGGAATTCCAACATCCAAAGTAAACATACGTCCAACTCTACTTCCCTTTGTTACCAACCTGCACTTGTCATTGAAGTCTTCTACAAAGCAGCCCTTTGCATTAAATCTGACTTGCAGCCCTTGCTCTACCATTTGACCGACTGACACGAAGTTCTTTGTAATAGATAGCACATGTAATACATCTGAAAGACTCTTTGTCTTACCATCATGCAAGGACAAGGGAACTTTTCCAATGTTTTAAATTGGGTGGCATGAATCATCACCCGTCTACACATAACCTGCATTTTGCAAATCCTGCATCTCTCCAAACCATTCTGCATGGCTGGTCATATGATTGGATGCATGTGAATCAACATACCAAAGATCATCATGTGTTCCCTTTCTTGTAATAGCATTTAGCATATGCTACATAACAAACAGACGTTCATTTCTGTCTTCATTCTGTCGTGAAGACAATGCATAGTTTCCTTGCTGCAACTTACCACTGCGAATATCATCTTTCTTAGCATAACATTGGGCTGCAATATGACCTGTTTTGCCACAGTAGTGACACACAATACCAGAGTTGTTAGAACCTCTATTCTGCCATCCACCTCTTCCTCTAAAGCTCCCCCTGCCTCTAAAGTTACCACAACCTCCTGAAACCTGCATATCGCCAAATTTTTGATTCAATCTATTTTGCTGGTTTTCACTACCACGTCCTGTACCACGGCCTCTTGAAGAGAACCTACCACGTCCCCTTCCTGAACTAGAGTAGAAAGCTTGGACCTGTTCACCACTTCTTTCAGATGTCTCACTCTGCATGTTGATATCTTCAGTGATCATAAGGGAGACCAACTCATCGAAATTTGGAAATGGCTTTCTGACATATACAGAAGTTACAAAAGACTTCCAAGCCTTTTCATTGTTAAGTCCACCCAAGGTAGATGACACCAAATCATCATCATCGGGCATTGCATCAATTGCTGCCAATGCATCTGCAATCCTCCTTACCTTCAGTGCATACCCATTGATAGACATCTTCCCTTTCTTCAATGTATTCAACTCTTGCTTGAGTTTAATCTTTTGTGCCTTTGTATTTACGAAAAACATACTTTCAAGTATAGTCAAAGCTGCATATGAATTCTCTGCATTTCTAATATGCCCCAGTATATTATTGTCAATTACTGCAGACAGCCAATACATAACCTTCTTGTCTTTTGCATTCCATTCCTTCCGTGTCTTTGTCTCTTCTGAAGTTGGAGGATCACTCACCTCCGGCTCCTTTTCTTCACCTGAAATAAACTCGTAGCGGCCTTTTTCAATAAGGAAGTTCGTGACACGGAACTTCCATGAAGGGTAGTTGTTCTTGTCGAGCTTCTCAATGATGGGGCTTCCACTGTTCTCTGCCATTATCACAAAACTAATACCAAACAGCAAGCAAATCTTCTACAACCCTCGACCTGTAGTGCACAGCAATATACCAAACACCCTTTTTCATTGTCTGCTCAACAATACATGCAATCTGCAACCTGTTTGCAGATAAACCTTATGTTTGCTTCCTGCAAACACCTCAAGAATTACAGGTTCTCAATCTGTAATTTGCGCATCCACTTTCGGTCAAAACAACCGAAATCACGGTGTACCCTGAAACTGCTGTTCGCAACCTTGCGGCTCTAAAACGGGGCCTGAAATGGCCTCAGATGCCCAAAAATACTGCGGACTATCCCTAAAGGGTTTCTCTGAAGAATAAGGAGCGCTCTTCGCACACACCAAATCTCACTGCAATCTGAGATTTTTGCTCGACCCTGCTTCCGGTGCCTCCACAGACACTATCCAAGAGAGAGAGTGGAAGAATGGGAGAGCTTCTTACCCGTGGCTTGCTTGCTCGAACCTTGCTTCTTCTCCTTCGCTTTAGCCTTTGAAATCAGCCTCTCTCAGTGGCATGGCTCTAATACCATGTCAAGAATCACATGGTGGGGGGACTTGCTCAAGATGCTGTGCCGAACACACACAGAATGCACAAGGAGAAGCTCACTTAAGAGACAAGAAGAGAGATGGAGGCCAAAACGTTTTCTTGTTGGTTTCTTCTTCTTCTTCCACACACTTTACAATATACTCAAAGTATAGATAAGATACAACATAAAGTTAAGTGGCCTACTAAGTCAAACAATGCATAACCGACTACACTAGTCAACTAGCGCTATAACTATGCCTGTAAATAGGTGTAACAACCTGAATATAATAAGTAATGAGTCAGTGGCCATGTGAGAGTCATAATGACCACCGACGTGCTAAGTGTAGATGTGTGGACCCATCTAACCAGGCGGTCCATCATCAATGTCCGCATGTATTGAGCTTGTCATCTCAACACATACTTCCATGCACTTTTCATGCCTAGATTCTTAACGTGAGGCATCCCAAACTCATCATCCAATGATTCATAATTTCAACTTCCACCAACCAACATTTTTCCTTTTGCAATTGCAGCCCTCTTTTGTGTGGTCTTCAACCTATCACTCCATGGCCTAACATTTCCACTACTTTTCCATTAACTTGTGGACTAGATACATCCTCAATGTGTTACTTTCCATGAATATTGTTTGATGTAATTTTCTTCACATAATCATCATCATCAATTCTCGCAATTATTCATGCTAGCTACGACCTGAGGTCTATACCGTAACCCTCTCTATAATAGGGTCATAGCGCTTATATCCTTCTTTTCATTAAAAGAATATGCATTTAACTACCTTTGGCTCCATCTTTCTTATCTCTATTATTTTTACATGGACTAGGTCTAACTAAGCTTAGTATATGCATAAATTGAGAGAAGGACCAATCAAGAGCGACAAAAAGGGGTGGGCTTCCCAACTTTGAGTGGAAAAACTAACTCTAGCCGAGTGTATGTAATGTGTAAAATTGAGCTCATCATTTCCAAACTTTCAAGATTCCATTCTTCTTACATTTTTTTCTAAACTTCTTGTACACACTAGCTTGAGGGAGAGGGTGTCACGATTGTGGGAGAGAAGGAAGGAGTCTCACTTGTAGCTTTCTTGCTTGCACAATGGGGGAATACACACAAGGGTGGAGGCTGAAAATAGTTTTCCTCTTCTTAGTTGTGTAAGCCAAAAGAACTCGCATACAAAGAAATAGAAGAACCCTATATATGGGTCTCAAACCAAACTCAACTAACTAAGGTGGCATACTAACCAAGCCACGAACTAGAGTAGATAAGGATAGCTATCATGTAGCTACTATTCATGCGTGGTATACCTACCGCATCTGCAACTAACACGTCGGTGACATAAATGCACAACGGTCACCCTGGCATATCACGAGTGGAGCTCGATATCTCAACACTCCCCCTCGAGCTCAATCCCAATTCCTGCACACCAAGCAGGTCTCTGAACTTGCGCAGCTTCTCAGCGCCCAATGCCTTTGTAAATATGTCAGCTACCTGATCCTCTGTGCTGACATAAACTAGATCAATAAGACCTAGTAAAACCCTCTCCCGCACATAGTGATAATGCACCTCAATGTGCTTTGTTCTAGCATGATAGACTGGGTTATTTGCCAAGTGTATACTACTCATGTTGTCACAATAAATGACAACTGGCCCATCTGTAGACTGATGCATATCATAAAGTAGCTTATGCAACCAAGCTACCTCACATGCAGCCATTGCTGCACCCCTGTACTCAGCCTCTGTGCTCGACAAGGCAACTGTAGGTTGTTTCTTGCTGCTCCAAGTGACTGCAGCACTCCCAAAAGAGAACACATATCCACTGGTAGATCATCTATCAGAAATACTACCAGCCCAATCAGCATCAGTGTATCCATGCAACTGTATCTGAACCCCAGTCTCATAAAATAGTCCATACTGCAATGTGGACTTCACATACCTGAGTATACGTCTAGCCGCATCCAAATGTGGTTTCCTTGGAGCCTGCATAAACTGACTTACCAATCCAACAGCATAGCTCAAATCTAGCCTGGTAATAGTCATATAAATCAAACTTCCTACTATGCGTCTGTACATAGTAGGGTCTTCTAGAAGCTCACCTGCATCTGTGCTCAGCTTCACATTCTGCTCCAAAGGAACTGAAATAGGCTTACAGCTTGTCATCCCATATTTGGACAGCATGTCCAATCCATACTGCCTCTGCAAGAGCTGTATCCCACTTGGTGATCTAATCACCTCAATGCCCAAGAAATAACGCAGCTCTCCCAAATCCTTCATCTCAAACTTCTGCTTCAATAGCATTTTCACATGAAGGATATCTTCATCACTGTCACCTGTCATAATCAAATCATCAACATAAATGACAAGTAGCATAATACCTTTCTCTATTTTCCTCACATAAAGTGAGAAATCTGCCTTGGAAATCTGAAAGCCAATAGTGACAAGATACTGTCCTATCTTGTCAGACCATGCTCTAGGTGCTTGCTTCAAGCCATACAAGGCTTTCTTCAACCTGCAAACAAACTCAGGATGAACAGCATGCACATAACCTGGTGGCTGCTCCATATATACCTCTTCTTGCAAATCACCATGCAAGAATGCATTCTTTACATCCATCTGATGTAAAGACCATCCCTTTGATACAGCCATAGCAATGACTGCTCTTACGGTTGCCATCCTTGCAACCGGACTAAATGTTTCTTCATAGTCAATGCCATATGTTTGTGTATACCCCTTGACTACTAATCTTGCCTTGTATCTGTTCACAGAACCATCTGCATTGTGCTTCACCTTATAAACCCACTTACAGCCAATTGCATTTTTACCTTTAGGCAAAGGTACCAATTCCCATGTAGCATTTGCTTCCAAGGCATCCATTTCTTCATCCATGGCTTTCTCCCATTTTTCTTTTCCCATGGCTTGCTCAAAAGATGTGGGTTCTGGTTCCTGTATCACTTTGACCATATATGCATAGTGAATGGTTGTAAATCCATCATATTTCAGCCTATCCACAGGATACCTAGCTCTCGTAGACCTGCGCAAAGTAGGTTCACTCCCAGGTGCTCTCAAAACATCCCTGGTCTTCCTTACTCTAGGTGTAACAATAGAAGGAATACCCAACTCATCATCAATGCTCTGTTCTGAGCCACTGGATTCACCATCCACATAAGAGTGACCTGCATTCACATCAAACATGGGCTGATCAACCTTCTCTTTTTCTTTTCGTGATACCTGCATACCACTATCTGCATTACTTTGAGAAGATTCTCCTGATCTCAATCTACATGTCCATGGCAAAGAATGTGAACCACTGCTAGAGGACGCTCCAGGTCCACTAATATTTTGTGACTGCTGCTGTGAATTCTGTGCAGCATTACCATTTTGTGCATCTACATCATCAATCACATTTACTGGTTTATACCAGCTACTCATCTCATCAAAAACAACATCTCTGCTCACTGTAAACTTACGAGTAGAAGGATTATAGCATCTATACTCTTTTTGCTGCAGAGAGTAACCAATAAAGATGCACTTCTCAGCTTTTGGATCCAACTTGGATCTCAGCTCATCTGGAACATGTACATAGGCAATGCAACCAAAAATTTTCAAATGAGAAATATCTGGTTTCCTACCAGTATACCTCTCCTCTGGAGTCATTCCATGTATTGCTGCAGTGGGAGTCCTGTTCATTATGTAGACTGCTGTAGCAACTGCTTCAGCCCAATAAAAATCTGGCAAGTTTTTTTCATTGAGCATGGCACGAGATACCTCTCCAATATGCCTGTTTTTCCTTTCTGCAATTCCATTTTGTTGTGGGGTATAACTGCATGAATATTGCTGCTTTATGCCATGCTCCTGCAAGAACTTTACAAACTCATTTGAGAGGTACTCTCCCCCTCCATCTGACCTTAGGCATTTTATTTGCAGACCTGTTTCTTTTTCAGCCATAGCTTTAAGGGTTTTGAAATGCCCAAAAACTTCACTTTTCTTTTTCATAAAATACACCCAAACTTTTCTACTATAGTCATCAATAAAAGTGACAAAATAATGACAGCCTCCAAGAGATGCAGCTTTAGTAGTCCACACATCAAAGTGGATTAATTCCAATGGCTTCTCACTCTCTTGAACATGTCTAGGAAATGGTTTCCTTGCCTGTTTTCCAAACTGACAGGCTTCACATACCTTATGCATTTCTGCAATCTTGAATTTTGGCAATCCTACAACAATATTCTGGGCCTGCATTGATTTAAGTCGCTGTATATTAACATGACCAATGCGTTTATGCCAGATATCAATATCTGCAACTACACCGGTCCCATGTGCAAACATTGCTGCACTCAATTCAGACATGTCTGCATCCAACGTAAACATTCTGTCCTTCTTCTTTCCTTTTGCTATCAAGCGACCTTTATTTTTCATATCCTCAACAAAGCATCCATGAGGATTAAATCTGACCTGCAAGCCTTGCTCAACCATTTGACCGACAGAAACCAGATTCTTGGTGATATTCGGGACATGAAATACATCGGACAGGTATTTCTTTTTCCCATCCTACATAGACAAGGGAATTTTTCCAATCTGCACAATAGGATGTGCAGTATCATCACCAGTCTCCACAAATCCTGGTTTTTCCATTTTCCTTGCATCCTCCATCCATTCTGCATGACCTGTCATGTGGTTTGATGCACCCGAGTCAACATACCATACATCATTGCTTTCTTCTGCACTTGTCACAGAATTGTTCATGTGCTGCACCATGAGCAAATGCTCATTTCTGTCATCACCCTGTCTGCTAGAAGATGCATAATTCCCTTGTTGCAGTTTTCCATTCATGATGTCATTCTGCTTTTTATAGCAGTCTTTAGCCATGTGACCCATTTTACCACAGTAGTAGCATTCAACATTACTGTTTGGATTTTGACCTCTTTGCCATCCACCACGACCTCTTTGGCTCCCCCTGCCTCTAGAGTTACCACGTCCTTCTCCATAGGACTGGTTTTCTTGAGTTTGCTGCATATTCTGATTTCTACCACGGCCTCCAAATCGGCCTCCTCTACCTCTGCCTCTACCTCTTCCAGCATTTGAGTAGAAGACAGCTTCTTTTGAAGTTCCTCCTGAAGAAGATGCACCACCATTTCTCTGTTCCTCAGAAATTAGAAGAGCAATCAACTCCTCAAAATCAGGAAATCTTTCACGAACTGAAATGGATGTCCGAAACTGTGCATAATCCTTTCCTAGACCATTCAAGGTCACAGAAACTAAATCATCATCTTCCACTGGTGACCCAATGGAAGCAAGTGCATCTGCAATCTTCTTCATCTTCATGTGGTAGTCGTTGATGCTCATATTTTCTCTTTGCACATTGTGCAACTCTTGCTTGAGCTGCATTTTCCTGGCTTGCGTATTTGTGCTATACATTTTTGACAAAGTATCCCATGCCTCCTTTGGTGTACTTGCATCCTGAATATGCACAATCATAGAGTCTGAAATGCTGATAGACAGCCAATACATAACTTTCCTGGCTCTCTCATGCCATGCTTTAAATGCCTGCATTTGCTGTTGATTGGGAACATCAGGAAGAACTGGTTCTTCTTCATTTCCTGCAACAAATTCCCAATATCCTTTTCCCATAAGGAAATTCGTCATTCTAAACTTCCATGCTTGAAAGTTGTTCTTGTCAAGCTTTTCAGTGACAATCTGTGAAAGAGAATCAGATGCCATTACAAAGGACTGCAAAAAATTCTGTCACTGCAAAAACCACAGCTTCACCCTCACAAGAAAAAATCTGCAAAACTGGCGAAAGTGGTATTTGACCACACAGTCACTTCCTAGTGACGATTTTGCATCAACAGGCAACAGGGATGATTCTGTAACTCCCAATGTCTCTGCGCACAAGCATACAATGCAATTTTTACAGTAACTATTCACCGACCTGTAGAACAGTGGCTGCACAGCATAAAACTGGGCCTTTTCTTGAGTGCGTGCAGAAAACTTCCACCTCCAAAACAGGCCCCGAAATGGCCTCAAATCAAAAAAACAAGGTCGCCTAGGGCTAAAGCCCTGTCCCGCAGCATATACTGCCCTCTTGCTTCACTGCGAAGGGCGTCTCAACCTGAGACAATGCACTCCTGCACTTTTCGGCTGTGCTACCTGCAGAGATCTGCTCCCAAAACAGAAAATGAAAGCAACACTGCTCCTCTTACCAGACCACCGCGAGCTTGGCTTGCTTTCTTGAGCTCCTTACCACGAACAAGGCTCTGATACCATGTCACGATTGTGGGAGAGAAGGAAGGAGTCTCACTTGTAGCTTTCTTGCTTGCACAATGGGGGAATACACACAAGGGTGGAGGCTGAAAACAGTTTTCCTCTTCTTAGTTGTGTAAGCCAAAAGAACTCGCATACAAAGAAATAGAAGAACCCTATATATGGGTCTCAAACCAAACTCAACTAACTAAGGTGGCATACTAACCAAGCCACGAACTAGAGTAGATAAGGATAGCTATCATGTAGCTATTATTCATGGGCGGTATACCTACCGCATCTGCAACTAAAACGTCGGTGACATAAATGTACAACCGTCACCCTGGCATATCACGAGTGGAGCTCGATATCTCAACAGAGGGAGAGTGAGGGTGAGGGTGGGGGTGTGAGTTTGTATAAGAAAGAAATTGTAATAGAGAGTGAGGAACCAATTGAGAAGAAGCTCTTCTCTTTCTTCTTCTATTCTTCCTTCTTCTATTGGCTTCCTGATGTGGATCCAAAGGATTTGGAGAGGTAGCTTGAGGAGCACATCACTTGAATTGTGAGACTACCTATGAGCTTTCAAGCTTTAAGCTACAATATAAGAAGGTAAGTAAGTAAATCTACTACAAAACTAAAATTATACATGATTTCTCTACTATCATGCGAGAGAGAGAAAGAAAGAAAGAAAGAAAGTTATATTAACGTCTTCTAAAGACCAAAACTGGCCTATGAGACAAACTGTGATACAACTGATGAGGTCCAGCTATCTAAAATAAAAGTGTTGAATGAAAAGCTAAAAACTGGAAACTGAAAATACGGTGCTGTGAGTGTGATAAGTGTCGTATATGTGTATGTGCGTATGTAGCTCTGGTACTCCAGATAATGGCTACAAAAGGGGAACAAATGTCGGCTGTGATAGGGGAACAACTGTCGGCTGTGATAAAGTGGTGCGATGTGTATATGTAACAGATGTAGGGAGATATACTATCCTGGGATGTAGTAGCAGTCGTCGAAGTCGCTAATAGCAGGTGATCCCTCCTGGATGCAGGATGTGGTACATCGGCGGTGGAGAAAGAGCAAACTGGAGATCTGAGATCCAATGTGTCGAGTGCCGTCGGATCTCAGTCTGCTATCGATGTAGATCAAGAATCCTCCGGATCTCCTGTCGGTGTGGCTCTGGGGTTCGAAACCCCCCGGATCCTCGTGCGGCGTCGGGTACGCTGGTCCTCAGCCTGCTGTAGTGTGAGCCCGGAGGTCTGGCTGGAGGCTGGTATAGTAGTTCTCACTCTGTCTATCTAAAAGAACCGTGTAATAGTCGTCTGGGTGGGCCCCTCTCTGACTGGGACCCGCTGTGTGCTCTACTCTCTGATGTGCCATGCCTCTCCTAGAAAACGGCCAAATGATCTCTAATCCATATCAATCATACATCCCTGAAGTGAGCTTCTCAATGTGTATCTAGATCTCAACTCTGAGTATGCCGGGCATCTGAGAACAAAATGCTCCTCACTCTCCACCTCTGATCTGCAAAGGAGGCATATCCTCTCCTCCCATGGGATGCCACTAGCTCTGCCACTCTCAATCATAAGCTGATGTGATGATACCCTGAGCTATCCAATAAGAACTCTCAATCGATGTGGCTTGAATCTAGAGTATGAGCCAAAAGTAAGAGGTAGTTGAACTGTGGTAGAGCTAAGAACTTGGACTAATAAGAATGCCCATTCAATGTCCCATCATTGGAGCCCCAAGAGAGACACTAAGGAAAGGGGGATTCTGCTGCAAGAAAATCTATCTTGTAACATCAACAAGCTTTTATTTCATTCTTTTGATGACCAAAACAAGAAAAATAACAAATCTTCACACAGCATCATAGTAGATATCTCCAATGGATTTGATAGAATCAACCATAATCTTCAACATCTTCATAAAATCCATCAATAGAACAAGGAACATAAAAGAATACACCATTTTTGAATGGAAATAATCACATATGATTCATCTTCATTGTCTTTATAGTTTTCTCTCTCAATCTCTCATATACAGTTACATTGTTTTGATAGAATTGGCTCTCTCTCTCTCTCTCTCTCTCTCTCTCAATATTACATCATCTCCTCACCAGAATACTCAATAATGATACTTAATAATCCCTCTTAGGTCGTGGATACACCTCCCAAGAGGTATGCTTGTGTCGAAGAGGCACCATAGCAAATACAGTGTCTCTTCATAGCTCACTTATGTCTCTATCACTCCAATCTTCTATTTAGTCCTCAATAGCTTCTTCTTCTATTTGTTTTAGCTCTTTTGAACTTAGATTCATCCTTTCCAAAAGTTAGAAAACTTTTCCAAAGTCACACATAAATTCTACAAAACACTTACAGAAGATCTACAGAATAGAACAGAATAGAAATAGAGCAAAGACAGAACAGAGATAGAGGCTCTATAGAAGGTTTACAGAGGGTTACAGAAGGTCATCAGAGAACATCAAATCCTCATAACTCATATTAAAACCATTCCAAACTATCAAAAACTATTCAATAAGCTTTCAAAAGATTTCAACCTTCATCAATCATCAATCCATGCTTCATACAGAAGAAAATCAGAACAAAACAAAAGCTATACAAAAGATATCAGAACCAATTAGAACCTCAACAGAACCTATCAAAACATCATAGAGCCTCATATTTCTACTAAGAATCATCATGAACTTCCAAAACATATTCAATATCATCCAAAAAACTCTCAAAAATGTCCATTAATAACCATTCATCACTCTAAATCCATAAAAAATCAACCATTCAGACCTTAGAAACAATAAAAATCAGTCAAAAATTCAATCTTTTTCCACTCTCAACATATCCCCACACTTAGAAAAGAAGCATCCTCGCGACCTAAGGAAAAGAAGAATATAAGTTCAGTAAAGAGCTCAATTTGATATTCTTTAGTATCTTCAACAATCACTCCACCACGACCCCAACTTATCACCTGTATCTAGAAAAGAATACTACTAAAGGAAAACTTTGTTATTCATTAACACATCTGATAAACAATAAAAAGTCATAACAAATTTGTAAAGGGTATAAGAGGTTCTTTAGTTTTCCATCGTAGGCTTGCCATCCACCATCACCATCAATAGCTGAAAAGAGAGCTCTCGAATAAATTATTCAACCAGCACGAACTCATTACATATAAATTAATACATCACAAACACAAACATAACCTTTTGAATGGCATCTCCAAAAGATGTCTCATTAAGAAGCATAGAATATACATTCAGGGGTATCAATGAAGATGATCCCTCTTAAAAGCTTGAAGATTACGAAAGCGATCCATGGATAGAGACTCATCTCTACAAAAGATTTTGGAGGATTCTGAAAGAATTGAATGTCAAGATTGTGGGAGAGAAGGAAGGAGTCTCACTTGTAGCTTTCTTGCTTGCACAACGGGGGGAATACACACATAGGTGGAGGTTGAAAATAGTTTTCCTCTTCTTAGTTGTGTAAGCCAAAAAGAACTCTAGTACATAGAAATAGAAGAACCCTATATATGGGTCTCAAACCAAACTCAACTAACTAAGGTGGCATACTAACTGAGCCACGAACTAGAGTAGATAAGGATAGCTATCATCTAGCTATTATTCATGGGCAGTGTACCAACCGCATCTACAACTAACAAGTTGGTGACATAAATGCACAACGGTCACCCTAGCATATCACGAGTGAAGCTCGATATCTCAACACTCCCCCTCAAGCTCAATCCTAATTCCTGCACACCAAGCAGGTCTCTAAACTTGTGCAGCTTCTCTACGCCCAATGCCTTTCCTGAATATGTCAGCTACCTGATCCTCTGTGCTGACATAAACTAGATCAATAAGACCTAGTAAAACCCTCTCCCGCACATAGTGATAATGCACCTCAATGTGCTTTGTTCTAGCATGATAGACTGGGTTATTTGCCAAGTGTATACTACTCATGTTGTCACAATAAATGACAACTGGCCCATCTGTAGGGGCTGATGCATATCATAAAGTAGCTTATCCAACCAAGCTACCTCACATGCAGCCATTGCTGCACCCCTGTACTCATCCTCTGTACTCGACAAGGCAACTATAGGCTGTTTCTTGCTGCTCCAAGTGACTGCAGCACTTCCAAAAGAGAACACATATCCACTGGTAGATCGTCTATCAGAAATACTACCAGCCCAATCAACATCAGTGTATCCATGCAACTGTATCTGAATCCCAGTCTCATAAAATAGTCCATACTGCAATGTGGACTTCACATACCTGAGTATGCGTCTAGCTGCATCCAAATGTGGTTTCCTTTGAGCCTGCATAAACTGGCTTACCAATCCAACAGCATAGCTCAAATCTGGCCTGGTAATAGTCATATAAATCAAACTTCCTACTATGCGTCTGTACATAGTAGGGTTTTCGAGAAGCTCACCTGCATCTGTGCTCAGCTTCACATTCTGCTCCAAAGAAACTGAAATGGGCTTACATCCTGTCATTCCATATTTGGACAGCATGTCCAATCCATACTGCCTCTGCAAGAGCCATATCACACTTGATGATTGAATCACACCAATGCCCAAGAAATAACGCAGCTCTCCCAAATCCTTCATCTCAAACTTCTACTTCAATAGCATTTTCACATGAAGGATATCTTCATCACTATCACCTGTGATAATCAAATCATCAACATAAATGACAAGCAGCATAATACCTTTCTCTGTTTTTCTCACATAAAGTGAGAAATCTGCCTTGGAAATCTAAAAGCCAATAGTAACAAGATACTGTCCTATCTTGTCATACCATGCTCTAGGTGCTTACTTCAAGCCATACAAGGCTTTCTCAACCTGCAAACAAACTCAGGATGAACAGCATGCACATAACCTGGTGGCTGCTCCATATAGACGTCTTCTTGCAAATCACCATGAAAGAAGGCATTCTTTATATCCATCTGATGTAAAGACTATCCCTTTGATGCAGCCATAGCAATGACTGCTCTTACGGTTGCCATCCTTGCAACCGGACTGAATGTTTCTTCATAATCAATGCCATATGTTTGTGTATACCCCTTGACTACTAATCTTTCCTTGTATCTATTCACAGAACCATCTGCATTGTGCTTCACCTTATAAACACACTTACAACCAATTGCATTCTTATCTGTAGGCAAAGGTATCAATTCCCATGTAGCATTTGCTTCCAAAGCATCCATTTCTTCATCCATGGATTTCTCCCATTTTTCTTTTCCCATGGCTTGCTCAAAAGAAGTGGATTCTGGTTCCTGTATCACTTTGACTATATAGGCATAGTGAATGGCTGTAAATCCATCATATTTCAACCTATCCACAGGATACCTAGCTCTGGTAGACCTACGAAAAGTAGACTCACTTCCAGGTGCTCTCAAAACATCCCTGATCTTCCTTACTCCAAGTGTAACAATAGAAAGAATACCTACCTCATCATCAATGCTCTATTCTGAGCCACTGGATTCACCATCCACATAAGAGTGACTTGCATTCACATCAAACATGGGCTGATCTACCTTCTCTTTTCCTTTTCGTGATGCGTGCATACCACTATCTACATTGCTTTGAGAAGATTCTCTTGATCTCAATCTGCCTGTCCATGGTGAAGAATGTGAACCACTGCTAGAGGACACTCCAGGTCCACTAATATCTTATGACTGCTGCTGTGAATTCTGTGCAGCATTACCATTTTGTGCATCTACATTATCAATTACATTTACTAGTTTATACCAGCTACTCATCTCATAAAAAACAACATCTCTGCTCACTGTAAACTTACGAGTAGAAGGGTTATAGAATCTATACCCTTTCTGCTACTGCAGAGAGTAACCAATAAAGATGCACTTCTTAGCTTTTGGATCCAACTTGGATCTCAACTCATCTAGCACATGAACATAGGCAATGCAACAAAAAAATTTCAAATGAGAAATATCTGGTTTCCTACTAGTATACCTCTCCTCTGGAGTCATGCCATGTATTGCTACAATGGGAGTCCTGTTCATTATGTAGACTACTGTAGCAACTGCCTCAGCCCAGTAAAAATCTGGCAGGTCTTTTTCATTGAGCATGGCACAAGATACCTCTCTAATATGCCTATTTTTCCTTTCTGCAATTCCATTTTGTTGTGGGGTATGACTGCATGACTATTGCTGCTTTATGCCATGCTCCTGCAAGAACCTTGCAAACTCATTTGAGAGGTACTCTCCCCCTCCATCTGACCTTAGGCATTTTATTTGCAGGCCTGTTTCTTTTTCAACCATAGCTTTAAGAGTTTTGAAATGCCCAAACACTTCACTTTTCTTTTTCATAAAATGCACCCACACTTTTATGCTATAGTCATCAATAAAAGTGACAAAATAATGACAGCCTCCAATAGATGCAGCTTTAGTAGTCCACACATCAAAGTGGATTAATTCCAATATTGGCTTCTTATTGTCTTGAACATGTCTAGGAAATGGTTTCCTTGCCTGTTTTCCAAATTGACAGGCTTCACATACCTTATGCATTTCTACAACCTTGAATTTAGACAATCCTGCAACAATATTTTGGGCCTGCGTTGATTTAAGTCACTGTACATTAACATGACCAATGTGTTTATGCCAAATATCAATATCTGCAACTACATCGGTCCCATGTGCAAACATTGCTGCACTCAATTCAGGCATGTCTGCATCCAATGTAAACATTTTGCCCTTCTTCTTTCCTTTTGCTATCAAGCGGCCTTTATTTTTCATATCCTCAACAAAGCATCCATGAGGATTAAATCTAACTTGCAAGCCTTGCTCAACCATTTGACCAACAGAAACCAGATTCTTGGTGATATTCAGGACATGAAATACATCTGACAGGTATTTCTTTTTCCCATCTTGCATAGACAAATAAATTTTTCCAATATGCACAATAGGATGTGCAGTATCATCACCAGTCTTCACAAATCCTAGTTTTTCCATTTTCCTTTCTGTCATGTGGTTGGACGCACCTGTGTCAACATACCACACTTCATTGCTTTCTTCTGCACTTGTCACAGAATCGTTCATGTGATGTACCATAAACAAATGCTCATTTCTGTCATCACCCTGTCTACTAGAAGATGCATAATTCCCTTGTTGCAAATTTCCATTCATAATGTCATTCTGCTTTTTATAGCAGTCTTTAGCCATATGACCCATTTTACCATAGTAGTAGCATTCAACATTGTTGTTTGCATTTTGGCCTCTTTGCCATCCACCACGACCTCTTTGGCTCCCCCTGCCTCTAGAGTTACCACATCCTCCTCCATAGGACTGGTTTTCTTAAGTTTGCTGCATATTCTGACTTCTACCACGGCCTCCAGATCAGCCTCCTCTACCTCTGCCTCTACCTCTTCCAGCATTTGAGTAGAAGACAGTTTCTTTTGAAGTTCCTCCTGAAGAAGATGCACTACCATTTCTCTGCTCCTCAGAAATTAGAAGAGTAATCAACTCCTCAAAATCAGGAAATCTTTCATGGACGGAAATGGATGTTCGAAACTATGCATAATCCTTTCCTAGACCATTCAAGGTCACGGAAACTAAATCATCATCTTCCACTGGCGACCCAATGGAAGCAAGTGCATCTGCAATCTTCTTCACCTTCATGTGGTAGCCATTGATGCTCATACTTTCTCTTTGCACATTGTGCAACTCTTGCTTGAGCTGCATTTTCCTGGCTTGCGTATTTGTGCTATACATTTTTGACAAAGTATCCCATGCCTCCTTTGGCGTACTTGCATTCTGAATATGCACAATCATAGAGTCTGAAATACTGATAGACAGCCATTACATAACTTTGCTGGCTCTCTCATGCCATCCTTTAAATGCCTGCATTTGCTGTTGATTGGGAACATCAGGAAGAACTGGTTCTTCTTCATTTCCTGCAACAAATTCCCAATATCCTTTTCCCATAAGGAAATTCGTCATTCTAAACTTCCATGCTTGGAAGTTGTTCTTGTCAAGCTTTTCAGTGGCAATCTGTGAAAGAGAATCAGACGCCATTACAGAACACTGCAAAAAAGTCTGTCACTGTAAAAAACACAACTTCAGCCTCACAAGGGAAAATCTGCAAAACTGACGAAAGTAGTATTTGACCACAGAGTCACTTCCTAGTGACGATTTTGCATCAACAGGCAACAATGATGATTTTGTAACTCCCAATGTCTCTATGCACAGGCATACGATGCAATTTCTACGGTAACTTTTCACCAACCTGTAGAATAGTGGTCGAACAGCAAAAAACATGGCCTTTTCCTGAGTGCGTGCAAAAAACTTCGGCCTCCAAAACAGGCCCTCAAATGGCCTCAAATCAAAAAAATAGAGCAATCCGGGGCTAAAGCCCTCTCCCGTAGTATATACTGCCCTCTTACTACACCGGAAGGGCGTCTCAATCTGAGACAATGCACTCTTGTACTTTCCGGCTGTGCTACCTGCAGAGACTTTCTCCCAAAACAGAAAAATGAAAGCAACACTGGTCCTCTTACCAGAACACCACAAACTTGGTTTGCTTTCTTGATCTCCTTACCACGAACAAGGCTCTGATACCATGTCAAGATTGTGGGAGAGAAGGAAGGAGTCTCACTTGTAGCTTTCTCGCTTGCACAATGGGGGGAATACACACACAGGTGGAGACTGAAAACGGTTTTTCTCTTCTTAGTTGTGTAAGCCAAAAAAAACTCTAGTAAATAGAAATAGAAGAACCCTATATATGGGTCTCAAACCAAACTCAAGGTAGCATACTAACTGAGCCACGAACTAGAGTAGATAAGGATAGTTGTCATCTAGCCATTATTCATGGGCGGTGTACCAACTGCATCTGCAACTAACACGTCGGTGACATAAATGCACAACGGTCACCCTGGCATATCACGAGTGGAGCTCGATATCTCAACATTGAAGGCATCACATCCGTTCTAGCAAAACAAGGTATCTGTTAGGTAGACAAAGGGCATGAAAATATAGGACATCCAACTGTTGGGAATCAATGTTTACATTGACATTCATACAAAGCTTTGGAATGGCCTATTGATCGTTATGGGAATGCCTATGCATATATGTTAGGTACCAAGCAAAATGGGCTGTCAATCTTAGTGAAGGATCTAGAGAATGTGAATATTGTTGAGAAAAATGGAGGTAATTTTGGTATGATTGACTAGTAGTTTTCTAGTCCCCTGGAATTAATGGCCAATTGATCTGTGGTCCTGTGAGAGAATCAGTTGAGCTCCATCCTCTTCTTCTCGGAATCTGCTGATCAAATCCTTCGTACCCACTAATCAACTGAGGGGGTTGAGAAATAAAAGTGGCAGGAGATGGAAGAGGAATAATTAAAAGAGGATGAAGATATGGGTAGGCAAAATCATAAAATAAGGAATAAGCTAAAGGAGTGGCTGAAAATTTCGGCGAATTAGTTAAGAAAGGTGTCAATTGATAAGCAAGAAAAGTAGAAGGCATATGGATAGATGGAGAAGGGCATGGCGGAGAAGGGAAAAAGATGTGATCTTCAATGAAAGAACAATAGCTAAAGATTGGAATTTGAGGAAACCCCTAGGGTTGGAAAAGGGGAGGTAAGATAGCTACTGAGTTGGATTGATAAAGGGAAAAATAAGCATCATAGTGATGGGCCATTTGTTGATAGTACAATAAGCTAGGAACAAAGGGACCTAAAACATATCGTCGATTGGTAGGCATCAAAGAAGGATGAATCAAATGAATGGTTCTTGGAAAGATAAGCTAGGAGATCCACCCTCAGTTGGTTAGTGCTCTACACATAAGTAGAAGCTGTATTTTGGCATTGGTTCAAGACTATAGAATCAATCATTGAATGCCATAAAGTGTCAAGGCAAGTAGTCACTTTAGAAGAATAGCATTGGAACATGTCATCTATCCTCAACTCCAAATGGTTGACATATAAGGCAGCTTGTAAGACCACATCCCCTACATACCAAGCTAGATCTACATCACCTGAAATTAACAAATCATCTCCTAGATACATATAAGACAGCAATATGGTATCCGTCATTACAAAATCTTCAAAGACCATACAGACAACTTCTGTCAGCAAATGAGAAGACCAAGCCTCACTCCAACCATCCTCTGGAAGAGGGAGATCCATTGTTGAGAGCTTAATATAGAAGGCCAACTTCTGCATAGCTAATAGTGAACAAAAAAGGAATGGTCGAGAGGAACATACTCCTGAAATTGCTCAAATGTAGACCATAATAAATCCATCCTAGACTGCAATTTTTCCACTTTATCTTGAAACAATGGACGTAATGTGGCCTGTCTCTAGAGAATTGCCAAGTCCTGTTGAGATATAGAAGGAATCATGGGGACACTGGGGCTTGGAGGAATGGACCGTGACTGTGCCAGTTGGTCCTTCAACTATTTAATCTAGGAAGCTTGGGATTCCAATGTACTGTGAGCAGTCTGCAAAGTTGACAGTTTCGTATCTAAAAGAGTCTTAAACCCTTGAGCTTCTTTGGACATTTTCTCTTTCTCTTCTAAAAATCTAGTGTCCTCTGACTGAGCCTGTGCTAACTAAATTTTCAAAGAAGATATTTCTTCTCTCTAGGTCTCAATCATTTGTATCTGCTGCTCCATCTGCTTAAACACATTAGCAAGATTCTTTAGCAGAGGCTAACTCTGTGGTTGCCTTATGCATCTGGTCTTTGGATTGCATCAATTCTTCATAGAAAGAAGCATATAAATGTTGAACACAAGCTGTCACTCAGAGTTCAATAGAACTTTGGATGTCGTTACAAAGGAAATGAATGGCATCCCCTAACACTAAACTGTTCAGCGAAGGAATTGATATTTCCAAAGAACCCTCTTGATGTGCCCTGAATAAGTTGTTACATGTGAGGTAGGCAGGGAGGTCACGTCCAGAGGTAGCAGGAACTGATACTGAAGGAATGACTGGTGGAATTTTCTCTGCTACATGGTTCAAGCACTTCTGCTGAATAACCAATGGAGGAGGGGAATCAAGATCCTCTATGTTAATGGGTTTTGAATCTTCTGAAGGTAGAGGGGGAGGAACTAGATGGAGAAGGAGGTAGCACACCCTTCTTAAGGCCTGAATATATCAAGAAAGCATATAAATATGAACCATAGGCTACATTGATAACATTCCCTCTAGTCACTTTGACAAAATGCTGGTCCATCTTCATAAGAAGGTAATTACACCAGTCAATGGAAACCCCTTTTAAAACCATCTTGGAAGTTGTGAAGAGATCCTTGGACAAATAGTGAGATGGTGTCTTGGCAGGCATGAACTTGTCCTGGAGAAATTGGCAGACTGGCTTCCAGAGAGGATCAATGATCATTGTTGAGAAAGACACTCTTGAAGTGTTAATCACTTTCTTGACATCAATGACCTCTTTAGTCTGCTTCTGTTTTAACAGCTTGAGAATCTCGTCATTTGAGAATAAATGTCTGGCTATAACAAAGGGTTTTCCTTTGTAGGAAGAGACAAAGCCTTCCCTAACCCTCTAGGTGTCAAGACCACGGAAGTACCACGAACCAAGCCTGATTTCTTATTGTATGATGCAAGAAACTCATCACATAGGGCTAGATCATCTGGAATCAAAGGGAGTGAAGTAGCCACAAAATATGCAAGGCCAGCTTTTGCAATAGGCTCAAAAGTCAGTAGGGAAGAATAATCCCTGATCAATGGGAAAGTCTGAACAGGAGGAGGAGCTTGAGGCACCATTCAAATGGAATATACACACACACTACAAACACAGACAATCATAGTGAATGCCTGCAAGACAACAAAATAGCTATAAAAAAGAAATCGATCAAAATAAGCACACACAGGCGTAACTAACCAATTGAGCACCCCAAACAACCCGCATCCTAGAAAAAAATTCGGCATGACCCCTACACATATGTGACCAAAAGCTTCATGCTATGCAACAAGCAGGCACCCAAGACCCCGTATCAGGCAAAAAAGAAAACTACAGACCGCACCCATAATCGTATCACACAATCAAACCATAATACCTCAATAACCTAATCAGGACATAACCAAGACTTTGATAAACAATGCCAGCTTAAAGGACTATATGTGCCCATCCTATGAAGCGTATTTATTAAAAATGAAAAAAAGTACAGTGAAAGAAATGATTTTAGTGAAGGGTTCATTTTAATAAATTATTAATAACGGTTGAAATTTTATTAGGTTGTAAACCTTAATAAGAAAACGATGCTCCATTTTTAAATTGTTAGTTACAATTTATTAATGTGAAATGGTGCTTTTAACGAAGCTCAAACTTCGATACCCAGACTCAAGTCTCTAAATGCATCTTCATTTATTAAAAATTTAATGTGTCCGAAGAGCTCTTCTTTTTCAGCGTGTGTATTTTTTTTTACAGCTGGTTCATTTTTATTTAAAATTAAAGTACCTCTGAAGTGCACGTAGCGTGTGCAAAGTGAGCGGCGGGTTGATTTTAAGTTATTAGAAAAATGTGTGTTTAGCGTGAGCACACGTGAAAAAGTGGGTGAATAAAGTTTATTTTAACAAATAACTATGGTTAAGGGATGCCAAAAAATAAATAAAACACGAAAAATAGATACTTAGTAGGGGTGTGTATCCAAGAGACTGAGGGCATACGAAGTAGTCCCAAATGCAAGGAATCCAACAAAAAAGCAAAAAACTACTGATTGAAAAAAATAAAACACCTTATTTTTTTAAAAAAAATATCAAGGTAATGTTAGTGAGATCACATTTGGTTTAGGTAATGTTTATTAGTGTTTGGGTGATATTGTTATTATTATTTTTTTAATTATAATTTAGGTGTGTTTTTGTTTTTTTCCATTTTTTGTTTGTTTGTATTATTATTATTATATATTTTTAAAGATGTATGTTTGATTTATTAGGGTATCCATCAAACCTAGTGAGAATGGAACCATCAGGCTCCAACAATGGATCGATATTTTTATTTTGGGTAATTTTGCAGCCTATTTTTTGCATTTAAAATGAATTTTTAATGAATTTAGATTAAAAGTTTATCATTTGGGTCCAAAAATAATAGGATGATCATGTGCCAAGGCTTTTTCAGCTTATAAAATATTTCAAAAGCAGTCAAATGCATTGATGGAATTTTTTGTGGTTTTTTTGAATTTAATTCTGATTTTTAGGGATTTTTAATGAAATTTTCTCAATTTTTAGTGAATTTTAAAAATCATTTTAAATATTATTATTTTTTTGCAATTAATTCTCAGTATTATAATCAACAAGGTAAACCAAAAAATTACTCGATTGAGTAAGAAAATTTTTAGTATTTTTTAAAATTGAATTTTTAAATGTTTTTAAGTATTTTTGGGTATTTTTCACGGGTTTGTGGAAAATCACAGGAGATACCCGAGATGCGCGTGAACAGCTCCGTGTGCTCGGGGACGGCACGCACCACCTCACGAATAAGACCAAACACTCGTCCTCGCGCGTGAACACCCCTTGGCAGCTCCCGATCATGAGAATATGCCTCGGCACCCGCGCGAACACATGCACACACCGGACCACCGGGCAGCAAGGGGCCTGCGTGTGGAGGATTGTGGTAGAGTGTTGTGGGGGCCCATAAGAAATAGGGGTGATGGGAAAGGGGGCTAGGAGGGGGTAATGGGGAAGGGGTAGGAAAGGGGGCTTGGGTAAGGGAAACTGGGGTTAGGATGGGTAGGTTAAGTGAAAGTAACTGGGGTTAGGTTAGATGGGGGGTTAGGTTAGATTAACTAGGGGGAGATTAGATGTTGGGTTAGGTTAGATTAACTAGGGTGAGGTTAGATGTGGGGTTAGGTTAGATTAACTAGGGTGAAGATGGGTAGTGGGTAGGTGAGGTTTGGGGGAGGAATGGGAGGAGGAGGAGTGGAGGGAGGAGGCGGAGGTGATGGGAGGAGGCGGTGGGTAGGTGAGGTTTGGGGGGAGGAATGGGAGGAGGAGTGGAGGGAGGAGGTGGAGGTGATGAGAGGAGGCGGAGATGATGGGAGGAGGCAAAAGGCAAGGTGAAGGAGGCAGAAATGGAGAGGAGGCGGAAATGGGAGGAGGTGGAGGGCGTGAAAGAGGAGGTGAAGGTGAAGAGGAGGCAGAGGAGCTGAAGACGAGGGGGGAGGGGAAGTGGAGGTCCGCGGACGAAGATGGGAGGAGGTGGAGAGCATGAAAGAGGAGGCAGAGGGGCTAAAGACGAGGGGGGAGGGGAAATGGAGGGCCGCAGACAAGGAATTTCTTCCTTTTCTCCCATAACAATTTTGTCTATTTGTTCTTTTTTTTTTCTTCTTCTTCTTCTTCTTCCTTTCTTTTTTCGTTAAGAAAGATAATGGTAGAAATATCATGTGTCAGGACCAACCTCGCCACCATTGTTGAATCAGATGACAAGAGAACAAGGTCGGGGCTGAGAGCTATCTGTGATGAGGGGCTAGCAGAACGAGACCGCCTCATAAGGAGAATCATAAGGGCTATCAGAAGCATGAAGAGAATGACAGTGTGAAGCCCAAAAGAGAGAGGGTAGGTCGATTGTGATTGTCACGATCCCCAAGGAGGAAAGTACTTCTTCAGGCGATAGCCATTGATCAAAAAAGGATCATTAGAGGCATCAACGGACTGTACCTGAACAGAGCCATTACAATTGACAGCAAGTACCTTGTACGGGCCCATCCACAGTTGTTGAAGCTTGCCAGGAAACTTGCCAAATCTTGAATCATAGGCCAGGACAATATCACCTTCTTTGAACTCCTACTTGATGAAGCTGTCATGATATGCCTTGCGTCGCGTTTGAGTGGCTTTCATACACTGTAGGACCATCCGCCGAATCTCATCCCAACATTCCAAGTGCAGGTGATGGGACCTAAAATGGGCCGACACTGGCTATGGCATTGCCGAACCTCATTCATATGACAGACAACCCCACCACACGGCCTCGCAGGGCCAGGAGAGTCTAAAACTCACTTTGCACTAAATGCTTATGACGATTTTGCGTTTGTATCCAATATGTAGTCCAACATTCACCTTCCCTTCTCCTCAAAGGAAGATCCCATAACATATAGGCATAATGCCTCGTAATACACACATAGGGAAGCACCTCTTGGCTAATTGCCGCGGCTCCATTGCAACTCTCCTACACCTCGAGGATTGGCCCCAAGATGCGTCGCTAACACATAAAATTCATACAAACTCCACTCTTTCATAATTCAGTGTTCCAGGAGATTTTGATTTGCCTCATAAAACTTTCCCCAACAGAAGCACCTGTCTAACCGACGACTTAGGTTTTTTGTTCTCTCAGCGTTGGTCAAAGTTTATCAATCAATTGCAATGCATTCCAGGAGATACCACATGGCATGCTTGATGCAAGGTGTACGACGATTGTGCACAACCATCTTATGATTAAAAACCATCCATGTGAGGTGTGAAAAACAGCCCTTTCATGAAATTTAACTAAGTGTTACGTGTTGCGCTGCTTTAAGGACTAGCACCGGAACTTCAGTACTACTATTCACCTATATTTAATTATGGAACGATCCCTAAATGCTATGCACAAAGAGGGAAATTAGAATTTGTATCTTTTTAATAATTAGATCGTCTCACAAACTTTCTCCTCCCCATTTAGGTGTTGCCGCGGTGCATGGGTGTAAATGGTTGTTTTGTATAATTTTTGTATGTAAAAAATAATAAATACGTACTATAATGCAAAGAACAAGACCAAACTGAGACTTGAACTCATGCTTTAACCTCGCCAAACATTCACGCACATAAATCTTATTTTTCCATATTTTTTGAGCGCGAAAACCCTAATTTTCTCTATTTTTCACTACTTTTTTCTATTTATTATTCATGGAAAATAGGTATTTTCTGATTTATTTGTGTTGTCTTATTATTTTGACTGAAAATTAATATTTTCTCTGAGTTTATCCCATTTTCACTCCTTTTTCCCAACTCAAAATAAAAAAAACCACTAATTTTCATTACAAATGACATTTTGCGGGTTTTAAAGAATTAATAACGGCTATAAATTCTGCATTTCTGTAGTTACAGCCCTCAAACATGATGCAAACAAGGTTCAAACAAAAATTCATTACATATGAACAACATTTGGACCATGAAACAACAAAAACAATCAAATTTCTTTGTAAAATTGGAGCATGCTGCGTGTCTTGCGTATTGCGGGTTTTTTAATAATTATTATGTGGGCAGCCCACAGACCGACCAACAACCATTCTTCAGTGTTGAACCTCTTTCCTGAGCCTCCTCTTCATCTTGGAGCAATCCGATCACAGCCGAACAAGCATCCTTCAGCCCCTCTTCTTCTTGACTTCTTGCACATGAATTGCCTCTATGCAGGAGAGAAAGGGAGGAGAGAGAAAGACTGGTTTTTTATCTCCACAACCAGGCAGCCAATGGAGGAGTGGAGATCGGCGATTGGAAGCATAGACAGAGTGTAGATCATGTATCCGGTCAGTTGGGGGGTTATTTACGACCCCCATAACCCATCCATCAAGCATGAAGAAACATGGCACCTTCATCCTCTTCCTGATCACGAAAAAAAAAGGCTGCCTTCATCCCCACAATTTTCTAAAAATTGAGGCTCCAAGGGGAGCCCCCAAAAGGTATACCCTTTGGGCCCCTCCAAATCCTATTCACACTTGGCCTTTTGGCCCTTGGCCTTCTGGGCACTCCCTCTTCCACGTTCGGTGTCTGATTCTTGGTTCGAAAAATCATGGGCATCCGTCTTGAAGTCTTGCACTGCCGCGCAGCTCTGATGGTCTCGTCTGCCATGCCAAAAAATTATGAAAATTCCTCGACCGCTGTCTAGTGGCTCTTTTAGGCACTTTTCGGGCTTTGTTGCTTAAAATCATACTGATTGCCATCGCCGCCTTCGACGAAGTCTATTTTTTCCCAAAAATTTGTAATTTTTGGCTAATTTTAAGCACTTCTCAACATAAAAAATCATCTATCATTGGCGACCACGGGATAGGGTGACTCAGCCCATTGAATCCCACGAATAGATCTACACATAAACACAAAAAGGAGCATCAGGCTGATACAAAAAATACACAACACAACACATCACAGCTCATGCCCTACCCCCTGACAAAACCAAGGCATGAAATCCATGAGGAGTAGGCCTAGCATTATCTGATAGAAGGCCTGAAGCTAGTCACTAACCAACTGCTGCAACACAGCCAAGCTAAAAAGAACAAGCAGAGAGGTCGCCCTAAGTGGTGGTCTGAACTAGCTACCTAACTAAGGACAACTCAACTAGGAGCTCCTACTAGGCGAGGACTCCTATAGCCTGGTCAAGAAATAGTTTCTTTTAGCACATTACTCTTTTAACCTCTCATTTTCCATACTCGGGCCTGTAAAAAGGAGGGAGCTAAGAGTAGTGACCCAAGGAGAAAAGGGCGTTGGCCTGAGGTCTTGTCTCGGTACCCAAGAACCTACCAAGCCCTCACAAGGCGACAGTTAATCTTTTTCTAACGCTCACTTTTATTTTTGCTCCAACCTTCTTTTATTTTCCTTATTTTATGGCAAGATGTCACCCCAAGGAAGACAAGGCATCGGCCCCGGGTCTTACTCGTCCTCAGGAATCTACCAAGCCCTCGCAAGGTGATGAACGACTGCTCAAGAATTTTTCTTGCTTTTCTATTGTTATAGGGGTTAAAACCCCTTTTTACACACCTCCGTATATTCATATATTGTCTTTTAGAGCTTTAGGGTTTTGTCTCTTTCCACCATTATTTTAGTAGGCTTCACTAACTACCTCACAACTAACAGGAACTCCTAGAACAGCCGCCTAGCAGGTCAGTAGAACAGGGTGACTAGGACTCTAATCTAAAACAGGTCTTTCAATGCTTGACGATGCCTTGCAGGAAGCAAGGACTACTCAAACCTCCCCCAGACATATAGAGCCTAAACCTGGGACTTCATGCCTCAAGTGCCAATCCCCAACAAACTAAAGAAAGTAACCCTCACCCGCACATTAATTGCTTAAGGGAAAAAACTCGAAAAGGGGACGAAACCACTTGGAATGGCCCCAAGAAGCTTCTTTGCAGCAAAGGCTCCCTTTAGCGACTTCGTCAACTTGTATGGCGCAATCACTAAAACAACAAAGCATTAAACATACCTGCACCAAACAGAGATAGGGCCCTCTTGGTCGAAAGAAATAGCACTTTTCGTTGCAAACTAACTGGCCCTCTTAGCCTAAAGAAACAAACAAACTAGCTCATAGAGATCCCTCATTGGAAAAATGTAAATATACGCAAGTACACTCCATTCTAAGGGGGAAAATAGGGCTCTCAGCCCTAAGCTAAATGCATTAAATTATGGCCCATAGCTCGTGCATATATAACAAGAGGCGTACGCATAACATGTCGTTGGATCAACCTATGGGTCCAGGATAACAACGGTAGATGGATCTTGGCTACTCTTTGCATTACCCATATCAACCATCGCCTGCCATATAACGCATGGTCTGATAACATTCCCCACAAGTGACCAGGTCTTGTCTCATTATCAATAGCAACATCCGAACTAGGACCACAATTGAAAAAGATGTTAACCGTTAGATGAACAAGGTGGAAAATCTGAAAAGCTAAAGCAGAAGACAAAGGCCAAGGCAAAGTGAAACGGAAGATGAAGGCGCACCAAGAAAAATCTAGAAACACAAGAAGATCAAAAAAGTCCTAAATAAGGAAAAAAGGTGCACAAGGAAAAGCACAAGTCAATACCTTTGTAAAAGAGTGCAACCGCATCATGATTTAATTTAAGGAGCACCAGGCTCTCACCCGTGCAATTTATAAATGTAGACAAGCGGTGGAAAGGAAGCTAGGAAGATAGAAGGACAATGGGAAAAAGGGCCTAGGCCACGGCCAGCCATGTAAAAAAGGGGATAAGGGGATGACCGCCCAAAAGGGATTTAGGGTTTTGTATATAAAGTTGAAAAGTGAATGAGAAGCTCATTCTTGTGTGTGGCCAAAAGTGGCTCTCCTCTTCTTCTTCTTCTTCTTCTTCTTCTTCTTCTTCTTCTTCTTCTTCTTCTTCTTCTTCTTGCTTGCTTGAGCTTATGCTTGAGAGAGGGAGTGTGAGAGTGTGAGGGAGTGAGTGAGTGTGTGAGGGTGAGGGACTGGGGAGGAGAAGCTCTCCATCTTCTCCTCTCTTCTTCTCTTCTCTTCTCTTCTCTTGTCTTGCTCGCGGCTATGGAGCTTGGAGCGTGGAGCTTGAGGATGGAGCTTTCTTGAAGCTTGCACTTGGATTGTGGAGCTATCAGAGTGCGCGAGAGAGGAGGTAACTCAATCGGCATGGAGGTAAGCTCACTATACCTATAGATATGGATGGCGCATTGGCTATGTGAGAGGTAGCCATTAGTGCTCGGCTTGGAACCCTTGAAACATAAGCAGTCCATGGGTCTTGGGAGTTGAGCAAAAGCTCCCACATTTTGGTTGTGTTGCCGGGACCAACGGATTCAAGCCTTGAGCACTTGTGTGCTTCGAATTGAGCATCGAAGTAAGGGTTTTCTTGAACCGGTGTTTGAGGTAGATAGGTAGGAAGTGAGGGAGTTTGAAGAGATATTCGATCTCCTTAGCAAGTAGGTTTTTGGTTTTTTGGATTTAGGAAAGCATGTTGGAGTAGTGTAGGTATTTTTCTTGTGATTTGAATGCATTAGGATAGGAAAAAAACAAAGAAAAATAAGAAAAATAAGCATTAGGGTTTATGCTGTCATAACAGGATATGAGGGTTTGATTTGTTTGCCGATTTGCATTTTGGAGTTTATTGGCTATTCCAGGTATATACAACTCTTTCCCACCATCCATAGCTTTGATCTAGGGGTGTGTGTGATAGGCTGTGACTTGAATCGTGTGATTCGAGTGATTTATCATTGCGCCAGCCAAAATCGCGTCCCGTTCAGACCATCCGAGTGACGATAATTCTAGGATGAGTCCCAGAATCGGCCCTCGGCCCACTACCGCTCGGACCACCTGACTCGGACCACTCGACTCTGACACCCACCTCTCGGCCCCTCTGAATCGACCATTCGAACCAACTTTGAAATTCGGCCCTCGGCCCTGCCGATTCGGCCCAACCCCACTTGGACAAGTTGACATTCGGCCCGGTCGAATTCACCACTCGGCCCTCGGTCCACTCGACCCTCGGTCCACTCGGCCCTCAGCCCACTCAGACACTCGGCCCTCGGACGGGCCGAATCGAGCATTTGGCCCCTGCAATTCGGACCTGTTAGGTCGAATTTGGATTTTTTTTCAAATTTTAACCTGTAGACCCCGAAACTGACCGAGAGTTCATATAGAGTCGAAACCATATCATAGATCGATCACAGGGCTGAAACTTAGAGCAAGTAGTTCAAAATTTGGCTATAAAAGGTCCTTCAAATTGCGCATGGTGTTTACCATGACGGCCCTGTGGGCCGGGGGGATTGCCCCCCCAGACCCCCACAAAGGGGCTCTGCCCCCTCCGCATCTCCCCCAAGTAGGTTGAAGAGAAAACGCACGCCGTGACAGGTCCTCCCAATTAGACCCTAGTGTAGTAATGGCTCTACACGAGCATGGATTCTCACTTGCAAAAGAGCAACCAAAAGCCCATACCCGAACAGAGACAAACAAAGACCCTAGAAACTCAATGGGCCAATCTAGCCAACAAGGGAAAAATGGCCACACTGCAAAAACACATACATGTTGCATTCGGATTGCATCTGGTCAAAGTGAAAAGCAACAACATCAAGCTACAACAGCGAGGATGACTAGATATGACCGTCCTAACGATAGATGCACCTTAAATAGCACTGCACAGGCGATCCAAGATATCAGTGGAGAATCCACATCTGGTCGTGTAGTTCGGGACCCAAGGGCATTTGTCAGAAGGCTGAAATGTATAAGCCAAGACCTGGAAGATAAAGACATAGTACCTTGTCTTAGGGTCAAACTCACCGTGAAAGAGAGCACACTATCGATGCTCTAATTGATGAAGGGGCATATTTTAATATCTTGACCTATGAGACATGGACCCTGCTAGGCCAACCAGAGCTCACATCGACTAATGCAACTCTTAGTCCAGGACACCCACAAGTACTTATAGGGAAGTGCAAAATCCTTGCGACAATTAAAACTAAAAGCCTGCCTATCCTATTTCATGTTCCTCCAAATAGTGCTATTTACAGAAAGGAAACCCTCCTAGGAAGATCCTTTAAAAGGGCAACCAAGTGTGAGGCCGACTATGTAGCAAAGAGGATACACCTGACACTACCAGGAGTGAGGATAATCACAACCGTTAGCAAGGAACTCATCAAACCTCGAGGGAAAGGCAAGGAAGGTGCTGACATAACAGTCAAGCCTACTAACGAGAACAAGGACTTGTTGGAAGAGTTGATACAAGCACAGGTCGAACAACGAGAACCAGTGAGTGAGGCCATGCCTGAAACAAGAAGGTCAAGAGACAATGACAAAGATGGGCTTTGGACTTACAAATATCGTAGAAGACCCCAAAATAAGCCCAAGCCTTATAGATGAAGGCATCGATGGAGGGTCAGCACAATGCCACAATGGATATCCAAAGCATTACTACATGCTCAAGGGTATTACGCAAGTAACCGATGGATTTGGGTGCCAAAACCCCCTGCTAAACCTCCCTTGTCAACTACAGGCCAGATCATATCAATAGCAAGGAAGCGTAGGAGGAGATCTAAACAAAAAACCAAGTCTCGAGTCAACAACAATGGAGTGACCGAGCCCCTCATGGTCAAAATCAAGAAACCAAATGGGACCAATCAGAGGGTAGATCCTCAGCCTAGCGTGCTTGACAAGCAGATATCAAATGTAATCATTGAGGATACGCAAAAGCCACTAGTGCCCAAGGAGCCTTTGATTCCCTAAGAGGATAGCAGGCATCATAGGCACAACATTGCTCATGGCAAGGTTAAATGCTCAACAAAGCAAATAGCAAAATCATCTAACAGCCATGAGCAAATCTCCTAGCCAATGTCAAAGCCACTTAGGAGTCCCAAGTTTCCTACACCCTCTTCCCCTAAACGGACACAGAAAGCACAATAGTCGTCAAGTGCGGCTACTCAATCCCAATCTCTACCTACATTAGAGCTTCCAAATGTCCAAGAGACAGGACATGACACCACCCTTAGCTCTCAACCTAAGGATATGCCTGTGCAATCCACCGTGGCTAGCTGAATTGATGCTCGATCTACACAAGTGAATGCTCTAAGGGAAACAAAAGACATGACCACTTCCAATCAACCTAAGGACTTGACACTGCAATCCACCCATAGTAGCAAGTCCACTGAACTAGCTGCTACTACTTCCAATCAGGGATCACAGTAGTCACATCCCTTGGCCTTGACAATGCCCCTTGCGGAACGTGTCCTTAGTAGTTTACCTGTGGAGGAGGTGTCGCAACCAACTTCCTTGACAACTCCAACACTTCCAAAGCACCTAAAGCCTAGGCTAGAGGAGTTAAACAGAAGGGAATTGGCTGAAGAGCTAGACTCTTCAAAAAGGGAGGCAGTTGTACCCTCACAACCTAGCAAGGCTATTCAGTAGGCCATGACCATGTCCCATGAGGACACACTAGAGAAAGAGAATGCTAAGGCCCAACCAAGCACATCAATGGTTGACCTAGTCGAGGGTCCTAAGTCATTGAGAGATGCACCTTCACTAACCAAGAAAAAGAGGAGAAAACAATGAAAACAACAACAATTACAGGTGGTTGTGGACCCCAAGAACATTAACACCAAGAGCATTGGAGAGCTGAGGAATAAATCATCGAGTCCATCCACCAATGAACCCTTTGATGTCTCTTCTAATAGCGGTGAAACCTTAGACTCATCCGTATGCTCTGAAAAATCAAAGTAGTTGTTACCATCAACAGTTGCTGGCAGCACTCAATCCACCGATAACAGAACTCGCATTGATCAATCAAGTGTGGATACAATGCTGTCACAACATGGTGACAAATTTATACTAGTCACATCTAAGGAGAACCATGACACGATAGCAGCAAAACCTTAGGAAAAATGCACAATCCCCGAGAGCATAAGCAATCCTAGCGTTGACCAATCTTACTCATCTAGGCCCGAGCCCCCAGCTATGCTAAAGCCCAGGAAAACTCCTAGAACCTTGCATGAGATAGCAGCTGAGCAAGCCTTCGTTGAACATAGAAGTGTCATAGAATGTTTAACTGAAATGGATGCTAAACTCAAAGTATTTGCACGTGTCTACATCCTGGTAGACATGGGCGCATTCCCTAAGGAGTAGCTTAAAGAATACTTGCCATTTCCCCTATCCGAGGAAGAGCAAGAACATCTTGACGAGCACTATGATAAGCTCCTACATCAATGATGCGCTTTGCCAACCAAATCTCTTAGAGATAGAGCAAATAAAGCAACAATCAGAGGGTCAAAGTCAATTTGAAAAACATTGGTTTGAAAGCCGTGTTTCAATGGCCGAACTAGGAGCCCAGATTATGACAGTCTCAGAGAAGCGATTGGCCAAATGGCAGTCTAAAAAAGACCCAACCTATGTGGCACCAACTTCCTTTCGAGTGTTGATTGCCATTCGGGGTATGGACTTAGCTGGAACTAGCCAAGAGAACTCTCTGGCTGATAAGGTTCTCACTGAGAAGGAGCTACATGTTGCAAGTAGACTCGGACAAGGTACCATGATACTTGACGTTGCAAAAATACCTGATGTTATTAAGAAGGCTACCATGAGTATTGGATGCATGTGCCACACTCCAATACAATCCTGAGTTCTACAATTGGTTTTTATCCTTGTGAAGTGACATGGATTTGTAAATATGTAAATAAATAAACAATGGCTTTTGTGACCTTGTATAGATAAGATCAACACACACAAGCAATGATAGTCAAGCACAGGGAGAAGAGCTGGGTTTGACAGGCTGAGCTCCTCAGGTCCTCCTCTCACCACACATTGAGAAGTCATGTGACCATTCCCATCTCCAGGAGGAGGGCATACAACTCTCATCATTGCCATAGGAAGCTTTGACCAACATCTCTGATGGTGTAGATGGGGCACTATCCCTTTCTATACACATGTCCCCTTTTTCGGTCTCTCGGGGGGTTCATTATATATATATTCTCTATATAACATGCGTTCATGGCCTATTTATAAATATCCTAATCTATGAATTTTTCTTCAATAAAAAACAACCCTTTTTTATTCAATCTGTAAGTAACCCCTTTATATGACACCCTTTTGTATGTAAAAAAATGGTTTTTTAAAAACCCCTTAATTTGAACTCATGTTATATATACATATATTCATGAGTGACCCCCCCCCCCCCCCCCGAGTTCGGTCTATCCTTCGAGGGATAAGCCCTGCTCCACTCCATGTCAATCACTCTGTGCAACTTAGCATAAGCCAAGATCTACTAATGGTTGGAGGCAAAACGAACATCAACAGGGGGCTGTCCCTCTACAAAAAACTCTACATGCCTCACCTCACCCCTCCTCATCATATACACTTGATAACTCACTATATAATCCCTTCCATGTGAATAGTTTTATCCTGCCTCAAGGCCTAATACTTGGTTCACATTTTGCATCTCCCCCTACGCTAGCAGTCATGGACCACATAGAGCAGTTGGCATGCAAGGAAGCTCTCCATTGTCAGAAAGAGCATAAGGCACTAGCGCCCCCAGCAGAATGCTAC
This sequence comes from Lygodium microphyllum, assembly GCF_053477565.2. Taxonomy (NCBI): domain Eukaryota; kingdom Viridiplantae; phylum Streptophyta; class Polypodiopsida; order Schizaeales; family Lygodiaceae; genus Lygodium; species Lygodium microphyllum. Next base: position 173,286,669 of record NC_141139.1, read on the forward strand.
GTGCCTACTCTAAAGAGGTATACACCAAAAAGAGGCCCTAAACGACATTGCCCAGGATGCAGGCCGAAAACCCCCCAAGCCAAGAGGACGAGGGCTCAAGGGAGCACACAGGGTGTGGCAACACCAGTCGTGCAGGCTCCCACCAGACGCTCCAGCACTAGGTGCTCAAAAGAGGAGAGTGCAGCTCGAGATAAGCAGGAATTTGACACATTGTTTAAAAGCATTCTAGAAACAGTTGCGGCCAGGGACTACACCATCTGGGTTTGAGCCAACATCTTCCCCACCCAGCCTAATAGGAGCCCCTCACTGGCACAGCCTCAGTTGCCCGACCACTCAGACTCGCCCCGCCTCATGCAAATAGAGTAGCCCCTATGATATATAAGCAGCTTAACAAAGGCCATCCTGCCATAACTTTTTGTCTTTAAATGGTTAAAGGGGTAGTCTCCCCATCTGTATACACTTTCCTTACCTATTGATAATATATGCCACATCTTTAACAAGCACCAGAATATGCATCAAAATCAGTATCATAGGATTTTGATAAAGTAATATCTTGACATGATTGCATCTGTTCGTTGCACTTGATGCATGCGACTTGCATATACTCTCATGAAGTGACAAGTGGATGCAGGACGACACAGGTCTTTGTGCAAACGTGTTCAATGCCCAAGTCACCACAAGACCACCAACCTCACAAAGAGCCACGGCAAAGCCATGCTTCCAAATGCAAAAATCACCCTTGCGAGTACCCACGCCGCATGGCTCAAAGCATGATCTTAACGACTTCCTCTTTCTGGATTACACTCTACGCCGGGCACTCACGACAGTTGTTACCTCAATCGTACCCACATTGCACGTTCCAAAGAGGGTTGCAATATCTCAAGTGTATCTCCCCATCTCAACAACTGCTTCTCTAACAACAAGGCTAGGACACAATCATCACTGTAATATACATTTCCTCAGCCTTCAAAGCTTGATGTTTCCCAACCCATTGAAAGGCTGATAGCCTCAACATATTGCAATGGTTATACTCAGGCAAGTCCAAAAAAAAGAAAAGGGAGAAAAGAGAAGAGAAAGAAAGAAAGAAAGAAAAAATCACAAGAAAAAGAAACGACAAAGAAAACGGAAAAGAAAAGAAAAAGAAAAGAATGAAAAGATACGAAGCACCCACGATCATAGCACAGCACCTAGGGGTCCTCAAATTAGGTACGTCCAGTGACCTTGGTCTGGTGGCTTCGTCCCTAGTCCCCTAGCCCTTTAGCATCACCCACAATTGTTCAGGGCACATCAAGGGCAAGACATACCTAGGGAGCTTGTCTCGCCTATGGTTAGACCTGTCACCTTGACCCATTCGGACGATTCCCTCTTGCACTCTGCCTTAATACCATTGCAATCAATTGTGGTAAGCACCGCACGAATGGCCATGAAAAGAACACCGTCCTCATCAAGCAAGTCCAATAGCTCCCAGCTACCGAAAGTGTAGTGTCCCTATGTTCAATTATGCTATGTTGTGCAATCACAACACAAAGGATGTCTCATAAACCTTCACGTGCACTTCTTCTCAACATGGACAACTTTGCTTCATCCACATATTGTTATGAGAAACCAGCCTGCGGTCTTCTAACTATGTAATATCTAAGTATGCACGAGCACTCATATAATATCTGCACTAAACTATATACATAGTTTGGGTCCTCAAGTGCAGGACAAGTTTGCTTAGAGTTTGACCTGTCTCCCAAACTAATTGAACTATGTCTTGTGCACCATAAAGATGACTAGCAGTACCCCTAGAGAGAGACCACCTATGAGAGGTTTTCAATTGCAGGTATTGAAGACTTCAATGAAAGTGTGGTTTGCTCTTCGTCAACACCCAACTCTGAATTCTAATCCTTTATCATCCTGCAAGCCCACCAAGAATCATCATGTGTAGAATCTGCAACAAATCAACACTTGTGCTGGCCATCAGTGCAATCCCCAACAAAGAATAACCCTACCACCAACTCCAACAACCCTACCACCAGCCACCTATGCCACCAATGTGACCCCAACGACCTTCCTCCACACCACCACCAACACTCCTCCACGGCAACCACCGATGTCCCTTGCACCCACGTCTTAAGAGCAGGCCAAAGCCTGCTACCAATGATGATGAGTGCCATGGGACTGGCACTCGTCTAGGAGGGGGATAATGTTAACCATTAGACAAACAAGGTGGAAAATCTAGAAAAGCTAAAGCAGAAGAAAAAGGCTAAGGCAAAGTGAAACGGAAGATGAAGGTGTGCCAAGAAAAAACTAGAAACACAAGAAGTGCAAAAAAGTCCTAAATAAGAAAAAAATGCACACAAGGAAAGGCGCAAGTCAATACCTTTGTAAAAGAATGAAAACACATCATGATTTAATTTAAGGATCATCGGGCTCTCACCCGTGCAATTTGTAAATGTAGACGGGTGGTGGAAAGGAAGCTAGAAAGATAGAAGGACAATGGGAAAAAGGGCCTAGGCCACGGCCGGTCATGTAAAAAAGGGGATAAGGGGATGACCGCCCAAAAGGGATTTAGGGTTTTGTATATAACGTTGAAAAGTAAATGAGAAGCTCATTCTTGTGTGTGGCCAAAAGTGGCTCTCCTCTTATTCGTCTTCTTCTTCTTCTTGCTTGCTTGAGCTTGTGCTTGAGAGAGGGAGTGTGAGAGTGTGAGGGAGTGAGTGTATGAGGGTGAGTTACCAGGGAGGAGAAGCTCTCCAACTCCTCCTCTCTTCTTCTCTTCTCTTCTCTTTTCTTGTCTTGCTCACGGATATGGAGCTTGGAGCATGGAGCTTGAGGAATGGAGGTTGCTTGAAGCTTGCATTTGAATCATGGAGCTACCGAAGTGCGCGGGAGATGAGCTAACTCGATCGGCATGGAGGTAAGCTCACTACACCCATAGATATGGATGGCGTGTCAGCTACGTGAGAGGTAGCCATTAGTGCTTGGCTTGGAACGCTTGAAACAATAAGCGGTCTGTGGGTCTTGGCAGTTGAGCGAAAGCTCCCACAAAAGAGGTCCTCCTCATAAGCAAAATTAGCTAAGGAATCTGCAAACTAATTCCAATAACGTGGCATCAGCTGAAGAGATATGCTCTCAAATTCATCAAGAAGGGTTATAGCAGTTCAATGATACATACAAAGGAGAGGATTCCGGACTGTATATGTCCCATTGAGTTGATTTAAGATCAGATGGGAATCCCCTTTTATTAACAATCACCTCTAATGCCACCTTTCTTGGCAATATTCAGTTCCATAATCAGAGCTTTATACTCCGCCATGTTGTTAGTAAATCCTACCCCGAGATAAGTAGCTAATTTCATTGTAACTCTACATCAGGGATCTCGGATAACTACTCCAGCACTTCCTTTCCTATTAGGGCCCCTAGATGCTCCATCAAAGTATAATGTATACGTCCATAATGGGTTTACACAACCAGCCCCCATCAAGAACTCCTCTATTCGTAATTATGATAGTCAAAGTTCAACATATTTAGAGGATGAACTGACGGCTCCATTGCACCTTCTTCATTAAATTCAACAGGGATGCTTGTCAAGATTTGTAAGCAGTGATGGCAGAAAACTTTAATCTCCCACACAAAGGTACCGTCTTCTTGCTCAATCACTTTATATCCCTTTCTCCACCAGATAAGCCTCCCCTGATGATATCTTTGCTTGAGATATGGGTGCTCCAAATAAGGGATTAACCACCCCATCAACCAATTTAAGCTCTCCTGCAGGTCTCCAATCAACCCCAATATGGATCTGCGATGCATTTAGCATGTTAGCATATTTAGAAATAATAAGGTTTAATCTTATTAAGATTAACCTAATTCTTAAATTCCATCCCTTGTAGGTCAACTAATAGAACTGTGGACTTATTGTTACCTATCCGAACTATCTTGTAAGGACCATCCCATCGAGGTTCCAACTTTCTTGGAAATAACTTCCTACGTGCATCGAAATAAAGAAATAACTGCCCTTTTTTAAAAGTATATTTCTTCGCTTTCAGATCATGCAACCGCTTCATTTTACTTTTATCTACCTCCTGGTGCAACAAACTCTGCAATTTGAGCTCGTCCAAGTGGGCTATAGTCGTAAACTGCTCAAATAGGGTATCTTCATCGCCCAGAGAATGATTGATTGCAAATCTAATGGTCGGCAACTCAATTTCTAAGGGCAATATACACTCCTCCCTATAAACTAATTTGAATGGGGTGTGGCCAATGGCTCATTTAAACGTCGTATTATATGCCCAAACCACCACATATAATTTTGTATCCCAGTCCCGCTTCTTTTCGGAGACTATCTTGATAGGGTACCCACAATTTGCTTATTGGTACTTTCAATTTGTCCATTAGCTTGCGAATTATAGGGGTTCATCTTGTTATGCTTGATTTTCCAAGCTTCAATAAGACTTTTAATCACTTTATTTAAAAAGTGAGTTCCATGGTCCGATACTATTTCTTTTGGTGGACCAAAACAGTAGATAATTTGCTCAAGTAGGAAACTCATAGTCTCTTTTGCATTGTCCTGCTTCGTCGCCCATGCTTCTGACCACTTTGTAAAGTAATCAGTTGCTACTATAATATACTTCTTCTGAGTAGTAGATGACAGGGTGATAGGACCCACAAAGTCAATGCCCCACTTCTCAAATGGAAGGATAGCCATGATAGGCATAAATGGGCGTTTCCTATTCTCTCTCTTGTCATGTTGTTGACAAGTATCACATCTCTTAACATACTCAAAAGAATCTTGGAAGATGGACGGCCACCAATATCCAGCTCTTAAAGCCTTCTGTGCCATTAACCACCCAACAAAGTGCCCTCCACAAGCGAAGTCATGGCACTCTTCCAAAATAAAGGGAACCTCGTCAGGCATCACACATCGACGATAAATATCATCAACACCCTGCTGATATAATGTTCCTACAATCAAGGAAATTTTTAATGCCTGCTGTTTAATCTTCCTCTTCTTCGATTTTGATAAAGTAGCTCCAGTCTCTCATGTAGAAAGATAGTGTGTTATACCAGCATACCAGGAGGGAATAGATGCCGTATCAATCTTGAACAAAGTTTCCATGTCACTTTCTTCAACCACGACCTCTTTTGGCTCTCCAAAATCCACAAGATACTCTATAATGCCCTAAAGCTTTGACGGCTTGCTCTTAATCTCATAATCAAATTCTTGCAAAGTGACTAACCACTTTGCTAAACGGTCAAGCAGTTATAACTTATTCAACAACAATCAAAGTCCTTCCGTCTTCGTATAAAAAACCACCCTCTCATAAAGAATGTAGTGCCTAAACTTCTTGTTCGCAAACACCATTGCAAGGCAGAACTTCTCTATATAGGTATAGTTAATTTCCGATACACCCAACTTCTGACTAGCAAAAGCTATTGGATGGTACCACTTTTCCTCCCAAATTTGGGCCAAATAGCAGCTGATACTATACATAGTTGCTGCTGAAAATATATAAAACATTTCGCCCCTTTTTGGTGCTTTTAAACAGGTGCTTTGGCAAGCTCCTACTTCACATCATCAAAAGATACTTTGCAAGCATTACTCCATGAAAACTGACAATTAAAGGACAATAGGTTCGTCAGCGGGGCATCTTTCTGTCAAGGCATTGATAAACCTCCGATAATACCCTACTAATGACAAAAAGCTATGAACTTCCTTTGGAGTAAGTGGCAAACTCATGGTGACTATGACCTTGATCTTTTCAGGATCAGTCTCAATCCCTACGAAACTGACCACATGGCCTAACAAGAGCCCATAAGGGACTCCAAAGACGCACTTTCATGGGTTAAGAGCTATGCAAAATTGTCTACAATGCTCAAAACACTTTCGCAAAATGATCAACTGTCTATCTCTTATGGTGGCTGCCCCCAGATCGTCAATGAATACTTTTAGCTCCTCTGGAGAGATGTCACCAAAGGTCTTGTCCACTATTCTTTGCCACGAACCAGGTGCATTACACAACCCAAATGCCATCACATGGTACGCAAAGGTACCGAAGACTATAATAAACGTCATTTTTAGCTTGTCTTGCTTAGCGATTGCCATTTGGTTATACCCTGCAAAGGAGTCCATGAACGAATAGATTTCCCTACCCACTAGTTGATCCAAAATTTGGTCAATAAATGGCAATGGGTGGTAATCTTTAACAGTCTGCTTATTCAGCTCTCTAAAGTCTACACAAAGACGGATTTGATTATTCTTCTTCTTCCTGATCACAACTGGTGAGCACCATTCAATATGCTGAACAGGGAAGATCAAACCCGCTTTTCGCAACTTTTGTAGTTCCTTGTACAACCCATCCCTTAATTCAAAAGGCATATGCCTTACTTTCTGGCGTACAAGGCGGGTACTTTTCTTTACAGAAATAGTATGCACAGCTAGACTGGGAGGAATACCCCAAAGTTCGTCTTAGCTCCAAGCAAAGATATTGCGAAAACTCTCGAATTAAGGACACATAATCCTGATCTCTTTCTTCCGAACTGAGCATGGATCCTAATTTAATTGGCCGCGAATCATTTAGCGTACCAAGATCCAACTCAATAATGTCCGCATCTCTTATTCGATCATAAGGCTCTATCGACTCATTCAAGGTTATTTGATAAATATCCTCTGTAGTGGACCCTTCCTTAGATCCATTGCTCGATGACGTCTTACTACCAGATGGATCATCTACTGTTTCTATTTCAGTGGAGGATAGTGGAGCTCTCTCACTCTAAGGAGACTCAGGGTAAGCATCCACTAATACACAATGGGCACCTCGACCTAGAATCACTCGACCAGCGGGTATATCGACTTGACAGTCTGTCCGTAGAATCCATGGCTTGACTAGCAAAACTCGATAGCTAGGACGTCCTGCAAACCTTATCACCCTAAAGTCCAGATAGCATTCCATGCTCGCAACTGTAACGTGGACCTTAGTAATGCAACCTTCTGGTTGTCTTAGACTATCATCAGCCATCCTAAGAAGTGTGGAGCTGTCTTTTTTGGATCTCTAGACCTAACCTCTCTATCAAGTCCGAACTTATGATATTGACGGAGGATCCAGTGTCCATGATAGCCTGCTCCACTAATATTCCATCCATATATGATGGAACCCTAGGGCAATGCTTTTCAGCATGATCGAACCAATCTTCCCCCACTCTAGCTATGCCCAAAGGTTCTACTATATATCCTATACGCAGGATTTTCTTGAATTCCTTGCATACTCCTAGAGAAAGTTTAATCAATTGCAGGAGATTCACGTCTAGTTTGACTTCACAAAAGGAACTTGCTAGATCAAACTCGTGATAATTAGCCAAATTTATCTTCTCGCGCCACACCATTCTCTTCTTTTGTCTTTCAATCGTCTTTGATGCCTCTTTTCTAGCCTTTACCTTATTTCTTAGCAATCCTTTATCCTCCTCGGGATTGACTTTACTACCAACAGGTCTTAATGGTCCAGCTTCCATATCAGGATTCAGGACTCGCTTTTCCCTAGCATCTTGTTTAGGGATTCCCTCGACAGATTTTACAATTCCCTTGTCACCCTCTTTAATCTTTTGACCTCTTGTTACGGCTCGTAGATTAGAAGTTTCAACATCATTGACATGTACAGCCTCAATAAGGCTGACTCCACTGCCATGAGGTAACTCCTCTACAATAGCCTTTCCTCTTTGCAGTATTTGCCTTGGTCCATCACCTTGCTGGAGATTATTCCCTTGTGTGTGATGGTTAACTGGACATGGTTGTTTACTCCCTTGTTGGAGAGAACTGATCTTACTCCAACAGGTAGCAGCTAAGTGGCCAGACTTCTCGCAAATATCACATTTGACATTCGGGAAATTCATAGGGAAATGTTGGCCCCCACACCACTTACAGCTAAATCTTGAGGGGCCACCCTCTTCAAGGCGTCGGCTCCCTATCAAATTCTATTTCTTCTTAAGAAAATTGACATCCACAGCTATTTGTCAATATTGTTCAGAGATCATATCAGTGTAGTGCTTCATCATGTCCTTAACTTCACCAAGGACATTAGAAGCACTCAACAAATAGCCCCGATTGTCAGTCTATCGTCCCATGGGCCTAACCACTTGATTAGGAATCGGCCGTTGACCAACTGGGACAACATTAGCATTCATTGTTTGGTTTCTACCACTATTTAGTGAGGCCGCCTGACTAGCCATAGGCATAGTCATGCTAGGAGGAGCTAGTAACATAGGAAAATTTGACATAATACTCCCTTTGCCACTCATATTTAACATGGGGTCCCCTTGACTCCCATTGGTCAAGGCCAAATAATTGCCATTCCAATTTATCCTTGCTGCATAAGCCGCTTGCAGGTATGACTCTACTCCTGCTTGGGTAATGGCGGTGTCAATATCGGCCAAAGCAACACTAATCAGCTACACCTGGATATTAAAATCCAATCCATATAGGAAATATTGCAACTGTGTAGCCACTGGAATAGAAATATAAGCGTTAAGTTTGCGAAGAACTTGCTTTAGTTTCTTGGCATATGCCTGGACATTCTCATTTGGCTCTTAGCGTGTTACATTCAAAACACGCAACCAATATTGTCCACCCTTCTCAGGGGCAAACTCTCTATAGAAAGCCATAAAGAATTGGGCACTGCTAGTTATGGTTCTAGCTTCTAGACCGTGATACCACATTGTCGCTCTTCCTTTTAACATCATGTTAAATAACATCATTAGGTGTCCTTCGTCTTGGATTTGATAGTTGAACATGAGTGTTTGAAACTCCTTAATGTGGAGTTCTTCATCTTCTTTTGCTAACCCATGGAAAATGGGCAATGGTGCTCCTAATGCCGGTAAATCCAGTGTCCCTGCTGGAATTGCAATAGGTTGTGCCATGGCTACAACCGGATCGACAACAAGAGTTTGTGTAGGCAACACTATACCCCCACTTGTTGTGGGTTGATTAATTGGAAATAGGGAAGTACAAAGACTTCCACTTGCATTCAAAGAGCTACTCCTAACACCTAGGTTACTAGAACCACTGCCACTTATGCATAACGGGCTGCTTCTTTGAGGAGAATAGCATCTTACAATCTCCAACTGGCATCTAGCCCTCTCAGCATGTTCTGCTTTTTGTATTTCGGCTTGACGGTCCTTGTCAGAGGACATAAACCAACTATTTGGTCCCTAAAAACCCTAGATTCAAGAACCACCACTTGTTGGTGGCTCTCGGCAGACACACCACTGATGGGACCTAAAATGGGCCGGCACTGGCTATGGCACTAGCCGGAACTCATGCATACGACAGACAACCCCACCACACGGCCTCACAGGGCCAGTAGCGTCTAAAACTTACTTTGCACTAAATTCTTATGACGATTTTGTGTTTGTATCCAATATGTAGTCCAACGTTCACCTTCCCTTCTCCTCAAAGGGAGATCCCATAACATATAGGCATAATGCCTCGTAATACACACCTAGGGAAGCACCTCTCGACTAATTGCCGCGGCTCCACTGCGACTCTCCTACACCTCGAGGATTGGCCCCAAGATGCGTCGCTAACACATATAACATTCGTACAAACTCCACTCTTTCATAATTCAGTGTTCCAAGAGATTTTGATTTGCCTCACAAAACTTTCCCCAATGGAAACACCCGTCTAGCCGACGACTTAGGTTTCTTGTCCTCTTAGCGTTGGTCCAAGTGCAATGTGTTCCAGTAGATACCACGTGGCATGCTTGATGCAAGGTGTATAACAATTGTGCACAACCATTTTATGATTAAAAACTAGCCATATGAGGTGCAGAAAATAGCCCTTTCATGAATTTTAACTAAGTGTTACGTGCTGCGCTGCTTTAGGGACTAGCACTGGAACTTCTGTGCTACTAGTCGCCTATATTTAATTATGGAACAATCCCTAAATTCTATGCACAAAGAGGGAAATCAGAATTTGTATCTTTTCAGCAATTAGATCGTCACACAAACTTCCTCCCTCCCCCCCCCCACTGTTAGGTGTTGCTACGGTGCATAGATGTAAATGGTTGTTTTGTATCATTTTTGTATGTAAAAAATAATAAACACATACTATAACACAAAGGATGAGGCCAAACTGAGGCTTGACCTCATGCTTTAACCTCATCAAACATTCACCCACATAAATCCTATTTTTTCATATTTTTTGAGCGCAAAAACCCCAATTTTCTCTATTTTTAACTATTTTTTCTATTTATTATTCATAAAAATATGTATTTTCTGATTTATTTGTTTTGCTTATTATTTTGACTGAAACTTATCATTTTTTCTAATTTTATCCCATTTCCATTCCCTTTACCCAACTTAAAATCAGAAAAACCACTAATTTCCATTAAAAATGTCATTTTGCAGGTTTTAAAGAATTAATAACGGCTCTAAATCATTATGGGTTTTGCATTTCTATAGTTACAACCCTCAAACATGATGCAAACAAGGTGCAAACAAAAATTCATTGCATATGAACAACATTTGGACCATGAAACAACAAAAACAATCAAATTTCTTTGTAAAATTAGAGCATACCGCGTGTCTTGCATGTTACGGGTTTTTTCTTAAAATAATTATTCTGGGCAGCCCATGAACTGACCAGCAACCATTCTTCAGTGTTGAACCTCTTTCCTCAGCCTCCTCTTCATCTTGGAGCAATCCGATCACAGCCAAACAATCATCCTTCAGCCGAGCAATCCGATCACAGCCGAACAATCATCCTTCAGCCCCTCTTCTTCTTGACTTCTTGCACATGAATTGTTGAGATATTGAGCTCCACTCATGATATGCCAGGGTGACAATTGTGCATTTATGTCACCGACTTGTCAGTTGCAGATGCGGTTGGTACACCGCCCATGAATAATAGCTAGATGACAGCTATCCTTATCTACTCTAGTTCGTGGCTCAGTTAGTATGCCACCTTAGTTAGTTGAGTTTGGTTTGAGACCCATATATAGGGTTCTTCTATTTCTATGTACTAGAGTTCTTTTTGGCTTACACAACTAAGAAGAGGAAAACTATTTTCAGCCTCCACCTTTGTGTGTATTCCCCCATTGTGCAAGCAAAAAAGCTACAAGTGAGACTCCGTCCTTCTCTCCCACAATCTTGACATGGTATCAGAGCCTTGTTCGTGGTAAGGAGCTCAATAAAGCAAACCAAGTTCGTGGTGTTCTGGTAAGAGGACCAGTATTGCTTTCATTTTTCTATTTTGGGAGCAAGTCTCTAAAGGTAGCACAGCCGGAAAGTGCAAGAGTGCATTGTCTCAGATTGAGACGCCCTTCACGGTGTAGCAAGAGGGCAGTATATGCTGCGGGCAAGGCCTTTAGCCCTTGGTTGCTCTGTTTTTTTTATTTGAGGCCATTTCGGGGCCTGTTTTGAAGGCGGAAGTTTTCTGCACGCACTCAGGAAAAGGCCCAGTTTTATGCTGTGTGACCACTGTTCTATAGGTCAGTGAAAAGTTATTATAGAAATTGCATTGTATGCCTGTGCCCAGAGACATTGGGAGTTACAGAATCATCCTTGTTGCTTGTTGATGCAAAATTGTCACTAGGAAGTGACTGTGTGGTCAAATACCACTTTCGTCAGTTTTGCAGATTTGCCCTTGTGAGGCTGAAGCTGTGTTCTTTGCAGTGACAGAATTTTTTGCAGTGTTCTGTAATGGCGTCTGATTCTCTTACACAGATTGTCACTGAAAAGCTTGACAAGAACAACTTCCAAGCATGGAAGTTTAGAATGACGAATTTCCTTATGGGAAAAGGATATTGGAAATTCGTTCCAGGAAATGAAGAAGAACCAGTTCTTCCTGATGTTCCCAATCAACAGCAAATGCAGGCATTTAAAGCATAGCATGAGAGAGCCAGGAAAGTTATGTATTGGTTGTCTATCAGCATTTCAGACTCTATGATTGTGCATATTCAAGATGCAAGTACGCCAAAGGAGGCATGGGATACTTTGTCAAAAATGTGTAGCACAAATATGCAAGCCAAGAAAATGCAGCTCAAGCAAGAGTTGCACAATGTGCAAAGAGAAAATATGAGCATCAATGACTACCACATGAAGGTGAAGAAGATTGTAGATGCACTTGCTTCCATTGGGTCACCAGTGGAAGATGATGATTTAGTTTCTGTGACCTTGAATGGTCTAGGAAAGGATTATGCACAGTTTCGAACATCCATTTCCATCCGTGAAAGATTTCTTGATTTTGAGGAGTTGATTGCTCTTCTAATTTCTGAGGAGCAGAGAAATGGTGGTGCATCTTCTTCAGGAGGAACTTCAAAAGAAGCTGTCTTCTACTCAAATGTTGGAAGAGGTAGAGGCAGAGGTAGAGGAGGCCGATCTGGAGGCCGTGGTAGAAATCAGAATATGCAGCAAACTCAAGAAAACTAGTCCTATGGAGGAGGACGTGGTAACTCTAGAGGCAGGGGGAGCCCAAGAGGTCGTGGTGGATGGCAAAGAGGCCAAAATGCAAACATCAATGTTGAATGCTACTAATGTGGTAAAATGGGTCATATGACTAAAGACTGCTATAAAAAGCAGAATGACATCATGAATGGAAAATTGCAACAAGGGAATTATGCATCTTCTAGTAGACAGGGTGATGACAGAAATGAGCATTTGTTTATGGTGCAGCACATGAACAATTCTGTGACAAGTGCAGAAGAAAGCAACGATGTATGGTATGTTGACTCAGGTGTATCAAACCACATGACAGGTCATGCAGAATGGATGGAGGATGCAAGGAAAATGGAAAAACCAGGATTTGTGGAGACTGGTGATGATACTGCACATCCTATTGTGCAGATTGGAAAAATTCATTTGTCTATGCAGGATGGGAAAAAGAAATACCTATTCGATGTATTTCATGTCCCGAATATCACCAAGAATTTGGTTTCAGTTGGTCAAATGGTTGAGCAGGGCTTGCAGGTCAGATTTAATCCTCATGGATACTTTGTTGAGGATATGAAAAATAAAGGTTGCTTGATAGCAAAAGGAAAGAAGAAGGGAAGAATGTTTACATTGGATGCAGACATGCCTAAATTGAGTGCAACAATGTTTGCACATGGGACTGGTGTAGTTGCAGATATTGATATTTGGCATAAATGCATTGGTTATGTTAATGTACAGCGACTTAAATCAATGCAGGCCCAAAATATTGTTGCAGGATTGCCTAAATTCAAGGTTGCAGAAATGCATAAGGTATGTGAAGCCTGTCAGTTTGGAAAACAGGCAAGGAAACCATTTCCTAGACATGTTCAAGAGAGTAAGAAGCCATTGGAATTAATCCACTCTGGTGTGTGGACTACTAAAGCTACATCTCTTGGAGGCTGTCATTATTTTGTCACTTTTATTGATGACTATAGCAGAAAAGTTTGGGTGTATTTTATGAAAAAGAAAAGTGAAGTTTTTGGGCATTTCAAAACTCTTAAAGCTATGGTTGAAAAAGAAACAGGCTTGCAAATAAAATGCCTAAGGTCAGATGGAGGGGGAGAGTACCTCTCAAATGAGTTTGCAAGGTTCCTGCAGGAGCATGGCATAAAGCAGCAATATTCATGCAGTCATATCCCACAACAAAATGGAATTGCAGAAAGGAAAAATAGGCATATTGGAGAGGTATCTTGTGCCATGCTCAATGAAAAAGACCAGCCAGATTTTTATTGGGTTGAGGCAGTTGCTACAGCAGTCTACATAATGAACAAGACTCCCACTGCAGCAATACATGGGATGATTCCAAGTTGAAAATTTTTGGTTGCATTGCCTATGTTCATGTGCCAAATGAATTGAGATCCAAGTTGGATCCAAAAGCTGAGAAGTGCATCTTTATTGGTTACTCTTTGCAGCAGCAGTAGAAAGGGAATAGATGCTATAACCCTTCTACTCGTAAGTTTACAGTGAGCAAAGATGTTGTTTTTTATGAGATGAGTAGCTGGTATAAACCAGTAAATGTGATTGATGATGTAGATGCACAAAATGGTAATGCTGCACAGAATTCACAACAGCAATCACAAAATATTAGTGGACCTGGAGCATCCTCTAGCAGTGGTTCACATTCTTTGCCATGGACAGGTAGATTGAGATCAGGAGAATCTTCTCAAAGCAATGCAAATAGTGGTATGCAGGTATCACGAAAAGGAAAAGAGAAGGTAGATCAGCCCATGTTTGATGTGAATGCAAGTCACTCTTATGTGAATCCAGTGGCTCAGAATAGAGCATTGATGATGAGTTGGGTATTCCTTCTATTGTTACACCTGGAGTAAGGAAGACCAGGGATGTTTTGAGAGCATCTGGGAGTGAACTTACTTTGCGCAGGTCTACCAGAGCTAGGTATCCTATGGATAGGCTGAAATATGATGGATTTACAACCATTCACTATGCATATATGGTCAAAGTGATACAGGAACCAGAACCCACTTCTTTTGAGCAAGACATGGGAAAAGAAAAATGGGAGAAAGTCATGGATGAAGAAATGGATGCCTTGGAAGCAAATGCTACATGGGAATTGGTACCTTTGCCTAAAGATAAGAATGCAATTGGTTGTAAGTGGGTTTATAAGGTGAAACACAATGCAGATGGTTCTGTGAATAGACACAAGGCAAGATTAGTAGTCAAGGGGTATGCACAAACATATGGCATTGATTATGAAGAAACATTCACTCCGATTGCAAGGATGGAAACCGTAAGAGCAGTCATTGCTATGGCTGCATCAAAGGAATGGTCTTTACATCAGATGGATGTAAAGAATGCCTTCTTGCATGGTGATTTGCAAGAAGAGGTATATATGGAGCAGCCACCAAGTTATGTGCATGCTGTTCATCCTGAGTTTGTTTGCAGGTTAAAGAAAGCCTTGTATGGCTTGAAGCAGGCACCTAGAGCATGGTTTGACAAGATAGGACAGTATCTTGTCACTATTGGCTTTCAAATTTCCAAGGCAGATTTCTCACTTTATGTGAGAAAAACAGAGAAAGGTATTATGCTACTTGTCATTTATGTTGATGATTTGATTATGACAGGTGACAGTGATGAAGATATCCTTCATGTAAAAATGCTATTGAAGCAGAAGTTTGAGATGAAGGATTTGGGAGAGCTGCGTTATTTCTTGGGCATTGAGGTGATTAGATCACCAAGTGAGATACGGCTCTTGCAAAGGCAGTATGGATTGGACATGCTGTCCAAATATGGGATGACAGGCTGTAAGCCTATTTCAGTTCCTTTGGAGCAGAATGTGAAGTTGAGCACAGATGCAGGTGAGCTTCTGGAAGACCGTACTATGTATAGACGCATAGTAGGAAGTTTGATTTATATGACTATTAGCAGGCCAGATTTGAGCTATGCTATTGGATTGGTAAGTCAATTTATGCAGGCTCCAAGGAAACCGCATTTGGATGCGGCTAGACGCATACTCAGGTATGTGAAGTCCACATTGCAGTATGGACTATTTTATGAGACTAGGATTCAGATACAGTTGCATGGATATACTGATGTTGATTGGGCTGGTAGTATTTCTGATAGACAATCTACCAGTGGATATGTGTTCTCTTTTGGGAGTGCTGCAGTCACTTGGAGCAGCAAGAAACAGCCTACAGTTGCCTTGTCAAGCACAGAGGCTGAGTACAGGGGCGCAGCAATGGCTGCATGTGAGGTAGCTTGGTTGCATAAGCTACTTTATGATATGCATCAGCCTACAGATGGGCCAGTTGTCATTTATTGTGACAACATGAGTAGTATACACTTGGCAAATAACCCAGTCTATCATGCTAGAACAAAGCACATTGAGGTGCATTATCACTATGTGCAAGAGAGAGTTTTACTAGGTCTTATTGATCTAGTTTATGTCAGCACAGAGGATCAGGTAGCTAACATATTTACGAAGGCATTGGGTGCAGAGAAGCTGCGCAAGTTCAGAGACCTACTTGGTGTGCAGGAATTGGGATTGAGCTCGAGGGGGAGTGTTGAGATATCGAGCTCCACTCGTGATATGCCAGGGTGATAGTTGTGCATTTATGTCACCGACTTGTTAGTATAGATGCGGTTGGTATACTGCCCATGAATAATAGCTAGATGATAGCTATCCTTATCTACTCTAGTTCGTGGCTCAGTTAGTATGCCACCTTAGTTAGTTGGGTTTGGTTTGAGACCCATATATAGGGTTCTTCTATTTCTATGTACTAGAGTTCTTTTTGGCTTACACAGCTAAGAAGAGGAAAACTGTTTTCAGCCTCCACCTTTGTGTGTATTCCCCCATTGTGCAAGCAAGAAAGCTACAAGTGAGACTCCTTCCTTCTCTCCCACAATCTTCACATGAATTTCCTCTATGCAAGAGAGAGAGGGAGGAGAGAGAAAGACTGGTTTTTTATCTCCACAACCAAGCAACCAATGGAGGAGCAGAGAATGGCAATTGGAAGCGTAGACAGAGTGTAGATCATGTATCCAATCAGTTGGGGGGGTTGTTTACAACCCCCATAACCCTGGTTTTTGATCTCCACAACCAAGCAACCAATGGAGGAGCAGAGAATGGTGATTGGAAGCGTATACAGAGTGTATATCATGTATCCGGTCAGTTGGGGGGTTGTTTACAGCCCCCATAACCCATCCATCAGGCATGAAGAAACATGGCACCTTCATCCTCTTCCTGATAAAAAGAAAATGGCTGCCTTCATCCCCATGATTTACCAAAAATTGAGGCTCCAAGGGGATCCGCCAAAAGATATACCCTTTGGGCCCCCCCAAATCCTATTCACACTTGGCCTTTTGGCCCTTGGCCTTCTCTGGGCACTCCCTCTTCCACGTCCGGTGTCCAATTCTTGGTTCAAAAAATCATGGGCATCCGTCTTGAAGTCTTGCACTGCTGAGCAGCTTCCAGGGTCTTATCTGTCATGCCAAAAAATTATTAAAATTCCCCAACCGTCGTCTAGTTGCTATTTTAAGCACTTTCTGGGCATTGCCACTTAAAATCGTACTGATTGCCACCATCGCCTTCAACGAAGTCTATTTTTTTCCTGAAATTTTTAATTTTGTCTATTTTGAAGCACTTCTCTGCATAAAAAATCATCTATCAATAGGAGGCGGCGTTGCAATGACTCATCATCTCCTAAGCATTCTTTAACTGCCACTCACAAAGAGGGCAATTCCAGTTCAATAAGAAAGACAACTTCTGTACCATATACTAGCTAGAAAGGGGTCTGTCCTGTAGCTGCCTTATGGGAGGTTCTGTATGCCGAGAGGGCCTCTGTAAGTCGATCGTCCCACTCGCGACGATGTGCGGCAATCGTTCTTGTCATGATCAAGCAAAGGATGCAATTGGTGACTTCAACTTGGTCGTTGGCTCTGGGGTAGTAAGAAGTGGACTTGCGATGGCGGATCTTATACATCTCTGTTAGCTCCTCCATGATTTTGTTAAGGAAATGAGTACCTCTATCACTTACCAGGTCAAGGGGACTGCCAAAATAGGTGATAATATTTTCGTACATGAACAAAGCTACGTTGTTACCATCATCCCGCTTCAGAGCTTTAGCTTCACACCACTTTGTGACATAATCTGTGCATACTAAGATGTATCTACTCTACTTCCATCTGGTGGGTGGATCAATGGGACCCACAAAATCAATCCCCCACTTCTCAAACATCTTTAGGGAAAGAATAGGTTGCAGTGGCATGGCACTTGTTTTGCTGGGTTTCCCCATTCATTGACAAGCATCACATCTCTTGCAATAGTCATGTGCATCCTTGTGGAGGGTCAGCCACTAGTATCCTGCTAATAGAGCATTTCTAGCTATCACTTCTCCTACGAAGTGTCCACCACATGGTTTGTCATGGCATGCTTTCAATACTATGCTGATTTCATCCCCTGCAACACATCTTCGCAATACTTCATCTTTGCCTCTCTGGTATAGTGCACCCCTTAGCAAAGTGTAGGGGGCTTATTCTATCAGAAGCTTCTTCTTCTCACGGCTTGAGATGCCATGAGGATACTGTTGAGTTTCCAGAAGGTTGGCTATGTCTACATACCGTGGAGTAACTGTTTCAACTAGAAACAAGGAAGCATTAGGAAGGTCTGGATCATCCTGTTCCTCCTCTATAGTTTGAGGGATCTGTGATAGATGATCGGCTAGGACATGGGAATGGCGAGGCTTAGTGACCACTTCAAAATCGAACTTCTGGAATAGGAGCAACCATCTCATCAGTCTTCCTTTAACATCTGCTTTGTTCATCAAGAAGGACAGGGCTTCATGATCCATATATAACTTGAAATGTGTTGACAATAGATAGTGTCGAAACTTCTCCAGTGCAAACACCATTGCCAAGTACTCAAGCTCTGTCACACTGTATAGTTTCGTTCCCTGTCAGTGACCTTTCGGCTTGCATAATATATCAGTTGATCTAATTTAGAGGGGCCCTTTTGACATAGGATAGAACCTAGCCCTTCAACTGATGCATCTGTATGCACATGAAACTCCTTCATCCAATCAGGAGGCTGTAAGATAGGTTCTTGGATAAGGCACTGTTTAGGGTATTAAATGCTCCTTCGCAGTCATCATCAGTCCAAAGGGAATCCGCATCTTTCCTTAGGAGCTTATGCAGAGGGGTTGCCTTGGTTGCAAAATGTGCAATAAATCTTTTGTAGTAGCCCACATGGCCAAGAAATTGTCTCAATTGCTTGAGGTTTGTTGGTGCTGCCAAGGCGGTAATCTTCTCAATCTTCGTCGGGTCTATTGTAATCCCTTGTGTAGAGACAATATGGCCCATAAGAACTCCTGATGAAATGCCAAAGACACATTTGTCGAAGCTAAGAGAAATCCCATACTCTCAGCATCTATCAAAACATTGCTCTAGGTGTCCCCAATGCTCTCATATTAAGCTATAGACATAGAAGTCATCAAGATACAACCCAATGAAATCATGCAAATGATTCTGGAAAGCAGCCATCATTACTTGTTGGAAGGTAGCAAGAGCATTACAGAGCCCAAACGGCATCACTATGTAAGCATAGGTCCCCCATTCTGTGGTGAAGGTTGTTTTGGATAGGTGTTTTGCGATTTGGACTTGGTTATATCTGTGAATCCATCCAAGAGAGAATACAGCTCATGGCTTGCCACTGTGTCCAATATTTGATCTTTAAAAGGGATAGGAAAACGATCCTTCTTCATCTTTGAGTTCAACTTCCAGAATTCCACACATATTCGAAGTTTCCCATTCTTCTTAGGTACTACCACAATGGCCGAAACCCATTCACTGTTAGCCTGGGATAAATGAACTCGACTTCAAGAAGTTTCAATCATTCAGCCTTCACCAGAGAAGAATAATTACAATTCATACGCCTTTGTCTTTGCCTTACAGGTTTGGCATCAGGCTCTAGGTCAATGTGAGGCTGTCATACTATGGTATCAATCCCCTTTAGGTCTTTGTATGACCAAGAAAACACTTCTAAGTTCTCCTTTAGTAGATCTCGCAGGACCACTAGTTCTTCTTCTGGAAGATTGAGGCCTACTTTCAGGTGACGCTCAGTACCGTCAGTATCCAAGAATGTCACTTACCTATTACCTTCCACTTCACAGATAAATGTCCCACGAATTGCTTCTGGATAGAGGTCTAACTCTTTCAAGGAAGTAGTGTCCTCATTTGATGTGCCACTAGAACCACTGTCCTTCTGAACAGATGACTCATTTGTCTATTTAGATTACTGGAAGGGTATCAGAGCTTTGTTTGCTTCTGTGTGAGTGGTGATTTCTTCTAGACATAGGGATTCATCTTTAGAGGATGCGTCCAGGAATGTCACATAGCACAGACCTTCTAGAAGCCATGGCTCTGGCTTTTGTTGACAGGGGGAATCATCATCATCTTTTCTCCAAAATGAATGGTCATGGTGATAGGAGCCACTAGTGAACTTAATTTTTATGCCTTTGATCCATTACTTATATAGATTATGCATACTTTATGGTCCATTGGTCAACCCAAATGGAACCATGGTCATTCCCTCCAACACCCCGAGATCTTCGGCCTCTGAGATCTCTATAGGGACATCAACAAGATTGTTTGCCATCAGAGGAAATTCTTTATCTGCACTTACATATCCTGCTTCATTTTCTTCTTCATCATTATCATCTCTTTCTCTAGAGGCTTTGTCTCTACTTCTGTAGAGGCTCTGTAGGAGAAGAACATATCCTCCACCTCTGTGTCTGCTTCTGCTTCTACCTCTGTCTTTGGCTTTGTCTCTATTAATGTCTCTGCGACTAACATATAATAGGGAGAACAGTGCATCCATGCTTCTATCTCGATGTCAGAGGTGATTTCAGAAGTCAATTCAAGTTGAGGCATGAGGTATTCTCCCATGGACAAGGACTTGGCTCCCTTTGGTAGTTGGCTTACAGTGCCCACTGTTAGGGATTGTGACTCTATTTTCTTGGGAAAGATCTGTTTAACAGCCTTTTCGTCTCCTAATGTACCATCTGTTACTTCGTTGGAGGAGTCTGTTATGACTTCGATGGATGTGGATCCATTGCCTTTTTGCGATCCATACAATTTCAACACCACTTTATTGGGTCCTTTGCCTAGGGTTAGGGTTCCTTTGAACTAGTTCGTCCTGGCTCTTGCTTTAAAAAGCCAAGGTCTTCCCAACAACAGAGGGTATGAGGTCCCATAAGAATTTAGTTTAACCACTAGATAGGTTAGCCAGTAATCTTTTCTTGCAAGGGTTGTTTTTACATATGGGAGGATGCCCAACGGTTTAATTCTGCTTTGGTGTGCCAATCGGATAAGCCACTATGTAGGTTAAATTCCTTGCAAATCTAAGTCCTTCATTGTCACTTCCGTCATTATGTTTACTGATGAGCCTCCATCAATCGATGCATTTGAAATAAAGCATTCTTCAATCCATACACTAATCTCTCGAGTTCCAAGATCTAGGAAGGCATTAGCCACATCTATTTCCTTTACATGCTCTGGGTCCTTATTGGTCTTAGTCGCCATGACCATTCATTTTGGATCCATTGGTGAACTTAATTTTTATGCCTTTGATCCATTGGTCTTAGTCGCCATGACCATTTATGACTTGGTCTTAATTTTTATGCCTTTGATCCAGGGGCTTCTCTAGCCTGTTGGGGAATAGGGCTACACCCATTTTCATCTTTCCTTTTTCTTCTACTAATGGCAGCATCGGCACTTTCTCTGTTTTTAGAGGTGCTTCTATATCGTCTATCTCCTAGATCTCTAGTCCTATTTCTGGGACTGTCTCTGTGACTCTCTGTGGCACTGCAGTGCTCTGTACTGCACTGTTATATCCTATACTACTCTTTCCCTCTATTGGCAAGTTGAACTTCATAATCTTGGTAGGAGAGTTGTTCTCTTTCTGGACAACTGGTTCCTTCTTCTTGGCACACGTGATAGCGGTAACTTTCAACTCTACCAAATTGGAGGCATGCTCTTGTACCTTCTGTTGGCTATCAACAGCATTGGCCTTTATAGGAGCTGGACTTGGACAATCCTTTGCAATGTGGTCTTCTCCTTTGCATCGGCTGCATAAGGGCTTGTAATCCATAGATCTTCTAGGGTTTGGAAAATTTGGAGAGATATGACCCTTTACTCCACATCTGTAAAATTCCACCTCTGATCTCTGACCACCACTAGACTGTTGTCCTCTATAACTTTGAGAGGGAAACCTCCTTGGACCGAAATTAGGACCAAACTCCCTAGGCTTTGGTCCAATATCTTGGGTCGTCATTTTGGATTTTAGCAAGTTGAATCTTGCATTTTCATCTTTCTATCTTTGTTCGTGCATCTCTTTCAGAGAGCAAATATCCTCTGTATGGTTCTTTCGCAAATAGTAGGAACAAAAGGCTCTAGGAATGGTTGATTTTTGGGTACATTTAGTGGCTAAATGTCCCGCTTGATGACACTTTTTGCACCATGTATTAGAATGCATCACATCTCTCCCAGCTCATGCAGGAATGAATATATTGGCGGTATTCACCTTCAACATCTGTAAGCTACTCTGTAATCACATCCATAAGCTCTTTCTTGATACTTGCAATTGAGTTGGATAAGTAGTCCTTCAAATTTTCACCTCCTGAAGTACTTGTAGTAGGGTTTTGTGAAGCTTCTGTAATTATTGTATACACTGGTTGGGTCGATCCATAGGGTCCTCTGTTCTAGTTCTGATTCAAAGCTCCTATTAAGACTTGGGATTGTTGATTCCAGTTGGTAGGGTTCCACTATTTTTGAGTCGCCATTGGAGGAAGTGTTTGAGGCCACTGTTGTTGTGGTTCAACCATCATTTGAGGCACTATCGTCTGTGGCGACCATAGTGGACTAGGTGCATTATGCTGCGCCACTGTTTGCATCTGGAGATAGGGGTAGGAAATTGTCCCTAGTGACTGCATTTGGTGAGTATACCATTCCTGGCATGGGAGGAGGTAAGACTCCTCTTCCTAGAGTCATTGACAGTCTTGCTTCAACTTCATCATACAATCTTGCACCTTCCACTGCTGCTTGCAAATTGACTCGCCTTTTCAATTCCACAAACTTGCGAACTTCTGGTTGTAGACCTTTGAGAAACACTCCTTTCTGGATACCTTCGTCCAAATGATGGTTAGTCCATCTCTTCAGGATGGATTCCATTCGCAAGACATAAGCTTCTACTCTTTCTCCAAAGGACTGACTTAGGTTCATGAACTCCTCTCGCATCCGCTCTTCAAAACCTTCAAGCCTAAATTTAGTGAGGAATACCAACTTCAAGTCATCCCATGTGCCAAAATTTCCTATTGTGCTTGTCTCTCATACCACTGAAATGCCATGCCTTTAAAAGTGACGGGGAATATTGCTAACCAATGCTCAAGGGTTCTGGCATTGTTAGCCACACATGCTATCATAAATTATGCTACATGAAGATTAGGGTCTTCATTGTACTCTCCCTTAAAAATTGGCAATGGGACTACATTTGCTGGCATATCATTGATATTTCCAGGACAAATTTGACTAGGAAGGGGACCTTGAGTCACCATGGGGACTTCTGTAAAGAGTGCTTTTAGGGCGTCAAAGGAGGCTTCTACTGCGAGCTCGTTCTCAGCCTCGATTCTTGCCTTCTCTCTTCTCACATACCTCTGGACTCGTTCTAATGCTTGCCTCTTGATTGCGTCATTCATCAAGGCTTGGCTCCAACCAGTTATTCAGTACTCAATAGAATAGAATCAGAGAGGGGCTTCAGTCTCTGAGGGATTCTCTGGCCAACATCTCTTCTACTTCTTTTCTTTTCAACATCTTTGAATTTGGCTTTCAAACCACTACAGAAGGGGAGATATTCCATTCTGAAAGTATCAAAACTCATTCTTCTTAGGATCGTTGTTGTGCCATCATTATAATAATGCCAGCTTCTTAGGGTTTCAATAGTGTATTTGTGAAAAACACTCTGTCTACCAACTTCCAGGGATTGCCAATTGGACAAATAGAAGATTTTCAGTGCACCAAGCATCCCATGTATCTTGCTGTTGAGCATCCACGAACAATTTCCAACTCTTTTCCTTCTTATTTTTGTGAATCTCCACAGACCACGACTCTTGAAGCTTCTTCACGATCTCCCACTTGATGATGTCTGGAAACTTCTCAATGAATACCAAATCTTACATGGATAGTCATTCTCTCTGCTTCTGCTCTTTAGTTTTTTTCCAAACAATTTTCCACCAAGATGCAAGTTTCTGTTGCTTCAACAAGAAGAGGAAACAGTCCACCGCATAGAGCTTGCATCACGATGGTAATATGTTTCCACCATTGTGGGATAAACTTCTTGTGGAAAGTGGCTTTGATAATGAGAATCTCCAACTCTTCA
Source organism: Lygodium microphyllum (assembly GCF_053477565.2). Lineage (NCBI taxonomy): Eukaryota > Viridiplantae > Streptophyta > Polypodiopsida > Schizaeales > Lygodiaceae > Lygodium > Lygodium microphyllum. The sequence continues at coordinate 173,310,496 of NC_141139.1, forward strand.
GTGGAAGAGGGAACTTTGCAAACATCCATTGAATTATTTTCTTCTTAGCAATGCCATTTCTTTCATTTTCAACCTCTTCTAATGCTTGTTGATGGCAAGTTTCCCCGGCTGTGCACCAAAAACATGGAGCCCCAAGAGAGACACCAAGGAAAGGGGGATTCTAATACAAGAAAATCTATCTTGTAGCATAAAAAAGCTTTTATTTCATTCTTTTGATGACCAAAACAAGGAAAACAACAAATCTTCACATAGCATCATAGTAAATATCTCCCACGGAATTGATAGAATCAACTATAATCTTCAACATCTTCATAAAATCCATTAATAGAAAAAGGAACATAAAAGAATACACAATTTTTTAATGGAACTAATCACATATGATTCATCTTCATTGTCTTCATAGTTTTCTCTCTCAATCTCTCATATATAGTTACACTGTTTTGATAGAATTGGCTCTCTCTCTCTCTCTCTCTCTATATATATATATATATATATATATATATATATATATATATATATATATATATATATATATATATATATATATATATATATATATATATATATCAATAGTACATCATGTCCTCACTACAATACTCAATAATGACACTTAATAATCCCTCTTAGGTCGTGGATACATCTCCCAAGAGGTATGTCTATGTCGAAGAGGCATCAGAGCCACTACAGGGTCTCTTCATAGCTCACTTTTCTGCCTCTGTCACTCCAGTCTTCTATTCAGTCTTCAGCACTGCTTCTTTTATTTTTTTTAGCCCTTTTGAACTTAGATTCATCCTTTCCAAAAGTTAAAAAAATTTTCCAAAGTCACACATACATTCTATAGAACACTTACAGAAGATCTACAAAACAGAACAGAGACAGGAACAGAATAGAGACAGAACAGAGACAGAGGCTCTACAGAAGGTTTACAAAGGGTTACAGAAGGTCATCAGAGAACATCAAATCCTCATAACTCATACTAAAACCATTCAAAACTATCAAAAAATATTCAATAAGCTTTCAAAAGATTTCAACCTTCATCAATCATCAATCCATGCTTCATACAGAAGAAAATCAGAACAAAACAAAAGCTATACAGAAGATATCAGAACCAATCAAAACCTCAACAGAACCTATTAGAACATCACAAAGCCTCATATTTCTACTAAGAATCATCATGAACTTCCAAAACATAATCAATATTATCCAAAACACTCTCAAACACTTCCATTAACAACCATTCATCACTCTAAATCCATCAAACATCAACCATTCAGACCTCAAAAACAACAAAAATTAGTCAAAAATTTAGTCTTTTTCCACTCTCAACAATCATTGATCTCTCATCACAAATAATAGACCCTCTACTGAATGCGGTGGCCCCACTATAGCTCTCCTACACCCTGGGGGTTAGCCCCTCAATGCGCCGCTAACACAAATAGGACGTACGTCACAAAATCTACTCTTGTTTTTAAATGTTCCAAGAGATAATATATTTCCTCACTCAATGGTCATCAAGGAAACTGATTTTCTAAACCTACAGCTCAAGGTACCTCGCACACTCCACATAGGTCATACGTATGAGAAAACAATTGCAATTGCATCCAGGAATGACACCATGTCATATGCACAATGCAAATGTGAATGACCATAGTGCTCAAATATTTTATGATTTATAAATCAACCTTATCAAGTGCAAAGACATTTCTTTCAATGATTTCAGCCTACACGTAATGATGTGTTGTTAAGGGTTAGCATCGAGCGTTCTCGTGCTGCAAGACCCTCTTAAACTTAAATTGTAAACATTATATATGGAATGCACAAGAAAATAGATCAAAATTTCAAATGTTATCAGCAACTAATCACCATCGAAACCCCTCCGTCCCCCTATCTCTTAGGTTATACATGGGTTGCTAGGTGTAGAAAGCGGTTTTTTCATGAGTTTTTCTAGTAAAAGTGGTAAAAACTATACTTTAACACAAAGACAAGGCTGAATTGAGGCTTATCCCTCATGCTCCAGCCATTTCATACATCCACAAACATAAAGCATATTTTTTCTTAATTTTCTAATACCAAAACTTATTTTTTTTTATTTTTCTACTATTTTCTTCATTTATTTAGATAAAAATTTTGATATTTTTGATTTATGTGTTGGTATTGATCACAATCACTGAGAATTTATTTTATACTCATTTCTAATCCATGTGAACCCCAAAATCACAACAAAACCCCCAAAATTTATCATTTTTATGAAAATCACATAATTGCAGGTTTTGCGTGTTTTGGTATAAATCATTAAATGACTAAATTTTTTGGTTTTCTTCAAAATTTATGATAGATTTTAACATTATCAATCAAGCATCTATCATTTAAAAAAATGGAATAATCACTTATGCATAGAAACACAAATTTGGAGACTCATATTTCATGGTTAGGAGGCCAATGACACTCATTCTTGGTCATTGGCACTCTTTGACAATCCAATCTATGGTCTCCTTCACTTCAACACCATCATTTTATCCGCATCTTGCATCCCCTTCTCCCATAAAATCACGTGCATGAACAAGCAGCAAGAGGAGAGAGGAGAGAGAAAGACTAAAAATCAAAATTTTTATTCCCTTCATGAAAATCAACATGCTTACACCCAAAATGGAGCCCTTAGGGAGTAGATCAAATATATGCAATCATTTCTCCCTCAAATCCAACATCAAAGAGGCACGAATCTCAAAAAAAATGGGGCACTAAAAAAATTGCTCCCCCTCCCTGCCTCGATCACCTTTTTTTGGTTTCCTTTCCTTTAATCAAGCTTAAGGTTTTAAATTTAAAATATCTAGTTCATCTTCTCATGTTCACACTGCAATCGAAGTGGTTTTTTCACTTTCGGAGGGCAAACAAGCTCGGATTCGAGATGTGCCTGGCCAGATGGCTTCGTGACATTGAAATGCATAGGCCTGGGATTCGTGATGCACATTCCAGCTCCCAAATCATGTAGGTGCTTCATAATACAAAACCTTGCGGGGATTAAATGGGGGTCAAATGGACCTCAATCGATGAATCGAGACTTGCGTCGGGTTCCTAGCATCAAACTTCTTCTAGAAAAACTCCAGTTCACAGATCTGCAACCGTTTCATTTTGCATGAAAATTTGGTCTTCTACAACCTCCCAGACCCTTTTCAGCTTCAAAAAATATCTTTAAAATATGCTCTCATTGGCAATTATAGGATAGGACAACACAGCCTGTCAAATCCCACGAACTAATCTGCACAAACAATAACCAAAGAAAGCATCAAGCTGCCACAAAAAATATACTCAACAAAGCACAAGAACATCTCTCACTCTACCCCCTAACAAAATCAAGGCATGAAAATCCACAAGGGATAGGCCCAACATAATCTGACAGAAATTTAGAGCGAGTCGCTAACCAAGTACTCTAACACAGACTGGCTAAAAAACCCTATCAAAGATGTCATCCTAGTGGTGATATGTTGAAACTTATAGGGATCCCTAGACCACTCAGTGAGTTAGCAGAAAGGGATGTCAATGAGGGTATTAACCTCCCTACACAAAAAAGGGTGGGGATGGAAGAGATTAAAGATCCTAAGAGGCTGGACCCAGATCGTGATGAATATGAAGATTTTAATGACCTAGTGTTGATCCCAAAGGAGAGGACTAAATGTCCTCCTCTTTATAGGGATCTCCTAGTGTTTCATGGGTTGCCAAATGAGGATCCGATGATTCATTTAAGAGAATATGGCCTAACTTGCATTGCAAGTGGGTTCGACAATATACATCGGATGCTCGTATTCCAAAGTACCCTAAAGGGAGAGGCAAGGAAATGGTACTAGAGCCTCCCAAGAGGGTCGATCAAATCATTTGAGGAGTCTTGTGATAGATTTCTAGATGAGTATGAAAAGCAGCTCCCTATGATTTAGGTCTTAGGGTAGCTTATGCAGTTTAGATAGGAATCTTATCTTTCTGTTAAAGAGTATGCTAGAGCCTTTGATAATACTCTTAGGCTTTGGCCAAGAAGAGCCAGTGCACTACTAGATGATGTGCTATGTGAGCTCTTTCTGAATGGCTTAGAGATTAATACGCAAATCCAAGTGGGACTACGGAATCCTAAGTCGTTAAGGGAAGAAAAAATGCATGCCATTGATTATGAGGGTCATATTTAGAGATGTTGGGAAAACTTTTGGACTTTTCCCCGCTCAGTGCAAGTGCATCCTAGCTTCCAACCATTTCTGCAAGAAGACAGCTCACTTGTTGATACCAAGGCAGCCTATGAGGGGAACCTTGGTGGCCAAAATCTCAAAGTAGAAAATGGCCATCCTATGAGTAGTAATGACATGCCTCTCAGTGGAAAGGTTCCAAGCCATGTAAGTCCCATTAGGGCTTACAACACTTCCAAGAGAGGTAGTTGTGATGGCAACATGGATAGAATCAATGGGCCTCTGAGTGTTGATAAGCATTTAGTGTGTGGTTCTAATTTTGTTGCTAGTAAGGCTCTTGAGAGACCTTTGGTGTCGGAATCATGCTTCCGGGTGGATGTTGTTCCCTTCAGTGAAAGCATGGTTCTTATGGAAAAAAATTTGCAGTATGGATGTAAACAAGTAAAGGCATATTTTATAAAGAGGATGCAAAATGCTAAAAGTCCACATGTGCTTCACAAAGGTCATAAGGATGTGAGGCCATTTGGCCATAGGGATAAGTTTGCATTGAGTTCGTTAGACCAGTGCAGCAAATTGAGGGAATGCAAGAATATTAAGGGAAATGTGAGATGGGTTTGGAGACTCAATATCTCCAAAATTATGGTAGGAGTGTCGGATGCAAGGCCAAGGATCCCACCTAGATATATGTTGTCGAACCCCCAAGAGGATAAGACTGGATATACATCTAACAATATACACTACCTTGGGATACATCCAGGTGATGTGTCTAGGCTTGAAGCTCTACCTAGTTTGGGTTGCAGCACTGATTTATGTGAAAACCCAAATAGGGGAGGTTTGAATGAGTACAAAGCTATGATTCTTTCTCCCAAAGGAGCCACTCAGCCGCTTGAACGACCACTTTATTCGGATGACAATAAATGTGGGACATGCGAGCCCACTGAGGCCGTTCATTCAGCTCATAGTGCCTAAGAAGGGATTGGCCTTATTGATGAGTTATTTGTGGAAAGGCTTGGACTTGTAGCTCTACAAAAAAAAACCTAAGATCAAAAAATACAAGATCAAGCTTTTAGCTAACATGCATGAGTAGCATGGGGCTAGTCGACCTCTGATATCCTTGACACCTTGGGTAGTTTGATAGGGTGTGATGTATATGCCAAGGACATCAGTATTATGTGGATTAAATGACCTATCTAGTTTTAAGCTAGGAAGGCTAGCTACTTTGGATATTACGTCCAGATTTTGTTAGCCCAAGAGGGTCAGTTTTGTGAGGTTTTAAATGCTTTATTTCATTAGGCCAAGAGGGCAAGTGTTCTGTTTAGTACATGTGCGGTTAATGGTTTCTTGTTTTAGTTCTGTGCTAGGCAGGTTCAAAGAAAAGCTAGGAAGGAGCCTTTTTTGCGCGGAAGCTTCACGTGGCCCTATCCAGGTGATATCTCTCCTTTTTGAGTACCATGTTTTTCTGCTATATGTGTCTGTGTGCTTGTAGGAGATTTTCTTTTCTTGTTGGGGACCGGCATCCAAGGCATGAAGTCCTAGGGTTTAGGTTAGGTATGTCTGAGGGAGGTCTGAGTGGTTGTTGCCTCCTATAAAGACATTGCTAGGCATTGAAAGACATGTTTTAGAAGGTAGTTCTAGTGACCCTGTTCTGCTAGCCTGCTGGGCACCGTTCTAGAAGTTTTTGTTAGTTGTGAGGCAGTTAGAGAAGCCTGCCGACGGAAAAATAATAATGAAAGAAACCCTGAATATCTCAAAGACAATAAATATATATGAAGGTGTGTAAAAAGGGGTTCTAACCCCTATCAAAATAGAAAAGGAAAGAAAGGAAAATTTATAAGTAGTTGATCATCGCCTTGTGGAGGCCTGGTAGGTTCCTGGGGATGAGTCAGACCCGGGGCCAATGCCTTGTCTTCCTAGGGGTGGCGTCTTGCTAGAAAAGAAGAAAGTAAGGAAGGTTGGAGCGAAAATAAAAGTGAGCGTCAGAAAAGGATTAAGTGTCGCCTTGCGAGGGCTTGGTAGGTTATTGGGTATCGAGATAGAACCTGAGGCCGATGCCCTATTCTCCTTGGGTCACTACGCTCAGCTCCCTCCTTTTTACATGCCCGAGCATGGAAACATAAAAACTTAACAGAAGAAATGTGTTAAAAGAAAATACTTCTTGATCAGGCTATAGAAGTCCTTGCCTAGTAGGAGCTCCTGGTTGTGTTGTCCCTAGTGAGGTAGGTAGTTCACACCACCACTTAGGGCAATCTCTTTGATAGTTCTTTTTAGTTTGGCTGTGTTGGAGCAGTCGATTAGTGATTAGCTTCGGACCTTCTATCAGATTATGCCAGGCCTACTCCTTGTGGATGTCATGCCTTGGTTTTGTCAGGGGGTAGGGTGAGCGTTGTGCTATGTTTTAATATGTATCTATTTTGTATCAGCTTGATGCTTCCTCTGGTCGTTTTGTGCAGATCTGTTATGGGATTCGACGGGCTGAGTCCCCCTATCCCATGGTCGCCAATGAGAGCGGAGTTTTGGGCCCGGGATGTGCCTAAAATTTTCCAAAAAATCTGAGATTTAGGGAAAAAATATTCAACATCGAAGGCGGTGGCTCCAGCTAGGACGATTTTAAGCACCAAGTGAAAGACGACTTTTAAAAGGTGCCCGATAGACACTTGTGGATTTTTGATCATTTTTTTGACTGTCATACGGGTTGTCAGGAGTTTCCAGTCAATGCGGCATGTCGAGACGGAAACGCAAAAATTTACAGCACTCGAATCGGAGCCAGGACGAGGAAATGGCCACAAATTTGGCAAGATATGAAAAGGTGGATATTTGAGAGGACCAAAAGGGGTGCCCTTTGGGGGAATTTTAACCCCCCTTCAATTTTTGATCAAGGGGGGTATGAAAAAACGTGGAGAGAGAATGTGGAAGCATGGCATAATCAACAACGGCCGATTTTTGCGCCTCCTCTCTCCACATCATGATTTTCTAGCTGTGAAGAAGCTATGGAATGGACAATAGGGGGCAACTTCTCTCTATGGGCCGATCTTATCGCCTGTCTTCACCTGTGAAGTGGCTATGGGAATGAAGAGATGGAAATCTAGTCTTTCTCTCTCCTCCCTCTCTCTCCTCTAAGGGATTATTCTTGTGTACAAGAGGAAAATGAAGAATGGTGAAGGAAAGCTTGTCCGGTTGAGACCGGATTGCTTTCAAATCGATGTAGACATGAAAATTGCTGATTGTGAATATGCTGGACATTGAATGTGGCCTGACTCGTAGTCCTGCACCAAAACCGAGATCCCGAGACATGGAGCCTAAGCAATAATTCAATTTTTATGAAGAAAAAATGAGTTTTTATGCTATTTGATTGATGAAACATTGTTCCCATGGGTTGAATATGTATTATGATGTTGTTTTCTATGAGTTTCAACAGTTTATAATCAGAAAACCAGAAAATCATAAGTGATATGGCTGAAATTAATGTTATAAAACCCGAAAAACACGCGTTTAAGGGGTAAAAATGGGGTTTTTGCAAAATAAATGGAAAATATGAGACATAACATCAATAAAACCCTAAAATTTTGCTATCAAGAACCTAAGGACCACAGCCCACAATCAATCTTAATTTTTAGTCATTTTTTATTGAAGAAAATAGAGGAAAAATACCAAAAAATGGTGAACAATGGGTTTTAAATGGGAGAAAATTAGGAAACGGTAAAAGGAAAATTCCAAAAAATGACATGTGTGTTTGTGCAATGTATAATGAAGGTAGAGCACGAGGTTGGCCTCGGTTTACCCTCGTTTCTATGTTTTTGTCAGTGTTTATCGCCTTCTTTATAAAGAAAAACACATAAAATGACTCTTTCACCTATCAACGAATGCAAAACATTAAACGGTAGGGTGAGAGGGGAGGTTGAGCATCAAAATATAAATTAAAATATGATTTATGTGTTGCATCATGCCTATAGGACGTCGTTTTAAAATAAAGGAAAAGACAACATGAGCATAAGGCTCGGTGTCTCTCCTTGTTTCAATACATAAACGTTAGCATGGAAATCATGAAAAGATTGGTTTCGCACGATGCACAATGCTGATTTTCTGTTGTTTGTGCACTAAACCATTCACATTATGCACTATGCATGGTTCATGGTATCAAAGGAAAATCTCTTGGACTGCATAGCAATTGTTTTCTTAGGACTTTGACCCACGATTGAGAGTGTGAGGTTATCCCTTGCCATAGGATAGAGGGCCGATTTCCTAAGGGATTGTTAAGTGAGGACACATGGTATGTCTCCTGGAAATACGAGAAATATAAAAGAGAGGATTTTGTGTTCGTTTGTGTTATATGTTGAGCAGCGCATCAAGGGGCTAATCCCTGTGATGTAGAAGAGCTGCAGTGGGGCCGCGGTGTTTCTACCAAGAGGTTACCTCCATGTGTGTGATCGTGGCATTGCCAATGTGTATGGGTTCTCCCTCTAAGGAGTTTATAAAAAAGGAAAACATTGGACTATAAACTATAAACGCATAGATTAAGATTTAGGGCAATTTGTCCTTAAGCATTAGATTGACGCTCCTGGTCCGCGAGGCCGTGAGGGTGTTTGTGTGTCATGAGCATGAGGTCCGGCTAGTGCCATAGCCAATGCCGGCCCATTTCAGGTCCCATCAACCCTAAAATCCCATGGGCACCCATCCGTTTTTTACATGACCGGCCATTGTGGCAAGGTCCTTTTTCCATTTCCCTGGCAAGGTCCTTTTTCCATTTCCCTCTTCTAGCCTTATGCCTCTAGTCTACACCCATCTAATATTTTACAATTGGCATAGGAGGGAGGCTGGCACTCTTTTACAAGATTTTTCCAAGTTTTTTGAGGCGCCTTTCATTTAAAATTGCGCTTTTTGCCCCGGCTTAGCTTTGGAAGTTGCATGCGTGTCTTTGCTCTTTTTTCGTGTTTTTTTTTCTGCTTTTTCCTTCCTTTTTCTGCCATCTCGACTTGGGATTAACATTATGAGTCCAAGTCTCAATCTTGGAACCTAATTCACTTGTGCAATAGGTCAAGTCTTTGTCTATGTTGTCATCATGAGCTTAATCTTCATCTTCCATCCACCATAGCTTCCACGTCTTTTGACATTTAACATGGTATCCTGAGGTCAGCTCATGGTTCTAATTTTCACTCTACCTTTAGTGAAGCTTCAATGGTGGCTGCCATAGCCAAACATGACCCTTCTCACTTGGAGGAGTTGGATCTCCACTTATAGGCCATATCTATCCAGCTCTCTTATGGGAAAACATTCTTGAACTCCCTACGCTCCTACTTGGCACATTATAGTGGGACGTTGGCCTCCCAGTTGCTCATCATTGCATGAATTTGAAGACATTGCTTGATCTACGCCTGATTCTATTCGTACTAGTCATTCTCCTCCTATACTGCATGAATCCGTCATTGTTCATGGGGAAAATGATGCTTACTTTGTAAGCTTACTCCCCACCAAACCATTCATGCGTAGATGCATATATAAACTACACTGAATCAAAAACCAGTTAGGTCAAAACCCTAATTGTAGAGACTCCATAGCCTATTGAGCTAAAGCTCAAGTATTTTTTCATTTTCTCTCTCCTACCACTCAAATGCCACCCTAATTGCACTAAATCTGAAGGTTTCAACAAAGATTTGGGATATTTTGAAGATTTTTTTTGAAGTCTTGAAGACCTCAAGCAGTAGCATCAACATCAAAGCTTCTTTCTTTGCTTCATTCTTCCTCCATTTGGCAAGAAAAGTACTATAACTCTGATTTGAGTATTTACTCAGTGTTCAACAAGATTTTACTAGCAAGGAGGGGGCTCAAGCAACGAGTTCATCAAGCAAAGAATCAACATCAACATCAAACACCAAAAGTTCAAATTTGCTAGTATCTCCTGAGACTTACATAGTGCTTTTTGGCACTGGTATCTCTTGTGTCTTTTGACACATTAAGTTTTAACTCTTTTGTAGGTTAGAAAATCAGAGATTTGAAACCGATTTTCAATGAAAAGCATGAAGGTTTTCATGAAGATGCCATTCATAATTTTACTTGAGGGGGACCATAAAGAAAAGAATTAGTTGACTAATGCAAGCAAAGTCCATGGAAATGACGACCATGAAGGAAAGATCAATGGAAGAAAAGTGGTGGAAGAAAAGAAGAAGAAGAAGAAGATAAACCATGAAGACACTGAAGCTACAAGTCTAAAAGTGAAGAACAAATATAGGATCAAAAAGAGCAAGTTGGACTACATCGACAAGGACAAGAAGACTTGCAAATGAATAGAAGATCTATGCTAAAAGAAATGTTGAAAACTGTAAGGGCCACCGGTCCTTGACTCATTTTTTTACTAGACTTTTTTTAGCCTTGTAATGCCTAGCTCTAATGCTTCTGACATAAGCTTGTAAAATCGTCATGTAGCCTTGTACTACAGCCTATGTACACTTTGTGAGGCCCCTGTTATAGCCTCTAGATGTTCACTATTTCTTTGGTACCCACACTTAGCCTTTGGTGTTTGCATGTTTATGGTGTGCCCACAATTTGCAGGTGGTGCTCTCACTAAAGCCTCTACACACTTTTGTACATTTTTGGTTGTGATTGAGGAGGGGTATTGAGATGTTTGCAATCACACCTAACTCAGTCTCTTTATATGAGGAATTTTTGGGCTTAGGACATTCAGGCATACTAAATCCCATAAGCACAGAGAGGGATATTGCTACCTATCCTACAACTATAAAGCATTGTACTTGACTATCACCTTTTCATCTAGTATGATGAATGCAATATCATGATGCTTTCCTCTTTCAGTTAGTGTCTTCATTCAGTATTATACACAAGATTGTGTTTATGAGTCCAAGTCTCAATCTTGGAACCTAATTCACTTATGTAACATGTCAAGTCTTTGTCTATGTCATCATGAGCTTAATTTTCATCTTCCATCCACCATAGCTTCTACCATGCTCTAGATCCTGTGTCTTTTGACATTTTAATAGAGGTACCATTTATTCTTGAGGAGTGCCATGATTTAGCATGTGGGGGACATTTTGCTGGCCAAGTTACGCCCAAAAAGCTCTCTGTGTTAGATATTGTGGCCATCGATTTTCCAAGATGCTTTCAATTATGTTAAGTGTTGTGATGTCTGTCAAAGATAAGATGCAAGAGAAAATCATAAGCGACTTCTAAATCCCATTTTGTTTACATTACCTTTTGAGAAATGGGGTATTGATGTTGTGGGACCAATATACCCTTCATCAACTACGCGAAAGTGGTATATTATTGTAGCAATGGACTACTTTACAAAGTGGTTTGAAGCTCGAGTAATGGTGAAGGACAATGCTAAAGAGATTGCCAGTTTCATTATGGAGCAAATTGTTTGCCGTTTCAGTCCACCAAAGGAGATTGCGTCTTATCAAGGGACGCACATCTTGAACAAGGTTATGGTGGCCCTGACTGAAGCTTTGAAGATTAAGCACAACAAGAATACCTCATATAACCCTCAAGCAAACAGTCAGGTTGAGAGTACAAATAAACAACTGGTGGGAATCCTATCCAAGATAGTATCAGAAAGCAAGCACGACTGGGATAAGAAATTATATGTGGCAATGTGGGCTTACAAAAAACACGACATTCAAGAGAGCCACATGACACACCCCATTCAAGATAGTGTATGGGAAGGAGTGCATTTTTCCATTAGAAATAGAACTCCCCAGTGTGTGTGTTTTACCCTCAATCATTCATTGGGAGAGGGAGAAGCTTTACAGGAATGATATATGTCTCTGGCACATCTTGATGAGATTCGGTTGTAGGCTTTACTACATAAAGAAGTAGGGAAGAGGAGAATGAAAGCCCTTCATGATCTTCAGACTAAGAAGTAAAAATTTACAAAAGGTCAGTTAGTGCTGTATTATAATGCTCATTGGGAGCTCTTTCCAGGAAAACTAGAACCCAAATGGAATGAACCATATAAGTGTTGAGAATCAGCAATCACACTCAAACAGCCTCTTTGAATGGAGTCTCAGGGTCAAGGACATGCAGGGTGACTTATCCCATATGCACAATGGTGCCTACTGCAGTTTCCTACTTTCCTATAAAGCATTGTACTTGCTTCCTTTCTTAATGCAATATAGTACTCTTTTCATTTAAGTAAAGTGTCAATGTCATTGTCCACATACACAAGATTGTGTTTATGAGTCCAAGTCTCAATCTTGGAACCTAATTCACTTGTGTAACAAACAGTGTCATTCCATCATGAGTCTACACTTCTCCTTCCATCCTCCATAGCTTCCGGTTATGTCATGCTCTAGATCCCGCATTTCTAACATGGTATCAGAGCACAGCTGAGCATGGCTTAGCATGTCTCAGGTCTTCTCTCTGCTCTTTCAGCTCCTCTTCATCTCTGGACAGCTCAAGATTGGTGTATGACTCTATTTCCAACTTCATACTTCATCCTCACTCTTGTCTGCCATAGCCAGACAGTACCCAGCTCACTTGGAGCTTCTTGATCTACTTCTACAGCCCATATTTCCCCACGCTTCCTTCTGGAGAAACTTTCCTATGGTCCTAGCGCAGCTCCTCGTCACATCAAAGGCCGACATTGGTAAATCGTAGCTTTAGCATTGCACAAATTGGAAGTCGCTGCCCATTCTGCGCCATATTCCGGTCGTACAGTTCACGCTGCCTCTGCGTGCTGTGATCTGGTCCGTGTGCATAGGGCAATTGAAGCCCATTACCCAAGCTTCCTTCCCATCAAGTATTATGCAAAATGGTTACGACCACGAGCTGCACGAGCTGAAAAACCAGGCTGCACCCTGCAAACCCTAAAGGGAAGCCATAGCCCTTGAACCAAAGCTCATAAGCCTATTCAATTTCTCATTCCTTTGGGCTCAACCAATAATTTGCAACTCTGATCTACTCAGTGCCTCATTCAAAATCAACAAGAAGAAGGTTCAAGAAGATCCAGGCATCACTGTTAGAAGAAGAAAAGAAGCTAAAAACTAAAGAAGAACCAAGTACCTCTAGAGATGAGCATGCATTATATGTTGGCAACAGGTACAAAGGCAAGAAAGATCAGCTCTTTTGTGACTTCTGCAAAAGGACCGGACACACCGAGAAGTTCTGCCACGCAAGAAAGAGATCCCAAAAGGCCTATCTAGTCGCAGTCAAAGAAGAAGAAGAAAATGAAGCAAAGGAAGAAGAAGATGAAGATCACCAGGATCGGAAGGACAAGACTCATCAGTCCTTGTACTCTCATAATTCTGATAGATTGTTTTAATAGCCTTGTATTTTCCTTGCTCTAATGCTTCCTGCCATAAGCTTTGTAAACTCCTTATGTAACTTGGCATTACAGTCCCTGTACACTTTGTGAGGCCCCTGTTACAGCCTCTGGATGTCCACCATGTTTATGGTACCCACACTTAGCTTTTTCTGCGACAGCCTCTGGTGTTTTTTGCCATGTCTGTGGTATGCCCACACTTTGCAGGTGGTTCTCATTACAGCCTCTACACACTTTGTGCCTTTCCTAGTTGTGATTGAGGAGGGGTGTTGAGAATCAGCAATCACACTCAAACAGCCTCTTTGAATGGAGTCTCAGGGTCAAGGACATGCAGGGTGACTTATCCCATATGCACAATGGTGCCTACTGCAGTTTCCTACTTTCCTATAAAGCATTGTACTTGCTTCCTTTCTTAATGCAATATAGTACTCTTTTCATTTAAGTAAAGTGTCAATGTCATTGTCCACATACACAAGATTGTGTTTATGAGTCCAAGTCTCAATCTTGGAACCTAATTCACTTGTGTAACAAACAGTGTCATTCCATCATGAGTCTACACTTCTCCTTCCATCCTCCATAGCTTCCGGTTATGTCATGCTCTAGATCCCGCATTTCTAACAATAAGATTGTGCATTTAGGAAGGAATGGCTCTACGGCCCTTCTAGCAGATTTGTGGGGGGTAGAGTTTAAGACCAAAGTTAACTTTAATAAGTTGAAGCCTTAATATGTGTAAGGGCTGACGTTAGACTTGGTGCCTATGCAGGTCCTTCAAGATTCAGCTTTAACGTGTAGTAGGTACCAAGACGAGCGTATGGGATGTATCATCCCCTATCTGGAGCATTAGTACCTTGAACAACATTACCAAGGTCAAGTGATCTGGTGGAGCAAAGGGTATCATTTTACTGAGTGGCAAGACGAATCCTTTACGTGGGAAATTAAGGTCTACTGCCACCATTGTCAATGACTTTTGACTAGCATTCCTATCGAGTTCAGTGAAGGAGGGATTGTGCTTGTTATACATTCTCTCTCTTGGCTTGATTTTGATTATCATATGTACGAGCGAGCTGATTATTATGGCATGGCCTATCAATGAAGCATAGGTTTATACTCTTTATTTTGACAAAGCTTCTAGAGAGCCCGCTAAACATGCAAGTGTTGGTGTGGTCATTAAAGATCCTTGACATAGGGTTGCCAAAGATGGGAGTCTATTTAGGACCCTCTTTTACCAATAATATGGCAGAATACAAGGCCCTGATCATGGGGCTAAATGTAGCTCGATGTGGTGGTATTCACCAATTATTGGTTAAAGGCAACTCGCACTTAGTAATCAATCAATTAAATGGGATTTACAGTGTGCGAGATCCCATCTTACGGATGTAGTGTCGTGCAGCCTTGGATATGTTGCATATCTTTGAGATGGTGACTTGTCAATTAGTTCCTCAACAATGCAATCACTTTGAGGATTCATTGGCTAACTATGCTTTCATGGAATATGTTTCTTTAAATTGTGGTCTAGGGGAGTCCTTACAATTACCTCCTAACATTAGCCCTGGACTATTTTGGGGTCTTCTTGCTAACATATCATATTTTGGCTGTCGATGGTTAGTGTGAGTTACGAGTCAGGTAGCAAGTAAGCACCTTTCTACTTTGTCCACGGATAGGATTGTGTATCGTCATATTCGTCGAACACCCCTTGCTATTCATGCAGGGGGTTTAGCTAATAACTAGATGCACTTAGTGTAGGGGCTAAGAGGCCTTATCCTCGGCCGATTTTGTGCTTTAATTGAGCAACATTAGGACAAAGGGATTGTTTCAGTAGTACGCTGCTGTGCTGAATGGTAGTCTAATGTTTTATTTCATAAGGCCAAGAGGGTCATCTTTGTCGAGTTCTAATGTTTTATTTCATAAGGCCAAGATGGTTGTTTTGTTGGTTGTGAAATGTTGTACCTCTTACGGCCAAGAGGGCCATACGTCTATTTGATGCAAGTATATTTAATGGTTTTCTGTTTTAGTGTTTGCATCACACAGGTTGGATGAAGTTCTTGGAGGGAGCCTCCAGGTGGTGTCATCTCCTTTGCAAGTTTTCCCTTAAGCTAATAGTATTATATGTGTATGTGCGGATTATTTTCCTTTCATTTGTGTGGACCAACAATCAAGGCATGAAGTCCTAGGGTTTGGATAGGTATATCTAGGGGAGATTTGGGTAGTTGTCTACCTCCTATTAGGACATTATCAGGTATTAAAGACCTGTGATAGAGGGTAGCCCTTGTGACCTTGTCCTTCCTTGCTTGCTAGGTGTCAAGAATCGCGTGGTGGGGGGGCTTGCTCAAGATGCTACGCGGAACACACACAGAATGCACAAGGAGAAGCTCACTCAAGAGACAAGAAGAGAGATGGAGGCCAAAACGTTTTCTTGTTGATTTTTTCTTCTTCTTCCACACACTTTACAATGTATACAAAGTATAGATAGGTTACAACATAAAGGAAAGTGGCCTACTAAGTCAAACAATGCATAACCGACTACACTAGTCCACTGGCACTATAACTATGCCAGCTGTAAATAGGTGTAACAACCTGAATATAATAAGTAATGAGTCAGTGGCCATGTGAGAGTCATAATGACCGCAGACGTGCTAAGTGTAGATGTGTGGACCCATCTAACCAGGCGGTCCATCATCAATGTCCGCATGTGTTGAGCTTGTCATCTCAACACTCCCCCTCAAGCTCAATTGCATCTCTGCAACTCCAAGTAAACTTCGAAACTTTTGAAGCTTCTCTGTAACCAATGCCTTTGTGAAGATGTTAGCTATCTGATCCTGTGTGTTGACATACACCAAGTCAATCTCACCTACTAGTACCTTCTCTCTCACAAAGTGGTAGTGTACCTCAATATGTTTTGTCCTGGCATGGAACACAGGGTTACTAGCCAACTATATACTGCTCATGCTATCACAATAAATGACAACTGGACCTTCCACCTGCACATCTAAATCATGTCAAGAATCGCATAGTGGGGGGACTTGCTCAAGATGTTGCACTGAACACACACAAAATGCACAAGGAGAAGCTCACTCAAGAGACAAGAAGAGAGATGGAGGCCAAAACGTTTTCTTGTTGGTTTATTTTTCTTCTTCTTCCACACTCTTTACAATGTACACAAAGTATAGATAAGATACAACATAAAGAAAAGTGGCCTACTAAGTCAAACAATGCATAACCGACTACACTAGTCGACTGGCGCTATAACTATGCCAGCTATAAATAGGTGTAACAACCTGAATATAATATGTAATGAGTCAGTGGCCATGTGAGAGTCATAATGACCACCAACGTGCTAAGTGTAGACATGTGGACCCATCTAACCAGGCGGTCCATCATCAATGTTCGCATGTGTTGAGCTTGTCATCTCAACACTCCCCCTCAAGCTCAACTGTATCTCTGCAACTCCAAGAAAGCTTCGAAACTTTTGAAGCTTCTCTGTACCCAATGCCTTTGTGAAGATGTCATCTATCCGATCCTGTGTGCTGACATACACCAAGTCAATCTCACCTACTAGTACCTTCTCTCTCACAAAGTGGTAGTATACCTCAATATGTTTTGTTCTCGCATGGAACACAGGGTTCCTAGCCAACTGTATACTGCTCATGTTGTCAAAATAAATGACAACTACACCTTCCACCTACACATCTAAATCAGCCAATAACTTTTGCAATCATACTACCTCACATGCTGCAACAACAGCACCTCTATACTCAGCCTCTGTACTCGACAAAGCAACTGTAGATTGCTTTTTGCTGCTCCAAGCAACAGTTGCACTACTAAGAGAGAACATGTATCCCCTGGTAGATCTTCTATCAGACATACTACTAGCCCAATCTACATCTGTGTATCCAAATACCTGTACATATGTACCTGCCTCATAGAAAAGTCCATAATGTAATGTGGACTTCACATATCCCAATATGCATCAGACTCCATCCAAATGTGGCTTTCTAGGTACTTGCATAAACTGACTCACAAGACCAACATGTAGCTCAAGTCTGGCCTTGTAATGGTCATGTAGATCAAACTCCCCACTATTCTCCTGAACATAGTAGGGTCTTCTATCTCATCCCCAACATTAGCACTCAACTTTACATTCTGCTCCAATGGGACTGAAAGTGGTTTGCATGTTGTCATACCATACTTGGACAACATATCCAAGCCATACTGTCTTTGGGAGAGCCATATACCATCATCACATTTGATCACCTCAATGCCAAGGAAGTATCTTAGCTCACCTAAATCCTTCATCTCAAACTTCTTCTTCAAAAAATCCTTGACTTCAGCAATCCCACTATCACTATCACCTGTAATAATCAAGTCATCCACATGGATGACTATGATGACCAAATCTGCATCTCCCTTTCTCACATAAAGTGAGTGATCAGCATCAGAAACATAGAAGCCAATATTGACAAGATACTCTCTGATCTTGTCAGACCATGCTCTAGGTGCTTGCTTGAGCCCATAGAGTGCCTTTTTCAACCTCCACACATACGTGGGATGCTTTAAATCTTCATAACCTGCTGGCTGATCCATATACACTTCTTCTTGCAAATCACCATGCAAGAAGACATTCTTCACATCCATTTGTTGCAACCTCAAACCTTTGGCTGCTGCCAGAGCAATCACACATCTGACAGTTGCCATCCTAGCAACTGGACTGAAGGTTTCATCATAATCTATGCCACATGTCTGGGCATAGCCTTTTCCAATCAGGCTAGCTTTGTACCTACTAATAGAACCATATACATTGTGCTTAATCTTATAAACCCACTTACATCCAATAGCTTTCTTGCCTTTCGGCAATGATACTAGATCCCAAGTCTTATTGGCCTCTAATGCAGCCATCTCCTCATCCATTGCTGCATCCCACTGAGTATGACCAACAACATCCTCAAAACAAGTGGGCTAAACATCCTCAACTAGTTTCACCATATAAGCATAATGGTGAGCTGCATAACCTTCAAAACTAAATCTTTTAATAGGGTATCTGACCCTGCTAGATCTGCATACCACCGGATCACTCAATGGAGCCTTTACATTATTATAAGCACTCTGTACACTTGGTATCGTGACAGAAGGAATACCAAGCTCATCATCTAAGCTCTCTGAGCTACTGGAGTCTCCATCAAGAATTGCAACAATGCCATCTGAGACTTTATTCTTTCCTTTGTCTTTACCTGTAGTGCTACTAGATGCACCTGAAGATGTAGAGCTACTCCTTAGTCTCCCAGACCAAGGACCACCAGATGATCAAACTGCAGCCTTGAAAGTTCTAAAGTGCTCAAATGCTTCACTCTTTTCCTTCATAAAATATACCCACAGCTTTCTAGAACAATCATCAATGAATGTGACAAAGTATGAACTACCTCCAAGAGATACATTTTGTGTAGGCCCCCAAATGTCTATATACAAAACATCAAGGATATTTCTGCTTACATCTCTGTCATGTGAAAAGGGTTGTCTTGCTTGCTTACCAAACTGACATGCTTCGCATACCTTATGAAATTCTGCAACTCTAAATGTAGGCAAACCTATAACCAACCCTTTGGACTGCATTAATTTTAGCCTTTGTACATTTGCATGTCCAATGTGTTTGTGCTAAATTTCAATGTCTGCAACAACACCTTTTCCTTTAGCATACATAGCAGCATTCATAGTAGGAATTCCATCATCCAAAGTAAACATATGTCCAAATCTACTTCCCTTTGCAACTAACCTGCACTTGTCATTGAAGTCTTCTACAAAGCAGCCCTTTGCATTAAATCTGACTTGCAGCCCTTGCTCTACCATTTGACCGACTGACACCAAGTTCTTTGTAATAGATGACAAATGTAATACATCTGAAAGATTCTTTGTCTTACCATCATGCAAGGACAAGAAAACTTTTTCAATGTGTGAAATTGGGTGGCATGAGTCATCACCTGTCTGCACATAACCTGCATTTTGCAAATCCTGCATCTCTCCAAACCATTTTGCATGGCTGGTCATATGATTGGATGTACCTGAATCAACATACCAAACATCATCATGTGTTCCATTTCCTGTAACAGCATTCAGCATATGCTGCATAACAAACAAATGTTCATTTTTGTCTTCATTCTGTCGTGAAGACGATGCATAGTTTCCTTGCTGCAACGTACCACTGCGAATATCATCTTTCTTAGCATAACATTGGGCTGCAATATGACCTGTTTTGCCACAGTAGTGAAACACAATACCAGATTTGTAAGAACCTCTGTTCTACCATCTGTCTCTTCCTCTAAAGCTCCCCCTTCCTCTAAAATTACCACGACCTCTTGAAACCTGCATATCGCCAAATTGTTGATTCAATCTGTTTTGCTGGTTGTCACTACCACGTCTGGTACCACGGCCTCTTGAAGAGAACCTGCCACGTCCCCTTCCTGAACTGGAGTAGAAAGCTTGGACCTGTTCACCACTTCTTTCAGATGTCTCACTCTACATCTTGATCTCTTCAGTGATCATAAGAGAGACCAACTCATCGAAATCTGAAAATGGCTTTCTGACATATACGGAAGTTATAAAATACTTCCAAGACTTTTCATTATTAAATCCACCCAAGGTAGACGACACCAAATCATCATCATCGAGCATTGTATCAATCGCTGCCAAGGCATCTGCAATGCTCGTTACCTTCAGTGCATACTCATTAATAGACATCTTCCCTTTCTTCAATGTATTCAACTCTTGCTTGAGTTGAATCTTTCGTGCCTTTGTATTTACGGAAAACATACTTTCAAGTATGGTCCAAGCTGCATATGAATTCTCTGCATTTCTAATATGTCCCAGCATATTATTGTCAATTACTGCAGACGGCCAATACATGACCTTTTTGTCTTTTGCATTCCATTCCTTTCATGCCTTTGTCTCTTCTACAGTTGGAGGATCACTCACCTCCAGCTCCTTTTCTTCACCTGAAACAAACTCGTAGAGGCCTTTTCCAATAAGGAAGTTCGTGACACGGAACTTCCATGAAGGGTAGTTGTCCTTGTCGAGCTTCTCAATGATGGGGCTTCCATTGTTCTCTGCCATTATCACAAATTAATACCAATAGCAAGCAAATTTTCTACAACCCTTGACCTGTAGTGCACAGTAATACACCAGACAACCTTTTTCATTGTTTGCTCAACAATACATGCAATCTGCACCAGTTTGCAGATAAACCTTGTGTTTACTTTCTGGTAAACACCTTTGAACTTAGAGATCTGAAATCTGTAACCTGTGCACCCACTTTCGGTCAATACAGTCGAAGTCACAGTGTATCCTCAAACTGTTGTCCGCAACCTTGCGGCTCTAAAATGGGGCCTGAAATGGCCTCAGATGCCTAAAATAATTGTGGAAAAGCCTAAAGGGCATATTTGCAGAATACACAATGCTCTTCGCGCACACCAAATCTCACTGCAATCTGAGATTTTTGCTCGACCCTGCTTCCAGTGCCTCCACAGGCACTATCCAAGAGAGAGAGTGGAAGAATGGGAGAGCTTCTTACCCGTGGCTTGCTTCCTCAAATCTTGCTTCTTCTCCTTCACTTTAGCCTTTGAAATTAGCCTCTCTCAATGGTGCAGCTCTGATACCATGTCAAGCATCGCGTGGTGGGGGGACTTGCTCAAGATACTATGCCGAACACACACAGAATGCACAAGGAGAAGCTCACTCAAGAGACAAGAAGAGAGATGGAGGCCAAAACGTTTTCTTGCTGGTTTCTGTAAAATATTACACGGCGCAGCGAACAGAATCTGAGAAAGAGATAGAGAGTACACAACAGATAAGAGGAGAATCAGTAAAATTCTTTAACTCCAAACAACTGATACAAAGATGGCTCTGTCCACCCGTGCGCTTCCACTGTGTGAAGCTTAGATGGCGATCTAGACAGAAGATAGGTGAAGAGCTTAAGGCTAGCTGGAACAACAACTCTGACTGGGTGAAAGATGAGTGTATGATGGCCGCGAAGGGGTTTAGCTTTTATAGCCCGCGAAGGTCGTTAGGTAGGCCTGCTGACCGACCTACCATATGAGCCTCCACTAGTCGGCCAGGGAATATTCCAGGGAATATTCCCTTTACCATCGGGCCGGGGGCGCTGCCCCCGGACCCCCGCCAGGGGGGCCGCTGGCCCCCCTGGGACCCCCCAGCCAGGGGCCGCTTCCGCGGCCCCCGGACCCCACAATAGGGGCCCCTTTTAACTCCCTTACCACGCAACTCAATGCAATGTGCCTCGAGTTGCTACCAGCTTAACCACTCCGTCTAACCCAAAGATTAGACCCACAACAGTCACCTTTTTGCCATCCGGTCACATAGACCTCATCTGATATACAAGTCAGGACTCAACCAATGTCCGGGCTCACATTTGGCTTCTCCTCATAATGGGGGCCTTACAACTTTGAGCACCATGGATCATTGGTAGCACCTAATGAGGGTGGGGGCATTGATCATATCTAACACCCCCCCTCAATGTCCACCCATAGGTGAACTATCTCCTCGGCCCAATGCCGAGTCTCTGAAGATGAACTTGAAGCAGATCCTTCGTAAGTGCTTTGGTGAAGATATCTGCTCCATTCTCCTCTGTTGGACAGTAGACCAATTCCACTATCCCATCCTCCATCAAATCACGCACATAGTGATACTGGATCTCTATATGTTTGGTGCGTGCATGAAACACTGGATTTTTGGCAATGGCGATGCAACTCTGATTGTCACATCTCAGCACAATTGGTTCTTCATCCTGCACTCCCATATGCCATAGAATCCTTCTCAACCATACGGCCTCACATGCAGCAAAACAAGCTGCCTTGTACTCTGCTTCGGTAGAAGACAATGCCACTGTTGGTTGCTTCTTACTAATCCAAGAGAAAATTCCTGAACCCAAAGAGAAACAATAACCAGAAACTGACTTCCTGGAATCAATGTCTCCTGCCCAATCTGAGTCACAGTTCCCCACAAGAGAAGTTCCGAAACTGTATGTGATACCATAGTCAAGAGTTTTCTTCAAGTATCTGAGCACCCGCATCCCAGCCTTCCAATGACTCTCATGAGGTTTGTTTGAGAACCTGCTCAAAACACCAACAGCAAAACTGATATCTGGTCTGGTGTTACACAAGTAGATTAGACTGCCGACCAACCTCCTATACCTCCCAATGTCTGCTAATGCTGATGTATCCTCGACGGATAACTTTGCATTCACCTCCATAGGTGTAGCTATCTCCTTGCACTCGGTCATGCCAAATGCCTTCAAGATCTCCCATGCATACTTCTTCTGAGAGATGAAGATCTTTCCTGGCTCTTGCCAGACTTCAATCCCCAAACAATAGTGCAGCAAGCCCAAGTCTGTCATTTCAAACTCAGAACTCAAAGCCTTTCGAGTTTGATTGATCATATCTTCATAGTCACCTGTAATAAGAAGGTCGTCCACATATAGGACAATCACTACAGACTTTTTACCATCCCTGTAAACATACAAGTTAGCATCTGAGGCACATCTGTTGAAGTTTAGGTTTAAAAAGAACCTATCTATCCGCTGGTACCATGCTCTGGGGGCTTGTTTCAGCCCATACAATGCCTTCTTCAGTTTACACACTTTGTTCTCAGAATGGGGGGCCTCAAACCCTGGTGGCTGAGCCACGTACACCTCCTCCTTGAGGTCACCATTTAAGAACGCTGACTTAACATCCATTTGGTACACTGGCCACTTCTTGTGGGCAGCCACTGCAAGTACCGTGCGAATAGTGGTCATTCTGGCAGTTGGGGCAAATGACTCTTGAAAATCAAACCCTTCAACTTGTGAAAATCCTTGGGCAACCAGTCTAGCTTTGTACTTTTCTAAGGTACCATCAGCCTTGTACTTTACCTTCCAGATCCACTTGGTGCCAATAACCTTCCGCTTTGCTGGTCGATCCACTAGCACCCAAGTGTCATTCTTCATTATGCTGTCATACTCCGCGTGCATAGCATCCTTCCATGATGGATCTGCAAGTGCTTCTTCTAGGTCAGTTGGCTCCTTTACTTCTCTCATAATCTCAACCATCAAGGCCATGTTGACTATGTGAGCAGAAGCCCTCCTTTGCTCCTCTATTCTCTGAGACCTCCTTGGTCCGTCTGCCTTCTCCTCAACAGATGCAGGCATAGGATTATTGTGGTCATAGAGCTGCTTCACCCAGCGCGGCAATGGCTTTTCCGGTGGGGTGATGTCAGGTTGGTGAACTTTTTCCTCATCATCTGAAGATGATGCTTCCTCCTCCTTAAGGATAGGGATAGCTCTCGGGACAGGTTCATAGTGGACTACTTCTTCGCTTGATGATAAAGTGGAAGACCTTGCCTTCTCCTCCTCCACTGTATGCGGCTCCTCCTTGAACACCACATCACGGCTCGCAATGATCTTCTTTGCCTCTTGGTCATATAACTTGTAAGCCTTCTGCTCATCACTATAACCCAAGAAGATACATTTTCTGCTTTTTGGTTGTAACTTGTTTCTCTTCTCATCTGGAACATGTGCATAACATTCACATCCAAAAATTCTGAAATGTGAAACAGATGGTTTCTTACCAGTGTAAGCCTCATGAGGTGTTTTTCCCTTGAGAGCCTTTGTGTAGCTCCGATTTAGAATGTAGACTGCAGTATTAACAGCTTCAGCCCAAAAATGGTTAGGCAATCCCTTGCCCTTTAGCATGCATCTTGCCATCTCCACAATGGTACGATTCCTGCGTTCCACAACACCATTCTGCTGAGGTGTGTGAGGCGTCGTCAATTGACGCTTGATCCCTTTGCTCTTGCAAAAGCCTTCAAACTCCTTTGAGTTGAACTCACCACCACCATCTGTTCTAAATTTCTTCACACTTTTCCCTGTTTCATTCTCAACAAGTATTAGCCATTCTTTAAACTTACCAAAAGCTTGAGCCTTATCACGAAGGAAGTACACCCACATCTTCCTACTGTAGTCGTCGACAATCAACATAAAATAAGAAGATCCCCCCAAGGCCTGTGTAGGCATCTTACCACACAAGTCAGCATGCACCAACTCTAGAGGAGCATGTGCTCTATTCTTGCTTTCTTGTGGAAATGCCTTTCTCTGTTGCTTGCCCATCATACAAGCTTCACATGGTTCCTTCAATTCAGTTATTGTAGGTAGGTGAGCAACCATACCTTGCTTTTGCATCTCCTTCAATACTGCAAATCCGATGTGTCCAAACCTTTCATGCCAAAGCTTACTTGTGCCCACTCCAGCGGTGGCTGTAAGAGCACTTAGCTCATACAGGTTGTTCCTTCTTTCTCCTTTGCCAACAATTGTGCCAGCACTATCAATAATTTCTGCACCTGTCTTCTTGAACCTCACTTCATGACCAAGATCAGTTATGGCAGCAACTGATAAGAGATTTCTCCTGATTTCGGGAACATACAACACATTTGAAAGCTTTTTGACTTCACCATTTGCAGCAACAAAAGAAATAGTACCTGTGCCCGCAGCAGGGCATTTAGCATCATTTCCAACCGTCACAGTGATGGATTCTTGTAGAGGTTGCATAGAACTGTATAGACCTTTCTTGTTGGTCATGTGACGGGAGGCCCCACTATCCAACACCCAAGAGTCAGTGGTAGATTCTTCTTGCGCCGAGGAGCACACTTCCTCAATGGTCGCCATGAATAATTCCAACTCTGCTTCAGCCGTATTGGCTGTCTCTTTCCCTTTAGTTTTAAGGGTACCATTCTTTTCATCTGCCTTCTTGACACGACAATCTGCAATTGCATGTCCTTTCTTCTTACAGTAGAAGCACTCTCCTTGAAACTTCTTCTTGCCGCCCTTCTTCTTTTTGTCACCATCATTTTTGGTGGAGGAAACACCTTTGCCTTTTGCATTGGCAGAGAATGCAGCATCTCCATTGTTGCTTCCTTCTCGGGCTTTCAGCCTCAACTCCTCCTCCATTAATAATGCACAAAACTCCTCAAAAGTCAAAGCTTGAGGTCTCACCTGAGTATTAAGGGCAGTTACTAGTCCATCAAACTTTTGTGGACAAATCCGAAGACACCTCCGAGCTAGCTCTTCGCTAGTCTTTTGTATCCCAGCGCCAGCCATCTGGTCGCGTAGATTCTTAATCCGAGTGATGAATGCTTCAACCGTCTCTCCTTCAGCAAACTTCTCCGCTGCTAGTTGATTCTCCAAGTTTTGAATCCTTGTTTGGTTTCGTGTTTCATACTGACTCCTTAGTACATTCCAAGCCTCTGACGCTTTGGTTGTATGCTGAATCAGAGTCAAAACACTGTCAGAACAGCTTGTAACTAAGGCACACAATGCATCTGCATTCCTTCGTTTCCAAGCTCGTAGAAGATCTGCATTCGGAGGAATCATCACACTAGGATTTGATGGGTCGGGGGTAGGCTGTGGTTCTGCGTCAGTCCCCAGCACAGTCTCCAGAAGCTCATAAGAATCAAGGATAGTAGTAATTTTGAACTTCCACAAGGTGTAGTTTGTACCATCTAACTTGCCTTCGCTGAAGGTTGGTGGACGAATCCTCAGTGTTTGAATAGCCGGTACAGCAGCACCACCTCCTGCACCGCTTCCGGATGCGCCAGAACTGCTTCCCGGAGTCGACATCGTTTCTCTTTGCTGTTGAAGCCTTTGCCTCTTGCACGCTCTCCGATCTCTAGAGCCCCCTGGGCTCTGATACCATGTAAAATATTACACGGCGCAGCGAACAGAATCTGAGAAAGAGATAGAGAGTACACAACAGATAAGAGGAGAATCAGTAAAATTCTTTAACTCCAAACAACTGATACAAAGATGGCTCTGTCCACCCGTGCGCTTCCACTGTGTGAAGCTTAGATGGCGATCTAGACAGAAGATAGGTGAAGAGCTTAAGGCTAGCTGGAACAACAACTCTGACTGGGTGAAAGATGAGTGTATGATGGCCGCGAAGGGGTTTAGCTTTTATAGCCCGCGAAGGTCGTTAGGTAGGCCTGCTGACCGACCTACCATATGAGCCTCCACTAGTCGGCCAGGGAATATTCCAGGGAATATTCCCTTTACCATCGGGCCGGGGGCGCTGCCCCCGGACCCCCGCCAGGGGGGCCGCTGGCCCCCCTGGGACCCCCCAGCCAGGGGCCGCTTCCGCGGCCCCCGGACCCCACAATAGGGGCCCCTTTTAACTCCCTTACCACGCAACTCAATGCAATGTGCCTCGAGTTGCTACCAGCTTAACCACTCCGTCTAACCCAAAGATTAGACCCACAACAGTCACCTTTTTGCCATCCGGTCACATAGACCTCATCTGATATACAAGTCAGGACTCAACCAATGTCCGGGCTCACATTTGGCTTCTCCTCATAATGGGGGCCTTACAACTTTGAGCACCATGGATCATTGGTAGCACCTAATGAGGGTGGGGGCATTGATCATATCTAACAGTTTCTTCTTCTTCTTCCACACTCTTTAAAATGTACACAAAGTATAGATAAGATACAACATAAAGGAAAGTGGCCTACTAAGTCAAACAATGCATAACCGACTACACTAGTCGACTGGCGCTATAACTATGCCAGCTGTAAATAGGTGTAACAACTTGAATATAATAAGTAATGAGTCAGTGGCCATGTGAGAGTCATACTAACCACCAACGTGCTAAGTGTAGATGTGTGGAGCCATCTAACTAGGCAGTCCATCATCAATGTCCACATGTGTTGAGCTTGTTATCTCAACAAATCAGCCAATAACTTTTGTAGCCATACTACCTCACATGCTGCTACAGCAGCACCTCTATACTCATCCTCTGTGCTCGACAAAGCAACTGTAGGTTGCTTCT
This sequence comes from Lygodium microphyllum, assembly GCF_053477565.2. NCBI lineage: Eukaryota > Viridiplantae > Streptophyta > Polypodiopsida > Schizaeales > Lygodiaceae > Lygodium > Lygodium microphyllum. Next base: position 173,337,780 of record NC_141139.1, read on the forward strand.
TGCTACTCCAAGTAATTGCTACACTACCAAGAGAGAACATGTATCCCCTAGTAGATCTTCTATCAGATATAATACCAGCCCAATCTGCATCTGTGTATCCACACACCTGTACATCTGTACCTGCCTCATAGAAAAGTCCATAGTGTAATGTTGACTTCACATATCTCAATATGCGTCTAACTGCATCCAAATGTGGCTTTCTAGGTACTTGCATAAACTGACTCACAAGACCAACAGCGTAGCTCAAGTCTGGCCTTGTAATGGTCATGTAGATCAAACTCCCCACTATCCTCCTGAATATAGTAGGGTCTTCTATCTCATCCCCAACATCAGCACTCAACTTTAGATTCTGCTCCAATGGGACTGAAAGTGGTTTGCATGCTGTTATACCATACTTGGACAACATATCCAAGCCATATTGTCTTTGGGACAACCATATACCATCATCACCCTGATCACCTGAATGCCAAGGAAGTACCTTAGTTCACCTAAATCCTTCATCTCAAACTTCTTCTTAAAAAAAGCCTTGACTTCAGCAATCCCACTATCACTATCACCTATAATAATTAAGTACTCCACATAGATGACTATGATAACCAAACCTACATCTCCCTTTCTCACATAAAGTGAGTGATCAGCATATTAGAAACATAAAAGACAATATTGACAAGATACTCTCTAATCTTGTCAGACCATACTCTAGGTGCTTGCTTGAGCCCATAGAGCACCTTCTTCAACCTGCACACATACGTGCGATGCTCTAAATCTTCATAACCTGCTGGCTGATCCATATACACTTCTTCCTGCAAATCACCATGCAAGAAGGCATTCTTCATATCCATTTGCTGCAACCTCAAACCTTTGGCTGTGCCAAAGCAATCACACATCTCACAGTTGCCATCCTAGCAACTGGACTGAAGGTTTCATCATAATCTATGCCATATGTTTGGGCATAGCCTTTTGCAACTAGCCTAGCTTTGTACCTACTAATAGAACCATCTGCATTGTGCTTAATCTTATAAACCCACTTACATCCAATAGCTTTCTTGCCTTTCGGCAATGATACTAGATCCCAAGTCTTATTGGCCTCTAATGCAGCCATCTCCTCCTCCATTGCTACATCCCAATGAGTATGACCAACAACATCCTCAAAACAAGTGGGCTCAACATCCTCAACTAGTTTCACCATATAAGCATAATGGTGAGCTGCATAACCTTCAAAACCAAATCTTTTAATAGGGTATTTGACCCTGCTAGATCTGCGTACCACCGATCACTCAATAGAGCCTTTACATTATTATGAGCTCTCTGTACACCTGGTGTCCTGACAGAAGGAATACCAAGCTCATCATCTAAGCTCTCTGAGCCACTGGGGTCTCCATCAAGAACTGCATCAATGCCATATGACACTTTATTATTTCCTTTGTCTTTACCTGTAGTGCTACTAGATGCACCTGAAGATATAGAGATACTCCTTAGTCTCCTAGACCATGGAGTACCAGATGATGTCTCTGGTCCATTAAGAGTCTGTGATTCTTGCTTTTCAGCTTACACATGAGTGTCATGATCATCATCATCATCCAATGCATCACCACTAGATGCATACCAACTGCTCATTTCATCAAAGATGACATCCTTGCTCACTCTGAACTTACATGTGATAGGGTTATAACAGCGATACCCTTTCTGCTCTAAAGAGTATCTAATAAAGACACATTTTTCTGCCTTTGGATCAAGGTTCTTCCGTAGCTCATCTAGTACATGAACATATGCAACATAGCCAAATAGCTCCAAGTGTGATACATCAGGCTTCTTGCCAGTAAAGCATTCTTCAGGAGTCATCCCATGAGTTGCAGCTGTGGGAGTTCTGTTCATAATATAAACAACAGTATGAATAGCCCGAGACAAAAAATGCTTAGACTTATTCTTTTCAGCCATCAAGGCGCGTGCAACTTCTGCAATATGCCTGTTTTTCCTTTCTGCCACACCATTTTGCTGTGGGGTATACCTACATGTGAACTGTCTCTTTATCCCATGAGACCTCAGAAAATCAATGAACTCATTCGAGAGGTACTCTCCCCTTCCATCTAACCTCAAGCACTTTACTTTCAAGCATGTTTCTCTTTCAACTGCAGCCTTGAAAGTTCTTAAGTGCTCAAATACTTCACTCTTTTTCTTCATAAAATATACCCACAGCTTTCTAGAACAATCATCAATGAATGTGACAAAGTATGAACTGCCTCCAAGAGATACATTTTGTGTAGGCCCCCAAATATCTGTATGCACAACATCAAGGATATTTCTGCTTACATCTCTATCATGTGAAAAGGGTTGTCTTGCCTGCTTACCAAACTGACATGCTTCGCATACCTTATGAAATTTTGCAACTCTAAATGTAGGCAAACCTGTAACCAACCCTTTGGACTGCATTAATTTTAGCCTTTGTACATTTGCATGTCCAATGCGTTTGTGCCAAATTTCAATATCTGCAACAACACATTTTCCTTTAGCATACATAGCAGCATTCATAGTAGGAATTCCATCATCCAAAGTAAACATATGTCCAAATCTACTTCCCTTTGCAACTAACCTGCACTTGTCATTGAAGTCTTCTACAAAGCAGCCCTTTGCATTAAATCTGACTTGCAACCCTTGCTCTACCATTTGACCGACTGACACCAAGTTCTTTGTAATAGATGACAAATGTAATACATCTGAAAGACTCTTTGTCTTACCATGATGCAAGGACAAGAAAACTTTTTCAATGTGTGAAATTGGGTGGCATGAGTCATCACCTGTCTGCACATAACCTGCATTTTGCAAATCCTGCATCTCTCCAAACCATTCTGCATGGCTGGTCATATGATTGGATGTACCTGAATCAACATACCAAACATCATCATGTGTTCCATTTCCTGTAACAGCATTCAGCATATGCTGCATAACAAACAAATGTTCATTTTTGTCTTCATTCTGTCGTGAAGACGATGCATAGTTTCCTTGCTGCAACGTACCACTGCGAATATCATCTTTCTTAGCATAACATTGGGCTGCAATATGACCTGTTTTGCCACAGTAGTGAAACACAATACCAGATTTGTAAGAACCTCTGTTCTACCATCTGTCTCTTCCTCTAAAGCTCCCCCTTCCTCTAAAATTACCACGACCTCTTGAAACCTGCATATCGCCAAATTGTTGATTCAATCTGTTTTGCTGGTTGTCACTACCACGTCTGGTACCACGGCCTCTTGAAGAGAACCTGCCACGTCCCCTTCCTGAACTGGAGTAGAAAGCTTGGACCTGTTCACCACTTCTTTCAGATGTCTCACTCTACATCTTGATCTCTTCAGTGATCATAAGAGAGACCAACTCATCGAAATCTGAAAATGGCTTTCTGACATATACGGAAGTTATAAAATACTTCCAAGACTTTTCATTATTAAATCCACCCAAGGTAGACGACACCAAATCATCATCATCGAGCATTGTATCAATCGCTGCCAAGGCATCTGCAATGCTCGTTACCTTCAGTGCATACTCATTAATAGACATCTTCCCTTTCTTCAATGTATTCAACTCTTGCTTGAGTTGAATCTTTCGTGCCTTTGTATTTACGGAAAACATACTTTCAAGTATGGTCCAAGCTGCATATGAATTCTCTGCATTTCTAATATGTCCCAGCATATTATTGTCAATTACTGCAGACGGCCAATACATGACCTTTTTGTCTTTTGCATTCCATTCCTTTCATGCCTTTGTCTCTTCTACAGTTGGAGGATCACTCACCTCCAGCTCCTTTTCTTCACCTGAAACAAACTCGTAGAGGCCTTTTCCAATAAGGAAGTTCGTGACACGGAACTTCCATGAAGGGTAGTTGTCCTTGTCGAGCTTCTCAATGATGGGGCTTCCATTGTTCTCTGCCATTATCACAAATTAATACCAATAGCAAGCAAATTTTCTACAACCCTGGACCTGTAGTGCACAGTAATACACCAGACAACCTTTTTCATTGTGTGCTCAACAATACATGCAATCTGCAATTTGTAGATAAACCTTGTGTTTATTCGCTGGTAAACACCTTTGAACTTAGAGATCTGAAATCTGTAACCTATGCACCTGTATACGACAGACACAACTAAAATTGCAGGGTATCTCAAACTGTTGTCCGCAACCTTGCGTCTCTAAAACGGGGTCTAAAACGGCCTCAGATGCCCAAAATAACTGTGGGAAAGCCCAAAAGAGATTATTTGCAAAATACACAGTGCTCTTCGCGCACACCAAATCTCATTGCAATATGAGATTTTCGCTCTACCTTGCTTTCGGTGCCTCCATACGCACTATCCAAGAGAGAGAGTGGAAGGATGGGAGAACTTCTTACTCGTGGCTTGCTTGCTCGAACCTTGCTTCTTATCCTTCACTTCAGCCTTCAAAATCAGCCTCTCTCAGTGGCATGGCTCTGATACCATGTCAAGAATCGCGTGGTGGGGGGGCTTGCTCAAGATGCTGCGCTGAACACACACAGAATGCACAAGGAGAAGCTCACTCAAGAGACAAGAAGAGAGATGGAGGCCAAAACGTTTTCTTGCTAGTTTTTTCTTCTTCTTCCACACACTTTACAATGTACACAAAGTATAGATAGGATACAACATAAATGAAAGTTGGCTACTAAGTCAAACAATGCATAACTGAATACACTAGTCGACTGGCACTATAACTATACCAGCTGTAAATAGGTGTAACAACTTGAATATAATAAGTAATGAGTCAGTGGCCATGTGAGAGTCATAATGACCACCGATGTGCTAAGTAGACGTGTGGACCCATCTAACCAGGTGGTCCATCATCAATGTCCGCATGTGTTGAGCTTGTCATCTCAACACTAGGTAGCTATCCTAGGAGTCTCTGCTAGAGTGAGGTAGTTAGAGAAGCTTGCCAAAATAGCAAGTTCTGAATATATCTAAAGATAAAAATTACAGAGGTGTGTAAAAAGGGGTGCTAACCCCTCAATTAGAAAAGGAAAAAAAAGAGAAAGAAAATTCATACAAGTAGTTGATTATCACCTTGCAGAGGCTTGGTAGGTTCCTGGGAGGAATAGACCCAGGGCCAATGCCTTATTTTCCTAGGGGTGGCCGCTAGCCAAAAAAAAAAGGAAGGTTGGAGTCAAAATAAAAGTGATAAAAATAGAAAATGATTAAGTGTCGCTTCGCGAGAGCTTGGTAGGTTCTTGGGTACCAAGTTAGGACACCTGAGGCCAATGCCCTGTTCTCCTTGGGTCACTCTATGCTTAGCTCCCTCCTTTTTACACGCTTGAGTATGGAAACCTTGGGAGGTAAATGTGTTAGAAGAAAAATATAACGACCAAGCTATAGGAGTCCTCACTAGTAGGAGATCCTGGTCTAGTTGTCCTAAGTATCTTCCATACCTTTCCCTTTAAAAGGAAAGTCCATAACGGGTTTATATAAGAGCTTTTGGTCCTTATCTAAAGCAAATTTATCATTACCACTTTTTAAAACTTGGGAACCGTGCCTTTTAAGCAACGGTTTTCCCTTGACAGCTAGGGCTTCTAACATCCTTGTGATGCCTACTATGTCATCATGGTGGCCCATTACACAGGATGTCTTAACCACAAGCATATTCCATCGTATATCAGCACTTTCCCATGGCATTATGGCTTTATCATGATGACCTGCTGATGCCATAACTACCCTAGTTTCCAACATGCTTGTTTCATGCCCTCTAGGTTGATGGATGGTTAAACATGATTTCTCTTGGGTAGAGACCACACCAAGGCGAACCTCGGTCCATGCCATCGTATTAGAGGATGGGGTAACCACTAATTGGCTACTCTTTTCATCACATAAATTATCTTCTATAGAGGAATCATGCTCTATATAACTAACTAAGTCCATTAGTAAGTTTTGTATGGGGAAAGCCAAATTTTCCATCCTTGAACAAACCCCATTTTATGGATAATTTAGGGTCCTTTGAAACCCTAGATTCGAAAACCGCTACTTAATGGCAGCTCCCAGCAAAACGCACCATTGATGGGACCTGAAATGGGTTGGCACTGGCTATGGCACTAGCCGGACCTCATGCTCATGACACACAAACACCCTCACGGCCTCGCGGACCAGGAGCGTCAATCTAATGCTTAATGACAAACTGCCCTAAAGCTTAATCTATGCGTTTATAGTTTATAGTCCAACGTTTCCCTTATTTATCAACTCCTTAGAGGGAGAACCCATACACATTGGCAATGCCACGATCACACACATGGAGGCAACCTCTCGGTAGAAACACCGCAGCCCCACTGCAGCTCTCCTACATCGCAGGGATTAACCCCTTGATGCGCTGCTCAACATATAACACAAACGAACACAAAATCCTCTCTTTTATATTTCTCGTATTTCCAAGAGGCATACCATGTGTCCTCACTTAACAGTCCCTTAGGAAATCGGCCCTCTATCCTACGGAAAGGGATAACCTCACACTCTCAATCGTGGGTCAAAGTCCTAAGAAAACAATTGCTATGCAGTCCAAGAGATTTTCCTTTGATACCATGAAGCATGCGTAGTGCATAATGTGAATGGTTTAGTGCACAAACAACAAAAAATCAGCATTGTGCATCGTGCGAAACCAATCTTTTCATGATTTCCATGCTAACGTTTATGTATTGAAACAAGGAGAGACACCGAGCCTTACGCTCATGTTGCCTTTTCCTTTATTTTAAAACAACATCCTATAGGCATGATGCAACACATAAATCATATTTTAATTTATATTTTGATGTTCAACCTCCCCTCTCACCCTACCGTTTAATGTTTTGCATTCGTTGATAGGTGAAAGAGTCATTTTATGTGTTTTTTTTATAAAGAAGGCGATAAACACAGACAAAAACATAGAAATGAGAGTAAACCGAGGCCAACCTCATGCTCTACCTTCATTATACATTGCACAAACACACATGTAATTTTCTGGAATTTTCCTGTTACCGTTTCCTAATTTTCTCCCATTTAAAACCTATTTTTTACCATTTTTTGGTATTTTTTCTCTATTTTCTTCAATAAAAAATGACTAGAAATTAATATTGATTGTGGGCTGTGGTCCTTAGGTTCCTTGACAACAAAATTTCAGGGTTTTATTGATGTTATATCTCATATTTCCCATTTATTTTGCAAAAACCCCATTTTTACCCCTTAAACGCGTGTTTTTCGGGTTTTATAACATTAATTTCAGCCATATCACTTATGATTTTTAGGTTTTCTAATTATAAACTGTTGAAACTCATAGAAAACAACATCATAATACATATTCAGCCCATGGGAACAATGTTTCATCAATCAAATAGCATAAAAACTCATTTTTTCTTTATAAAAATTGAATTACTGCTTAGGCTCCATGTCTCGAGATCTTGGTTTTGGTGCAGGACTACGGGTCAGCCCACATTCAATGTCTAGCATCTTTACAATCAGCAATCTTCATGTCTACATCAATCCGGAAGCAATCCGGTCTCAAGCGGATAAGCTTTCCTTCACCATTCTTCATTTTCATCTTGCACACAAAAACAGCCCCTTAGGGGAGAGAGAGGGAGAAGAGAGAAAGACTAGATTTCCATCTCTTCATTCCCACAGCCATTTCACGGGCAAAGACAAGCGATAAGATCGGCCCATAGAGAGAAGTTACCCCCTATTGTCCATTCCATAGCTTCTTCACAGCCAGAAAATCATGATGTGGAGAGAGGAGGCGCAAAAATTGGCCGTTGTTGATCACGCCATGCTCCCACATTCTCTCTCCACGTTTTTTCATGCCCCCCTTGATCAAAAATTGAAGGGGGTTAAAATTCCCCGAAGGGGCACCCCTTTTGGTCCTCTCAAATGTCCACCTTTTCATATCTTGCCAATTTTGTGCCCATTTCCTCGTCCTGGCTCCGATTCAAGTGTTGTAAATTTCTACGTGTCCGTCTCGACATGCCGCATTGACCGGCAACTCCTGACAACCTATATGACAGTCGAAAAAATTATCAAAAATCCACAAGTGTCACTCGGGCACCTTTTAAAATTCGTCTTTCACTTGGTGCTTAAAATCGTCCTAGCTGGAGCCGCCGCCTTCTATGTTGAATATTTTTCCCGTAAATTTCATATTTTTTGGCAAATTTTAGGCACATCCTGAGCTCAAAACTCCGCTCTCAAGGGTCTGTATATATAAAGTTCAAAAAGTGAATGGAAGCTCATTCTTGTGTGTGGCCAAAAGTAGCTCTCCTCCTCTTCTTCTTCTTCTTCTTCTTCTTCTTGCTTGCTTGAGCTTGTGCTTGAGAGAGGGCGAGAGTGTGAGGGAGTGAGTGTGTGAGGGTAAGGGACCATGGGGTGGAGAAGCTCTCCATCTTCTTCTCTCATCTTCTCTTCTCTTCTCTTCTCTTATCTTGCTCGCGGCAATGGAGCTTGGAGCTTGGAGCGGGAGGATCGAGCTTGCTTGAAGCTTGCACTTGGATCATGGAGGTACCAGAGTGTGTGGGAGAGAAGGCAACTCGATCGGCATGAAGGTAAGCTCATTACACTCATAGGATCGATGGCGCATCAGCTAGGTGAGAGATAGCCATTAGAGCTCGCTTGAATTGCTTGAAGCAATAAGCGGTCAGTGGATCTTGGCGGTTGAGCGTGAGCTGCCACTACATTTTGGTTCCATTGCCGGGACCAACGGATTCAAGCTTGAGCACTTGCGCGCCTCATATCGAGCATCGAAGTAAGGGATTCATCCCCGAAACGGAGCTTGAGATAGGTAGGAAGTTTGGGTGTTTTTTTATCTTCAAAAAAAGTAAGTATTTTGGGATATTTGGTTTGTTTGATGATTGGAAAACATGGAGAAATTATTTCAATTTTTTGCTTTCGATTTTTGTTGCATTTAGCGTAGGTTAGGATTAGGAAATCGCACCGGAGAAGGGTAGGGTTTATTGTTGCAAAACAGGGCAAAAATCGTGCAAAAAATGGTAAAAAGCTCCCTTATGATGCCTAAGATCGGCAAGTGAGTGATTGGGGGCATCAACACCATACCCGGGAAGGGGCATAAGAGCCAAGAGGCCAAGGGAAAGCTCATTTGTGACCATATCTAAGAGAGAGAGAGAGAGAGAGAGAGAGAGAGAGCCATCACACGATTCAATCCGATCTCACCATCGACGAGCCTACCGCTCTATTCAGGTATATGAATCCCTTCCCCTATCTCCCTAGATAGGATCTGGAGGTTTATGCTTGCTATGATTGATTAAATCGCAAGAATCGAGCAAAATCGACCTCCCGCTGTCGTCACCGCGCCACATTCGGCCCGTCCGAGCGGTCACTTCTAGGCCAAGTCCTAGAATCGGCTCTCGGCCCTCTTTCGTTCGGCCCACTCAGCCCGAAACCCTAATCGGCCCTCGGCCCATACCTACTCGGCCCAGACCTACTCGGCCCGTCCGAGTCGACCATTCGAACCGTCGACTAATTCGGCCCTCGGCCCTCGGCCCATCCGAGCCAAACCGTCCAAGACATAGGATTCAGCCCTCGGCCACATGTCATATTTGGCCCTCGGCCCAAGTGCCTTGGCCCATCCAAGTGACCTCGTCCGAATTGACCATTTGGCCCATCCGAGCCAACCTTTCCGAGCAACTTTGTCCGAGTCTACGCCTCGGCCCGTCCAAGTCTACCCTGTCCGAGTCACGAATTCAGCCCTCGGCCCATGTACCTCGGCCTGTCCGAGTGACCCACTTGGACCCTGTAATTCGAACCAACTGGGCCGAGTGTAAATTTTTATCAAACTCTCAAAAATTTGACCCAACCCGGCTAGAGCTCAGCAGCTCAAACTGTCGAAAGTCCTTCTGATGCTCAGAACTTGATTCTGGCACACGGAATAGACGAAATCGTAGGGAGTAGCCGCTTAGCAGCTTGAAGTAGGCAGCAGCGAGACCCAGAGACCTAGACGCAAAGCGCTGAGCAGTTAAACCCTGATTGGCAAAAAAAAAAAGAGGCAACATATTAGAAAAACCCTGAACCTTGTCAAGGCAGCCAGAAAATTGACCAACAAGCCTATCAGCCCTGAAAGTGAGAGTGCGTAAGACGCTTCGAGATTGTTTGCTGCACTCACCTTGAATTTCCTCACTTGAATGCACTTAAGGAAATTGAAAGCCTGATTGAGCACAAGTGCACGAGAAGCGACACGCACACTGAGTGACCATAAATTGAGGATTGTATTCAATAACTGAAGGAACTCACTCAGATAAACCACTCAAGGAACCCACCAGTAGGAGAGGACCCAAGACATAGACAAACCATCAACACGCGAAGTAGAACCAAGCAAGTGGCGTCAACTACATGGATTTGACAATCTACTCAACCTAATTGACAACTTGGTGGAGCACGAAAACGCGAATATGGCAGAAGGAGGCTCAGACCAGAGGTCTAATGAGGAACTCGACTTGAACGTCTTCCCGGAGGCTATCCAGCAGATGGTCAGCAGCTACGATGTACACGCCCGGTACGAGCACCACGGCAGGATGGCAGAGAGAAAACTAACCCACAAGGCTTTGCAAAGCATAGTCGAATACAATAAGGACCAGCAGGCTAGGAGCCAAAGGCAAAGCACGGAGTTGCATGAGGTATAGCGAGTGCTGAACTTAGCACATAGAAACCGAACAGATCATGAGAGAGCCCTAGAAGGAGACTTGACGTTGAGTGAGCTTCTCATGAAGCGACTACTAGATAACACGACAGCAGAGCAAAGTGCCGTGGCACTAGCGACCTCGCTACTCGCAGGATTAGGAGCGAACCAAGGCTCAAAGAGCCAGTCTAAAATCCCTATTGTTGCTAAGCAACTCGACAAATACCAACCCCACGACGATCCGTACAGCGTTGTAGAGCAATTCGAGCAAGTCTGCGAAGCCAACAGCCTCAATGACCTGACTCAATGCTCTCAAGCATTCGGGCTCTGCTTTATACAAGCCTAGATGCCATAGAACGAGCCAACTTCAGTCCCCTCAAGGATCTCTTCATTAAGAGATTTGCCGAGCCTGAATACTCTGATAATCTGCTAGTACACTTGATGAACGTCAAGCAGAAAGAGAAGGACATTCATGACTATGTAACCCACGTGAGGAGTCTCTTCAAGAGAATCCCTATGGGCGAGCGACCGACTGAAAGGGCAGTTTTGACTATATTCATCTGCGGGATTCAAGACGAGGAGTTATATAAGGCTTTGGCAGGCAATTTGAGCTTGCAGCGAGACGCGCTAGCTAGAGTGTTTGAGGAAGCCATCAGAGTCGATGATCAGCTGAAAGAGATGAGCTCCAGGAGCTCAAACCTAGAAGAGGCCAACTCGTGAAGCTCAGAGAGAGCATCAGCCTCTAGTGAGCAATCAGTCCCATCATCCCAAGATAAGGGGAAGGCCACTTGGCTGATGTAAAGATGGAGTTAGCCAAGTTTCAGGACATGTTGAGATGACCAACGTGCCCACACGTCCAATGCGTGTACTATGGTGGAAACCACTTGCCAGCCGAGTGTCAAGACCCTAGGTCAAGACCTTGTGCTAACTCCAGTAGGTTTGGTCATGACATCGCACATTGTAGATTACCAAGAAGACTTCCATACTCGCAACCCTACGGCCAGCCTTACCTAGCAAACAAGTCGCAGCCATTCTTTGGAAGGGGAGCCCCATTGGCCCTTCTTGCGCCTAACAACATTAAGCCAGCTATTCCTAGGATGGACATAAACCCTACTGGCATACCCAGACCACCTAGTCCTTATGTGACCCATCCACCGAGTGATGCTCCAGTCCACTACGTGGAAGAACCAAATGAGGAAGAAACTTACATATGCCCTTATGTCTTGCATGACGATGAGGGAAATGCTCTCCTCATGGATTATTTCCCCGTGCTGGTGATGGCATTAGGAAGAGGACGAGATAGAGGCCTAGGAGGGCAGACGCAGGATCCAATCACCTGTTGGACTTGTGGTCACCTAGGTCATGTCTCATCACGCTTCCCTGAAAGGGAGCAGCAAAACAGAGACAAGGCTAACCAAAGGTGTGCTGAGTGCGGAATCACTCATCTCTTTGTCGATTGCCCAAAGCGAAAGCCATCTTCTAGCTCCACCAATGTACCATCTGTCCCATTGGGGTTGTTTGGTGTCGAGAACCTCGATGGGGAGGCTTCACCTATCCCATTGCGGGTCATGACCCACACCCAGACAAAGTAGGCCAGCATATCAGTGCCAGGACCTAGCAACCTTGACGTAGCTTCGATAGGGAAGAAAAGTAACAGGCGGAAGAAGAAGAGGTCGGAAGCTAAAATCGCACTAAAAACGAAGAGTGCTACAACTCTGCCTGCTACTGGAAAGAAGTTCTCTGACGTAGAGGCAGAGACTTCAGCCCCTAAGACGGCCGAAAAGGAAAGTGCTAAGGTAGGGGAATACCCGCATCTGAAGCGACAATTAGAGGCCATAGAAAAAGTGAAGGAATAGGTGAAGGAGGCTCAAGAGGTTGGAAGCTAAAATCACACTAAAAACGGAGAGTGCTACAACTCTGCCTGCTGCTAGAAAGAAGGTCTCTGACGCAGAGGCAGAGACTTCAGCCCCTAAGACGGCCGAAAAGGAAAGTGCTAAGGTAGGGGAATACCCTCATCTGAAGCGACAGTTAGAGGCCATAGAAAAAGTGAAGGAATAGGTGAAGGAGGCTCAAGAGCATGTAAAAGACGCTGAGCCCATCATAGAGGATGAGATCGATGATCTCTCAAGCATAAGCACGCCAATCTCACCACAAGCAGTGCTGCTAAGGCCAAGCCTTGATGCTACAGGGCCGCATATCAATCGCGGCCATTGGCCAGGACAGTCCAGGTTAGGAGAAAGACGAGCACCCAATGATCTCCTGACCACGTTGGTGACTACCCCTGTAACACTTAGCCTGGGAGATCTGCTTAGGCAGCATCCCACCCTATGGCGAGATCTTAAGCAGTGGGTTGAAGGGTCACAAGAGCATGTCACGGCAGACCCTCATGACCATGATGTAGAGACGCAAATACCGAGTTTGACATTGCACTCTATGCCTAAATCCTTACACGTCAATGCCTTCTGGGAAGGTTCTGAGATGCATGCAGTCTTACCGGTTCTAGCCCTAGGCGATACAACGAGAAAGGGAATCGTGGACAAAGGATCTGGGGTTAGTGTGCTTAGCCATGTGGTGCTTCAGACTTGGGGAAACCCGCCTGTCTAAACTGTTAGGTTTAATGTCACATTAGCAAACGGTATGAGAGTCAAGCCATTCGGGGTGCTTAAGAATTGGCCAGTGAAGATCGTAGGAGTCCAAAACTCTGTGGACTTTATAGTCATGAAGGAAGTGGACTACAATATCCTATTAGGCCGACCCTGGATGCACAACGCTAGAGTCATCGAAGATTGGGATAACGGCTTGATCTTCCTTGGTAATAGAACAGATGCCGTGAGAATAGAGATGGACACTTGGAAGACCTCACCAAAGTCGACTTAGATGCCATCTCTGCTATGCTCAAGGGTAACACCCAGATCAAGAAGTCCTATGGGCCCTTGACCAAGTATATCCCATGCCTAGAGGACGAGCATGATTGGATGCATGTCCTTGCTATAATTGACCTACCGTTCTCAGATCATGAGGCGTACGGGTAAGCCATCAAAACAATCGGCAAGTCTAACGAACACCCTCCGTATTAATCTGCATGATGGCAAGAACCCTTCATGGGAAACCTAATCCTGTTAACTTCCAAGTCCCAACCAACAAAAGGGAACTCCAGGAGATACTAGAATACTTAACGGACAAGCTAGCTAGCAATCTAGCTACAAACTTCAAACCACTCCAGGATCTCTTAGATGAATCCAAGTGGCAATGGACTAGAGTGCATGACTTAAACCTCATGTATTACTGGCCCCTAGTTCTTGACCAATGATAAGAGATATACCAAGCCCTAGGAGACGACAAGCAGTCTGACGAAGAGGATTCTAACGACGAATACGAAGACTGCCAATCCTTCAGTGAGGTAGATACCGTGGAATATGACACTGAAGGACAAGAAATAGAGCAAATACAAGCAAACACCAAGCGGCAGAAAAAGAGTATCTTTAGGATAGAGCTAGAAGTCATGTGCATGGAATGTGATCATGCCTGGTTGGAACACGTAGGAGCCATAGACTTTAAGCAAGCAGGCCTAGCCTAGCCAGGAATGGCATCAGTGCTTAGGACAGAGTCATCGTCCGAACTGCGCCCACCAGGGGAGACCACCTCTTCTAGCGAGGACGGAGAGTTCGACTCTGAGTCGGAGGTTAGTTCGGATAGTGATCCAGAAATTCCTAGGCCGCCCACGGCCAGACGCACTAAGGGGAACCTACTCATCCACCTAAGGCGCAGACGATTAAGGCAGAAAAAGGCAAAACAACCCAGGGATACACAAAAGGAAGAACAACGAAAACCATAGGACCTCCCTAAATGATTTACGAAATTCAAAAAAGGGGATAGGGTAGTAGTTCTGTTAGGTGCCAAGCATCAAGGGAAAATGACAAACCGATCGAGGGACCAGCCAAGGTCAAGGAGGTGAACCTAGCCCAGGAAGGGGAAACACCCCGACCAGTCTTCATTGCCGATAACTTAACTGAGGAAGAAGAAACGAGTCTTGTCGCTCTCTTGAGAGAGTACATAGACGTGCTCGCCCAGTCCTTAGAAGAGCTTGAGGGGGTAGATCCGAGTGTCGTGACTCACAACATACCCATGATGCCAAACGCAACACCGATCAAGCAGCGACCGTACCCTATGAATCCAAAACATGCTCATGATGTCAAAGAGGAGATTGATAAGCTGATGAGAGCGGGATTCATTTACAAAATTGAACACACATACTGGGTATTGCCCATAATCATCGTGATGAAGAAGAATAGAAAAATCCGAGTGTGCATCAATTACAAGAAGGTGAACGCTACTACTAAGAGGGACAACTATCCATTGCCGTACATCGAGCACATGCTTGAGAGAGTGGCAGGCAAGGAAGCCTATAGTTTTCTAGACGGCTTCTCAGGGTACAACCAGGTGCAAGTGCATCCTGCGGACAAGCATAAGACTACCTTCGCCACTGAGTGGGGCGTCTTTGCTTACATAGTCATGCTCTTCGGGTTGACTAATGCCCCTGCCACCTTCCAACGCCTCATGTGCACCATCTTTAAAGACATGCTTCACGAGGAGTTGGAAGACTTTTTTGACGACTTCTGTGTCCACTTGAACACTTAGACAAACTCCGCGCAGTCTTTGAGCGGTGTCGCTTATATCATCTCTCCTTGAACCCCTTAAAGTGCCAGTTTTGGGTAAAGCATGGATGCATCTTAGGGCACGTGGTGTCAAAGAACGACATTGCCACTCACTTCTCGAAAGTCAGGGTTATTGTTGACCTTCCACCCCCAATCAACTACAAGGGAGTTCAATGCTTCCTAGGCCATATGGGGTACTATCGACGGTTTGTACTAAACTATGCATTGATCGCCAGACCTTTGTACAAGCTACTGATTGGAACGAGGCATGCCAACGAGCATATGAAGAGTTGCGAAAGGCTCTAACCACAGCACCAATTCTATGAGCCCCAGATTGGGACCATTACTTTCCACGTGCATATCAATGCTTCTAAGTTTGCCGTGGGGACAGTGTTGTGCCAACCTGGCGAACACAACTTAGACTATCCAGTGAGCTTTGCTAGCAAACAACTCATTGAGACGGAAATGAACTACTTGACGACAAAAAGAGAAGGATTAGCCATGGTGTTTGCTGTGAAAAAATTCTGGCACTATCTATTGGCCACACCTTTTACCTTTTTTGTGGACCATCAAGCCCTGCTCTATCTAGTAAACAAACCTTGATCTACAGGACGCCTAGCTTGGTGGCTCCTTTTGCTCTTGGAATTTGACTTCTCCATGGTTGTGCGAAAAGGAAAATGGCACTACATGGCTCACCATATGTCACACGTTCCCACGGGAGAAGCCGATGGACAAGGCATCATTGACGAATTACCCGACACCCATCTATTTAACCTGTCCAGCGAGAGAGATTTATTCAAGATTGATCTAATGCCATATTGGGCGGATGACATAGTCCAAGTGCTTGAACACGGACTGCCTGATCAACTGATAGAAAAAGCCCAACTTAGGTGACTAATCCTTAAGATCAAGCCCTATCATATTGCAAGCCAACTCTATAGGCTAGGGCAAGACGGATTGCTTCTAGATGCGTATGTGAACATGAGATGCACGATGTGCTCTTAGAGGCACATAGCGGCATTGTTGGAGGGCACTTTAGCGGAGATACGATAGCAGAAAGGTGTTGCAATCTCAACTATGGTGGCCTATGCTTTTTCGTGATGTAGCACAATTCGTCAAGCATTGTGACGAGTGTCAACGGACAAAAGTCCCGATTCGCAAGGATCAGATGGAGTTGACCCCAGTTATTGCACGTCAACCCTTCGAAAAATGGGGAATTGACTTCATAAGACCCATCAGTCCTGCGGCACAGTATTCATAGGCCAAGTACATCATTGTGGCCATGGACTACCTCACAAAATGGACAGAGACAAGAGCGACACGAAAAAATGACACTAGGATGACTGCCAAGTTCTTATGGGAGCAAGTGATTTCACGATTCAGCTGCCCCATCGAATTGGTCAGTGACCAAGGCACACACTTCATCAACGAAGTGATAGTGCATCTCCTGTCCACCTTTCTCATCATCCATCGCAAATCCTCGCCATACTACCCTCAGGCAAACGGTCAGGCAGAATCCACGAATAAGATTCTTGACAATGTCCTAACCAAGGTAGTCTCAGCCTCACGCAGCAACTGGGACAACAAGCTTTGGTAGCTTTGTGGGCTTACTGCATAGCCTATAAAATGGCTATTGGCCAAACCCCCTTCAGGCTGACTTATGGAACTAAGCGGTTCTACCATTAGAATTCTTCATTCCTAGCCTGAGAATAGTACTTCAAGAACAATGGGAAGGGAAGGAGGCATGGACGCAATGCCTGGTCGAACTCGAGCGCCTCTCAGAGATCGCCTTCTAACCACCCATGCTCTTATATGTGAGAAGGATCGATGCAAGAGTTGGTTTGACAAGCATGTCAAGCAGCGCGACTTTGAACAGGCTGACTTAGTGCTCCTCTACTCAGTTAAGGGGCATAAGCAGAAAATGAAATTTAGAGGTCTTGGACCTTTCAAAGTTCATGCGATCAACCGCGCAGAAGCAATGTCGAGCTCGAGACCTTTGACGATGAGGGCATAGGCTTCTTCAATGGCAGTCATGTCAAGAAGTACTACCCTCCTACCCATCCTTTGTATGAGCCCCCGATGTTAGAACCACCTGTCAAGATACGAGTGGCCACAATGACTGAGATTGATGATGAGGATGAGGAAGCCGTAGAGCCCGCATACCTCCATATCACGGTCACTGCAAAACAAACATGTGCTTTCAATGCTTTGATCGATGAGGGAGCAGATTTCAATGTCTTAACTCACGATCATTGGACTCAACTTGGCAGACCACCACTTCAACCCACTAATGCAAAATTAAGCCCATATGGGACCCATTCCTACGCACTTCTCGGCAAGTGCAGAGTCGCTGTTTTTATCGAGTCTGAGACTGTCCCAATGATCTTTTACGTGTTGCCAAATGCTAAAAACGCAGGCATGGAGTCGCTGCTAGGGCAAACTTTCAAAAAGCAGACTCACTGCAATGTTGATTATGAGTCACAGTGCATCCACCTCACAATAGTAGGCAACGTTCGCATTGTCACAGCTTTCAGCAAGGGTTGCGCTACCTCATCACTGTCCGTAATGGCACCGGTAGAAATATCCATAACCAAGTCCAAGGAGCGGGGTAGTGCACGGTTGCCACCTCCCAGATTTCATGAATCACAGCCCACAACAGCAAAACCTAAGGCCCAACAGCCTAGATTTCAATGGCAGCCTAAGGAGCCGCAACCGTCGCCTAGGAGTCGATGCTCCTATCCTCATAAAACCAAAAACTCTAAACCTAGGAGGCCAAGATGCAGTCACAGAAAGCGCCGCATGATCAAGCAAAGGTGGGTCCCTAAATCCCTGTTGCATGCGCAAGGCTACTACGTGGGCAACACCTGGCTGTGGATCCCTAAGGCCTACACAGCCAAAGGCACTACTCATATGCTGCCCTCAAGCTTGATCAACCCAAGTCCCATAAACCCTCCAAACCATAAGCCGCAGTGTTCTCCAAAACCACAACCATCCGACTCATCAATGCCTAAATCCAAGAGAGTCACATAAGCCTATCAGCCCAAACAACAGACTCTGTCACAAGAGTCATCACCCGACCAAGTCAATTCGACTCCCCAAATCCAACTTGAATGCAGCAGTCCGTCCGTCGTGGCTGCTCCTAATCCACCTATAATCCAAGCAGCCCAACTACAGACTCAAGAACACTTCCAACCGCAACTCTTCATTGTCACAAGCTCTAGTTCTAGCAAACCTCGACCACCCGTCAGCCTTATGCCCTCCTATGAACGCAAATCCTTTTTAGCGCTGGCCGCCAACCTCACTGAGGACACCGGGGATGACGTAGTGGAATGCATTAAATGACTAGACACCACCTTCATGTCGCTAGCACTAAGCTACGATTGCTTGGACTTAGGACTATTGGAGGAACCCTTTGCAACTGAAGTTAAAACGATGCCATGCTCCTGGGAGACCTTGAAATTCACATTTGCAAAAGCTTCTGGCTCCGTTGCTGAATTGCTCAACAGTGAGATCTCCAAGGAGCAAGCTATCAAACAACACCTCATCACGTCATACGATCAGTGAACCACTTTTGCTATCATTGATCAAGAAATCACAGCGTTATCAAAGCTCGCTAATACTGACTCCCCGTTCTTGAGGCATTGTTACACTCTTAGGCTGCAATAATGGGAAGTTGAAGGGTGCCGCATAATGACCAACGTTGAGCAGCGTCGTGCTATCAAAACAGCGGAATACGACCCCACATATGTCACGCTAGCCTCGTATAGAGTGTTAACCACTCTTCGGAGCCGACCCATGGAAGAACACATCAAAGGAAACCCCTACCTTGACCGCTTGTTGACTAAGGAAGAGTTACACATTGCTAGCCGTGTCAACTCTGGTGACTTCCTAACAGATGTTCTCATATACATCACGGAAGTGGGGATTCGACCCTTTGATCTAGACCGCGAAGCTCACTTAAAATACAACCCCCAGTTCTATGATTGGCTCCTTCACAAGTAACTCCTACACCACCATGCCGAATGCCCTTGCCCTTCTGACCCTAAATATTAGGAAGGATTCTTCTCAAGCTGGAAGGGGAGGGGGTAAGGTGAATCAAATCAGGCCAATCAAATCAAAATTAGTGAAACACGTAAATATATATTATGAAAAATGATTGGGGTAGAAAAAAGGGCATGGAAACTTTGAAGTAAAGGGCAAAAAGTCAAAGTCTGAAAAGAAAAATCTACATTGATTCTTAATGAATTCATTCAAAAAGCATAGAGTTTTTCTTTTTCAGCAATCAGCAAATTACTATGTGGAAAGCACTAATGAAAATTACGGTTTGTGATAGGAATGAAAAATGTCACAACAATACCGTGCCCATCGGCTTCCATTCGCGGAAGAGGAGAGAGCGCAGTACAACATCACCCTGGAGAGCCACACCTACAACCAACTAAAATTCCGAACTATTCACAACATAGAAGGATTGGTGGCCAAGGAAGAGGTGGCCAGGAGAGTCGTTGAAAACTACAACTTCACCAAGTACTTGGAAAGATTCGCACAAGAACCTGACCACACAAGGTGCGTGGAATTTCTCAGGTCTTACAACCCCGACAACAAATGCAGCACCATCACAATAGGAAGGGAACAAAATGCCAAGCAAGTGTTGGTTTGCTTAGCCCCCGCCTTGGTGGAAAAGGCGCTGGGACTAGAATCAAAAATAGAAAAGAAGGAGAAGAGAGATGTG
Source organism: Lygodium microphyllum (assembly GCF_053477565.2). Taxonomy (NCBI): domain Eukaryota; kingdom Viridiplantae; phylum Streptophyta; class Polypodiopsida; order Schizaeales; family Lygodiaceae; genus Lygodium; species Lygodium microphyllum. Next base: position 173,357,790 of record NC_141139.1, read on the forward strand.
TACGCCATGCTGGGGATGAGAAAGGAGGATGTGTTGACAAATGATGGCATCATCATTCAAGATATCCCTGATCCAAAAACTAGATTGCATGCAAAACTGGTACACGCGCTCTTTTCCAGCCAGTGCTACAACGCATTGATGCACCGAATCAATGTGCCGGTACTGGAAAATGTGGTGGCTCATACCCTGCATGAAGTCGATTGGAACGACTATGTGCGCAAAACCATAGACCAGGCAGCTAAAGCACTCGATTAGAACGACTATGTGCGCAAAACCATAGACGAGGCCTTCTTCCTTTCTGTGGAGAAAATAACAAAAAGGAGGAAGAACACCAAAAAAAAGAAGCGAAAAGGCAAAGAAAAGCCGCGGAGGAAGATGAGAAACTAAGAAGAAAGGAGGAAGAAGACCTGGCTGAGGCTACATGCCGGTCTATCAAACAACAAAGCAAGCAGATGAATTGGGGAATCTGAGCCCGCAAAGAGAAGAAGGGCCTGGTTCTAGCACACAAGCACTGGAAATCGTGCCACCCACTATCATTGAGGGCAAGGGCAAAGCCCCAAATCACCCGATTCCTCCCCTCATGGTGCCTCCCACCAAACCAACCACCACCACCCCCAGGATCCCGACCAGTGCCGATGTTTTGAATTTCGTGGCATGGATGCAATACTTCATCAACAAAGAAATGGCCCAGGGACAAAGCACCGAAACTATGGCCACAGGGCAAAAGAGGCCAGCCACTGATGCAAAATCAAGGCAAGACCCTAAATGGCAGAAGGTGGAAGCCTCGACATCACCAATCCACACAACGATGACGCCATCAGCTAACTATAATGAGTACGTCACCGAGCTACTCTCCCAATTAGAGAAAGCTAAGGAGGAACGAAAGATAGATGTGGCTGAGTTGGCGGGGCTGAAAAGGAGTCAGCTGCCTTCCAACTCGACAAAACTAGAATGATAGCCATCCAGCAAAGGGAGATCTCGGATCTTAAGCAAGAAGTGAAGGCTAAGGATGATAGGAAAGAGCACTGGAGGCAGCTACTAGACAATGAAACATAGGAACTTGTGAAAATGCAGAGAGAACACAAGCTCTTGATCATGCAATATGAGGAGCTCATTGCAAAAAATGCCAAAGTCGAAGCGCTTATGGCTGAGCTCAATGCCAGGGATGAGGAAAGAAAACAGAACATGGAGCAGCAGCAGAACGAGATCGAGTCCCTGACCGATCAGCTAAACTCCAAAAAAGAAGAATAGGAGAAACTGGTCAAAGAACGGGAACCAAGAATAAAGGCTCACGACCCTGGTTCTAAGGCAAGGAGAGAGCCTAGAAGGGATGAACAAGAGAGCAGAGGAGTGGGCCACGCAGAATGAAAGAAGGGTGAAGACATTGGCATGGCGCCTTGGTCTAGTGGAAAAATAGAAGATCATCGCAGAGAGCAAGGCAGAAGCCGCCCAGGTAGCCTTCGGTGCCCAACAAAAGGCCTTCCTCGACACAATCATGGACATCACCTGCCCAGAGGAGGGAGAATCATTGGAGGTGGCACAAAAGAAGCTTAACATTGCATGCAGAGCCCTGCATGCAGGACTGCAGATGCCACCCCAACCTGCGGAGGTTAAACTGAGCCTGGAAGAGCAAAGGAAATGCCTACTACTAGCCAGCCTAACCATAGATGCCATAGGATTTGAAGAGGGAGCACAGCAAGGAGACCGGCAGGGGGAGGAAGCAAAACTCGAATTCGACAGGGCGAATTCAAAGAGGATGTGATCCCACAACCCCCATTGCCGCAATCTCAAGAGCAACAATAGGAGGACCCATCTGCGGAGAGACAAGCCGCACTTAAAGAGAGACACAGGAAGATAGTCAAAGAAGCCAGGAAGCACTTAAGAGCCAAGCCAGTCGTGCAGCCATCCACACCCCTCCCACCTTGCCCTGATGACATCCCAATTGGATTCCACGCAGAGCTAGTGGTTTGGGAGAGACAAGAAAAAGAAAAGGATCCATTCACCTTTAGCTTTCTCCTGCCCAACAACCTGCGGAGGGTCTTGCTTCTTAAGGTGATGGAGGAGGTGATCGCGATTGGTGGCCGACTAGGGAAAAAGTGGCTAGAAAAGAGAGAGAAGACCCCCACCTCTTGGGGAACTGAAGAGGCCGTCTACTGGCAAAACAAAGTTTTTGAAGTTCCACATACAGTACATGGCTATAAAAGCCAACCCCTGTGGAGGAGCCGAGTATGCAACATTAGTATGCTCGCCTGGATGGCGTTTTGTAACATGCTGCCCTTCGAGAGGAACAACCCCACATACATGGCATACCCTCGAAAGGGTAGGTGTGGATTTTGATGCCACCCTCCACGGGCGTTACGGCTTTCCCATTATCTATAACTCCAATGTAGTATCCTTCGAACATGCCCTCCTCTTTAACTCAAAAAGCCTAGATGACTCTATGATGCGCTTCCTCGCAGATTTCTCTTCATGCCCCGATCCAACTTTTGTAACTACATGTAACTACCTTAGATTGCTTAAGCTATTACTTAAGCAGGACCCAACTCCACAAGAGCGCGGGCCTGCCTCCCCTCTTCTTCGACCCTAACGCCATTGATAGCTGTGCCATGGCTCGATCTAATGATGAGGGATAGTCTCCTCCCCTCTTTTTGCCTAGCCCTCCTAGAAGACATGAATGACAGCCAGTTTACTAGATGCAATCACCCTTTCCTCTCCACCACCTCTCTCCACGTCTGCATGAATCTAAAAGGATACATGCAAAGCTACCAATTCTTTAGCAAATCCATCCGACCCCCTTCCTCTCCTCATTCAGATGAAGAGAATTAGGCCCTGGCTATCATTCCACTACTGTAACTTCAAAAAAAAAAATTTAAAGTAAAGTAAAGTAAAAGCGAAGAAAAGAACAGCATGAAAGGAAAAGCAAAAAAACACTCTCCACTGTGACTGGACAACATAGACCACTTGCAGAAGCACTTACCACCACGTAAAGCTCGATCACTGCACCTAGGGGTTCTCAAGTTAGGCGTGCCTGATGGCTTCAGTCGGCCAGCTCCACTCCTAACCCCCTAAGCCCTTTTGCTCCCCCACTTCACTCTTAGGGCACATTAAGGACAGGACATACCTAGGGAGGTAACACTCGCCTATGTTTAGACCTGTCACCCTAAGCCACTTGCACCACACCTCCCTTGGCACAAATGGGGTCCTCAAGTGTGGGCCATCACCCAGGCTTGCATGCGGTTAGACCCACCCCCCCATTCCACTAGCATGAGCACAATGCACTAACACAATGAGGTAGGCACTCCCCTTAAGAACAACACCGCACCTTCTCCTTTCAGGTATCACAAAAAGCAACAAACCACCAACTTCGGAGGCCCCCATCAACCCCGCGATATCCATTTGGCTTCTCTGACAAAAATCATTTCACAGCTTCCACAAGAACCTGAGTCTCCAAGTGGCCCTCACCTTTACACCACTTGGCCAATTGCCTGCCAACTTACAAAAACACAAAAGTGCCATGGGATTGGCACCCGTCTAGGAGGGGGGTAATGTTACCCCCAAGTCGAGATGGCGGAAAAAGGAAGGAAAAAGCAGAAAAAAAACACGAAAAAAGAGCAAAGACACGCAGGCGACCTCCAAAGCTAAGTCGGGGCAAAAAGTGCAATTTTAAATGAAAGGCACCTCAAAAAACTTGGAAAACTCTTGTAAAAGAGTGCCAGGCTCCCTCCTGTGCCAATTGTAAAATATTAGATGGGTGTAGGCTAGAGGCATAAGGTTAGAAGAGGGAAATGGAAAAAGGGCCTTGCCACAATGGCCGGTCATGTAAAAAAGGGATGGGTGTCCATGGGATTTTAGGGTTTGTATATATAAAGTTCAAAAAGTAAATGGAAGCTCATTCTTGTGTGTGGCTAAAAGTAGCTCTCCTCTTCTTCTTTTTCTTCTTGTTCTTGCTTGCTTGAGCTTGTGCTTGAGAGAGGGAGTGTGAGAGTGTGAGGGAGTGAGTATGTGAGGGTGAGGGACCGTGGGGTGGAGAAGCTCTCCATCTTTTCCTCTCTTCTTCTATTCTCTTCTCTTCTCTTATCTTGCTCGCGGTGATGGAGCTTGGAGCTTGGAGCGGGAGGATCGAGCTTGCTTGAAGCTTGCACTTGGATCGTGGAGCTACCAGAGTGTGCGGGAGAGAACGCAACTCAATCTGCATGAAGGTAAGCTCACTACACTCATAGGATCGACAGCGCGTCGGCTAGGTGAGAGATAGCCATTAGAGCTTGCTTGAAACACTCGAAGCAATAAGCGGTCTGTGGGTCTTGGCGGTTGAGCATGAGCTCCCACTACACATAAACACAATCTTGTGTATAAGACTACATGAAGACACTAACTAAAAGAGGAAATCATCATGATTTTGCATTTATCATATATGAAAAGGTGATAGTCAAGTACAATGCTTTATAGTTGTTGGATATGTAGTAGTCTCCCTCTCTGTGCTTATGGGATTTAGGCTGCTTGCATGTCCTAAGCCCAAAACTACCTCGTACAAAGAGGCTAAGTTAGGTATGATTGCAAACATCTCAACAACCTCATTGGGTACTACACAACAACGATCGATATTATCTACTCCTCTCTAATACCTCTCTGATACAAGACACCTACTATAATCGAAAAGTGTAATGCTTGTTGCTTGATCTTTCTTGATAAAGCAGCCCAAATCCTCCTGTAGATAAATAATGTGTTATAGCCGCATACTAGGAAGGAATGGAAGCTGTATTGATTTTAAATAGACCTTCAATATCACTTCCCTTAGCCAAAATTTCCCTTGGCTCCCTGAAATCCATAAGACATTCTATATTACCTTGTAACTTTGGTGGTTTGCTCCTAATCTCATAATTGAACTCCTACAAAGTGATTAACCACTTTGCTAAATGGTCAGGTGGTTGCAACTTGTTCAGCAACAATCTGAGTCCTTCCGCCTTTATAAAGAATACTACCTTCTCATAGAGAATATAATGCCTAAATTTCTTCATCTCAAAGGACATCCAAGGCACAATTTCTCCAGGTATGTATAATTAACTTCAAATATCCCCCATTTCCTACTAGCAAAGGCAATTGGATGATACCATTTCTCCTCTCAAATTTGAGCTAAATAGTAGTAGCTGATACTATGCATTGTGGCTGCTAAAAATATATAGAAAACTTTACCTCTTCTAGGTGCTTTTAGAATTGGCACTTTTGCTAATTCCTGCTTCACATCCTCAAAGGATACTTGATAGGCTTCATTCCACTCAAACAAACAGTTAAAATATAGAAGGTTCATCAATGGCAACACTCTTTTTGCCAGTGCATTGATAAATCTTAGATAATATCCCACTAATGTGACAAAAAATTGTGCACCTCTTTTGGAGTACGCGGCAAGCTCATAGAGACTATAGCCTTTATAATTTCAAGGTCATCGCAATACCAGTTGTACTAACCACATGGCCGAGTAACAACCCATAGGGTACTTCAAATACGCACTTTCTAGGGTTAAAAGCAATGTAGAATTGTCTACAATGCTTAAAATAATTCCTTAGAATGTTCAGTTGGTGCTGCTCCCTTATAGTGGTTGCCCCCAAATTGTCAATAAAAACTTTTAACTCCTTTGGAGAGATATCACCAAAGGTCTTATCAGCTATCCCTTGCCAAGACCCAGGTGCATTGCATAGACCAACATGTTGGAAAATAGGTCAAATGATGTATGTTGCATGATGAGGAGACTTGTATTCCATAAGCACAATGAGGAGAGTGGAGAAGCTAGAAAGCTATATAGGCATGTACTTGGTTCACTTTTCAATGCAATACAATTGTACATTTGTTCTTGGCCAAGAGTCAGTGTCATTATCTATATACACAAGTTTGTGGTCATGAATCCAATCACTTAATCTTGGAACCTCATTCACCTGTGTGATTGTCATTGTTCTAGTCTATGTCTTCATGAGTTTGTTCTTTGAGTTTCAACCTCCATAGCCATGTCCAAGATCCATGTTTTGTCACATGGTATCATAGCCATGATGGGCATGGTCTATCTTTCCTCACTACTCGCTTATTCCATCAGTCTCTGGTCAACTCAGTTCAAGCATTTGAGTTCATCTCCTACTTCATCTTCACACTCTCTACTTTGGTCTGCCATAGCCAGCCAGAGCTTGTCATATTTGAGCTCCTGGATCTCACACTACAAGCCATATCTTTACAAACTTTTTTCTATGGCTAGCTTCCCTAACTCTGGGTGCTTCTCCCTGGCATGTTGAACCTCGACATTAGTCTTCCTAGAAGGCGGCATTGCATGATTTCTAGAAACAAAGCAGTCTACAATGGTGTAACAGTTCATACAGCTATGCTCGCTGTACATAGTGCAATCATGGAAGCCACCATAGGGCTTTCAAAGGTCACTAAGCAAGCTACCTTCCACTGAATTTCATGCCAAATGATCCCTTCCTCTATCTGCTGTAAAAACTAGGCTACTACAGAAACCCTAGAACTGGAAGCCATAGCTTTCAACATCAAGCTCCTTTCCCACTTCATTTTCTCACTTCTCTCAGTACAATGAACTCACTGCCACTCTAATCTAAGTTTGAACCCAATTCCTAGCAAGATCAACACTTCAAATCAGCAAGCAAGAAGCAAATCAAGCACCGACATCCAACACTAAACTCAAGAACAGTATCCATTGATACTCAAGTAGTGTCAATTGACACTGATCTTCTTGTGTCTCTTAACGCATTGAAATACAACTCTTTTGTTGGTTTGCTGAAGCTTATCAACATGGTAGAGCTTGAACAAATAGTCAAGTTCAATGGAGAAGGATTTTATGCCTGGAAGGAGAAAACCATGTATCATCTCATGAGGAAAGACTTGGGGGATCTCTTTGAAGAAGATGCTGTAGAAGACTGACCTAAAACAAAGGCATGGAAGAAGATGAACAATAAAACTCTAGTTATTATTGCCTAGGGTCTATCAGATGTTGTATTACACCACATCTTTGGCATCATGGATGCAAAGAAGACATGGGAAGAGCTTGACATGATCTTTGGTACACAAGCAAAGATTTCAAAGGTAAAATTACTCATGCAATTTTATAAGTTAGATGTAAAAGACAATTCATCTATGACTGTACACATCAATAATTTCAAAAGCCTTAAAACTCAACTAGCAACTCTTAACAAGAATATTGATGAGGTTGAGGCAATAGCAGTGCTACTTGCCAATGTTAATCATGAACTATATGAGAATCTTGTGTCCACACTAAGTAATGTTCCCAATCTCTCACTCAAAGACATTGAGCACTCAACTTATGCAGCAAAAGAATGTGGTCGAGGATTCACCACCAACAGCAACAATGACCAAATTATTTATCATTACTGTGGCAAGACTGGCCATGTAGCTAGTGAATGTTTCCACAAGAAGAGAGCACAACAGGTACAAGAACATCACCACCAAAGCTAGTTTATGCATGAAGAAGAAGAAGAAGAAGAAGAAGAAGAAGAAGAAGAAGAAGAAGAAGAAGAAGAAGAAGAAGATGATGATGATGATGATGATGATGATGATGATGATGATGATGATGCTTCTCTCACCATCAAAAAATCTGACATATTATTCTAAAGAAAATTTTTCCCTTAGTGGATTTGTATTGAAAAACCCTTGCCAAAAATGTAAAATTTCAAGCTTGACTTGACTAGGCTACCCATGAGCTAGTCTCCTGGTCCATGTTATCATGTGGGGGGGGGGTTTTGGAAAATAGGTCAAATGATGTATGCTACATGATGAGGAGACTTGTATCCCATAATTACAATGAGGAGAGTAGAGAAGCTAGAAAGCTATAAAGGCATGTACTTGGTTCACTTTTCAATGCAATGCAATCGTATTTTTGTTCTCGGTCAAGAGTCAGTGTCATTATCTATACACACAAGTTTGTGGTCATGAGTCCAAGCACTTAATCTTGGAACCTCATTCACCTGTGTGATTGTCATTGTTCTAGTATATGTCTCCATGAGTTTGTTCTTTGAGTTTCAGCCTCCATAGCCATGTCCAAGATCCATGTCTTGTCACACAAAGGTCATCACATGATACGCAAAGGTACCAAAGACAGTAATAAATGTCATTTTCAATTTGTCTTCCTCTGCAATAGCCATCTAGTTATATCCAACAAAGCAATCCATAAATGAATAGATTTCCCTACCCACTAATTGATCCAAAATCTGGTCAATGAATGGCAATGGATAGTAATTCTTAACCACCTGCTTATTAAGCTCTCTGAAATCTATGCAAAGCCGAATCTGATTGTTCTCCTTCTTCCTAATAACAACTAGTGAACACCATTTTAAGTGTTGAGTTGAAAATATCAAGCCAGATTTTTGTAGCTTTATCAATTCTTTGATTAGCACATCCCTTAATTCGAAAGGCATATGCCTTATTTTCTGTCGCATAGGGCAGCTACCTTGCTTCAAAGAAATTTTATGAACAGCCAAGCTGGGAGGAATGCCTCTCATCACATTATAACTCCAAGCAAAAATATCACAGAATTCTTCAATCAAGGACATGTAGTCCTTCCTTTCTTTCGAATTGAGCATGGCCCCTAATTTAATTAGATGTGAATCATTCATTGTACCAAGGTTGAGCTCAAGTACATTTGCATCCCTTATGCTCTCTTGAGCCTATATTGGCTCATTCAAAGCCACTTGGTAGATATCCTCTGTAGTGGACCCCTCATTGGATTCATCACTTGATGATGTCTCACTAGCAGATGGAGCATCTAGCATATCAAACTTTGACGAAGATAAAGGAACTCTCTCACTTTGAGGATATTCAGGATAGGCATCTACTACTACACGTCTAGCACCTCGACCAAAGATCGATTGACCAATGGGTATATCAACCTAACAGCCTGCTTGTAAGATCCATGGCCTGCCTAGCTATACTTGATAGCTAGGTTGCCCCACAAACCTAATGACTCTAAAGTCCAAAATGCATTCTACATTGGCAATCGTCACATGGACTTTAGTAATGCAACCTTTGGGGTGCCTTAAACTATCATCAGCCATTCAGAGGATCGTGGAGGCATCTTTTTTTATTTCAAATCCCAGTCTCTCCATCAATTCCAAACTTATAATGTTGACAGAAGATCATGTGTCCACAATAGCATGGTCCACTAATATTCCATCAACATATGCTACTACCCTTGGGTAATGCTTTTCAACATGCTCAAACCAATCATCTCCTACTTGCGCTATTCCCAAGGGCTCAACAATATACCTGGTGCATAGAATCTTCTTAAATTCATTGCGCACTCCTGAAGACAACTTAATCAACGGTAGAAGATTTACATCTACTTAACTTCACAAAGAGAAATCACTAAATCAAATTCATGATAGCTAACAAGAGCTTGCTTTTCTCGCCAGACTATTCACTCCTTTGGTCTTCGAACCAGCCTTGGTTCTTCTTTCTTATCTTTTGCCTTCTTCTTTAGTGACTCCTTATCCTTCTTGGGGTCACCTTTACCATCTACTATGGCCTTGAGAGGTCCGCCTTCCATATTGGGATTAAGGACTTATGTCCCTTTATCATCTTGCTTGGGGTTTCCCTCAATAGATTTTGCATTGGCTTTGTCGACTTCTTTACCCTTTTGACCTCTCATAATAGCCCATAGATTAGAAGCTTTAGTACCATTGATGCAAACAACTTCTATATAAGGCTAACTCCACTGCCACTAGATAGCTCCTCTACCATAGCTTTCCCTCTTTGAAAAAACAAATTTGGTCATTCATCTTGGTGGAGTTTATTCCCTTGCACTCAATAATTAATTGGACCTGGTTGTTTACTTCCTTGCTGGAGAGAGCTAATCTTACTCCAACAGGTACTAATTAAATGGCCGGACTTCCGACATATGTCACATTTAACATTTGGACAATTCCTAGGGAAATGTTGGCCACCACACTACTTATAGCTCAATCTTGAGGGGCCACCCTCTTCATAGGGCGTTGACTCCCTATCAAATTCTACTGCTTCTTAAGGAAATTAACATCAATGGCTATTTGTCTATTTTTTTGCTAATCATATTAGTATATTGCTTCATCATATCCTTAACTTTGCCAAGGACATTCAAGGCACTTGACGTCGTGATCATCTAACTATCATTCTATTGGCCTAACCACTTGATTAGGGATTGGCTATTGATTCCATGGAACAATGGTAGAATTTATCATTGGCTTCCAACAATTGGTGGAGCCATCTGACTAGTCATAGGCATGGTCACACTAGGAGGAGCTGACAACATGGGCACATTTGGAATTATGCTTCCTCTTCCATTAGGAGGACTCATGGGCATCCCTTGACCTCCATTTGTTAGTGCTAACATATTTCCAAACCCTAAACTCAGATTCTAGTTTTTCCTAGAGGTATAACACACTTGTAATCGTGATTCCATCTCTTCTACTCATGTAATACTCGTATTAATGTCGACAAGAGCAACACTGCTCAACTACACTTGAATGTTAAAGTCTAGTCCATTCAAAAAATATTGCAACTAAGGAGCAGCTAGAATAGGAATATGGGTTTGTAACTTACAAAATACCTCCTTCAATTTGTTGGCATGCCCATAGACATTCTCATGAGGTTCTTGATGTGTAACATTGAGGACATGTAGCCAATACTGACCTCTCCTTTCAGGGGCAAACTCTCTTTGAAAGGCCGCAAAGAATAAGTCAACTGTAATTATGGTTCCAGCCTCTAGTCTATGATACCACATTGGAGCTCATCCTTTCAAAGTCATGTTAAAGAATATCATCAAGTTTCCTTCATCTTGAATATTCGACAGTTAAACATTAACTTTTGGAATTCACCAATGTGAAGTTCCGTACCTTCCTCTGCTAACCCATTAAAAATGGATAGAGGAAACCCTAAGGCCAGCAAGTTTGGTATCCCTACTGGGATTGCAATGGGTTGCAACGCCATGGTAACAACCAGATTCGCTAAAGGAGTTTGAATAATCGGAACTATCACTCCACTTGAAGTGGACGAATCGATTGGAAGGGGGGAAGTACTAGGGCTTCCTCCTGCCCTAACAGACTATGTGTCGAGCTAGGGTTACTAAGACCCTGCCCTTGTAAGGATATTGGACCACTCCTTTACAGAGAATATCTTCTATTTATTTTGGTCCATCATCTATCCCGTTCAGCTCTTTCTTGCTTTTGAAGCTCGGCTTGATAGTCTTGTGAGTCTATCTCACTGACTTTGGCATACACTAATGAATTGGTCCCAATTGATTGAGATTCAAAAACCGCCACTTATTAGTGTCTCTCGAAAAATGCACCACCTATATCGGGATGTGAAACAGGCCCGACACTAGCTTTAAGCACTAGTCAGGCCTCTCTATACTCAAAGAACACACCCTCTAGGGGCCTCGCAGCCAGGAGCATCTAAGGGACACAGTGCCCTTAAGTGCTATCATAATTTATGGATTTGTTTTAAATTGTAGTTTAATGGTTAAGCCTTCCCCACACTCCTTAGAGGGAGTCCCTACACATATATCGGTGTATAACACCTCGTAAGCACAGGCAGACGCGACCCCACTGCAGCTCTCCTACACCTCAGGGATTAGCCCCTTGATGCACCGCTAACACAAATAGCACGTATGTCACAAACTTCACTCTTTTTTTCAAATGTACTAGGAGATAAGATATTTCCTTACTTAACAGTTTGCAAGGAAATCGATCGTCTAAACCTACAGCTTAAGATACCTCGCACACTCCACATAGGTCATACGTATGAGAAAACAATTGCAATGCATCCAGGAATGACACCATGTGATATGCACAATGCAACTGTGAATGACCATAGTGCTCAAACATTTTATGATTTAGAAATCAGCCTTATGAAGTGCAAAGACATTTCTTTCAGTGATTTTAGCCTACATGTAATGCTATGTTACTAAGGGTCAGCACCAAGCCTTCTCGTGCTGCTAGACCCTCTTAAACTTAAATTATAAGTGTCCTATATGGTATGCATAAGCAAATAGATTATAATTTCAAATGTTATCAGCAACTAATCACCATTGAAACCTCTCCTTCCCTCTATTGTTTAGGTTATGCATGGGTTAGTAGGTGTAAAAAGTAGTTTTTTCATGTGTTTTTCTTGTAAAAGCGGTAAAAACTATACTTTAACAAAAATACAAGGCTGAATTTAGGCTTATCCCTCATGCTCCAGTCATGCCATACATCCACGAACATAAAGGATATTTTTCCTTAATTTTCTAATGCAAAAATTGTAATAAATCATAAATGCCTTAGTCTAGCGTAAGTATAAAAGATGGAGGTGTAACATGTGAATCATCTTTTTGCCATTTTACAAACATTACTTGTTTGAGGTCTCAACCTTCCACCATCTAAGAGGGTGAATACTCTTGGCCACCATAGCTTGGGATACATACCTTACTGCAGCCACTCATCATTTGATTCTCGGCTAACATTGGTAATATCATTTCATGCCTACCCGCCTTGGCTATGGTTTCTTGCCATTTTATGTCTATTTCTTATATTTTTAATTTAATCGCTTGCTGTGGGAATTAGCTTCTTTACATTGGTATCAGAGCATGGACTTTGATCCAAGAGTCATTTTCATGGAGAATTTAGTCACAGTGACTAGTACTAGTTAATTAGAGCACCAAGATTTAGTCATAGGGTTTGATACAGTTCAAACCATGACTAGTCAGAGTTCTCTTTTGAAGGCTTCTTGAAGAAGATCTTGAGAAAGATGGAGGTTCTTGGCTGAAATAGCAGGACGTGGTCAAATGGAGTTCCATTTTGAAGGCTTTTGACCTTAGCTGAAATCTAAGTGGGGTTATAGAGGTTAAACTAAGATTACTTCTTGGGACCAGCTTCTCTCTCTTCCTTCTCTCAAACTTTCTTCAAGCTTTCATGGTGGATCTTAGCTTTGCTCTTCTCTCAGGCCCTTCAATGGTTCAAGTGACCTCTAGGACTGTAATCTTCATGCTTTAAGCTCTTCATAGAGTGGCTATATGCCTCTTGATCATGACAACTAACTTCAGAAGGACAACAAGCTGAATTTGCGCATTTTGTGCTGATTTTCTTGCTCCTCTTGATTTCAGCAACAAGTGGCATTGGCTATGGCTTGTGCAATCTATGACAATCATTCTCTAAGTCTCCAATCAAGCATACTCAACTAAATCCCATCCTCTTAAGCATTCTTGATCTCTCAAACCCTAGCTATGGCAGATTTAGGACAACAATGATTTTTTTTTAATTTTCTTCAAAGATCAAAGGGATTTTGCTCTAACAAGTATCCTGGAGCTTCTTCAACACTCAAGGGACCGATATTGAAGCCTTCTTGGATGTGAAGCTTCAAAATGTGGTGGCTATGGAGTCAAAACAGGGCAACAAGCTTTAAGAATCCAATTCATGGATTATTTCCTTCAATTTCATGGGGCTTTTGTTGTCTACAACCCTGGGAAGGTTCAATTGAAGGTATTCTTTAACGATTTGGTTTACATTGAAGAAATTCTTCAAGTTTGAAAGCATTTTCAGCCTCTTGAACATGGCAATGTCTTAAAATTCATGGAATCCATGATTCTAATGAGAATTTACACGCATCAAAGCTCAAAGGATCTTCTCCAACAAGCTATTGTGGACTTCTATCAAATCATTGACTTCTTTTGATTGCATTGGAGCAATCTTATTGATCGGGAGCTGAAGATTACATGGGATCAATCATATTGGACAAAGACTTCTTGAAGTTGGTCTTAATGATCTAAAATCTTGGTCTATTGATGGTGGCTTATGCTAAAGGTTGATTGATTGGATGCATCTACTACTTTCCATCAACATTAAAGAGGTAATTCTATTGCTTTCAGCTTAATATCTCTTTTATCCAATTGTTGAACGACTATTGCTCATAAGAAAGATTGAGTGTAATAGAACCTCTTAATTCCTATTGAAGGCATGTAGAATTCATCCCAGGACTGATTATGATTGCCTGATGAGTTCTTTTCTGTCCATTCAAATGTTGAAACTCAATTGATTGCATAAATGCTACTCACTGCTTACTTGACTTGGATTTTTGTTGGATGATTGAGCATTAATGCTATAGGAGTGAAAGAATGATGAAAATGGTAAGTGGGAACATTGTAAAAGCAGTGAGTCACTACAAAGGGTAATGCCCTATCCATAGCCCTTTCAATTCAGTCATTTTCCAATACCCCACTTGCATTTCATTAAAGAATTCAAAGGATTTTTCAATCAATGCATAGCATCCTTGTTTGATTAGCCATTAGAATGTACTTGCCATGTTAGTTCCCGTGAGGAAAAGCAGATGCCAAACGAGTCGGGAAGACAAAAGAGAGGTGACCCTCCCTTTCCGATTAAGACCCTGAAGGGGTGCACAAATCGGCTTGAGGTGGAACTTTGCACACCCCTCTTGTCTCAGAGCCCATGCAATTCTCAAATTTAGGTGCAGGTACATTTCCCATTATCATAGTTTGGAACTAGTACAGCATTGATCAGCAAATTATAGGGTTCCATAAGTGGTTGAATAACCATTGGAAGAGGTGCAGGGCATCTCCTATTTTCAGGGTACCTACAGGTGTTTGACAGAGTTTTTACAGATAAAATAGTAGGTGTATACCAATCTACAAGTTATTCTTGAGTCCTACATGCACCCCATAACCCTCTCCTAGTTGCTATAGTGGTTTACAAGGGTTTCCTTCACTTAAGGTATTCCAACAAGGTCAAACAAGGTACTTACAGGTGGTGGACAGGGTGCACGAATTTCCTGTTCAGACCTAAAGATTCAATTACAAAAAATTCTGTCCTGATCCAAATTAGAAACTTGATAGCTCTATTCAAATTGAGGATTCTAAGCTTCAATTTGAATCAAAAATTTTGGTGATCCAACATTGGCAGCTCAAGTTATTGCAGATTTTCTGACACTAGGTATGTTGAGATAGCACCCAGACAACATAGAGGGGGACACTATTTGACATTGTTTCATCCAAAGTCAAGTCCATATATTTTGAAATTTGTTATATCCCCATATAATAAGCTTTCCATAAAGCTATTAAGCATTGGGATTGGTGCTATAATCTAAAAGAAATAGGGGATTAAGTGGCAAATTGTCTACTACTACATCACCGTTTTCTAATGGCCATGAATAAGAAGAAAGATCCTATTACTGAGGCATTGAATGTTTGTGTTAGAGAATTCCAAGAGGATCAAGATTACACAACTGAAGCCCATAATATTGATCAAATAGATGAAGATTTAAGCATTGGGATTGCTTATAGCACACATCAAGGACAGCATGACATACATGAAGAGCATGCAAGGAATGATTATCTCCTATTGTCAAAAGAGTTGGGACATGTCAATGAAGGCCTTTCTAAGGATTTGAAGGCTTTGAATGAAGGTTTAACCCATATGAATCAAGGTTTGTTGCAAGGGATAGCACAAGTAAACCAAGGAATCTTTGATTTGCAACAAAGCAATAAATCCTTATTCCAAGAGCTCATCTTAGCCATAAAGGAAATTGGAAGCAAGCCACAAAGAGAACCTCAAACTATTGAAGACTCCCATGCAATTCCCTTTGTTGGTAATCCTTCCCATCTAAGAAAAGAGAAGTCTCAGCCAGTAATACACACTTTTGAAAGGGGAGAACCATGTAGAGTGAGGGCAAACCATCATCCTTCACAAATTCATAGCATTCATACCCCAAGGCCTCAATTTAGCAGTCCAAAGGATAATCATAGACATGAAAGGGAATAAGACAACACTCAATGGGATAATGATTATCATGGATGTGACCCCTTCAAGAATTTTTATCATCAACCCTCAAATGCACAAAAAGGAAATGCAGTCAACAATCAAGTTCATGAAGGTGGAAGGCATGATGAGTGAAGATCAGCTCATGACATCCCAAACCAAGAGCATGTTTCAAATGGACAACCTTCATCTCATGGTTTTGGGCCACCTACTTTTAGAAAAATTTCATGGAATAAAGATTCATGGAGACAACAATCTCATGGACAACCATCTTAATATGAAAAAGAATATAAGGAGAAGATCAATATCACTAATTTCAAAGGAGATAATGCTTCACCTTCAGAATGGGAGGAGTGGATCAATAAGCTTGAATTGTACTTCACCCTTTACCCTAGAAGTGAAGAGGCCAAAATTTATTTCGCGATTCTTCATCTTGAAGGTTACGCCCATACTTGGTGGCATTACATGCAAAAGATTGGGCAAAATTTTGACTCTTGGGAGGAGTTCAAGCAAGCAATGATTGATGTCTTTGTGTCTCCTTTGGAAAAAGAAAGGCTTCAAAGAAGATGGTATGCATGCGCTCAAAGAGGAATGTTTGTTAGAGACTATTCCAATACCTACTTGAAACTTTCCATGTATGTTGAAGGTATTTCAGATTTTGCTAAGGTGAACAAATACATTTTTGGTCTTGACCCTGCCCTATCATCGGAGGTAGGAGCTCAACAACCAAAAACATCACATAAGGCCATACAATTGGCTGAAAGATACTCTTTGAAATACAAAAGAGATGCAGAAAATTTTCAGCAAAGAAGTATGGGCAATAATATTTCCAATCAACCTACAAAGTATGGGCAAGTTTCAGCCAATCAAGAGACTCTTTTAGGCAAGAAAACAGAGCTCATAACAGTCCAAACAATTATAACAGCAAAGTGCCAATATTTCCCACTTTTTATGCCTCTAAACAGAGTGAAAATTTTGTACAAAAACAGGGGAAAACTTTCAAAAATGTGGCTGAGCCAAGAGGTACTTTTTCAAGAGCTGAAATTGCTCCTAAACTGCCCCAAAACAATTCTAACAGCAACTTCCTTTCTCATGACAAGCTTAGGGAAATGCATGCAAAAGGATTATGATTCAAATGTGGAGAGAAGTGGTCACAAGATCATAAGCTGAAGTGTAAAGCTAAGAATTCAAAAATCAACATGGTGATCACTCAAGAAGTGGAAGTTGAAGAAGAAGAAGATCAACAGGGAAATTTACTACATGTTGATGCATACCCAATGGTTGAAGAGATTCATGATGAAGGGAATGCCACCAATGAAGAATTCTATGATCCCATGGATGGATTTCCTTTTGATCCAAGTGGTAATCATGATTCTCATGCTTCCTTGTATACCATCTCACATGATGCATGGACCGGGTGCAAAGGGGAAAATACACTTAGACTCAAAGGTTTCATTAATGGCAATGTTTCTAGTGGATATGGGCAGCACTCATAGCTTCGTCAACACCAAATCTTTGAATGGGCTGAAGTTGCTACCCATTGATATGGACTCTTCCTTGCAGATACAAGCTGCCAATGGTGCATATGAGTCTAGTAAAGAAGTGTGTCCATGTACTTCAATTGAGTTATCACCCTCTTGCATAGCCCTCTTGCACAATAAAAGTAGACTTAATCACTTTGGATATGGGGCCTATTGACATTGTCATTGGATGTAATTGGCTAAAAACACTTGGCAATTTCTCCTTGGACTTAGGGCAAATGAAAATGGGATTTAATTGACAAGGACAACACATGGAGTTGAAAGGCATGGACCACAAACAAATTGAACTCATTTCCATGAAGAAATTGTGAAAAGAAATCAATGCCAAGTCATGCATATTCACTCTTTTTTGCTTGCAAAAGTAGATGAAGGGCAATCAACAAATCAGCCATCTTCTTCTTCAAAGAAAAGGGATCCAAGATTAGAAGAGCTATTGGAGAAATACAAGGATTTATTTCAACAACCATCATCTTTACCTCCAAAGCGAGAGGTTGACCATCCTATTGATTTGTTGCCCAACACAAAGCCCATCAACAAACCTCCCTATCGCTTGTCCAAGTTTGAAAGGGAAGAGGTGGAGTGACAAGTCAAAGAATTGTTGCAAATGGGTTTAATTCAACAAAGTCAATCACCATTTCCCTCTCCTGTGCTCTTAGTCAAAAAGAAGGATGGATCATTTCGCATGTGTATTGATTATCAGGATTTGAACAAGTCAATGGTCAAGAATAGGTATCCTATTCCTCGAATTGATTATCTTTTCAATGAACTTAAAGATTCCAAGGTCTTCACCAAAATAGATATTCAATCAGGTTATCATCAAATTCGAATGAAGGAAGGAAATGAGTTCAAAATAGCCTTTAGGGTTGAAAGAGGGTTATGCCACTTCTTGGTTATGCCATTTGGACTTTCCAATGCACCCGCTACTTTTCAAGCCCTCATGAATTAAATATTGCAGTCCTTCTTGTTTAAAACAGTCACTGTTTTCTTTGATGATATCCTAATCTATAGCAAATCCAAGGATGAGCATTTGAAGCATATGAGAGAGGTCTTTGACACATTACAAAGACACACACTCTTTGCCAAGATGACAATGTGTTCTTTCATGGAAGATAAAGTTGAATACTTAGGTCATGTTGTGGAAGAACAAGGGATGAGAGTGGACCCCAATAAGGTAAAATGTGTTAAATAATGGCCTACTCATACGAATGCAACCTCTTTGAGAGGATTCCTTGGGTTATCATCCTTCTATAAAAGGTTCATTAATAATTATGCTCATGTGGTGGCTCCATTGATGGATAGGCTAAAAAAGGAAGCTTTCTTTTGGGACTCCATCGCCGATCAAAGTTTCAATGAGCTACAATCTCTTCTAATTTCAGCACCCATTCTTGTATATCCAGATTTCTCTAAGGAGTTTATCATATGTGCAGATGCTAGTGGAAGAGGAATTGGGGCTGTTTTATGTCAAGATCATGGAGTCACAGCTTATGAGAACTGAAATCTTGATGACAAGGAGCGTCAACTACATGTTTATGAGCAAGAGATGTTAGCAATATTGCATGCTATCAAAAAGTGGCATCACTATATCTATGGTAGCCATTTCAAGGTCAAAAGCGATCATCGTGTACTGAAATACTTTCTTTCACAACCAAATTTATCTCCCAAACAATGAATATGGTTAGCTACTCTTCAAGGATATGACTTTGAAATATCTTATATGGCTGGAAAAAACAATGTGGTGGTGGATGCCTTATCAAGAATGTGGGCATGTTCCATTTCTACCATTTCAACCGTGCATAAGGATTGGATCATGATATTTAAGAGGAGTATTTTCTTAATGAGCAAGCATCAAAGATGATGAAAGAATTTCAGTAAGGCAAAGGAGAAGAGCATCCAAGTTTCAAATGGCACAACGGTCTTTTATGGTATTGTGGTAGAGTATTCTTGACACTACAATCTTCTTTCAAAGACCGTATTTTGCATGAGATGCACTATTCACCTTTAGTGGGACACCATGGGTTGTTCAAAACATTTGACAATATCCATAAGAGTTTCTATTGGAAGGGCATTTGGAGGGATGTTAAGGATTATGTTATGCAATGTCTTCCATGTCAACAAAATAAAGATTCCTCTCTTCTACCCAGTGGTTTACTTCAGCCACTTCCTATTCTTCAAGGCAAGTGGATTGATATTACAATGGATTTTATTGTGGGATTACCTATAACAAAGCATGGGTGGAATAGCATTTATGTGGTGGTGGACTAGTTGACTAAATCAACTCATTTTATCCCTACCAAGGCTCAA
Organism: Lygodium microphyllum; assembly: GCF_053477565.2. Classification (NCBI taxonomy): domain Eukaryota; kingdom Viridiplantae; phylum Streptophyta; class Polypodiopsida; order Schizaeales; family Lygodiaceae; genus Lygodium; species Lygodium microphyllum. The sequence goes on from NC_141139.1 coordinate 173,377,423, forward strand.
TTTATAGCAAAGCAAGTGGCTGAATAGTTCATGAAATGTGTTTTTAAGCTTCATGGTATGCCATTGAAGATAGTATCCGATTGTGATACTAAGTTCATGGAAAGTTTTTGGAGGAATTTATTCACTTCTATGGGAACAATTTTGACTCCTAGTATGGCATATCATCCCCAAACGGATGGCCAAACGGAGCATGTCAATAAATGGTTGGAAGTCTATCTTCGTCATTTTTGTCATGACACTCAAGCTTTGTGGGATCATTGGTTACATCTTGCTCAATTCTGTTATAATAACACTCATCATAATATGACCATTGGCATGTCGCCATTTGAAGCACTTTATGGTTACAAAGTGCAAATATCTTCAGTCCTTTTTCATGAAGATGTGAATCCACAAGCCAAGGCTGAAGTTGAGAAAATGGAAGCTCTTTTACATCAATGCAAAGAAAATATTAGGAAGGCACAAGATGTTATGAAGGCTTATGCTGATGAAAAGAGGATACCTTTGGAGTTTGAAGGAGATTGGGTATTTCTCAAAGTGCCTAAATCTAGGTATGCTTCTCTCAAAGGCGGTCATAATAAGTTAGCCCATCGTTACTAAGGGCCTTATCAAATCCTCAAACGAATTGGTGAGCTTGCATACAAGCTTGATTTGCCTTCTTCAACAAGGATATATTCTACCTTCCATGTTTCCCAACTTAAGAAATATGTGGGTCCATCCACAAAGGTTTTCGAAGAGTTACCGCCCATGGATGAAGATGGTCTTATCATTTATGAACCTGAAAAGGTTATTGAAAAAAGAGAAAAGGTTTTAAGGAACCATTCGCTATTGGAATACCTTATTAAATGGCGAGGTTTACCCATGGAGGAGTCTACTTGGAAACCATCATCGTACCTTGATTCTTTTCCATGGCTTTTGCAGGAAACAGAGTAATATCTGAACAAGATAACTTGCTATATTAAATTTATGTCATAAAAATAATTACTCTATGGTCATCAGAATTGGATTTTTATGGCATGATTGGATACTAGGGATTGTCCTTTACGTTTATATAGCTCATACATGGTGATTGGACATTTCTTCTTCAAGTTATGGTCGATCTTGTGCAGCAGTCTATTTTGGACAGTTTTCAGCAATATATTCAAAATTCATACTTGAACTTCATGGACATATGAGTTCTTCAGCTTGGAGTTCCATTACAACATGGATTCAACATTTACAAAGCTATCCTTGTAATCTTTCCTTGTAAATTGTCTCAAATTCCAGCTTTGAGGACAAAGCTCTTTTAGGCCGAGATGGCTTGTAATAAAGCATAAATGCCTTAGTCCAGGGTAAGTATAAAAGGTGGAGGTGTAACATGTGAATCATCTTTTTGCCATTTTACAAACATTACTTGTTTGAGGTCTCAATCTCCCACCATCTAAGAGGGTGAATACTCTTGGCCACCATAGCTTGGGGTACATACCTTGCTGCAGCAACTCATTATTTGATTCTCAACAAACATTAGTAATATCATTTCATGCCTAGCCACCTTGGCTATGGTTTCTTGGCATTTTATGTCTATTTCTTGTATTTTCAATTTAATGGCTTGCTGTGGGAATTAGCTTCTTTACAAAAACCTAATTTTTTCTATTTTTTCACTATTTTTATTTATTTATTTAGATAAGAACTCTGATATTTTTAATTTATGGGTTGGGGCTAATCACAATCACTCAGAATTGACTTTATATTCATTTCTAATCCATGTGAATCTAAAATCAACATAAAACCCCTAAAAGTTATCACTTCTATGAAAAGTACATAATTGTGGGTTTTGTGTGTTTTGGTATAAATCATTAAATGACTAATTTTTTTGGTTTTCTTCAATATTTCTGATAGATTTCAACATTATCAATCAAAGGTAACCATTTGCAAATAATTTTATCAAACATCTATCATAAAACAAATGGATTAATCACTTACGCATAGAAACACAGTTTTGGAGACTCATATTTTATGGTAACGAGGCTGTTGATGCTCTCTCACAGCCCGATCTATGATCTCCTTCGCTTCAAAACCATCATTATATCCGCATCTTGTATCAAACTCTACCCCCTTCTCCCCATAGAATCATGCATGTGAACATGCAGCAAGAGGAGAGAAGAGAGAGGAGAGAGAAATGCTAAAAATCAAAATTTTTATTCCCTTCATGAAAATCAGCATGTTTACACCCAAAATGGAGCCCTTAGAGAGTAGATTAGAGATGTGCAGTCATTTCTCCCTCAAGCCCAGCATCGGAGAGGCACGAATCTCAAAAACATGGGATGCACAAAGATTTGTGTCCCCTCCTTGCCTTGATCAGTTTTTCTTTTTTGTTTTCTTTCCTTTGATCAAGCTTAAGGTTTTAAATTTAAAATATCTAGCTCATCTTCTCATGTTAACAATACAACTGAAATGGATTTTTCAAACAAGCTTGGATTCGAGATTCGTCTCACTAAAGGGCTTTGTGATGTCAAAATCTATAAACCTGGGACCCATGACACTTTCCGACTCCCGCATCATGTAGCTTCTTCATAATGCAAAACCTTGTGAGAATTAAACGGGGGGTCAAATAGACTCCAATCAACAAACTGAGACTTGCATTGGGTTCATGGCATCAAAGTCCTTCTAGGATAACTCCAGCTCATCAATCTACAACCATTTCATTTTACATGAAAATTTGGTCTTTTACAACCTCCTGGGCTCTTTTCCACTTCAAAAAAGGTCTTTAAAATCCGCTCTCACCTATACTAAGGGCATCATGTTATTAGCTAACCACCCTACATAAATAGCAAGGGGTGTCCGATGAATATGACAATACACAATCATATGCATCTATGACGGAGTAGGAAGGTGCCGAATTGCTACCTGACTCGTTACCCAAACTAACCCATCGGTGCAACAAGAAGACCCCAAATTAGTCCAACGCTAATGTATAAGATAATTATAAGAGATCCCCTAGATGACAATTGAAAAAGATATCTTCAACGAAATCATAATTAGCCAAGGAATCTGCAAAGCAATTCCATTGTCAAGGAACTAACTAACAAGTCACCATCTCAAAAATATGCAACATAACCAAGGTTGCACAATGGTACATCCGTAAGATGGGATCTTGCACATTGTAGGTCCCATTCAGCTTATTAGTTACTAAATGCGAGTCACATTTAACCAATAATTAGTGGATACCACCACATTGGACTACATTCTGCCCCATGATCAAGGCCTTGTATTTTGCCATATTATTATTAAAAGAGGGTCCTAAATAGACTTCCGTCTTCATAATAACCCAACTTTGGGTATCTTTAATTACCACACCAACACTCACATGTTTAGCGGGCCCTCTAGAAGTTCCATCAAAATACAAATTATAGACCCAATCTTCAGTGATAGGCCACACCATACTAATCAACTCACTCATACTTATGATAATCAAAATCAAGCTGAGAGAGGATATATAATAGGTACAATCCCTCCTTCCTTACTAAACTCGATAGGAATACTAGTTAGAATTCGTTGACAATGGTGGCAGTAGGCCTTAATCTCCCACGTGAAAGATCTATCTTACCACTCAATTATATTTCTTAGCCCGAAGGTCATGAAGGGTTTTCATGCTCTTCTTTCCTACTTCTTGATGTAATAAAGGTGGCAACTAAATCTCATCAAGATGGTTAAGAGAAGTATATCTTTCCTCTTATACTTCTACCTCACCCAACGAATGATTAAGAGTGAAAGACACAATGGGCAGCTCTATTTCAAATGGCAAAAATCCACTCTTCCCCATACATTAGCTTGAATGGGGTGTGGCCTGTAACTCTCTTGAATGTCATGTTGTAAGCCCACACTACCACATATAATTTCTTATTCCAATCGTGCTTACTTTCTAATACTATCTTGGATAAGATTCCCACCAGCTATTTATTTGTACTCTCAACTTATCCATTGGCTTGAGGATTATACAAGGTAGTTTTACTATGCTTAATCTTCAAAGTTTCTATCAAAGCTACGATAACTTTGTTCAAGAAGTGTGTCCCTCGATCACACACTATCTCCTTAAGTGGACAAAAATTTCAAAAAGTTTCCTCGATAATGAAATTGACCGTCTTCTTGGCATTATCATTCACTGTTATGAGCTTCAGACCACTTTGTAAAGTGGTCTGTCTCTATAATAATATACCACTTTCACTGTAACATTCCAAACTTCCACAAGCGTGCGTGAACCACCTCTATAAAGGATAATTGAATTGGATAAATGACAATTATTATTCCCCTTATTCCCCCCAGCCAACTGTCGTGCTGGAGGGGGAGGGGAATAGAAGGTGTGATCAAGCTCCGGGATGGAGCTTGCAGGAGAGAGGAGGGCATGCGAGATGCCACGCAGGGGAGGGAGGATCCCCCTCCCCTCACCTATTTAAATTGAGGGGGCCACATGCTCATCCGCCCAGCAAGAAGGATGATGTGATTGCCTTGCCCACCTGCGCATCCTGAGGCCGTCGCCACTGAGCATGAGAGGGAAAAGCCTAAGACTATTGTCTCCACTACCATAGAGGCTGAGGCGCTGCCATGAAAGCCTAAAGGGGACGCCGTCAAACTGCAGAGAGGGAGAGAGTGAGTCACTGTGTGCAAATCGTGAGGAAGGGAGAGATTGAAGATGCTGCCCAGTCCCAACAGCTGCCGTTTAGCCCATTCGTCACGTCGTCTGCTACTAGCTCACCGAGAAGTCGCCTCCCATAGCTTACTTAAGGCCTTTCATAAACACCCCCCTCTCAAAAATTCCCTCCTAAGGGCTCCCTTAGGCCCCTTTTCCCCCCCATGAAAAAAATTCATTCTTAGGCCCTTTTATACCCTTGTTTTCTCCCCCCACACAAAAGAAAAGACCCCTCTATAAGCCCCCTTTCTCCCCCCCCCCCCCCCCCCTCGACATTCTTCATAAGCCTTTATGTTACACCTTTCCCCCTCCATTAATTACCCTTGTAGGCCCTTCCCCTCCTAAGGGCTCTTCTAGCCCCTTTTCCCCCCCACTCACAATCCCCTATATCCAAAGCCCTTAAATCCTTCTCCTAAAAGCCCTATCATCGTTCTTATACCCCCTACCCTTCGGGATTCTTCCACCCAATTTCACGTGAATTCCACCTAAATCCCTTCCCGGTGTTCACGTACGAAGGAGACAGACAAGATCGTAACTCCGCGCCCAAAACGAAAAGGCTGAATTCGCAATGGCTCCTAAGAAAGCACAAGGGACAACTGCAAGAGGATCGTCTCCTAGCATCCACGTGGACATCTCACCAGAAGTCCAGGTTCTTCTTCCTCATTTTTATTTTTCGTTGTTATAATTCAATCGTGCGTAGACAATTTTTGGAGATAGGATGCATTTTTCGTCTTAAATACTTTGGTTAATTTAAAAGAATTAGCTTACAATGGACAAGTTCGGTCATTAATATTGTCAAGAATCGAACAAAATAAAGTAAGCAAAAAATTGATATGCATTTCTAGCAAGTAGTTTTTATGCATTGCAATGAATTAAAAATTAGATTAATGTCCTTTTTTTTTTACAAAACAGAATTAGGATAGTGCACTTCGTTTAGGCATAAGAGTATAAATTGCATGTCACGTTATTAGGACATATCTTCTTCGCAAATGAGTCATTATGAAAAGTGCTAATAACCCACAGGAAATTGCAAGGCATGAAATGAGTCTTATGCTACATAACTCTAGTCAATTATCGTTTTTCAACTGCATAATTATTAGTAAAAGGTTGCTGTTTAGCATGAAACCTGTTTGCAAGTTATAGGATGATTAATTGGAATTAGGTTATAACCTAACCTATGCTTGATCTTAAATCGAAAAGTTAGGGTTGAAAATCAACTTACGTGTAGACTGAGTCATGTGTTTATGGAAATGATAGCGTAATTATCTTCAAGAATTAAACAAGTTGGCTGCCTCTTAGCTCATCATAACTCTAACCAAAGATGTCAAAGAATTTCTGAATCAAGGACACATAGTCCTTCCTTTCTTCCAAACTGAGCATGGACCCTAATTTGATTGGCTGTGAATCATTTAGCATGTCAAGGTCTCTAACTCAATTACATATGCATACCTTATCTTGTCCTGACCTTCTATTGGCTCATTCAAGGTTACCAAATTCATCGTTAGATTCGTCACTTGATGATGACTCACTACCAAATGGAGCATCTTATGTATCTAACTCTGATGAGGATAAAGGCACTCTCTCACTTTGAGGAGATTCAAGATAGGTATCTACTACTACACGTCTAGCACCTCTACCAAAGATCAACTGACCAGCGGGTATATCAACCTGAGAGTCTACTTGTAAAATCCATGGCCTGCCTAGCAATTCTTGATAGCTAGGTCACCCCGCAAACCTAATGACCCTAAAGTCTAGGATGCATTCCACATTTACAATAGTCACATGAACTTTAGTAATGCAACCTTCAAGTTGTCTTAAACAAACATCAACCACTCGGAGAATTGTGGAGGTATCTTTTTTTATTTCTATTCCCAACCTCTCCATCAATTCCGAACTCATAATGTTGATAGAGGATCATGTGTCCACAATAGCATGATCCACTAATATTCCATCAACATATGTTGCTACCCTTGGACAATGTTTTTCAACATATTCAAACCAATCATCTCCTATTCATGCTATTTCCAAGGGCTCAACAATATACCCAATGCAAAGAATCTTCTTAAATTTTTTACGCACTATTGGAGACAACTTAATCAACTATTGGGGGTTCACATCTGGCTTAACTTCGCAAAGAGAGCTCACTAAATCAAATTCATGATAGTTAGCAAGAGCTCACTTTTCTCGCTAGACCATTCTCTCCTTTGGTCTCTGAACCGGCTTTGGTGCCTCTTTCTCAGTTTTTGTCTTCTTCTTTGGCAACTCCTTATCCTTCTTGGGATTAGCTTTACCATCTATGGCCTTTAGAGGTCTATCTTCCATATCGGGATTAAGGACTTGCGTTCCCTTATCATCTTGTTTAAGGTTTTCCTCGCTCATAGGTTTTACCTTATCTTTATCAACTTCTTTACCATTTTTACCTATTTTAACAACCCACAAATTAAAAGCTTCGGTGCCATTGACACAAATGGCTTCTATAAGACTAACTCCACTACCGCTAGTAGGCAGCTCCCCTACCATAGATTTCCCCCTTTTTAGTATTTGTTTCGTTGAGATGGCAAGCTCAACACATGCAGACATTGATGATGGACCGCTTGGCTAGATGGGTCCACATGTCTACACTTAACACGTTGGTGGTCATTATGATACTCACATGGCCACTGACTTATCACTTATTATATTTAGTTTGTTACACCTACCTATAGCTGGCAAAGATATAGCACCAGTCGATTAGTGTAGTCTGTTATGCATTGTTTGACTTAGTAGGCCACTTTCCTTTATGTGGTATCTTATCTATACTTTGTGTACATTGTATAGTGTGTGAAAAAAGAAGAAGAAATCAGCACGAAACGTTTTGGTCTCCATCTCTATACTTGTGTTCTTGAGTGAGCTTCCTCTTGCGTATACAATGTGTGTTTGGCATAGCAGCTCAAGCAAGCCTCCCCATCACGCAATTCTTGACATGGTATCAAAATTGCACCACTAAGAAAAGTTGGTTGTGAAGGCTAAAGCGAAGGAGAAGAAGCAAGGTTTGAGCAAGCAAGCAACGGGTAAGAAGCTCTCCCATTCTTCCACTCTCTCTCTTGGATAGTGCCTGTGGAGGCACCGGAAGTAGGGTAGAGTGAAAATCTCAGATTTTTGTGAGATTTAGTGTGCAAGTAGAGCACTGTATATTCTGCAAATTAACCCTTTAGGACTCTCCTGCAGTTCTTTTGGGCATCTGAGGCCGTTTCAGGCCCCGTTTTAGAGTCGCAAGGTTGCGGACAGTAGTTTCAGGGTACACTGTGATTTCGATTGTATTAACCGAAAGTGGGTGCACATGTTACAAGTTTTGAATCTGTAATTTTTTAGGTATTTTCTAGGAAGAAAACATAAGGTTTATATGCAAACAGATTGCAGATTATTGAGCAATTAGTGAAAAAGGTTGCTTGGTGTATTGCTGTGCACTTGTGAAAGGTTGCAAAAGACTAGCTTGTTGTTTTGTATCCTTTTTTGTGATAATGGCAGAGAACAGTGGAAATCCCATTATTGAGAAGCTTGACAAGCAAAACTACCCTTCATGGAAGTCCCGTGTGACAAACTTCCTCATTGGAAAGGGCCTTTATGAGTTAAGGAGCCAGAGCTGGGTATCCCTCCAACTGCAAATGAGTTAAAAGCATGGAAAGAATGGAATGAAAAAAACAAAAATGTGATGTACTGGCTATCTGGAGTCATTGATAATATGATGTTGGGACATATCATGAATGCAAAAACTTCACATGCAACTTGGACAATTTTTGAGAACATGTTTTCAGTAAATACAAAGGCATGAAAGATTCAACTCAAGCAAGAGTTGAAACCTTGAAGAAAGGGAAAATGTATGTCAATGATTATGTTTTGAAGGTGAGAAGCATTGCAGATGCTTTAGTAGCAATTGATGCAATGCCTGATGATGATGATTTGGTTTCATCCACTTTGAGTGGCCTTAATAATGAGAAGGCATGGAAATCATTTGTTACTTCAATATGTGTATGGAAGCCATTTCTATATTTTGATGGCTTATCTCTCTCATGATTACCAAAGAGAACAATATGCAAGGTGACTCATCTGAAAGAAATGGTAAATAGGTCCAAGCATTTTACTCAAGTTTAGTAAGGGGACATGGTAGATCCTCTTTGAGAGGCCGTGGTATGGGACATGCTGGCGATAACCAACAAAATAGGTTCAATCAACAATTTGGTGAAACGCAAGTTTCAGGAGACCGAGGAAACTTTAGAGGCAGGGGGAGCTCTAGAGGAAGAGGTGGATGGTAGAACAGAGGTTTTGGAAATTCTGCTATTGTGTGCCATTATTGTGGCAAAACAAGTCATATTGCAGCTCATTCTTATACTAAAAAGGATAATATTCACAATGGTAAATTGCAACAAGGAAACTATGCATCATCTTCACAATAGAATGAAGACAGAAATGAGTATCTATTTGTTATGCAGCATATGATGAATGCAGTTACAGGAAAAGGGACACATGATGATGTATGGTATATCGATTCGAGGTGATGATTCATGCCACCCAATTTCACACATTGGAAAGGTTCCCTTGTCCTTGTATGATGGTCAGACAAAGAGTCTAACATATGTATTACATGTGCCATCAATCACAAAGAATCTAGTGTCTGTGGGCCAAATGGTAGAGCAAGGGTTGTAGGTTTGATTCAATGCAAAAGGTTGTTTTGTAGAATACTTTAATGATAAGTGCAAGTTGGTCACAAAAGGAAGTAGAATTGGTTGCATGTTCACTTTAGATGTTGGAATTCCTGCAATGGATGCTACTATGTATGCTAAAGGAAAATGAGTGGCTACAAACATTGAAATATGGCATAAACATATTGGGCATGCAAATGTGCAAAGGCTAAATTTAATGTAGTCCAAAGGATTGGTTATAGGGTTGCCTTCTTTTAGAGTTATAAAATTTCATAAAGTATGTGAAGCATGCCAGTTTGGTAAGCAGGCGAGACAACCCTTCTCACATGACAGAGAAGTGAGTAGAAATATACTTGATGTAGTGCATACAGATATTTGGGGACCTACACAAAATGTATCTCTTGTTGGCAACAAATACTTTGTCACATTTATTGATGACTATTCAAGGAAGCTATGGGTATATTTCATGAAGGAAAAGAGTGATGTATTTGAGCACTTCAAATCTTTCAAGGCAATTTTTGAAATAGAAACATGCTTGAAAGTGAAGTGCTTGAGATTAGATGGAGGGGGAGAGTACCTCTCTAATGAGTTTAGTGGCTTCTTGAGGACTCATGGGATAAAGAGGCAATTTACTTGCAGGTATACCCCACAGCAAAATGGGGTTGCAAAAAGAAAAAATAGGCATATTGTAGAAGTTGCAGGGGCATTAATGGCTGAAAAGAATATGCCAAGACATTTTTGGTCTAAAGCTGTCCATATTGTTGTCTATATTATGAACAGAACCCCCACAGCTGTAACTCATGGGATGACTTCCTAAGAATACTTTATTGGTAAGAATCTCGATGTATCACACTTGAAGGTATTTGGATGTGTTACATATGTTCATGTGCCAGATGAGCTATGGAAGAAGCTTGATCCAAAGATTGAAAAATGTATTTTTATTGGATACTCTTTAGATCAGAAAGGGTATCATTGTTATAACCCTGTCACAAGTGAGTTCAGAGTGAGCAGGGATGTTATTTTTTATGAGATGAGAAGTTGGTATGCACCTGTTGGTGATGTATTAGAGATGATGATAATGATCATAATACCTATGTGCAGAAAGAAAAGCAAGAATCGTAGAGTCTTAGTAGACCAAAAACATCATCTAGTACTACACCTACAGTGAGCCCTTGGTCTAGGAGACTAAGGAGTACCCCTACATCTTCAGGTGGATCTATAAGTGTTGCAGGCAAAGGCAAAGGAAAGAAGAAAGTGTTGAATGGTAATAATGCATCTACTAGTCATTTGGGAGATTTGATGGAGATTCTAGTGGTTCAGAGAGTTTGGATGATGAGCTTGGTATTCCTTTAGTCAGGACACCAGATGTATAGAGAGTTCATAGTAATGTAAAGGCCCCATTGAGTGATCCAGTGGTACGCAGGTCTAGCAAGGCTAGATACCCTATTAAAAGATTTGTTTTTGAAGGTTATGCAACTCACCATTATGCTTATATAGCGAAGGTAGTTGAGGATTTTGAGCCCACTTGTTTTGAGGATGTTGTTAGTCATGCTCATTGGGATGCAGCAATGGATAAGGATATGGCTGCATTAAAAGCCAATAAGACTTGGGATTTGGTACCCTTTCATAAGGGTAAAAAAGCTATTGGCTCTAAGTGGATTTACAAAGTCAAGCATGATGTAGATGGTTCTGTTAGCAAGTATAAGACTAGGTTAGTTGCAAAAGGCTATGCTCAAACATAGGATTTTTTATTTCCAATGTTGATCATTCACTCTATGTGAGAAGAGGAGATGCATGTTTTGGTCATCATAGTCATTTATGTGGATGACTTGATTATTATAGGTGTGATAGTGATAATGGCATTACTGAAGTTAAGGGCTTCTTGAAGAAGAAGTTTGAGATGAAGGATTTGGGTGAGTTGAGATACTTTCTTGGTATTGAGGTGATCAGATGTGATGATGGTATATGGCTATCCCAAAGGCAGTATAGCTTGGATATGTTATCCAAGTATGGTATGATAGCATATAAGCCTCTTTCAATACCATTGGAGCAAAATGTGAAGTTGAGTGCTGACATTGGGGATGAGATAGAAGACCCTACTATGTTCAAGAGGATAGTAGGGAGTCTGATTTACATGACTATCACAAGGCCAAACTTGAGCTATGTTGTTGGCCTTGTCAGTTAGTTTATGCACACGCCTAGAAAGCCTCATTTGGATGCAGTTAGACGTATATTGAGGTATGTGAAGTCCACTTTACATTATGGAATTTTTTATGAGGCAGGTAAGGATGTACAGGTATTTGGATACACAGATGCAAATTGGGCTGGTAGCATGTTAGACAGAAGATCTACAAGTGGATTCATATTTTCACCTAGTACTGCAGTAGTTACATGGAGCAACAAAAAGTAACCTACAGTTGCTTTATCAAGTACAGAGGCTAAGTAAGAGGTGCTGCTATGGTAGCATGTGAGGTGGTATGGCTACAAAAGTTATTAGGTGATTTAGATGTGCAGGGAGATGGTCTAGATGAAATTCATTGTGACAACTGTTGAGATATTAGCAACCACACCTAATGGAGCCTCTTTGTATGAGGAAGTTTGGGATGAAGACGTGCAGGCTGCAAGAATCCCATATGCATAGAAAGGGAAAACTATATCCATCCAACAACTATAAAGCATTGTACTTGACTACCACTTTTTATAGATGAATGAATACATAATGATGCTTTTCTTTATCGGTTAGTGTCAATCTTGTACTTATCAATCCTACACAATATTGTGTTCATGAGTCCAAGCTTCCATCTTGGAACCTAATGCACTTGTGTAACAGTTGTGGTCTTCAATCAATATCATCATGAGTTTAGTCTATGCTTACAAGCCGCCATAGCTAAGCTCTAGATCCCGCGTATTTTAACATGGTATTAGAGCTCAGCTGAGCATGGCTCAACTCTCCTTTCACTTTTCTCATCTCCTTTCCATCTTTGCTCAGCTCAATTTGAGTACTAGACCCTATCTCCAACTTCATTTGCATTCCTACCTTCAATGAAGCTTCCATGGCAGCCATAGCCAGCAGCACCCTGTCAACTTGAAGCTTTCATATCTCTCTCCATAGGCCAAATCTCTATGAATTTCCTTCTAGATAAGTGTTTCTCTACTTCCAGAGCTCCTCCTTGGAACCTCAATCATTGAGATTGGGCAGATATAGCTTCAGCATTGCCTCTTTTTAGAGTCGCTATACCATAGCTATGTTTGTGGACAACACCCACCTACCTCTGTTGGAGCAGCCATATCTCTTCAAGCTTTCTTCTCGAGAGTTGTTCTTCAGGTCAAGATGCAACTTTTTGGCACAAAATCAAGGAGATTGATGCACACCATGCCTGGCATTTGCATTTTTCCAAATCTGGGCATAGTTTTGACAGCGACCACTTTGAAGGCTTAGATCTCTCAACTCAGGAAAAAAACGTACAAACCCTCTTAGGGGGAGTTAGACCCATTGGGTTCTCAATATTAAAGAGTTTGAGCATATTCGACCTGTGGAGCTCATGGGAGCTCATTTACCAGTCGTTGGTCCCTGTTTTGATAGGACATCCATAACTACTTACCTTCAAGCTCATTTTTCCTTCATTTTCTCTCTCCTGCCACTTAAACCAATCCAATGCCACTCTAATATAAATTTTTTAGTAAGTATTCAACCATCAAATCAACAAGGAGGGGAAGCTATGAAGAGTTTTTGAAGATCATCAAGTCAAACTCAAGCAACAAACATCAAATTTCAAACTAGTATCTTTTGATACTTCACTGCTATTGCTTGTGTCTTTTGACACATACAAAGATCAAATCATTGCTGGTTATTCTTGGTCATTTGAAGCTGATTTCCATCATGGCAATGACCAAAATCAAGTCTTTTATAAAGATGCTTCTCATGAAGAGTAATATTACTCTTGTTGCTCAATTCAACTACATGGAAGACTTCTTTATGCCGCTTGCAGGGATGGATGGATTTACTTGTTTTGAATAGCAATCGATGAATTTATTTGAAGATTTTGAAGACATTTCTGCTATCTCAAAGATAATGATACGTTTGCTTGAGGGGGACATGGACATAAAGACTAATACAACTATTGCAAGCAAAGTCAATGAAGAAGCTGATCAAGAGGACCAAAAGAACAAGGATAAGAAGAAGAAGCAGAAAAATCATGAAAACTTTCAAGTGGCAAACAAAGTGAAGTAAAAGTATAGGAAGCTAGACAAGAAGAACTGCAATGAATCAAAGATCTATGTCAAAAGAAATGCTAAAAATCGCAAGGGCCTCACAGTCCTTGATCCTATTTTTTACTGAATTTTTTAGCCTTGTAATGTCTAGCCCAAATGCCTTTATCATAAGCTTGTAAAACTCCTCATATATCCTTGTACTACAGCCTCTATAAGGCCCCTATTACAGCCTTTGGATGTCCATTATGTTTGTGGTACCCATACTTAGCCGTTTCTCCGACAATCTTTGGTGTTTTTCCATGTTTATGGTGTGCCCACACTTTGCAAGTGTTACTTTCACTAAAGCCTCTACACACTTTGTACTATCTGATTGTGATTGAGGAGGGGTGTTGAGATATTAGCAACCACACCTAATGTAGCCTCTTTGTATGAGGCAGTTTGGGATGAAGACATGGAGGCTGCAGGAATCCCATATGCACAGAAAGGGAAAACGGTACCCATCCAACAACTATAAAGCATTGTACTTGACTACCACTTTTTATAGATAAAAGAATACATGATGATGCTTTTCTTTATCAGTTAGTGTCAGTCTTGTACTTATCAGTCCTACACAAGATTGTATTTATGAGTCCAAGCTTCCATCTTGGAACCTAATTCACTTGTGTAACAGTTGTGGTCTTCAGTCAATGTCATCATGAGTTTAGTCTATGCTTACAAGCTGCCATAGCCATCCTCTAGATCCTGTGTATTTTAACAAAAACATGAGCAGCATATAGCTAGCTAGAAATCCATTGTTTCATGCTAGGAAAAAACACATTGAGGTGCACTATCACTTTGTAAGAGAGAAGATACTTGCACGAGATATTGACTTGGTAAATATCAGCACACAGTATCAGATAGCTGACATTTTCACAAAGGCATTGGGTGCAGAGAATTTTTGACAGTTTTGAAGCTTACTTGGAGTTGCAGAGATAGAGTTGGGGAAGTGTTGAGAGGGCAAGCTCAACACATGTGGACATTGATGATGGATCACCTGGCTAGATGGGTCTGCACGTCTACACTTAGCACGTTGGTGGTCATTATGATACTCACATGGCCACTGACTTATCACTTATTATATTTAGTTTGTTACACCTACCTATAGCTGGCAAAGATATAGCGCCAGTCGATTGGTGTAGTCTGTTATGCACTATTTGACTTAGTAGGCCACTTTCCTTTATGTGGTATCTTATCTATGCTTTGTGTACATTGTATAGTGTGAAAAGAAGAAGAAAAAATCAGCAAGAAAACGTTTTGGCCTCCATCTCTCTTCTTGTGTTCCTGAGTGAGCTTCCTCTTGTGTATACAGTGTGTGTTTGGCATAACAGCTCAAGCAAGTCTCCCACCATGCGATTCTTGACAATTTCACTCCCTCTTCTTGCTAGGATTTATTCCCTTGTGCTCGATGGTTAACTAGACCTGGCTATTTACTTGCTAAAGAGAGCTAAACTTGCTCTAATAGGTACTAGCTAAATGGCTAGACTTCTCACATATGTCGCATTTAATATTTGGACAATTCTTAGGAAAATATTGGCCGCCACACCACTTACAGCTGAATATTGAGAGGGCCCACCCTCTTCAGGGCATCAACTCCCTATCAAATTCTGTTGCTTCTTAAGGAAATTGACATCAACAACTATTTGCCTATATTTTTTTATGATCATGTCAGTATAGTGCTTCACCATATCCTTAACTTCACTAAGGACATTCAAGGCACTTGACTTATAGCCGCAGTCATTTACCTTTTGTTCCATTGGCCTAACCACTTGATTGGGAATTGGCTATTGATTTCCAAGAATAATAGTAGGATTTATTGTTTAGCTTCCAACATTTGGTGGAGCCATCTGACTAGCCATAGGCATGGTCACACTGGGAGTGTTGAGAATGGCAAATGATGCTTGATATGTGCGTCAAAAGAGACTGGAAGATAGACATATTATGTATGCTCTAGGAAGAGATTACAGAATCCCATAAGCATAGTGAGGAGAGTGGAATAACCCAAAAGCTATATAAGCATGTACTTGGCTCTTATTTATATGGAATAGTACTATCATTTTGTATCACTCAAGATTGTGTTTATGAGTCCAAGTTAATCTATAGTTATAATTCTCTATCTCAATCATGTTTTATGTTTATAACCTCCGTCTACCATAGCTAGCATAGCTCTAGATCTATGTTTCTCAACATGGTATCAGAGCCATGGTGAGCTATGATTAGCTTCATTAGAGTAGAGTCCTTATTTAGCCAAATTTTATTATGAATGGATAGTAGGAGTTGAACCTACCTTAAGGCCCATTTTTTTGAGATATCGAGCTCCACTTGTGATATGCCAGGGTGACCATTGTGCATTTATGTCACCGACTTGTTAGTTGCAGATGCGGTTGGTACACCACCCATGAATAATAGCTAGATGACAGCTATCCTTATCTACTCTAGTTCGTAGCTCAGTTAGTATACCACCTTTGTTAGTTGAGTTTGGTTTGAGACCCATATATAGGGTTCTTCTATTTCTATGTACTAGAGTTCTTTTGGCTTATACAACTAAGAAGAGGAAAACTGTTTTCAGTCTCCACCTGTGTGTGTATTCCCCCATTGTGCAAGCAAGAAAGCTATAAGTGAGACTCCTTCCTTCTCTCCCACAATCTTGACATGGTATCAAAGCCTTGTTCGTGGTAAGGAGATCAAGAAAGCAAACCAAGTTCGCAGTGTTCTGGTAAGAGGACTAGTGTTGCTTTCACTTTTCTGTTTTGGGAGCAAGTCTCTGCAGGTAGCACAGCCGGAAAGTGCAAGAGTGCATTGTCTCAGATTGAGACGCCCTTCGCAGTGTAGCAAGAGGGCAGTATATGCTATGGGCGATGACTTTAGCCCTCGGTTGCTCTGTTTTTTTGATTTGAGGCTATTTCAGGGCCTGTTTTGGAGGTGGAAGTTTTCTGCATGCACTCAGGAAAAGGCCCTGTTTTATGCTGTGCGTGTTGAGATATCGAGCTCCACTCGTGATATGCCAGGGTGACCATTGTGCATTTATGTCACCGACTTGTCAGTTGCAGATGTGGTTGGTACACCGCCCATGAATAATAGCTAGATGACAGCTATCCTTATCTACTCTAGTTCGTGGCTCAGTTAGTATGTCACCTTAGTTAGTTGAGTTTGGTTTGAGACCCATATATAGGGTTCTTCTATTTCTATGTACTTGAGTTCTTTTTTACTTACACAACTAAGAAGAGGAAAACTGTTTTCAGCCTCCACCTTTGTGTGTATTCCCCCATTGTGCAAGCAAGAAAGCTACAAGTGAGACTCCTTCCTTCTCTCCCACAATCTTGACATGGTATCAGAGCCTTATTCGTGGTAAGGAGATCAAGAAAGCAAACCAACTTCGCGGTGTCCTGGTAAGAGGACCAGTGTTGCTTTTATTTTTCTGTTTTGGGAGCAAGTCTCTGAAGGTAGCACAGCCGGAAAGTGCAAGAGTGCATTGTCTTAGATTGAGATGCCCTTCGCGGTGTAGCAAGAGGGCAGTATATGCTGCGGGCAAGGGCTTTAGCCCTTGGTTGCTCTGTTTTTTTGATTTGAGGCCATTTCGGGGACTGTTTTGAAGGTGGAAGTTTTCTGCATGCACTCAGGAAAAGGCCCTATTTTATGCTATGCGACCACTGTTCTACAGGTCGGTGAAAAGTTACTGTAGAAATTGCATCATATGCCTGTGCGTAGAGACATTGGGAGTTACAGAATCATCCTTGTTGCTTGTTGATGCAAAATCGTCACTAGGAAGTGACTGTGTGGTCAAATACCACTTTCGTCAGTTTTGCAGATTTGCCCTTGTGAGACTGAAGCTGTGTTCTTTGCAGTGACAGAATTTTTTGCAGTGTTCTGTAATGGAATCTGATTCTCTTTCACAGAGTGTCACTGAAAAGCTTGACAAGAACAACTTCCAAGCATGGAAGTTTAGAATGACGAATTTCCTTATGGGAAAAGGATATTGGGAATTCATTGCAGGAAATGAAGAAGAACCAGTTCTTCCTGATGTTCCCAATCAACAGCAAATGCAGGCATTTAAAGGATGGCATGAGAGAGCCAGAAAAGTTATGTATTGGCTGTCTATCAGTATTTCAGACTCTATGATTGTGCATATTCAGGATGCAAGTACGCCAAAGGAGACATGGGATACTTTGTCAAAAATGTATAGCACAAATACGCAAGCCAGGAAAATGCAGCTCAAGCAAGAGTTGCACAATGTGCAAAGAGAAAGTATGAGTATCAATGGCTACCACATGAAGGTGAAGAAGATTGCAGATGCACTTGCTTTCATTGGGTCGCCAGTGGAAGATGATGATTTAGTTTCCATGACCTTGAATGGTCTAGGAAAGGATTATGCACAGTTCCGAACATCCATTTCCGTCCGTGAAAGATTTCCTGATTTTGAGGAGTTGATTACTCTTCTAATTTCTGAGAAGCAGAGAAATGGTGGTGCATCTTCTTCAGGAGAAACTTCAAAAGAAGTTGTCTTCTACTCAAATGCTAGAAGAGGTAGAGGCAGAGGTAGAGGAGGCCGATCTAGAGGCCGTGGTAGAAATCAGAATATGCAACAAACTCAAGTAAACCAGTCCTATGGAGGAGGACGTGGTAACTCTAGAGGCAGGGGAAGCCAAAGAGGTCGTGGTGGATGGCAAAGAGGCCAAAATGCAAACAGCAATGTTGAATGCTACTACTGTGGTAAAATGGGACATATGGCTAAAGACTGCTATAAAAAGCAGAATGACATCATGAATGGAAAATTGCAACAAGGGAATTATGCATCTTCTAGTAGACAGGGTGATGACAGAAATGAGGATTTGTTTATGGTGCAGCACATGAATAATTCTATGACAAGTGTAGAAGAAAGCAACGAAGTGTGGTATGTTGACTCAGGTGCGTCAAACCACATGACAGGTCATGCAGAATGGATGCAGGATGCAAGGAAAATGAAAAAATCAGGATTTCTGGAGACTGGTGATGATACTGCACATCCTATTGTGCAGATTGAAAAATTTCCTTTGTCTATGCAGGATGGGAAAAAGAAATACCTATCGGATGTATTTCATGTCCCGAATATCACCAAGAACCTGGTTTCTGTTGGTCAAATGGTTGAGCAGGGCTTGCAAGTCAGATTTAATCCTCATGGATGCTTTGTTGAGGATATGAAAAATAAAGGTCACTTGATAGCAAAAGGAAAGAAGAAGGGCAGAATGTTTACATTGGATGCAGACATGCCTGAATTGAGTGCAACAATGTTTGCACATGGGACCGGTGTAGTTGCAGATATTGATATCTGGCATAAACGCATTGGTCATGTTAATGTACAGTGACTTAAATCAATGCAAGCCCAAAATATTGTTGCAGGATTGTCTAAATTCAAGGTTGCAGAAATGCATAAGGTATGTGAAGCCTGTCAATTTGGAAAACAGGCAATGAAACCATTTCCTAGACATGTTTAAGAGAGTAAGAAGCCATTGGAATTAATCCACTCTGATGTGTGGACTACTAAAGCTGCATCTCTTGGAGGCTGTCATTATTTTGTCACTTTTATTGATGACTATAGCAGAAAATTTTGGGTGTAT
Organism: Lygodium microphyllum; assembly: GCF_053477565.2. NCBI lineage: Eukaryota > Viridiplantae > Streptophyta > Polypodiopsida > Schizaeales > Lygodiaceae > Lygodium > Lygodium microphyllum. Next base: position 173,396,607 of record NC_141139.1, read on the forward strand.
TTTATGAAAAAGAAAAGTGACGTTTTTGGGCATTTCAAAACTCTTAAAGCTATGGTTGAAAAAGAAACAGGCGTGCAAATAAAATGCCTAAGGTCAGATGGAGGGGGAGAGTACCTCTCAAATGAGTTTGCAAGGTTCCTACAGGAGCATGGCATAAAGCAGCAATATTCATGCAGTCATACCCCACAATAAAATGGAATTGCAGAAAGGAAGAATAGGCATATTGGAGAGGTATCTCGTGTCATGCTCAACAAAAAAGACCTGCCAGATTTTTACTGGGCTGAAGCAGTTGCTACAGCAGTCTACATAATGAACAAGACTCCCACTGTAACAATACATGGCATGACTCCAAAGGAGAGGTATACTGGTAGGAAACCAGAAATTTCTCATTTGAAAATTTTTGGTTACATTGCCTATGTTCATGTGCCAGATGAATTGAGATCCAAGTTGGATCCAAAAGCTGAGAAGTGCATCTTTATTGGTTACTCTCTGTAGCAGAAAGGGTATAGATGCTATAACCCTTCTACTCGTAAGTTTACAGTGAGCAGAGATGAGATGAGTAGCTGGTGTAAACTAATAAATGTGATTGATAATGTAGATGTACAAAATGGTAATGCTGCACAGAATTCACAGCAGCAGTCACAAGATATTAGTGGACCTGGAGTGTCCTCTAGGCAGTGGTTCACATTCTTCGCATGGACAGGCAGATTGAGATCAGGAGAATCTTCTCAAAGCAATGCAGATAGTGGTATGCAGGTATCACGAAAAGGAAAAGAGAAGGTAGATCAGCCCATGTTTGATGTGAATGTATGTCACTCTTATGTGGATGGTGAATCCAGTGGCTCAGAACAGAGCATTGATGATGAGTTGGGTATTCCTTCTATTGTTACACCTGGAGTAAGGAAGACCAGGGATGTTTTGAGAGCATCTGGAAGTGAGCCTACTTTGCGCATGTCTACCAGAGCTAGGTATCCTGTCCCACTTCTTTTGAGAAAGCCAGGGGAAAAGAAAAATGGAAGAAATCCATGGATGAAAAAATGGATGCTTTGGAAGCAAATGCTACATGGGAATTGCTACCTTTGCCTAAAGATAAGAATACAATTGGTTGTAAGTGGGTTTATAAGGTGAAGCACAATGCAGATGGTTCTGTGAACAAATACAAGGCAAGATTAGTAGTCAAGGGGTATGCACAAACATATGGCATTGATCATGAAGAAACATTTAGTCCGGTTGCAAGGATGGCAACCGTAAGAGCAGTCATTGCAATGGTTGCATCAAAGGGATGGTCTTTACATCAGATGGATGTAAAGAATACCTTCTTATATGGTGATTTGCAAGAAGAGGTCTATATGGAGCAGCCACCATGTTATGTGCATGTTGTTCATCCTGAGTTTGTTTGCAGGTTGAAGAAAGCCTTGTATGGCTTGAAGCAAGCACCTAAAGCATGGTCTGACAAGATAGGACAGTATCTTGTCACTATTGGCTTTCAGATTTCCAAGGCAGATTTCTCACTTTATGTGAGAAAAACAAAGAAAGGTATTATGTTGCTTGTCATTTATGTTGATGATTTGATTATCATAGGTGATATTGATGAAGATATCCTTCATGTGAAAATGCTATTGAAGCAGAAGTTTGAGATGAAGGATTTGGGAGAGCTGCGTTATTTTTTGGGCATTGAGGTGATCAAATCACTAAGTGGGATATGGCTCTTGCAGAGGCAGTATGGATTGGACATGCTGTCCAAATATGGGATGACAGGTTGTAAGCCTAGTTCAGTTCCTTTGGAGCAGAATGTGAAGTTGAGCGCAGATGCAGGTGAGCTTCTCGAAGACCCAACTATGTACAGACGCATAGTAGGAAGTTTGATTTATATGACTATTACCATGCCAGATTTGAGCTATGATGTTGGATTGGTAAGTCAGTTTATGCAGGCTCCAAGGAAACCACATTTGGATGCGGCTAGACGCATACTCAGGTATGTGAAGTCCACATTGTAGTATGGACTATTTTATGAGACTGGAGTTCAGATACATTTGCATGGATACACTGATGCTGATTGGGCTGGTAGTATTTCTGATAGACGATCTACCAGTGGATATGTGTTCTCTTTTGGAAGTGCTGCAGTCACTTGGAGCAGCAAGAAACAGCCTACAGTTGCCTTGTCGAGCACAGAGGCTGAGTACAGGGGTGCAGTAATGGCTGCATGTGAGGTAGCTTGGTTGCATAAGCTACTTTATGATATGCATTAGTCTACAGATGGACCAGTTGTCATTTATTGTGACAACATGAGTAGTATACACTTGGCAAATAACCCAGTCTATCATGCTAGAACAAAGCACATTGAGGTGCATTATCACTATGTGCGAGAGAGAGTTCTACTAGGTCTTATTGATCTAGTTTATGTCGGCACAAAGGATCAGGTAGCTGACATATTTATGAAGGCATTGGGCGCAGAGAAGCTACGCAAGTTCAGAGACCTGCTTGGTGTGTAAGAATTGGGATTGAGCTCGAGGGGGAGTGTTGAGATATCGAGCTCCACTCGTGATATGCCAGGGTGACCGTTGTGCATTTATGTCACCGACTTGTCAGTTACAGATGTGGTTGGTACATCGCCCATGAATAATAGCTAGATGACAGTTATCCTTATCTACTCTAGTTCGTGGCTCAGTTAGTATGCCACCTTAGTTAGTTGAGTTTGGTTTGAGACCCATATATAGGGTTCTTCTATTTCTATGTACTTGAGTTCTTTTTTACTTACACAACTAAGAAGAGGAAAATTGTTTTCAGCCTCCATCTTTGTGTGTATTCTCCCATTGTGCAAGCAAGAAAGCTACAAGTGAGACTCCTTCCTTCTCTCCCACAATCTTGACAGTGCGACCACTATTCTACAGCTCGAGGGGGAGTGTTGAGATATCGAGCTCCACTCGTGATATGCCAGGGTGATCGTTGTGCATTTATACCAGGGTAACAGAAAGGGTATAGATGCTATAACCCTTCTACTCGTAAGTTTACAGTGAGCAAAGATGTTGTTTTTGATGAGATGAGTAGCTGGTATAAACCAGTAAATGTGATTGATAATGTAGATGCACAAAATGGTAATGCTACACAGAATTCATAGCAACAGTCACAAGATATTAGTGGACCTGGAGCATCCTCTAGCAGTGGTTCACATTCTTCACCATGGACAGGCAGATTGAGATCAGGAGAATCTTCTCAAAGCAATGCAAATAGTGGTATGCAGGTATCACGAAAAGGAAAATAGAAGGTAGATCAGCCCATGTTTGATGTGAATGCAGGTCACTCTTATGTGGATGGTGAATCTAGTGGCTCAGAATAGAGCATTGATGATGAGTTGGGTATTCCTTCTATTGTTATACCTGGAGTAAGGAAGACCAGGGATGTTTTGAGAGTACCTAGAAGTGAACCTACTTTGCGTAGGTCTACCAGATCTAGGTAAGGATAGGCTGAAATATGATGGATTTACAGCCATTCACTATGCATATATGGTCAAAGTGATACAAGAACCAGAACCCACTTCTTTTGAGCAAGCCATGGGAAAAGAAAAATGGGAGAAAGCCATGGATGAAGAAATGGATGCCTTGGAAGCAAATGCTATATGGGAATTGGTACCTTTGCCTAAAGACAAGCATGCAATTGGTTGTAAGTGGGTTTATAAGGTGAAACACAATGCAGATGGTTCTGTGAATAGATACAAGGCAAGATTAGTAGTCAAGGGGTATGCACAAACATATGGCATTGATTATGAAGAAACATTCAATCCGGTTGCAAGGATGGCAACCGTAAGAGCAGTCATTGCTATGGCTGCATCAAAGGGATGGTCTTTACATCAGATGGATGTAAAGAATGCCTTCTTGCATGGTGATTTGCAAGAAGAGGTCTATATGGAGCAGCCACCAGGTTATGTGCATGCTGTTCATCCTGAGTTTGTTTGCAAGTTGAAGAAAGCCTTGTATGGCTTGAAGCAAGCACCTAGAGCATGGTCTGACAAGATAGGATAGTATCTTGTCACTATTGGCTTTCAGATTTCCAAGGGAGATTTCTCACTTTATGTGAGAAAAACAGAGAAAGGTATTATGCTACTTGTCATTTATGTTGATGATTTGATTATGACAGGTGACAGTCATGAAGATATCCTTCATGTGAAAATGCTATTGAAGCAGAAGTTTGAGATGAAGGATTTGGGAGAGCTGTGTTATTTCTTGGGCATTGAGGTGATTAGATCACCAAGTGGGATACGGCTCTTGCAGAGGCAGTATAGATTGGACATACTGTCCAAATATGGGATGACAAGCTGTAAGCCTATTTCAGTTCCTTTGGAGCAGAATGTGAAGCTGAGCGCAGATGCAGGTGAGCTTCTGGAACTACTATGTACAAATGCATAGTAGAAAGTTTGATTTGTATGACTATTACCAGGCTAGATTTGAGCTATGCTGTTGGATTGGTAAGTCAGTTTATGCAGGCTCCAAGGAAACCGCATTTGGATGTGGCTAGACGTATACTCAGGTGAAGTCCACATTGCAGTATGGAGTACTTTATGAGACTGGGGTTGAGATACAGTTGTATGGATACACTGATGCTAATTGGGCTGGTAGTATTTCTGATAAACGATATACCAGTGGATATGTGTTCTCTTTTGGGAGTGCTGCAGTCACTTGGAGCAGCAAGAAACAGCCTACAGTTGCCTTGTCAAGCACACAGGTTGAGTACAGGGGCGCAGCAATGGTTGCATGTGAGGTAGCTTGGTTGCATAAGCTACTTTATGATATGCATCAGCCTACAGATGGGCCAGTTGTCATTTATTGTGACAACATGAGTAGTATACACTTGGTAAATAACCCAGTCTATCATGCTAGAACAAAGCACATTGAGGTGCATTATCACTATGTGCGGGAGAGGGTTTTACTAGGTCTTATTGATCTAGTTTATGTCAGCATAGAGGATCAGGTAGCTGACATATTCACGAAGGCATTGGGCGCAGAGAAGCTGCACAAGTTCAGAGACCTGCTTGGTGTGCAGAAATTGGGATTGAGCTCAAGGGGGAGTGTTGAGATATCGAGCTTCACTCGTGATATGCCAGGGTGACCGTTGTGCATTTATGTCACCGACTTGTCAATTGCAGATGTGGTTGGTACACCGCCCATGAATAATAGCTAGATGACAGCTATCCTTATCTACTCTAGTTCGTGGCTCAGTTAGTATGCCACCTTAGTTAGTTGAGTTTGGTTTGAGACCCATATATAGGGTTCTTCTATTTCTATGTACTTGAGTTCTTTTTTACTTACACAACTAAGAAGAGGAAAATTGTTTTCAGCCTCCATCTTTACGTGTATTCCCCCATTGTGCAAGCAAGAAAGCTACAAGTGAGACTCCTTCCTTCTCTCCCACAATCTTGACAGTGTGACCACTGTTCTACAAGTCGAAAAAAAGTTACCATAGAAATTGCATTGTATACCTGTGCGCAGAGACATTGGGAGGTACAGAATCATCCTTGTTGCCTGTTGATGCAAAATCGTCACTAGGAAGTGACTGTGTAGTCAAATACCACTTTCATCAGTTTTGCAGATTTGCCCTTGTGACGCGAAAACTGTGTTTTTTGCAGTGACAGAATTCTTTGCAGTGTTCTGTAATGGCGTCTGATTCTCTTTCATAGATTGTCACTGAAAAGCTTGACAAGAACAACTTCCAAGCATAGAAGTTTAGAATGACGAATTTCCTTATGGGAAAAGGATATTGGGAATTCGTTGCAGGAAATGAAGAAGAACCAGTTCTTCCTGATGTTCCCAATCAACACCAAATGCAAGCATTTAAAGGATGACATGAGAGAGCCAGAAAAGTTATGTACTGGCTGTCTATCAGTATTTCAGACTCTATGATTGTGCATATTCAGGATGCAAGTACACCAAAGGAGGCATGGGATACTTTGTCAAAAATGTATAGCACAAATACGCAAGCCAGGAAAATGTAGCTCAAGCAAGAGTTGCACAATGTGCAAAGAGAAAGTATAAGCATCAATGACTACCACATGAAGGTGAAGAAGATTGTAGATGCACTTGCTTCCATTGGGTCGCCAGTGGAAGATGATGATTTAGTTTCCATGACCTTGAATGGTCTAGGAAAGGATTATGCACAGTTTCGAACATCCATTTCCGTCTGTGAAAGATTTTATGATTTTGAGGAGTTGATTGCTCTTCTAATTTCTGAGGAGCAGAGAAATGGTGGTGCATCTTCTTCAGGAGGAACTTCAAAAGAAGCTGTCTTCTACTCAAATGCTGGAAGAGGTAGAGGCAGAGGTAGAGGAGTCCGATCTGGAGGCCGTGGTAGAAATCAGAATATGTAGCAAACTCAAGAAAATCAATCCTATGGAGGAGGATGTGGTAACTCTAGAGGCAGTGGGAGCCAAAGAGGTCGTGGTGGATGGCAAAGAGGCCAAAAATGCAAACTTTAATGTTGAATGCTGCTACTGTGGTAAAATGGGTCATATGGCTAAAGACTGCTATAAAAAGCAGAATGACATCATGAATGGAAAATTGCAACAAGGGAATTATGCATCTTCTAGTAGATAGGGTGATGACAGAAATGAGCATTTGTTTATGGTGCAGCACATGAACAATTCTGTGACAAGTGTAGAAGAAAGCAACGAAGTGTGGTATGTTGACTCAGGTGCGTCAAACCACATGACAGGTCATGCAGAATGGATGCAGGATGCAAGGAAAATGGAAAAACCAGGATTTGTGGAGACTAGTGATGATACTGCACATCCTATTGTGCAGATTGGAAAAATTCATTTGTTTATGCAGGATGGGAAAAAGAAATACCTATCGGATGTATTTCATGTCCCGAATATCACCAAGAACCTCGTTTCTATTGGTCAAATGGTTGAGCAGGGCTTGCAGGTCAGATTTAATCCTCATGGATGCTTTGTTGAGGATATGAAAAATAAAGGTCACTTGATAGCAAAAGGAAAGAAGAAGGGCAGAATGTTTACATTGGATGCAGACATGGCTGAATTGAGTGCAGCAATGTTTGCACATGGGACCGGTGTAGTTGCAGATATTGATATCTGGCATAAACACATTGGTCATGTTAATGTACAACGACTTAAATCAATGCATAAGGTACTTTATGATATGCATCAGTCTACAGATGGACCAGTTGTCATTTATTGTGACAACATGAGTAGTATACACTTGGCAAATAACCCAGTCTATCATGCTAGAACAAAGCACATTGAGGTGCATTATCACTATGTGCGAGAGAGAGTTTTACTAGGTCTTATTGATCTAGTTTATGTCGGCACAAAGGATCAGGTAGCTGACATATTTATGAATGCATTAGGCGCAGAGAAACTGTGCAAGTTCAGAGACCTGCTTGGTGTGTAGGAATTGGGATTGAGCTCGAGGGGGAGTGTTGAGATATCGAGCTCCACTCGTGATATGCCAGGGTGATCGTTGTGCATTTATGTCACCGACTTGTAGTTGCAGATGCGGTTGGTACACCACCCATGAATAATAGCTAGATGACCGCTATCATTATCTACTCTAGTTTGTGGCTCAGTTAGTATGTCACCTTAGTTAGTTGAGTTTGGTTTGAGACCCATATATAGGGTTCTTCTATTTCTATGTACTAGAGTTCTTTTGGCTTACACAACTAAGAAGAGGAAAACTGTTTTCAGCCTCCACCTGTGTGTGTATTCCCCCATTGTGCAAGCAAGAAAGCTTTAAGTGAGACTCCTTCCTTCTCTCCCACAATCTTGACACATTTCCATATCCATACCTTAGGTTTTTTCTTCATCTCATATCCTTATCATCATTCTCTTCACTTAAAATCAACCTTGTCTCTTCTCTTTGTGAGCCCTCTCCCGATAGTGCTTCCATATAAGATCTGCACATTCCACTAACCTGATATTCGCATTGGAAGTTCTCTGATTTCTTGATCCAGCTTGACGCATCAAGTATCAGTTCCCTTAAGGCCTTATTGTCTTAAGAAGAAGAAGACGAATTATAATCAATCCTTAACCAAGAAGAAGAAAACGACAGAGTTTGAGGAGGCCTAATCGATCAAGAGAAGAGGCAGGGAAGCTAAATGATAAGAAGCAAAAGCTCAAAAACTAGGGTTTGGGTGTTTAGTCAGCGTCTTCAAAGATTGTAGCCTACTAGACTCTCTAGTTGCTGATTCGACAGCTATAGAGAAGAGATGGGGATGGCTCTACAATATCTTTGTGGGAAACTGATCACAAGATGACTCCAGCTCTAGAAGAGCAACAGGTTTGCTATTGCCTTGGGTGGAAGAAGAGCTTAAAAGTATCCATCTGCGAGAGGTACAAATGTCTGCGATGCTGCTCCCATTCAACTTCCATGACCTGTGATAGAAAAAATTTATGCCTGAAGCAGCTCGTCGCCTGTAGCTCGATATTCCCTCCATTCCATTTTTTCTCTATTCTTTTCTAAATTCTAAGGCTTTAGGTTGAAAAAAAGACCTAATGCAATCTCCCCTTTCACACTCAAGCTAATTTTTTAATGTGTGTTCACACTATTGCTCTCAAAAGTGGTCCAAGCAACCCCATTCACAATATCCTTTGCCTTGAACTGATTTATGTAATCACCTTAAGAAGATGTGTGGTTTTGAAAGAAGATCCAATGTCAATGTAATGACAATCCATATAGCCATTAAGCCAAAGGTCCAAACTCCATGTATCCAAGGTCATGCTATGCTATCAAGCCATGTATCCCAACAAGTCCAAGAGCTATTCAAAGAGATGTGTATCCATCTTGAATGCCTAAAACAGTGCAATACACATGATAAGCTAGAAATGAATCCTATGTATTTCAAGTCCTATGTAATGGATCACCAAGTCATGTATGTCAAAAAGAATCTACCATGTCAAAGCAATGTACCAAATTATATCTATCGCATTGAGCAGAAAGATTGTGTCAGGAAAACTAGAGAAAAATGCACATACCACGCATCAACAAAAGGGATAAAGAGCACAACAAAGGAAAAGAGCATGAAGACAAAGAAGAACAAGAAGATCAAGCAAAAGATTGAAGGGTGCCAAAGAAGAATAACAAAGATGAAGAAGACTTTTTTCCATGCCACAAACAAACAAAATGTCTTCCCAAAGTGGATCTTTCCCATAGTGGATCTCAAATTACCTTAATGCATCTACTTTCCATAAAGGATGTAACAAACCCTACCAAAAATGTGAAGTTTCAAGCTTAACCTAACTAAGGCTATCAAAGAGCTAGTCTCTTGGTCTAGAGGCTAGAAGATAGACACATGATGTATGCTCTAGAAAGAGATGACAAAATCCCATTAGCATAGTGAGGAGAGTGGAATAACCCAAAATCTATATAAGCATGTACTTGGCTCTTACTTATATGGAATTGTGCAAGTCATTGTTTGGACTTGCTCATGGAGGACATTGGGAAGCTCAAGTAGGTGAAGCGGGTGATCCGCAAAGCTACATCCATTGACCTTTTATTATTCATGTTGCTTTTTTCAACTGTATTTTTGGCTTACCAACCTCACCTTGAGTCGTGACTAGCTCCCCTTCAAAATTGCGGAAGGAGACTTGGCCCTTCCCACAGTGGATGTGGGCATCATTGGGTATTAGCCAATCCATTCCGAGTAAAGATTCGTAGACACCTAGGTTCATTACCCTGAATCTCACAGAAGTTGACTTCCCACCCAGTAGGAATTTCACCTTAGTAGTTTGCCTAGTACAAGTGACCTCACGACCATTTGCTAATTCCACAAGTAAAGTAGGTGCATCTATTGTGGCTATCCCTAATCTTTTTGCACAGGTTGGTGAAATGAAAGAATGTGTACTACCACAGTCAATCAAGGTTTTGAAGCTTTTGCCTTGATATCCTGATGGAGTTTGAATCACCGAGAATTGGTGATTCGGACGCTTCTTGTGAAGAGTGGCGTGAACCGTTGCCCTCTCAATGTCAGCATCCATGGATGGATCTTCTTCATTGTCCAGCTCCTTGGTGGAAACATTGGAGGTTCTCCCTCTGGTCATAACAGTGATTCCTTGGCCATGAGCGGCTCTGTTTTGACCTTCGAATTGCCCTTGGTGATGCCCTCTGCCAAGCTTGGGACACCTCTCTTGAAGTGTCTGGGCTCGTTGAAATGAAAGCAACGTGGGTTGCGATCATTGCTTTGTGTTGGAACAAAGTTGTTGACAGCATTGACCCTATCTTTCTTTCTTTGGCCCTGATTCTGACCCTACACTCTCTTAGTCTGAGCCTTAGACATGCCCTTATTTTGATCCTTGTAAGGCCAAATCCTGTTGTTCCTTGGTTTGGTATGCACCTCCTGTATTATTGGAGCAGCTCGAATGAGTGCATCTTGTAGGTCAGTTGGGCACATTGATTTCAATCGAGTGTTTATAGGTGGATTCAATCCAATAAAAAATTTTGACACCTACTGTGTCATATCGATTGGAGGTGCATACTTTAGGAGTGAGACGAACTTCGAATAATATGCTTTAAGGGATAATCCTAGCTACTTCAAGTCATAGAATTCATTCATCTTTTGTGTGCATTAGGCAAGTGGCAGATACCTCCCTCGCACATCTTCCTTAAGCTTATCCCAAGTGACTGACCCATCCGAGATCGCTTGGTCTCTACACCACTATTTCCACCAAAGTCTCACTTCGCGTATTAGCTTAAGTTTGGTGAACGTGGCCTGGTTAGTAGGTGTAGTTCTTGCTGCCTCAAAATAGTCCTCCATGGACTCAATCCAGATCTCGGTGTCGGCTTGAACAATTCTTCCCTTGCATCAAACTCGGGTGGCTTAATTTGTTTGAGAAGGAATTTCTTCTCTTGAGCCATAGAGTTGGGCTTAGTGCAGGAGTCGAATTTGGAACCTCTGCTTGGGGTTGCGTCTGAACAATAAGATTCTTTATGTTAACATCTTATCATACGTTCTCATATTACATTAATATGACTAGCACAGCTTTTTAGCTAAGTGATTTAATCACTTAACACCTTAGTTAACATTTATGATCAAGATAGAAAATTGTAAAAAGTCTTATTTATTCATGAAGGCATAACCCCTTGAGTACATTTATTTTGGATAAGTAGGACAAGCTGATTGATACATCAGTTAGGGGGAAATAGGATTGTGTTACAATCGGCTACAGGGACAGAATAATAATATGGAGTGGGGTCATGGATTTTCAAGAAACGGTAAGTCATAGGAAGCTTGGGGTATCCCTTCCTTTGATACCCATTCTTCTCATAGCGCCCTAACACTTCGATTTTGTCACAGCAGAGATCACCTGGGTCACTTTTTCATAGACATACTTGTTCTCCTTGACTTGCCAACCACCAACATGCAAAGTTGTGTTTATGTGAGCTTCGACAAAGATGAATAGCTTCACAATCTTTAAATCCTCCATCCACTTGATTCTCTTCACGTTGGTCTGAAGGTACGCGAGTCGATGGGTTGCTATGTAGTATATTCCTAAGTCTCCCGTCCATCTCTGCTCCTCATACAAGAGTGAAGGATTATAGATGTGGTCGAGAATATTCATCATGCCAAGCCTCTGACGATAATTCGAAGCATGCATTGCAGTCATGAACATGACATGGAACACCAAGAACTTGCTCCATGCTTCGTGACTCTGCAACCCAGCATCCATAAGTGAGTAAAGAAATGTTTTCAACAGAAAACACTACTCTATTCTACTCACCCTCCCCTGTTTATCCCCTTATTGCCTTTATTTTCCTCCATTAAGTTCCCTTATAATCTTTAGATCTCGTTGGTTTGCTCTGATACCAACTGTAACGTGTCTGCTTGTCCACCTGTGGAACACATCTTAGTAGCCCATTGGGAAGAGAGTCTAGGAAGCCCCACCTAGCACTCGCAAGGAATGTCACAGGGTTTGCGATCTAGGTCTTCCCGAGTCTGCCCCGAAGTGGAAGTTTCCGGTTTTTCCCACTTAGGACCGACCTGAAGTCAGGGTTTTTTTTTCCTATCAGCCAAGTCTCTGGGAAGTAGCTAGCGTCGAGCTCTAGATGAACCACTTTGCGTAGGAACAACAGAGTCCAAGTGGATTTATGCTGCACTTGGTTCATGGAGAATGGGAAATGAGAGGGATGTGAAGCTCAACCTTTCTGCCCATAAGGCATAGTCCCATTCCGCTCTCCTAAAACAGGGATTCTAACTCTATTGACTCTAGGTCTTCACAGTTTCATTATCACGTCTTTTGAGAAAAGTTCCCAACTAACCAAGACCACCCTTCGGTAGGACGGACCCAAGTCATGTCCATCGCACTTTCTCGAGGTTGATTAGTTATCTAATTACCTACCACATTATGTTTGACATGCAAATGCAGCTTCCTTAATTAACCAATTTAAACACAGGTTCCTTCACGTAACTTAGGCACTGACATTAAAAAAAACAATGCTAAGCAAGTTCCTTTTTCAAATATTTGATCTTTATTTATCATAGTCTTGGAATACATCAAGTATCTTGCCCGAAGGCTATCCCAACAACAATCATCAGGATTGTTACTTCAAGTTTCACCCGTAGACTAGTATACGGGCCTTGAGATCCCATCTCGAGTCACGTCAACCTCTTGTGTAGGATTTGAAGGCAAGGAATTTACAACCAGAGCCTCCCCTGGCACCCAAGCGTCCTCCCGCTCCAAGCAGCACCTACGGAGAGACCTCTCAAGGCAAGTTTGGTCCATGTGCTCGGTGCGGCTAACAACCCCCTTGGATAGGGCCAGGCAAGCAGTCGAAGGTAACTAAACGTGCCTCTCCCTCCAGGCTATTAACCTAAAGCATTAAGTGTTTGGCCTTGAATTAGTTCCTTGAGCAAAGAAGTTCAAACAATGTACCTAAGTGTACAATCACGATCATTTATGTGGTCATTCGTACGACCAACTGCTAAGGTGTGATTCCTTCTTCCCGAATACTCCCAGCATTCGATCCTGGATCATTCACAACTTGGTGAGATTCCAAGGGCTTGGCAAGCTAGGTTGCTTATTTACCCTTTTTCTTTGGGCTAGGGTTTATATCCTACCGACCCCAATTATCATTACCTTAGGTTTCCTTATAATATAGTCAAATAGATCTTGGACAACTCCGTCGTCCTTGGTTGGTCAATTTGCTTCTTGGCAGTTCACAATTGCCCTAAATTTGACAAATCAATCCCCAAGAGAGAGAGTTGTAGTAAGGTGACTACTCAACTCTTAAAGAATCTGACTTGTAATTAGAACTCGCCTTCCTTCGCCTAGGATGTAGTAGTGTCATCTTATGATTTAATTGCAATAGCATATGACCTTGCAGACTTGATGCATGAGATAGGTAGTAGTACCTATCTTGAGGAACTACATCTCCTATCATATGGCAATATTTGATTAAGGTATAGGATTTGGGAGTCCCATTGACCCCAATCCAAAACCCTAGTCCCACTAGGTTGAAGATTGATTTGGCTCTAGGATTTCTTGTGAGATTTTATTATTTGATCCTTTGATCTTTAAGACGAGAACCCTAAGGACATCACTCCCAAGAAGACAAGGTATTGGTCTCGTCCCCAGAAACATACCAGTCCTTTGTAAGGCGATAATTATCTACTCTTTGATTTTTCTTTAAATTCATTTCATTTCTTTTGTTTAGAGGTTAGAACCTCTTTTCACACACCTCTCTATATCATAGTCTTCAGATATATGCATTGCTTCTTCTCTTTATTTATTTTGGCAAGCTTCTCTATTTGCCGCACAACTAACAAAAACTCCTAAAAATAGCTACCTAGGAGGCTAGCGTGATAGGGTCACTAGGACTACCCTTTAAAATAGTTCTTAGCATGCTTGACAATGTCTTTACAAGAGGTAGGACCTCCTCAGACATACCTAACCTAAACTTTGGGGCTTCATGTCTTGATTGATAGTCCCCAATAAAATAAAAATTCCCACAGATACACATAACGCACTCAATTTAAACAGAAAAAAAACTCAAAAAGGTGACGATACCACTTGGAATGGCTGCAAGAAGTAGCTGTACAACAAGAGGCTCCCTCCAGGCACTCTATCAAACATGTTTGGTACAACACTAAAATAGAAAACCATTAAACATACCTGTCACCAAATAGATACATGGTCCTCTTGGCCTAATGAACATCCAAAAAAATCAGCCCTCTTGGCCTAACATTAAAAAAACCAATATATCTTATACACACCCCTCCTTGGAGGAGTAGTATTGATATACAACAAGACATTCCATTTCAAGGAGAAAAGAGGGCTCCTAGCCCTAAACTAGATGCATTAGATTATGACCCATACCTCCTGCATATATAGCAAGAGGTGTATGCATAAACCATCATTTGGCCACCCTATGGGTCCAAGGTAACAATGGTAAATGGGTCTCAGCTACTCTTTGCATTACCCGTACTAACCATCGCCTGCCTTATAAACCATGTTTTGATAAAAGTCCCCATAATCAACTAGGTCCTGTCTCATTATCAATTGAGATATCTAAACTAGGGGGCCATAGTTGAAAAAGGGGTCTTCTTCATAAGCATAATTTGCTAATGAATCAGCAAATTGATTCCAATATCATGGAATTAGCTAAAGAGACACTCTCTTAAACTTGTTGATCAGATTCATAGTAGTAGGATAATATATACAAAGAATGGGATTCTGCATTGTATATACCCCATTCAATTGATTCAAAACCAACTATGAATCCCCTTTTACTAATAATTGGTGAATACAACCTTTCTTAGTAATATTTAGTCCCATGTTCAGGGCTTTATATTCTACCATTATTAGTAAATCCTACCCCAAGGTAGGTAGCGAATTTCATCATGATTCTACATCAAGCATCTCTAATGACTACCCCAATACTCCCTTTCTTATTGGGACCCTTGGATGCTTCATCAAAGTATATTGTATATGTCCATAAAGGGTTCACACATTTGGCCATCATTAGCTCCTTTATTCATAACTATGATGATCAAAATGTAGCATATTCAAAGGATGAACCAAAAGCTCTATCCCACCTTCTTCATTGAATCCAATAGGGATGCTCATCAAAATCCTTAAGAAGTGATGGTAGAAGATTTTGATCTCCCAAGTAAATGTCCCATCCCCTTGCTCAATCACTTTATAATATTCGCTCCACCAAACAAGTCTTCCCTTATGGTATTGCTGTTCCAAATATAGGTGCTCTAAGTAGGAAATTATCCACCCCATCAACCAACTTTTAGCCTCTCTCTTGCAGGTTGCAAATTAGTCCAACCTTGACCTCCAAGACATGATATACCATTTCTATGCAAAGGATGACAAGGTAATAGGACCCATGAAATCGATGCCCCACTTCTCGAATGGTGGTATAGCTATAATAGGAGTCAGCGGGTGCTTCCTATTCTCTGTACTATCATGTCTTTGACATACATCACATCTCTTGACATATGCAAATGCATCCTAGAAAATGGACGGCCACCAATATCTGGCTCTTAAAGCTTTTTATGCAGTCAACCATCCAACAAAGTGCCCTTCACAAGCAAAGTCATGACACTCTTCCAAGATAAATGGAACCTCACCAAGCATAACACATTAGCAATGATAAACATCATCAACCACCTGCCAATATAATATTCCTGCAATCAAGTCAAATTTCAAAGCTTGCTATTTAATTTTCCTCTTTTTAGCCTTTGACAAAGCATCTCTAGTCTCTCATGTAGATAGATAGTGTATTATGGCAGCATACTAAGATGAAATGGAAGGCATATCAGTTTTGAATAGACCCTCAAGGTCACTACCTTCAACCAAAACTTCCTTCAGCTCTTTGAAATCCACAAGACATTCAATGATGCCCTGCAAATTTGGTGGCTTAAGCTTTATTTCATAATCAAACTATCACAAAGTGATTAACCACTTTACCAGCCAGTTAGGTGGCTGCTACTTATTCATCAACAGCCTCAACCCCTTTGCATTCATATAAAATACCACCTTTTCATAGAGAATGTAATGCCTGAATTTCTTTATCACAAATATCATCCCAAGATACAACTTCTCCATGTAGGTGTAATTAATGTTGAATGCCCCCAATTTATGGCTAGCAAATGCAATTGGATGATACCACTTCTCCTCCCAAATTTGGGCTAAACAGTAGAAGCTAATGCAATGAACTATGGCTTGTTGAAAATATATAAAAGACATCACCTCTTTGGGTGCTTTCAAGACTGGAACTTTCATTAATTCTTGCTCTACATCGTCAAAGGATACTTGAGAAATGGATCACTCCAAACAAAAGGACAACAGATTTGTCACTCAATGGCAATATCCTCTCAGCTACTAATGGATTGATAAATCTTCGATATAGTATCCCATTGATGACAGAAAGCTATATACTTCTTTAAGAGTACATGGTGTACTCATAGCGACAATAGCCTTTATCTTTTTAGGATCGGTTGTAATACTTGTAATACTAGCCGAGTTAACCAATATGCCTCAGCTTATCATAGCTCCAGGCAAAAATATCATGAATTTCTTGGATCAAAGACACGTAGTCCTCTATTTCTTCTAGACTAAGCATAGACCCTAATTTAATCTGTCATGGATCATCCAACATAGCGAGGTCCAGCTCGAGCTTCTATTGGCTTATTTAAAGTCACCTGGTATATTCCTCTATAGTGGATCCCTCTTTTGATTCGTCACTTGACATGTCACTTGACGAAGTCCCACTACCAAATGGATCCTCTAATGGATCTAATTGTGATGAAGATAAATGTACTCTATCACTTTGAGGAGATCCAGGATATGTATCCATTATCACATGTCGGGCACCTCTACCAAATATTCAGATAACCAGCATGTATATCAACTTGACATTCATATTGCAAGATCCATGGCCTTCCTAATAATAATTGATAGCTTGGCTGCCCTACAAACTTGATAACCCTAAATTCCACAATGCATTTCACATTAGCAACAATCGCATGGACTTTGGTAATGCAACCTTCAAGTTGCCTCAAATTATCATCAACCATTTGGAGAATGGTGGAGGCATCCTTTTGGATTTTGAGTGTCCTAGGATCTTTCCATCAATTCTAAACTCATAATGTTGATGGAGGATCCTGTGTCCACAATGGCATGTTCCACTAATATATTGTCAATGTATTCTACTACCCTTGGGAAATGCTTTTAGCATGTTCAAACCAATCATTTTTCACTTGAGCTATTCCCAAGGGCTCAATGATATACCCAGTGCAAAGAATCTTCTTGAACTCTTTATGCAGCACTGATGGAGATAACTTGATCAACTGTAGGAGATTCACATTAGGCTTTACCTCGCAAAGAGAACTCACTGAATCTAATAAATGATATCTAGCAATGGTTCTCTCTCCCACCAATCTATCATTTCTCTTGGTAGGCTTTCATAGGCTTTGATACCTCTTTCTACTTTTACTTTCTTCTTTGGTAGCACCTTATTGGGGTCAGCTTTTCCATTAACAGCTTTTAGAGGACCGGCTTCCACCTCAAGGTTAACGACTTGCATTCCCTTATTATCATCATGTTTATGGTTTATCTCAATAGGTTTTACATTATCCTAGCCACCTTCTTTAACCTTTTGTCCTCTTCTAATAGCTCACAAATTGGAAGCCTCAGTGGTGTTAACATGCACAGTTTCGATAAGGCTGACACCGCTACCACTGGGCAGCTCCTCTACCGTAGCTTTTTCTCTTTGTAATATTTGCTTTGGTCCTTCATCTCATTGAAGGTTATTCCCTTGTAGTCAATGGTTTATTAGACCTGGTTACTTACTCCCTCGCTGAAGAGAGGTGATTTTACTCTAGCAAGTACTAGCTAAATGACCGAACTTCCCACATATGTCACGTTTGACATTAGGGTAGTTTCTTGAAAAGTCCTAACCGCCACACCACTTACAACTAAATCTTGATGGATCACTCTCTTTAGGGCACCAACTTCCTACCAAGTTCTGTTGCTTCTTTAGGAAATTAACATCCACGCCTATTTGTCTATACGATTCCATTATCATATCGGTATAATGCTTCATCATGTCCTTGACTTCGCCAAGAATATTTGATGCACTAGACTCATAGCTATGATCATCTACTTGCCATTCAATTGGCCTAACTAGTTGATTAGAGATTGGCTTGCTAATTAATTGGAATGACATAAGGGTTTGCCCTTTGGCTTCCATTATTTAGTGGAGCCATTTGACTAGCTATTGGCATGGTCACATTAGAAGGAGCTGGCAACATAGGTACACTGCATTATGCTTTCTTTCCCATTCGAATTGGTCATGGGTATTCCTTGACTTCCACTAGGTCAATGCCAAATTACTTCCAACCCCTAGACTCGAATTAATGCAAGATTGAGAGGGGGCTAAGAAGTGATGTCCAATGATGTGTGGAGATCAATGGTGAGTCTAATGGTTGTCCATGCATTCAATTTTCATGACCCAAAAAACACGTAATTTAGCGGTATGTCCGTTTTGTGAAGAAATTTTACTTATTTTAACATTTTATGGTGGTCCAAATGAAGTGCATATGGTATGAAAAATTGTATGAACTTTTTTTGACATGTCTTTGAAAGCTCAATCAATAATATGTAGAACTCATTATTAAATATGGTTGTTATTAATAATTTCAAGCTTAAAATGTAATATTTAAGTGGAAAAATATTTTTTTTTAATTTTGAGTGGAAAAATCATGCTCTTATGGGATGGAATGAAAGATAGTGGTAAATCTCAATAATCCTAATCAAGTTGAATCAAAAAATAAAAAATAATAGTAATTATTAAGAAATAAATAGAGAAAAAATCAAGAAAAATAAATTTTATATAGAGAAAAATAGATTTTACGTGCCAAAAATTTACAAACATATTTGTGGATATATGGTGGCCCTAAGGCATAAGGTTTAGTCTCAATTTAGCCCCATTTCCATGTTATAGTGCGTGACTTATTGTTTTTTAAACAAGAAAATGACATGAAAACATTCTCTACACCTACCACCACAAGCATAACATTAAGTAGTAGGGAAGGAGGGGTCATTAGTGTTAAACATAAGCTAAATTTTGATTTTTATAATGTAATTTACATATAGGATGCATTTATTTACATATAGGATGCATATAGGATACATAAAGGATTCAGTAATATGAGTATACTCGGTGTTGTCCCCTATGCAATGCGGTAAGTATGCTATAGTATGAAATCATCAAAAGAATTGGTTGTGCATATCCACGATACTAATTTGATTCAATAAATTATTTGAGCACTTGTGGGCATTCACCTTTTATCACATTCCATATACATGGTATCAAATGAGTATTAGCTCTCCTGGATTGCATAGCACTTGGTTTTCTAAATATTGACCTATGTTGAGAGTGTGAGAAGTCCCAAGCTGTAGGGTTAGTACATTCATTTCTTTGGGGACTAATAAAGTGAGGATACAAACTATTTTCTGGAATGATTGATGATAAGAGAGGACTATGTGTTGTATGTGTTATATGTTTGAGCGATGCATCTTGGGGCCAATCCCCGAGGTGTAAGAGAGCCGTAGTGGGGCCATGATAGTCAGTCGAGAGGTGCTCCTTGTGTATGTGCTACGAGGTGCCATGCACCATTACGTTTAGGTACACCCTATGAATAGTTGGAAAGAGATCCGTTGGACTATAAACTGTACAAACGTGTGTTTGAGATCAGTGTGGTTATCTCCATATGCTTCTAGCTGTGAGGCTATGGGGTGTTTTGGTTGAGTATAGAGGCCCGACTAGAGTCTTAGAGCTAGTGGTGTCAAACCCATTTTTGGTCCTGATAGGGTATAGGCTAAAATGCCTAAGTTCAAATAATGGGGGTGAGTATGTCTCTAAAGCCTCTGAGCAATTTTGTGACAAGAGGGGTGTTAAGCATTAGTTGGTTGTCATGTACATCCCACCCCAGAATGGTATAGCTAAGCACATGAATAGGACAATTCAAGAGTGAGTTCGCAATATGCTTAGCTAGGCAGGCTTACCACAATATTTTTGGGCTGAGGTAGTTATTGTTGTCGTACACTTGATAAATCGGTCCCCATGTACTGCTCTTGACTATCAGGTTGTAAAGGAGGTATGGTTTGGTAATCCTCCCTCATATGCTCATTTCTGTATTTTTGGTTGTGAGGCTTTCTGCCATGTACCCAAGGACAAGTGCAATAAGATGGATCCTAAGTTTAGGAAATGCATCTTTCTTGGTTATAGGGATGCAAGTGAGATGGGCTATCACCTATGGGATCTGCATGCTCGAAAAGTTATCCACATCCATAATGTTGTTTTCCATGAGAAGAAAATGCATAAGCAACTTGAATATGTCATGAGGTACACAATGTGATAATTTAGGAGGAGCCTCCTATTATTGTGCAGCTCGTTGGACAACCTACAAAAGCAGCAACTAATGCCCCAGTGGCCCAGGTCCCTAATGCTCCACAAGATGTACATGGCCCATAGCCGCCTTCTTTGAGGCAATCTACTAGAGATAGATGATAACCTACATGATTTAAGACCTCTACATATTATATTATGGTAACAGATGATACTAGTTGAGCCTCTTACTTATGATGAGGCCATGTACAAAGTTGAAAGTCACTCTTGGGAGAGGGCCATGCAGTCAGAGTATGACTCACTACAAAAAATCATATGTGGGATTTGGTTCCTTTGCCTTATGGCAAGCGTTCTTTGCCATACAAGTAGGTGTACAAGTTGAAAAGTACCCCTAAATGCCCGAAGCTGGGATACAAGGCCAGATTACTTGCTAAGGGCTTCAAGCATGAACTTGTGCACATGCAAATGTATGACATCTAGCTTCTCATTATACAATTGGTACTCAAAAATCCTCCAACATGCCTTAGATGCAAAAACATATTGAGCATCCAAGTACATTTGTACTTCATCGATAGTTGCAACCATTGTAGAACCATTAACTCCATCTAACTAATTCCTCTCTATAGAGCATAGCCTTACAATCACGTGCTCATGGCCTTTGTAGACATACTTATAAAGGTATTTTATAGGAAAATTTGTAAAACAGACCTCCACAATAATGTGTCCTCTATATTTTGTAGACAGGTAGAGATTATAATGCACAATCCAATGGTTGTCAAGGTAGGCATGTCTAACCAAAAAAGTAAGTGAGCACCTTCTTACTCTGTCATGGACACATAGGATTGTGAATCATCATATTTGTTAGATATCCCTTAATGTTTATACAGGGGGTTAGCTAATAACCTAATGCACTTAGTGTAGGGCCTAAGGAGCCCTTATCCTTGGTTGTTTTCATACTTTAGTAGAGTTATGTTAGGACCAAAAGATTCTTTCAGTAGTATATTGTTGAATGATAGTAAAGTGTGTTATTTCGTTAGGCCAAGAGGGTCGTTTCTGTAGGGTTTTAATGGTTTATTTTATAAGACCAAGAGGGCTAATTTGAGAAAGGTTATCTTTCTTTAGGACAAGAGGGCCATGTATCTATTTGGTACAGGGACATTTAATGGTTTTCTGTTTTAGTGATTGCATCAGACAAGTTTGACGAAGTGTGCCTAAAGGGAGCCTTTGTTGCATGGGAGCTTCTTGTGGCCATTCCAGGTGGTGACATCACTTTTTTGAGTTTTTTTCTTAAGTTGACAGTGTTATATGTATATGTGGGGGTTTATTTTCTCTTTGGGGAATGGCAATCAAGGCATGAAGTCCCAAGGTTTTTTTAGGTATATCTGAGGGAGGTTTGAGTAGTTGTCTACCTCCTATAAAGACATTGTTAGGCATTGAAAGGCCTGTTGTAGAAGGTAGTCCTAGTAACCTTGTCCTTCCTGCTTGTTAGGCAACTGTTCTAGGAGTCCCTACTAGGGTGAGGCAATTAGAGAAGCTAGCCAAAATAAAAATGAAAAGAAAGTTATAAATATATCTAAAGATAAAATTAAAGAGGTGTGTAAAAAGTGGTTCTAACCCCTCAAAATAGAAAAAGAACGAAAGAAAAATCCTAAAAGCAGTTGATTATCGCCTTCCGGAGGCTTGGTACGTTCTTAGGGGGAGACAAGTCAACCAATGTCTTGTCTTCTTAGGGGTAGCAACTAGCCAAAATGAAGTATCATGAAGGTTGGAGTGAAAATAAAAGTGAGCAAAAAAGAAAAGGATTAAGTGCCACCTTGCAAGAGCTTGGTAGGTTCTTGGGTACCAAGTCAAGACCTGAGATCAATGCTCAGTTTTCCTTGGGTCACTCTACGCTCAGCTCCCTCCTTTTTACATGCATGAGTATGGCATTTTTGAAAGAAAAATGTGTTCAAAAGAAATTTTATGGTAACTAGGCTATAGGAGTTCTCGCTTGGTAGGATTTCCTGGTCCCATTGTCCTAAGTTAGATAGATAGTTCAAACCACCACTAGGATGACCTCTTTGCCAAGAGATTATTCATGGGGCAAAAGAAAGAGAAGAACAGGATGCAAAATGCTTGTCCGAAAATGCTTGTCCGGCATGTACCGGATTGAGGCAAGATCAAGAGGATACTGAGAATTGATGTCAAGAGATGTGTAGAGATCGATGGTGGGTCCAATGGCTATTCACGTATTCAATTTATGTGACATGAAACATGCAATTTAGCGATATGACCATTTTATGAAGAGAATTTGATTGTTTTTTGCAGTTTGTGTTCTAAATGAGTGCATATGGTATGAAAATTTGTATGAACCTTGTTTAATATGTCATTGAGGGCTGCAAGTGATAATACGTAGAATCTGTGATTAAATGTGATTGAAATTAATAATTTAAAGCCTGAAATGTGATATTTAAGTAGAGAAATAAGAGTTTTTTATGTTTCAGGTGTGGAAAAATCATGTTCTTATTGAATGAAATGAAAGATTATGGTGAATTTCAATAATCCTAATCATGTTGAATTAGAAAATTAAAAATTAATAGTAATTTATTAATAAATAAATTAAGAAAAAAAGAATTTTAAATTAAAAAATAAGCTTTATGCGTCAAAAAATTATAAGTGTGTTTGTGGATATATGATGGGGTTTAGCCTCATCATATCCCCATTTTCATGTTATAGTGCATGACGTTTAGCCTCATCTTATCCCCATTTTCATGTTATAGTGCATGCTTTATTACTTTTCGGACAAGAAAATGACATGAAAATATTCTCTACACCAACAACTGCAAGAATAACACTTAACGGTAGGGAGGGGAGGGGTGGTGAGTGCTAAATATAGACTGAGATCTAATTTTTTTCTAATACACTTAACATATAGGACACATTTATTTTAAAAGTTAAAGGGTTCAGTAGCACGAGTATACTTGGTGTTATTTTCTACAGTCAGTAGACTGCATTTAGTGTGATCCCATGGCCCTATTTTGGCTAGTTGGCACTATTTCCATGTCGACCAAATTTAGGGGATTTTAGCTATTTAAAACCGGTCCCCCCTCACTTTGATCATCTTTTATACGCTCCTCCTCCGACTTCAGGCATACTCCTTTGTCTCCGTGCTACTAGTACCATCACCATTTTCAGCCACATCTGGTGCCCTCCACAAATGCCTCAATTTGCGTGCAAAAAGTGATCAATCCTATTTGTATTTAGCATTTATTTCAGCTAGTGTAGGTTTCTTTCTTCCTTCATCTTCCTACTGTCTTCTTTTCTCTGTGTTTGAGTTTCTTCTTCCATTGTGCACTCTCAAACTACAATCCCCATAGTTTATGGATGGTGGGAATACATGCCTTTGAGCTATGGCTTCCAGTTGCTAGCTTCCTTTGATTCTAATAATATCACTGCATATGACAACCAGCTCGCCATGGGCGTCTTTAGCCTAGTTGCTATGGGTTTGAATATGACTTCCACTACTATAGCTGCACTTTGCCAATCAAACACTAATTCTCAACTCATTGGGCCCTAGTGATCCAAATTATTTGAGAAGCATCATTGTAGCTAGAGACAGAGGAGGCACTACCAATGAGTATTATAAACTTGAAAAAGGCATGAAATATCTCAGCTCATATAAGAGAGGCAAAAAAAAAACCATTTTTTTTCTTTGTTCTAAATGCTCTCTTGATGCGTGTTTATACCTCTTCGCTCTACATTTTATTTTACTACATTTATTTGTTGTGATATATTTATTCAAATAAATGCAAGAAAATTTGTGAGCATCCTTTTAGGTTCAGGCTAAAAAATGGAGCTTCGATGGCCAAGGATCCTTGGTTGGGGGTTATCGAACCAAACATTTAAATCATATATAGAAAACGTGTGTGACCTATCTATCATACCCACCATCATGCTGAAGTCTTTGATTAGGAAAGTTGTGTTGCACATCATCTTACATTCAATGACTATCCACTTGTTGCTTATATCTACATGAGATGCATTCGCAGTATAAATTGAGATGAGATCAATCCCCTCCTACCCTATTCCCACTAATACAGAAAGCATGCAACTATCCTTGTCACTCCACATCTCTATAGGATGCCATGCAGATCGAATGAGTAGTAGAGTACCTATGTTTCCTCTATGACAAGGATCCTTAAACTTTGGAAGGAAAGGTATCTAAGAAAGAGAGAGGTGTAACAGTATGCAAATGATACATCTCAAGGTTTGAATGTGAAAATTTGAAAGATATCTAAGAAAAAGAGAGGTGCAATGGTACCTCTGCTTCCTCTATGACAAGATCCTTGAACTTTGGAAGAAAAGGTATCTAATAAAGAGAGGTGTAATGGTATGCAACTAAAGCATCTCACGGTTTGAATGTGAAAATTTGAAAACTTGTTAAAGAAAACTTATTAAATGTACTTTTCTAAAACCTCTCTTTGAATCCTCTTAAGGGAGAGAGAGAGAGAGAGAGAGAGAGAGAGAAGAGTGAACTCAACTAAACGTATAGTTAACTATCTGTTAGCCCTCTCCTTGAGTATCCTTCCCCCTTTGGGAAAGCCTCCCTTGAGGATGTCACATACTGCCCTTCTCCTTACTACAAAAATGAAATGGCTTAATGGCTTTACCACAAATGTGCAATTAAAGAAGCCAACAACTTCCCTATGGGAATGAGTCTGGAGATAATGGCCTCTTGCATGCGATTAGGGGAGGCACTCTTCCTAAGTTTGGATCCATCTCTACTACAACCATGAGCCATCTCTACTACAACCTTGAGCCAGGATGGCGCATTTCCTCTCTGAGATTTGATTCTCCATGCAAAAAGATTGTGTGCGACATATAGCTACATTCAGAAGAATCCTCTCTACGGTGATAACAACTCTGCGAGCCTGTAACATCTTGCGATGAGCATTGTGGCCAACCTCCATAACATGAATAGCCATTACCACAACTCTCCACAACATGGACAAGAATGGAATGCTTACCAAGCAGGGCCTTCTATAGAAAGGAATTGAAGAGCTTCTAAAGGAAGGGTGGAGGAAAGCTACCTAACCAAAGGTCAAAACAACACTACAGGCCTTGTGTAAATACTCAATGGAAGAAATAAAGCTCTAGCAAATTTCCCAACAAGAATGCAACAAAGGCAAAGAGAGAGAAGATGGAAAGCCCCATGAAGAAGCTAAAACTGGCATGCATGCCTCTCCCCAACATGGCTACGATGACCCCAACAAAGTTGAATCAAGCATTCTTGTAGTTGTTGCAGTTGATAGACTTTCAAAATGGAATCGTTTTATTCTCATGCACTAATAGCCCTATGTCATGGGCCGAGAACACTGATTGAATTTCTCAAGTTTTGGGTTAAAACACATTGTAAAACCATTGGATGTGGGGTTCAATCCATGTAATATCTCTTGAACGACTACATGATTTTCCTATCAGAAGATGAAGAAATGGTGTTGTCCCTATTAAGCTATGGGCAATGGATACTAAGGAATGCTCTCATGTTACAATTTAAATGGACTAAAGAATTTGATCCTTTACGACCCAAGCCAATCAAGGTTCCTATGTGGGGAGAATTACCCAACCTACCCTACAATATTCAATGATTTATCATAGGGCCAATAACTTGCTTGGGTAAACTATTAGGATATAGACCCAATAATAATTACAACCCATGATACCACCCCTAGGTGCTGGTGGAAATCGATCTGAATCCTAATGCCTACGAAGGCGGGACACTTTATTAGAGGTTACCTAGAGCTAAAACCTAAGGATCCTCCCAATCCAACCCAGTCAAACAATGTGAAATATAAAGTCAACTTCCAAACTGTTAATAGGAAAAAAATAATGGGAAAAAAAGTCCATTGAAAAATGTGAAAACAAGAAGATTAACAATAATAAATTTTCCTTGTTAATGGACCTCCCTGATGACTCAGTAGGGCCAAGTAATCCAACTCCTCTTCTACAAAATAAGAATAATAGAAACATGTCAACATTCCATCAAACTCAAAGGATGATGAGATTCTGGTAGAGGAAACTTAGGTTATGTAATCCCATGCAATCTAGAACTAGATCGGAATGGACAAGTGAACGATATTGAGCTCACCAATGTAGAGGAATAAGTTATACCTCAAGAGTTTCTAGCCGAGCCTATTCCCTCTCAAAGCCCAATAAAGAATAGCAAGTCTGTGTCAGCCTCAAAATGAAGATACTCCAAAGTTGGACCTAGTGCCAACAACCCATTTGGTCAAGGCATCGACTAGGCCAACAAACATAAATTTTAAAAAACCAAGTTTTAAAAATGATTAAGTCACTCAAGATTTTATCATATAACACCAAAGGTCTTGCTCGCCCTTTAAGAGTAATGATAATAAGACACTGGCTAGGAAATAACCAGAATCTCCCATATATATTATGTCTACACAGGAAATAAAAGCCACATGAACACAACTTCATAAATACCTATAATAAATATAAAATATGAATGGATCACTACAGACCACCAAGCAGGGAGAGGGGGTTCAGCCACATAGAAATCCAC
This sequence comes from Lygodium microphyllum, assembly GCF_053477565.2. Lineage (NCBI taxonomy): Eukaryota > Viridiplantae > Streptophyta > Polypodiopsida > Schizaeales > Lygodiaceae > Lygodium > Lygodium microphyllum. Next base: position 173,423,532 of record NC_141139.1, read on the forward strand.
CACTAGATTAAAGGTTTATATATTGGTTTCTCAAAAGATATTATTCATAGATGGGTGGCCCTGCATTTAACTACTAATGAGGAGTTTGCAATAGTCTCTCTATATGCTCCTAGAAATATAAATGATAGAAACAACTTATGGTAAAGTCTCCTCAAATTTCAATGTCCAATAATCATGGCATGTGATTTCAATATGGTAGAAAGTACTGCAGATAGGTATATAAATAAAGGAGGTGTAATAAATGGTAATGAGAAAGGTAGCTAGGAGAATTGTAGAACATTCCACAATCTGGTAGGCATTAGCCAAGACACGTGTCATGTGGGCTAATAGTCAGAAATGAATTAATCTAAGAAAAGCAAGGCTAGATAGATTTACATTTCTACAAGGCTACTATCAACATTGTCAATTCTAGTAACAAAATCAATATGGACATTGTCCTTTCTAATCATTACCTCATAATTTTACCATTGTCTAATAATCTAGGTAATGTAAGGGCAAGCAAGTTTCACACAAACTGAAAATTGTTTAAATCAAAAGCACTTCAGAATGGTGTTAGGATAATATGGTATCAATCTTTTAATAGTAATACACATTCGCATTAGCCTAGAAAGCAACAGTGGGCCAAGACTCAAGAAATGCCAAAGAAGACTAAAAGAATCACAACTAATCTTAGAAGAGAAACCAGAACCAAGAAGTATGCAAACACAGAAAGATTGGAGCTAGAAATTAGTAAAGGTAAATAGTAATCTACAAGATTCTCTCACGAATGCTCGACAAGAGTTGAGGAAGTTAAAATATGAGGATGCAATCAGGATAACACTATATACAAGAAGTTGGTGGGTAGGAAGGTAGATAAGCCTACCAAAACTATGTTTGCTATACTCAAAACAAAATAGGATAGAGACTTCATTCCCACCATGAAAAAGCCAAATGGCACATTAGCCAAAGAAAACAAAGAGATCACCAAAAAAATTTACCTTTGATATATTTAGCAATCCTAGTGAGTATTCTGAAGAAGTGACTTTAGCCAGAGCTAAAATAGCCAGAACCCAAAAAAAAAAAACAGTGCCCTCTTCTATAGCTGCAATTCTAAATGGAGAAATAACACCAATAGAAATTTCAGACACTATAGACTCCTTGGCAAATGGAACGATCTAGGGCTAGATTCTCTCCTTAATGAATTCTTTAAGGTGTTCAAGGAGATCCTAATCCCACCTTCACTTGCAATCTCTATAGAAGGAAGCTATGAGGTTTGGAGTCCTCCCTTTCATTAAGTCAAGGAGATTCTAATCCCACATCGACTTGCAATCTAGAAGGAAGCTATGAGGTTTGGGATCCTCCATTTTAGCATTAATGAAGGAGTCATTAAGTTAATTCACAAGAGAGACGATAAGGATTGTCTAAATAATTGAATACCTATAACTTGACTCACTTCAACCTACAAGGTATTTGCGAACACTTTAGCAAGACGATTATCTAATCATCTACATGAATGGATACGAAAAGAATAGAAGGGGTTTATAAAGGGTCAATTGTGTAAAAAGCTTAACAAAAGACGGCACCTAGATTGGACAAACAAACAATGGAAATACAAATTCCGAAATATATGGAGCAAAGCTAATCAAGGAAATATATTTTGCCTACAATGGCTAATAATACACAAAGCCCTCTAAACTAACAAAAGAGCTCAAATAATGGGAATAGGGAATAGGTTATGTGGTAGATGTGGAATAGAGATAGAAACAATACCTCATGTTTATTCATTGTAAGGCTAACCAAAGAATCTTAGGGTACTTGCAAGTAATATTCCAAAAAGACTACCCAACATGCTTGAATTGGAAAGAACTCTTTCTAGGGGAAGTACATGGGATTCTATCACTAAATTGATTGCTTATTACACATTCTCTATTTAATAAATTCATGTTAATAAATTAATGACTCACTTTTCTTTAAGCATTGATGATGATCTAGCATGGCCATGAGACCATTTAGAGATCAATATTCCTAGTGTGTCACTCAATGGGGTGATCAGAGCACTGTGACAGGGATATCTGGTATAGGCAGTACAAGCTTTCGTGTTGGACATTTTTTCATCCAAACAACGCACAAAGAGATATCTCAAAATTAGTGCTACAAAGTGGAACAACCACATCTTGCATGAAGATCAACTCAAGAAGAGAAGCTCTTGAAAGTCTATAAAAGAGGAGGCTCTCCTTAGGTGTAAGAAAGAGGTAAAGGAAGCATCACTTTGCATGTATCCAAGAGGAGAAAAGAAGGTGCAAGTGCTGCGGAAGCCCTGCTGAAATCAAGTGTTGTGCAGAAGCCCTACTGAAATCAAGTGCTGCGGAAGCTCTGCTGAAATCAAGTTCCAAGAGGAGAAGAGAAGGTGCAAGTGTTGCGGAAGCCCTGCTGAAATCAAGTTCCAAGAGAAAAAGAGAAGGTGCAAGTGCTACACAAGCTCTGCTGAAATCAAGCGCCAAGAGGAGATCCCTACACATATTGTGTAAGAAAGAAGGAGACTCAAGAAGGATCAAAAGGTGCCAACTTCCAAGTTGTGCCGGTTGTATACCGTGCAAGGAACCATGATCTTATTTCCAAGATCTCCAAGTAAGAACTGGCTTATGTGTAACGGAGGAGCTTGCTCCTTGTCAATAATATAACTCCACAAGGGGGCGGACTAGTCCATCTTCCAATCCCTAGTGTGTTGCCAATTTCTCTATCTCTCTCTCTACATCTTTCTTTTCTCTCATCTATTCTCCCTCTGTGCCAACATAATATTCGCCATATATATTTTAAGTATATAAGAAAGTCGAGCGTATATCTTGGATTCTATAACAGTGGTATCAGAGCAGGTCTCTTTGCTTTTCTCAAGGTAAAGGTGATCCTTGCAAGAATAAGGTAAAGATGGAAAGTGATGAAGCACCTACAAGTGAGCAATTACAAGCTCAATTGACAGAGTATCGTAGCTTGTTGGAGATTCCCGAAGTATGTCAATTGATTGACAGCTTAAGGGCAAGGGAAGAAGCTACTTATGAAGGATCGAATCCTCCAAAAGATGGTGATACTGGAGAAAACACCATTGCACCAATTGATGGTGAAGATGCAAAGCATCCAATTGCTGAGAAGATTCCTAGAAGGAAGAAGGATTCTCAGGTAAAGAAGAGTAAAAAGACCTCACCTCGAGTGAGGCAGATAAGGAGGGAGTCATCTCCCTCAGCAACCAGCTACTCCCCTAATTTCTCAAGTTCCTCCTCCTCATCATCATCTTCTAGTTTCTACTCTCTTGGTTCTAAGTCTCGTGCAATCCGCAAACAGACAAAGAGGGACCATAAGAGGAGCAAGTTTAAGAAGACTAAGACTTTCGAGTCTGGGGATAAGGACATAAAGTTTGACTCTTACTCCGGTAAGAGAGATCCTGCTAAGGCGTTAGCCTTTGTCAGGCAATTTGAAGTTGCTTTTTCTGATGGTAATTTCTCAGAAAAGTCCAATCTAAGGCATGTAGGTATGCACTCAAAAGACACCGCTAGCAATTGGTGGTTGACTCTCATTTTGGAGGGAAGGAAACCAGCGACTTGGAAAAAGTTTAAGAAGAAGTTTTATGCTCAGTTCTTGCCTCCTAATTTTGAGAATGATGTCAAGGAGTGGGATTGGCCAGGCCAGAAAGAGTATGAAAAGGTCACTAGTTATGTGGAAAAGTTTTGGTCTACTCTTCTCAAGGTTACTCCTTTCATGGAGATCAGCGAGATGAAGAGAAGAAAATGAAGTTTGAAGCTGGCCTACTCCCTCATTTACACAGAACCATGAAGGTGTATCCACATGAAACCTTATCTCGCATGATGGAGTCTGCCATCATAGCTGAAAGTTTGCATACACCTAGTACATCTCGAAAGTTGGAGATGAGTTCTTATAGACCTAGACAAGAGTAACTCTATGATCAACCAAGAGACAGGACTAATCGAAGAAGACCTACCTTTACCCTTGACCAATATTCAAAGCCAGAGGGTAACAAGAAGAAACGCAAGTATCTCTCACCCTCTGAGATACAAAAGTACAAAGAGGAAGGAAGGTGCTTTCTTTGTGGTGAGTTAGGGCATATGAAGCTTGATTGTCCTCACAAAAGGAAGGAAGCAAATGTGGTTAAAGATCCTCCTTCGCCATCCTCAAATTATGTTTCGAATGTGCAAGCTAACACTCATTCTAATGAGAAGAAAAGACAAGTCTTAAAGGCTTGGGAAACATTCAACAATCAACGAGTTTTGATACTCTTTGATCCAGGGTCCATAAATAATTTTGTATCAGCAGATACTATTGAAAGGCTACAAATTCCACCGGATCGATTGGGAACACCAATTGAATCAGATTCGGCATTTGAAGGACTTACAACCAATTCTACTTCTATCCAAGGGAAGTTGAATCTTAGAATTGGGGATTTCCGCGGCCAAGAATCTTTTCTACTTGCACCCATAGGTAACTGTGATGTTATCTTAGGCATGCCTTGGCATTACAAGATTAGACCTCTTCCCGATTTTGTTAAGAAGACCCTTGCATTTCAATTCAAGGGTCGGAACATAGTATGCATTGTTGATGCTAGAGATTGGCATGTGCCAATGGTTAGTCATGTTAGCATTTCTAAAGAAATGAAGAAAGCTATTTCTACGTACATGATTTTTGTGAGAGAGTCAAAAGAAACTAATGATTCAAGGGCACTTGGTGCCTCTAATGAACACACAATACCAACTAATGCTTCTAAGTCTCAGACTTTAAAAGAACCCCTCTCTTTAATTGATCAAGCTAGACATGATTTTGTTAAACATTATGAAGATTGTTTTAGTGATTCGCTCCCAAGAGAGTTACCTTCTAAGCGCCCGGAAGATCACACAATTGATCTTATCCCGAGCAATTCACCACCTAACCAACCGCCTTACCGAGTAAGTGCAAGTTAGCAAGAGGAGATCCTAACACAAGTAAACAAATTGTTGGAAAAAGAGTTAGTTCAACCTAGCTCTTCTCCATACTGATCTCCAGTCTTACTTGTTCAAAAGAAATACAATTCTTTCTGTATGTGCATAGACTACATATCTTTGAACAAGATCACAATCAAGAATCATTTTCCTATCCCAAGGATAGATGATAACTTGGATAAGTTGCAAGGGGCTAGTATCTTTAGTCACATTGATCTCAAGAGCGGCTATCACCAGATACAAATAGCACCTGAAGATGTTCATAAGACAGCTTTTCATATGATATTTGGACTATACGAGTTCTTAGTCATGCCATTTGGTTTGACTAATGCACCCGCCACATTCAATCGAATGATGGAGAGAATTTTCAGACCTCACTCAAAGTTCACAGGTGTCTTCTTTGATGACATTCTAATGTTTTCACGGTCTGAAGAAGAGCATAGAAAACATATATCTATTGTTTTTCAAGAGCTTTGCAAGCATAGACTACAAGTCAATGCTTAGAATAGTGAATTTTTCCTTTTGAAAATTCATTACTTAGGCCATATTTTTTCTCACAATTTGGTGAGAATGGATCCTAAGAAGATTGAGCCATTGTTGAATGGCCTACACCTACTTCTGTATATGAAGTTAGAAGTTTCTTGGGCCTATGTTCATACTATAGGCGGTTCATACGAGGTTTTGTGTATGTTGCATCTCCTCTACATAACCTTACTAAGAAGCGAATGCCTTTTTGCAGGGGATCAAGACAACTACAAGCCTTTGAAAGAATTAAGTTTCTTGTGACTCAAAAACGAGTTCTCATAGTTCTGGATCTTCAAAAACCTTTTGAATTTCACTGCGATGCTTCTAGGGATTGCATTGGAGCTCTGCTTAACCAAGAGCATCATGCAGTAGCATTTAAGAGTTGACACCTCAAGGACCATGAGCTACATGCTCCAGTATATGAGAAAGAGCTTATGGCGGTGGTACATGCTCTTCAAGTATGGAAACACTATTTACTTGGTGCAGATTTTGTTATTAAAACAGATCACCAAAGTCTAAGATACTTCCTCACTCAGAAGAAGCTCTCAGAGAAACAGATACGTTGGGCAAATTTCTTATCTATGTTTCATTTTCAAATTCTTCACACATCTAAAACTAAGAATGTGGTAGTAGATGCTCTATCACGGTGACCTCGAGTGAATGCAATCACAAATGTTTACCATAACGAGTTCATGGATTTACCCAAAATGTATGCAACAGATTCCAACTTCTCAACCATATGGGATCAGCTTAACTCAGGTCAGTTAATTACACCTTACTCGATTCGAGATAGTTATTTGTATCATCATCAAGCAATTTGTGTAGCATTACCATTGTGACACAAGGTAATGGATGAAGCACATGCATCTCCATATGCTGGACATAGGGGTATTCTACCCACTACTCAAGCATTGGAAAGATATTTCTTTTGGCCCACTCTTAGAGCTGACATTGAAAGATATGTCCGCGAGTACAAGAACGCCAAAAAGTAAAGTATGACATGCATAAACCACCTGGTTTACTAAAGCCATTACCTATTCCCAATGAGCCTTGGGAAGGTATAGCCATGGACTTTATCATGGAGCTTCCTCGCACACAAGCAGGCAATGATACAATTTGGACTATCATTGATAGATTTAGTAAGCAAGCTCACTTTATACCTGTGCGAAAGACAATCAAAGCCGATCATATGGCTAAGCTATTCATTGCTCATATTTTCAAGCATCATGGCATGCCTAAGTCCATTATAAGCGATCGAAATCCCCGCATGACTAGCCTCTTTTGGCAAGCTCTCTTCGAGAACCTCGAGACAAAGTTAAAGTTTTCATGCTCTTATCATCCTCAAACGGATGGACAGAGTGAAAGTGCTAATTCTACTGTTTTGGACCTTTTGTTACCCTATGTCTTTGATAATCAAAGAGAATAGGAAAAGTATTTGCCTTTAGTAGAGTTTGCATACAATAATACGGTGCACTCTAGTATTGGTAAGGCACCCTTTGAGATCATCTATGGTAAGCCTCATTTACCACCCATTCTTCTTACGAAGAATAAGATCTTTGCAGCAGATGAATTTGTTAGAGACATTGATACAACTTTCACTCAAGTAAAAGCTGCTATCCAAAAAGGACACAAGAGAAGCATAAACGCGAAGCAAATAAGCATCATCGTAAGTTAGATCTCAAGTTGGGACAGTATGTTCTTCTTAAGTTTGAGAAGGCTCGCTTAAAGAAGCAAAAATGTCAAAAGGGTAAAGTGGTTAAGCTTTCTAATCGCTATTATGGCCCTTTCAAGATCACAGATAAGATAAACAATGTGACTTTTTGTTTGGATCTACCAAGTCATTGGAGCATTCATAATGCTTTCCATATAAGTTTGTTACGTCCCTATATTGGAGAACCTCCAATGGAACCAATCAAGGAAGATTTACCTGGCATAGAAGAAACAAAAGAGTTCCTTGTGCTTGAAAGAATTTTACACCATAAGGATAATACTCTAAGGTCAGGTAAGGTATTACGAAAGTATCTGGTTAAGTTTAAGAATTATCCCCTATTGGACGCTCAGTTTATGAGTGAGAGAGAATTACAAGACTTTCCAGATCTTCTTAAAGACTATGTGTCCCCTCTACAGTTGAGGTCAACTGTTTAGAAGCCAAAGGGATGTCACTAAATTGATTGCTTATTACGTATTCTTTATTTAATAAATTCATGTCAATAAATTAATGACTCGCTTTTCTTTTAAGTGTTGATGATGATCTAGCATGGCCATGAGACCATTTAGAGACCAATATTCCTAGTGCATCACTTAATGGGGTAATCAAAGCACTGTGACGAGGATATCTAGTACATGCAGTACAAGTTATGAAGGGGAAAAGAAGTGACTGTCAAGTGTAAGAGTGTACACAAGAACCAAGGAGTTACACATAAATGAAGATGGATTGAGTTCTAAGAAGAGGAAGTGCATTAGCATTATATATATGTATTTATGTGTGCATCCAAGGATACTTGTGTTAGATATGATCAATGCCCCACCCTCATTAGGTGCTACCAATGATCCATGGTGCTCAAAGTTGTAAGGCCCCCATTATGAGAAGAAGCCAAATGTGAGCCCGAACATTGGTTGAGTCCTGACTTGTATATCAGATGAGGTCTATGTGACCGGATGGCAAAAAGGTGACCGTTGTGGGTCTAATCTTTGGGTTAGATGGAGTGGTTAAGCTGGTAGCAACTCAAGGCGCATTGCATCGAGTTGCGGTGTAAGGGAGTACAAAAGGGGCCCCTATTTTGGGGTCCGGGGACCGCGGAAGTGGCCCCTGGGTGGGGGCTCCCAAGGGGGCCAGCGGCCCCCCTGGCGGGGGTCCAGGGCAGCGCCCCCGCCCAATGGTAAAGGGAATATTCCCTAGAATATTCCATGGCCGACTAGTGGAGGCTCATATGGTAGGTCGGTCAAGCCGACCTAACAGCCTTTGCAGGCTATAAAAGCTAAACCCCTTCATAGCCATCCATCACTCATCTTTCACCCAGTCAAAGTTGTTGTTCCAGCTAGCCTTAAGCTCTTCACCTATCTTCTGTCTAAATCGCCATCTAAGCTTCACACAGTGGAAGCGCACGGGTAGACAGAGCCATCTTTGTATCAGTTGTTTGAAGTTAAAGAATTTACTGATTCTCCTCTTATCTGTTGTGTACTCTCTATCTCTTTCTCAGATTATGTTCGTTGCGCCGTGTAATATTTTACAGCTTGGGAATGTTTACTTCTGTGTAATGAGCATTGCATTCATTTAGGGTCATCCTCTCCCCTACAAGTTAAGGTTTAAGGTTTTTTCTTTCATTAAGAAAGACGAGAGAGGAAATTCTCTCACTAGAAAAGACGAGAGACGTGATCCTCTGAAAGTGAGGAGAGAAGTGATTTTCTCTTTCTAAAGTCTAAAATGACACAAGCTTTTGTATGGAATTCAATCTTAAGGTTGAGACCCAAGGCGATCTAATGAACTCTCCTTATCTATGACTCAAGGTGGTTGCATGGACCACAAGTTAAGAGTACTGTTTAAAAAGCTTTTTTTTTTTGAAAATCCATTTTTAAAATATCTTGCAATAGAAAAACAATCTCTAAAAACAGGCCGTAGAGATCATCGGAAACAGCGAGATCTACAACTTTCGTGTTGGACGTTTTTTCATCCAAACAACACACAAAGAGATATCTCGAAATTAGTGCTACAGAGTGGAACAACCACATCTTACATGAAGATTAACTCAAGAAGAGAAGCTCTTGAAAGCCTATAAAAGAGGAGGCTCTCCTTGGGTGTAAGAGAGAGATAAAGGAAGCATCACTTTGCATGTATCCAAGAGGAGAAGAGTAGGTGCAAGTGCTGCGGAAGAAGATACAAGTGCTGCGGAAGCCCTGCTGAAATCAAGTGCTGTAAAAGCTCTGCTAAAATCAAGTTCTAAGAGGAGAAGAGAAGGTGCAAGTGCTGCAGAAGCTCTACTGAAATCAAGCGCCAAGAGGAGAGCCTTACGCATATTGTGTAGGAGAGAAGGAGACTCAAGAATGATCAAAAGATGCCAACTTCCAAGTTGTGCAAGTGTTGGCCGGTTGTATACTGTGCAAGGAATCGTAATCTTGTTTCCAAGATCTACAAGTAAGAACTGGCTTATGTGTAACGGAGGAGCTTGCTCCTTGTCAATAATATAACTCCACAAGGAAAGGGGATTGACCCATCTTCCAATCCCTAGTGTGTTGCCAATTTCTCCACCTCTCTCTCTATATCTTTCTTTTCTCTCATCTATTCCCCCTCTATGCCAACATAATATTCGCCATATATATTTTAAATATATAAGAAAGTTGAGCGTGTATCTCGAATTCTATAACAGATTCCTACTGCAATCCATAACTGGATACAGGGATTATATCTATGGAACATAGGGATACGTAGAACACAAAAGAGGAACCACTCACTACCTTTAAATTGGATATATGGTTGCAAATCAATCAATAAGAGGACACCTTACCGCAATAACACGATAAGTGGATCAAAGAAAGGGAGCACAAGGGGAAAGTCGAAAGCAACCACATTGCATAATAGATGGATAAAGCACAACTTCTCATGGAAAAACTGGAAGGTAAAATTGCTACAAATCCCAAACTGCCGCCATGCCTTGGACCGTTCAAAGCTAGGAAGAAAAGGCTCATCTCATTCCAAGAGCTCTAAAGCTAGAATATGACAATATGAAATTATGTAAATGGGAAATCTTTTCCCTATGATCTATAGACAAGGGATTTTGAATTGCCGATTTTGTACCATTTGGGTTCATGTTTTGTACCCCATACAATTTTCTCCTCTTTATATTATCAATATATATCTTAACCTTTCCTCCCAAAAAAAAAAACTCTAATTAATCTCATTAACGTAAATCCGTTTGGGTTTTCTTTGGAAGAAGCGGATTTGTGCGGATAATTATATTATCACTAACGATATACATATACAAAAGGGGTTTGCAAGTCTATCGCCGTCCGTTGATCTACGCTCGATCCTACGTCCTACGCTGTGCCACGTATTTCTTCATCCTCTTGTTTTGTTTCTCGAATTCGATAGAAGCTAACCTGGTAACGATAAGAACGGGCTTTGACAGTGGGGGTGGGGGAAGGGGGGCGGGGGAGCTAACTGTAATGGAAGGACCAGATACATATTCAAGGAATGTCATCCTGTTCAAGCATTTGATAGACTACTGGTGATGGCTTGTGACTGTGTGATCCTACTTCAGAGCTGCGGAGCAGCAGAGCCCAAATACAGTTTAAACTCAGCCCTAAGTCAGTCACCCTTTTGTTTCAGAAATATCAACCTGTAGCAGTACCATTCTGCAGGTTTGGGTCTATGGAACAGTAGACGTTGGGCATCAAGCTCATGCCCCAACCAGAGGCAGTACCATTCTGTAGGTTTGGATCTATGGAGCAGTAGACATTGGGCATCAAGCTCAAGCCCCAACCAGAGGCTGCGTCTCCATCCATTTGCAGCCTGGGGTGGACATATAATGATGAACAGACTTTAGGCTTTAGGCACTGGCAGTGACCTCCATTAATTCACAAGTTGATAGGACTCGCACAGAGCGTTTGTATGCTAAATGTGGCCAAATTTGAGATAGACAGACAAGCTTCCAGATCAATGGGGGAATTTCTCTGTCAGGATGATGCACACTGGACAATAGCTAAATTGAACCTGTCACAAATTGCTTTTGCCCTGTCAAGAAGCTGTACTGTTTGTCACAACAAGCAGTTAAAACTGTAGACTTAGATCAAACCCTCAATGCCATACTCTGAGTTTGAGTGTTAAAGTTTGTCTCTTGTTCGCATGAAGTAGGAACATGCGAATGGCTTCTGAAAACCTCTAGTAGAGAAGAGAGTGTCTATTAGTCACCTAAATCTGGACCTATCAGACTGACATCATGGCAAACCCTTGCACCTTGAAGCTGGTCTATTGATTGCTTGAGTAGGAACAAAAGGGATGGTTACTGAAACCTTCTAGTACAAAAGAGCAGGCCCCTTTATGTAAGCATGCAAGATACAGAATTAGTCATGTCAGGCAATCAGCTTTCCATGTATAAAAATCTGCTCATGCTTATGAAGATCCTTATCTTCAGAATTTTAAAGCCTACCGAACTTATAAACTGCTCACGAGCAAGAAACAATAAGAAATTAGCACCATGAATTATGCAAACAAGTTTGTGCACAGCCTTGAAACTGGACCATACAGAACTCTTTTCTGAATATGACTAGACAAACAACAATCCATTGCTTATATGCAATCGCTCATGATCAAGACAAATATAACATCAGCACCATGAATGCAAACAAGCTTCAGCACATTGCTTTAAAAATGGCCACATGCCTAATCAGTAAGCAGCTATCCTAAACCCCAAAAAAAAACGAGCCAGTCCTTCTATTAGAAAGCAACTGCAAGTAGACTAATAGCAATTAGCTCAAGAGGCTGACATCTCTCTGATTACAAAACCAGCCAGCAGCAGAATGATACAGACAATTACAAGACTTGATCAAGTATCAGCATGTGGTAGCAAAGTGAGGCACATAAACACACCATTCACAGAAAAGTATCAAGTGTTACCTTGCATTAAAGAGTATTCTGGTGTAAATTTCTTCCCAGGCTACATTTCTGGGTGACTAGATTTCTTCTGTTTTCTCTTCCTCTTCCTTCTAAAGGGGAAGGGTATTTACATACAATCACATTGCTCGACGACGAGCATGTGTCTCGAGAAGTTGAGAATGACCCAAAAAATCAAAATGCTGAGAAGCCTGCCTCCCCAATGTCACTAGGAAGCAAACAGACCAAAAAGGGGGGTAACACTGGAGATGAGCAGACTCAGAATAAGGCCTTTGTGGAAAGATGGTCCTGCCCAATCTGATCTAGCCAACGCACAATGTCTGTTATAGTGGGCCTTTTCAGAGGGTCTGGATTTATGCATGGGCAAGCCACATCTAGCACTTGCAGCATCTGCTCTTCATGCCCCTTGCTTCGCAGCACCACATCAAAGATCTCCTCGGGCTTGCCGCTGGTTCTCCGCTGGAGAACCCATGCTACCAGATCGCCGGCTCCTCGCCCCTTGCAAACATCCACCGGGCGCCTCCTTGTGAGCAGCTCAAGCAGAACCACCCCAAAGCTGTATACATCACCCCTTGGTGTCGCATTCAGAGCATGGCCATACTCTGGAGGGATATAACCTAAAGTGCCTACCACTTCTGTTGTGACATGTGTATCTGTCGACATCATCAACCTGGCCAATCCAAAGTCAGCCAAGTGAGCCTCAAATTTTTCATCCAGCAAAATGTTGCTGGATTTGATGTCCCGATGAACGATGTGGGGATCACAGCTCTGATGTAGGTATGCCAACCCATGGGCGGCACCGCGTGCAATCTTCAACCGCATTGGCCAGTCCAGGCATGTCCCGCCATCAATTCTCTCATGCAACCAGTAATCAAGGCTCCCATTCTCCATATATGAATACAGCAGTAATCTGTCATTCCCCACCTGCAAATACCCTTGCAAAGGGACCAAATTCTTATGCTGAGCTTTGGAAAGAGTCTCCACCTCTGCCCTGAATTCCCTTTCCATTTGGCCACAGTCACCAGTCAGTTTCTTTATTGCGAGCCTTGATCCATCTGCCAGGTCAGCTCGGTAGACTAGACCGAAACCTCCACAACCCACTATGTTTGCAGAGTCAAAATTGTTGGTTGCCTTAAAGAGATCAAACACGGTGAGCTTCCCATGCTTGTAAAACAGCTCCACTGAAAAGCTGAGTGCCTCTGTAAGGCATTGAGGACCCTCCATATCCTTGAAGCTGACATTGCCTTGATACACAACACTCCTCCTTGAAAGTTTCCATGAGATCCATGCCACAAACAAAGCTACCAGAGCAATCACCAAGCATACAGGCACCAGTATGGCGATTCTAGAGTGAGACGAGCTTGGTTTGTACACTGATGCCAGGGCTTGTGGCCCACTAGTGCCACCACAAGGAGGCAGAGGAGGTCCACAGAGACCAGGATTTCCTAGATAGCTTTTATTGGAGAATGTCAAAAATTGGTTACCCGAAGGGATTGGACCAACTAATTCATTGTTGGATACATTGAAATAGGCAAGAAATGTGAGGTGTGTGAGAGATGAAGGTATGGTTCCACTCAGCCTGTTGGAGGACAAATCCAAGCTCTCAAGGTCCATCAGATATTCCATCGTATCGGGAATGCTGCCTGACAAATTGTTGAAGCTCAAGTCCAGATTCAGCAGCAACCTGAAATTCCCAATCTCTGCAGGAATTGGCCCTTCAAACTGATTGTGTGAGAGGTAGACGGTTGGGGGGAATGCAGACACTTGCGTATATTGCAGCTCCGGGGAGTCCACCTTCTGCCTTATAGCAAGATTGTTCACAACCGATTTCAGGCCGGTCGTGTTGTCATCTCTGTGTGCCAAAGTGGGTAGATTCATCAAATGAGGAGGTATGATTCCTGTGAAGGAGTTGTTTGACAAATCCAAATAAAACAAATGAGTAAGGCTCCCCAACCAGCTTGGAATGGGCCCTTCTAAATGGTTCCATGACAGGTCTAGAACTTGCAGCTTTGTGCAGTTTTCCAGCCAATTTGGAAAAGTCCCTGAAAGATTGAGGTTGCCTAAAGCCAAGACCTGCAAGTTTGTCAGCCCCCTGATTGAATCAGGAAGAGGCTCATTGAATGTGTTTTTCGACAAGACGAGGCTGACCAGTTGAGTGTTGTCAGTAAGAGAACTCAAGCTGCCACTGAGACTGTTGCTGGACAGAAAAACTGTGGAGAGATTCATCAAGCCATTGAAACCAAACGGGATCACTCCAGAAAGTTTGTTCTTAGCCAGGTTGAGACTTTGTAAAGCTGCACAATCCGCTAGTGAAACAGGGATAGTCCCACTGAAGGAATTCGTGTTGAGATCAACCGCTTCAAGTTCCGACATGTTGCCGAACCAAATGAGGTCCAAGGGCCCCTTGAAATTATTGGCGTTCGCAGTGAGGACCTTCAGGTTGGTGCAGGAAGACAAATTTGATGGCAGGGAGCTTGTGAAGTTGTTGCTACCCAGCATGAGATGAGTCAGTTTGACCAAATTGCCAATGCGTGCATCAATGGTGCCTGAAAAATTGTTCTTTGCCAGGGAAAGCCTTGTCAAAGATGTGAGCCCATAGATGTCACTTGGGATGGGACCAACTAGGCTGTTTTCGCCCACATCGAGGACCTCCACGCGAGTGCAATTGCCCAGCCCTGCTTCCAGATGACCAGTGAAATGATTTCCTGAGAGGTTAAAATAGGTGAGCCTCTGGGCATGCTGGCATGCATCAGTGGGCACCCTTCCAGTCAGTGAATTGTTGCTTGAGCTGAACTGCATCAACCTGGTGAAATTCTCGAAAGAGGGCAAGCCCCCTGTGAACCTATTGTTTGACAAATCGATCACCTGCGCATTTCGCAAGCTTGCCAGTGCCAAGAGGGGTCCTGAAAGGTTATTGTTGCTTAGGTCAAGCACTTGCAGGTCCACGAGAGAGGCCAGCTCCGGTGGCAGGGGTCCATAGAACAGGTTAGAAGACAGGTTGCAGGTCTGCAGGGAGCTGAGGTTGCCGAGGGAGGCGGGGATGGTGGCGCGGATGCCCGCCTGCGGGAGCGAGAGGCCAAGGATGCGTGCGGAAGATGCGCTGTTGTCGTCGCAGGCGACGCCATCCCAGTCACAGCAGCTGGCATTAGGGCTCCAGGAGTTGAGGCTGAGGCCCATGCTGCTGCTGCTGCTGCTGAGGATTTGCTGCTTGAAGGCCAGCAGAGCTGAGAGGTCCTGGGAGTGGCATCCTTGCTGGGCAGCTCCCCTGAGCTCCAGGCAGCAGAGGAGGAGCACCAGGAGGAGGAGGCAGGAGTGGTGGCTTGAAGAGCAAGTGATGATGGGCATTCTGCAAAAGGGGGGCTTGGACTATCAGAGATGGAGGAGGAGCTTTGCTGCAGCCATGGGAGCTGTGCTGGTGGCAAGTGGGGCATGAGGCAGCAGGGGAGGGAAATAGTCAGAACCCCGGGGAATGCGTCTAAGGAGAAGCTAATGTCAAATGGGGACAAAGTGGGGGGTAAAGAAGGGGAGAGAGAGAGAGAGAGAGAGAGAGAGAGAGTGTGTGTGTGTGTGTGTGTGTGTGTGTCAGTATATGTTCTAGCCTGTTGTTTTTCTCTGGGGAGAGACAGTAGACTTGCCACTTTCTCAAAACGGGACAGCTACTTTTCAATATTTGTATACCGAGAGAGAGAGAGAGAGAGAGGGTTCAAACCAAGAAAAGACGAGTGAGAGAGACACACCATTCCTGAATCCTCATACATACATATGCCTCCTCTATGTAATATATATATATATATATATATACAAACTGTTTCCAGACATAAATCCCGTGAGAGTCTGAAAGTTCAACGTTTTGGTAGCCAAAGCAAGGGCGAGTCTACAGAGACAGAGGAGAGAGAGTGTGTGAGTGAGAAAGCTCGCAGAGAGTCACAGACGAAGAAGAGGAGAGAGAGATATGCTCAGAGATTTGAGAGGAACAGATATATAGAGAGAAACTGCTGGTTGACATAAGAAAGCAAAAGTACTACTTACTATCATTGTTGCAGTTGTCCACTTGCCTCCTTACTATCTAATGTATCGATCATGCGCCCCTAAGGCCTAAGCAACAAGAGTCCTTCAAGTTTCAACCCATGCAGGTTATATATGGTGCCGTCATCCATGCCACATGTCCATGGAGGCCATCATCTAAGGGTGATCCCCTTAGAGGCGTGCCACACCCAAGTTTCTCTACCTTCACAGAGGAGCAGGATGGAGGCAATCGGATAGTCGAGTGCGCTACTTGATCACATGGACTCATGCAAGTAATGTTCTCATGTGCATGCCCTTGCTCTCAAAGTTTAGGTGGCACTCTCCCTTTTACCACTGGCATGGCTCCCCTTAAAATTGAACCTCTTTTTTAAATTACTGAGGTTGGAAACCCAAGCTTATTCACCTGGTTGTTTATTGGAAACCCAAGCTTATTCACCTGGAAACCCAAGCTTTTTTAAATTACTGATATTCATCATGGTAAAATTCAAGTGCCACCCTCCATTAGCATTCATCCCTTAAAATTGAGGCTATCCATATCTTAACATTGAGGTAGCACCCTCCCTTTGACCATTGGCACACTTCCCCTTAAACTTGAGGCTATTCGTAGCCTTACAATTGATGTGACACCCTTCCCTTTAGCCATTCGCATTAGTGTCTCTAAGTGTTTGCAAGTGACAATAGAATTACCCAACCCACCCCCTACCATGCGATATGCAACTTGACACATTACCTACTCATGTGAGAATATCTACAGTACATTCTTATTTGGGGTTGTGAATTCTTGTGCTTAAGTTGAACCTTTGTACTATCAATTAAAGTGATGGGCAAAAGGCCTAGTGTGTATTTCTCAATAGCACAAAATTAGCCTGATGAGTAATAGCCAAACTCATTGGCAACCTCTACTTAGATAGTTGGAAGAGCTTTGATAATCAAATGCATTTGAACAAGGTAATTGTAGAATCTAGTCTACCATGTTAACTAGTAGGCAATGACATATAGAAACCAAATGACTTATGTGACTTCTACTTCTTTCAAGAGATACACGTTAAAAGGCTCTTCCACATTTACTAAGCAAGACTCTACCATCCTAGAATTGCATATTGCTTTCATTGTCAAGTGTGTGGCCACAAAAATATTGGTAACCTAGGTGGGTGGATAGATAGGTCCATGAGTGTGTACACGATTGTGACTTGTACAATTACTCATTTGTACACTCTCAAATTATGAACTTAGTCAAAAATGACACATCCATACTCTAGATTATGCCCCTTCACATTGCTCAAATTGCCAACTGGTGTCCTAGTCATGTGACAAGCATTGGCATCACTTTTTGAACTTGTTTGATGGTGAGATTTGGTGTATATTACGATCTCTTATTATGGGATAATCAATCGCTTCATAAGCCATAGATGCTACTAACATAGAGGGCCTCAAGTTGAGAACAAAGCAATTGCAATCATTATATGACTAAGTTACATCATGTTTTTAATAACCCTAGGACAAAAATTTGACCATAGATTGGGGACGCATTGGCATGTATGACCTAATATGAAGCAAATGTTCCAAATGGTTTGGTTCCCTACCTTTTTGCACACTAGGCATTAATGGCATGCAAACCATGTTTCGTTAATAGATGTTTCTTGTGACATGTGACAACCTAGTACCAATTGTTGGACAATCTTGTTTTTTTCTTTCTAACTTCATGCTCGTATAATATCTTCTAGTGCTATTTATTGTTTGAGTGTTGAATGTGCACTTTTGCCCTACCATTAACTAATACTCCAAAGAAAAGCAACCAAGATTTTTTCCAATGCATTGAATGTCTACAAAGTTGGACTCGTGATAGAAGAGAATGATTCAATCCTATTAGGTTGTGCTAGGGCATATGGGACTAGTAAAAGTGTAATGGAAGGTCTCATTGCAATATGGTCACACTCAAGGTCTCAAGATGGCGGTATAAACCACTTTTGAAACATACATCAACTTTTCCATTGAAGGTGAGAGATGCAAGAATCCCATTCGCTAGAGCTCCCTACTAAGTTTAGTGCATTTGAAAAAGAAGCAGAACCATTCGGTATCACTGTAAGCTCCATGTTAGCACTATGAAATTCCTTTAGTCTTGTGGGTTGATGATGGGGGAAGCAAGCCACAAAACCCTAGGTGAGACTGGGATTACTAGGGTGAGTGGGGCTCCCTTTGCCTTATTAGCCCTAGGTGTGACCTAGCTCTTATCACTTTCAACATATAACTTCACCTTTATGACTTTTTTAATGTTTAGCTAACCAATAATTTAGTTGCTCCAATTGTCTCACACATGCTTAAGAACCAAATATTTCTAACCAGTTGATTTATTTATGTAGCTGAAGACTGCTAGGTATTCACTTTTGTCGGTTTAATTATATTATTTTACTAATGATTGTGAATGCTTGAGTTGATGTGTAGAGATAGCAGCAGTGGCGGAGGAAAGCATTGGAGGATAGCGTGTATTCGAGTTATCACTTATATTTTGATGGGCGCATACCTCAGGCATGGCGCCTATATTTTGTCAAGCCTATTTATTAAGGCGTTGGATATTTATTTATTATTTGGTATGCGCATGGGCACACGATTATGATATTTGTATTTGGACATTGTATTGGGTATGCCTGACTCTTTGGGTGCCCGCCCATTAGCTTTATTTCTATTTTGTGCTAAAGCAAACTCAAAAGCCAAAAGCGTGCTATTTTGTAATTTGGGCTATTATTTGAGCTTGAAGATGATGAATACATAAAATACATGCTTTGTGGAGCGCTTACACAAGGCATGGGGGGAGATTGCACCCAATTGGTCTCTTGTTCATGTCGTGCATGCTTTCTACCTTGAGTTTTGTGCAAAAAGTAGAGTTCTTTTGTTCTTGGGGACCTTCCGGCGCTCACTACGCAAGCATACAGTATCCGATCTGTGCACCAAAAAGTGATGCTAATGCTTGTCACATGACTAGTACACCACTTGGCGATTTGAGCAATGCTAAGAGGCACAATCTAGAGCATGGATGTGTCCTTTGAGACTATGTTCATGAATTGAGTGTACCATGAGTAATTGTACACAAGTCATAGTCATGCACACACTCATGGACCTACCCATACCCATCCACCCACCTAGTTGACCAATATTTTTGTGGCTAGTAGACTCTCTCAATAGTGAAAGTAATATGCAATTCTAGGATGGTAGAGCCTTGCTTAGTAAATATGGAAGAGCCTTAACTTGTATCTAATGAAAGAAAAAGAAGTCACTTAAGTCATTCAATCTCCATATCTCATTGCCTACCAATTAACATACTAGACTAGATTCTACGATTACCTTGTTCGGATGCATTTGATTATCAAACCTCTTCCAAACCATCTAATTAGAGATTACCAATGCATTTGGCTATTACTCATAAGGGTAATTTTGTGCTATTGAGAAATACACCCTAGGCCTTTCCCCATTACAAATGTTCAACTTAGGCACAAGGATTCACAATTCCAAATAAGAATGTAATGTAAATATTCTCACACAAGTATCACAAGGATTTGCCTCTCCACTATTGACTTGGCAATGAGGTAATGTGTCAAGTTGCATATAGCATGGTAGGTGGCCTCAATAATTCTATTGTCACTTGCAACACTTAGAAGTAGTAATGCCAATGGCTAAAGGGGAGGGTGTCACATCAATTGTAGGGCCACAAATAGCCTCAATTTAAGGGGAAGGGTGCCAATGGTCAAAGGGAGCACCAGTCAATGGGGTTGTTGCATCTCTCGCATTCAATGGAAAAGTTGATGTTTGCTTCAAAAGTGGTTTATACCTCCATTTGAGACCTTGAGTGTGAGCATATTGTAGTGACACCTTCCATTGCACTTCTACTAGTCCCATTCACCCTAGCACAACCTAGTAGGGTTGAATCATTATCTAATGGCTAATGGAAACCATCTTCAAATTGTCTCATTGTACCCATGTACACACTAAATTAATGAAACGCCTGAAAAGGATAGGCGTCCCCATCAACTTCTCGCACAAAGAATCCACCTTGTGTATGAGCCCCGGTCAACAAAGTTTACGGAATCCACCGTAAAACCTCACGGAATCCACCATGGCACGGAATCCACCGTGTAATATGCCTCCTGGCATCACTTTTGAACTTGTTTGATGGTGAGCTTTGGTTCATATTACAATCTCTTATTACAAGATAATCAATAGCTTCATAAGCCATAGATGCTACTAACATAGAGGGTCTCAAGTTGAGAATAAAGGGATTGCAATCATCATACAACTAAGTCATATTATGTTTTTAATAATCCTAGGATAAAATTTGAGCATAGATTGGGGACACATTGGCATGTGTGACCTCATATGAAGCATATGTCCCAAGTGGTTTGATTCCCTATTTGTACACTATGTATTGATGGCATGCAAATCGTGCTTCATTAATAGATGTCCCTAGATGCTTGATACTATAAGTAAAATAAAAGTGACATGTGACAACCTAATACTAGTTGACATTTTTTCTTGTTTCTTTGTTACTTCATGCTCATACTAAATCTTTTAGTGCTTTTTATTGTTCGAGTGTTGAAGGTGCCCTTTCTGCCCTACCATTAACTAATACTCAAGAGAAAAGACAACCAAGATTTGCGCCAATGCACTGAATGTCAACAAGGTTTGACCCGTGATAGAAGGGAATGATTCAACCTTAAGGTTGTGCTAGGGCTTTGGGACTAGTAGAAATGTAGTGGAAGGTCTCACTGCAACATGGTCACACTCAAGCTCTCAAGATGGAGTTATAAACCACTTTTGAAGTGTTGTAGCTCCCTGCTATGTTTGATGCATTTGAAAAAGAAGCAAAACCATTCCGTAGCACCATAAGCTCCATGTTGGCAATCTAACTTTCCTTTGGGCTTTGGGTTGATGATGGGGAAGCAAGCCCCATTGACCACAATTGCAACTAGGGGCTACTAGGGTGAGTAGGGTTCCCCTCACCTCATTAGCCCTAGGTGCAACCTAGCTCTTATCTCTTTCAACATATAACTTCACCTTTATGACTTTTAAATGTTTAGCTAACCCATCATTTGGTTGTTTTCGTTAACCAATCAACTCACACATGGCTAAGAACCCAAAGTAGCATGAGACAAATTGAAGATTGTTTCCATTAGATATAATCACATTGTACCTTTTTGGGCATGCTTAAGGTTTGCCCATAGCAATTGTTTCTAATACGCTCATTCAACATCTTGGAAAAAAAAAAAGCAGAACGCAATCAATTTTGGCAGAGATACTAGGAATAAATATGGTTTATTCATTTTTACTTTCAAACATACTAATTATAACTTTAACTATGTGTTTCTTAAAAAGTATGATCTAGAACTCCATGTCATGTAGGGAGGGTGGGACAATTGAGGAGTTGATAATCCCTTGACTTTTCTCTTCCCATAAGTGCCGTCCTATCAAGTGGAATAACTTTAGGTATCTGCTTTGCAAGTCCACTTGCTTCTCATGATGAATTTTGTGTTTACATCAACCAAAGGATGATTTTTAAAAGTATAGTTTAAGATAATAATGTGTAAATGATCATTGTATATGAGACATAAGATGGACATCATTACACAAAATTCAAGTCCAAACAAAGTAACAAACAAGATCCCTTTGTTGTATCAATAAATATTGTACTCTAAGGTCAAGGTGGATGAACTTAAGAGGAAACTATAACCTATTATCATTGTCCTATAAAAATGCCTTCTTTGTTGCTTCCTCATGGACATGTTCCATTACATCCTATCAACTAGAGGCAACCATGGAACCCTCCTATGTTTGGTAGTTCATGAGTCTATGGGTCTTATGTGTTGGTGCTTAATGCCAATCCCCTTGAATTTCCTCATCAAAATTAGTAATCAAAATGGAGGTGTTTGATCTTGGCTAGAATTCACACTTATTTTAAAGAATATAAGCATTGGTTTCACGTCTAGTTTCATGACGATCGACAGACTAACATGCGCTAGATCTGAATGCGACTTCTATTTATAGTTGGTATATTGTGCAAAATCCTTCTTTCTTGCTTATATGACATATAAGCTTAGCAAGGGCCTTTTGCATCTTAATCAACACAACATGACATCTTATATAAAAGATCACAGTTGTGAGGTGCCTCCTCTAATAGACCCGGAGGAGTCCTCTTAGTAGTCAACTGAAATTCATATCCATGTAGATCACCATCCCGTCTCCCCATGGAAAACCTTGGACTTAGTTGAACATGGGAATCTTAGTTCTACTTCACAAGGGAAGCATGGATAAGTCATCCCTAAAAACAATCTAATGCCCACCTAAGAAAGACCACTTTGTAATCAATCAAAGGTATGAGTGAGGTTAACATCACACTTGGTTCAAAGAGAGTGAGAGAAGGGTGAGAGTGTAACTCAATTCCCCTACCCATAAGGTAAAATCTCAGCTCTGGCTCCCTAAAATAGTGTTAAACTTGGTAACTAATCCTTCCAATATTGGGAGGGTCACGATTTAATTAGCTCTATCTAGTGTTGGAAAGTTACCCGACTTATCAAGTCCACCCAACCATAGGCGTTCGATCGTCATGATTGAAGCCTCCCATTTTCCTCGATGGGTTTTGCTTAGTTTTCTAATTAGCAAAGCATACTACCACATTGTTTCTACATATAAAATCAGCTTCCTTTTATTACTCAGTTAAACTATGTTTGTTAAACTCAATCTTTAGCACATAACAAACATTTCAAAAATTAGATACTTTATTTCATAGTAACATCCATAATCATCACTCCGTAGAGTTGTACTGAATCCATCTTTCTATAGAAAGACACTGTCCAGCTAGGACCTTCCAATCCCACAGGATTGGGCTGTATGTGATTGCACTTCGTCCGTGGTTAACAAGGAATTTACTGGCTTAGAGCCTCTCTAAACTTCCCTGAGCCTCACGAGCCATCCTACATAACATGGGCACTTATCACTCGACCCTTTGCCCTCTCAGGTGCTCGACTGATCAAAAACCAAAACACCTACCTCCCTCAGGAGCATAGGACCCCCACCTACACATGTGAGTTTTTCCACACTCCACAGAGTGTTAGGGAGCATTGGGTTGGGGACCCCAACGTCCCGAACCACCACAATCCACAACACATCCATTTGTGTAAGCACAGAATCATAAGAGCCATAATTCATCATTCACAAATCCAAAAGCAGTCATAACCATAAGACATTTTTTAACACACTTGTCAATGTATGCGATGCATAGAATCTATCCCCTCCATCAATTCCCGTGTTCCTTTCTAAAAAGCAAGTGATAATATTAACATGTTTTTGTAAGTTTAAGTGTGTTCTAATTGATCATAATCTATGTAACGGACTAACTTATCCCTCATTAGAAGTTGTGGAGTTAATAGCCTAAAGTAATCCTTTTCTTATGTACTAAACCTGATTATCTTTGTTTGGCCATCCATCGTGATTATGGTTTATGGCCGCAACCTCGATTTTTTGTAAAATAATTGGTCCTTTAGGTTGAACGGATTCGGAGGCAACTTCCGCTTGCGCCTCAGCTTCATGTGCAACAATGACTACTTCCTTGCATTAGGGAGCTCTCTGAGTGTGACCTCACTCAGCAACTTGACATCTCTTGGGAGCCATGGAAGAAGCTTGATGGATTCAGGCAACGCTTCCACATAGGTGTGGAGAGAGAGAGAGAGAGAGAGAGAGATTTGCAGTAGAGTTTCGTTGCATCAACAACAAAGAGAGTTCTGCACGGGTCATTGTGTGTCCGTGACGTGACCTCTACCTCTATTTATATAGTAATTGGGAGGGGGAGTAAAAGAGAGGATGCTTGCTTTTTAGCATTTTTTTATGACATCATTGATGACGTCAGAGAAAGGGCTCCATTTTTGAAGCGCGAAGATTAAATTTACGAATATATGGGTGAGCATCGTGCGTCACGTGGCCATCACTTCAAGACGGCAACCAAGGCATAGACCTTGGCATATTGGCCTTGGCATACTTGGCAACGGGCTATGAAGGCTTCATTGGCACCATTGGCTACACATGAGAAGCTTCCACTAGCCTTGTAGGAAAATCTTATTGGGAGGTCACCCATCCCGGCAATATCGTCACCCAAGTGCACTTAACTACCAAGTGACTATCCACTAGGCTAGTTCTTTTTGTTGTTCTATACTAAAACAAACATAGTTTTAATAAGCTAGTATTGGGAGGGTTTCCCAAGTCTTTCTTCCATGAGTTGGCATGTCTTCATATTTAGAGCTAGTTTTAAAAATGTGTAATTTTATTTTCAACATAAATCAAAATTTGGAATGTATACGCACATTGCTTATTAAAATAAACTAAGTAATGGGGACATTAGAACAATAGCTACTTGACCCAAACATAGCTCCCATGTGTGTGATTAAAAATAAAATAAAATCATCTCACTCCTTTGTTGATTAAGTCCACTAACTTTGTCATGATTAATGCTCATATGCTATGAGCGAGTACTTTGTGGCTTGTGATTGAAACTACTATAGTAGCCCTTCAATGGATTCTTATCTAAGGCATGCATACCACCTTTGATCTTTTCAAATTCATGATTTCTTCTATGAAATTTCTCTAATTGCTCATCGGTCAAACAAGCTATGTAAACACCCAAGAATCTTATAGCATTGAAGTGAAACATTTCCTCAATTTTCCAAAAATGCATTGAGCTAGGTTTCAAATGACTCTTTTCCCTTATAAGAAGCTTTGGCAATTCTTATCACTTTCTTCCATCATCCAACCACTCTTCTCCCTAATGATATGCCAATAAACTAAAGGGTGGTGTAACTTTATATTGTAGTCAAGATCGTGCTTCATGGCAACCCTTGAGGAGAGTTGTATGAAAGAACTTGTTAGTTAGGAAAATAGGAGCCTACTCCATTGTGGCTCAAGGCCTGCTGAAATCATCTTGCTATTACGCACATCTTTTTGCATCAAAAGAGCATTTAGAGTCTATTTTTTCTTATTTTTCTCAAGTCGTTCCAGGTAAGACTTCGTTTTGTTGTGCTATTTCAAAAATTTAAGATAATAAAAAAACCTATGTTATGCTTTGAAAATCATTATTTCACTAAATTTTTTACATTGAGATTTCGATCATGCCTTTTATGTGGACATTGTTGTGGTCTACTCCAACCAAATCTAGTTTTCCTCCTCTTTATAGTTTAAGCAAGCATGTGAAAGAAAGGAATTCAAAGCATGGAAATGATTGTCCCAATAACACCCTAGCAGTATTTCATTTCCAAGGCAATATGCCAAACTAGTTTCAATAACATCACATGGACACGAAATGACTTAACATTGTTGTAAGCACTAAAGAGTGTGTAAACTACTTTTAATGACCACCACATGTTGCAAAGTGTGTTATACTACTTCCCAAATTTGTCCTTAGATGAGAACGGTAGACATATACCAAAGGGAACAATGACAATGTATTCCATGAAGTGTTATCCCAAAGTTTTGTTTATCTAAAAGAATTATGGTTAAATGACGACTTTTCCACTTAGGGTGCACGCTTGAGAGGTAGACTTCTATGATTGAATGTTAGGAATGCTACTAACATCACACAACATAGGCTTTTTATTCTCATCAAGGACATCAAACCTTTTTTTGTCAACCCCCTTTGTCAACCATTTTACCATCTTATAAAGGAAATAATATCTAGTCATACCTAAGAACATGCCATGCGTTTCTTTTGCATTATTGAATACTTTACTAGCAAATCCAACTTAAAGATTCAAAATTTTCTCCCAACGATTTTCAACCTCTTGGACAACATAGAAAGAGACGAGCCACTCAAAGGTTCCCCTTATCTAGTATCAATGCTATCCCAATCTCATTTGTGGAGCCTCTCATAAACATAAAAGGGTTATTGTGGCCATTTCTCCATGATGAATATGCTTTTCTTTTGATTCTACCTCCCCACTTCAAGCCTGACTGCCGGCCATGTACTCCTCTCCATGCATTTGAGTTGTATGAAACTACATATTTAATAGCCATGCATTTTGACACATAGCTTTTCACAAAGTCAGACTATATTGCACCTCAAAAGTTGTCATGTGTCCATGACACATATATCCCTTAATAATGTAGACACAATGTGTATGTATACAAGGTTTCTCCACAAACTTTCTCTAAGGGCAAGTCCTAACCAACAAAAAATATGTTGTTGTTTCTCTATAAAGGTCCAACTCCAAGCTCTTCAAAGAAAGTTTTTATTTTTTATGGCACTATCAAAATATTACACTC
The DNA here is from genome assembly GCF_053477565.2 of Lygodium microphyllum. Lineage (NCBI taxonomy): Eukaryota > Viridiplantae > Streptophyta > Polypodiopsida > Schizaeales > Lygodiaceae > Lygodium > Lygodium microphyllum. The sequence goes on from NC_141139.1 coordinate 173,449,944, forward strand.
ATGATCTTTAATAAATTACATTATAGTTCATGATTCACTACTTATGTAGGCAAAGCAATCTATCTTCTTTTTACATGTCCTATGCCATCTCTCAACATCTGGGGTAGAGTCCTAGCATATAATTAAGGCACATTGTGATATCATGGATGATACAAGACACCTACATTATGAGAAGCTCGTGTGCATGATTTAATGGAATCCATGAGAAGAGCAAAGTCTACCTTTTCAAGGTGGTGACCGTTGACTTCACAAAAGAGCTCCACGTTTGTGAGCTGACAATAGATAAGTCATAGTTATGGGATGTAGATAATAGTACATGCTAGACTAATAGCTGCCACCAATTGTAGAATACTTCTCTGGAATATAATGGCAAATGACTTATAATACTTAACAGTGCATTATGATGTGTAAAGCTTGAGATTGCAAATCACCTCTAGGTTCTTTTTGAAACCATCCATCTTGTCCTTGAGCCATCAAGTTACTTGGACATGTTGTGTAATAGATAGTGTGAGGATGGCGTACTGGAGTATGCCTAAATTATTGAACTCAACATTCAACATATGGAGTATGCTTATGATGCTTTTTCTTATTGTATGCCTAGTGTCCAAAATTCCATGTTATAATGAAGTATACTAGTATAAAGAAGTCAAACATTTCAATATGGATTCTTTGAGGTTTTGCAACTTTAAATTTGTGCATGCACATGTATGGGTGTGTTTATGTGCGTGCACGTGTGTGAATGAACAAGTGTGCATATGGTGTGAGGAGCTTGTAGCTCAACCACTAAGGGTATCAAGGTGTTGTTGCACCAATATATGTGGCTACGACATTTGATGTTTAAGCAATATTGATGGAGGAGTCCATTTGACATAGCACCATTTAGTAGACTGGAAGAGGGAGTGTGCATTTGTGTGGATTGCTTACATGCTTGAATGCTTATGTGTGTACACAGAGAGAGAGAGAGAGAGAGAGAGAGAGAGAGAGAGAGAGAGAGAGAGAGAGAGAGAGAGAGAGAGAGAGAGAGAGAGAGAGAGAGAGAGAGAGAGAGAGAGAGAGAGAGAGAGAGAGAGAGAGAGTGTGTGTGTGTGTGTGTGTGTTTTTGGCAATTGCATGTGCACATTTGCGTAAAAATGTTTCTTTTTGTCATTTCCATGGGACCGATCGCATGCTCGATTAATCATGTTCCAATCACCCCTACCAACCAACATGGCATGAGTGCCACTTACTTGCTCTACTTCCCCGCTTTACCCCGCAGTGAGTTAACACTGATGCATGGCGGCCTATAGACTGCTAATTAAGTATTGAACTTTCTCTCCGGAATATTTCGATACATACCATCAACATAATCAAGCGGACATATTTACATAAGAAGAAGTAGCTAGTGCAAGGAGTAGCATGCTTACATCTTGAATGCAAGTAGGATTAGTATATTTGAGAAACCCTTATTGGGCTCAAACTTTGGAAGGTAAAAAAAACCTTAGGAAGCTTGATCCTTTTGAGCTTAAGGGATGTAAAATAGGGGGGCGAGATATATGTACGAGAGCAAGGGGGGGGGGGGGGGGGGGGTTACATCCATATTGAAATTCGAGAGGATATGATGGCCATGCAACTATCTACCCGAGCGTACCTTTTTACCATGGCGTACTTTTGGAAAGATATACTAATGCGATTTGTTGACTTGCGCGAGTATATTATCATTTCTTGGGGACGCAAAGCGTGGTGGTACCTTTCAAAGCCACACAATCTAGCATAGGTTGTTATATAGTATTCTAATTCTAATTTCTCTTCTTCCCTTGCTCTAATGCAAGCAAGTGGGGGACCAAGCTCTCTACACTCTTATTCTAAGGTACCACCTTTGCACATCCCCATGGACATTTTTTTTGACTTCCTCACACTTTCAAATCAGCCCTAAGGTTCTCCCCCCCTTGAAAGTTGAAAACCCTCCCTTGCCCTCCTCCCTCTCATCACATCGACTTCCTTCACAAGAACCCCTCCCCTCTCTAATGAATAACATAACATACATTGGTAACCTTGAAAACTTCCCCATTACATTACTCTTTGATAAACGTTCCCTCGTTCTAGAGGACGTGAAATATCAATTCCCAATGGAATAACTATCCTAAACAATGCCTTGCATCGATCTCGAAATAACTTTGAACGATGCACATTTTTAAAACTGCTGCTTCTAGAGGATTTAGCAGTTTTCTTTCCTAACCTCCCTTGGAATTGAGGCCATGTGCTATAATAAATAGATGGAAGTTGTTTAATGCAATATATTAAGTAGGATGTTGTATGGTCTTCACCGTGACAAGCTTTTCAAATAAGCTTTGCAAACAATGTTTGTATATGAAAGCTTAACCCACATTCATATATGTTCAACTACGAGGCTTGAAGAAAGGTGTAGTTGAACGATGGGATTCAAATACCAAGCTAGAAAATATGTGCCCAACTTAAAAACTCCTTTGAAAGGTGAAGGAGGCCGTACTTGATTGATGGGATTCACATACCAAGATAGAAAAAAGTGGCAATGCAAAAGCACCCTATTATCTCTACTTAGACATGTGTGTGCACATGTACACATGCACATACAAACTTGCACACGCACACACATGCATAAACACACACACATATTGCATCACTTTATATTATTGCATGGAAAATCCTAAATGGGGTAAAAGCCCACCATGAACTACAAAGGTGAAAGATAACAAAACCTTGCTCACTATAGCAAGCCAAGAGTGAACACAAAAAGGGAAAGACTTAAAACTATTTCAATTCAATGAGTAGGTGGGTAGAAGCTCTCTTGTTGTTGGAAATTTTACAAGCACTAGTAATTGCTTTGTCTATAGCACTAAGCAGTCATTAAATATCAAATAATCTTCTTTAAAGTCTAGACAACGATAGAAGAAAGCAAAAACCACCACCTTGCTATCTCCAATTGAGAATGTTTTTGACATATGAACCCATTATCACAACCGTGCCAACATAGAATGAGTGGACAATTGGCTCGAACACATCAGAAACATCCATGAAGCCCTTTCTACCACCTTCAATACATTGTAGTTGTAATCTAGACAATGAGATTTTCAAGGTATCTCACCTTCGAGGAGAGAGATTGGAATGGGCATGGGGTTAAATCGATGTTTCCAAATGGTCAAGCTACTAAAAAGGAGAGGATGAAGAGATGAATCTCCCATATGTTTTGTCCAATGTCTTTCTATAATTGTAGGTGTTCCACTCTACCTCAAGGGTAATTTGATGGTCTACTTGAACTGGGAGTCAAGAGATGTTTTGAATGTGAGAACATAGTGTAAAGGCAATTTATGCCCTCATTGCCATTATCTCTCTTAGATAACATGTTTGACACACATCCATGGGGCTACCAAACTGGTGTTTTCCTATGCAAAACTTTGGAAAGCATATTTAGTGAGATGAGTGGGGATGTGACATAATTATTTGCTCTCTTGAGTGAGAAGAACTTGGACTAATAAGAATACCCATTCAATGTCCCACCCTTGAGCTCTCATGATTGCAAATTTTCATGGTAGTTTGAATGCTATTTTAAACACATTGATAAATACATTCTATTCTAACACCCAAAGATAAAAACTAAGGAGCAGCTCTCTGGTTTTGTTTTTCCCTTTAGTTATTATTGTTGACCGCATCAAACCAGTTGTAAGAACAAAACTTAATACGAATCAAATCTTTGAAACCAAATTAGACTTTGGTTATGGAAGAGTTCGTATTAAATATACAAAGATAGAGTTACAATATGCATGGCAAGCTATATTTAACTTGAATTACAAAAAAAAAGATATGATCAATCCTAAAAATAGATAGGAGGCATTCTCAAAGTGCATGGCTTGCTAATGTATGTGGGGTCCACTCCCTAGAAAGTGTATGTAATGGAGGAGGACTAGGATCTCCTAAGGGACAATGTATGCATGATATTAAAGGGGTCCCACCAACTATTTATATTACCCTTGATGAAATAGATGTTTGCAAGAAACTATAGAGCTTTAAATAGATGACACTTGGAAACCAAGCGATAAAGCTTTGGATAGATGCCTTAAGGTAAGTAACATCCTTCATTTCTCAGATGGCTCCCTAATAAGAGTGGATGTACACGTGTTTCAAACCTAATGCACCCCGTAATACGAGCAATACGGAAACCTGCAATGCCTCTCCTATAAAATGCACACAATTGTTTCATGCATTGGGGGTTGAACCACATTTCCATTGGAAGGGACAATAGGCCATGGGCATGTGTCTTCATGGAAGGTGAACCATTCATGTGTATGAGCAAATCTTTGACCCTTTGGGAACCATGTTTCGATTGGAAGCGACAATATGGGATGACCATGTGTCTTCATTGAAGGCAACCCATTCATGTATATGCACAAATATTTGACCTTCATCCTTTGAATTGCAAAGTTTACTTAAAAGTTTTAACCTTGTAGGCCGTAATGCCTCATGGCATCATGCCATGTACAATAGTTTCGAAATCTAGCATGCTGTGCACACCAATTCATATGCTGCATTTCTCAAATTTTTTCTCAATGAATAACTAGCTCTATATGTCTTAGTATTATAAAATTTCCTTTTCTATTATCAAATAGTGGATTATAAGATATTACATAGTAATTATAAAATTTGCATTTGAAAGTGTACTTTGAAAAATAGCTCTCTCTCTCTCTCTCTCTCTCTCTCTCTCTCTCTCTCTCTCTCTCTCTCTCTCTCTCTCTCTCTCTCTCTTTTCAAAATTTCATTTTTGTGTTTTTCGATATTAGATTAAAAGATGAAAAGATAAGATATAATAATCATAAGAGTTGCATTTGAAAGTGTTTTTTGAAAAATAGATGGCTCTCTCAAACACACACACACACACACACACGCACGCATGCATGCATGCACGCACGCACGCACGCACGAATGCACGCACACATGTGCATGCGCCCACACGCCCACACACACACACGCGCGTGCGTGCACGCACCCACAGGCATGCACGCACTCGCACCCACAGGCATGCACGCACTCGCACACACACACGAATGCTACGTGTGTGTTACACACCTGTGTGTCGCATGAATGCATGCACGTACATATATCTTCTCTTTCTCATTTCAACTTTGCATATATATTTTTTCTGAATGCTCAGTAGTATTCTTCTTAGATGATGGTACTAGCTTTGCGTCCTTTGTCAAGGGAATGAATTCTACTGTTGCATAGACCATGTTTAAAGTCAACAAGAGCTAGTTGAAGACACAATGCAAGGCTTCGTACTTAACTACGAACCTATCATTAAGGTCTTCCTTCTTTTTATTTTGTAATATGTATTTCTTTGCTATGTGATCTCTTGAAATAATGCAAATCATAGAAGTTTTGATTGGCAAACTATGCATGGCGTAGTCAAAGACTCGAGGCACTTGAAATTGATGCTGCATTGCAGGGCGGCTTGTTGGACATGGCCTCAAACATATAGAAGGATACTAGTGAGATGTATGGTGAGATGTGGGGTATGTTGTGGGGTGGACCCAAAGGGCCAGTTGTGTTCCCTCGAGTTGTAGGTTGCTACTCGAATCCTAGAAGGTTCAACTTAATAAGTTTGTTGGTGAGGTTACCAACCTTGGGTCTTATTTGGGGCATTTGAATGTTGTCACTGTAAGGATTGAGAATGATACGCCCACTAGGGTGGCCACAAATGCAGTGCCTAGTGCATTATTAATGCTCATCGTGTTGTTGGAAGTAGTAACATGGTTGTTAAGCCTCCTAGATTTTAGTGCTAGGTTTCAATTTTGCAAGGGTTCATTTAGACATGCTTTTGCTTCATGATTGTTTTTGGAAACAATTTGGTGTTTTAGTAATTAAGTCTTTCAATGATCATTTTTTGTCTATGTTGAATTGTTTGAGCTCTCTCTCTCTCTCTTACACTTATGGTTGTATTATTGATTTGAGTGTTTAAGATCTATCTCTATTAAAGCTCTCTCTCTCTCTCTCTCTCTCTCTCTCTCTCATATCTTTATTATTTGTTGAAGCATTTAAGATCTCCGAGAGAGAGAGAGAGATCTTAAACCCTTCAACAACAAATAATAAACATATTATGTATGTATGTATGTATGTATATATGCCCTATGAATGCATACGTGTTTAGATCTTATTCTCTTTCTCATTCCACTTATGCATATCTTTTGCTCACAACCCTTAATAATATTGTTGTTGATGGCACCAACTTTACATTAATTGTCAAGTGAGCCAATTTTACAATTGTGAAGATTGCGGTTGAACTCAACAACAAGAGTTAGTCGAAGACATAATGCTAGGCTTCAAACACAACTACGAATCTTCCAACTAGGTCTTTCATCTATGCAAGATCCAAATCAAAATGCTAGATTTGATGGTTTTAATGCACCTCATCTTTCATTGTGTAGACTAAATAAAGTTTCTTTGGCACCCTCCATTCCTCAAAAAGCAAATCCTAGAGATAATCGTGAAGCTCATAATCTTCCATCATACATTGCACCTATGCATGCAAGTCCAAATCCTCATGATTTTCATGAAGCTCATAATCTTCCATCCTTCATTGCACCTATGCATGCAAGTTTAGATCCTTATGAAGCTCATAATCTTCCATCCTTCATTACACCTATGCATGCAATTCTAGATCCTCATGGAGCTCATAAACTTCCATTGTTTGTTGCACATGTGCATGCAAGTCCAATGGGGAAAGTGCAACATGTTGTCTTCTACATTTCCCAAATACCAAAATATATACGCAAGATATGTGACCGGCCAAAGACCAAAAGCCACTTTTAATCGGATTGCCAAGCCAACTCCTAAGAGGTTGCACTAGATAGGTGATAAGTGTCACTAATTTCAATAGCTTCGTCTAACCTTCTATGTATGTATGATACTTTTTTGATGTAGTAGTCCAACTAATATCAGGTCAATGCCTAAGAACTAAGCAAATCTACTCAATTATTTTGTTTCTCTTTTCAATAATCACTTCACTGGTAGGTCTCTAGATTGGCACTAGAATGCTAAGTCTAGGATAGCTATGGTTTCCCTCCATCTTTCAAGGGGCTCCTCATACTTGTGGTGGTTTATCCAGGAATTGTAATTTATTGTTTCTAAATATAGATCTTTCTGATCTATACTTGTTCTCCATTTAAATTCCTTTTATGTCTTTCTCCACCTTTTTATAAATTAAATCTTTTTATTTGTGATTAAAATGAAAACATTCAGAAGAATTTAATCTAATGTTACTTAAAACCCATAAATCTTAATCCTGCTTTCAACACGCAACCCCTTTCCATATTATAAAATTTGTCATTGCTTTTTAATTTTTAAATAATTAATTCATTTTTTGGATAATAGCATCCTTTTCTCCTCTCTTTAAACTAAACATCAAGCAAGATAAAGATAGGTTCCTTCAACACTCTTACGCGTACACACAATTCATTTTAAACCCAATGTCTCCCCTTAATTAATAAATTACTCTAATGGCCCTCAACTCTTTATTTTCTCGTGCATCCATGCAATGCTCATATGAATAACATATTAAATTATAGTATAGATGCCAAGGCTTTTCCTTATGCCATAAAGTTAACCAATTGTAAATTTCGGTGCTGTTTAAGAATTTTTATAATTGTAGTTATTTCCTATTAATTATTTTTTAATAAATCATAACAAATTTACCAACCTTAGCAACAATCCAGAATACCCTTACACTCCCCTCATACCCATATGACATAAATCAACATAATGCATACACTCTTACTTTGCATAAAATTAGAAACACCATAATTTATATGAATATTTCCTTAAAAAGTAACATTAAGTTATTTTTATTTCTTTAAAATTTAAGAATGTTAATAAAACATCAAAAATCAAACTCTCAGCTTCCCCATGAGATATCATAATATTTGTCGATATAAAATATAATTTTGTATTAATAAAGACTATAATCTTCACTCAAAATAATCAATTTTGAATTTTAAACTAGATTAAATATTCTCTTAATATTCTTATTTTTTTTTAAAAAAATAGTAATATAAAATTCATAATAAAAATATTTTATCAGATAAATAGTTACCCAAAAATTTTATAACAATTTATATATGTAGTTTTAGAGCAAATTTTAAGTAATTTTAGTTATTTTTGAATTTTTTTAAATAAAACTAGTCATAAATAAATACTAACAACCATTCAGAGTGGAAAAATAGGCTTAAAGGCATTAGATAAAAACTCTGAACTAAGAAAATTGTAACATCACACTACTTATTTTTGTTAAATAGAAATGGGGTACTTATGTGGTAACGTGCAAGTTGAAATTTTGTCTTTGGAGGTGTGCATCCTGTCCATTCAGTCGTCTCGAACACAAACTCTTCACTTTTCACTTCTCTGAAACTCCTCACTTGCTAATTGACTTATGGCAATATGAATGTCCCTTATTATGAGCTTAAGACATTAAGCTTTAAGTAAAAGCTTAATGTAAATGGCTATGGTTTCTTGAACATGCGACGACTTCATGAAGAAGAAGAAAAATAATTGAAGATCTAGCTCATTTCACCACGGATTTGCATGCGAAATAGAGTGATTGAAAGTTGGAAAATTCTTCTACAAGCCTGCAATCTCAGTTTACCCCAAAACGTTGAAGCTCCATATTGATGATTAGAGGAAGGTCATGGCAATGGAGGAGAAGAACAATGATTGGCATTATTTTGGAGATTAATTAGTTGAATTTTCTTCTTCCTACTTTCGTGGACTTCCTTTGTACTCCTATTGCACCAATCAAATGGGCCAAAGATGGCGCCCTCTCCATCTCTCTCTTACTTTCTCTCTACTCTATTGACCAGCTAATAAGCCAATGTATATGTGTATGGTTCTATAGGAGGCGCGTAGATCTTCTAGCTTGAGAAATACATCAAGATCTTTCCCTAGTTGTCAAGGATCCTAAAGATAATGCAAGAAAGGTATAGTGGATTACCATAGCTAAGAGCTCAAACTGCTGCCTTGAGAAGATGCTCTCTCTCTCTCTCTCTCTCTCTCTCTCTCTCTCTCTCTCTCTCTCTCTCTCTCTCTCTCTCTCTCTCTCTCTCTCTCTCTCTCTCACTCTCTCACTCACACACACACACACACACACACACTCTCTCTCTCTCTCTCTCTCTCACTCACACACACACACACACACACACACACACACACACACACACACACACTCTCTCTCTCTCTCTCTCTCTCTCTCTCTCTCTCTCTCTCTCTCTCTCTCTCTCTCTCTCTCTCTCTCTCTCTCTCTCTCTCTCTCTCTCTTTGTCTCTCTCTGTGATGTTGAAGGCAAGTAGCATGCGCACAAAAAACCCGGCTAATTTGTTGAGAAAAGGGTGTTGTGAATGAGAATGTTGTTCTTTGTGGAGATGCACGACCTCCTTCACAATCTCACGAGGGTCCCAGGTTCCATAATCTGGCCTCTCTCTCTCTCTCTCTCTCTCTCTCCACCATCTTGGCCCCTCTCTCCTGCAAACCAACTCCGCCAAGATCATGCCCTCTCTCATCACTCCTTCATCTTGTTGCAACCGTCTCCTTCCATTTTTTTCATTTCATTTTAGTCTCTTCCATAACCATTTAAGGTTAGACCTTAAAATCCCCATTCACTTAGCAACTTACATGCCAATCATGTAGTGCATGTAAAATATAGTCAAATGGTAAGATAGAGATATTTTACATTTACTCAACCTCCTTACTCATGAGCAAGATGCAATTTTCTAGTTCTGCCTTGATAAATAGGACTTGCATTGAGAGTTCTTTTGGCCAGACTTCTTATGTCCTCTCGAGATAATTTTTTAGACACCTGTATCAGCTCCCTAAATGCACTATAGTGACCATCCCTAGAAGAACTCTAATCTCTCTCCCCACCTCTAACTTACCTTGCAACTTATAATCTCTATGAAGATTAGCAATCGCCCCTTGTTCTCCACTACAAATCCTAGAGCACTATGCTCAATGTAACATCCTTCCCTTGCCTCTTGCTGGACTACCAGACTGTCCTCCGAAGACAATAACTACGAACACATTTGCATAGAATTAGTATAACAATTTGGTAATAATGTGCTAATTGTATACAAATTTGTGATTTTTTTTTGCAATTTTTGGCATGTTTCTAGGTGTTGTCAATATGGCAATACCAAATTTTGATCCTAATAATGGAGGAGCTTATTCCCTTCTCCCCACGAGATACCTTGGATGGTATAACATCCTACAATGTGTGTGCTACATTATCATGACCTTGGATTGCACAGTCTTGCAGAATTGAACAGGTTATGTTCTCATTGCAGTGCAAAGCTTTGGTCTCTCGAGTCTAGAGTTATTTGTGGTTTGACTATGGGAAAGCATTGTCATAAGAATGGAAATGTTTCATTGCCTTCCCTTCAAGAAACACCTGACCTTGCATGGTTTGTTGGTTGGGAATAACCATGAGAGTAGAGAGCTTACGAAACAAATATGTGCCTACAATGTTGCCCTTGCTTTTGTGTCATTGGGTGTTGAGATAGATGAGTCATTGCTTGGGGGTGGGAATGGATACACCTTTCAAGTTCATGGCTCTGTATATCATTCTATTGGATCAATGGTGCTTGATATTCACAATCGTGCAAGATCGAGATTTGCACAATTATATGTTTAAGATACCGAACATGAGATTCAAAATAGAATGTCCATAATGCCTAGCCTTGATTCGACATTCTTTCCTTACTTCAAGCAATGATACATAGCTGCAACATTTACGCTCAAGCCTTTTGAATAGTTGGAGAGATGATTCATGAAAATCCCACAATAGAGATAATAATGACCATTCCAGAAGGATGTGCAACATCGAGACAATACTCTATGCCAGTTGGGAATGAGGTTGTTGCTATTATGTTGGGCCAAGGTAATGATGACCACTTGTGTCATCGCAACATAAATATTTATACGAGAAGTGGCATGTGTGTCACTATGTCCAACCTACATCAAAGCTACATGCCATTGTTGTATGTTCTTCTATTTCCCAATGGAGGAGATGGGTGGCACTTGAAACCCCCCCACTCCACAGGGGATGATAGTTTGCCTCTAAAAAACATGTCGAGCAAAGATAGTGTCACACAAATGGAGTACTGTATTGGTACAAGATGACACCATTGCATGCATGCTGAGAGGTGGAAGACTATTACAACATTTTATTGTGGATGTACATTGCAACATTGAGCAGTGTAGGTTAACATGGTGTCATCTTAATCAATCTATTTTGCATGTGAAGGTCGATATGATTTCTGTTACTACTAATAGGTAGGATGCTATTCCAGGGAGATCAATAGGCAAACGCATTGCTCTTCTATTGTCCTTTACAGGAGGTCCTCAACACATGTACCAACTATATCAAGATGCCATGGTAATAGTTTGTAGTAGAGGAAAATCGGATCTCTTCATCACTTTCACATGTAATCCAAGGTGGGTGGATATTAGAAATGCTTTATTACTTGGTCAGACAGTTCATGATATGCCAAACTTGACCACCAGATTCTTCTATAAAAAACATAAGGACATGATGGAGACACTTGTGAAGAAAAGTTTTTTCATCAAAGTTGCAGCGTACATGAGTGTAGTGGAGTGCCACTTTGTAAAGTAGTTTGTTGCTACAATAATATACCACTTTCATGTAGCCGATGAAGGGTATATTGGTCCCACAAAATCAATGCTCCATTTTTCAAAGGGTAATGTAACCAAAATAAGGTTTAGAGGTCGCTTACGATTCTCCCTCGCATCGTGTCTTTGATAGACATCACAATGCTTAACATAATTAAAAGCATCTTGGAAAATCAATGGCCACCAATAGCCAGTATGGAGAGTTTTCTGGGCAGTAAGGCGACCAGCAAAATGTCCCCCACATGTAAATCATGGCACTCCTCTAAAATGAATGGTACCTCATTAGATACTACACAACGGCGATAAATGCTATCTACTCCTCTCTAATAGAAGACACCCACTATAATTGAAAAGCATAATACTTATTGCTTGATCTTCCTCTTCTCTGACTTTGATAAAACAGTCCCAAATCCTCCTGTAGATAAATAATGCATTATAGCTGCATACTAGGAAGGGATGGAAGCTGTATTGATCTTGAATAAATCTTCAATGTTACTTCCTTCAACCAGACTTTCCTTTAGCTTTATAAAATCCACAAGACATTCCACAATACCTTGTAGCTTCAGTGGATTGATCTTCTAATCTCATAATCAAAATCTTGCAAATTAACCACTTCGCTAAGCGGTTAGGTGGCTGCAACTTGTTCATCAATAGTTTAAGTCCTTCCACATTTGTAAAGAATACTACCTTCTCATAAAGAATATAATGCCTAAATTTCTTTGTAGCAAAGACCATTCCAAGGCACAATTTCTCCATGTACGTATAGTTGACTTCAAATATCTCTAACTTCTTGCTAGGAAAGGCAATTGGATGATACCATTTCTCTTCCCAAATTTGGGCTAAACAATAGTTGATACTATGCATTGTTGCTATCGAAAATATATAGAAAACTTCACCTCTTCCGGGTGCTTTTAGGATTAGTGCTTTTGCTAGTTCTTGCTTCACATCCTCAAAGGATACTTGACAAGCTTTAGTCCACTCAAATAGACAGTTAAAAGATAGGAGGTTTGTCAATGGAAATGCTCTTTTTGCTAGTGCATTGATAAATCTTTGATAATAACCCACTGATGGATAGAAAACTGTATACCTCTTTCAGAGTACGTAGTGGGCTCATAGCGACTATAACCTTTATCTTTTTAGGGTCAGTCAGAATACCACCCCCCGAACTAACCACATGGCCCAGTAACAACCCATAGGGCATCCCAAAGATGCATTTTCCAAGATTAAAAGTAATGCAAAATTTCTCAAAATGCTCAAAACATTTTCTTAAAATGATCAATTGCCTCTCCCTTGTGGTGGCTACCCCCAGATTATCAATGAAGACTTTTAATTTCTCTGGGGAGATATCACCAAAAGTCTTATTAGTTGTTCGTTGCCAAGGACTAGGTGCATTGCATAACACAAAGGCCATCACATGATATGCAAAGGTACCAAAGACAGTGATAAACACCATTTTCAATCTGTCTTCCTCCGCAATAGCCATTTGGTTGTATCCAACAAATCAATCAATAAATGAATAAATTTTCCTACCCGCTAATTGATCCAAAATTTGATCAATAAATAGTAACGAATAGTAATGCTTAACCGTATGCTTATTAAGCTCTCTAAAATCTACGCAAAGCCAAATCTAATTATTATTTTTCTTCTTGATAACAACTGGCAAACACCATTCTATGTATTGAACCAGAAATATCATGCCAGCTTTTTGTAGTTTTGTTAATTCTTCGAATAGCTTGTTCCTTGATTCGAAATGCATATGCCTTACTTTCTATCACATAGGGCGGCTATCTTCCTTGAAGGGGATAGTATGAATAGCTAGGTTGGGAGGAATGCCTCTCAGCTTGTCATAGCTCCAAGCAAAGATATCACAGAATTCCTAAATCAAGGACACATAGTCCTTCCTTTCTTCCAAACTGAGCATGGGCCCTAATTTGACTGGCCGTGAATCATTCAGCGTGCTAAGGTCTAACTCAATTACATCCTCATCCTTTATCCTCTCCTGATCCTCTATTGGCTCATTCAAAGTTACTCGGTAGATATCCTCTATAGTGGACCCCTCATTGGATTCATCATTAGATGATGACTCACTAGCAAATGGAACATCTAGCATGTCTAACTCTAATGAGGATAAAGAAACTCTCTTACTTTGAGGAGATTCAGGATAGGCATCTACTACTACATGCCTGGCACCTCTGCCAAAGATCAACCGGCTAGTGGGTATATCAATCTAATAGTCTGCTTGTAAAATCCATGGCCTACCTAGCAATACTTAATAGCTTGGTCACCCTGCAAATAGAATGACCCTAAATTCCAGAATGCATTCCACATTGACAATGGTCACACGGACTTTAGTAATGCAACCTTCAAGTTATCTTAAATTGTCATCCGCCATTCGAAGAATCATGGAGGCATCTTTTTTGATTTCTAATCCCAACCTCTCCATCAATTCTAAGCTCATAATATTGACGGAGGATCTTGTGTCCACAATATCATGATCCACTAGTATTCCATCAACATATGCTGCTACCCTTGGACAATGATTTTCAACATGTTCAAACCAATCTTCTCCTACTCGTGCTATTCCCAAGGGCTCAACGATATACCTCATGAGAAGAATATTCTTAAAATTTTTATGCACTCTTGCAGGTAACTTTATCATCTGCAGGAGGTTTACATCCGGCTTAACTTCGCAAAGAGAATTCACTAAATCAAATTCATGATACCTAGCATGAGCTCGCTTTTCTCACCAGACCATTCTCTTCTTAGGTCTGTGAACTAGCTTTGGTGCCTCTTTCCTGGCTTTTGTCTTCTTCTTTGGAAACTCCTTATCCTTCATGGGGTCGGCTTTATCGTCTATGACCATTAGAGGTCTGCCTTCCATATCGGGATTAAGGACTTGCGTCCCCTTATCATCTTGCTTAGGGTTTCCCTCAATAGGTTTTGGCTTGTCTTTATCAAGTTCTTTACCCTTTTGACCTCTTGTATAACGACTCATAGATTAGAAGCTTTAGTGCCATTGACACAAATAGCTTCTATAAGGCTAACTCCATTGCCACAAGGAAACTCCTCTACCATAGCTTTCCCTCTTTGTAGTATTTGTTTTAGTCCTTTATCTTACTGAAGATTGTTTCCTTGCACTCGATGATTAACCAACCTGGCTATTTACTTCCTTACTGAAGAGAACTAATCTTGCTCCAATAGGTACTAGCTAAGTGGCCAGAATTTCCACATATGTCACATTCAACATTTGGATAATTCCTATGGAAATGTTGGCTTCCACTCCACTTACAACTAAATCTTTAGGGGGCACCCTCTTTAGGGCATTGACTCCCTATCAAAATTTACTATTTCTTAAGGAAATTGACATCAAGGACTATTTGCCTATATTGTTTGATGATCATATTAGTGTAATGCTCCAGCATCATATCCTTAACTTTGCCAAGGACATTCGAGGCACTTGACCCATAGCCACGATTGTCTACATGTCATTCCATTGGCCTCACTACTTGATTGGGAATTGACTGTTGATTTCCTGGAACAATGGTAGGATTTATCATTTGGCTTCCAACATTTGGTGGAGCTATCAAACTAGCCATAGGCATGGTCACAATGGGAGGAGCTGGCAACATGGATGCATTTTGAATCATGCTTCCTCTCCCATTAGGAGGACTCATGGGTATCCCTTGATGGCCATTCATCAATGCCAAAGTATTTTCAAACCCTAAACTCAGATTCCAGTTTGCCTTAGAGGTATAAGATGCTTGCAATTGTGATTCTATCTTCTTTGCTCTTGTAATAGCCATATTCATGTCGGCAAGAGCAACACTACTCATCAACTTTACTTGAATGTTAAAGTCTAGCCCATTCAAAAAGTATTGTAACTGAGGAGCAAATGGAATAGGAATATAGGTTTGCGACTTATGGGATACTTCAATTTCTTGGCATACCCATGAACATCCCCATGAGATTCTTGACATGTTACATTGAGGATAGATAGCCGATACTGATCTCCCATTTCAGGGACAAACTCTCTTCAAAAGGCTACACAGAAAAAGTCAATCGTAGTTATGGTTCTAGCTTTTAGGATGTGATACCATGTTGTAGCTCATCCTTTCAAAGTCATATTAAAGAACATAATCAAGTATCCTTAATCTTGAATTCGAGAGTTAAACATTAACTTTTGGAATTCATTGATATGAATTTTAGCATCTTCCTCTACTAACCCATTAAAAATGGGTAGGAGAAACCCTATGACTGGCAAGTCTGGCATTCCTGTTGGAATTGCAATGGGTTGCACTGTGGTGAAAATTGGATTCGCTAAAGGAGTTTGAATGATGGAAACTATTACTCCACTTGAAGTGGACATACTAATTGAAAGGGGTGAAGTACTAGAACTTCCTCCTCCTAAAATGGACTATGCATAGAATTAGGGTTACTAAGACCCCGTCCTTGTAAAGATATTGGACCACTCCTTTGCGGAGAATATCTTCTAATGATTTTGACATGCCATCTAGCCCTTTCAGCTCTTTCTTCCTTTTGAAGTTCAGTTTAATGGTCTTTTGTATCTATCTCACTGCCTTTTGGCATACACTAATAAACTAGTCCCTATTGATTGAGATTCAGAAACCGCCACTTATTAGTGGCTCCTGGTAAATGCACCACCTGTCAGGACCTAAAAGGGGTCGGACACACTAGCTCTAAGGCACTAGCCAAGCCTCTACTACTTACCTAAAACCACCCCACACACCACTTGTCAGGACCTAAAGTGGACTTGACACTGGCTCTAAGGCACTAGCCATGCCTCTACTACTCACCTAAAACCACCCCACATGGCCTCACGACTAGGAGCATCTAAGAGCTTTGCATTTGTATTATTTTTTAGTCCAACGAATAATTCTTCTCCCACTCCTTATAGGGAGTCCCTAAACATGGTGACGTTATACACCATGTATTACACACATAGGGAGCACCCCTCGGTTGATCACCGTGGCTCCACTATGACTCTCCTACACCTCGAGGATTGGCCCCAAGATGTGCCATAAATATAAAACACATTTGGAACAAAGTCAACTCTTTATATTAAATGATGTAGGAGATGATATATAAACCTCACCAAATAACTTCCAAGGAACCAAATATCTAGCCCTACGGCTTAGAATACCTCACACTCTCAGCATCGATCATCACTTATACAAACAGATGCTATACATCCAAGATATGATACCATGTGGTGCACCAATGTAAGTGTGAATATGACCATTGTGCTCGAATAAATGTTCATTGAAAATTAGCAATGTGAAAGTGCGAAGACAATTCTTTTCATGATTTTCTTTTACTATGATAATGCTTCATTACTTAGGGCTAACACCAAGCTTCCTCGTGCTACTAGACCCCTTAAGTTTTAAACAACCACAAACTCTATATGATATGCATCATGAAACATCCAAATTTAATGCTCTTTATCCACTCAATTGATGTCAGGAGGCATATTCCACGGTGAATTCCGTGCCACGGTGGATTCCGTGAGGTTTTGCGGTGGATTCCGTAAAATTTTATTATCGGGGCTCATACACAAAGTGGATTCTTTGTGCGAGAAGTCGATGGGGATGCCTATCCTTTTCGGCCATTTTGTTAATTTTGTGTGTACATGGGTGATTCCATAGCGGGTGATTCTGCAAAATACATATTTAAATTAATAAACGTTTATGAGTTTAGAGTGCGCACTCGTGAAAAATTAAGGTTAGGATTGATTTCTAACCAATTTATTTATGTAGTTGAAGACTGCTAGGTATTCACTTTTGTCGGTTTAATTGTATTATTTTTCTAACAATTGTGAATGCTTCAGTTGATGTGTAGAGCAAGCAGCGGTGGCAGTGGGAAGCATTGGAGGATAGTGTGTATTCAAGTTATCGTCAATATTTTTTATGGGTGCGTATCTTAGACATGGCGCCTATATTTTGTCGTGCTTATTTATCAAAGCGCTTGATATTTATTTATTATTTTTGTATGCGCATGGGCGCATGATTTAGATATTTGTATTGGACATTGTATTTGGGTACGCCTGACTTCTTGGGCGCCCATTAGCTTTAATTCTTTATTGGCACAAAAGCAAACTCAAAAGCTAAAGCGTGCTATTTTGTAATTTGGGCTATTATTTGAGCTTGTAGATGAATAATATATGAAATACATGCTTTGTGGAATGCTCACATAAGGCATGGGGGAAGATTGCACCCAATTGGTCTCTTGTTCATATCGTGCAAGCTTTCTACATTGATTTGTGTGCAAAAAGTAGAGTTCTTTTGTTCTTGGGGACCTTCTGACACTCACTACGTGCGCATACGGTGACCGATCTGTGCACCAGTGGTATCAGAGCGGAGCTGAGATCGGGAGCTTCCAATCGCTTACCATCTTGTGCGAAGGCGGAGCTCTTGGAACGATCGAGCTCTACAGTCAGTTTCATTGTGAACGGTCGATACCAGTGTGTTTCTAGCGGTCAAGAACCCCCATGTGCACCCTCTGATCATGAAGGACCAGCTTGTGTAGGCGGAGGACCACGTGGATATCTTCTTCTTCAAGTCATCTGTACACAGTAAGCTTCCATAGCCAAAAAGCTTTAAAGCTTTAATTCAAAGCTTAGTAAGCTTTATAAGAAGCTTATCTAAAAGCTTCAATCAACAAATTTTTAAATCGGCGGCAAGAGTATGTCCTGGACGGCGTTGAATCCGTTGCCAACATCCTCAGATACACGAAAATCATGCAGGCTACTTAAAGCTTAAAGCTCTTTAATCCTCTAAGTTCTCCAAGTCTTCTAAATCCTGCAAGTCACAAGGTTACTAAAGACTTACTCGAACAACTCTCATAGGGGCAGTTCACATGCAGAAGCACAGAATCAGCCTATTGCTCTCTAGTAGACCCTGTTCACACCTGCAGACTTGCTGAACCAGTTTCAGCAAGAACAGAAGGTCATAAGTAGTTCATCCACAGTTTCTACACAACATTAAACAAAATTTACAAGCCTTGTATACCTGCCTTTGAGCTACGCTCATCCCGCTAATAAGATTTCGAGAGTGTGAGGTCTTTTGGATTTTACAGGATGACTGAACAAAACATGGACGATTTTATGGCTGAAGGTGATTTACCCGAACCAATGATAGAGCAAAAGTTGGATTTGATTATGATGTAGCTCGAAGAAGAATGAAGAGCCCAACAAGCTTTGCAAGTTCAATTGGCCAATTTGCAATGATCTACCACCGACCAAGATGGATCGCAACCCGAAAATCTTATATGATGTACCATCGATGCGACACTTGAAGCCCAATCCATTCGCAAAGAAACAAAGATAAGTAAAAGAAACTTCAAATTTCGTACTTTCAATGGATCACGTGATGGAAAGACTGTACTTGCTTTTATCAGTCAATTTGATGATTACTTCCATGAAGAGACATATGCTGAGAAAGACAAAATTAAATGTGTCACTAACCATTTAGTGGATTGAGCATCTTTATGGTGGACTGTGGTTCGCAAGAGCGCTGATTACTCCACTACTTGGGAGACTTTCCAAAAGAATTTTTTGCAGAATTTCCTTCCTCCTCAATTCCATGAAAAAGCCATCAAGCAATGGGATCTTCTACAACAAAGAGATCGCAAACCTATTTCCCAATACACTGAACGTTTCTGGAATGCCCTACTGCAACTATGCATGCTCGAAGATGTACCTAAAGCAACTCATAAACGCAAGTTTATGTCTGGCCTACTTGGGCATTTCTATGCTGAAGTCAATATGTTCAAGCCAACAACCCCTGAAGATGCAATTTCCTTGGCTCATGACACTGAAGACAAGATTCGTGGAAGAGACAAGAAACCACAACAATTTCCAACTAATGGTAATTATGGTTCCAAACAATTCAATTCAAATTTTCAAAGATTCAATCAAAGCAGTTGGGATCCTCATTCACATGTTGTGCTTAGTGCTTTCGTGGTGCTTGGTGCGAAAATAAGCTTTTCTCTTTCCCCTACCCAACACCATCACTAGTATTGGTTTGGAATCCATCAAGATGGGATTGCCCTGTTTGTTCTATGAGACATAAGGGTTTACGTATGCCCATCCTTGTCCGGCTCCTCTACGTAATGTATAGGAGCATTGCTTTGTGGATGGGTCACGATGGGCCCAAGTGGTCTAGGTATCCCTGTGGTGTTGATGTCCATCCTTGGGACAATTGGCTTTGAATCATTGGGTGCTAAAAGAGCTAGTGGAGCTCCCCGAAATGTTGTGGTTTATTCCCTAGTAAGGTTGATTGTATGATTGTGGGTATAGCAACCGCCTCGACAATTGACAATGCATTGCAATGGCCAACCTACCACAATTGGTATAGGGTTTGGATCTAGGATCCATGCACTCGATCGAAAGGTAGTTTCCTCCACAATGCATGCATTGCATGTGAGGTTGTATGGGCCTTCTCATCATCTCCTCTTGAAGCCTAGCCAACTCTGGCTTCACGTTTGCCAGCTCTTGGCTTTGGTCGACATTCTTCCCCTTGTCTTGGGTGCTCTGGTCAGATCTTTCACTAATGGTTGTAGCTCTTTCTAAGATTCTAGAGGTAGTATTGTCTTGGGTTGTGGGTCTTGAGCTCCTCTCCTTGAGTAGGTCATCCACTCATATGGCTTCTTCAAAGACCTTGGCTAACACATCCCTTTGTAAGGTTGAGTTTCTCACAAAGGCCTTGTAAAGCTCTTTGTTTCAGATTCCACTTATGAACATAGTGGAGACTGCTCGTTTGCTAGGTTGGTATGTGGAGGCTCGGATTCTCTTAGAGAGACTTTGCATGTGGGTGATGTAGTCTCAGATAACATCAAAGAATTTCTTGATGAAGAGAATCTTGAGGTTATTAAAGTCATTGTGTTCGGCATTGTCTAGACTAGTGTACCACATTTGTCCTTTGCCACTTAGGCACAATCCAAAAGCTTATGCGCGTCGAGCAATGACAGATGATTTTTTATGCCGAGAAGTGCTTAAAAATAGCCAAAAATTACGAATATCCGGGGAAAAATAGACTTTGTCGACGGTGGTGGCAATCAAGACGATTTTAAGCGGCAAGTCCCTAAAGTGCTAGTGCTTATTTTCATGGAAAATCAAATGATGGCAGATGGTCAAGCTGGAGTTTTCCTAGATACAAAATGGTGTCAGGAATCCAATGTAAGTCTCAGATCTCCATTCCGAGGTCGTTTGATCCCCCATTTATTCCTTGCAAGGTTTGGGGTTGTGAAGCAGCTACTAGATCCAAAAGCCAAGAAGAGCATGACGGAGCCCAGCTTTGTAGATTTCGATGCCACAGAGCCAGCTGTCCAATCGGATTGCAAATCGAAGTCCGTTTGCACCCCCAAACAGGCTGAAAACCCTTCCATAGTAGTGTGAAAGTGGTTTTTTTTAAAGTGGACATTTTATAAATGAAATGAAATGAAACTCTAAATGAAGAAAACATGCAAAAACATGTCGTGATGTAGGAGGGGTGTTTTTTTATTGACGCCCTATTTTTTGGGGATGTATGTGCCTTTTGGATACTCAATCATGTAGAGAGAAGGGAAGATCCCTGATCCATGTAGAGAGGGTAAGATATTGATGGTAACCACGTGCAATATGATGAAGGGAATGAAATTCTCATTTTTAGTCTTTCTCTCTCCTCCCTCTCTCTCTCCTGCATAGAGGCAATTCATGTGCAAGAAGTCAAGAAGAAGAGGGGCTGAAGAATGCTTGTTCGGCGGTGATCGGATTGCTTCAAGATGAAGTGGAGGCTGAGGAAAGAGGTTCAGCACTAAAGAATGGTTACTGGTTGGTTTGTGGGCTGCTCAGAATAATCATTAAAAAACCCGCAACATGCAAGACATGTGGTATGCTTCAATTTTACAAAGAAATTTGATTATTTTTGTTGTTTCATGGTCCAAATGTTGTTCATATGCAACGAAATTTTGTTTGAAACTTGTTTACATCATGGTTGAGGGCTGGAATTACAGAAATACAGAACCCATGATGATTTAGAGCCGTTATTAATTCTTTAAAACCCGTAAAATGTCATTTTTAATGGAAATTAGTGGTTTTTTTCGATTTTGAGTTGGAGAAAAGGAGTGAAAACGGGATAAAATTAGAGAAAATGTTAAGTTTCAGTCAAAATGATAAGCCAATACAAATAAATCAGAAAATATCTATTTTTCATGAATAATAAATAGGAAAAATTTGTAAAAATAGAGGAAATGGAGATTTTTGCGCTAAAAAAAAGTGAAAAAATAAGATTTATGTGCGTGAATGTTTGGCAAGGTTAAAGCATGAGGTCAAGCCTCAGTTTGGCCTCGTATTTTGTGTTATAGTTCGTGTTTATTGGTTTTTACATAATAAAATGATACAAAACAACCATTTATACATATGCACCGCAGCAATACCTAAACCGAAGGGGGGGATGAAGTTTGTGCAATGATCTAATTGCTAAATAGATATAAATTCTAATTTTCCTCTTTGTGCATAGCATTTAGGGATCATTTCATAATTAAATATAGGTGACTAGTAGCATGAAAGTTCCGGTGCTAGTCCCTAAAGCAGCGCAACACATAACGATTAGTTACAATTCATGAAAGGGCTGTTTTCCGCACCCGACATGGCTGTTTTTTTAAATCATAAAATGGTTGTGCACAATTGTCATACACCTTGCATCAAGCATGTCACATGGTATCTCTTGGAATGCATTGCACTTGTTTGATAAACTTTGACCAATGCTGAGAGGACAAGAAACCTAAGCTGTAGGTTTAGAAGGGTATTTCCGTTGGGGAAAGTTTTGTGAGGCAAATCAAAATCTCCTGGAACATTGAATTATGAAAGAGTGGAGTTTGTGTGAATGTTATATGTGCTAGTGATGCATCTTGGGGCTAATCCCTAAGGTGTAGGACAGTTGCAGTGGAGCCGCGGCAATCCGCCGAGAGGTGCTTTCCTATGTGTGTATTACGAGGCATTATGTCTACATGTTATGGGATCTCCCTCTGAGGAGAAGGGAAGGTGAATGTTGGACTACATATTGGATACAAACGCAAAATCGTCATAAGCATTTAGTGCAAAGTGAGTTTTAGATGCTCGTGGCCCGCGAGGCCGTGTGGTGGGGTTTTCTATCGTATGCCTGAGGTCCGGCTAGTGCTATAGCCAATGCCGGCCCATTTTAGGTCCCATCAAGCAAGGTCTACAAGGCCCTTACCCTCACATACTTGCTAAAACTTCTCCACAAAGCTATACGGGTCATTGTTGGGATGATACTTGTCGAGTTGCTTGGCAACCACAAGTATCTTGGTTTGCCTCCTAAAGTTTGAGGTGATTCCTAATCTTGCTAGCAAAGAAGCTGCCAGGGCTGCTCTGCTCTATTCTGTAGATTGTGTTGTCTAAGACAGGCTTTGTGAAAATCTTGCTTAGTGTAAGATTAGCCTCTACGGCTCTCTCCTGGTTCTATTGGCATGTGTCCTGGTTCTATTGGCAAGCTAAGACACATTGGACATCATGCATTTCTATGTCTTGTCTTAGCTTTTGAGCTCATTGCTTTTGGTTGTAGGTGGCCATGCTTTGCAATGCTTTCCTTGCCAACCTTCTCTCCTCCTCTAGATTAGCTATGATGTCCTCAATTGGACTACCATGTGACACTCAGTTTTGGTTTACAGGCTACACCGAGTCATCAGCTATCAAATTGATCAAGTTGGGTAGAGCCATGTCCCTAATTGTGCCTATCACTATTGCTCCCTAAGTGGCTTGATGATTCAAGTCTCTCAATATTCAGTGATTGGGATCCTTGGCCACTATTCAATGTCTGGGGTCTCCTCCTACTAGCGGGTTCATTCAACTTATCTTATCTTGCACAAATTCCTTGTTATTTAAAACAATTCTCAATGTTATGTGCACTTAGATGCTAGTGGGGTGCTCATCAAAGTGTGTTGTGCAAAATTAGGCTTTCAAAATTTTTGGCATGCATCAAATATTCGATTGATGCAGTGTGCAGATCCAGTGAAAACAACATAGTGTCGCATACACTTTTCTTGATCCTTTCATGCATTTAAGGACCACTCTAGCTGGTTTGTTCTAGTATCTATAGTGTCCTAGACATATGGTCTGAGGGGTAGTAGGTTTGGTAAATGAATCTAGGTCTTTATTAGGATGTGGGGCTGAGGGTCAGTGCCGCGGTCATTTTTTGGGCTGTTAGACCGTGATTTGTGAGTCAGGTGGCCCTATGAGCCATTCTAAATGTTTAGAGGCCTACAGAGGTGTTGTCTAACTTGGGTTTAGCCTTTGCATGCCCTATGATGGGTCCAATTTGCCAGAATTAGAATTCTGCACAGCTTGTCCAAGTGATAATGTCTGAGTTTTAGACTCATATTTCAGAGTTTGGATACTATCCGAGTTCAAGTGTGTTGTTTGAGTCCTAATGGACTGTTTGAGTACATGTGTTCAAGTTTCCTAACTCAAACCATTTGAATCCTCTTTGAGTGAGTGGGCACTTGGCCGCCGTCTGAGGCCAAATTAGGTCTAGGGTTCGAGTGATATTGTCCGAGTCCGAATGTGAGACTCGGATGGTTTTTGGTTGTCTGAGTGGTCTTGCAACTCAGACTATTTGAGTGGTAGCAAGACTTAGATGATTGTGGAATCCATCTAAGTAGTGCAGCAGATGTGAAATATGCAGGATCTAGAGTATGGCAGATGCGGAAGCTATGGAGGTTGAAAGAGGAAAAAGAAACTCATGAAGACATTGACCCTGACTAGGAAAAATTGTTACACAAGTGAATTAGGTTCCAAGATTGAGACTTGGACTCATAAACACAATCTTGTGTATTGACAATGACATGACACTTTACTGGAAAGAAAAGAGTACTATAATTGCATTAGAAAAAGAGTGCAAGTACAATGCTTTATAGGAATTGAGTGGTGGTACTTTCTCCTACTGTGCATATGGGATTCTGGTCCTGAGCCCTCAATGCTTCTCACAAAGGGACTAAAGTAGGTGTGATTACAAATATCTCAACACCCCTCCTCAATCACAACCAAAAGTACAAAGTTTGTAGAGGCTTTAGTGACAGCAACACTTGCAAAGTGTGGGCACACCATAAACATGGCAAAAACACCAGAGGCTGTCGTAGAAAAGGCTAAGTGTGGGTACCACAAATATGATGGACATCCAAAGGCTGTAGCAGGAACCTCACAAAGTGTACATAGGCTGTAGTACAAGGATAACTGAGGAGTTTACAAGTTTATGTTTGAGGCATTAGGGCTAGGAAATACAAAACTAAAAAAGTCTATCTGAATAGAAGGACTGATGAGGTTTGTCCTTCTCCTGGTGGTCTTCTTCTTCTTCTTCTTCTTCCTCCTTTGCTCCATTTTCTTCTTCTTCTTTGATTGCAACTAGATAGGCCTTTTGGGACCCCTTTCTAGCATGGTAGAACTTCTCAGTGTGTCCGGTCCTTTTACAGAAGTCACAGAAGAGCTGATCCTTCTTGCCTTTGAACCTATTGCCAACATATAATGGATGCTCATCTCTAGAGGTACTTGGTTCTTCCTTAGTTTTTAGCTTCTTTTCCTCTTCTAATAGTGATGCTTGGATATCAACAAGCTCAGGATTTGGCATGTTGATTAAATTTATTGATACATTATTATATTCAGGAGGCAAACTCTTAAGTAGAACACTGATGCAAACATCTTCTTCCATTTTAATGTTGATTCCTGCAAGTTGGGTTAGAAGTCCTTCCATGTAATTTAGATGTGTGGCAAGTGATGTGTTGGACTTCATTTCAAGCTTGAAAAACTCAATTAGGAGACCATACTTTGATGATTTAGACTGTGCACCGAACAAGGTGTCAAGTCTCTTCCATGTATCATGTGAGATCTCACAGTTATCCACATGGTGGATATAGCTGTAATCTAGCTCCAGTTTGATAATGGCCTGAGCCTTATCATCATTCTTTTGCCAAGTGATAGCAAGATCCGCATCACGAGGCTTCTTTTCTTTTCCAGTGGTAATGGCCTAGAGGCCCTTCTTCATCAGGATCAATTTGATGCGGGTCTGCCAGGTATGAAATGAGAGAGAAAATGAAGGAAAAATGAGCTTAAAGGTAAGTGGCTATGGCTGTCCTATCAAAACAGGGACCCGCAACTAGTAAATAAGCTCCCACGCGCTCCATAGGTTGAATCTGCTCAAACACTTTGAGATAGAGGACCGTCACTAATGGATCTAACTCCCCCTAAGAGGGTTTGTACTCATTATGCTCGAGTTGAGAGATCTAAGCCTCAAAGTGATCGCTGTCAAAACTGCACCCAGATTTTAGAAAATGCAAATGCCAGGCATGGTGTGCATCAATCTCCTTGATTTTTGTGACAAGAAGTTGCGCCTTGACTTGAAGAACAACTCTCAAGAAGAAAGCTTGAAGAGATATGGGCTGGTTGATGAGATATGGCTACTCCAATAGAGGTAGGTAGGTGCTGTCCATAGACATAGTTATGGCAGCAACTCTGAAAAGAGGAAATGCTAAAGCTATAGTTGCCCAATCTCAATGATTGAGGTACCAAGAAGGAGCTTTGGAAGTAGATAAACACTTCTCTAGAAGGAAGTTCAGAGAGATTTGGCCTGTGGAGAGAGATATGAAAGCTTCAAACTGACAGGGTGCTGCTGTCTATGGCTGCCATGGAAGCTTCATTGAAGGTAGAAATGCAAATGAAGTTGGAGATAGGGTCTAGTACTCAAACTGAGCTGAGAAGTGATGGAAAGGAGCTGAGAGGAGTGAAAGGAGAGTTGGGCCATGCTCAACTGAGCTCTAATACCATGTGAAATACGCGGGATCTAGAGCATGGCAGATGCGGAAGCTATGGAGGTTGAAAGAGGAAAAAGAAACTCATGAAGACATTGACCCTGACTAGGAAAAATTGTTACACAAGTGAATCAGGTTCCAAGATTGAGACTTGGACTCATAAACACAATCTTGTGTATTGACAGTGACATGACACTTTACTAGAAAGAAAAGAGTACTATAATTGCATTAGAAAAAGAGTGCAAGTACAATGCTTTATAGGAATTGAGTGGTGGTACTTTCTCCTACTGTGCATATGGGATTTTAGTCCTGAGCCCTCACTGCTTCTCACAAAGGGACTAAAGTAGGTGTGATTGCAAATATCTCAACAGTAGATAGGGGTCCAGAATGATGAAAAATAACCTAAATATTCATGGTGCCTACCCTAACATTGCAACTAGGGTCATGATTAGGATCAACAGGCATAAATTGACACTTAGAGCATACTTGTAGGATCGGAAGGCATGGTGGTGAAGATTTTCGAGCACAAAATAGCTTCGTGCCCCTATAGTGCACGCTCTTTCTCTCTCTCTATCGAGTTATCTCTCTCAACTCAAAAATGACAAATGAGCTCTCCTCCCTGCTCTCTTGGCTTCTTAAAGCCTTTCTCTTTTGCCTTGTTGCTCCCCCCTTCTCTCTCTTTTTTGCTGTCCTAATGTCTTGAAGCTCTCTTTTCCCTGTTTTTTTCCTATTTTGGGTGAAGTAGGCATGTGAACTCTCCTTATACTAGAGGGGATAAGGGTAGCCAAGTGTAAATGAACTAGAGGACAGGGAGCAAGGGGGAACCCCAATCCTAACTTCTCCAGAGGCTATATAAACTGCCTAAAGGTCACTCTCACAGTAGAGGAGAGTGTACCAATTGTACCTTTGAACTTACTAAGCAAGATCTTCTTGTACTTGAGCTCCCTCTCTCCCTCTTGTGGACACTCTCATGCTTCCACTCTAATTTTCCACATGGTATCCGAGCCATCTCTGATCTTTTAGCTTCCCTCAGCCTCTCTACACACCTAAGTGCACAAGAAGAACTCTTGCCCTCTCATTTACCTTCATTTCCACCATAGCCAACTTGACCCACCTCTATTGGAGGACCTAGGGAGAGCAAAGGAGAGAATTTTAGTTCTTGATTTCTTCTAGAGATATTCTCTTCAGCTCAGGATGATTTAGCATGGCACATCAAAGGCGAGGATTAGGCGATGTGGAGGCAGCATTGCAGCAAACATAGAAATCAGTGCAGTTTTTACAGTGTGATGTCCTAGAGCTCAGCGCTTGCTGAGAATGACACAATCTTGGTAGCTATCATGGGGTTTTGTTAGCCCCCGTAGTGGGCCATCTCCCTCTAAGAGGGTTTGAATAAATTTATTCTTTGTTGGCTGCTGTGAGAAAAACCCTAACTATGGGTTTCTGGCAGCCATAGCCAAGAAGCTTCAAGCTTCCTATTTTTTCACTTTCTTCAATCTGGAATCATTAATAGTAATTCTAATCACTGAAGCATATGCTTTGAAGTGTGTTCCTGATCTATGAGTAGCTCCAACACTCGAGGGACATCATAAGTTCACCGAGAAGCATGCTCTCGACAATGGTAATGAGTCGTGTCTCACAAAACTTGACAAGGTAATACCTAAACATCTCAATCTTGAGATGAGTGCTTCTAAGCATTGAAAAGACATTTAGTGACATTAGTAATACTGCTTTATGCCAGAACATGAATATTGATGTGATTGAAATCTCCTCGGAATCTTCACCAAGTGTCGAGGTCATTAATTGACCTTGCTCAACCAAATGCTCGTATACTAAACCACATTCACATATGAAGGGGCTCATGGCATAGTTGGCCTCCGTTCAAGCACCAATTCATGATGAAGATGCCATTGCCATCCTTCTAAAGTCTGTAAAGAAGGTCTTTCCAACCCTTGTTACTACCCTTACTAATATCCCGAACCCAACTTTAGCAAGTACCATTCATTCATGCCTAGATGAAGAGAAGAGGAACCATAATGAAGGCTCTTTAGCATTTACTTCCCATGAGCAAGTGTTAGTTCATACAGCTTCCACAAAGTGCTCCTTCTGTCATAAAAAATAGCATATTGTAAGTAATTGCTGGAAGAAGTATCCCAAAAAAATGAAGTGCAATAAATGCAAAAAGACTGGGCATATCACTAGTAAGTGTCCTAGTGTTCTAGAAGTACCTAAAGAATTGGAGGCCAATTTTGCTTCCCAATCCATAGATGATCGACTCTTTTGAGTCTTGTAAACCCTCTACCTATAACCATCTTTTGTAGCCTGATTTATAAAGGCATCTCATTGAGAATTAAGGGGGGGCCATCCTATCATGCTTTATCCAATGCCACCTGGCATTGAGGGGGGGTGTTGAGAAGTAAGCATGTGAACTCTCCTTATACTGGAGGGGATAAGGGTAGCCAGGTGTAAATGAATTGGAGGACACGGAGCAAGGGAAAACCCCAACCTTAACTTCTCCAGAGGCTATATAAATTGCCTAAAGGTCACTCTCATAGTAGAGGAGAGTGTACCAGTTGTACCTTTGAACAACTTACTAAGCAAGATCTTCTTGTACTTGAGCTCTCTCTCTCCCTCTTGTGTACACTCTCATGCTTCCACTCTGATTTTCCACACTATTGTTATAGCAAAAACCGTGTAATATTTTTCTCTATTTTCCTTGTTTTGTACTTACCTAAATGCATACATATCATAAGCAACCACTTACACTAATCCGATCTACTTACCTAGATCCAAAAAAAATAAAAACTTGCAAAGGAGATTGAATACCTCTTTAACTCCCTTGCTTCCTACCTATCTCAAACATCGAACCTACTTCAATGCTCGATTTGGATGCATAAGTACTCAAAGATTGAATCAGTTTGTCCCAGAAATGGAACCAAAATATGGGAGCTTTTCCCTCAACTGCCAAGATCCATGGTTTGCTTATTGTTTCAAGTGTTTTAAGCCAAGTGGAATGGCTACCTTTCACATAGCTATATGTGCTCTCAAACCTACAAGTGTACTGAGCTTACCTCCATGCTCGATCGAGTTGCCTCCTCCCACAAGCACTCTAGTAGCTTCGCGATCCAATGTATAAGCTCAAGTAAGCTCAATTCTCAAGCTCCAAGCTCCATGTTCCATTACTACGCATGAGACAAGAGAAGAGAAGAGAAGAAGAAGAAGAGAGGAGAAGATGGAGAGCTTCTCCTCCATGGTCCCTCACCCTCACTCACTCACTCCCTCACTCTCTCTCAAGCACAAGCTCAAGTAGGCAAGAAGAAGAAGAAGAAGAAGAAGAAGAAGAAGAGGATAGCTAGTTTTGGCCACACACAAGAGTGAGCTCCACAGTCCAAATTGCACATTTACAAATTGCACAAGAGGGATCCTGGCGCTCTTTTACAAGGATTTATAGTGAGTTTACTCCTTCCACAAGCACTCCGGTAGCTCCACAGTCCAAGGTGCAAGCCCAAGCAAGCTCGGTGGCCAGGAGCATCTAAGGGACACACTACCCTAACCTAACTTCTATCATAAATTTTGTGTTTGTTTTAAATTGTAGTCCAATGGTTAAGCCTTTCCCACACTCCTCAGAGGGATTCCCTACACATATATTGATGTAAAAACACCTCGTAAGCACAAACAAAAAAGGAGACATTCCTCAGCTGAATGCCGCGGCCCCAGTGCAACTCTCCTACACCTCGGTGATTGGCCCCTCAATGCGCCGCTAACACAAATAACATGGACATCACAAACTCCACTCTTATTTTAATCTGTTCTAAGAGATAAGATATTTTCTCACTTAACAATTCCCCAAGGAACCCGATCATCTAAACCAATAGCTTAGGTATCTCACAACTCAATGTGGGTTATATGTATAAGAAAACAATTGCAATGCATCTAGGAATTACACTATGTGATATACGCAATGCAATTGTGAATGAATCCTAGTGTAAAAACATTTTATGATTCAAAAATCAACATTGTGAAGTGCAACAAACATTTCTTTCCATGATTTCAGCCTACACGTAATGCTGCGTTGCTAAGGGTTAGCATCGAGCATCCTCGTGCTGTTGACCCTTTTAAAACTTAAATTATAAACGTCTTATATGGTATGTACAAACAAACATATCAAAATTTCAAATGTTATCAGCAACTAATCAACAACAAAACCCCTCTTTCCCCTACCGTTTAGGTTGTGCATCGTTGATAGTGTAGAAGCTGGTTTTTCCATGTGTTTTTCTTGTAAAAAGTGGTAAAAATGGACTTTAACATAGAGACAAGGTTGAGTTGAACAATGGCAAGTAGAGAGAGAGAGAGAGAGAGAGAGAGAGAGAGAGAGAGAGAGAGAGAGAGAGAGAGAGAGAGAGAGAGAGAGAGAGAGAGAGAGAGAGAGAGAGAGAGAGAGAGAGAGAGAGAGAGAGAGAGAGAGAGAACTAGTAGTGAATGTTTGCGTTCATTATAGTGCTAGTACATAAGAGTATAAACTAGTTATGAAACATATTGACCTTTCTTTTCACACATTATCAAATCTAAGACATTTCTTTCAATAAATTATATTTTGAAGGAACATTATTTATAATATGTCAAAAGCCTAAAGTACCTACTTGTTAAACCCCAAAAACTATCTATGTTTTAGCACCAAAAGTAGGCCACCTATACATGCTTTCACCCTTAATAGAGAGATGCTTATGAGAATAAGTGATTTGATATATATATATATGTGTGTGTGTGTGTGTGTGTGTGTGTGTGTGTGTGTGTGTGTGTGTGTGTGTGTGTGTGTGTGTGTGTGTGTGTGTGTGTGTGTGTGTGTGTGTGTGTGTGTGTGTGTGTGTGTGTGTGTGTGTGTGTGTGTGTGTGTGTGTGTGTGTGTGTGTGTGTGTGTGTGTGTGTGTGTGTGTGTGTGTGTGTGTGTGTGTGTGTGTGTGTAAACTAGAGAGGAATAGATCAATACACATATATATTAATAGAAATAGGGCTATTGAGTCTACAAAGTTAACTACAGAGTCACAAATAGACACATTGGTATAGACACATGGGGAGGTTGATACATCACTCCCAACTATCACAGTTATATTCTTATACCATGTAGTCCTTTCTTTTTTGTCATTTGACAGGAGGCATCACTATCCAGACCCGTGAGTAATTGCTAGATACTTCTTGCACCAAGAAATGTACTTCCTTTGATAGTCACCACCACAAATAACTCTAGCTTTGCTTCAGTTGTATTGGTTTTCTTCCTTAACTTTTCACGATGCCATTCTTCTAATCTGCCTTCTTGACATGAAAATCTACAATTGCATGTCCTTTTTTCTTTAACACTCTCCCTAAATGCTACTTCCTTGTCAAGATTTGAGAGCTACAACTCCTCCATTCAAAGTGTAGAAATTTCCTCAAATGTCAAAGCTTGAAATCTCACTTAAGTATTAAGGGTAGCTACTAGTCCATCAAACTTTGGTGGAAAAATCCAATGACACCTCCAAGCTATTTTCTCATCCCTATTCTTTTATATCCCAGTGCTACTAGCCATTTGGTTACATAGATTCTTAATCAAAGTGATGAATGCTTCAGATGTCCCTCCTTTAGTAAACTTCTCTATTGTTAGTTGATTATCTAGATTCTAAATCATTGTTTAGTTTTGCATTTTGTATTGACTCCTTACTACATTCCAAGTCTTTGATGCCTTGGTTGTATGTTGAATGTCAAAATACTATTAGAATAGCTTGTTAAAACTAAGGTACACAATGCATGTGTGTTCCTTTATTTCCGAGTGTGAGTCTCATGGGACAAGGATGGGTTGTGATTCTACGTTTATCTCTAGTACCATCTCCAAAGGTGCATAAGAATCATGGATAGCTGCGATTTTAAACTTCCACAAAAATATAATGTTGAACAAGTTTAGAGTTTATTTACAAAAAAGTTATTGTGCTATCATTTTTTTTTCACTTTTCTAAAGTTTTTTCATCTTTTAAAGTTTTGAAACTCACCTCCATAAACCACTTGAAAATTTAAGTCCACTTTTTGATACCACCTAACCGTGCTTTCAACTAGAAGCAAGAGGTTTGACAAGCTAGGGGTTTCCAAGAACCTGTAGTCTTTCACTCCTTATAGCTTTTTTCTCCTCCATCTTTGCCCTCAATTTCAGCTCTTTAGAGGTTTTGCTTTCACTGCCTAGCCATGGAAGATTGATCCATGTAGTTCATTTGACTCTTTGCCTGAAAATGGACTCCACTAATTTATGTTGTTTATCGACTCGTCATAAGCACTTTGGATTAAGCCACTAGACCTTAGTGTGATGTTTGGCCTTAACAGCTCATGCATAGGCTATCTCCTTGCACAATTGGCCATTTAGTCATCATCATAAGGCTTCTAAATGAATGAAAAGAATTCTTGAGTAAAGGCCTCAAGGCCTTTAAAATTTCAAAATGGCAGCCTACTTATAAAGCAAAAGGCCTTCACTAAAGACTTAATGGTTTTGGCATTGGAAATGGCCAAAGAGGACCTTGGAAGAACTTGGAGGGCTTAGTGTTGAAGTCATCTTTGACCAAAGGGGCTATTGGCCAAGGCCTAAGGCTTGCAAAGACAGTAGGTTTCTTTCTATTCGGTCTTGCAATTGGGTTGTTGCCCTTGATCACCATCACCCCTTGGGCATGTCACCAAGACACTTGACTTCTCCATGTTGCCACCTTGTGCAATCGAGTAGGCCCCTTCCCATTTGCCTCGTCTTGGGGGACTTCTAGGTGCTTAGCGGGCAAGATCAACCTTACAAAAAGGATAGAGGGGCTTGAAGGAGGTTGTGAGAGTATTTAGTGAATTATTTGAAGCATAAGAGGTATCTGAAGAATTTTCCCATGGAAAGCATGTGCTGGCATGGCCAAGATCTCCTCAACCAAATATATAGATCTTGGATGATTGTCATAGCCCATCCTCAGAAGTTAGACATTCCTAATCACAAGCTAGTTTTATTAAAAGAGCTAGAGCTTGATGCAACAATAATACATCATGTACTACTTAAGCTAGTGTAATGTTTAATTTGCAAGGATAAGTGTAATGAGTCTACATGTGCTAGTATGTACATTATATTTATAATGTCAAGAGAACACACACTGTGGCAATGATACTGGTGTATTGAGGGGCCACAAGAGTGGTGGGGCCCCATTCATGTAGGCCACACATGTCTCATTATCACCATCATTCATTTATTGTGTTACGAATTACAAGCTAGGAAATTTGCTTAGGACACCACATCATGTTTGATGCCTCATAAAGTGATTTGGTGCTCGCTGACCTTAGGAACCCTGAACTGGAGCTGGCATGCCAACATGGATGCCTATGATGGGATGTAGCAATGGTTGGTGCTTTGGTGGAGCTAGCTTTGGATTGTGATGGTGATGGCAAGTAATCTTAGTGCTGATGTGGCATACAATTCAAGCACATAGTTCACACTACACCATCACTCATGGGTAAAGTGCACGAGAATGTAGACTAGTCACCATCAGTCACACGATACATTGCATGATTAGTGGTACAGTCATGTGTCCACATTCGTTACTCCATCACACATGCTCAATCACATACCATGACATATCACATGCATTTGCATATGACCTTGATTATATATTATATAGACGGGCTAATATGCTACTCAATTCATTAGTCACAATACACAAAATTAGTCAATTCACATACAAACATATTGCACGTTCCCT
The DNA here is from genome assembly GCF_053477565.2 of Lygodium microphyllum. Lineage (NCBI taxonomy): Eukaryota > Viridiplantae > Streptophyta > Polypodiopsida > Schizaeales > Lygodiaceae > Lygodium > Lygodium microphyllum. The sequence continues at coordinate 173,484,176 of NC_141139.1, forward strand.
TGCCCTCTACACTAGGAGAAAAGTATAGATAAGATACAACATATGCTAAAATACATTTTCTTGCTGGTTCTTTCTTATTATTCCTCACACAATACAATGTACATAAAGTATAGATAAGATACAACATAAAGAAAAGTGGCCTACTAAATCAAATAGTACATAACTAGTTATACTAATTGACTAGCACTATAACTATGCGAGCTGTAAGTAGATGTAATAAACTAAATATAATAAGTGATAAGCCAGTGGCCATGTGAGGATCATAATAGCCACTGTTGTGCTAAGTGTAGATGTGTGGACCCATTTAACCAGGTGTTCTATCATCAATATCCACACATGTTGAGCTTGCCATCTCAACACTCCCCCTCAAGCTCAACTGTATCTTTGCCACTCTAGGTAAGCTTCAAATTTTTTGATTTTTTTGTGCACCTTTGTGAAAATCTTAGCTATACGATCATGTATGCTGACATATACCAAGTCAATGTCACCTAAGAAGTTGTATACATCAAGAAAATCTCTTAACCTTGCTAGAGAACCTTACTTCGAACCTTGGTGCTATTTGAGATTGAGGAGTTCAAACAACAAATTGAGGGATGAAGCTAATTCAAAAGGGGTGACTAGCTGTATGGCAGTCTCCAAGAATCATGACCTATGTAGCCCCTACTTCCTTTCACATACTAGCTTCTGTCCCTATTTGCAAATGTGGTCTTTAAATTCTCTTCCAATGATATGTTCTAGGTAGGCCTTCATTGCTAAGTGGTGCTTTTGGTAATTCTTCCAAGTGATGATAGTCCTTGGTGGCTTGGAAAATTTGATCCAGCTACGTAATCACCTGTATTATCATGCATCCACTGGATAGAACTATGAAAGCATGTGCATTTGACATGTTCCAAACTTCATTAACAAGGCGGCTTTGGTAGAAGAAACACCACTTACTTGAGTCCATTTCTGTTGACCTTGATTTTGATTATCTTTGATTTTTAGTTATTGCTTGTAAGACATGTGGATTTTTAAAAAAAATTAGTTTGATAATTTATGTACATATTTACAATCTATGGACACATACTGCAAAGCAAGGAGAAGAAGTTGGCATCAAACCAACAGTAAAGACCAAGAAGGTTAAAGAGGAGGATTGTGTTGTGGTAAAAGAATGTTCATATGCAGACATGGATGGATATTGTACACTATTGCACATGAGGGGAAAAAATGGTAGAAGTACACTATAGAAAAAAATGACTTAGTTGGCACGTCAAAGAAGGTAAGGGTTTGGTCAAAGGCAAAGAGTGGGCGGCTGATGAGCATGGGAAGGCTGAAACTTCAACACAGTCAACTACAAAGACATCATGTCCCAAAAAAGTAGTATCCCAACTCCATTGATGAGACCCTCTTGAATGCCCAAATCCTGGGCTTATAAGAAGATTTAGTACTTCTATATATTTTAAATTTGCTTCAAAGTTAAGTCCCTTTGTTTATTGTTGGACAACAATGAGCAACGAGAACTTTTGTTTGTTGTGCAAGCTCATATTACATTGCTATGTTTTGTGCATACTCTATCTCCCCTTTGCCATTCATAAAATTTTCAAGCCATTTCATTGTTAAATTAATTTGTAATGATTCATATTGATTTAGGGAAACAAAGGGTGTCAGTGCCTTATGTGAGTGTTGCAAAAGAGGTACACATCGATAGGCAATTGCTTGAGGTTTAGAGACTACTAAGATTTGTTGAGAGTAAGATTGCAAATAACTTGTATACATCAAGAAAATCTCTTAACCTTGCTAGAAAACCTCATTTTGGAACCCTGTTGCTATTCAAGATTGAGGAGTTTAAACAACAAGTCGAGGATGAAGCCAATTCAAGAAATTTTGGTTTAATAATCGAGCTTTAGTGAGACTGAACTCAAAGGCCATCTAATGACTACCTTAGACAAGTGGCTGGCAGTCTCAAAGAATCATGACCTATGTAGCCCCTACTTCCTTTCACATACTAGATTTTGTTCTTCTTTGTGGATGCGGTCTTTAAAGTCTCTTCCAATGATATGTTCCAGGTAGGCCTTCATTGCTAAGTGATGCTTTTGGTAGGTAATTCTTCCAAGTGACGATAGTCCTTGGTGGCTTAGAACATTTGATCCAACTATGTAATCACCTGTACTATGATGCATTCACTTGATAGAAATATGAAAGTACGTGTAGTTGACATGTTCCAAACTTCACTAACAAGGCTTTGGTAGAAGAAGCACCACTTGAGTCCAATTGTGTTGACCTTGATTCTGATTATCTTTTCTTGTTAATTATTCTTGTAAGGCATGTAAATTTTTTTAGAAAAACCAGTCTGATCTATACACAATTATTGAAACCACACTTAATTTATGTACATATTTACAATCTATGAATCTGAGTCACTTTTTGAGATGTTAAAAGGTGATTATAGAACTCAAGTTTATACTCTAGTGCAGCCCAAGCATCAAAAGGAGTCATGGGAACTTACTGAGAAAGATAAGTATTGTGCAATATCAAGTAGTAATGTTCATTTTCCTAGTCTATTAGCAACATGCAATTCCTATTTTGTTAGAATTTTGTTAAGGAAAGGATAGTCTAGGATGGGTCTTGCTAAGGCCATATCATACTCCATACACAAGTCTACCTCCATTAGCATTCTCTAATCTATTCTCTCTTTCCATGAACAAGGTACAATATAATGAGAAGAAAAATGTTAATAAATGGTTGTAGTTTTATTATTAAGCAAGCCTCAGTCTCTCTGAGATACCCTACCTCCAATCCCACAAACCACTCCACCATTACTTCTTTAACATGGACTGGGTTATCCCATCTTAAGAGCCTCCTTAAGTCTCTTGATCTTGTCATATTCTTCTCACTAAGGATGATAAGTACTTTTATATTGTATTATATTTCAAAAAAAAAGAAAAGAAAAAAAGGGAGGGAAAAATATGCATGCACAAACACGACACCACATCTAGGGGTCCTTAAGTGAGGTATGCCTAGTGGGCCTTGGTTAGTCGACTTCATCCCTAACCCGCTAATCCCCTAGCCCTACTTCCTATTCCCCCATGTAAACTCATGGCACATCAAGAGCATGACACACCTAAGGAACTCCATCTCGCAACCTCTCTCCTTGAGTTCCTTCCACAAGTTCTTCAAATCTCTAAGAGCTATGGCAATAATATATGAAGCACAACTTTAGCAAGTTAATTAGGTATCACTCAATGTTGCAATCCTATTCAAGGTTATAAGCTGTATCCATTAGAAAGAAAACCTCCATCATCACACTTATGTTTGTGTATTCGAACAAATAGAAGCCATCATGCTATCTTCTAACTATGTAATAGCCTATGTAAGCATGTGCACTTATAGAATAATTGCACCATAATATATACATGGATTGGGTCCTCAAGTGTGGGACAACACTCATACATTTGACCCATTTCCAATCCATACATACATCTTATGCACCTAGGAAGAGCACATGACAGGTTTTCCCTTGCAGATATAAGTGAACCTAAGAGCTTGTGAGAGATGGAATTTAATGTGTACTTTGCAAGATTTTAGAGCATTTTTGGAGGATTCGTAAGGGGTTTTCAGTGGGAAATGAAGATTTAAAGCTTCAAAATGGCCATTTGTGCAAAGCATTTGAGGCGCACAATGCAGGTCATTTTAGAGGGAAAGTGGAGCACAAAGTCAAGTCTATAAAAAATGAAGGAGTGATTGGCTATCATTTGGACATTAATTTAAGGTGGAATTTCATGCTAATAGACTTTAATTCATGGAGGAACATGGTGTGAGGAGCCAAAAAACCCAAAATTGGCCAAGATTTAAAGAGTTGTAAAACAATTTTGAAGGAGCATGGCCAAAAGGAAAAGGGCACATTAAGTAATGCAAAATTTTTTGATGAAGGAATCATGGAGAGAGGGAGGAGAGGATGCAAGAAATAGGGTGCCAACATTTTATGCTTCCCTTGATCACTACGCGTGATGTATACACTGTTTGCAAGGTGGAATATGAGAAATAGATCCTACTCTTCATCCTCTTTGCCATGATACCAATCTTGCAAGACAAATCAGAGAAATAAAAAAGTTGGTTTTTTAGTGAGGGGACTTATAGACCCTTATAGTAAGAGCAGTCCCAACACATGCAAAAGTAGGAGTTTATCCTTAACACCTAAAGCTTGGTGGTCTACTCCTTTGAGGACTAGCCAAAGTGGTGGATCAACCCCATCACCTACTGGTACCATCAATAGCACCATAGTTATACTTATTAAGCCTACTCTTATACCTGTAGGGATGGCACAATTACCCTTAATACCCCCTCAAGCAATTCAAATCCCAGATGGCATGGTGGCTCTACTTGCAAAGATGCAAAATTACATATCAAAGACTTTCAATCAAAAAATTATGTTTAACTATCAAGTCAAGGAGGAAACATATCATTTGATGTTCTTTAGCATCACTTTGAAGGGTAATGCAACCCTGGGGGTACACATATAAGAAATCATCTATATAATGTGTGTTCAAAGGGTATTGAGAAATACTCTTTCTTTACATGTTGTAATCCATAAAATGACCCCCTTTACTTTACTAAATTTATGATATTTTAACATTATAATATTAAAATCCATTTTTAAATATAATCTTGTAAATTTTACTAAATAAAATACCCTTTCCTTTGAAATCATGTTATATCTTACATGTTTTATAAGATGGACTCTGTGAGAGTGCAGCCAGTGCTACTATTGGCTTGTGGCAAATTTGATTGGTGACATGCAAGGTCTCTACATTGCATTTTGTAGGGAGTTCTTTACGAAAAAGGGAAGCCAGTATTGGCTGCATGTCTTAAATGAGACTCAACAAGAATTTAACGAGAGTGTGAAAGTGTATACTCAAAAGCTATGTGAAGTTTCTCATTGTTTCGATAACACTATACAATTACCCCTTGCCATGTAGTTGCAATTCTTCTTGAGAGGGTTGGATTTTACAATCCAACTACACTTGAGTAACACTGCACTAAATGATCTAGATGCAGCCATAATAGTAGCAAACAGGGTCGAGTCAATAATTCAAGCTACCTATGTAGCAAGAGGGCAAGCCTCTTAGTCTCACTAGGTTGGTGCCAAGTGCAATGGTAATAAGGTTACAATTTATTACTAGTATCACCGAGTAACATAGTGGATCAAAGTCAAGAAGCTCTAAATCAAGGGTTTCCCTAATTACCCACTCCTACAGTGCCAAATGTGGTCCACTACAACATCTATGAGCAGTGGGCATGTCCTTGTTGCAGACCAAGGATCTGTACAAGTAGCACCTCCTTTGCAAATTGTAAAATCTAGTGTAGGGGTGGCTCCTAAGACCTTTGGATATAAATCCTCCACATCCATCTGCACATGTTGAATTGTGGCATTCCTCTAAAATGAATGGCACCTCATCAAGCACCACACAATAGCAATAAACCTCATCCATGCCCTTTCGATACAAGACACTAGCTATTAACAAAAATCAAAGATATTGTTGCTTAATCTTCCTCTTTTTGGACTTAGAAAGAGTTTCCACCAAGTTGTCTTTGGATAGGTAATGCATGATAGACACATACCATGATGGGATTGAGGTAGCATCAATCTTGCATAGATCCTTGCACTCACTGATATCTGCCCACTCTTTCTTATGCTCACCAAAATCTACTAGACATTCAGCAATTTCCTACAATTTTGGTGTTTTGCTTCAAATCTCATAGATTCTTGCAAAGAGATTAATCATTTGGAGAGGTGATCAGAGTGTTGAAGCTTGTTCAGTAGTAGGAATAGTCCCTTAGCCTTGGTGAAAAACACCACCTTCTCGTAAAGAATATGATGTCTAACTTCTTGGTGACAAATACCATAGCCAAGTAGACCATCTTTGAATAGCTATAATGAAGCTCTAAAATATCCAACTTTTAGCTTGCAAAAGCAATAGGATGATAAAGCTATGCCTCCCAAATCTGAGATAGGCAACAACTAATACTATGCATTGTTGCAACTATGAAAATATTAAAAAAATCTCCCCTCTTAGAGACCTTTAATATTGGCATTTTGGATGATCTCATCTTGATATCTCAAATGCCACTTTACATAGTTCTGTCCATTCAAAAACATGGCTGTGCAACAAGAGATTTGTTAGAGGCAATGAGTGCTCATCCAATGCATCAGTGAATTGATGATAATAGTCCATAGACAAAACAAAGCTATGAACCTCATGAGGGCTAGTGGGTGGGCTCATGGCCACAATAAGTGCTATCTTTTCAAGATTAGTAGCAATGTTAGCCGCACTCACAATGTGACTCGATAATAAACCATAGGGCACCTTGAATATACACTTTCGAGGATTTAATACTATAGTACATTGGCAATGCTCAAAGCACTTACAAAGAACAATGAACTACCTACTGTGGATCATGGCAATCCCCAAATCATCTATAAAAGCCTTAAGCTCTTCAAGGGAGATATTGGCAAACATCTTGTTAGCTAGTCATTGCTAGGACCTAGGAGCATTATATAAACCAAAAGCCATGACTTGGTATGCAAAGGTACTTGTCATGAATCATGTGGTGGGGGGACTTGCTCGAGTTGCTATGCCAAACACACACCATATACACAAGAGAAAGCTCATTTGAGAACACAAGGAGAGAGATGGAGGTCAAAACATTTTCTTACTAGTTTTTTCTTCTTCTTTCTCACACAATACAATGTACATAAAGTATAGATAAGATATAACATAAAGAAAAGTGGCCTACTAAGTCAAACAATATATTACTAATTATACTAATAGACTAGTGCTATAACTATGCTAGCTGTAAGTAGATGCAATAAACTAAATATAATAAGTGATAAGTTAGTGGAAATGTGAGGATCATAATAACCACTATGCTAGCTGTAAGTAGATGCAATAAACTAAATATAATAAGTGATAAGTCAGTGGCAATGTGAGGATCATAATAACCACTATTGTGCTAAGTGTAGATGTGTGGACCTATTTAACCAAGTGATCTATCATCAATATCCACACATGTTGAGCTTGCCATCTCAATACTCCCTCTCAAGCTCAATTGTATCTCTGCAACTCCAAGTGAGCTTCAAAAATTTCAAATTTTCTCTGCACCCAGTGCATTTGTAAAAATGTCAGATATCTGATCCTGTGTGTTGACATATACCAAGTCAGTCTCACCTACAAGTATATTCTCTCTCATAAAGTGGTAGTGTGCCTCAATGTGTTTTGTCCTAGCACGGAACACTAGATTCCTAGCTAGCTGTATGTTGCTCATGTTGTCATAGTGAATGATAATTGGACTATCTCCCTGCACATCCAAATCACCCAATAGCTTTTGCTGCCATACCACCTCACATGTTGTCATAATAGCACCTCTATACTCAGCTTTAGTACTCGACAGAGCAATTGCATGTTGCTTTTTTCTGCTCCATATAACTAATGCATTTTTTAGGAAAAACATAAATCTAATCATAGATCTTTTGTCAACAGAAATGCTACAAGCCAATTTTGCGTCTATGCATCCAAAAATATGTATATTCTTATCTATCTCATAAAAAAATCCATAATTCAAAGTGGACATCACATACCTCAATATATGTCTAATTGCATCTAGATGAGGCTTTTTAAGCATCTACATAAACATAGTAGGGCCTTCTATCTCATCCTTGACGTCAGCACTAAACTTCACATTTTTCTTCAATGGCATTGAAAGAGGCTTACAGGCTTTCATACCATACTTGGACAACACATCTAAGTCATAATACCTTTGGGATAGACATATACCATCATCACATCCGATCACCTCAATACCAAGGAAGTATCTCACCTCATTCAAATCCTTCATCTCAAACTTCTTCTTCAAAAGTCCTTGACTTTAGCAATCCCAGAGTCATTATTACCTGTAAAAATGAAGTCATCCACATAGATGACTAGGGTCACCAAGCTTGCATTTCCCTTTCTCTCATAAAGTGAGTGATCAACATCAAAAAACATAACAACCAATGTTGACAAGATACTCTTTGATCTTGTTAAACCATGCTCTAGGTGCTTACTTCAACCCATAGAGCACCTTCGTTAACTGGCACATATATGTGGGATACTCTAGATCCTCATAACCTACTCATTGTTCCATATATACCTCTTCTTGCAATTCACCATGTAAGAAAGTATTCTTGATATTTGTTTTCTACAAACTCCAACCTTTGGCTACTGCCAAAGCAATCACATATCTAATAGTTATTTGCCATATTAGCAACTAGATTGAATGTCTCTTCATAATCTATGCTATATGTTTGAGCATCACCTTTTGCAACCAATTTGCATTATACATATTTTTGTAGGCTCACTTATAACCAATAGCTTTCTTTCCCTTAGGCAATGGTACTAGATACCAATTTTTATTTGCTTCTAATGTAGCATCTCCTCATCCATTTGCTGCATCCCAATCAGCATGACAAACAATGTCCTTAAAGCAAGTGGGCTTAACATCCTCAACCACCTTTACCATATATAAGCATAATGGTGAGCTATATAATCTTTATAATAAAATCTTTAAATAGGGTATTCGACCCTACTAGACCCGGGTACCACAAGATCACTTAGTGGACCCTTTACATTACCATGTGTTCTTTTTATACATGGTGTCATAATTGAAGGAATACCAAGCTCATTATCTAAACTCTTTGAACACTTGTCAGATCCCAACTTGTGACTAGTAGATGCATCATTAACATTTGATACTTTCTTCTTTCCTTTGTCTTTACCTACGACATTAGTAAATGCACTCAGATGTGTTGAAAACGATGTATGCTCCAGAAAGAGATGTCCTAAATTCCATATGCATAGTGAGGAGAGTGGAACTGCCCAACTTCTACAAAGCATTGTACTTGACTATCACTTTCACAATGATGAATGCAATATCATGATGCTTTCCTCTTTCAGTTGGCATCATTGTCATTGTCAGTTCAATAAACAAGATTGCCTTTATGAGTCCAAGCTTCCATCTTGGAACCTAATTCACTTGTGTAATAATTGTCTACTCATTATCCATGTCAACATGAATTTAGTCTTCATTTTTCACCCTCCATAGCGCTTGCCATGTTCTAGATCTGAAATTTTTACATGGTATCAGAGCTCAGCTGAGCATGGCATAACTCCCTTCTCTGCTCTCTCAATTCCTCTTAATCTCAGGTCAGCTCAAGTCTAGCTCATGGTTCCATTTCTCACTTCCATCTCCACCTGACCTTGTGTCTTCCATAGCCAAAAAAACACCTACCCGACTTTGAGATTCTAGATCTCTCAAATCAAAGCAGATCTCAACTTTCTTCCTTCTAGGGATTTGTTCCTTGACTCAAGACGCTACTGTGTATCACATAAAAGCTTGACATTGGCCACTCTAGAGCTCAACATTGTTAGAATTCAAACTCATTGTTCAAAATTGTGCCATTTGCTGTCCGTATATGACGATTTTTCCTTTGTGCTACACGATCTACCCTATAACCATAGGGATTTCAAAGATCCATACCTAAGCTCTCTCTAACTCAGAGGGTTTCCTAAATGGCCATCTCTGTAAGTTGCAGTAAGTAAAAAACCAAACCCCTGTCCTGAAACCCTAAAAGGATAGCCATAGCCAAGTTTCTTCAATGTCATAAAATCTTTCACTTTCTTACTCCTCTCAGTCTACTGAAGACTTTATCATTTTGATCTTAGTGAGCACTTAATTTCTAGCAAAGCATCACACTAAATCAGCAAGCAAGAAGAATATCAAGCATCAACATCCAACATTGAGCTCCAAGATAGTATCTTTATAATACTCATGTAGTGTTGTTAAACACTAATAATCTTTTGCCTCTTGACACATTGAAGCACAACTCCTTTTGCTAGCTGATTTGTTGCTGAGCAAAAATGGAAAAGCTCGAACAAATAGCAAAGTTCAATGGAGAAGTCTTACATGCCTTGGAAGGGAAAAACCATGTATCACCTCATGAGGAAAGACCTCTGGGATCTCTTTGAAGATGATGAAGGTGATGCAGATGGTGGGAAAGAAGTTTTAGAAAAAATTGGGATCCTTGCAGTAGCTCCACCAAAAACCAAAGAATGGAAGAAGATGAATAACAAGGAACTAGGCATCATTGCATGGGGACTAAGTGATGATGTTCTACATCATATCTCTGGCATCAAAGATGCTAGAACTGCTTGGGAGGAACTTGACAGGATCTTTGGTATGAAGCAAAGAATTCAAAGATAAAATCACTTATGTAGTTTTATAAACTAGATATAAAAGATAGTGCTTCCATGACCATACACATTAACAAGTTCAAGAGCCTAAAAACCCAGCTTGCAACTCTTAAGAAGAATATTGATGAAGATGAAACAATAGCCATACTGCTTGTAAGTGTAAATACGGACCCATATGAGAATCTTGTATCCACCCTAAGTAATGTTCCAAGTCTCCCACTTAAAGATATTGAGCACTCACTACTTGATGGAGAAAGCAAAGTTAAAAGTAGGGATGCAAAGGAACACACCACCAAAGAAAGTCTCTTGTACACCAAAGATACTTATGGAGCAAAAGGACGTGGTCAAGGACTCAGCAACAACAACAACAAGGATCATATTATATGTCATTATTGTGGCAAGACTGGCCATATATCTAGTGAATGTTTCCACAAGAAAAGAGCATAGTAGATGCAGAATGATCACCACCAGAACCAGTTGATGAATGAAGAAGAAGAAGAAGAAGATACTTGCGCTACCATCAACAACTCTGACCGATTGTTCTAAATAATTTTCATTGAATCTTTCATATGCTTTTCCCATAGTGGATCTCTATTTTTCCCTTAGTGGATTTTCTTTGTAAAAACCCTTGCCAAAGATGTAAATTTTCAAGATTTAACTTGAGTAGGCTACCTATGAGCTAGTCTCTTGGGCCATGTCAGCATGTAATGGGGGCAAAAGCTAGCAAGTGTAGGGACTCATCATTTGAGGGGGGGTATTAAGAAATAGAAAAATGATGTGTGCTCTAGAAAGAGATGTCCTAAATCCCATATGCATAGTGAGGAGAGTGGAACAACCTAACTTCTATAAAGCATTGTACTTGACTATCACTTTCACAATGATGAATGCAATATCATGATCCTTTCCTCTTTCAGTTAGCATCATTATCATTGTTAGTTCAATACACAAGATTGTCTTTATGAGTCTAAGCTTCCATCTTGGAACCTAATTCACTTATGTTATAGTTGTCTACTCATTATCCATGTCAACATAAATTTAGTCTTCATCTTCTAACCTCCATAGCTCCTGCCATGCTCTAGATCCAACATTTTTACAAGATATGGGACTACTCAGTCTCCCTGACCAAGGGCTAGCTTTTGATGTAGTATCAAATGATGTTTTTGGTCCACTAAGGCTATCTAATTCTTGCTTTTATTTTTGTATATAACTATCACGGTCATCATCATCATCCTATGCATCACCACAAGATACATACCAAGTGCTCATCTCATAAAAGATAACATTCCTACTCACTCTAAACTAACCTGTAATTGGGTTATAGCAACGATACCCTTTCTACTCTAACTAATATCCAATAAAAATATACTTTTTGACCTTTGGATCATGCTTCTTTTGTATCTTATGTGGCACATGAACATGTGCAATACAACCAAATATTTTCAAGTGTGACACATCAAGCTTCTTGCTTGTAAAGAATTCTTTGGGGATCATTTCATGAACTATAGTTGTGGGATTCTATTCATAATATAGATAGTACTATGAACATCTTCAGACCATATATTCTTTTTAATCATTAATGCTTATACAACTTCTGTAATATGCATATTTTTTCTTTCTCTAAACCCATTTTCTTGTGGGATATACGTGCAACTGTCTCTTTATACCACAAGACCTCAAAAAGTCATTAAACTCATTTGAGGGATGCTCTTCCCCTCCATCTAATCTCAAGAACTTAACTTTCAATCCTATTTTTGTCTCAACAATAGCCTTGAAAGTTTTAAAGTGCTCAAATATTTTACTCTTTTTCTTCATGAAATATACCGAGACTACTTTCTTGAACAATCATCAATAAATGTAACAAAGTATTTGCTACCACCAAGAGATATATTTCTATGTAGACCCCCAAATATCTGTATGCACAATAGAAAGCATATTCCTATTCATATCTCTATCATGTAAAAAAAGTTATCTTGCCTGCTTACCAAACTGACACGCTTCACACACTTTATGAAGTTATGCAACTCTAAAAGTAGGCAACACTATAACCAACCCTTTGGATTGTAATAATTTCAGCCTTTGCACATTTGCATGCCCAATACATTTATGCCATATTTCAATGTCTACAACCATTCATTTTTCTTTAGCATACATAGTTGTATTCATAGCAAGAATTCTAGCATCTAATGTAAACATGAGGCTACCAAGTCTACTTTCTTTTCTGACCAACTTGCACTTATAATTAAAATCTTTCACAAAGCAACCTTTTACATTAAATTAAACCTACAGTCCTTGCTCTACCATTTGATCAATAGACACTAAATTATTTGTGATGGATGGCACACATGTAATAGATCTGACAAATTCTTTATATAACCATCATCAAAGGATAAGGAAACCTTTTCAATGTGTGAAAATTGGATGGCATGAATCATCACATGTCTACATATAATGTGAATTTTGTAAATCTTGTATCTCTCCAAACCATTCAGTATGGCTACTCATATGATTAGATGCATATGAATTAACATACCATACATAATCATGTGTCCTCTTTTCTATAATACCATTCATCATATGCTGCATAACAAACAGACACTCATTTTTGTCTTCATTCTATCATGAAGACAATGCATAGTTTCCTTGTTGCAATTTACCATTGCAGATATCATCCTTCTTAGTATAACAATGAGCTATGGTATGTCCTATTTTGCTACAATAATCATAAACAATACTAGAATTTCTAGAGCCTCTATTTTGCTATCCACTTCTTCCTCTAAAGCTCCTCATGTCTCCAAAGTTTCCAAGGCCTCCTAAAACCTATATTCAATCAAACTTTTGATTTAACCTGTTTTCCTAGTTATCACCATCATGTCCCATATCACGATCTCTTGAAGAGGATCTAGTACATCCCCTTTCTAAACTTGAGTAAAATTCTTGGATCTATTCACTACTTCTTTCAGATGATTGACCGAGCATATTGATCTCTTCGATGATTATGAGAGAGACCAACTCATCAAAAACTAGAAATTACTTTCATACATACAAAGAAGTGACAAATGATTCCTAGACCTTCTCATTATAAAGGCCACCTAAGGTAGATGAAACCAAATCGTCATCATCAAGCATTGCATCAATAGTTGCTAAGGTATCTAACCTTTAAAACATACTCATTACAGACATCTTTCCAATTTTCAAGGTATTCAACTCTTGCTTGAGTTGAATCTTTCATGCCTTTGTGTTTACGGAAATATATTCTCAAAGATTATCCAAGTTGCATGTGAAGTTTCTACATTTTTCATATGCCCCAATATAGTATTATCAATGACTGTAGATAGCCAATACATCACCTTTTTGTATTTTGCATTTCATTCTTTCCATGCCTTTAATTCATTTGCAGTCATAGGGTTGCCTACTCTGGCTTCTTTTCTTCATTTGAAATAAACTCAAAGAGGCATTTTCCAATAAGGAAGTTTGTCATACAAAACTTCCATGATGAGTAGTTGTTCTTGTTTAGCTTCTTAATGATGGGGTTTCCACTGTTCTTTGCCATTATAATAAAATTAATACAAAATAGCAAGCAAGTCTTCTACAACCTTTCACAATAACTATATAATCAATGCCCTTCAAAATCTATAATGTAAGCACAATCGAAATTGTAATACACCTTGAAATTATTATCTACAACCTTGTGGGTCTAAAATAGGTTCTAACATAGCCTCAGATGGCAAAAAAAGTAGCAAGTGAACCTCCATACCAAATCTCATAGCAATTTGAGATTTTTGCTATTGTCTGCATTTGATACCTCTATATGTACTATCCAAGAGAAAGAGTGAAAGAATGGGAGAGCTTATTACCCATGTCTTGCTTTTTCAAATCCTTTCTTCTTTTTCTTTACTTCAACCTTCAAGACCAGCCTCTCTCAGTGGTGCCACTCTTATATCATTCATGTCATGTTTTGCGTGGTGGGGAGACTTGCTTGTGTTGCTACACCAAACACACATCATACACATAAGAGGAACCTCACTCAAGAATGCAAGAAGAAAGATGGAGATCAAAACCTTTTCTTGCTAGTTTTTTCTTCTTCTTTCTCAAAAAATATAATATACACAAAGTGTACATAAGATATAACATAAAGAAAAGTAGCTTACTAAATCAAATAGTACATGACTAATTATACTAATCGACTAGTGCTATAACTACACTAGTTGTAGGTAGGTGTAACAAAAAACTAAATATAATAGTCATAAGTCAGTAGCCATGTGAGGATCATAATGACCACTCTCATGATAAGTATAGATATGCGAACCCATCTAACCAGGCGGTCCATCATCAATGTCCGCACGTGTTGAGCTTTCCATCTCAATAGTACTAAAGACTATAATGAATATCATTTTCAACTTATCTTCCTCAACTATATCTATTTGGTTATAATCCATAAGACAATCCATAAAGGAGTATATCTCTTATCCTGCCAAAATTGATTTAAAATTTGATTAATAAAGGGTAGAGGATAGTAGTCCTTTTTTTTTTGCTTGTTTAGCTCCTTAAAATCCATGCATAGGTAGATTTGATTGTTCTTCCTCTTCCTTATCACAACCAATGTGTACGATTCAATGTGTTCAATGGGAAAGGTTAGACTTGCCATCCTCAAATAATGTATCAATTCTTCAAAAAAATGCTCTCACCTCAAAAGACATCCATCTAGCCTTCTGCATGTCACACTTGCTGTCTTCTTTTAATGAGATTGTATACTTGGCAAAATTAGGGGGAATCTCCTTCAGTACATCATAGCTCCATGTAAATACAACTCTAAATGCCTATAGGAGTGCCATGTAGTCTATGCACTCATCATTTGGTAATAAGGCATCAAGCTTGATTGGGTGGGGCTCATTAGGAGTCCCAACATCCAACTTGATCATGATAGCATCACAAATTTGATTTTTTGTCCCTATCAACTCATTCAAGCACACTTGATAAACTTCATTCATGGTGGAACTCTCATAAGAATTACTAGAGCTTGAGGTTTCAATGGCAAAGGTCCCCTCAAGTGTCTCCCATTCTATAGTGGGGGTATCATCCTTTCATTCAATGGGCACTTAGGGTAGGCATCCAAGATTGTTCTCTTCAATCCATGACTAAACATTAGTTGGCTAGCTAGGATATCCATCAAATAATAGTAAGATCCATGGCCATCCAAGTAGCAACTAATAGCTTAGCCTCCTCCAAGCGAACCAAATAATAAGAAAGTTAAGAATACACTCAAAATGCACTACAATCACATGTACTTGAGACACCATTTCTTTTGGTTGTCCCAAACTATCAAAAGCCATTTTTAGGACAATGGTGACATCCTTTTGGATGGGTAGATCTATCCTCTCCAATCATATCCATACTCATTATGTTCACGAAAAAGGATAGGTTGACCCATCCTTTTGGATGGGTAGACCTATCCTCTCCAATGAATCCATACTCATTATGTTCATGGAAGAGCTTGGGTCTATCACTACACTTTTTATCAAAATGCCACCCATGTAAGCTTGTACCCTAGGCAGTGTTTTTTCACATGCTCCCACCATTCACTATCCACTCAATTGACACCAACAAGCTCTATAACATAACTTGTTCATAGGATCCATGGATCTAGGGACATGAATTGGGCTTGGGATTGAGTGTACTTGCTGAGTGGAATGCCTTGATTACTAGTTTCTTACTTGATGTGTTCATAGGATGCTCTTAGGTGTTATCTTTGTCAATTTGATGGTCAATGTGTGACCAACTTTCTTTTATGAGGTAGCTCACCTAGTTAAGAGGGTTCAATTTGATGGCTTTTCATGATAAAGTCCCGTATTCTGTAAGGGGTTGGGGTTCAAGTGCAACCTATGGGCTGAAATTTGATACAAGTCCCATCATAAAGAAGCAAAAGGAAAACATTGCACTAGAGAATGCTTGTCACCTTGAAAGGTTTTGGTAGGTTCTTGGGTCTAACTTAGGCGCTCGAGGTCTCGATGCCTTGTTCTCTTTGGGATGAGACCTAGTTGTGGGTTAAAAGAGGAAGGAAGGAAGAAGAAGAAAATATTACATATGTGTGTTGCCTTGCGAGGTTCTATAGGTTCTTGGATTTGAGTTAGGATTGCGATGACCAATGCCTTGATCTCCTTGGGGCACTACAATCAAAGCTGGCAAGCCATCCCCACTAAGAAAAGGAAAAAAAACAAGAGAAAATGAAAGGATAAATATATATATGGTGATGGATTGAAAGAAAATTTCTCAAGGGATAATAGGTTTAGTGCTTATTGTTTGACATTAGTGGATCTTGACTGATTGGGAGTTAGCTTGGGCCTCTTGCTAGTGCTTGTGAGCCTTATGTGTGGGTGTGTTTTCTCCTAGGTGGTTATCCAACTAGGCTAGGATAGCATTTGGGTCACCTTATGAGTGTTTAATAGCAAGGACAGTTATTGAGTGTCATTCCCTTAGGGGAGAGTCTCATTTCTAGATCCTCATCTTGGCCAATGGATCCATAGTCACCCACCCATCATATTCTACCCCATTCCCATGGCCTTTTTCTTGCCCTTTCCCCTTTTTTTATCATTTTTTTGATCTTCCATGTGAGAATGCACCCTAAGTTGACCCATGTTTGTCCCTTCGAGTTGGACACGTTTCACTTTTAGTACCCTATTTCACAAGCAATGATTCATCAAATGTTAATTTTTGAAGGATTTTTCGTGAATTAGATGTGTTTCCATGAAACGTGCCTTTCTCACACTAAAACTGTAGTTTGATATAATAGGCCTAATCTTCTCATTTTCTTGAATACTTTTTCTTTTATAGCCCCTCTTTTTGATGTACAGATTGGCCATTATTTATTTTTGCGTATTCGTGAGTTTATTTTTATGCACGTTTTGTTATTTTTCCATGTGAATATCCACTTTTCTCTTCAGAATGGCATCTTGCTTGGGTAGCCTCAAGTTGCTAGTTCCCACAAACATTTTTTCTTTTCCCTCCCCCTCATTTCGGTCTACTGATTTTTTGTGATTACTTTCCTATTGTGTTTTCCTCTATATTTTTGCCCTTTTTTCATGTGAATGCACCTTTCTTCCATCAGAATCACGATTTGACCTGACAATCGTGTCGAACACTAGTCTCTTGACATTTTTTCTTTTTGTTACCCCTTTTTTATAATGACTCTTTGTCTTGAATTTTTTTCTGATTTTTGTGTGTGTTTTTATCATTTTTGCCATATAAACACCCTTGTTTGTCATCAGAATCATGTTTCAATTTGATGGCCCTATCCATTCTATCAACTTAATGTTTTTCCTTTTCACTGCATTCCATTTCGACCACTCATTTTTTGTATTAAATTTTTATCATGTTTTTTGGTTCTTTTTTTTCCATGTGAACATACCCTATTCTTATCAAAACTGTGTTTTGACTTGACAACTTTATGCAACACCTTCTCTAGACATTTTTACTTGTTTCTATACTTCGTTCTAGTTGATGGATTTTTTGTTATTCATTTTTATGTGTTTTTTCATCTACATTTTTAATCATTTTTTCATGTGCACACCTGGTTTTTGCCTTGTAACGTGTGTCAGTGTATCTATCGTGTCGCATCCGCTTCTCTTGCTCTCATCTAATTCTATCATAGCAAGTTTTTTTACCCTCACCTGACAATGCTGCATGGGAGATAGGGAGGGAGTGATTATTTTTTTCATGATTAAAGAAAAATCAAAACCAAAACAAACAAATTTTAAAAAAATCAAAACCCTCCCACCTCCTCACCTTTCTTCTCTCTCTCTCTCTCTTCTTCTTTCTCTCTTTCTTTTTGTTATTCTTCTCTCTCCTCCCCTCACTCTCTCTCCCTGCCATCACCTTCTCCCTCTCTTCTCTCTCCTCCTCTTCCACCTTGGCTGCCTTCTCCATTCCTTGCCTCCTCCCCCTTCTCTTCCTTTTCATCTCCCTCCTTCCCCTAAACCCTTGGCTCTGTGGTAGCTGCTACCTCTTGGGCTACCACCCCGCTGAGCCTCCCCCATGCCTCCTCCCTTTGTGCACACAATCTGGCACTTCGTCTCCTCCTCCCCTCGTGCACCCCCAACCCTCAACCCTCATATGGTGCCTCCATGTGTTCTCTTCACCCACCTCTTCCCTCATACCTCCCCCCCTTTGCCACCTCCCTATGGCTGCCTTGCCCATGCTGCCCTTTTCTCCCCTCCTTCGTGTCCTCACCTTCGCCATCTTGTTTTGCCCCTCCTCCCCGTTTGGCTGCCCCTCTATTTGGTCATACCTCCCCAACCCCTCCATTTTACCCTCCCACCTCCATTTGAAACCCCCCCCCCCCCTTTTCCCCCTCGTAGCCCCCTTTCCTCTCCCCCATCCTTAGCACATCTTGCCCCCTTCATCGGTCGTTGTCACTAGGGCATTCATATGGGCTCATGCCGAGACCATATCGCATAATTTTCTTCATGCCATGTTCATGTTCACACGTCCATAGTTCATCGCTACTATTCACGCTTGAGATTGTAGTGAATTTTCTATGTTTCGCATTACGTGGTCATTCGCATGTGTGTGTGCCATCTAAGAACTCGTTCATGTGCACAGATGCACGTTTGGTCTTCTCCATGCGATGGACTTACTGTTGTTCACTAGCAGATTGCTATTCACTCGTCATGTAGCTGGTACCTACCTTTTATCCTCTTGTTTATTATTATTTTTTAAAAATCCAAAAGCACATAAAAATTAAAAAAAAGTCAAAGTAAATACGTAAAATTGCTAAAATTTTACCAGAAAAATTGATTAAATTTTACAAGAAAATTTGATTTAATTTTTTTAATGGGTCCATCAATTCCGAGAGGAAATTTACATTCAAAATTCAAAAAATTTGAAAAATCTAATCAAAATTGGTAAAACTCATGAAAATTTTATAAAACTCCATAAACATAGCCAAGATATAAAATCATGTGATATTTGCAAGAGGGCCAAGGTACCTCATCATAAACCACATGGCCTCTTGCAATCCTTGCCCATTCTAGCACGACCTTGATCTTCTCTATAAAAAGATCTTTGCAAATCAGACAAATATAACTCTATTCTTGTTGTGGTAGATAGGTTCACAAAAATGGCACATTTCATCCCTACCATTAAGATCATCACAAGTGCAACTACTGCTAGACTCTTCCTCGAATACATTTTTAGATTACATGGACTCCTAGACGACATGATCAGTGATCACAGTCCCCAATTCATATCTAGTTTTTGGAAGAGCCTTTCCAACCTCCTTGGAGTCCAAGTTAAGTTATCCACTGCCAATCATCCATAGAAGGCTGATGGTCAAATAGAATGGGTAAATCAAGTCTTGGAATGAAATCTCCACTGCACCACCATCAAAATGATTGGTTTGAGCTCTTGCCCTTTGCAAAGATTGCTTATAATAATGGTATCCATGCATCTAACAAGAAAACTCATTTCTTTGCAAACTATGGCCAGCATCCAAGGATAAATGTACATCTCTCGAACCCTACCGCTCTGAGATAAAGCTCAACACCTAGCAGATATACACCAAGAACTCAAGCAACAAATCCAAAAGGCTCAGAATTAGTACAAGCACTATGCATGCCAGCATTGTCTCCAACATCTACCATACAAAGTCAGTGATAAGTTATGGTTACTCATGCATAATCTCCAAACAACAAGGCCCTCCACCAAGCTAGACCACAATATATTTGGGCCCTTCACTATCTTAGCCTAGATCAACCCAATTGCTTATCGACTCCAAATCCCCAACACCATGAAGATCCACCCAATCTTCCATGTTTCTTTGCTTGAGACAGAGTGTAGCTCACCACTAAGAGGGGAGAGATCTAATCCCCCACCACTTTTCCACATTGAAGATCATGAAGATTTTGAGGTCAAAGCATGTCTTAGATTTGAGGATCTCTCAAGGCAGTCGATTGGAATCCAACGAAACTTGGACCAAACCACCCAGCTTCTCCTCGTGGAACTTGTTGCTAGTGGAGGGGGTGATGTCACGGACATGCCATGATCAAGTGTACGGATTGATTCTTGCTTATGCCATATGAATACACACCCCATACAAATGCACCCTTAATAGGACATCATTGAGCCAACCATGCAAACCCATTCATGCCATGTCATCATAGAAAATTATAGAGGATATTCCATGTCATTGCATACATCATTGATGATATAATCATGGAACATTCTAGAAGATCTTTAGCTGCCCTCCAACACCTATAAAAGAAGGTGCTTTCCATAGAGCTCCTCAATCTTTCCAATCTTGGGAGCTCAAGAAGTCGAGAGCTCCAAGTAAGTAACTTCTAGTTCCAGTTCTAGTCTTGCCTAGTCATGGTATCTAGTCTTGTCTTGTCTTCCATTATACTCATGTTGTCTTGTCACCTTGTAATCTTATAGTATAAGATCTTGTCTAGTACTATCTTGTATCTTGTTCATTCCCATTGAGGAAAATCTTGTAATTTTGTTATCTTGTATCCATACCTATAGTCTTGGGTTGTGGGATCCTTCATATCCTTTTGAATCTTGTTGTCTATACCTATAGTCCCAGGTTGTGAGATTTTCTGTATCTTGTTAATTGTCATTGTATATTGTGGCCCTATGTAGGATTATCTTGTAATCAGAAATCTTGTAACAAATCTTGCATCTATTCTAGTCTCTCGAGAACAGTCCAGTGCTCCCATAAAAAAAAGGTCACAACATCATATGGATTGTGTGCAGAAAGCTTTTACTTATTACAATGAGCTTGCTTCCCCTCTGCCTTCTTTTTGGCGTAAATATCATGAGTACATGTTGGACTTATATATCTCTTTGGGCAATGTGGATTTACAACCTCTAGAGGATAGTTGGCAAGATCTTTAGTCAAGTGATTTGCTGAAATCAGTGTTCGATAGAGCCTTAGATAACATGCATGATCCTCAAGTCAAATTTCTCTCTTTCATATATAAAAATTTGGATTTACAAATTCCAAATGAGGAGGATTTGAATATTTATGTGGGGGATGTGGTTTTGCAAGCTATATTGTATGTACATTTTGTGGAGTTAGATCTTGTGAATGTCCTGCAAAATTTTCATCAATGCACATCATCGTGCATAGGAGATGATTGGTGTCCTTCTTTGGATGATGCTATCATGGGTCCATGCCGTCGATAGAGTAATTTTTATAAGTTTGATATCCACCAGCAGTTGTGTGCTAAAGTGTTGCAATACATTGCTAATAATCCATTGTTTACTAAGGAGTTTTGGATGGTTTGAAGTGGTTTTGGTTGAAGTTGTATGTATGCCTTTTGTTGACTGTCTATAGTGTTTTGTTGAGCTTCTGTAGAGCCTCTATCTCTATTTTGTTTACTTCTGTGAATGTTATTTTCTATGGATGTTTAGCTTGAAAATGTTTTGTAATCTTGGAAGAGGAAGAATATAAGCTCAAAATATCTCGAAGAAGCAAAAGAAGTAGTGGAAGAAGACTTGAAGTGAAGACTACAGTGACAGTGACAGTAGTGAGCTCTCAAGGGACATTGTAGTGGCTATGGTGACTCTTCATATGAAGATTATTGATTGTAGTTCCAATGTACTATTGAGAGAGAATATGTGTGAGAGAGGATCAAGTATGAGAGTCATTTCTATGATGAAGACATTGCATCTATATGAGAGATTGAGAGAAGACTATGAAGACATTGAATAAGAATACTATGTGATGAAACTCCATTCAAAATGGAGCATTCTTTTGTGTTTTTGTAGTTATTTGATGGAATATAATAACATGAAGAATGTGATCAATTTTACTCAAGATAAAGCCGTGGGAGATTCTTTCTCTGATGTTGCATGAGGATCTGTTGTGCTTGGTGTTGTTTTTCCTATTATGGTTACACAAAGGATGAAAACAAGCTTGTTGATGAATACAATATAGATTTTCTTGTAGTAAGATCCATGTTTCCTTAGCGTTTTCTCGAGAGCTCCAATTTACCATTTCATACAACTAGATAGGTATGCCTATAGATTTGAACCCCCTGCCATCTAATTAGCAATGTAACTAGAGTATTGTACTCTTGACAATATACATCTAATGTGATTCCACCTATAGTTTTTTTGTTCCTTTGTCTATGGTGTACACTGATATCTATGTAGTGTTTAGTTTCTCGTTAATATTTGTACACTGGTTATTTTACTTAGGCCAATTTTTGTAGTATGTGGTATTAATTTTGGTATTGTGTTAATAACAACAATTGCATATGAATCTCATATTATGCTAAAATTATGTATATATTCCTATGTTTTGGGTCCATTTATGAATATGGAATATATATAGTATCAAAATTGGATATTATTTTGTATGAAATTTGGTGCTATTATGTACCGAATTTGATACTATATAAAGCAACCTGTGTAAATGGTAACTAGTATATTGGACATCTATATATTTGTCCATTTTGGTACTATGATGTACCAAAGTTGGTACTGTAGTGTAGAGATTTGGTAGTGTCATACAACTTGTATATATGCTAAGTACAATGCTTAACATTGTATATCTATCATAGGTTGTGGTTTTAGTAACAATTTAGGAACACTATTTTGCACCAAATTTGGTACTATATAAAGCATCATGTGCAAGTGGTAACTAGTATGTTGGATAGCTATACTTCTATCCAATTTGCTACTATGTTATACCAAATTTGGTTGTAGTAATATATAGAATATGTTTAATTTGGTGCTATGATGTACAAAATTTAGTTCCAACTTTTGAATTATGGTTCAAAAAAAGTTTTGTACCAAATTTTTTTATGCCAAAGGTAATTTTATGCTCTTGTTTTTTCATATATTTTTTTTGCACACTTTAGAAGGTAGAAGTAATCGTTGGGCTTAGCTACCTTGATTGCAAAGGTGTCCCCAGTGGACAACATGAAGCACAACACTTCAAGATCTCCATAAATTGCCATGTTATGATCCTGACTCATTGTGGCACAACAACATATCTCCATTGCTCTGCACATTCTCTTCATTGCAATCTCTATCTACTTCTATCATCTCTATTAATGACACAATGGAGACATATTTTCATTCTTCTATGTGTTGTTTATTCTTGCATCTCCTCCACTACCCATTCACAAATGAATCACAAAAACATGAGAGCGTTTCAACATGAGAGCGTTTCAAAACCGCATAGCATTTGAGTTGTTTGTTGAGTATACATCAACACAATGGAGTGAGCGAGAGCCTGTAATGTGCTCACAATCCCAAAGTAGATTATGTTGCACATCATCCTTCGAAACCAACTAGTGAACTCTTTGAGTACTACGCCTCTGTACTTCATTTGCAGATTGAAATGTTACATTAAGAAAATTAACAATACCAGCTACACATTTCATAGGCCAACCATCTATTTTTAGCTCCTTATGAGTGAAGGTTCTCTTTATGATACCACCTGCATCATCACTCTCTCCTTTCCATGTCGTCTGAGGCAAATAAGTTATGCATCATAAACAAGCCTCTCAGGTGATAGTACCTTGCCACACAAAATAAAAAGGTTTGTGTACCTTAAATTAGGAAGCAAAGCCATCTGATCATACCTGATGATATTGCAAATGATGCCCCTATTATTTCAGCCACTTGTCATGAAGCATAAAACAATGTTGAACAAAAAACATGGCATGGAGCTTCTCATTAGGTATGTAAAAATGTAGTATCTTCTCAATAGCACCTAATGAGTTTCTCACATAAGGGATGTACACCAATATGGTTATCTAAGTTGACCACCAATACATGGATTGAATCTCATTTTGCATTTTAAATAAATAATTCTCTACAAAATCAGCAAAAAACACAATAACATTGCTAAGAAACTTAAGCAAGCAATCTTTAAACTATTGAGCCTACGACTTAAAGACAAATTTACGCTTGATGAAGCTTTTGAGATGATCTAAAAAGAAACGAATAAAAGCAACACTTTGCATTCTTTTTGCAACTAGATCATTTCTCTTCTTCTTACTTTTGTTATCACAAATATGTCAAGTTTCCACATCCTTAAAGACCTTCACAATCACCTTCCTACTATCTGTTGCAATCTCATGTGGGGAAATTGTCAACTTGTTTACACCACATTCGGGGCAATTTCCAAGCAAGCATTCCTTTGCATCATATTCATTGTCAACAAGCTTTGGGCACAATATTGATTCCCACAAAATACTTATGCTAGCATACTACCTAGTTTGCAAGATTTATAAGAAATTCTCTGAACTCTTACGTCTGCCTTAAAATCCATCCTCTCATTGGTGACCATGGGTTAGAAACCCAACGCATCAAATCCATGAACCAAACCTACCAACACAATATAAAACATGAAAGCATATTTAATAGAAACACAAGTAAATAACTGATAAAAGATACGTCAGTCACACTCAACCCCCCCTCTATCTTACACTCTATTGATGAATACGCAGGAGGGAAACTCGATTCCTAATACCCATTGATATAATCCTACCTACCACTTGTGTGAAGGTTACATGTCTTGTATGTAATTAATTACACAATAGTGCATCTCACCCTATGATGGCATATAGTGTGAGAAGGAAGACTAGGGAGCCTTGCGCATAAGAACAGATCATGCTATGTGAATTAAGAGGCCCAACCCATACGTGCAAGACTCCATTCACATATCTCACCTCTCATTTGGATTTAAAAGGGCAATGATTGGTCACTCACCCCACCCTCTATTTTACACTCGATTGAGAGATTCAAGAGACATCCCATACTCACATCTCCATCTGATTAGGATAAAACCTCACACCACTCAAGGGATTGTCGATGAAGATTGTTGAGGATGTCGAACAATGTTTGTTGATGGAAAGGAATATCCAAGGAGGTAGCCTACAAATCATGAACTTATGTTGGAATATAGGAACATGTCATCTGTTGAAGGAGACATATGCTCTACAAAGAGTCGTAAGACAGAATGCACCAAGGGAGGTGGCTTCAAAATTGGATCTTGGAAGTTTGAATGAGGGATCAACTAATTTAGATTGCGGGGTGTTACTATCTTTTCCACAACCAACTTCTTGCCCAAGGGTGTTTGCCACCTTTTCTTGGATCAAGGCCTGTTATGATAGGGAATTTCTTCCTTTTCCCCCATAACAGTTTTTTTTTGTCTCTCTTTTCTTTTGCCCTACACTTGAGGGTGTTTCCACCTTTTCTCAAAGACATGGTTGCCATGGTAGGGACCGAAGTATTTTCTCCTGTAACCAGTTTTTGGTTTCTTTTTTTCTTTTTCTTTTTTGCAAGTAAATGGCAGAGTGCCCTAGGTCAGAACCAACCTTGCCACATCAGTTGGATTGAATATGAAGGTAATCAAACAGAAGGTAGAGATGGAGATGAAGGGCTAACAAAATGGTGCCATCCCGTCAGGTTGAGAATGATGGATATCAATAGTAGCATAATAAGTAGGAAGGAGCAACACCTCAGAGGGAGAGGAACTACTGGCTGTGATTGTCAAGATCCCTAGAGAGGGAAGTACTTCTTTAGGCGATAGCCATTGATTAGGAAGGGACCTTTAGAGGCATCCACGACATGTATCTGAACAAAGCCATTACATTAGCGGAGATTTGGACTCAAGTTTGGGCCTTTTAGTTTTAGAGAGAGAAAGCCTCTCAATTAATAGGAGGGCTAAGATTATAGTAAAATGGAATTTTTCCAACTATAAAGTCTTTTATCTCATTTTTATAGCTTTTTAAAAAGAAGCATTTTTAGGTATTTGTGGAGCATAAATTCATGGAGGCACAAGAAACAAGAGGTATTGGCACAATTAAAGACAATAGATAGAGACATTTCTTCTTAGTCTCACACAACCTTGCCGTATCTGAGTCATTTTCTTGAAATTCTTGAATAATACACCCAAACGTTTTCCCTCCAATGTAGTATCCCTCCCTTTTATCCGAAAAACTCAATCACCTTAGTAAAGTGTGTGTTATCCCTTCATTTTTTCACAAGATTTTCTATTCTATTCTCTCTTTACACTCCATGTGTTCTTCTGCTTCATCTTCTATATCAATGGAAGCCTCACATCCTTGGTGTCCCTTCTCTTCTATCAGAGCAATCACAATCTACAACCATTTTGATCTTGAAAATAATAGGTGGATTCCTCCTACCATCTCTATTGGTAGTTAGGTTATGTTGTAGATAAGAAAGAGAAGACTACAAGGAAATGAATTCATTGACACCTGCAAAGAGCGAGCCAAGGATTTTAAAGTCACAGAATCAATGAAAATTTTCAAGAAGGTGCTTATACAACATGTGTATATGCACTCAGAACTGCATTTGCAAAATTGGCCTATTGACATGCCACACCATAGACCAAACTATAAGTTCAAAAAATTTCAATAGGCTTGAAACTGAGTTTTTATGTTTCATAAAATTATTGAAGTTTGTTTAGGGTTGTAGATATGTATCCAACAAACCTTGAAGACTAGTAGCCTATCGAAAAAGCGTACTTGGAATCTTTAATGCCTTTCACAGCTCTATTCACAAGCAATTGTACAAAGTGACCTCTAATAGGTCATTGGCCAAGGATGGGGTTTCTTTTAATGACAAATTTAACAATGCACCATTACACATAACAAGATTTGGGTCTCTTAGCCCTCTTCCACTCTTAGCTTTGGATAGTGCAGAGTCGCCAATCTCGGAAGCAAAAACATGTGAATCTTATAGATTAAAGATTTATGCAGATGTTCAAAGATATCCACGGCCTAATGTAGCTAGTAGACAAGTGAAAATCACAATCTTCATACCATTACATGTTTTGGTGGATTTTTTAATGATGAGGAAGTTCAAAAAGCAACATCAATACTCATATGAAAATCAGAGAAATGTATGGACTTCCTAGATCAAAGATGGGATATAAAAGAAGTTTGTGGAATTATGTCCAAAGTGGAATAGAAATCTATTTTTTGCAAATATATAATTGCATCACAAAATTTTATTCTGCTTTTATATTACATGAGATGGCATTATGTGAATGGAAAGATTGTGGCAATTGATCAAGACTTACAAGATGATGCTGATAATCTTGTGTTGATGTTGGAGGATGAGCCCTTAATGATACTCAACATAAGGGCAAACATCTCTTTACTTCAAGTGCAAATGGACCTAACAAATGAGAACCTAAATATCCATGTTGCTTATTTGTTCAAGTGCAATGGTTACAAGGTAAATAGAATATCTAATCCAAAAATGTGGTACATTGTCTAAGATACATTTCACCTGTTTGTTGCAAATAACATGAATCATGGCAAACCTTATGTGCAAGTAACCCACAGAAAAGAGATAAATACTTTATGTAAGGACATTCACACTACACAAGTTTTCCTCTTGCATCAATCTAACCAATAGTACAAATGGAAATACAGATGCAAAATTGTAAGGACAAAAAGTGATTTAAAAAACAATTTGAATTCTATTTTCAATTATGGCAATTTGACTACAAAAGCTCTCCATTATGTACAAGAGGACAATTTTTTATTTGAATACTATAAATTTGGCATATTTACAATTTTTGCATCCTCTCTATATCAAAAGTGTCCAAATAGTCAATGTCATCAGTCAAGTGTAGATAATCAAAGTCAATGGCATTGTGTTGGGACCTAAACTGACACTAGCTATAGGCACTAGCCTAGCCTCTCTAACACTCACAAGACAACCCCACATGACCTCATAGCTAGGAGCATCCGAGGGATACACTGCCCTAATTGCTACTATAGATACTACGTTTGTAGTGGAACGTAGTCCAATGATTGCCCTTCCTTATTCCTTAGAGGGAGATCCCACACATCTTGGTGTAGTATACCAATGTAATACAAACATAAAGGAGGCACCCTTCCGGCTGAATGTCGTGGCCCCACTGCAGCTCTCCTACACCTTGGGGATTGGCTCCAAGATGCGTTGCTATAACATAAAGCACATATGAATACACTCTGCTCTTATATATTTCAAACGTTCCAGGATATAAATGTCCTCACTTAGCAATTTTCCAAAGATTCGAGTGTCTAGCCTATAACTTGGGTTTCCTCACAACTCAGCATGGGTCATGTAATTGTTGAGATTCAAGCTCATATGCCTACCCTAGTTGAATAAAGTTAAGTCATACTAACTTAACCATGGTTAGTACTAGGTCACTTTGTTTTGTAAGTGTGAGATACATAGTTGACTTGATAGGGTGTCTAATGATGGAATGGAATGAACTAACAGGGAGCATGTCTGTTACCCTGGTGCTTGTGTCTTTGTCTCCATCCTTTTCTCTCTAAACTGTAATATGGTATCAGAGCTTTACATTCAATCACTCCCATGTTGTCATGGAACACACAGAAATAGTTCTTTCGAGTGCAGTTCAAATCAAATGGTACAGTCCTGCTAGAATGCAGAATTTCGTTACAACAGCAGTAGACTGAGCTTCCATTTGCAATTGGGCATTTTTTCCACTCAGCTTCAGCCTCCATTTGTACATCCACCACGTTGCTTAATGCATTGGTGAAGGCATTATTCTTGGGATCAATGGAATGCAGCCATATCATTATCAAATTTATCAGTTCTTGAGTCTTCAGGTCAACTTCAAGCTTGAGGCCATGTATAATTTTGATACACCTATTCTCTCTGTGCATAAAAATGAGTTGGATTATAGCAATTATAAACAACCATGACAGGCTCCAAGATCAGCATTGGCACGAAGGATCATAAGTGGCCTTCCCCTGAGACAAAATGTAGCAGCAGAGCCACCATACAGTCAAGCAGTGCACTAGCCATTACCTGTGGTGGTGTATGCCCAATAGGTTCTCGAAGAGGTCTCGAATCTGAAAGAGGTACGATCTGATTCAGAACCTCAGCTTGTCGGCCTGCTTGTAGTCTTACATCAGATGCATCATACATCACAACACTTGCTAGCACAATTGCAATAGAAAAAAGGGAACTCCCAGGTCCATCTTTCAAGCCTATTGCAGCAGCAAGCCCCATAACAGTTGCAGAATGAGATGATGGCATCCCTCTTGAGCCAAGGAGTCTCTTTGCTTCCCATCCAGAATGAGATGATGGTAAACACCTTGAGAGACTGAGCGATGGCGAAGGAGAGCATGTACAGCCGCATCCAGCTAGTCGTACAGTACTTCACAGCTGTGGCAGGGTTCACACAGCCTGAGGTCATCAAGAAGCTGCCCTTGAGAAGGGACTGGGGCCAGCAATCACCTGAGGATTGGCTGTTGAGGTTGCTCCAACTCAGTCAGGAAGATCCCTTCTATGCTGTCATATCTTACAGAAATTTCAAGCTAATTTGAATCAAATCAGTGACTTCTCACAGAAGGTTTCAGATATAGACGGGGGGGAGTGCCTGGTCTGTTAAAAACAGGCAGGAATTCAGAGACGCTGCTCCATCAAATGCTGTAACTTCAAATGCCTCTATAGCACTTTGAGTTGAGCCAGAATCTTTAAACTCAATAAAGAGCAAACGGAAGGAGAAACAACTTGAAATTGTCTTCAGATGATCTCTAAAGTTTGAAGTCCCGTGTGCCCTAAGTCGATAGAGGAAGGACAAGACAGAGAGAGCAGCAACATGTCTTCCACCATAGAAATGGGGACAAATGGACCTGAACCTGTTCTGTGCAATTGAGACATAGGATTTCTTTGGTGCTTTTTCAGAATTTGTCTCTTCATAAGGAAGAGGAGCTTGCTTATGTGCAGTTGTTGGAGTAGTCTCAAGCTGAAGTGTTGCAGCTTCTTCAGGAGCTCCTCGGTTATCCATAAATATGCACCTTGTTCATGGGCAACAAATACAAGAATGATGCACAGATAGTGTTGTCCTTGCAAGCTGCAAAAAGAGAGGCAGTAACCTCTTTGCCAAGAATTGCAATCATCATATCCGATTGGAATGCAAAGTTGTTGATGCATTGTAACTGCAGTTGAATGGAAACAGAAGCACATGTAATGTCTGAAAATTCAATAGTGATTATTGCTGTAGTTTTACAGTAAAAATTGGTTGCATTACAAGTCACTGAAGTATATTGCTTGTTAGCATTTTGACAAATTGACTAGTTTTGCAAAGCCGAAGACTTTGAAAATGGCAAACACAAGAGAGAAGGATACTATCACTCAGATAGTTGGTGAGAAGCTGGACTACAACAATTTTGTTCTATGGAAATTCAGAATGTCTAATTTCTCAATTGGAAGAGGCTATTGGGACGTAGTCACAAGTCTTGAAGATGAGCCCAAGCTACCGAAGGATAGGTCTCCAACACAAGATCAGTTATAGGCACACACGACTTGGTCAGAAAAGGCCAGCAACGTCTTGCATTGGCTGTCGTTATGTGTGTCAGACACAAAAGCTATGAAAATTGCAAATTGTACTTCTCCAAAAGCTACTTGGGACTTATTGATGAAAAATTATGGGCATGTCACTCATGTCAAGATTGTGGGAGAGAAGGAAGGAGTCTCACTTGTAGCTTTCTTGCTTGCACAATGGGGGAATACACACACAGGTGGAGGCTGAAAACAGTTTTCCTCTTCTTAGTTGTGTAAGCCAAAAAGAACTCAAGTACATAGAAATAGAAAAACCCTATATATGGGTCTCAAACCAAACTCAACTAACTAAGGTGGCATACTAACTGAGCCACGAACTAGAGTAGATAAGCATAGCTGTCATCTAGCTATTATTCATGGGCGGTGTACCAACCGCATCTACAGCTAACAAGTCAGTGACATAAATGCACAACGGTCACCCTGGCATATCACGAGTGGAGCTCGATATCTCAACACTCCCCCTCAAGCTCAATCCCAATTCCTGCACACCAAGCAGGTCTCTGAACTTGCGCAGCTTCTCTGCGCCCAATGCCTTCGTGAATATGTCAACTACCTGATCCTCTGTGCTGACATAAACTAGTTCAATAAGACCTAGTAAAACCCTCTTCTGCACATAGTAATAATGCACCTCAATGTGCTTTGTCCTAGCATGATAGACTGGGTTATTTGCCAAGTGTATAATGCTCATATTGTCACAATAAATGACAACTGGCCCATCTATAGGCTGATGCATATCATAAAGTAGCTTATGCAACCAAGCTACCTCACATGCAGCCATTGCCGCACCCCTGTACTCAGCCTCTGTGCTCGACAAGGCAACTGTAGGCTGTTTCTTGCTGCTCCAAGTGACTGCAGCACTCCCAAAAGAGAACACATATCCACTGGTAGATCGTCTATCAAAAATACTACCAGTCCTATCAGCATCAGTGTATCCATGCAACTGTATCTGAACCCCAGTCTCATAAAATAGTCCATACTGCAATATGGACTTCACATACCTGAGTATGCATCTAGCCGCATCCAAATGCGGTTTCCTTAGAGCCTGCATAAACTGACTTACCAATCCAACAGTATAGCTCAAATCTAGCTTGGTAATAGTCATATAAATCAAAACTTCCTAGGGTCTTCGAGAAGCTCACATGCATCTGCGCTCAACTTCACATTTTGCTCCAAAGGAACTGAAATAGGCTTGCAGCCTATCATCCCATATTTGGACAGCATGTCCAATCCATACTGCCTCTACAAGAGCCGTATCCCACTTGGTGATCTAATCACCTCAATACCCAAGAAATAACGCAACTCTCCCAAATCCTTCATCTCAAACTTCTGCTTCAATAGCATTTTTACATGAAGGATATCTTCATCACTATCACCTGTCATAATCAAATCATCAACATAAATGACAAGTAGCATAATACCTTTCTCTGTTTTTCTCACATAAAGTGAGAAATCTTCCTTGGAAATCTGAAAGCCAATAGTGACAAGATACTGTCCTATATTGTCAGACCATGCTCTAGGTGCTTGCTTCAAGCCATACAAGGCTTTCTTCAACCTACAAATAAACTCAGTATGAGCAGCATGCACATAACCTGGTGGCTGCTCCATATATACCTCTTCTTGCAAATCACCATGCAAGAAGGCATTCTTTACATCCATCTGATGTAAAGACCATTCCTTTGATAAAGCCATAGCAATGACTGCTCTTATGGTTGACATCCTTGCAACCGGACTGAATGTTTCTTCATAATCAATGCCATATGTTTGTGCATACCCCTTGACTACTAATCTTGCCTTGTATCTATTCACAGAACCATCTGCATTGTGCTTCACCTTATAAACCCACCTACAACCAATTGCATTCTTATCTTTAGGCAAAGGTACCAATTCCCATGTAGCATTTGCTTCCAAGGCATCCATTTCTTCATCCATGGCTTTCTCCCATTTTCCTTTTCCCATGGCTTGCTCAAAAGAAGTGGGTTCTGGTTCTTATATCACTTTGACCATATAGGCATAGTGAATGGTTGTAAATCCATCATATTTCAGCCTATCCACAAGATACCTAGCTCTGGTAGGCCTGCGCAAAGTAGGTTCACTACCAGGTGCTCTCAAAACATCCCTGGTCTTCCTTACTCCAGGTGTAACAATAGAAGGAATACCCAACTCATCATCAATGCTCTGTTCTGAGCCACTGGATTCACCATCCACATAAGAGTGACATGCATTCACATCAAACATGGGCTGGTCTACCTTCTCTTTTCCTTTTCGTGAAACCTGCATATCACTATGTGCATTGTTTTGAGGAGATTCTCCTGATCTCAATCTGCCTGTCCGTGGCAAAGAATGTGAATCGCTGCTAGAGGACACTCCAGGTCCACTAATATTTTGTGACTGCTGCTGTAAATTATGTGCAGCATTACCATTTTGTGCATCTACATCATCAATCACATTTACTGGTTTAGACTAGCTACTCATCTCATAAAAAATAACATCTCTGCTCACTGTAAACTTACGAGTAGAAGGGTTATAGCATCTATACCCTTTCTGATGTGTAGAGAGTAACCAATAAAGATGCACTTCTCAGCTTTTGGATCCAACTTGGATCTCAACTCATCTCGCACATGAACATAGTCAATGCAACC
The DNA here is from genome assembly GCF_053477565.2 of Lygodium microphyllum. Classification (NCBI taxonomy): domain Eukaryota; kingdom Viridiplantae; phylum Streptophyta; class Polypodiopsida; order Schizaeales; family Lygodiaceae; genus Lygodium; species Lygodium microphyllum. The sequence goes on from NC_141139.1 coordinate 173,517,429, forward strand.
AAAAATTTTCAAATGAGAAATATCTGATTTCCTACCAGTATACCTCTCCTCTGGAGTCATCCCATGTATTGCTGCAGTGGGAGTCCTATTCATTATGTAGACTGTTGTAGCAACTGCTTCAGCCCAGTAAAAATCTGGCAAGTCTTTTTCGTTGAGCATGGCACGAGATACCTCTCCAATATGCATGTTTTTCCTTTCTGCAATTCCATTTTATTGTGGGGTATGACTGCATAAATATTGCTGCTTTATGCCATGCTCCTGTAGGAACCTTACAAGCTCATTTGAGAGCTACTCTCCCCCTCCATCTGACCTTAGGCATTTTATTTGCAGGCCTGTTTCTTTTTCAACCATAGCTTTAAGAGTTTTGAAATGCCCAAAAACTTCACTTTTCTTTTTTATAAAATACACCCAAATTTTTCTGCTATAGTCATCAATAAAAGTGACAAAATAATGACAGCCTCCAAGAGATGCAGCTTTAGTAGTCCACACATCAGAGTGGATTAATTCCAATGGCTTCTTACTCTCTTGAATATGTCTAGGAAATGGTTTCCTTGCCTTTTTTCCAAACTGACAGGCTTCACATACCTTATGCATTTCTGCAACCTTGAATTTAGGCAATCCTGCAACAATATTTTGGGCCTGCATTGATTCAAGTCGTTGTATATTAACATGACCAATGCGTTTATGCCAGATATCAATATCTACAACTACACCGGTCCCATGTGCAAACATTGCTGCACTCAATTCAGGCATGTCTGCATCCAACGTAAACATTATGCCCTTCTTCTTTCCTTTTGCTATCAAGCGACCTTTATTTTTCATATCCTCAACAAAGCATCCATGAGAATTAAATCTGACCTGCAAGCCCTGCTCAACCATTTGACCAACAGAAACCAGGTTGATGGCCCTAAAAACGGGCCGGCACTAGCTCATGCACTAGCCGGGCCTCGTCACTATGCACAAGACAACCCCTCGGCCTCGCGGCCAGGAGCGTCTATCAAAATCTCTGCCTTCCTAAACATTGCGTTTGTAATACATTGTAGTCCAACTGATCCTAGCCCAATATTACTCCTCAGAGGGAGTCCCTTTCACATAGCCAAAAGGCTCGAATCACATACACATAGGGTTCCTCCTACGGCTGAATGCCGTCAACCCTCTGCGACTCTCCTACACCTTGGGGATTGGCCCCTCGATGCGTCGCTCAACATATAGACATTTCGCACAAAATCCACTCAAGGTACCATTTAATCGTATACAGGAATGTACCATTGTCCTTACTTCTCTTTCCCCTAGACCCCACGACTAGCCTATGGCTTAGGGTGTCCTGTCTCTCACTCAACGTGGGTCAAGATCCTAATGAAAACAATTGCTGTGCATCCAAGATTTCTGACACCTTTAAATATTTCCATGATTTATGCATATTGTGGATGCTAAGTGCTCAAACAATTATGAAATCAATATTGTGCACATGTGGAAAACATCCTTTCAATGATTTTCAACTACCGTCCTTATGCGGTGTTGCACGAACCTAGCACCAAGGAAACCCTCGTGCTACTAGGCTCTTATTTTATAATTATTCACCGACCTATATGGCATGCAAACAAAAACAGCAATCTTTTCGTCATTTGACTCCACATTTAGACACACTCTAACCATTCTACCCTCCCATCGATCAATTGTTGCATTGTTGTATAGATTTATAGGGCATTTTGCCATCATTTTATGTGTAAAAAGCGGGAAAAACACACTAGAACAAGAAGGTGGGATTGAACTAAGGCAAATCCTCATGCTTCAATCCCCACAAACATTCACAACCATTGTTCTTAATTTTCATTAATTTTCCACACCCAAAATGCATTTTTCCCCTATTTTTTATGGTTTTTCTCTATTTTTCTTGTATTTTCCCTTATTTTCTGCATTATTTAATTACTGAAAATTCAAGATAGGTTATGGGCTGTGGCCCTTAGTTCCTTCTTGAAGCAAAATTGAAAATTTAGTTGGTGTTCCTATTCATTTTCCCATTTTTATGACCAAAACCATCATTTTCCCTTGATTTTCCATATTTTACGTGTTTTAATATATTATTTTGAACCACAAGATGCATATTTTTTTGATTTTCTGATTATGATCAACAAGTACTCATGGAAAATAGCAACATAAATAATTTTTAGCCCACATGAACAACATTTTATCGATCAAAAGCCATGAAATTTCAAAATTCCTTTGAAAAAAATTGAATTACCACTTATTTGCGTGTTTCGGGTTTCATGTCCATGGCTGCAAATCTGCAAATCAGCAGCACTTCATGTTCAGCACGATCACAAATCACCATTTCCAGCCCGTGGAGCAATCCGATCCATGCCGGACAAGCCTCCATCATTCTTTCTTCTTCCTTCCTCTTCCCACATGAATTCCCCCTTAGAAGAGAGAGAGCGAGGAGAGAGAAACACTAGATTTCTATCTCAGCATTCAGGCCATCAATTGACGGGCGAAGGGCGGCGATAAGATCCACAGACAGGAGGGAATGAGGGCCCATGATCAGTTGCAGGGGTTGTTTGCAGCCCCACACCTCCATCTCCATCAAGGAGGGCGAAAAAAACGGCGCAGTCTGGCATTGATGTCCTCCTCTCTCTCTCTCCACGATTCTCTCCCAAACATTTCATGTGACTTTTAATCTTGGGCTCCCAAGAGTCACTTACTTATTTGGGCCAAATTTTATCCACCCCTTCACATCTTGACCGTTTCCTTGGCCATTTCCCCGTCCGGACTCGAAATTGAGCTCTGAAAAATCCTGGGCGTCCGGCTTGGCATCCCGCATTGGCCAGTAACTCTTGCCAACCCGCACGACTGTCTGAAAAATTATGAAAAATCAACAAGTGTCACTCGGGCACCTTTAAAGTACTTTGACGCTTAAAATCGTCCTAGATCGAGCCGCCGCCTTTGACGGTGAATATTTTTCCCTTGGTATTCATAATTTTTAGCTATTTTTAAGCACTTCCCGGCACCTAAATTCCGCTCTCACAGGATCTTGGTGATATTCGGGACATGAAATACATCCGACATGTATTTATTTTTTCCATCCTGCATAGACAAAGGAATTTTTCCAATCTGCACAATAGGATGTGCAGTATCATCACCAGTCTCCACAAATCCTGGTTTTTCCATTTTCCTTGCATCCTGCATCCATTCTGCATGACCTGTCATGTGGTTTGATGCACCTGAGTCAACATACCACACATCATTGCTTTCTTCTGCACTTGTCACAGAATTGGTCATGTGCTACACTATAAACAAATGCTTATTTCTGTCATCACCCTGTCTACTAGAAGATGCATAATTCCCTTGTTGCAATTTTTCATTCATGATGTCATTCTGCTTTTTATAGCAGTCTTTAGCCATATGATCCATTTTACCACAATAGTAGCATTCAACATTACTGTTTGCATTTTGGCCTCTTTGCCATCCACCACGACCTCTTTAGCTCCCCCTGCCTCTAGAGTTACCATGTCCTCCTCCATAGGACTGGTTTTCTTGAGTTTGCTGCATATTCTGATTTCTACCACGGCCTCCAGATCGGCCTCCTCTACCTCTGCCTCTACCTCTTCCAGCATTTGAGTAGAAGACAATTTCTTTTAAAGTTCCTCCTGAAGAATATGCACCACCATTTCTCTGCTCCTCAGAAATTAGAAGAGCAATCAACTCCTCAAAATCACGAAATCTTTCACGAACGGAAATGGATGTTCGAAACTGTGCATAATCCTTTCCTAGACCATTCAAGGTCACAGAAACTAAATCATCATCTTCCACTGGCGACCCAATGGAAGCAAGTGCATCTGCAATCTTCTTCACCTTCATGTGGTAGTCATTGATGCTCATACTTTCTCTTTGTACATTGTGCAACTCTTACTTGAGCTACATTTTCTTGGCTTGCGTATTGTGCTATACATTTTTGACAAAGTATCCCATGCCTCCTTTGGCGTACTTGCATCCTGAATATGCACAATCATAGAGTCTGAAATACTGATAGACAGCCAGTATATAACTTTTCTGGCTCTCTCATGCCATCCTTTAAATGCCTGCATTTGCTGTTGATTGGGAACATCAGGAAGAACTGGTTCTTCTTCATTTCCTGCAACGAATTCCCAATATCCTTTTCCCATAAGAAAATTCGTCATTCTAAACTTCCATGCTTGAAAGTTGTTCTTGTCAAGCTTTTCAGTAACAATCTATGATAGAGAATCAGACGCCATTACAGAACACTGCAAAAAATTATGTCACTGCAAAAAACACAGCTTCACCCTCACAAGGGCAAAAATCTACAAAACTGACGAAAGTGGTATTTGACCACAGAGTCACTTCCTAGTGACGATTTTGCATCAACAGGCAACAAGGATGATTCTGTAACTCCCAATGTCTCTGCGCACAGGCATATGATGCAATTTCTATAGTAACTTTTCACCGACCTGTAGAACAGTGGTCGCACAGCATAAAACAAGGCCTTTTCCTGAGTGTATGCGGAAAACTTCCGTCTCCAAAACAGGCCCCGAAATGGCCTCGAATTTTAAAAAAAACAGGGCAACCAAGGGCTAAAGCCCTTTCCTACAGTATATACTACCCTCTTGCTACACCGCGAAGGGTGTCTCAATCTGAGACAATGCACTCTTACACTTTCTGGTTGTGCTACCTGCAGAGACTTGCTCCCAAACTGGAAAAATGAAAGCAACACTGGTCCTCTTACCAGAACACCACGAACTTGGTTTGCTTTCTTGAGCTCCTTACCACGAACCAGGCTCTGATACCATGTCAAGATTATGGGAGAGAAGGAAGGAGTCTCACTTGTAGCTTTCTTGCTTGTACAATGGGGGAATACACACACAGGTGGAGGCTGAAAACAGTTTTCCTCTTCTTAGTTGTGTAAGCCAAAAAGAACTCAAGTACATAGAAATAGAAGAACCCTATATATGGGTCTCAAACCAAACTCAACTAACTAAGGTGGCATACTAACTGAGCCACGAACTAGAGTAGATAAGGATAGCTGTCATCTAGCTATTATTCACGGGCGGCGTACCAACCACATCTACAGCTAACAAGTCGGTGACATAAATGCACAACGGTCACCCTGGCATATCACGAGTGGAGCTCGATATCTCAACAACTCATGCGAGAAAGACACAACTGAAGTAAAAATTCAGCCACATATCTAGGAATGGAAGGTCTATTGAAGACTATGTTAGTGAGATCAAATCCATTGTAGAACAACTAGGCTCAATTGAGCTGAAGTTGACGATGATGATTTGGTGGCTACTATCCTCCATGGACTTAGACAGGAATATAAGCAGTTTGATGCTTCCATTTCAGTGCATCAGGAGTAGCATGACTTTGATGAACTTGTCGCACTTCTATTGCATGAAGACATCAAAACCTTGACTCGATACAAGTTCGAGTGGGTCTAAAAACAGCAGGGACAATGTCTTCTACTCCAATCAAAGGGATAGAGGTGGAAGAGAAAGATCAAATTTTAGAGAAAGAGGTGCTGGAAATCCATATGCAGCCTATGGACATCAAGCTACTAGATGAAAAAATAGGCAATCTCAAGCAAATAGAGGTGCTTCAAACGCTTGTGGAAGAGGGGGTTATTCAGCTAGAGGAAGAGGCACTTGGCAATAGCCTCAAATGAGTCATGGACAACAATCAAATGTAAATAAGGATTGCCATTATTGTGGAAAATACAAGCATATAGCTAAGGATTGCTACAAGAAGCAGAATGATCAGAAAGCAAGAGGGAGGCAACATGGTAAATATGCTTTTTCTAGTGGTATGCAGGAGGATGATAGGTTGTTTGCTATGCAACATGTGAAGAAAGGGTTGCCTACACAAGGCAAAGCAAATGATGTATGGTATATAAACTCAGGGGCATATAACCACATGGCTCCTAATGGAGAGTGGTTTAACACATTGGTACAAGGTGCTCATGGATATGTTTGCACAGGGGATGATACGCAACATGACATTATGCATACATGTAATGTTCCCTTGATGATGCATGGTGACAGGAAAAAGAGTCTCTATGATGTGTTACATATACCCTCCACAACCAAAAACTTGCTTTTTGTAGGACAAATGGCTAAACAGAATCCACAGGTTAGATTCAATAGAGATGGATGTTACATTGAAGAGTATGGTCAAGGATGCAAACTCATTGCTAAAGAAAAAAGAAATGGCAGGATGTTTACATTGGATATGAAAATTCCAACATTGAATGCTACTATGTACTCACATGACAATGCTGCAATAAGGGATATTGAGATATGGCATAAAAGGATCGGTCATGTAAATATTCAAAAGTTGAAGAATATGTAGCATAAGCAAGTTGTACTTGGACTCCCTAAGTTCAAGCATGTGGAATTGGGACATGTATGTCAGTCTTGTCAATTTGGGAAGCAATTAAGGCTTCCATTTATGAGGCATGTAAGCATACTACTCGACCATTACAGCTTGTACATTCTGATGTATGGGGTGTTGAGATATCAAGCTCCACTCGTGATATGCCAGGGTGACCGTTGTGCATTTATGTCACCGACTTGTCAGTTGCAGATGCGGTTGGTACACCACCCATGAATAATAGCTACATGATAGCTATCCTTATCTACTCTAGTTCGTGGCTCAGTTAGTATGCCACCTTAGTTAGTTGAGTTTGGTTTGAGACCCATATATAGGGTTCTTCTATTTCTTTGTAAGAGAGTTCTTTTAGCTTACACAACTAAGAAGAGGAAAATTGTTTTCAGCCTCCACCTCTGTGTGTATTCCCCCATTGTGCAAGCAAGAAAGCTACAAGTGAGACTCCTTCCTTCTCTCCCACAATCTTGACATGGTATCAGAGCCTTGTTCGTGGTAAGGAGCTCAAGAAAGCAAGGCCAAGCTCGCGGTGTTCTGGTAAGAGGAGCAGTGTTGCTTTCAGTTTCTGTTTTGGGAGCAGATCTCTGCAGGTAGCACAGCCGGAAATTGCAAGAGTGCATTGTCTCAGGTTGAGACGCCCTTCACGGTGAAGCAAGAGGGCAGTATATACTACGGGCAAGGGCTTTAGCCCTTAGCGACCCTGTTTTTTTTATTTGAGGCCATTTCGGGGCCTGTTTTGGAGGCGGAAGTTTTCTGCACGCACTCAAGAAAAGACCATATTTTATGATGTGCGACCACTGTTCTACAGGTCGGTGAAAAGTTACTGTAGAAATTGCATCGTATGCTTGTGCGCAGAGACATTGGGAGTTTCAGAATCATCCTTGGTTCCTGTTTATGCAAAATCGTCACTAAGAAGTGACTGTGTGGTCAAATACCACTTTCGCCAGTTTTGCAGATTTGCCCTTGTGAGGGTGAAGCTGTGTTTTTTGCAGTGACATAATTTTTTGCAGTATTCTGTAATGGCGTCTGATTCTCTTTCACAGATTGTCACTGAAAAGCTTGACAAGAACAACTTCCAGGCATGGAAGTTTAGAATGACGAATTTCCTTATGGGAAAAGGATATTGAGAATTTGTTGCAGGAAATGAAGAAGAACCAGTTCTTTCTGATGTTCCCAATCAACAGCAAACGCAGGCATTCAAAGCATGGCATGAGAGAGCCAGGAAAGTTATTTACTGGCTGTCTATCAGTATTTCAGACTCTATGATTGTGCATATTCAGGATGCAAGTACGCCAAAGGAGGCATGGGATACTTTGTCAAAAATGTATAGCACAAATACGCAAGCCAGGAAAATGCAGCTCAAGCAAGAGTTGCACAATGTGCAAAGAGAAAGTATGAGCATCAATGACTACCACATGAAGGTGAAGAAGATTGCAGATGCACTTGCTTCCATTGGGTCACCAGTGGAAGATGATGATTTAGTTTCTGTGACCTTGAATGGTCTAGGAAAGGATTATGCACAGTTTCGGACATCCATTTCAGTTCGTGAAAGATTTCTTGATTTTGAGGAGTTGATTGCTCTTCTAATTTCTGAGGAGCAGAGAAATGATGGTGCATCTTCTTTAGGAGGAACTTCGAAAGAAGCTGTCTTCTACTCAAATGCTGGACGAGGTAGAGGCAGAGGTAGAGGAGGCCGATTTGGAGGCCGTGGTAGAAATCAGAATATGCAGCAAACTCAAGAAAACCAGTCCTATGGAGGAGGACGTGGTAACTCTAGAGGCAGGGGGAGCCAAAGAGGTCGTGGTGGATGGCAAAGAGGCCAAAATGCAAACAGCAATGTTGAATGCTACTACTGTGGTAAAATGGGTTATATGGCTAAAGACTGCTATAAAAAGTAGAATGACATCATGAATGGAAAACTGCAACAAGGGAATTATGCATCTTCTAGTAGATAGGGTGATGACAGAAATGAGCATTTGTTCATGGTGCAGCACATGAACAATTCTGTGACAAGTGCAGAAGAAAGCAATGATGTATGGTATGTTGACTCATGTGCATCAAACCACATGACAGGTCATGCAGAATGGATGGAGGATGCAAGGAAAATGGAAAAACCAGGATTTGTGGAGACTGGTGATGATACTGCACATCCTATTGTGTAGATTGGAAAAATTCCTTTGTCTATGCAGGATGGGAAAAAGAAATACATGTCCGATGTATTTCATATCCCGAATATCACCAAGAATCTGGTTTCTGTTGGTCAAATGGTTGAGCAGGGCTTGCAGGTCAGATTTAATCCTCATGGATGCTTTGTTGAGGATATGAAAAATAAAGGTCACTTGATAGCAAAAGGAAAGAAGAAGGGCAGAATGTTTACGTTGGATGCAGACATGTTTGAATTGAGTGCAGCAATGTTTGCACATGGGACCGGTGTAGTTGCAGATATTGATATCTGGCATAAACACATTGGCCATGTTAATGTACAGCGACTTAAATCAATGCAGGCCCAAAATATTGTTGCAGGGTTGCCTAAATTCAAGGTTGCAGAAATGCATAAGGTATGTGAAGCCTGTCAGTTTGGAAAACAGGCAAGGAAACCATTTCCTAGACATGTTCAAGAGAGTAAGAAGCCATTGGAATTAATCCACTCTGATGTGTGGACTACTAAAGCTGCATCTCTTGGAGGCTGTCATTATTTTATCACTTTTATTGATGACTATAGCAGAAAAGTTTGGGTGTATTTTATGAAAAAGAAAAGTGAAGTTTTTGGAAATTTCAAAACTCTTAAAGCTATGGTTGAAAAAGAAACAGGCCTGCAAATAAAATTCCTAAGGTCAGATGGAGGGGGAGAGTACCTCACAAATGAGTTTGCAAGGTTCCTGCAGGAGCATGGCATAAAGCAGCAATATTCATGCAGTCATACCCCACAACAAAATGGAATTGCAGAAAGGAAAAACAGGCATATTGGAGAGGTATCTCGTGCCATGCTCAATGAAAAAGACCTGCCAGATTTTTATTGGGCTGAGGCAGTTGCTACAGCAGTCTACATAATGAACAGGACTCCCACTGCAGCAATACATGGCATGACTCCAGAGGAGAGATATACTAGTAGGAAACCAGATATTTCTCATTTGAAAATTTTTGGTTGCATTGCCTATGTACATGTGCCAGATGAGTTGAGATCCAAGTTGGATCCAAAAGCTGAGAAGTGCATCTTTATTGGTTACTCTCTACAGCAAAAAGGATATAGATGCTATAACCCTTCTACTCGTAAGTTTACAGTGAGTAGAGATGTTGTTTTTGATGAGATGAGTAGCTGGTATAAACCAGTAAATGTGATTGATGATGTAGATGCACAAAATGGTAATGCTACACAGAATTCACAACAGCAGTCACAAAATATTAGTGGACCTGGAGTGTCCTCTAGCAGTGGTTCATATTCTTCGCCATGGACAGGCAGATTGAGATCAGGAGAATCTTCTCAAGGCAGTGCAAATAGTGATATGCAGGTATCACGAAAAGGAAAAGAGAAGGTAGATCATGCTTGAGATCTGATAGTGGAGGAGAATATGTTTCTAAAGACTTTGATCACTTCTTGGCAGCTCATGGGATTAAAAGGCAATTGACATGCAGGTACACACCACAACAAAATGGTGTGGCAGAAAGGAAAAATAGGGTGATCATGGAATTGAAAAGAGCCATGTTGAATGAGAAGAGCCTACCAAATGCATATTGGGCAGAGGCTATAATGACTGTAGTGTATGTCATGAATTGTACACCAACAGGAGGTATACATGAGGTAACTCCTCATGAGAGGCTTTATGGGATAAAGCCAGACATTAGCCATCTTAAGGTTTTTGGATGCTTGGCATATTTACATGTTCCAGATGAAAAGAGAATGAAGATTGATCCAAAGGAAAAAAAGGCCATCTTTATTGGGTATGTACAAGATAGGAAAGCGTATAAATGCTACAATCATTCTACTCATGAGACATTGGTCTTAAGAGATGTGGTATTTGATGAGCTGAAATCATGGCATGAGAAGAAGATCACCTTGCTGAATGATGATGATGTGTGTTAGAAGACTCATGTACATGTAGGTACAAATGAAAGTGTAGAAATTCCTGGGCCTTCTAAAGATGCTACTTCATCAGTTAGCAGGTAGATTGAGGACTTCAACATCTTTGTCCCTGACCACTGACACGGGTATGTCAGTGAGGGGTAGAAATGTGGATAAAGGCAAAGGCAAACTTGATGATGCTATAGGGCCACTCACTTGTGGTTATGATTCACCTGGCACTGACATCTTGGATAGTGAGTTTGGTATTCCATCTGTTGTGACTCTTGGTGTGAGACATAGATATGTATCACTTCATGAGAGAGAAGAGTCTCATACTACACCTCACTTGAGGAGATCAGTGAGAGTCAAGAAGCCTATGAATAGGCTTATATACAATGGTTATATAGTGCAACACTATGCATATATGGCAAAAGTCACTAGCTTCAAGGAACCCACAAAGTTTTCTAAAGCTATCTTGGATGATCATTGGTGCAAGGAAATGATGGATGAGGAATATTCAGCATTGGCTGAAAATGAAACTTGGGATTTGGTTGATTTGCCTGAAGGAAAAATGGCTATTGGTTGCAAATGGGTATACAAAGTGAAGTGCAAATCAAATGGCACATTGGAAAGATACAAGGCAAGACTTGTGGCAAAAGGGTATGCACAACAATATGGTCTTAATTATGAGGAAACATTCAGCCTTGTTGCTAAAATGGCAACCGTGAGGACAGTGATTGCTTTGGCAGCATCTAAAGGATGGAGTTTGTATCAGATGGATGTGAAGAATTATTTTCTCAATGGTGATTTGGTTGAGGAAGTATACATGGATTAGCCTAAGGGCTTTGTACATCCAGATTTTCCTACACATGTGTGTAGATTGAAGAAAGCATTATATGGGCTGAAGCAAGAACCTAGAGCTTGGAATGCTAAGATAAGTGCATGCTTACAGAAACTTGGTTTCACTATGGGCAAGGCTGATCATAGCCTATTCACAAAGAAGACAAGGGCTGGTTATGTTATATTAGTCATCTTTGTGGATGACTTGATCATTACAGGTGATGATGTCACAAGAATTGGAGAGATCAAGGAAATGTTACATGCTGAATTTCAAGTCAAAGATTTGGGTGAACTAAAATAGTTCCTTGGGATTGAGGTTGTCTCTACATCTCATGGTACTTGGTTGTTGCCCAAGATATATTGACCAAGTATGGTATGTTGGATTGCAAAGCATTGAGCACTCCATTGGAGCAAAATGTTAAACTACTTGCAGATGTTGGACATGAGATTGAGAATATCACTATGTAGGTGGGTAGCCTGATTTATCTTACCATTACTAGACTGGATCTTAGCTATTTAGTTGGATTGATTAGCCAATTCATGCAGAAACCTATGAAACCACACTTGGATGCAGTGAGGAGGATCTTGAGGTATGTGAAGGCTACATCAGATTATGGTCTATTCTATGAGCATGGTAAGTCTTTGGAGCTTATAGGATATACAGATGCTGACTGGGCAGGAAGTACCTATGATAGGAGATCTACTAGTGGGTATGCATTTTCCCTTGGTAGTAGTATGGTCAACTGGAGTAGTAAGAAGCAACCTACAGTTACACTCTCTAGTACTGAGGTAGAGTATAGAGGTGCTGCACTAGCTGCATGTGAGGCAACATGGATCACGAAGCTTCTTGATGATTTGGGCATACAGGAAGTCAATCCCATCACACTCTATTGTGACAATATGAGTAGTGTGCTAATAGCCAGTAATCCTGTCTATCATGCTAGGACTAAGCACATTGAGGTACACCATCACTTTATCAGAGAAAAAGTGATTTTGCAGGTGACATTGATTTGGTCCATATGAGGACAGAAGACCAAGTTACAGATATCTTTACCAAGTCATTGGGTAAAGATAAGTTTGTGCATTTCAAAGAACTACTTGAAGTGAAGTACCCCACGTGAGCTTGAGGGGGAGTGTTGAGATTCAAGCTCATAGGCATACCCTAGTTGAATAAAGTTAAGTCATATTGACTTAACCATGGTTAGTACTAGGTCACTTTGTTTTGTAAGTGTGAGGTACACAGTTGACTTGATAGGGTGTGCAATGATGGAATGGAATGAATTGACATGGAGCATGTTTGCTACCTTGGTGCCTGTATCTTTGTCTCCATCCCTTTCTCTCTGAATTGTAATAGTAATTGGCAATCAATTGCTATGCATCCAAGAGTTACCATGTGATATGCATAATGCAATTGTGGATGACACACCTCATGCTCAAACATTTTATGATAAAATGAAACTAGCAATGTGAGGTACAAAACCAATCCTGTAATGATTTCCAAGCTACTCGTAATTATGGTGTTGCTAGAGACTAGCACCAAGTTTCCTTATGCTACTAGTCTCTCTTAAATTTAAATGGTGATTGGCTTGTATGCTATACATAATCAAATGAATCGGAATTTAAAACATTTTCAATGACCACTCACTTTCACAATCCTTCTTCCCTCCTACCGTTTAGGTTTTGCATTTGTTGGGTAGGTATAATGTTCATTTTTATGTAGTTTTTCATGTAAAAATCGATAAAAACATGCACTCTAACATAGAAACAAGGCTTGATTGAGGCTTAATCCTCATGCTCTAGTCTTGTTATATGTTCATGAACATAAAATGTATTTTTCTCCTAAAATTTTAGACGCAGAAACTAAAATTTCCCTTACTTTTCCTAATTTTTCTCATTTATTTGTTCATAAAAATATGGTATTTTTTTTATTTATATGTCTTGATTGATCATTTTGATTGAACACTAATTTTTATCAATTTTCTATCCCACATGAATTCCATTCTCCAACCCGAAACAGAAGAATTATGATGCATTTCGGGTCTTAAATTATTAATTACAACTATGTATGACTACGGTTTCTACATTTTATCATGTACAACCCTCAAACATACTTCAAACATGATTCATACAAATTTTCTTTCCATCCGCACATCATTAAAGCCATCAAACATCAAAACAATTCAATTTTCTTTGTAAAAATTGAGCATACTGCTTATTTGTGTGTTGTGTGGTTTTTAAAAATGGTTTCGAGCAGCCAATGGACCCATCATCAGTTTCCTGACAGTGCTGGACATTGCCTCTCATCCTCCTTTTGATCTTTGGTCCACGCCAGACAAGCATCCTTCACCCCCCTTCCTTCTTGATTTTCTGCATATGATTAGCCCCTTAGAGGAGAGAGGAGGAGGAGAGAGAAATGCTGAATTCTGTGCTCTTCAATCGGGCAGCCATTGCATGAACAGAATGCAACAAGGGGAAGCAAAAAATTCGAGGAGGAGATTGTTGTGATCAGTTCATGGGGTTCTTCTCAAGCTTGAGATGGCTTCCATCTCAAAATCATTGCCTTGAAGGGGGGGGGCATTACGTTTTTCAGGAGCTGTTTTAATCATGATTTTTTTAAAATTAGGGGCCCCCACAATGCCCATGCCCAAAATTTTTTACCCTTTGTCACTTTTTCCTTCATAATGCCCGCCTCGCGAATCTTGCCCATGTAGCCTCCGTTTCGAGTGCCGAAAATTTTTGCCAGTTCGTCTTGAGGTCCCGAACTAGTGATCGATTGCTCTAGCTTGATCCTCCATCTAGAAAAATTATGAAAATTTTACAAGTGCTCTTCAAAACCGCTTTGAAATCCCATCTTTCGTGACTCACAAAAATTGCCAAATCCGTCTCTGTTGCTTGCGACGAGGTTTAATTCCCGCCTTAAATTTGCACTTTCCTGCTTCTTTTCTACACTTTAATGGGCTTTAAATTCCACTCTCACATTGGGATAGAGATATGGCATTCTAACTTGGGGTTCTGGGCATGGAGCTAGAGTGTCATACACAAGTGGTATTGAGAGATTTTTCAATAATCTGTGCTCTAAATAGAAGAAGGTCATTATCTCTACAACATAACCTAACTATCAATAGAGATGGTAGTAGGAATCCACCTATTATTTTCAAGATCAAAATGGTTGTAGATTGTGATTGCTCTGATAGAAGAGAAGGGACACCAAGGATGTGAGGCTTCCATTGATATAGAAGATGAAGCAGAAGAACACATGGAGTGTAAAGAGAGAATAGAATAGAAAATCTTGTGAAAAAATGAATGGATAACACACACTTTACTAAGGTGATTGAGTTTTTTGGATAGAAGGGAGGGATACTACACTGGAGGGAAAACATTTGGGTGTATTATTCAAGAATTTCAAGAAAATAACTAAGATACGACATGTGTGAGACTAACAAGACACGCCTCTATCTATTGTCTTTAATTGTGCCAATACCTCTTGTTTCTTGTGCCTTCATGAATTTATGCTCCACCAATACCTAAAAATGCTTCTTTTTAAAAAGCTATAAAAACGAGATAAAAGAATTTATAGTTGGAAAAATTCCATTTTACTATAATCGTAGCCCTCCTATTAATTGAGAGGCTTTTTCTCTCTAAAACTAAAAGGCCCAAACTTGAGTCCAAATCTCCCCTAATGTAATGGTTTCGTTCAGATACATGTCATGGATGCCTCTAAAGATCCCTTCCTAATCAATGGCTATCGCCTAAAGAAGTACTTCCCTCTCTAGGGATCTTGACAATCATAGCCAGCAATTCCTCTCCCTCTGAGGTGTTGCTCCTTCCTACTTATTATGCTACTATTGATATCCATCATTCTTAACCTGACGGGGTGGCACCATTTTGTTAGCCCTTCATCTCCATCTCTATCTTCTGTTTGATTACCTTCATATTCAATCCAACTGATGTGGCAAGGTTGGTTCTGACCTCGAGCATTCTGCCATTTACTTGTAAAAAAAAAAGAAAAAAGAAAACAAAAATTGGTTACGGGAGAAAATGACTTCGGTCCCTACCATGCCAACCATGATGTCTTCGAGAAAAGGTGGAAACACCCTCAAGTGTAGGGCAAAAGAAAAGAAAGACAAAAAAAAACTGTTATAGGGGAAAAGGAAGAAATTCCCTATTATAACACGCCTCGATCCAACAAAAGGTGGCAAACACCCTTGGGCAAGAAGTTGGCTGTGGAAAAGATGGTTGGTTGTGGAAAAGATGGTAACACCCCACAATCTAAATTAGTTGATTCCTCATTCAAACTTCCAAGATCCAATTCTGAAGCCACCTCCCTTGGTACATTGTGTGTTATGACTCTTTGTAGAGCATCTGTCTCCTTCAACAGATGACATGTTATTATATTCCAACATAAGTTCATGATCTGTAGGCTACCTCCTTGGATATGCCTTTCCATCAACAAAGATTGTTCGACATCCTCAACAATCTTCATCGACAACCCATTGGGTGATGTGAGATTTTATCCTAATCAAATGGAGATGTGAGTATGGGATGTCTCTTGAATCTCTCAATTGAGTGTGAAATAGAGGGTGGGGTGAGTGACCAATCATTGGCCTTTTAAATCCAAATGAGAGGTGAGACATGTGAATGGAGTGTTGCACGTATGGGTTGGGCCTCTTAATTCACAGAGCATGATCTGTTCTTATGCGCAAGGCTCCCTGGTCTTCCTTCTCACACTATATGCCATCATAGGGTGAGATGCACTATTGTGTCATTAATTACATACAAGACATATAACCTTCGCACAAGTGGCAGTGAGGATTATATCAATGGCTATTAGGAATCGAGTTTTCCTCCTATGTATTCATCAATAGAGTGCAAGATAGAGGGGGGGTTGAGTGTGACTGATTTTTATTTCAATCAATTAAGAGATGAGGTTCGAGGGACGTTACAACCATTGGTAATCAAGTATGTTTCTGTTCCCATGCACACATGGGACAACCCTTTGTCATCATCACAAGACACACCACTCTATTCTATGCATTGCACTATAAGGCTCCTTGGCCTTCCTTCTTACACCTATGCTAGATGGATTGGAATGCATTGATGTACCATCAATTGTGCACTTTGGCATACTTCCTTTGCATCATTCCCCTTGTCGATTCCTAAAATGGGAGTGAGATATGGGTCCCATTCCACTCCTCTCCAAGCGATGTGAGTTATGCGGTGAGTGATTGATCTATCATCCCAACATGAGTTGCTATTGAGATTGAGTGATGTATTCTTTTCCATTGATGACTTACCAATTCTTTATCACCAATGCTACCTCACTACATGTTGTTTCATAGTCCTTGCCATATTGGATACATGCCATGGTGAAGTGTGGTACCTCATGTAGATGATTCTGACATACAATGCGTCAATGATAGTCTAAATCGACCACTTAAATGGGCCAAGTGTTTCTAACTCTACCTCTTGAATTTATTTATGTGTGTGACATGTCTTAAGTGTGGAGACGCAAGGGTATGGGTCATGGTCTAGTGATAGGCCCCTATTGATTAGACAAACCGATTTGCTCACATTTAAATGTGGGGATGCCTCCCTGCATGTATTGTTTGCATATATGCATAAACACCATGCTAATTGATCTTTAAACAATATCATGATTTCTTTATGCCTTGCTCGGTCCCTTCCCCACCCACCCATCCTATTCTACCCCATTCCCATGGCCTTTTTCTTGCCCTTTTCCCTTTTTTATTATTTTGTTGATCTTCCATGTGAGAATGCACCCTAAGTTGACCCATGTATGTCCCTTCAAGTTGGACACGTTTGACTTTTAGTACCCTCTTTCACAAGCAATGATTCATCAAATTTTAACTTTTGAAGGATTTTTCGTGAATTAGATGTGTTTCCATGAAACTTGCCTTTCTCACACCAAAACTGTAGTTTGATATAATAGGCCTAATCTTCTCATTTTCTTGAATACGTTTTCTTTTTATAGCCCCTCTTTTTGATGTACAGATTGGTCGTTATTTATTTTGGCGTATTTGTGAGTTTATTTTTATGCACATTTTGTTATTTTTCCATGTCAATATGCACTTTTCTCATCAAAATGGCATCTTGCTTGGGTAGCCTCAAGTTGCTAGTTCCCACAAACATTTTTCCTTTTCCCTCCCCCTCATTTCGGTCTATTGATTTTTTGTTATTAATTTCTATTTGTGTTTTCCTCTATATTTTTGCCCCTTTTTCATGTGAATGCACCTTTCTTCCATTAGAATCACGATTTGACCTGACAATCGTGTCGAACACTAGTCCCTTGACATTTTTTCTTTTTGTTGCCCCTTGTTTAACATGACTATTTGTCTTGAATTTTTTTCTAATTTTCGTGTGTGTTTTTATCATTTTTTTCATATAAACACCCTTGTTTGTCATCAGAATCATGTTTCAATCTGATGGCCCTATCCATTCTATCAAGTTAATGTTTTTCCTTTTCACTACATTCCATTTCGACCACTCATTTTTTGTTATTAACTTGTTATCACATTTTTTGGTTCTTTTTTTCCATGTGAACATGCCCTATTCTTATCAAAATTGTGTTTTGACTTGACAATTTTATGCAGCACCTTCTCCAGACATTTTTACTTGTTTCTATACTTCGTTCTGGTTGATGGATTTTTTGTTATTCATTTTTACGTGTGTTTTCGTCTGTATTTTTTATCATTTTTTCATGTGCACGCTTGGTTTTTGCCTCCTAACATGTGTCGGTGTATCTATCGTCTCGCATCCGCTTCTCTTGCTCTCATCTAATTCTATCATAGCAAGTTTTTTTACCCTCGCCTGACAATGGTGCATGGGAGACAGGGAGGGGGTGATTATTCTTTTCATGATTAAAGAAAAATCAAAACCAAAACAAACAATTTTTTAAAAAATCAAAACCCTCCCACCTCCTCACCTTTCTTCTCTCTCTCTCTCTTCTTCTTTCTCTCTTTCTTTTTGTTATTCTTCTCTCTCCTCCTCTCACTCTCTCTCCCTGCCACCATCACCTTCTCCCTCTCTTCTCTCTTCTCCTCTTCCACCCTGGATGCCTTCTCCATTCCTTGCCTCCTCCCCCTGTTGAGATATTGAGCTCCACTCGTGATATGCCAGGGTGACCGTTGTGCATTTATGTCATCGACTTGTTAGTTGCAGGTGCGGTTTGTACACCACCCATGAATAGTAACTAGATGACAACTATCCTTATCTACTCTAGTTCGTGGCTCAGTTAGTATGCTACCTTAGTTATTTGAGTTTGCTTTGAGACCCATATATAGGGTTCTTCTATTTCTATGTACTTGAGTTCTTTTTGGCTTACACAACTAAGAAGAGGAAAACTGTTTTCAGCCTCCACCTGTGTGTGTATTCCCCCATTGTGCAAGCAAGAAAGCTACAAGTGAGACTCCTTCCTTCTCTCCCACAATCTTGACATGGTATCAGAGCCTTGTTCGTGGTAAGGAGCTCAAGAAAGCAAACCAAGTTCGTGGTTTTCTGGTAAGAGGACCAATGTTGCTTTCATTTTTCTATTTTGGGAGCAGGTAGCACAGCCGGAAAGTGCAAGAGTGCATTGTCTCAAATTGAGACGCCCTTTGCGGTGTAGCAAGAGGGCAGTATATGCTGCGGGTAAGGGCTTTAGCCCTTGGTTGCTCTGCTTTTTTGATTTGAGGCCATTTCGGGGCCTGTTTTGCAGGCGGAAGTTTTCTACACGCACTCAGGAAAAGGCCCTGTTTTATGTTGTGCGACCACTGTTCTATAGGTCAGTGAAAAGTTACAGTAGAAATTGCATCATATGCCTGTGTGCAGAGACATTGGGAGTTACAGAATCATCCTTGTTGCCTGTTGATGCAAAATTGTCACTAGGAAGTGACTGTGTGGTCAAATACCACTTTCCTCAATTTTGCAGATTTGCCCTTGTGAGGCTGAAGCTGTGTTTTTTACAGTAACAAATTTTTTTGCAATGTTCTGTAATGGCGTCTGATTCTCTTTCACAGATTGTCACTGAAAAGCTTGGCAAGAACAACTTCCAAGCATGGAAGTTTAGAATGATGAATTTCCTTATGGGAAAAGGATATTGGGAATTTGTTGCAGGAAATGAAGAAGAACCAGTTCTTCCTGATGTTCCCAATCAACAACAAATGCAGGCATTTAAAGGATGGCATGAGAGAACCAGAAAAGTTATGTACTGGCTGTCTATAAGTATTTCAGACTCTATGATTGTACATATTCAGGATGCAAGTACGCCAAAGGAGGCATGGGATACTTTGTCAAAAATATATAGCACAAATATGCAAGCCAGAAAAATGCAACTCAAGCAAGAGTTGCACAATGTGCAAAGAAAGTATAAGCATCAATGACTACCACATGAAGGTGAAGAAGATTGCAGATGCACTTGCTTCCATTGGGTTGCCAGTGGAAGATGATGATTTAGTTTCCATGACCTTGAATGGTCTAAGAAAGGATTATGCACAGTTCCGAACATCCATTTCCGTCCATGAAAGATTTCCTGATTTTGAGGAGTTGATTGCTCTTCTAATTTCTGAGGAGCAGAGAAATGGTGGTGCATCTTCTTCAGGAGGAACTTCAAAAGAAATTGTCTTCTACTCAAATGCTAGAAGAGGTAGAGGCAGAGGTAGAGGAGGCCGATCTGGAGGCCGTGGTAGAAATCAGAATATGCAGCAAACTCAAGAAAACCAGTCCTATGGAGGAGCACATGGTAACTCTAGAGGCACAGGGAGCCAAAGAGGTCGTGGTGGATGGCAAAGAGGCCAAAATGCAAAGAGCAATGTTGAATGCTACTACTGTGGTAAAATAGGTCATATGGCTAAAGACTGCTATAAAAAGCAGAATGACATCATGAATGAAAAATTACAACAAGGAAATTATGGATCTTCTAGTAGATAGGGTGATGACAGAAATAACCATTTATTTATGGTGCAGCACATGAATAGTTCTGTGCCAAGTGCAGAAGAAAGAAACGAAGTGTGGTATGTTGATTCAGGTCCGTCAAACCACATGACACGTCATGCAGCATGGATGCAGGATGCAAGGAAAATGGAAAAACTAGGATTTGTGGAGACTATGATGATACTACACATCCTATTGTGCAGATTGGAAAAATTCATTTGTCTATGCAGGATGGGAAAAAGAAACACCTGTCAGATATATTTCATGTCCCGAATATCACCAAGAATTTGGTTTCTGTTGGTCAAATGGTTGAGCAGGGCTTGCAGGTCAGATTTAATCCTCATGGATGCTTTGTTGAGGATATGAAAAGTAAAGGTCGCTTGATAGCAAAAGGAAAGAAGAAGGGCATAATGTTTACGTTGGATGCAGATATGCGTGAATTGAGTGCAGCAATGTTTGCACATGGGACTGGTGTAGTTGCAAATATTGATATCTGGCATAAACGCATTGGTCATATTAATGTACAGCGACTTAAATCAATGCAGGCCCAAAATATTGTTGCAAGATTGCCTAAATTCAAGGTTGCAGAAATGCATAAGGTACGTGAAGCCTGTCGATTTGGAAAATAGGCAAGGAAACCATTTCCTAGATATGTTCAAGAGAGTAAGAAGCCATTGGAATTAATCCACTCTGATGTGTGGACTACTAAAGCTGCATCTATTAGAGGCTGTCATTATTTTGTCACTTTTATTGATGACTATAGCAGAAAAGTTTGGGTGTATTTTATGAAAAAGAAAAGTGAAGTCTTTGACATTTCAAAACTCTTAAAGCTATGGTAGAAAAAGAAACAGGCCTGCAAATAAAATGCCGAAGGTCAGATGGACGGGAAGAGTACCTCTCAAATGAGTTTGCAAGATTCTTGCATGACCATGGCATAAAGCAGCAATATTCATATAGTCATACCCCACAGCAAAATAGAATTGCAGAATGAAAAAACAGGCATATTGGAGAGGTATCTCGTGCCATGCTCAATGAAAAAGACCTGCCAGATTTTTACTGGGCTGAGGCAGTTGCTACATCAATCTACATAATGAACATGACTCCCACTGCAGCAATACATGGCATGACTCCAGAGGAGAGGTATACTGGTAGGAAACCAGATATTTCTCATTTGAAAATTTTTTGTTACATTGCCTATGCTCATGTGCCAGATGAGTTGAGATCCAAGTTGGATCCAAAAGCTGAGAAGTGCATCTTTATTGGTTACTCTCTGCGCAGAAAGGGTATAGATGCTATAACCCTTCTACTCGTAAGTTTACAGGGAGCAGAGATATTGTTTTTTATGAGATGAGTAGCTGGTATAAACCAGTAAATGTGATTGATAATGTAGATGCACAAAATGGTAATGCTGCACAGAACTCACAGCAGCAGTCACAATATATTAGTGGACCTAGAGTGTCCTCTAGCAGTGGTTCATATTCTTCGCCATGGACAGGCAGATTGAGATCAGGGGAATCGTCTCAAAGCAATGTAGATAGTGGTATGCAGGTATCACGAAAAGGAAAAGAGAAGGTAGATCAACCCATGTTTGATGTGAATGCAGGTTACTCTTATGTGGATGGTGAATCCAGTGGCTCAAAACAGAGCATTGATGATGAGTTGGGTATTCCTTCTATTGTTACACCTGGAGTAAGGAAGACCAGGGATGTTTTGAGAGCATCTGGAAGTGAGCCTACTTTGTGCAGTTCTACTAGAGCTAGGTATCATGTGGATAGGTTGAAATATGATGGATTTACAGCCATTCACTATGCCTATATAATCAAAGTGATACAGGAACCAGAACCCACTTCTTTTGAGCAAGCCATGGGAAAAGAAAAATGGGAGAAAGCCATGGATGAAGAAATGCATGCTTTGGAAGCAAATGCTACATGGGAATTGGTACCTTTGCCTAAAGATAAGAATGCAATTGGTTGTAAGTGGGTTTATAAGGTGAAGCACAATACAGATGGTTCTGTGAACAGATACAAGGCAAGATTAATAGTCAAGGGGTATGCACAAACATATGGCATTGACTATGAAGAAACATTCAGTCCAGTTGCAAGGATGGTAATCGTAAGAGCAATCATTGCTATGGCTGCATCAAAGGGATGGTCTTTACATCATATGGATGTAAAGAATGCCTTCTTGCATGGTGATTTGCAAGAAGAGGTCTATATGGAGCAGCCACCAGGTTATGTGCATATTGTGCATCCTGAGTTTGTTTGCAAGTTGAAGAAAGCCTTGTATGGCTTGAAACAAGCACGTAGAGCATGGTCTGACAAGATAGGACTGTATCTTGTCACTATTGGCTTTCAGATTTCCAAGGCAAATTTCTCACTTTATGTGAGAAAAACAGAGAAAGTTATTATGTTGCTTGTCATTTATGTTGATGATTTGATTATCACAGGTGATAGTGATGAAGATATCCTTCATGTGAAAATGCTATTGAAGCAGAAGTTTGAGATGAAGGATTTGGGAGAGCTGCGTTATTTCTTGGGCATTGAGGTGATAAGATCACCAAGTGGGATATGGCACTTGCAGAGGCAGTATGGATTGGACATGCTGTCCAAATATGGGATGACAGGCTATAAGCCTATTTCAGTTCCTTTGGAGCAGAATGTGAAGCTGAGCCCAGATGCAGGTGAGCTTTTGGAAGACCCTACTATGTACAGGCGCATAGTAGGAAGTTTGATTTATATGACTATTACCAGGCCAGATTTGAGCTATGCTGTTGGATTGGTAAGTCAGTTTATGCAGGCTCCAAGGAAACCGCATTTGGATGCCGCTAGACGCATACTTCGGTATGTGAAGTCTACATTGTAGTATGGACTATTTTATGAGACTGGGGTTCAGATACAGTTGCATGGATACACTGATGCTGATTGGGCTGGTAGTATTTCTAATAGACGATCTACCAGTGGATATGTGTTCTCTTTTGGGAGTGCTGCAGTCACTTGGAGCAGCAAGAAACAGCCTACAGTTGCCTTGTCGAGC
This sequence comes from Lygodium microphyllum, assembly GCF_053477565.2. Lineage (NCBI taxonomy): Eukaryota > Viridiplantae > Streptophyta > Polypodiopsida > Schizaeales > Lygodiaceae > Lygodium > Lygodium microphyllum. The sequence continues at coordinate 173,540,686 of NC_141139.1, forward strand.
ACAGAGGCTGAGTACAAGGGTGCAGCAATGGCTACATGTGAGGTAGCTTGGTTGCATAAGCTACTTTATGATATGCATCAGCCTACAGATGAGCCAATTTTCATTTATTGTGACAACATAAGTAGTATACACTTGGCAAATAACCCAGTATATCATGCTAGAACAAAGCACATTGAGGTGCATTATCACTATGTGCGGGAGAGGATTTTACTAGGTCTTATTGATCTAGTTTATGTCAGCACAAAGGATCAGGTAGCTGACATATTCACGAAGGCATTGGGCGCAGAGAAGCTGTGTAAGTTCAGAGACCTGCTTGGTGTGTAGGAATTGGGATTGAGCTCGAGGGGGAGTATTGAGATATCGAGCTCCACTCGTGATATGCCAGGGTGAACGTTGTGCATTTATGTCACCGACTTGTTAGTTGCAGATACGGTTGGTACACCGCCCATGAATAATAGCTAGATGACAACTATCCTTATCTACTCTAGTTCGTGGTTCAGTTAGTATGCCACCTTAGTTAGTTGAGTTTGGTTTGAGACCCATATATAGGGTTCTTCTATTTCTTTATATGAGACTTCTTTTTGGCTTACATAACTAAGAAGAGGAAAACTGTTTTCAACCTCCACCTTTGTGTGTATTCCCCCATTGTGCAAGTGAGAAAGCTACAAGTGAGACTCCTTCCTTCTCTCCCACAATCTTGACACCCCCTTCTCTTCCTTCTCATCTCCCTCCTTCCCCTAAAACCTTGGCTCTGTGGTAGCTGCTACCTCTTTGGCCGCCACCCCACCGAGCCTCCCCCATGCCTCCTCCCTTTGTGCACACAATCTGCCACTTCGTCTCCTCCTCCCCTTGTGCACCCCCAACCCTCAACCATCATATGGTGCCTCCATGCATTCTCTTCGCCCACCTCTTCCCTCACACCTCCCCCCCTTTGCCACCTCCCTGTGGCTGCCTTGCCCATGTTGCCCTTTTCTCCCCTCCTTCGTGTCCTCACCTTCGCCATCTTGTTTTGCCCCTCCTACCCGTTTGGCTGCCCCTCTATTTGGTCATACCTCCCTAACCCCTCCATTTTACTCTCCCACTTCTTGGTGCAATAAGCTCTGCAACTTAAGCTCATCTAAATGTACCAGTGTCGTCAAGCGCTCAAAAAGAGCGTCTTCATCGCTCAAAGAATGATTGATGGCAAACCGAATGGTCGGCAGCTCAATTTCTAAAGGCAAGACACACTCCTCCCCATATACTAACTTAAACGGGGTATGGCCAGTGGCTCGTTTGAAAGTTGTATTATAGGCCCACACTGCCACGTATAACTTTTTATCCCAATCCCGTTTCTTTTCCGACACAGTTTTGGACAGGATGCCCACAAGCTGCTTGTTGGTGCTTTCAACCTGACCATTGGCTTGCGGATTATATGGGGTTGTCTTGTTATGCTTGATGTTCCACAACTCTGTCAAACCTTTGATCACCTTATTCAGGAAATGGGTTCCGCGGTCCGACACTAATTCTTTCGGCGGACCAAACCGGCATATTATCTGCTCTAAAAGGAAACTAGCAGTTTCTTTAGCATCATCTTTCCTTGTTGCTCGTGCTTCTGACCACTTTGTGAAGTAGTCAGTTGCTACAATGATGCATCGCTTTTGCGTAGTCGATGACGGAGTAATAGGACCCACAAAGTCTATTCCCCACTTCTCAAATGGAAGTATCGCCATAATAGGGGTGAGTGGTCGTTTCCTATTCTCTCGACTATCATGTCATTGGCAAATATCGCATCGCTTAACATACGCAAACGCATCCTGGAAGATGGCAGGCCACCAATAACCTGCTCTTAAAGCCTTTTGTGCTGTAAGCCGTCCAGCAAAATGGCCACCGCAAGCAGAATCATGGCACTCCTCCAAAATGAATGGTACCTCGTCAGGCATCACACATCGGCGATAGATATCATCAACCCCTTGCCGATATAATGTATCTGCGATCAAGGCAAACTTTAACGCTTGCTGCTTAATTTTCCTTTTCTCAGCCTTAGATAGTTCGGATCCCGCCTCTCCCGTTGATAAATAATGCGTTATTGCAGCATACCAGGAGGGAATAGATGCCGTATCTATTTTAAATATCATCTCCATGTCACTACCTTCAGCCACAGATTCTTTCGGCTCCCCAAAGTCCACTAGACATTCCACGATGCCTTGCAACCTTGGTGGCTTACTCTTGATTTCATAATCAAATTCCTGCAAAGTGATCAACCACTTCGCTAAACGATCAGGCGGCTGTAACTTATTCATCAACAGTCGAAGTCCCTCCGCCTTCGTGTAAAGCACGACTTTCTCATAGAGAATGTAATGCCTGAACTTCTTGGTCCCAAAGACCATCGCTAGACACAGCTTCTCCATGTAGGTGTAATTGATTTCGGATACCCCCAGCTTCCGACTAGCAAAAGCAATCGGGTGGTACCACTTCTCTTCCCAAATTTGGGCTAAACAGCAGCTGATACTATACATGGTGGCTGCTGAAAATATATAGAACACCTCACCTCTTTTAGGTGCTTTTAAAACGGGCGCTCTTGCTAGCTCTTGTTTCACGTCCTCGAATGCTACCTTGCAAGGGTCACCCCATACAAACGAACAGCTAAAGGACAATAAATTTGTAAGTGGCAACGTTCTTTCTGCTAAGGCGTTAATGAATCTACGGTAGTAACCAACCGAAGACAGAAAGCTATGAACTTCTTTCGGAGCGCGTGGTGGACCCATGGCAACTATAACTTTGACCTTCTCGGGGTCTGTCGCAATTCCTACCGAACTGACCACATGGCCCAGCAATAGCCCATAAGGTACTTCAAAAGCACACTTCTGTGGGTTTAGGGCGATGCAAAATTGTCTACAGCGCTCAAAGCATTTTCTCAAAATGATCAACTGCCTTTCTCTCACGGTGGCAGCCCCTAAGTCATCAATAAACACCCTCAACTCTTCAGGGGATATGTCACCGAATGTCTTATCGGCTGTTCGTTGCCACGAACCAGGCGCATTGCATAAACCAAAAGCCATCACGTGGTAAGAAAAAGTGCCAAATACAGTGATAAAAGTTGTTTTCAACTTGTCCTCTTCTGCAATTGCCATTTGGTTGTATCCTGCAAAGCAATCCATAAACGAATATATCTCCCTACCCGCTAATTGATCCAAAATCTGGTCAATAAATGGTAATGGGTACTAGTCCTTAACTGTCTGCTTATTCAGCTCCCTAAAGTCTACACATAAACGGATCTGATTATTCTTCTTCTTTCTAATCACAACTGGCGAACACCATTCCGTGTGTTGCACAGGAAAAATCAAACCCGCTTTTCGAAGCTTCTGTAACTCTTCAAACAGCCCGTCCCTCAATTCGAAAGGCATACGCCTTACTTTCTGCCGTACAGGACGACTGCCCTCTTTCAACGGAATTGTATGAACAGCAAGACTAGGAGGAATGCCTCTCAACTCATCATAACTCCAGGCAAAAATATCACGGAATTCCTGGATCAAGGCCACATAGTCCTCCCTTTCTGCTGTGCTGAGCATAGAGCCTAATTTGATTGGTCGCGAATCATCAAGCGTACCAAGGTCTAGCTCGATAACATCTGCATCTCTTATACGATCTTGGGCCTCTATCGGCTCGTTCAAAGTGATCTGATAGATGTCCTCCGTGGTGGATCCCTCTTTGGACTCATCGCTCGATGATGTCTCACTAGCAGATAAATCTTCTAATGTCTCCAATTCTGTAGAAGATAGAGGAGCTCGCTCACTCTGCGGGGACTCAGGATAAGCATCAACCACCACACGCTGGGCACCTCTGCCGAATATCAATCGACCGACGGGTATATCCACTTGGCAATCCGCTTGCAAGATCCAAGGTCGTCCAAGTAATACTTGGTAACTTGGCCGCCCTGCAAAACGAATCACCCTAAAGTCCAACATGCATTCTACATTTGCAACAGTGACATGGACCTTAGTAATGCAGCCTTCCGGCTGTCTTAAACCGTCATCTGCCATTCTGAGAATTGTGGAAGTATCTTTCTGAATCGCAAGACCTAACCTTTCCATCAGTTCAGAACTCATAATGTTAACAGATGATCCCGTGTCGACAATGGCATAATCTACTAATATCCCATCGACATAGGCTGCAACCCTTGGGCAATGCTTCTCAGCATGCTCGAACCAGTCATCACCAACTCGCGCAATACCCAAAGGTTCTACGATATACCCGGTACGTAGGATCTTTCTAAATTCCTTGCGTACTCCTGGGGAAAGCTTAATAAGTTGTAAAAGATTCACATCCGGCTTGACTTCGCAAAGAGAGCTCGCCAAATCGAATTCATGATAGTTCGATAGAGCTCGCTTTTCACGCCAAACCATCCGCTCTTTAGGTCGCTGAACTGGCTTTATTGCCTCTTTCTTAACTTTCACCTTCTTCTTTGGTGCTTCCTTATCGGCTTTACTCTCTACGGGCTTCAAAGGTCCCCCTTCTAGGGCAGAATCCAAAACTTGCGTTCCTTTGTCGCCTTGTTTAGGGTTTCCATCGACAGGCTTATCCTTGTCGGCTTCTCTACCCTTTTGACCTCTTGTAAGAACAGCTCGTAGATTAGAGATTTCAGCATCATTAACGCGTACATCCTCAATCAAACTAACCCCACTACCACTTGGTAGCTCCTCCACTGTAGTCTTTGGTCGTTGAAGTATTTGTTTAGGCCCATCCTCTCGCTGGGAATCATTTCCTTGGACACGATCATTAACAGGCCCTGGTTGCCGACTACCACGCTGGAGGGAACTGATCTTACTCCAGCAAGTAGCTGCTAAATGGCCGGATTTTCCACAAATGTCGCACTTAACATTTGGGAAATTTCTTGGATAGTGCTGCCCGCCACACCATTTGCAACTAAACCTCGACGGTGCACCCTCCTCTGGGTATCTACTTCCTATCAAATTTTGTTGTTTTTTAAGGAAGTTGACATCAACAGCTATTTGTCGATACTGCTCCGTAATCATGTCGGTATAATTTTTCATCATGTCCTTAACCTCGCCAAGAACATTGGAAGAACTCGACTCATAGCCTTGGTCATTACCATGTCGCTCCATCGGCCTAACAATTCGATTAGGCACAGGTTGTTGAGTCACAGGCATGGTATTAGGATTGACCGCCTGGCCTCCACCATTTGGAGCCATTTGACTGCCCGTCGGCATCGACATGCTAGGGGGAGCTGGTAATAAAGGGACATTCTGTATCATGTTCCCTCTCCCATTAGGGTTAGCCATCGCTATCCCTTGGCCACTACTGCCATTGGCTATTGCCATATTGTTTCCCAATACTAAACCCATATTCGAATTGCCTCGAGAAGCATAGGCTGCTTGTAGTCGGGATTCCACCTCTTGTGCTCGTGTAATGGCAGTATCTATATCCCCCAAGGGGACACTACTCAACTGCAATTGGATATTGAAGTCCAACCCATGTAGGAAATATTGCAATTGGGCAGCTGCGGGGATAGGAATAGAGGTGTCCAACTTACGGAATACCTCTTTTATCTTCTTCGCATAAGCACGAATATCCTCGTGTGGATCTTGGCGGGTCACATTGAGTACACGCAACCAATACTGCCCACCCCTTTCAGGGGCAAACTCCCTTCGAAAAGCTCCATAAAATGCATCAATGTTCAATATGGTTCCGGCTTCTAAACCATGATACCATATAGCGGCTCTTCCTTTGAGAGTCATATTGAAGAACATCATTAAATGTCCTTCCTCTTGAATGCGACAGTTAAACATCAACTTTTGAAACTCCCTAATGTGGAGTTCCGCATCTTCCTCAACTAGCCCATTAAAAATGGGTAGCGGGTAACCTAGAGCCGGCAAATCCGTCGTTCCTGCTGGAATTGCAATAGGCTGCGCCATGACGAGAATTGGATTTGCACCAGGAATAGGGGACGGTAGGGTTACGCCTCCCGTACTTGACGTGGATTGGCTTATAGAAGGAAGGGGAGCACTAGAGCTTCCACCTTCTCCTAACTTGTTGCTTGTGGTCCTAAGACCACTAGATCCACTCCCTCGTAAGGGTTCAGCACCGCTATGCTTAGGGGAATATCTCCTAAAAATTTCAGCACGTCGCCTAGCTCTTTCGTCTCTTTCTTGCTTTTGGATTTCTGCTAGACGATGCTTATCAATAAATAACGGATCAATCTCAGTATCCTTTGGCATAAACTACTAGTTGGTCCTTAAACAACCAGGATTCGAGAACCGCCACTTTTAAGCGGCTCCCGGCAGACACACCACTGATGGACCTAAAAACGGGCCGGCACTGGCTCATGCACTAGCCGGACCTCGTCACTATGCGCAAGACAACCCCTCGGCCTCGCGGCCAGGAGCGTCTATCAAAATCTCTGCCTTCCTAAACATTGTGTTTGTAATACGTTGTAGTCCAACTGATCCTAACCCAATATTGCTCCTCAGAGGGAGTCCCTTTCACATAGCCAAAAGGCTCGAATCACATATACATGGGGTTCCTCCTACGGCTGAATGCCGTCAACCCTCTGCGACTCTCCTACACCTTGGGGATTGGCCCCTCAGTGCGTCGCTCAACATTTAGACATTTCGCACAAACGTCACTCAAGGTACCAAATAAACGTATCCAGGAATGTACCATTGTCCTTACTTGACTTCCCCTTTATGATCCCACGACTAGCCTACAGCATAGGAACCTCACGCTCTCAACGGTGGGTCAAAGGCCTACTGAAAACAATTGCTATGCATGTCCAGGAGCTAACTCTGATACTTTTAATTTCCTCTAAATGATCATGCAAAGAGGTGGATGCCTAGTGCTCAAACATTTTAAAAAAACCAGCAGCGTGCAAGTGCAAAACATCTCTTTCATGCTTTTCTTTCTAACCGCTTTGTGCTTCGCTGCAACACCTAGCACCGAAGTGATCTTCGTGCTACTAGGTTTTAATTTTTATCATTATTATTCCGTCCTAGATGCGATGCATATAAAATCAGCAAATTATTCCTCATGCTCAGTGGCATTTAACCATTTTTTCCACAACTCTACCCTTCCCCGTTGATAGTGCATCATTGCATTCATTTCTTTTAGGGTTTCCTTGTCATTTTATGTGGAGAAAGGAAGGAAACACGCACTAAAACATATAAACAAGGCTGAACTGAAACATAACTTCATGCCCCAGCCTTGCTATACATCAACAAACATAAATCCTATTTTTCTATATTTTTCGTAGCCCCAAATGTATTTTTCCCCTATTTTTCATGGTTTTTTTATCATTTTCCCGCCATTTTCTTCATTTTCTTGTATTTTTTAAATTGCTGAAAATGAAAACCAGTTTGTGGGCTGTGGCCCTTAGTTCATTTGCAACAAAATTGAAAGATTAGTTGATGTGTATCGACGGTTTTCCCCATTTATATGCCCAAAACCCTTGTTTTTCCCCATTTTTCATACGTTTTCGGGTTTCTTGACATTATTTCGAGCCATGAAATGCATGTTTTTCATAATTTCTGGTTATAAACAGTAAGAACTCAGAAGAATCAGCAGCATAATCAAATCTTAGTCCATATGAACGGCATTCCATCAATCAAAAGCATAAAACACTAAATTTTCTTTGTAATTTTTTAGTTTACCGCTTAAACGCGTGTTTCGGGTTTTTTTTCCATGCTGCAAATCAGGAAATCCAGCAGCCTTCAATGCTTCTGACGGTCACACACCATTGTCTTCAGCCCGTGGAACGATCCGATCCGTGCCGGACAAGCCTCCATCATTCTTTCTTCATTGCTCCTTCCCACACATGAACTGCCTCTTAGAAGAGAGAGAGGGAGGAGAGAGAAAGACTAGAATCAGAAATTTCAAACCAGGCCACCATTGCGCGAGTGAAGGGCGGCGATATAGTCTCCAGACAGGAGGGAATGAGGGGCAGTGATCATTGATAGGGGTTGTTTGCAGGCTGCATACTCCATTGATCAACAATGGGGCGCATTTTTCGGCGCCTGCTGTCCACGATTCCTCTCCACGATTTGTTGCATCTCCAACCTCCAAAGTTTCATGTTACATTTAAATTTGGCTCCCAAGGGTCACTTGCCCATTTTGGCCAAGTTTTGTCCACCTCTTCGCATCTTGACCGGTTTCTTGGCCATTTCCCCGTCCGGACTCGGAATCGAGCTCTGAAAAATCCTGGGCGTCCGGCTTAGCATCCCGCATTGGCCAGTAGCTCGTGCCAACCCGCACGACTGTCTGAAAAATTATGAAAAATCAACAAGTGTCGCTCGGGCGCCTTTAAAGCACTTTGGCGCTTAAAATCGTCCTAGATCGAGCCGCCGCCTTTGACGGTGAATATTTTTCCCTTGATATTCATAATTTTGAGCTATTTTTAAGCACTTCCCGTCACCTAAATTCCACTCTCAATTATTGGAAGTGGATACCCTCCTAGTTTAAGCTAGGCTAGTAAGCTGACTCCAAATGGAATGTTTATCAAGGCTTATGCTTGGTTGTTTTGAAAATGATATTTCTAAGTGAATTGGCCGGTTGCCTTGGTAAGAGGAGATCCTACTAAGGACAAGTGTTTTATAAGCAAAGTGATTGCTTGATGTAGAAAATGATATTTTCTTGATTGGAAATGAAAGGGATGTTTTCCCTAGAAATTGTTACTATGCTGGTTGCTTCAACTCTGGTTGATTCCCTAAAGGAATAATTAAGGAAGGATGTCGCTAGCTACCTCCTGTGAACCGCCAAACCCTAACCAAGGGGGTTTTGAATCCATGCCGGAAATGTGGACTGAACCTACCGCGAGAGGTCTCTCCGTGGAAATCACTTGGCGTAGGAGGACACTTGGGTGCCAGTGGGGGCTCTGGCCGTAAATCCCAATGCCTTCCAGCCCTACGCAAGTGTTCTATGTGACTCGAGATGGAATCTCAAGGCCTTGATACTAGTTACAAGGCGGAATCTTGGAAGGATAAACCTTCGAGTTTTATTGGCAGAAAACGGAAGGATTTTTCTGTGAAGGCATAAATGAGCACTTAATTCTCCTGTATGGGCAGGGGACACACATTAATCCGAAGATAAGTTAAGGAAGTGTTTGATCTTGTTTTAACATGTCTTCGTGTCTTTGGCCTAAATTACGTAAAGGAACCTTTGACTAACGGGTTAATTAAGGAAGCTGCTTTTATGTGTCAAGCATAATGTGGTAGGTAATTAGATAACTAAAACAACCCTCGAGGAAAGCATGGTGGATGTGACCAATGGGTCTATCCTACGGAAGGGTGGTCTCGGTTAGCTGAGAGCTTTCCTCAAAGGAGATGTTAATAGGAAATGTCGATCCATGACCTTAGAAAATGTTGACTAGAAACCCGGGCTTCAAGTGATCGTAGTGGGAACGGCTGGATAAGTTCCATTGTGGGGCAGACTTGAGAGACCCTAGTTGGCAAACCTCGTGTCATTCCTTAGGAGTGCCGGGCGGCGTCTTCTAGATATATCTCTCGACGGACTGCTAAGACATGTCCCGCGATTTGAGGAGCGGGCACATTACACTTGGTATCAGAGCAAAACTTCTTAATGATGCATGATTGATTAATGTTCGGATCATAGACATAACCTAAATAACCTAAGTGATATGGCTTGATTGTCAGGCACCTTCTGCATCCACAAATGCTGACATGCAAGAGAAGAAGTTCCTTCTCAAACAAATTAAGCCACCTGAGTTTGATGGCAAGGGAAGGACTATTCAAGCTGATGTCGAGATCTAGATTGAGTCCATGGAGGACTATTTTGAGGCAGCAGGAACTACACCTGCTAACCAAGCCATGCTCGCCAAACTTCAGCTTATAGGCGAAGTGAGACTTTGGTGAAAATAATGGTGCAGAGACCAAGCGATCTCGGAGGGGATCGTCACTTGGAATAAGCTTAAGGAAGCTGTGCGAGGAAGGTATCTGCCACCTGCCTACCACACATAAAAGATGAATGAATTCTATGACTTGAAGCAGCTAGGATTATCCCTTGAAGCATATTATTCAAAGTTTGTTTCACCCCTAAAGTATGCAACCCCAATGGATATGACACAACAGGTGTCAAAGTTTTGTGCTAGGTTGAATCCACCCATAAACACTGTTGGGGTAAAGGCGCCTTCGCCGTGCCGCCCCGTGTATTACTACACTGACAGTACCCACCACTACACACTGCAAGTGGCATGTGCCCATCACGTCACTTTATTATTTACATTCATTTTTTAGTGACTAGTAAATAAAGGAAGGCCTGGTCACACATTGTGACTGTTGGAGTTCCCATTTCTTGTCTCTCTCTTTCTTGCTCTTGCTCTCCCGCCATAGCTCGTGTGCAAGCTTCGATCCTTCTCACCTTTCAACTGGTATCAGAGCTTGGCTTCCTCTTGCTCGAGCTCGACTCGGTGCTTCTCTACCTTCGCATCGACTCCCTTCACGCATTGGATCTCCATCCCGACAGCCATATCCGATCTCCCCGAGCTCCTGTCACTCCCCGGCTTCCCGAGCACCTTCCCAGCCTATTGAGGCACCTTCAAGGCATTGATACTGAGGTATTTGATCATTCTTTCAGGGTTTTATTTCAGCCTACAGGTTGCAGACAACAAGGGTAGCCATGGCTTCAAACCCTTGAAGCTTATTCCCCTCATATTGTGCCTTACACCTCTATCAAGGCTCAAAGAGGCTTGTCATAGGCCTTTGATAGGCCCTTCTTGAGCCCCCCATTACCCCCTTTTCAGCCCATGTGGAGCAGCAGCAAGTTCAGCACCAACAGGGCAGATTGCACCATTTTTTTTCAGGCTGTTAGCACTCATCTACTTCAGCTCTACACTTGGCCATTGCTTCTTGCTCTCTACCTTGATCAAGAGGGCTATAAACTTCATGTTTGATGTCATTCAAGATTTGGGCATTGGTCTTGATCATTCGGGGCTGATTTCTTCAGATTTGGGAGTGTCATAAACTGTCATAACAGGCTGAAAATAGGGCAGCACCATTGGCACTAGCATTTGTTCCGATTGTGCTATTTGATGCCCGTATGCGGTCTACATGATGCCTAGTGACTTGGGAATGTATGCACATGATTATGCCATGATTTTGGCCTGAAATATTGGCTGATTTGGGACTGTTATTTACTGTTATACAGTGCTGGAAACAAGGCAGCCACACTTGGCATTGGCATTTGATGCTTATACTCTACTCTGGTTACCTTGTTTGATGCCCGTATGCGGTCTACATGATGCCTAATGTCTTGGGAATGTATGCATTCGATTTGCCCATGATTTGGCATTGTTTTTGGGCTGGAAATTGACAGTTTTGGACTGTTTAGAGCTGCTGTATATAAGCGGGCTGAAGCTCATTTGTCACATGTATTGCTTCTCTATTGATACCGGATGTATGCTATGGGTTATGTCATGATGTATTACACTTTGGGGATCAACTTCGAACTCATGATCATGATTCCGGAATGCTTTTGAGCATCACATTTGCTCCGTTGTTATTGGTTTGTCATTGGCAGTTTGGTTGACTTGACTGGCATTTGGGCCGCTTATGCCTATTGTCTGTACTTGACGGATAAGCTCTATGCATTACATGCTTTGGTCCGTGGTTGATGCCTCTTAGTTCGTCCATGCTTGATAGATATTTTGGAGCTCCGATTTGGATGTTTTGAGCACTTCCGACTCACAGGGATATTGACTTTGGCTTGCTACTGGATGTATTGACTTGACAGAGATCTTGCCATTGGGATTATGTCTTGCTTAGTGGTTGCTACATCAGTTGCTTCATGTATGTCATGCTCTTGGGAAGCGTATGACGCATTGACTTGGTCACTTATCACTGGTACTTTGTCTTGGGTTGCTTGAGCCCTTAACTCAATTGTACGCCTTTTGTGCCAGTGGGAGCATCTTGCATGCTTACTTGACCTTGAGCACGGATTACATGCTATTGGAGCAGTCTATGTCATTGAGCAGTTATAGATGTATTGAGACTTTGGGATTATACTCCAACAATTGGATGTTGCATTGAGTATATGACTTGGTTCACAGGATGCTTATGAGATGAGTCTCAATTTTGGATCCGCTTTCTTTTGAGCAGACACCTATTTGTGTCAGGTTTTGGCAGTTGGTTCTACATTTTGCTTAGATTGTCTGGGATGTGCCTCTTACTGGCAGATGCTATTTGACATCTCTCGGTGTTATGCTCATGTATTTTCACTGTCATTTGGCTTTGCTTTGTCCTCTTTATGCCGGCTTTGGACCTAGCATTGTTTAGTTGACATTAGATCCAGTTTTGGGACAGTTTGCTCTCATTATTGCAATTCTGAAATTTATTACAGCAAGCATTTATTGGTAGACTGAGCAGTATTTTTTATGCTGAAATATCCTGATTTGGTGTACCGTACCTAGTACTAAGTGGGCAGCATCTTTTAGCACACTTTTCTCGCCATTTGGAGCTCATTTCAGTGGATTTTGGGCATTTTCTGCAGTAAAACAACCAGCAGTTTTACATTGTCTGTGCATTTCCAGCCTGCATTATGGCATCCTCTTCGACTGATAATGCCATATTTAACATCACAAAGTTGTATGGTACCAACTACTCTTATTGGAAGAGTCAAATTTGGCAGGTCTTGGTGTAGAAATCTCATATTAAGCCACTTTGGTTGAGTGGGGAGCAGCCTGAAACTATGGACAATGACGACTGGCTTGAACTTTATGAGCTATGCAAGTCCACGATTGTATTGTCTCTCACTGAACAGGTACATTATAATGTATTTGAGGAAGCACAGAGTGCATGGGATCTATGGAATAAGATCAAGAATCTTTATGATAAGAAAAGTCCGGCGAGTCAGATGTACTGGTTGAAGCAGCTTATGGATATGCCCATGAAGGATAATGTGACTATGTCTGCTCACTTGAGCTAGTTCCATGCTATACTGAAGAACCTGACTTCGCAGGATATCACCTTTGGAGAGGAAGTAACTCCTCTTTTCTTGCTTGGGACTCTGAATGAGTCATGGGATGTATTCCGCACTGCCCTATGTGCCTCTAGTGCTACTCTGAAACTGAATGATGTTGAGAGTGCTCTTCTGCAGGAAGAGGTTAATCGCAAAAACTTGGATGCCTCTCGTGTTTCACATGCTTTGACAGTTAGAGGCAGGAATGACAGGAATGATCGTGGTAATAACAGCGGCCGTGACTCGCAGAAGGGTCGGTCTAAATCTCGTGGAAAATCACGTAGTAAGTCGCGTGGGCGCAATGCTAATGTCACTTGTCATCATTGTGGGAAAAAGGGCCATATCAGACCACAGTGTCATGAGTTGCGCAATGAGAAGCGCAAGGATAAGGGCAAAGAGAAAGTGCAGGAGAAGTCCTATGATCGCAGCATAGTACCTGCGAAGTCCAGCGTCAAGATTGAAGAAATTAATGTCATGCAGACCGAGGATTCCGATGGTAGTGATGAGTTCATACTTGCAACTAGTTCTTCTGATGCTTCACACTTGACTGAGACACCTAGTATGTATGCACAGTGCTAGTTATTGGATTCAGGTGCGTCCTTCCATGTGACGCCTTACCGTGAGTGGTTTCACTCTTACCGTACTGTATCTGGATCAGTCAGACTTGGAGATGATAGGTCTCTTGATATTGTGGGCTGTGGAGATATTCAGTTGCAGTTTTCCACTGGCAGTTCCTTTTTGCTCAGGGATGTACGTCATGTACCTGTGCTTACGCGCAGTCTTATGTCTGCAGGACAGTTGGATGATGCAGGGTTTCATGTCTGTTTTGGGGATTCTGCTTGGAAGATTACCAAAGGCAGACTTGTGCTTGCTAGAGGCGCCAAGGCTGGCAGCCTCTATCCTCTTGTTGTATCTGGGTCTTCTGTAGACCATGTTTTGGCAATGGGCTCTATCCCACATGTATCACTTTGGCATGCCCGTTTGGGGCATATGTCTTTGAAGGGAATGAAAATGTTATCTGGTTTGCAGTATCTTCCGCCTTTGGACTATGCATGTTTTGACTCATGTGATCATTGTCTTTATGGTAAGCAGAATAGGTCTACGTATAAGAAATCGGGTAGGTCATGCATGAGTGAGCCCTTGGCTTTGGTGCATTCAGATGTTTGTGGGCCCATGCCGTGTATGTCTATGGGTGGCGTGAAGTACTTTGTTACCTTCATTGATGATTTTTCTAGGAAAGTGTGGGCTTATCCCATAAAGAAAAAGTCTGATGTCTTGGTAGTCTTTCAGCGTTGGCTTGCCCTTGTTGAGAACCAGACTGGGTATAGGCTGAAATGCCTTAGGATTGACAATGGGGGAGAATATGTCTCACGTGCTTTTGAGCAGTTTTTTGATGACAGGGGTATTAAGCGTCAGTTGACTGCCCCTTACACCCACGCCTAGAATGGTTTGGCTGAGCGCATGAACAAGACTATTCAGGAGTGTGTCCGCTCTATGCTTAGCCATGCAGGCCTACCACAGAGATTTTGGGCTGAGGCAGTTAGTATGGCAGTGCATGTCATAAACCGATTGCCTTCTAGTGGATTGGATTTCCAGGTTGCAGAGGAAGTTTGGGCTGGTAAGCCACCCTCTTATGCGCATCTCCGTGTCTTTGGATGTGAGGCATTCTGCCATGTGCCCAAGGACAAGAGGAGTAAGTTGGATCCAAAGAGCATTAAATGCATCTTTCTTGGTTATGGTGATTCAGGAGAGATGGGCTATCGCCTATGGGATCCGCAGGCACGGAAAATAGTACGCAGCCATGATGTAGTCTTCCATGAAGACAAGATGCACAGGCAGCCTGAGAAAGTGGTTGAGATCCGTAGAGTGATCTTTCAAGAGGAGCCTAGAGCTCCTGCACAGCCAGTTGGACAGCCTACAGCTGCAGCAGATGCTCATGGTCAGGGTATTGGACAGGCAGCTGGGCAGGCAGCAGAGCCTGCAGTGAGACGGTCTGCTAGAGACAGACGTCCACCTGATAGATTTCAGCCCTCTATGCATTATATTTTGGTTACAGATGCAGGAGAGCCTTTCACTTATGATGAGGCTATGCGCAGGGGTGACAGTCACTCCTGGGAGAGGGCTATGCAGTCTGAGATCGACTCCTTGCATAAGAATGAGACTTGGGATTTAGTTGCCTTGCCTAAGGGCAAGAAGGCTTTGCCATGCAAGTGGGTGTACAAGTTGAAAAGTACCCCTGGACACCCCAAGCCGGCATACAAGGCTAGATTGGTAGCAAAGGGTTTTAAGCAGGAGCATGGTGTAGACTTTGATGAGGTCTTTTCTCCTGTGGTTAAGATGACCACCCTGCGCTTGGTCTTGGCTTTGGTTGCTCAGCTTTGACTTAGATCTATATCAGATGAATGTCAAGACGGCTTTCTTACATGGAGACTTGCATGATGAGATCTATATGGAGCAGCCTAAGGGCTTTGCAGAACCTAGCAGGGGGCACCTAGTGTGCAAGTTGAAGAAAAGTCTTTATGGCTTGAAGCAGGTACCTAGGGAATGGTATCATAAGTTTGATGCCTTTATGCAGTCACAGGGCTATAGCAGGAGTGCTATGGATCCGTATCTTTACAGGAAGAAATCCCGTGATGGTTCATTGCTTATTTTGGTACTCTATGTGGATGATATGCTGATAGCAGGGAAAGCTCATGATGAGCTAGATGCTCTTAAATCTCAGCTGAAGAAGAGCTTTGAGATGAAGGATTTGGGATAGGCCTCTCACATACTTGGTATGCGCATTAGACGCGACAACCATCAGGGACTCCTCTACTTGTCACAGAGGGAGTATATTCATAAAGTCCTTGAGCGCTTCCGCATGCAGGACGTAAAGCCTATTGGCTATCCATTGCCTTCTTATGTGAAGGTATCACAGGCCGATTGTCCACAGACAGATGAGCAGAGGGCCGAGATGGCCCAGATCCCTTATGCTTCAGTCGTGAGCAGTTTGATGTATGCCATGATAGCCACTCATCCAGATATTCCCTTTGCAGTTGGTGTTGTGGCACGCTATATGGCTACACCTGGTAGGAAACATTGGGATGCCGTGAAGGGTATCATGAGGTACCTAAAGGGCACAACAGATATGTGTATTTGCTATGGCAGCCAGGATACAGGGGTCGTGGGGTACACTGACTCCGATTATACAGGACATGCAGATAGTAGGAAGTCCACTTCTGGCTATGTATTCACCTATGCTGGAGGTGCTGTCTCTTGGATGTCCAGGTTCAGAAGTGTATGGCTTTGTCTACCACTGAGGCCGAGTATGTTGCAGCCATTGAGGCTTGCAAGGAGGCCATATGGCTAGGCCTTCTAGTTGTTGCTGACCTTGGGATTGATGCTATACCTACACTACATTCGGATTCTATGAGTGCCATTTAGTTGGCTAAGAATCCGCTCTTCCATGCGAAGACAAAACACATTGAGGTGAGGTATCACTTCATACGTAGTGTCATGGAGGACAAGTCTGTTGACCTTGTCAAGATCTCCACTGACGAGAATCCTGCAGATTTGCTCACAAAAAGCCTCACTACTGAGCGCTTTGCCTTCCTCAAGAGATTGATGGGCATTGGATGAGATGTTGCCTTTCCTCATCCCTTGTACCTATGTACAGTTGTACTATCTTTTTCTTTTCTTTCTCTCTCACTGGGGCAGATTCGCCTTTAAGTGGGAGGTTGTTGGGGTAAAGGCGCCTCCGCTGTGCCGCCTCGTGTATTACTACACTGATAGTACCCGCCACTGCACACTACAGGTGGCGGGCGCCTGTCACATCACTTTATTCTTTACATTCATTTTTTAGTGACTAGTAAATAAAGGAAGGCCTGGTCACACATTGTGACTGTTGGAGTTCCCATTTCTTGTCTCTCTCTTTCTTGCTCTTGCTCTCTCGCCATAGCTCATGTGCAAGCTTCGATCCTTCTCACCTTTCAAACACTCGATTGGAATCAATGCGCCCAACGGACTTGCAAGATGCACTACTCCGAGAAAATCCAATCATCCAAGAGCTTAAATCAGGCAACTATGATGTAGATGACTCATAGAATCAATACAAGAGGTGCCAAAGTGCGGTGAGATAGGACACATCCGTAAGAACTGTTCCAACCGCTGATGTTTCCATTGCAATGAACTCGGACACATCCAAACGGATTGTCCTGAGTTGGATCCTGAGAATCATGAACGTGCAATCAAACGAAGCCGTCTAAACTCTGCTTTTGTCTCACCTTATGAATCACATGATGATGAAGGCCTGGAGCCTATTGTAACCTTTGAGGATGACTTGATACCCTAGGAAGATATGTTGAGATATCAAGCTCCACTCGTGATATGCCAGGGTGACCGTTGTACATTTATGTCACCGACTTGTTAGCTACAGATGCGGTTGGTACACCGCCCATGAATAATAGCTAGATGATAGCTATCCTTATCTACTCTAGTTCATGGTTCAGTTAGTATGCCACCTTAGTTAGTTGAGTTTGGTTTGACACCCATATATAGGGTTCTTCTATTTCTTTGTATGACAGTTCTTTTGGCTTACACAACTAAGAAGAGGAAAATTGTTTTCAGCCGCCGCCTTTGTGTGTATTCCCCCATTGTGCAAGCAAGAAAGCTACAAGTGAGACTCCTTTTTTCTCTCCCAAAATCTTGACATAGTATCAGAGCCTTGTTCATGGTAAGGAGCTCAAGAAAGAAAACCAAGTTTGCGGTGTTCTAGTAAGAGGACCAATGTTGCTTTCATTTTTCTGTTTTGGGAGCAAGTCTCTGCAGGTAGCACAGCCGGAAAGTGCAAGAGTGCATTGTCTCAAATTGAGAAGCCCTTCACGGTGTAGCAAGAGGGCAATATATGCTGCAGATAAGGGCTTTAGCCCTTGATTGCTCTATTTTTTTTATTTGAGGCCATTCCGGGGCCTATTTTGGAGGCGGAAGTTTTTTGCACGCACTCAACAAAAGGCCATGTTTTATGTTGTGCGACCACTGTTCTACAGGTCAGTGAAAAGTTACCATAGAAATTGCATCGTATGCCTGTGCGCAGAGACATTGGGAGTTACACAATCATCCTTGTTGCCTGTTGCTGCAAAATCGTCACTAGAAAGTGACTGTGTGGTCAAATACCACTTTCGTCAGTTTTGCAGACTTGCCCTTGTGAGGCTGAAGCTGTGTTTTTTATAGTGACAGAATTTTTGCAGTGTTTTGTAATGGCATGTGATTCTCTTTCATAGATTGTCACTGAAAAGCTTGACAAGAACAACTTCCAAGCATGGAAGTTTAAAATGATGAATTTCCTTATGGGAAAAGGATATTGGGAATTTGTTGCAGGAAATGAAGAAGAACCAGTTCTTCCTGATGTTCCCAATCAACAGCAAATGCAGGCATTTAAAGGATGGCATGAAAGAGCTAGAAAAGTTATGTATTGGCTATCTATTAGTATTTCAGACTCTATGATTGTACATATTCAGGATGCAAGTACGCCAAATGAGGCATGGGATACTTTGTCAAAAATGTATAGCACAAATATGCAAGCCAGAAAAATGTAGCTCAAGCAAGAGTTGCACAATGTGCAAAGAGAAAGTATGAGCATCAATGACTACCACATGAAGGTGAAGAAGATTGCAAATGCACTTGCTTCCATTGGGTCACCAGTGGAAGATGATGATTTAGTTTCTGTGACCTTGAATGGTCTAGGAAAGGATTATGCACAGTTTCGGACATCCATTTCCGTCCGTGAAAGATTTCCTGATTTTGAGGAGTTGATTGCTCTTCTAATTTCTGAGGAGCAGAGAAATGGTGGTGCATCTTCTTCAGGAGGAACTTCAAAAGAAACTGTCTTCTACTCAAATGCTGGAAGAGGCAAAGGCAGAGGTAGAGGAGGCTAATCTGGAGGCCGTGGTAGAAATCACAATATGCAGCAAACTCAAGAAAACCAGTCCTATGGAGGAGGACGTGGTAACTCTAGAGGCAAGGGGAGCCAAAGAGATCGTGGTGGATGGCAAAGAGGCCAAAATGCAAACAGTAATGTTGAATGCTACTACTGTGGTAAAATGGGTCATATGGCTAAAGACTGCTATAAAAAGCAGAATGACATCATGAATGGAAATTTGCAACAAGGGAATTATGCATCTTCTAGTAGACAGGGTGATGACAGAAATGAGCATTTGTTTATGGTGCAGCACATGACCAATTCTGTGACAAGTCCAGAAGAAAGCAACGATGTGTGGTATGTTGACTCAGGTATATCAAACCACATGACAGGTCATGTAGAATGGATGCAGGATGCAAGGAAAATGGAAAAACCAGGATTTGTGGAGACTAGTGATGATACTGCACATCCTATTGTGCATATTGGAAAAATCCTTTGTCTATGTAGGATGGGAAAAAGAAATATCTATCGGATGTATTTCATGTCCCGAATATCACCAAGAACCTGGTTTCTGTTGGTCAAATGGTTGAGCAGGGCTTGCAGGTCAGATTTAATCCTCATGGATGCTTTGTTGAGGATATGAAAAATAAAGGTCGCTTGATAGCAAAAGGAAAGAAGAAGGGCAGAATGTTTACGTTGGATGCAGACATGTCTGAATTGAGTGCAGCAATGTTTGCACATGGGACCGGTGTAGTTGCAGATATTGATATCAGTCTCATAAAATAGTCCATACTGCAATGTGGACTTCACATACCTGAGTATGCGTCCAGCCACATCCAAATGCGGTTTCCTTGGAGCCTGCATAAACTGACTTACCAATCCAACAGCATAGCTCAAAACTGACCTGGTAATAGTCATATAAATCAAACTTCCTACTATGCGCCTATACATAGTAGGGTCTTCCAGAAGCTCACCTGCATCTGCGCTCAGCTTCATATTCTGCTCCAAAGGAACTGAAATAGGCTTACAGCCTGTCATCCCATATTTGGACAGCATGTCTAATCCATACTGCCTTTGCAAGAGCCATATCCCACTTGGTGATCTTATCACCTCAATGCCCAAGAAATAACGCAGCTCTCCCAAATCCTTCATATCAAACTTTTGCTTCAATAGCATTTTTACATGAAGGATATCTTCATCACTATCACCTATGATAATCAAATCATCAACATAAATGACAAGCAGCATAATACATTTCTCTGTTTTTCTCACATAAAGTGAGAAATCTACCTTGGAAATCTAAAAGCCAATAGTGACAAGATACTATCCTATCTTGTCATACCATGCTCTAGGTGCTTGTTTCAAGCCATACAAGGCTTTCTTCAACCTACAAACAAACTCAGGATGAACAGTATGCACATAACCTAGTGGTTTCTCCATATAGACCTCTTCTTGCAAATCACCATGCAAGAAGGCATTATTTACATCCATTTGATGTAAAGACCATCCCTTGGATGTAGCCATAGCAATGACTGCTCTTACGGTTGCCATCCTTGCAACCGGACTGAATGTTTCTTCATAATCAATGCCATATGTTTGTGCATACCCCTTGACTACTAATCTTACCTTGTATCTGTTCACAGAACCATCTGCATTGTGCTTCACCTTATAAACCCACTTACAACCAATTGCATTCTTATCTTTAGGCAAAGGTACCAATTCTTATGTAACATTTGCTTCCAAAGAATCCATTTTTTCATCCATGGCTTTCTCCCATTTTTCTTTTCCCATGGCTTGCTCAAAAGAAGTGGGTTCTGGTTCTTGTATCACTTTGACTATATAGGCATAGTGAATGGCTGTAAATCCATCATATTTCAACCTATCCACAGGATACCTAGCTCTGGTAGATCTACGCAAAGTAGACTCACTTCTAGGTGCTCTCAAAACATCCCTGGTCTTCCTTACTCTAGGTGTAACAATAGAAGGAATACCCAACTCATCATCAATGCTCTGTTCTGAGCCACTGGATTCACCATCCACATAAGAGTGACCTGCATTCACATCAAACATGGGCTGATCTACCTTCTCTTTTCCTTTTTGTGATACATGTATACCACTATCTGCATTGCTTTGAGAAGATTCTCCTGATCTCGATCTACCTGTCCAGGGCGAAAAATGTGAACCACTGCTAGAGCACACTCCAGATCCACTAATATCTTGTGACTGCTGCTGTGAATTCTGTGCAGCATTACCATTTTGTGTATCTGCATTATCAATCACATTTACTAGTTTATACCAGCTACTCATCTCATCAAGAACAACATCTCTTCTCACTGTAAACTTATGAGTAGAAGGGTTATAGCATCTATACTCTTTCTACTCTGCAGAGAGTAACCAATAAAGATGCATTTCTCAGCTTTTGGATCTAACTTGGATCTCAACTCATGTGGCACATGAACATAGGCAATGCAACCAAAAATTTTCAAATGAGAAATCTCTGGTTTCCTATCAGTATACCTCTTCTCTGGAGTCATGCCATGTATTGCTGCAGTGGGAGTCCTGTTCATTATGTAGACTGTTGTAGCAATTGCTTCAGCCCAATAAAAAGCTGGCATGTCGAGCATGGCACGAGATACCTCTCCAATATGCATGTTTTTTCTTTCTGCAATTCCATTTTGCTGTGGGGTATGACTACATGAATATTGTTGCTTTATGCCATGCTCCTGGAAGAACCTCATAAACTCATTTGAGAGGTACTCTCCCCCTCCATCTGACCTTAGGCCTTTTATTTGCAGGCCTGTTTCTTTTTCAAACATAGGTTTAAGAGTTTTAAAATGCCCAAACACTTCACTTTTTTTTCATAAAACACGCCCAAACTTTTCTGCTATAGTCATCAATAAAAGTGACAAAAAAATGACAGCCTCCAATAGATGCAGCTTTAGTAGTCCACATATCAAAGTGGATTGATTCCAATAGCTTCTTACTCTCTTGAACATGTCTAGGAAATGGTTTCCTTGCCTGTTTTCCAAATTGACAGGCTTTACATACCTTATGCATTTCTACAACCTTGAATTTAGGCAATCCTGCAATAATATTTTGGGCCTGCATTGATTTAAGTCGATGTACATTAACATGACCAATGCATTACAGTTGCATGGATAGACTGATGCTGATTGTATGCAGACAAGTGATGATTCATGCCATCCAATTTTCACACATTGAAAAGGTTTCCTTATCCTTTGATGATGGTTAGATAAAGAATTTGTCAGATCCATTACATGTGTGCCATCCATCACAAAGAATTTAGTGTCTATTGATCAAATGGTAGAGCAAGGACTGTAGGTTTAATTTAATGTAAAAGGTTGCTTTGTGGAAGATTTTAATTATAAGTGCAAGATGGTCAGAAAAGAAAGTAGACTTGGTAGCCGCATGTTTACATTAGATGCTAGAATTCTTGCTATGAATATAACTATGTATGCTAAAGAAAAATGAATGGTTGTAGACATTGAAATATGGCATAAACATATTGGGCATGCAAAATTGCAAAGGCTGAAATTATTACAATCCAAAGGGTTGGTTATAGTGTTGCCTACTTTTAGAGTTGCATAACTTCATAAAGTGTGTGAAGCGTGTCAGTTTGGTAAGCATGCAAGATAACTTTTTTTACATGATAGAGATATGAATAGGAATATACTTTATGTTGTGCATACAGATATTTGGGGATCTACACAGAAATATATCTCTTGGTGGTAGCAAATACTTTGTTACATTTATTGATGATTGTTCAAGAAAGTAGTCTCAATATATTTCATGAAGAAAAATAGTAAAATATTTGAGCACTTTAAAACTTTCAAGGCTATTGTTGAGACAAAAATAGGATTGAAAGTTAAGTTCTTGAGATTAGATGGAGGGGAAGAGCATCTCTCAAATGAGTTTAATGACTTTTTGAGGTCTCATGGTATAAAGAGACAGTTGCACGTATATCCCACAAGAAAATGGGGTTAGAGAAAGAAAAAATATGCATATTGCAAAATTTGTATAAGCATTGATGATTAAAAAGAATATATGGTCTGAAGATGTTCATACTACTATCTATATTATGAATAGAACTGGTAGCATACAGCTAGCTAGGAATCTAGTATTCCATGCTAGGACAAAACACATTGAGGTACACTACCACTTTATGAGAGAGAAGGTACTTGTAGGTGAGACTGACTTGGTATATGTCAACACACAGGATCGGATATCTGACATTTTTACAAATGCATTGGGTGCAGAGAAATTTTGAAATTTTTGAAGCTCACTTGGAGTTGCATAGATATAATTGAGCTTGAGAGAGAGTATTGAGATGGCAAGCTAAACATGTGTGGATATTGAGGATAGATCACTTGGTTAAATAGGTCCACGCATCTACACTTAGCACAATAGTGGTTATTATGATCCTCACATTGCCATTGACTTATCACTTATTATATTTAGTTTATTGCATCTACTTATAGCTAGCATAGTTATAGCACTAGTAATATATTGTTTGACTTAGTAGGCCACTTTTCTTTATGTTATATCTTATCTATACTTTGTGTACATTGTATTGTGTGAGAAAGAAGAAAAAAAAACTAGTAAGAAAATGTTTTGACCTCCATCTCTCTCCTTGTGTTCTCAAATGAGCTTCCTCTTGTGTATATGGTGTGTGTTTTTGGCATAGCAACTCAAGCAAGTCCCCCCACCACATGATTCATGACAAGTACCTTTGCATGCCAATTCATGGCTTTTGGTTTATGTAATGCTCCTAGGTCCTAGCAATGACTAGCTAATAAGATGTTTGCCAATATCTCCCTTGAAGAGCTTAAGGCTTTTATAGATGATTTGGGGATTGCCATGATCCACAGTAGGTAGTTCATTGTTCTTCGTAAGTGCTTTCAGCATTGCCAATGTACTATAGTATTAAATCCTCGAAAGTGTATATTCAAGGTGCCCTATGATTTATTATCGAGTCACATTGTGAGTGCGGCTAACATTGCTACGAATCTTGAAAAGATAGCACTTATTGTGGCCATGAGGTATATGTCAGCATACATGATCGTATAGCTAACATTTTCACAAAGGTGCACAAAAAAATCAAAAAATTTGAAGCTTACCTAGAGTGGCAAAGATACAGTTGAGCTTGAGGGGGAATGTTGAGATGGCAAGCTCAACATGTGTGGATATTGATGATAGAACACCTGGTTAAATGGGTCCACACATCTACACTTAACACAATGGTGGCTATTATGATCCTCACATGGCCACTGACTTATCACTTATTATATTTAGTTTATTATGTCTACTTACAGCTCGCATAGCTATAGTGCTAGTCAATTAGTATAATTAGTTATGTACTATTTGATTTAGTAGGCCACTTTTCTTTATGGTGTATCTTATATATACTTTATGTACATTGTATTGTGTGAGGAATAATAAGAAAGAACCAGCAAGAAAATGTATTGTAGCATATGTTGTATCTTTTCTATACTTTTCTCGTAGTGTAGAGGGCAAGGGAACGTGCAATATGTTTGTATGTGAATTGACTAATTTTGTGTATTGTGACTAATGAATTGAGTAGCATATTAGCCCATGTATATAATATATAATCAAGGTCATTTGCAAATGCATGTGATATGTCATGGTATGTGATTGAGCATGTGTGATGGAGTAACTAATGTGGACACATGACTGTACCACTAATCATGCAATGTATCATGTGACTGATGGTAACTAGTCTACATTCTCGTGCACTTTACCCATGAGTGATGGTGTAGTGTGAACTATGTGCTTGAATTGTATGCCACATCAGCACTAAGATTACTTGCCGTCATCATCACAATCCAAAGCTAGCTCCACCAAAGCACCAACCATTGCTACATCCCATCATAGGCATCCATGTTGGCATGCCAACTCCAGTTCAAGGATCCTAAAGTCAGGGAACACCAAATCACTTATGAAATCAAAAAATGATGTGGTGTCCTAAGAAAATTTCCTAGCTTGTAATTCGTAACACAATAAATGAATGATGGTGATAATGAGACATGTGTGGCCTACATGAATGGGGCCCCACCACTCTTGTGGCCCCTCAATACACCAGTATCATTGCCACAGTGTGTGTTCTCTCGACATTATAAATATAATGTAGATACTACCACATGTAGACTCATTACACTTAGCCTTTCGAATTAAACATGACATTAGCTCAAGTAGTACATGATGTATTATTGTTGCATCAAACTCTAGCTCTTTTAATAAAACTAGCTTGTGATTAGGAATGTCTAACTCTTGAGGATGGGCTGTGACAATCATCCAAGATCTATATATTTGGTTGAGGAGATCTTGGCCATGCCAGCACATGCTTTCCATGGGAAAATTCTTCAAATACCTCTTATGCTTACAATAATTCACTAAATACTCTCACAACCTCCTTCAAGCCCCTCTATCCTTTTTGGAAGGTTGATCTTGCCCACTGAGCACCTAGAAGTCCCCCAAGACAAGGCAAATGGGAAGGGGCCTACTCGATTGCACAAGGTGGCAACATGGAGAAGTCAAGTGTCTTGGTGACATGCCCAAAAGGTGATGGCGATCGAGGGAAACAACCCAATTGCAAGACCGAATGGAAAGAAACCTACTATCTTTGCAAGCCTTAGGCCAAACATCACACTAAGGTCTAGTGGCTTAATCCAAAGTTCTTATGATGGGTCGATAAACAACATAAATAAGTGGAGTCTATTTTTAGGCAAAGAGTCAAATGAACTACATGGATCAGTCTTCCATGGCTAGGCAATGAAAGCAAAAGCAGCCTCCTTCTCCTCATTTGAGATTATCAATATTTTTAAGAGCTCTTTGTCGATTTCGAAGGCCTAATAAAGTTTGCTTTCGTTGATAAGCTTTGATACGCTTTTCCAATGAATGAATTTTTTGTTGACAATCCTCTAGCTTCTGCAACAACTCTATATTGTGTTTCATCAAAAGATGATTCTCTAGTCCAAGGATATCCTTTTCTGCAACAAGGTTAAGTGTATAACCTAAAAATCCATTGTAGCCATCACCAATAAACCTCATTAATCATGAGCTATTATAGAAAGGAGGAGTGCTATTTCTGCTAGGATCTTTGGGATATAGCTTTCCATCTAACCAAAGATCAATATTCTTCTTTCCTTCAAACCTCAGTATATGTTTCATAGACTCTGTAACCGTGATAGATTTTGTTCTCTTTCTTATTGGTTCATACTCACTGTCCAACTCAATATGAAGATGATAGAGAGGTCTTTTATGAGAGCTACATAGATCATTGGATGATTGATCCATAGCTAAGTTACAGAGATCATTGGGTGATTGATCCATAGCTAAGGATATGATTACAAGCAAGAACGAAAACAAAGAAGAGACTACTAAGGAGGAGAAAAAAAGAAGAGAGAAACGATGGAGGGAGGCAATCGAGTATCCACCAAAATTCAAATTGAATATTACTTTTCACTTTAATGAGGAGAGGTAAGATCTTCATTATGACAACCTTGCTAACTTTATGGCGACCTAGATTTCTAGGTTTGATGTGACCACGAGAATATCACGACAATGACTTATTAACGAATTTTGATATTTTAACTTACCAAAATATAAACCTTTTAAAATTCTATAAAATGATTTTATTTCTTAAATTTTTTTCTCTCTCTAGGATCTCTTACAGGGCATTTTCAAGACCTCAAAACTCCCCTAATGCCGTGAATCATTCAGTGTGTTAAGGTCTAACTCAATTACATCAGTGTCCCTTATCCTCTCCTGAGCCTCTATTGGCTCATTCAAAGTTACTTGGTAGATATCCTCTATAGTGGACTCCTCATTGGATTCATCACTAGATGATGACTCACTAGTAGATGGAACATCTAGCGTGTCTAACTCTGATGAGGATAAAGAAACTCTCTTACTTTGAGGAGATTCAGGATAGGCATCTACTACTACACGTCTGGCACCTCTGCCAAAGATCAACCGGCCAGTGGGTATATCAATCTAATAGTCTGCTTGTAAAATCCATGGCCTGCCTAGCAATACTTAATAGCTTGGTTGCCCTGCAAACCGAATGACCCTAAATTACAGAATGCATTCCACATTGACAATGGTCACACAGACTTTAGTAATGCAACCTTCAAGTTGTCTTAAATTGCCATCCGCCATTCAAAGAATCGTGGAGGTATCTTTTTTTATTTCTAATCCCAACCTCTCCATCAATTCTAAACTCATAATGTTGATGGAGGATCTTGTGTCCACAATATCATGATCCACTAGTATTCCATCAACATATGCTGCTACCCTTGGACAATGATTTTCAACATGTTCAAACCAATCTTCTCCTACTCGTGCTATTCCCAAGGGCTCAATGATATACCTCATGAGAAGAATATTCTTAAATTTTTTATGCACTCTTGCAGGTAACTTTACATCTGTAGGAGGTTTACATCCGGCTTAACTTCACAAAGAGAATTCACTAAATAAAATTCATGATACCTAGCATGAGCTCGCTTTTCTCACCAGACCATTCTCATCTTAGGTCTTTGAACTAGCTTTGGTGCCTCTTTCCTAGCTTTTGTCTTCTTCTTTGGGAACTCCTTATCCTTCTTGGGGTTGGCTTTACCGTCTATGACCATTAGAGGTCTGCCTTCCATATCGGGATTAAAGACTTGCGTCCCCTTATCATCTTGCTTAGGGTTTCCCTCAATAGGTTTTGGCTTGTCTTTATCAAGTTCTTTACCCTTTTGACCTCTTGTATAACGACTCGTAGATTAGAAGCTTTAGTGCCATTGACACAAATAGCTTCTATAAGGCTCCATTGCCACAAGGCAACTCCTCTACCATAGCTTTCCCTCTTTGTAGTATTTGTTTTAGTCCTTCATCTTATTGAAGATTGTTTCCCTACACCTGATGATTAACCAACATAACTATTTACTTCCTTACTGAAGAGAACTAATCTTGCTCCAATAGGTACTAGCTAAGTGGCCAGAATTTCCACATATGTCACATTTAACATTTGGATAATTCCTATGGAAATGTTGGCTGCCACTCCACTTACAACTGAATCTTGAGGGGGCACCCTCTTTAGGGCATTTACTCCCTATCAAAATTTACTATTTCTTAAGGAAATTGACATCAAGGACTATTTGCATATATTGTTTGATGATCACATTAGTGTAATGCTCCATCATATCCTTAACTTTCCCAAGGACATTCGAGGCACTTGACTCATAGCCACAATTGTCTACATGTCATTCCATTGGCCTCACTACTTGATTGGGAATTGACTGTTGATTTCCTAGAACAATGGTAGGATTTATCATTTGGCTTCCAACGTTTGGTGGAGCTATCAGACTAGCCATAGGCATGGTCACAATGGGAGGAGTTGGCAACATGGATGCATTTTGAATCATGCTTCCTCTCCCATTAGGAGGACTCATTGGTATCCCTTGATGGCCATTCATCAATGCCAAAGTATTTTCAAACCCTAAACTCAGATTCCAGTTTGCCTTAGAGGTATAAGTTGCTTGCAATTGTGATTCTATCTTCTCTGCTCTTGTAATAGCCATATTCATGTCGGCAAGAGCAACACTACTCATCAACTATACTTGAATGTTAAAGTCTAGCCCATTCAAAAAGTATTGCAACTGAGGAGCAGATGGAATAGGAATATAGGTTTGCAACTTATGGAATATTTCCTTCAATTTCTTGGCATACCCATGAACATCCTCATGAGATTCTTGACGTGTTACATTGAGGATAAATAGCCGATACTGACCTCCCCTTTCAGGGACAAACTCTCTTCAAAAGGCTACACATAAAAAGTCAATCGTAGTTATGGTTCTAGCTTTTAGTATGTGATACCATGTTGCAGCTCATCCTTTCAAAGTCATATTAAAGAACATAATCAAGTATCCTTAATCTTGAATTGGATAGAACATTAACTTTGGAATTCATTGATATGAATTTTAGCATCTTCCTCTACTAAACCATAAAAAATGGGTAGGAGAAACCCTATGACTGGCATGTCTGGCATTCCTGTTGGAATTGCAATGGGTTGTGCCATGGTGACAACTGGATTCGCTAAAGGAGTTTGAATGATGGAAACTATTACTGCACTCGAAGTGGACATACTAATTGAAAGGGGTGAAGTACTAGAACTTCCTCCTCCTAAAATGGACTATGCATAGAATTAGGGTTGCTAAGATCCCGTCCTTGTAAAGATATTGGACCACTCCTTTGCGGAGAATATCTTCTAATGATTTTGACATGCTGTCTAGCCTTTCAGCTCTTTCTTCCTTCTGAAGTTCGGCTTAATGGTATTTTGTATCTATCTCATTGCCTTTTGGCATACACTAATAAACTAGTCCCTATTGATTGAGATTCAGAAATTGCCACTTATTAGTGGCTCCCGGTAAATGCACCACCTGTCAGGACCTAAAAGGGGCCGGACACACTGGCTCTAAGGCACTAGCCCAGCCTCTACTACTTACCTATAACCACCCCACACACCACTTGTTGGGACCTAAAATGGACTTGACACTGGCTCTAAGGCACTAGCCAGGCCTCTACTACTCACCTAAAACCACCCCACATGGCCTCACGACTAAGAGCGTGTAAGAGCTTTGCATTTGTATGATTTTGTAGTCCAATGAATAATTCTTCTCCCACTCCTCATAGGGAGTCCCTAAACATGCTCATGTTATACACCATGTATTACACACATAGGGAGCACCCCTCGGTTGATCACCGTGGCTCCACTATGACTCTCTTACACCTCAAGGATTGGTCCCAAGATGTGCCATGAATATAAAAAACATTTGGAACAAAGTCAAGTCTTTATATTAAATGATCTAGGAGATGATATATAAACCTCACCAAATAACTCCCAAGGAACCAAATATCTAGCCCTATGGCTTAGAATACCTCATACTCTCAACATCGGTCATCACTTATACAAACATATGCTATACATCCAAGATATGATATCATGTGGTGCACCAATGTAAGTGTGAATATGACCATTGTGCTCGAACAAATGTTCATTGAACATTAGCAATGTCAAAGTGCAAATACAATTATTTTCATGACCCCCACAAACTCTATATGATATGCATCATGAAACATCCAAATTCAATGCTCTTTATCCACTCAACAACCCTCTACTCCCTACCGTTTAAAGTTTTGCATGTGTTGATAGGTGTAAAATGTGGTTTTTTATATATTTTTCTTTACTAAAAGTGATAAAAACTCACTCTAACAAAAAGATAGGGCTGAACTAAGGCTAAGCCTCATGCTTTAGCTCTATCATTTGTCCACACACATTAATCTTATTTTTTCTTATTTTTACGATGTGAAAAACTTAGTTTTATCTATTTTTTATTTTTTCTATTTATTTATAGAAAATTACTTATAAATACTATTTTTCTATTTTACTTATAAATTACTTATAGAAAATTACTTATAAATACGATGTTTCATTCCATAGGAATGACAAATGCACACCAAAAATCCAAAAACTGCATATTTCTCCCTTAAACCAGCTAGTCTCTTAGGTTTTGAGTGTTTTGTATAAAATTATTATATGATTGATTTTTTATGATTCTTTTAACATAACTGATCAAATAGAGTATGGGAAATCTAACACAATCATTACTAACCATTTCAAACATCAATTGATCATAAAATGATAAAATCTAGATTTTTCTCATAAAACAGCTCATTATGATGCGTATTTTTCGATGTTGGAGGCCTGCTGACACTCTTTCACGTCTGCTGATGATTTATCCGACCTCAATTCATGTCTCTTTCCACTCCCACATCATCGTTTGACCAAAAACGTCCATCTTAGTTCATCCCCCTCTCTTTTACATTGATCCATGAGAACAAACCACAAGAGGAGAGAGGAGAGAGAATGACTAAAATAAGATCTCTTTGTATAATGCATCATTTTCAATCATATTTGCGGTGATAAAGGGTGAGAAAATGGAGAATCATGTTGCCTTGAGGATTTCTCACGTGATTAACAGTAGGAAAAATGATAATTTAATCATCAAAGAGGGCACTAAAAAAAAACGGTGTCTCCTCTCCCCCCATGTTGTGAAAAATTATGATGCTACATATCATGAAGCTTAAGTAAGCTTTAAACTTTGCTTAAAAACCAGTTCAACATTTTTGTGTTCACACTCTGGCCAAAATGGTATTTTTACTTTTTGAAGGTGCAAAATGAGCTCGGATTCGAGATCCATCTGGGGACGGTTGGCTTAATGACATCGAAATATATAAAACTGGCCACCATCATGTACTTTTTGGCTTTTGGATCATGTGGGTGCTTCATAACGCAAAACCTTGTGAGGATTAAATGGGGGGTCAAACGGACTTCGATCGACAAACTGAGACTTGCATTGGGTTTTTGGCATTGAACTCTGTCTAGGAAAACTCTAGCTCATTGATGTGCAACCGTTTAATTTTGCATGAAAATTTGGCCTTGTATGGCCTTCCAGGCTCTTTTTCACTTCAAAAATAGCCTTTAAAATCTACTCCCAATGCATTGACTCCTACTCTTGTGTCTACAATTCCCTTTCTTGTAGCATCTCCTAATGCATTGACATGCAAGATTGCATGCATCTCTATGCCTTTCCAAAAGGCATTTACATGCAAAGACTTAGACACAAAGTTCAAGGTTAAGCTTGGTATGTGTGTTACTATGTCATGATCAGGCAAGTCAATCTCTCCAAGCTCATTATGTCATTTTACCAAATTCTTCAACACTTGCCATAGTGTCGAGTTCTGCCTAAGTGGCTCTCCCAGAGGCAGAGTCATAGGGACTGATATCAACATCGTGAGTAAGTTGCCAACTACCTGCTTTTCGTTAGGCTCTCCATTCTTTAGCCAATGATCTTGGGTAGTCTGTCCACCTGTGGCATCTAGGATCTATCTGTGTGGTGCTATGTGGGGTGCGGATGTGTCTTTTAATTTGAACTAAGTAGGTGAGACCGGTGTGCTCACACTAGAGAGCTCATCAATTTCATCTTCGGTAATGGGTTTTGCATCTTTAAGGTGCACTTGGGCTTCTCTCACCCACTCCTTGAACTTATCAACCACTTCTAATTGGTGCTTCAGATTAGGATTATTCAAAGGCAACAAGCAGGAGAAGAGCTATTTGTTGAAGGATTCGAAAACTACAGGATTGAGTGGCACATAGCTGGTGACCTAAAGACACTCAAATGTATGTATAATGTATCAAAGGGAGCCAACTCAAGATCTCCTTGCTTATACTGCATGTCACCAGCTGCAAAGTTAAAAAACAAAAGCAATTGGAATAGAGCTCCCTCTAGGCACAATAAGGATCCACAGTTTAAACCAGTCTTGGACATTCCTTTAGCGAATGCCCATATTTATACACTTCATGCACTTTGCAAGATAATTGAAAAGCTTGTTCATCTCTATATAGGATTTGCATGGAAGCTAAAGCCATTATCAACTAGAACAGATGCTATAACAAAGGTTGAAAAAGTTCTCGCTGCAATTGGTTTGCATGGTGGCAATGTTGTTATTGAACCAGATCTTCAGAAGTCTAAGGATGATAATTGTGTCCCAAAAAAACCATCTATTGGTGCAGTGAAGGCTAGAAGGTTTCTAGGCTTTCATGGGAGACTTGGCAAGATAAACTCGAGAAATGGTGGCTCAACTATTAAATTCAATCAGTGGAAATCCCTACATAATGCAGTTAAGGATCACACTGATAATGGACAAGCTCCGAATAGAAAAGCTAAATTTTGGGAAACACTAGACAAAGTGTTTTTTATTGTGATAAGACTGAATGGAATGATGATGATCTCAAAGACTTTAAAAACCAATTGAACCTTTTCAAAAAGGCGATGACACATACAGAAGCTTGGGGTGATCAACACTTTACTCACTATATGGTAAGAAGTTTGTATATGTTTGTTTCTTCATTGTCGAACTCATATAATGTTTTTTAATAACTTTCTTTATTTGTTGACTATGCAGCATATTCTATACAACCATGCTCCATACTTTATTTAACAATATGGATCTCTATCTATTTGGTCAACCCAAGGAATGGAAAAATCACATTATCAAGCAAGAACAAAATATTTCAGACACACGAGACATGGAGGTGGAAGACACAAAGCCAACAGTTTATTAGAGGTCTTTCAATGGTTCTATCAACAAATCTGGCATAAATTCAAGCTTAAAGATACAACCACATCAAGCAATACATCATCTTTAGCAAGGACTATACAAATTGTTATCCAAAGAAGAAAAGATAGATATTTAAATTCTTGCACAAAGCAAAGATTTACAGAATGGTTACAAACCAAACAAAGAGTTGGGAAAAGATGGGTTTCAAGAAACCCTTAATCTTTGGCATCTTCTAGTCTAATTGTGTTGCAGAAGAGTCCTTAGTTTCAAGCACCTCGACAAGGCCTCCAGAGGAGTCCTTAGTTTCAGGCACCTCAACAGGGCCTTCAGAGGAGTCCTTGGTTTCAGATAGCTCGACAGGGCCTCTAGAGGAATCTTTTGTTTCATCCCACTCAATAAGACCTCTGTATTTCAAAAACTCCTGTTTTCGATAGCCTGGAAGAAGCTTCAAATTCTTACTATCCCCTACATAAGAGAGCAAATAGGAGCCAAGAACTTCAAAATATCCAG
This sequence comes from Lygodium microphyllum, assembly GCF_053477565.2. Lineage (NCBI taxonomy): Eukaryota > Viridiplantae > Streptophyta > Polypodiopsida > Schizaeales > Lygodiaceae > Lygodium > Lygodium microphyllum. The sequence goes on from NC_141139.1 coordinate 173,574,254, forward strand.
CTCTAGATCCACTGTATCCAAGCATGAAGCCAAAAACTCTTATGGCTTCTTCCTTCTCCACTAAAACGTGTTAGATATGATCAATGCCCCACCCTCATTAGGTGCTACCAATGATCCATGGTGCTCAAAGTTGTAAGGCCCCCATTATGAGGAGAAGCCAAATGTGAGCCCGGCCATTGGTTGAGTGCTGACTTGTATATCAGATGAGGTCTATGTGACCGGATGGCAAAAAGGTGACTGTTGTGGGTCTAATCTTTGGGTTAGACGGAGTGGTTAAGCTGGTAGCAACTCGAGGCACATTGCATTGAGTTGCGTGGTAAGGGAGTTAAAAGGGGCCCCTATTGTGGGGTCCAGGGGCCGCGGAAGCGGCCCCTGGCTGGGGGGGTCCCAGGGGGGCCAGCAGGCCCCCTGGCGGGGGTCCGGGGGCAGCGCCCCCGGCCCGATGGTAAAGGGAATATTCCCTGGAATATTCTCTGGCCGACTAGAGGAGGCTCATATGGTAGGTCGGTCAACAGGCCGACCTAACGACCTTCGCGGGCTATAAAAGCTAAACCCCTTCGTAGCCATCTGACACTCATCTTTCACCCAGTCAGAGTTGTTGTTCCAGCTAGCCTTAAGCTCTTCACCTATCTTCTGTCTAGATCGTCATCTAAGCTTCACTCAGTGGAAGCACACGGGTGGACAGAGCCATCTTTGTATCAGTTGTTTGAAGTTAAAGAATTTACTGATTCTCCTCTTATCTGTTGTGTACTCTCTATCTCTTTCTCAGATTTTGTTCGTTGCCCTGTGTAATATTTTACATGGTATCAGAGCCCAGGGGGCTCTAGAGATCGGAGAGCGTGCAAGAGGCAAAGGCTTCAACAGGCAAAGGGAAACGATGTCGACTCCGGGAAGCAGTTCTGGCGCATCAGGAAGCGGTGCAGGAGGTGGTGCTGCTGTACCGGCTATTCAAACACTGAGGATTCATCCACCAACCTTCAGCGAAGGCAAGTTAGATGGTACAAACTACACCTTGTGGAAGTTCAAAATTACAACTATCCTTGATTCTTATGAACTTCTGGAGACTGTGCTGGGGACTGACGCAGAACCACAGCCTACCCCCGACCCATCAAATCCTAGTGTGATGATTCCTCCGAATGCAGATCTTCTACGAGCTTGGAAACGAAGGAATGCAGATGCATTGTGTGCCTTAGTTACAAGCTGTTCTGACAGTGTTTTAACTCTGATTCAGCATACAACCAAAGCGTCAGAGGCTTGGAATGTACTGAGGAGTCAGTATGAAACACGAAACCAAACAAGGATTCAAAACTTGGAGAATTAACTAGCAGCGAAGAAGTTTGCTGAAGGAGAGACGGTTGAAGCATTCATCACTCGGATTAAGAATCTGCGCGACCAAATGGCTGGCGCTGGGATACAAAAGACTAGCGAAGAGCTAGCTCGGAGGTGTCTTCGGATTTGTCCACAAAAGTTTGATGGACTAGTAACTGCCCTTAATACTCAGGTGAGACCTCAAGCTTTGACTTTTGAGGAGTTTTGTGCATTATTAATGGAGGAGGAGTTGAGACTGAAAGCCCGAGAAGGAAGCAACAATGGAGATGCTGCATTCTCTGCCAATGCAAAAGGCAAAGGTGTCTCCTCCACCAAAAATGATGGTGACAAAAAGAAGAAGGGCGGCAAGAAGAAGTTTCAAGGAGAGTGTTTCTACTGCAAGAAGAAAGGACATGCAATTGCAGATTGTCGTGTCAAGAAGGCAGATGAAAAGAATGGTACCCTTAAAAGTAAAGGGAAAGAGACAGCCAATACGGCTAAAGCAGAGTTGGAATTATTCATGGCGACCATTGAGGAAGTGTGCTCCTCGGCGCAAGAAGAATCTACCACTGACTCATGGGTGTTGGATAGTGGGGCCTCCCGTCACATGACCAACAAGAAAGGTCTATACAGTTCTATGCAGCCTCTACAAGAATCCATCACTGTGACGGTTGGAAGTGATGCTAAATGCCCTGCTGCGGGCACAGGTACTATTTCTTTTGTTGCTGCAAATGGTGAAGTCAAAAAGCTTTCAAATGTGTTGTATGTTCCCGAAATCAGGAGAAATCTCTTATCAGTTGCTGCCATAACTGATCTTGGTCATGAAGTGAGGTTCAAGAAGACAGGTGCAGAAATTATTGATAGTGCTGGCACAATTGTTGGCAAAGGAGAAAGAAGGAACAACCTGTATGAGCTAAGTGCTCTTACAGCCACCGCTGGAGTGGGCACAAGTAAGCTTTGGCATGAAAGGTTTGGACACATCGGATTTGCAGTATTGAAGGAGATGCAAAAGCAAGGTATGGTTGCTCACCTACCTACAATAACTGAATTGAAGGAACCATGTGAAGCTTGTATGATGGGCAAGCAACAGAGAAAGGCATTTCCACAAGAAAGCAAGAATAGAGCACAGGGTCCTCTAGAGTTGGTGCATGCTGACTTGTGTGGTAAGATGCCTACACAGTCCTTGGGGGGATCTTCTTATTTTATGTTGATTGTCGACGACTACAGTAGGAAGATGTGGGTGTACTTCCTTCATGATAAGGCTCAAGCTTTTGGTAAGTTTAAAGAATGGCTAATACTTGTTGAGAATGAAACAGGGAAAAGTGTGAAGAAATTTAGAACAGATGGTGGTGGTGAGTTCAACTCAAAGGAGTTTGAAGGCTTTTGCAAGAGCAAAGGGATCAAGCGTCAATTGACGACGCCTCACACACCTCAGCAGAACAGTGTTGTGGAACGCAGGAATCGCACCATTGTGGAGATGGCAAGATGCATGCTAAAGGGCAAGGGATTGCCTAACCATTTTTGGGCTGAAGCTGTTAATACTGCAGTCTACATTCTAAATCGGAGCTATACAAAGTCTCTCAAGGGAAAAACACCTCATGAGGCTTACACTGGTAAGAAACCATCTGTCTCACATTTCAGAATTTTTGGATGTGAATGTTATGCACATGTTCCAGATGAGAAGAGAAACAAGTTACAACCAAAAAGCAGAAAATGTATCTTCTTGGGTTATAGTGATGAGCAGAAGGCTTACAAATTATATGACCAAGAGGCAAAGAAGATCATCGCGAGCCGTGATGTGGTGTTCAAGGAGGAGCCGCATACAGTGGAGGAGAAGGCAAGTTCTTCCACTTTATCATCAAGCGAAGAAGTAGTCCACTATGAACCTGTCCCGAGAGCTATCCCTATCCTTAAGGAGGAGGAAGCATCATTTTCAAATGATGAGGAAAAAGTTCACCAACCTGACATCACCCCACCGGAAAAGCCATTGCCGCGCTGGGTGAAGCAGCTCTATAACCACAATAATCCTATGCCTGCATCTGTTGAGGAGAAGGCAGACGGACCAAGGAGGACTCAGAGAATAGAGGAGCAAAGGAGGGCTTCTGCTCACATAGTCAATATGGCCTTGATGGTTGAGATTATGAGAGAAGTAAAGAAGCCAACTGACTTAGAAGAAGCACTTGCAGATCCATCATGGAAGGCTGTTATGCAGGTGGAGTATTACAGCATAATGAAGAATGACACTTGGGAGCTAGTGGATCGACCAGCAAAGCGGAAGGTTATTGGCACCAAGTGGAATCTGGAAGGTAAAGTACAAGGCTGATGGTACCTTAGAAAAGTACAAAGCTAGACTGGTTACCCAAGGATTTTCACAAGTTGAAGGGTTTGATTTTCAAGAGTCATTTGCCCCAACTGCCAGAATGACCACTATTCGCACAGTACTTGCAGTGGCTACCCACAAGAAGTGGCCAGTGTACCAAATGGATGTTAAGTCAGCGCTCTTAAATGGTGACCTCAAGGAGGAGGTGTACGTGGCTCAGCCACCAGGGTTTGAGGCCCCCCATTCTGAGAACAAAGTGTGTAAACTGAAGAAGGCATTGTATGGGCTGAAACAAGCCCCCAGAGCATGGTACCAGCAGATAGATAGGTTCTTTTTAAACTTAAACTTCAAAAGATGTGCCTCAGATGCTAACTTGTATGTTTACAGGCATGGTAAAAAGTCTGTAGTGATTGTCCTATATGTGGACGACCTTCTTATTACAGGTGACTATGAAGATATGATCAACCAAACTCGAAAGGCTTTGAGTTCTGAGTTTGAAATGACAGACTTGGGCTTGCTGCACTATTGTTTGGGGATTGAAGTCTGGCAAGAGCCAGGAAAGATCTTCATCTCTCAGAAGAAGTATGCATGGGAGATCTTGAAGGCATTTGGCATGACCGAGTGCAAGGAGATAGCTACACCTATGGAGGTGAATGCAAAGTTATCCATCGAGGATACATCAGCATTAGTAGACATTGGGAGGTATAGGAGGTTGGTCGGCAGTCTGATCTACTTGTGTAACACCAGACCAGATATCAGTTTTGCTGTTGGTGTTTTGAGCAGGTTCTCAAACAAACCTCATGAGAGTCATTGGAAGGCTGGGATGCGGGTGCTCAGATACTTGAAGAAAACTCTTAACTATGGTATCACATACAGTTTCGGAACTTCTCTTGTGGGGAACTGTGACTCAGATTGGGCAGGAGACATTGATTCCAGGAAGTCAGTTTCTGGTTATTGTTTCTCTTTGGGTTCAGGAATTTTCTCTTGGATTAGTAAGAAGCAACCAACAGTGGCATTGTCTTCTACCGAAGTAGAGTACAAGGCAGCTTGTTTTGCTGCATGTGAGGCCGTATGGTTGAGAAAGATTCTATGGCATATGGGAGTGCAGGATGAAGAACCAACTGTGCTGAGATGTGACAATCAGAGTTGCATCGCCATTGCCAAAAATCCAGTGTTTCATGCATGCACCGAACATATAGAGATCCAGTATCACTATGTGCGTGATTTGATGGAGGATGGGATAGTGGAACTGGTCTACTGTCCAACAGAGGAGAATGGAGCAGATATCTTCACCAAAGCACTTACGAAGGATCTGCTTCAAGTTCATCTTCAGAGACTCGGCATTGGGCCGAGGAGATAGTTCACCTATGGGTGGACATTGAGGGGGGGTGTTAGATATGATCAATGCCCCACCCTCATTAGGTGCTACCAATGATCCATGGTGCTCAAAGTTGTAAGGCCCCCATTATGAGGAGAAGCCAAATGTGAGCCCGGACATTGGTTGAGTCCTGACTTGTATATCAGATGAGGTCTATGTGACTGGATGGCAAAAAGGTGACTGTTGTGGGTCTAATCTTTGGGTTAGACGGAGTGGTTAAGCTGGTAGCAACTCGAGGCACATTGCATTGAGTTGCGTGGTAAGGGAGTTAAAAGGGGCCCCTATCGTGGGGTCCGGGGGCCGCGGAAGCGGCCCCTGGCTGGGGGGGTCCCAGGGGGGCCAGCGGCCCCCGTGGCGTGGGTCCGGGGGCAGCGCCCCCGGCCCGATGGTAAAGGGAATATTCCCTGGAATATTCTCTGGCCGACTAGAGGAGGCTCATATGGTAGGTCGGTCATCAGGCCGACCTAACAACCTTCGCGGGCTATAAAAGCTAAACCCCTTCGTAGCCATCTGACACTCATCTTTCACCCAGTCAGAGTTGTTGTTCCAGCTAGCCTTAAGCTCTTCACCTATCTTCTGTCTAGATCGCCATCTAAGCTTCACTCAGTGGAAGCGCACGGGTGGACAAAGCCATCTTTGTATCAGTTGTCTGAAGTTAAAGAATTTACTGATTCTCCTCTTATCTGTTGTGTACTCTCTATCTCTTTCTCAGATTCTGTTTGCTGCCCCGTGTAATATTTTACAAAATGATCTTGTCCAAACCTCTGCTGAAAACTTGAGATCCAATTACCTTTGAGATAGCTCTCAAAGCCATCATTGGTAGACTTGGAGAGCTTGACAATCTACTATGATATATTACAATTGTTTGATTGTCTAAGTTTCCAATATAATGGCCAAGGCTTTGATTTTTTCCAAGCTTCATTGGCCTAGAGCCCTTGGCCCTTCCAAGAAAGTTGTCCAGATCTTCAATCTCAATCTACACAACAAACCACAACATTATAAGATATAAGATATTTATCTATAATGCATAATAAAGTCTAACATAAACTCAATGGGTAACTTCAAATTATATTTCATACCTTAGGATGTTCGTCTTCTTCAAGAAGACTATCATCATAAAGATTTATTGAACTCTTGGGTTTCTCATCTGATGGAGACTTCAATCTCTCTTTATACCCTACATCATCAATATGAAGTTTATTCTGGACCTGCAAGAAGTCTTCTTCTATAGGTAGCCCCCTCTTTTCGTATTCTACGATCTTATTAATACATGTATGTAAGACTATAGAGTTGTCTTGGAAATTCTCTCCCTCAACATCAAGACTTGCTAGTGGTTCTTGTTCATAACCTATAAAATTCATGTCATTTTTGCCCCAACCTGCAAGGATTGCTAAGCAATAATCTTCTCTAAGATCAAAAAGATGTTGAATATCATTTAGCAACACATATCTCTTCTTGTTGATAAGATAAGTGGAAAATGTTGGAACACATGCAAGAGGACCTTCTTCATCAACCTGTGCACTTGGCTCGATCTCCTTTTCTTCCACCATTGTGATATTGTCACTCTTGAGCAAACCTACATCAAAACCTTGGACAAGTTGATTCTCAATATCTTCTTGGAACATCTCCTCCTTCTCTTTGACCTCCTTATCCATACTTGCAATATCCTCTAGCTTTCCCTGTTGGTCTATATCTGGAGAAGAATTTTCCATGTACTGAAGATACACAATAAATCCAACGTCCTTGTGGATCAGAAGGCATTGGTGTTGATACCTGTGGAAAGGGCAACATGTTTCTCTCTTTCTGAATTCCTCATCAATGAGGTTGAACCTGCCTAGCAAAGTTGACCTAGATGTATTGGTGGCTCCCATGACATCACTATAATGAACAAATCCATTTACTTCCAAACCTTGCACATGTCTATCATAAAAATATATGTACTCCTTAAGTTTATCTTCAAGATCCTCCAATAACTCCTTCAAATCAAAAGAAACATTGAAATTTTCCCTGATATAGCTAAACTTGGAAGAATTTCCAGTGGTGTGTAAGAAATCAAAGAGCCTATCATCAGAAGTCTCCATTAGCTCCTCCTCATCCATTCCTTCGAGAGATAGCTTTCTCTTTGTCATCTTGACCAACAAAAGATTTATCCCTGAAAACAACACAGAATGGCAACAATGTCCAATAAAACAAGATAGAACCATGGAAAGAGGCCCCAAAATTGCATTTTTCAAGACAAAAAATTAAAAAATGAGAAATTTTTTTAATTGACCGATGAAACGCGAAAGCAAGGTGTTCAAGGCAAATGCTAGTGAAGAAATCGTGTTTCACCGGACACTACTTGAAGATGAAAGTTATTTGAATATCTCACCAGTGAAACGCGATAGTTAGCAAAATACCACTAACCAGAGACATTGTTTCATGTTTCACCGGTCAAAAGATGCAAAACAAGAAGAGAAACATGAACTATGAATTAATTCTATTAAAACATAGAAATTTATGATAAAATCCCTTCTGGAAGTGCTATGCTCCTTTTAAAAGATACAAAGCATATAACATCTGTAATTTTTCAAGTGTTATTAAAAATTCTTTCTATATTAATCAAATTGATTTTGTTCAAATACTTGTAATAACAAAATTTTGTTACCTATCAGAAATTGTTGAACTGCTCTTCAAACAGGAAGCAAGGACCTTGAAGGGAAGTCGAAACAAAATTTCGGGAGAAAGGAAGACAATATCGGAGAGAATGGCTTCAAAAAGCTTTTATATTGGCTGTCAAACGTGTGGTGATAGTTCCAATGAAAAAGTTTGGGTAATGATGAAAAAATAAATGCAACTGCAAATTTGGACGAAATTTCCAATATTTTTACACGCACGAAATACCTCAGAATACGTGCACACGTGCCTCACTTAACACACCGTATCAAATTTCTCAGAAGACGTACGTACTCCATTTTTTCGAGAATATGTCGCACGTGTTTTACTTAACACTTCGCCAAGTAATGCATGTACCATCGAAATCCCCCAATAAAGGGAAGCAACGGCTAAATTCGTATCATATTTTTATGGTCATGGAGTACATTTCGTGGTCATGCAGTAGGGCCTTCAAGCACATTTTCATCATCGTGCTGTGGTTGTGAAGAACGTATTTGCGTTTCACCAGACCTATTGACAAAATTGGTTCTAAACGGATTTTTCCCAGCAAAGCGCCAAAGAAGGTATGGTTTTCTGCATCCTCCTTCTCAATGCCCAGGCGTCCATTCAATGCATTTTTTTTATACTTTTCCTTAATTTTTTATATATTATGAGCTTATGAGCACTATAAACGGATTTTTTCCATAATGTGAGCATTCCTTAATGTTGTGGAGATTTAAGGCAATCCTTCAAACTTTTTCCTTAATGTTATGGATATTTTAGGTAATTTTAAAAGCATTCCTTAGATCAAAGCTTTGTTTTTCTTCGTTTTGTTGATTACTTTGCTATTTATGCGTTGTCTGGTGAAATACGAAAACAACATGCTACAAGGAGGTCTCATGTCTGAAACTCGCGTTTCACTGGACACACTGGACAAGAAGTCCGGTGAAACGCGAAAACAACATGCTGCAAGGAGGCGCCTTGTCTGAAACTCGCATTTCACTAGACACACTAGACAAGAAGTCCGCTGAAACGCGAAAATAACATGTAGCACGGATGCCTCTTGTCTGAAACTCACATTTCACTGGACACATTGGACAGGAAGTAACATCTCTTTTTTTGGGCAGATGGCTAGGACTAAAGCAACAGCAAGGAAGGGAAAGATTGATCCTAGGGGTTTAACATCAAAGATTCATGAATCTTCAAAGCCTCCAAAGCTCTCTAGAAAGTCAAAGCCAAGGAGAAAGTTTTCTTAGAATGTCAAGTGCCTAAGGGAGATTAGGAAGGCAATAAAGGCTTTTGACAATACAATTCCAAAGTTGTCTTTTCATAGGCTTGTCAGGGAGATTTGTGACAAATATAGTTTGGATAGTTTCAGATGGACAAGAACAGCCCTTAATTGTATACAAGAAGCCACAGAGGATTTTTTACATTAGGGGAGTTTTGAGGTCTCGAAAATGCCCTGTAAGAGATCCTAGAGAGAGAAAACAATTTACGAAATAAAATCATTTTATAGAATTTTTAAAAGGTTTATATTTTGGTAAGTTAAAATATCAAAATTCGTTAATAAGTCATTGTCGTGATATTCTCGTGGTCACATCAAACCTAGAAATCTAGGTTGCCATAAAGTTGGCAAGGTTGTCATAATGAAGATCTTACCTCTCCTCATTAAAGTGAAAAGTAATATTCAATTTGAATTTTGGTGGATACTCGATTGCCTCCCTCCATCGTTTCTCTCTTCTTTTTTTCTCCTCCTTAGTAGTGTCTTCTTTGTTTTCGTTCTTGCTTCTAATCATATCCTTAGCTATGGATCAATCACCCAATGATCTCTGTAACTCAGCTATGGATCAATCATCCAATGATCTATGTAGCTCTCATAAAAGACCTCTCTATCATCTTCATATTGAGTTGGACAGTGAGTATGAACCAATAAGAAAGAGAACAAAATCTATCACGGTTACAGAGTCTATGAAACATATACTGAGGTTTGAAGGAAAGAAGAATATTGATCTTTGGTTAGATGGAAAGCTATATCCCAAAGATCCTAGCAGAAATAGCACTCCTCCTTTCTATAATAGCTCGTCATTAATGAGGTTTATTGGTGATGGCTACAATGGATTTTTAGGTTATACACTTAATCTTGTTGCAGAAAAGGATATCCTTGGACTAGAGAATCATCTTTTGATGAAACACAATATAGAGTTGTTACAGAAGCTAGAGGATTGTCAACAAAAAATTCATTCATTGGAAAAGCGTATCAAAGCTTATCAATAAAAGCAAACTTTATTAGGCCTTCGAAATCGACAAAGAGCTCTTAAAAATATTGAGAATCTCAAACGAGGAGGAGGAGGCTATGGTAAAAGAATCCAAGCAGCAAGGTATATTTTTTTTCACTTGAAAAATCTTAAATATGGCTTTATTTAAACTACTTGCATTGATTTGTGATGTTAATTTTGCTTAGATCTCTTCTACAACCAAATGCAAGTGAAAGAGATTCTTTAAAAGCAGCTTAGTTTTATTATCATCTTCTTCCTTCAGTAGTTTCAAAGGATATTTTGGAGAAGAAGAAATTTAAAAAGGCAAAGAAACAATGCTTGGAGTCATTTGTAAAGGATCATTCTTTGGATTCTGAGTTAGTATAGAAGACACTGGATAGTATTGGTATCAGTCGAGATGCTTATATGCAACTTTTCCAGCTTTTACAATCAAATATGAAGCAAGGACAGGTACACAATTGCATACTTCCGAAACCATTTGTGGTTAGGACTATCAGACAAAGAGTTAATAACAAAGTGATGGAGATTCTAGGTGAGCCTTTTCATATCAAGGCTAGCTTCAAGGGCAAGAAAAAGGAGGTTACATTCAATGAATTTAACAATATTTTCCTTGACTTTCCCACCCTACAATGCTTAATGATCAAATTTTATGACTTGTTAGTAGCAGAGGCATAGGGAGTGGCTAGATTTGTGATTAAACTTGATGAAAGTGATTAAGGATATTAAATGTCTTCATATCAGTGAGGGGAATCGGCTCAAGGACCTTTGAAAATCTATATCTTAGCCTCCTAAGAATTACCATGTCCTTGTCCATGAGTGTGAGCCTATGAGCATGAGCAGCACAAATGTAGGCATCTTGAAAAAACTCAACTAAAAAATCCTCTGTGGCTTCTTGTATACAATTAAGAGCTGTTCTTGTCCATCTGAAACTATCTAAACTATATCTGTCACAAATTTCCCTGACAAGCCTCTGAAAAGACAACTTTGGAATTGCATTGTCAAGAGCATTTACTGCTTTCCTAATCTCCCTTAGGCACCTGACATTTTGAGAAAACTTTCTCCTTGGCTTTGACTTTCTAGAGAGCTTCTGAGGCTTTGAAGACTGATGAATCTTTGATGCTAAATCCCTAGGATCAATCTTCTCTTTTCTTGCTGTTGCCTTAGTCCTAGCCATCTGCCAAAAAAAGACATGTTACTTCTTCTCCAGCATGTCCAGCGAAACGCGAGTCCCAGACAAGAGGTATCCATGCTGCATGGCGTTTTCGCATTTCAGCTGAATTTTTCTCGAGGTGTCTAGTGAAACGCGAGTGTCAAGCAAGGTGCCTCCTTGCAGCTGCTTCTTTTCGCGTTTCACCGGACTTGTTGTCCATTGTGTCCAGTGAAATGCGAATTTAAGCTAGGAGACCTGCTTGAAGCACCTTATTTTCGCGTTTCACCGGACAACTCATGAATAGCATAAAAATAGACAAAACCAAGAAAAAAGAGCTTTGATCTAAGGAAAGATTTTAAGATTACATAAAATATCCACAGAATTAGGGAAGAAGTTTGAAGATTTCCTTAAATCTCCACAACATTAAGGAATGCTCCCACTGTGGAAAAAATTCTTTTGTAGTGGTCATAAGCTCATAATAACATAAAGGATTAAGGAAAAGCATCAAAAGAATGCATTGAATGGAGCCTGTTATTGAAAAGCAAGATGCAGAAACCATACCTTCTTTTTAGCTTGTTTTTCACAATCTCAGCCTAAAGACGACAATATGCTCGAAGGTTTCCTTTGTTGGGGAAGCAGTGAAATGCTTGGAGATTGGAAGGAACACCAAAGGTAAAGGTGGAGTAGCGATGAAATGCGATGAAAGGCGAAGGCGGTGAATTTGCATGGACTCAACGTTCTTGGCAAAGTGTTAATAACACACGTGTGACGTACTCTCGCTTACCGGAATTTTTTTTTACTTGGAAAAGGGTTATGTAACACACGTGTGACGTATTTTTGGAAAACGAGAGTGCGTATGTCTTCTGAGGAGTTTGATACGGTGTGTTAAGTGAGACACGTGTACACGTATTTTTTCATTATTACACAAACTTTTTCGTTGGAACTATCACCACATGCTTAACGGTCAATATAAAAGCATTTCAAAGCCATTTCTTCGACATTGTCTTCTTTTCTGCCGAAATTTCGTCTCGACTTCCCTTCAAGGTCCTTGCTTCCTGTGTGGAGAGCAGTTCAACAATCTTTGATAGGTAATAATTTTTTTTAACTACAAGTATTTTAACAAAATAAATTTGATTAATATAGAAAGAATTTTTTATAACACTTGAATAATTACAGATGTTATGTGCTTTGTATCTTTTAAAAGCAGCATAGCTTTTCCAAAAATGATTTTATCATCAATTTCTGTGTTTCCATAGAATTAATTTATAGTTCATGTTTCTCTTCTTGATTTGCATCTTTTGACCAGTGAAACGCGAAACAATGTCCCTGTTAGTGATATTTTGCTAAGTATCGCGTTTCACCGGCGAGATATTGGAATAATTTTTGTCTTCAAGGTAGTGTCCGGTGAAATGCGATTTCTTCACAGGCATTTGCCTTGGACACTTGAATTTTCGCGTTTCACCGGTCAACTAAAAAAATTTCTCCTTTTTTTATTTTTTTGTCTTGGAAAATCAATTTTGGGGTCTCTTTCCATGGTTCCATCTTGTTTTATTGGATATTGGTTCTATTCTGCTTTTTTTTCAGGGATAAATATTTTCCTGGTCAAGATGACAAAGAGGAAGCTATCTCTGGAAGGAATGGATGAGGAGGAGATAATTGAGACATCTGATGATAGGCTCTTTGATTTCTTACACATCACTGGAAATTCTTCCAAGTTTGGCTATATCAGGGAAATTTTCAATGTTCCTTTTGATTTGAAGGAGTTATTGGAGGATCTTGAAGATAAACTTAAGGAGTACAGATGTTTTTATGATAGACATGTGCAAGGTTTGGAAGTCAATGGATTTGTTCATTATAGTGATGTCATGGGAGCCACCAATACATCCAGGTCAACTTTGCTAGGCAGGTTCAACCTCATTGATGAGGAATTCAGAAAGAAAGAAACATGTTGCCCTTCCACAAGTACCAACACCAATGCCTTCTGATCCACAAGGACGTTGGATTTATTGTGTATCTTCAGTACATGGAAAATTCTTCTCCAGATATAGACCAACAGGGAAAGCTAGAGGATATTGCAAGTATGGATAAGGAGGTCGAAGAGAAGGAGGAGATATTCCAAGAAGATGTTGAGAATCAACTTGTCCAAGGTTTTGATGTAGGTTTATTCAAGAGTGACAATATCACAATGGTGGAAGAAAAGGAGATCGAGCCAAGTGCACAGGTTGATGAAGAAGGTCCTCTTGCCTGTGTTCCAACATTTCCCACTTATCTTATCAACAAGAAGAGATATGTGTTGCTAAATGATATTCAAGATCTTTTTGATCTTAGAGAAGATTATTGCTTAGCAATCCTTGCAGGTTGGGGCAAAAATGACATGAATTTTATAGGTTATGAACAAGAACCACTAGCAAGTCTTGATGTTGAGGGAGAGAATATCCAAGATATCTCTATAGCCTTACATACATGTATTAATCAGATCATAGAATATGAAAAGGGGGGGCTACCTACAAAAGAAGAGTTCTTGCAGGTCTAGAAGAAACTTCATATCGATGATGTAGGGTATGAAGAGAGATTGAAGTCTCCATCAGATGAGAAGCCCAAGAGTTCAATAAATCTTTATGATGATAGTCTTCTTGAAGAAGACGAACACCCTAAGGTATGAAATATAATTCGAAGTTACCCATTGAGTTTATGTTAGACTTTATTATGCATTATAGATAAATATCTTATATCTTGTACTGTTGTGGTTTGTTCTATAGATTGAGATTGAAGATCTGGACAACTTTCTTAGAAGGGCCAAGGGCTCTAGGCCAATGAAGCTTGGAAAAAATCAAAGCCTTGGCCATTATATTGGAAACTTAAACAATCAAACAATTGTAATATATCATAGTAGATTTGTAAAATATTACACGACGCGGCGAACAGAATCTAAGAAAGAGATAGAGAGTACACAACAGATAAGAGGAGAATCAGTAAATTCTTTAACTTCAAACAACTGATACAAAGATAGCTCTGTTCACCCGTGCACTTCCACTGTGTGAAGCTTAGATGGCGATCTAGACAGAAGATAGGTGAAGAGCTTAAGGCTAGCTGGAACAACAACTCTGACTGGGTGAAAGATGAGTGAGAGATGGCTGTGAAGGGGTTTAGCTTTTATAGCCCGCGAAGGTCGTTAGGTCGGCTTGTTGATGACCGACCTACCATATGAGCCTCCACTAGTTGGCCAGGGAATATTCCAGGGAATATTCCCTTTACCATCGGGCCGAGGGCGCTGCCCCCGGACCCCCGCCTCGATGCAATGCGCCTCGAGTTGCTACCAGCTTAACCACTCCATCTAACCCAAAGATTAGACCCACAATAGTCACCTTTTTGCCATCCGGTCACATAGACCTCATTTGATATACAAGTCAGGACTCAACCAATGTCCGGGCTCACATTTGGCTTCTTCTCATAATGGGGGCCTTAAAACTTTGAGCACCATGGATCATTGGTAGCACCTAATGAGGGTGGGGCATTGATCATATCTAACACCCCCCCTCAATGTCCACCCATAGGTGAACTATCTCCTTGGCCCAATGCCTAGTATCTGAAGATGAACTTGAAGCAGATCCTTTGTAAGTGCTTTGGTGAAGGTATCTGCTCCATTCTCCTCTGTTGGACAGTAGACCAGTTCCACTATCCCATCCTCCATCAAATCGTGCACATAGTGATACTGGATCTCTATATGTTTGGTGCATGTATGAAACACTGGATTTTTGGCAATGGCGATGCAACTCTGATTGTCACATCTCAGCACAGTTGGTTCTTCATCCTGCACTCCCATATGCCATAGAATCCTTCTCAACCATACGGCCATGCAGCAAAACAAGCTGCCTTGTACTCTGCTTCGGTAGAAGACAATGCCATTGTTGGTTGCTTCTTACTGATCCAAGAGAAAATTCCTAAACCCAAAGAGAAACAATAACCAGAAACTGACTTCCTGGAATCAATGTCTCCTACCCAATCTGAGTCTCAGTTCCCCACAAGAGAAGTTCCGAAACTGTATGTGATACCATAGTCAAGAGTTTTCTTCAAGCATCTGAGCACCCGCATCCCAACCTTCCAATGACTCTCATGAGGTTTGTTTGAGAACCTGCTCAAAACACCAACAGCAAAACTGATATCTGGTCTGGTGTTACACAAGTGGATCAGACTGCCGACCAACCTCCTATACCTCCCAATGTCTGCTACTAGTGCTGATGTATCCTCGATGGATAACTTTGCATTCACCTCCATAGGTGTAGCTATCTCCTTGCACTCGGTCATGCCAAATGCCTTCAAGATCTCCCATGCATACTTCTTCTGAGAGATGAAGATCTTTCCTGGCTCTTGCCAGACTTCAATCCCCAAAAAATAGTGTAGCAAGCCTAAGTCTGTCATTTCAAACTCAAAACTCAAAGCCTTTCGAGTTTGGTTGATCATATCTTCATAGTCACCTGCAATAAGAAGGTCGTCCACATATAGGACAATCACTACAGACTTTTTACCATCCCTGTAAACATACAAGTTAGCATCTAAGGCACATCTTTTGAAGTTTAGGTTTAAAAAGAACCTATCTATCCGCTGGTACAATGCTCTGGGGGCTTGTTTCAGCCCATACAATGCCTTCTTCAGCTTACACACTTTGTTCTCAGAATGGGGGGCCTCAAACCCTAGTGGCTGAGCCACGTACACCTCCTCCTTGAGGTCACCATTTAAGAATGCTGACTTAACATCCATTTGGTACACTGGCCACTTCTTGTGGGCAGCCACTGCAAGTACCGTGCGAATAGTGGTCATTCTGGTAGTTGGGGCAAATGACTCTTGAAAATCAAACCCTTCAACTTGTGAAAATCCTTGGGCAACCAGTCTAGCTTTGTAATTTTCTAAGGTACCATCAGCCTTGTACTTTACCTTCCAGATCCACTTGGTGCCAATAACCTTCCGCTTTGCTGGTCGATCCACTAGCTCCCAAGTGTCATTCTTCATTATGCTGTCATACTCCGCCTGCATAGCAGCCTTCCATGATGGATCTACAAGTGCTTCTTCTAAGTCAGTTGGCTCCTTTACTTCTCTCGTAATCTCAACCATCAAGGCCATATTGACTATGTGAGCAGAAGCCCTCCTTTGCTCCTCTATTCTCTGAGACCTCCTTGGTCTGTCTGCCTTCTCCTCAACAGATATAGGCATAGGATTATTGTGGTCATAGAGCTGCTTCACCCAGCGCGGCAATGGCTTTTCCGGTGGGGTGATGTCAGGTTGGTGAACTTTTTCCTCATCATCTGAAGATGATGCTTCCTCCTCCTTAAGGATAGGGATAGCTCTCGGGACAGGTTCATAGTGGACTACTTCTTCGCTTGATGATAAAGTGGAAGAACTTGCCTTCTCCTCCTCCACTGTATGCGGCTCCTCCTTGAACACCACATCACGGCTCGCGATGATCTTCTTTGCCTCTTGGTCATATAATTTGTAAGCCTTCTGCTCATCACTATAACCCAAGAAGATACATTTTCTGCTTTTCGGTTGTAACTTATTTCTTTTCTCATCTGGAACATGTGCATAACATTCACATCCAAAAATTCTAAAATGTGAGACAGATGGTTTCTTACCAGTGTAAGCCTCATGAGGTGTTTTTCCCTTGAGAGCCTTTGTATAGCTCCAATTTAGAATGTAGA
This sequence comes from Lygodium microphyllum, assembly GCF_053477565.2. Classification (NCBI taxonomy): domain Eukaryota; kingdom Viridiplantae; phylum Streptophyta; class Polypodiopsida; order Schizaeales; family Lygodiaceae; genus Lygodium; species Lygodium microphyllum. The sequence goes on from NC_141139.1 coordinate 173,591,013, forward strand.
CTGCAGTATTAACAGCTTCAGCCCAAAAATGGTTAGGCAATCCCTTGCCCTTTAGCATGCATCTTGCCATCTCCACAATGGTGCGATTCCTACGTTCCACAACACCGTTCTGCTGAGGTGTGTGAGGCGTCGTCAATTGACGCTTGATCCTTTTGCTCTTGCAAAAGCCTTCAAACTCCTTTGAGTTGAACTCACCACCACCATTTGTTCTAAATTTCTTCACACTTTTCCCCGTTTCATTCTCAACAACTATTAGCCATTCTTTAAACTTACCAAAAGCTTGAGCCTTATCACAAGGAAGTACACGCACATCTTCCTACTGTAGTCATCGACAATTAACATAAAATAAGAAGGTCCCCCCAAGGCCTGTGTAGGCATCTTACCACACAAGTCAGTATGCACCAACTCTAGAGGACCCTGTGCTCTATTCTTGCTTTCTTGTGGAAATGCCTTTCTCTGTTGCTTGCCCATCATACAAGCTTCACATGGTTCCTTCAATTCAGTTATTGTAGGTAGGTGAGCAACCATACCTTACTTTTGCATCTCCTTCAATACTGCAAATCCGATATGTCCAAACCTTTCATGCCAAAGCTTATTTGTGCCCACTCCAGCGGTGGCTGTAAGAGCACTTAGCTCATACAGGTTGTTCCTTCTTTCTCCTTTGCCAACAATTGTGCCAGCACTATCAATAATTTCTGCACCTGTCTTCTTGAACCTCACTTCATGACCAAGATCAGTTATGGCAGCAACTGATAAGAGATTTCTCCTGATTTCGGGAACATACAACACATTTGAAAGCTTTTTGACTTCACCATTTGCAGCAACAAAAGAAATAGTACCTGTGCCCGCAGCAGGGCATTTAGCATCATTTCCAACCGTCACAGTGATGGATTCTTGTAGAGGCTGCATAGAACTGTATAGACCTTTCTTGTTGGTCATGTGACGGGAGGCCCCACTATCCAACACCCATGATTCAGTGGTAGATTCTTCTTGCGCCGAGGAGCACACTTCCTAAATGGTCGCCATGAATAATTCCAACTCTACTTCAGCCGTATTGGCTGTCTCTTTCCCTTTACTTTTAAGGGTACCATTCTTTTCATCTGCCTTCTTGACACGACAATCTGCAATTGCATGTCCTTTCTTCTTGCAGTAGAAACACTCTCCTTGAAACTTCTTCTTGCCGCCCTTCTTCTTTTTGTCACCATCATTTTTGGTGGAGGAGACACCTTTGCCTTTTGCATTGGCAGAGAATGCAGCATCTCCATTGTTGCTTCCTTCTCGGGCTTTCAGTCTCAACTCCTCCTCCATTAATAATGCACAAAACTCCTCAAAAGTCAAAGCTTGAGGTCTCACCTGAGTATTAAGGGCAGTTACTAGCCCATCAATCTTTTGTGGACAAATCCGAAGACACCCCCGAGCTAGCTCTTCGCTAGTCTTTTGTATCCCAGCGCCAGCCATATGGTTGCGCAGATTCTTAATCCAAGTGATGAATGCTTCAACTGTCTCTCCTTCAGCAAACTTCTTCGCTGCTAGTTGATTCTCCAAGTTTTGAATCCTTGTTTGGTTTCGTGTTTCATACTGACTCCTTAGTACATTCCAAGCCTCTGACGCTTTGGTTGTATGCTGAATCAAAGTCAAAACACTGTCAGAATAGCTTGTAACTAAGGCACACAATGCATCTGCATTCCTTCGTTTCCAAGCTCATAGAAGATCTGCATTCGGAGGAATCATCACACTAGGATTTGATGGGTCGGGGGTAGGCTGTGGTTTTGCGTCAGTCCCCAGCATAGTCTCCAGAAGCTCATAAGAATCAAGGATAGTTGTAATTTTGAACTTCCACAAGGTGTAGTTTGTACAATCTAACTTGCCTTCGTTGAAGGTTGGTGGACGAATCCTCAGTGTAGTTTGTACAATCTAACTTGCCTTCGTTGAAGGTCGGGGGTAGGCTGTAGTTTGTACACAACAGATAAGAGGAGAATCAGTAAATTCTTTAACTTCAAACAACTGATACAAAGATGGCTCTGTCCACCACCAGTGCGCTTCCACTGTGTGAAGCTTAGATGGCGATCTAGACAGAAGATAGGTGAAGAGCTGAAGGCTAGCTGGAACAACAACTCTGACTGGGTGAAAGATGAGTGAGAGATGGCTGCGAAGGGGTTTAGCTTTTATAGCCCGCGAAGGTCGTTAGGTCGGCCTGCTGATGACCAACCTACCATATGAGCCTTCACTAGTCGGCCAGGGAATATTCCCTTTACCATCGGGCCGGGGGTACTGCCCTCGGACCCCCGCCAAGGGGGCCGCTGGCCCCCCTGGGACCCCCCAGCCAGGGGCCGCTTCCGCGGCCCCCGGACCCCATAATAGGGGCCCCTTTTAACTCCCTTACACCGCAACTCGATGCAATGCGCCTCAAGTTGCTACCAACTTAACCACTCCATCTAACCCAAAGATTAGACCCACAATAGTCACCTTTTTGCCATCCGGTCACATAGACCTCATCTGATATACAAGTCAAGCCTCAACCAATGTCCGGGCTCACATTTGGCTTCTCCTCATAATGGGGGCCTTACAACTTTGAGCACCATGGATCATTGGTAGCACCTAATGAGGGTGGGGCATTGATCATATCTAACAAGATTGTCAAGGTTTCCATTGGTTTTTAAAGTCTTTGAGATCATCACCATTCCATTCAGTCTTATCACAATAAAAAAACACTTTGTCTAGTATTTTCCAAACTTTAGCTTTTCTATTTCGAGCTTGTCCATTATCAGTGTGATCCTTAACTGCATTATGTAGGGATTTCCACTGATTAAATTTAATAGTTGAGCCACCATTTCTCGAGTTTAACTTGCCAAGTCTCCCATGAAAGCCTAGAAACCTTCTAGCCTTCACTCCACCAATAGATGGTTTTTTTGGGACACAATTACCATCCTTAGACTTTTGAAGATCTGGTTCAATAACAACATTGCCACCATGCAAACCAATTGCAGAGAGAACTTTTACAACCTTTGTTATAGCATCTGTTCTAGTTGATAATGGCTTCAACTTCCATGCAAATCCTATATAGAGATGAATAAGCTTTTCAATTATCCTGCAAAGTGCATGAAGTGTACAAATATGGGCATTCACTAAAGGAATGTCCAAGACTGGTTTAAACTGTCGATCCTTATTGTGCCTAGAGGGAGCTCTATTCCAATTGCTTTTGTTTTTTAACTTTGCAGCTGGTGACATGCAGTATAAGCAAGGAGATCTCGAGTTAGCTCCCTTTGATACATTAAATATACATTTGAGTGTCTTTAGGTCACTAGCTATGTGCCACTCAATCCTATAGTTCCCAAATCCTTCAACAAATAGCTCTTCTCCTACTTGTTGCCTTTGAATAACATTAGGTATTGATGTTTGATGAAAAACCCAATATAATATATCAAAATTCTCAGTATCTACCTCAAATGCTCCTAGCCACCAGATGTTATATTCAAATTGAACACTAAATGATGTTGAGTGATTGCAATGACCTGATGAAAGTGCTCTATTCATCAAGGTGATAGAGATTCTCTCCAATTTTTTAGGTCTAGAGCACTCTCTCTCCACATCCTAAAAGGCATTTTCGAGACCTCAAAACTCCCCTAATGGCCAGTCAAATTAGGGTCCATGCTCAATTTGGAAGAAAGGAAGGACTATGTGTCCTTGATTTAGGAATTCTGTGATATCTTTGCTTGGAGCTATGACAAGCTGAGAGACATTCCTCCCAACCTAGCTATTCATACTATCCCCTTCAAGGAAGATAGCCGCCCTATGTGATAGAAAGTAAGGCATATGCCTTTCGAATTAAGGAATAGGCTATTCAAAGAATTAACAAAACTACAAAAAGCTGACATGATATTGCTGGTTCAACACGTAGAATGGTGTTTGCCAGAGGAAGACAAATTGAAAATGGTGTTTATCACTATCTTTGGTACCTTTGCATATCATGTGATGGCCTTTGGGTTATGCAATGCGCCTAGTCCTTGGCAATGAACAACTAATAAGACTTTTGGTGATATCTCCCCAAAGAAATTAAAAGTCTTCATTGATAATCTGGGGGTAGCCACCACAAGGGAGAGGCAATTGATCATTTTAAGGAAATGTTGAGTGTTTTGAGAAAATTTTACATTACTCTTAATCTTGGAAAATGCATCTTTGGGATGCCCTATGGGTTGTTATTGGGCCATATGGTTAGTTCGGGAGGTGGTATTGCGACTGACCCTAAAAAGATAAAGGTTATAGTCGCTATGAGCCCACTGCATACTCTGAAAGAGGTACACAGTTTTCTGTCCAATCAGTGGGTTATTATCAAAGATTTATCAATGCACTAGCAAAAATAGCATTTCCATTGATGAACCTCCTATCTGTTAACTATCTATTTGAGTGGAATGAAGCTTGTCAAGTATCCTTTGAGGATGTGAAGCAAGAACTAGCAAAAGCACTAATCCTAAAAGCACCCAGAAGAGGTGAAGTTTTCTATATATTTTCGATAGCAACAATGCATAGTATCAACTATTGTTTAGCCCAAATTTGGGAAGAGAAATGGTATCATCCAATTACCTTTCCTAGCAAGAAATTGGGGATATTTGAAGTCAACTATACATACATGGAGAAATTGTGCCTTGGAATGGTCTTTGCTACAAAGAAATTTAGGCATTATATTCTTTATGAGAAGGTAGTATTCTTTACAAAGGTGGAAGGACTTAAACTATTGATGAACAAGTTGCAGCCACCTAACCGCTTAGCGAAGTGGTTAATCACTTTGTAGGAGTTTGATTATGAGATTAGAAGAGCAAGCCACTGAAGCTACAAGGTATTGTGGAATGTCTTGTGGATTTTGTAAAGCCAAAGGAAAGTCTGGTTGAAGGAAGTAACATTGAAGATTTATTCAAGATCAATACAGTTTCCATCCCTTCCTGGTATGCAGCTATAATGCATTATTTATCTACAGGAGGATTTGGGACTGCTTTATCAAAGTCAGAGAAGAGGAAGATCAAGCAATAAGTATTATGCTTTTCAATTATAGTGGGTGTCTTCTATTAGAGAGGAGTAGATGGCATTTATCGCCATTGTGTAGTACCTGATGAGGCACCATTCACTTTAGAGGAGTGCCATGATTTAGCATGTGGGGGACATTTTGTTGGTCGCCTTATTACCCAAAAAGCTCTCCGTACTGGCTATTGGTGGCCATTGATTTTCCAAGATGCTTTCAATTATGTTAAGCATTGTGATGTCTATCACAGACACGATGCAAGGGAGAATTGTAAGCGACCTCTAAACCTTATTTTGGTTACATTACCCTTTCAAAAATGGGGCATTGATTTTGTGGGACCAATATACCCTTCATCGGCTACATGAAAGTGGTATATTATTGTAGAAATAAACTACTTTACAAAGTGGTCTAAAGCTTGAGCAAGGGTGAATGATAATGCTAAGGAGACGGCCACTTTCATTATGGAGCAAATTGTTTGCCATTTTGGTCAACCCAAGGAGATAGTGTTTGATCAAGGGGCACACTTCTTGAAGTTGTTGTAGCCTTGACGGAAGCTTTGAAGATTAAGTACAACAAGACTACCTCGTATAATCCTCAAGTGAATGGTCAGGTTAAGAATACAAACAAACTATTGGTGGATACCTTATCCAAGATAGTATTAGAAAGTAAGCATGATTGGGATAAGAAATTGTATGTGGTAGTGTAGGCTTACAAGATGACATTTAAGAGAGCTACAGGAGGCCATACCCCATTCAAGCTAGTGTATGGGGAGGAGTGTGTTTTGCCATTAGAAATAGAGCTCCCCACTGTGAGATTTGCTCTCAATCATTCATTGGGAGAGGCAAAAGCGTTATAGGAAAGATATATTTCTCCTGCACATCTTGATGAGATTTGGTTACAAGCTTTACTACATCAAGAAGTAGGGAAGCAGAGAATGAAAGCCCTTCATGAACCTTGGGGGGCTAAGAAGTACAAATTTGTGAAAGGTCAGTTAGTATTGTATTATGATGCTCGTCATAAGCTATTCCCAAGTAAATTAGAACCTAAATGGGATGGACCATATAAAATTGTATGTTTAGGAAACAATGGCTCTACAGTCCTTTTTAGGAACCTAAATGGGATGGACCATATAAAATTTTATGTTTAGGAAACAATGGCTCTACATCCCTTTTTAGCAAATTTGCACGGGGTAGAGTTTAAGAATAAGGTTAATTTTAATCAATCGAAGCCTTACTATGTGTAAAGGCTGATGTTGGGCTTGGTGCCTGTGTAGGTCCTTCAGGATTCAACTTTAATTTGCAATAGGTTAGGGTTGTCATAAAGATGAGAGTCTATTTAGGACCCTCTTTTACTAATAATATGGTAGAATACAAGGTCTTGATCATGGGGCTAAGTGTAGCCCAATATGGTGGTATTCGTTGATTATTGGTTAAAGGTGACTCACAATTACTAATCAATCAATTGAATGGGACCTATAGTGTGTGGGGTCCCATCCCATGGATGTATCATCATGCAGCCTTCGATATGTTGTATATCTTTGAGACGGTGACTTGTTAGTTAGTTCATCGATAGTGGAATCGCTTTGCAAATTCCCTGGCTAATTATGCTTTCGTGGAATATGTCTTTTTGAATTGTGGTCAAGGGGAGCTTTTGCAATTACCTCCTAACATTAGTCCTCGACTACTTTAGGGTCTTCTTGCTGACACGTCCTATTTTGGTCACCGATGGTTAGTTTGGGTTATGAGTCAAGTAGTAAGTGAGCACCTCTTACTCTATCATGGACACATAGGATTGTGAATCGTCATATTTGTTAGACATCCCTTAATGTTTATACAGGGGGTTAGCTAATAACCTAATGCACTTAGTGTAGGGCCTAAGGAGCCCTTATCCTTGGTTGTTTTTGTACTTTAGTAGAGTTATGTTAGGACTAAGAGATTCTTTCAGTAGTACACTGTTGAATGATAGTAAAGTGTGTTATTTCATTAGGTTAAGAGGATCGTTTCTGTAGGGTTATAATGGTTTATTTTATAAGACCAAGAGGGCCAGTTTGTTGGTTGAGAAAGGTTATCTTTCTTTAAGACAACAGGGCCATGTGTCTATTTGGTACAGGGACATTTAATGGTTTTCTGTTTTAGTGATTGCATCAGACAAGTTTGACAAAGTGTGCCTAAAGGGAGCCTTTGTTGCATGGGAGGTTCTTGTGGCCATTCCAAGTGGTGGCGTTACTTTTTTGAGTTTCTTCCTTAAGTTGACAATGTTATATGTATATGTGGGGGTTTATTTTCTCTTTGGGGAATGGCAATCAAGGCATGAAGTCCCAAGGTTTTTTTAGGTATATCTAAGGGAGGTTTGAGTAGTTGTCTACCTCCTATAAAGACATTGTTAGGCATTGAAAGACGTGTTGTAGAAGGTAGTCCTAGTAACCTTGTCCTTCCTGCTTGTTAGGTAACTGTTCTAGGAGTCCCTACTAGGGTGAGGCGATTAGAGAAGCCGGCCAAAATAAAAATGAAAAGAAACTTATCAATATATCTAAAGATAAAATTAGAGAGGTGTGTAAAAAATGGTTCTAACTCCTCAAAATAGAAAAAGAGCGAAAGAAAAATCCTAAAAGCAGTTGATTATCGCCTTCCGGAGGCTTGGTACGTTCTTAGGGGGAGACAAGTCAACCAATGTCTTATCTTCTTAGGGGTAGTAACTAGCCAGAATAAAGTATCATGAAGGTTGGAGTGAAAATAAAAGTGAACGAAAAAGAAAAAGATTAAGTGCCACCTTGCAAGAGCTTGGTAGGTTCTTGGGTACGAAGTCAAGACCTGAGATCAATGCTCAGTTTTCCTTGGGTCACTCTACGCTCAGCTCCCTCCTTTTTACATGCATGAGTATGGAATTTTTGAAAGAAAAACGTGTTCAAAAGAAATTTTATGATAACCAGGCTATAGGAGTCCTCGCTTGGTAGGATTTCTTGGTCCCATTGTCCTAAGTTAGATAGGTAGTTCAAACCACCACTAGGATGACCTCTTTGATGATTCTTTTAGCTAATCCATGTTGGAGCACTTGGTTAGCGACTCCTCGCTCTAGATTTCTGTCAGATTATGCTGGGCATATCCTTTGTGGATCTTCATGCATTGGTTTTGCAAGCGGTAGGGTGAGAGTTATTCTTGTGCTTTGTTGAGTATATTTTTATGGCAACTTGATGCTCTCTATGGTTGGTGTTTGTGCATATTAGTTTGTGGGATTTGACGGGCTGAGTCACACTATCTCGTGGTCGCCAATGAGAGCGGATTTTAAAGGCTATTTTTGAAGCAAAAAAGATCCCGAAGAGGTCATAAAAGACCAAACTTTCATGCAAAAGTAAATGATTGTGGATCGATGAGCTGGAGTTTTTCTAGATGGAGTTCGATGCTAGGAGCCCAACGTAGTTCTTGTTTTATCGATCGGATTCAGTTTGACCCCCCATTTAATCCTCGCAAGGTTTCGCATTATGAAGCACCCACATGATTCGAAAGTCAGAAAGTGTGTGATGGTGGCTAGTTTTATAGATTTCACGCCACAAAGCCAATTGTCCAAACCGATCTCAAATCTAAGCTCATTTGCAACTCCAAAAAGTGAAAAGACCACTTTGGCCAAAGTGTGAACGCAAAAATGCTAAACTAGTTTTTTTAAAGCAAAGTTTAAAGCTTGCTTAAGCTTCATCATATGATGCATCACAATTTTTCACAACGTCCGTGGGGGGAGGGGAGGCTTTTCTTTTTTGATGCCCTCTTTGATGATTAAATTATCATTTTTTCTATTGTTAATCATGTGAGGAATTCTCAAGGCTGCATGATGCTTCATTTCCTTGCTCTTCATCGCCACAAAGATGATCGAAAATTATGCATTATATGAAGAGATCTGATTTTAGTCTTTCTCTCTCCTCTCTCCTCTTGTGGTTTGTTCTCATGGATCAATGTAAAAGAGAGGGAGACGGGCTAAGATGGACGTTTTTGGTCAAAAGATAATAGGGGAGTGGAAACAGATATGAATCGAGGTTGGACTCATCATCAATGGCCATGAAAGAGCATCAGCAGGCCTCCAACATCGAAAAATGCACATCATAAAAAGTGATTTTATCATTTTATTATCAATTGTTGTTTGAAATGGTTAGTAATGATTGTATTTGATTGCCATGCTCTATTTGATTAGTCATGTTGAAAGAATCATAAAAAATCATTCATATATTAATTTTATGAAAAACACGCAAAACCCAAGAGACTAGGCAGTTTAAGAGTGAAATTTGTGATTTTTGGGTTTTTGGTGTGCTTTTGTCATTCCTATGGAATGAAACGTGCTAAAAAAATCATTTTCCATAAGAGTAATCTATCTAAACTAGAAAATCAAAGAAAAATACATAAAAAACTACACCTTACACCTATCAACGCATGTAAAATTTTAAACGATAGAAAGTAAGGGATTGTTGAGTGGATAAAGAGCGTTAAATTCTAATGTTTCATGATGCATATCATATAGAGTTCATGGTTGTTTAAAACTTAAGGGGTCTAGTAGCACGAGGAAGCTCAGTGCTAGCCCTAAGCAACAAAGCATTATCATAGTAAAAGAAAATCGTGAAAAGAATTATCTTCACACTTTCACATTGTTGATTTTCAATGAACATTTGTTTGAGCACGATGGTCATATTCACACTTGCATTGATGGACCACATGGTATCATATCCTAGATGCATAACATTTGTTTGTATGAGTCATGACTAACGCTGAGAGTGTGAGGCATCCCAAGCTGTAGGGCTAGATATTCGATTCCTTGGGAGTTATTTGGTGAGGTTTATCTATCATCTCCTAGATCATTTAATTGAAAGATTGGACTTTGTTTCGAATGTTTTTTATGTTCAGGGTGCATCTTGGGGCCAATCCTCAAGGTGTAGGAGAGTTGTACTAGAGTAGCGGTGATCAACCGAAGGGTACTCCCTATGTGTGTGATACGTGGTATATAACATGAGTATGTTTAGGGACTTCCTCTAAGGAGTGGGAAAAGAATTATTTGTTGGACTACAAAATCATACAAATGCAAAGCTCTTAGATGGTCCTAGCCGCAAGGCCATGTGGGGGGTTTTAGGTGAGTAGTAGAGGCCCATCTAGTGCCTTAGAGCCAGTGTCGTGCCCATTTTAGGTTCCGACAGGTGGTGTGTGGGGTGGTTTTAGGTAAGTAGTAGAGGCCCAGCTAGTGCCTTAGAGTCAGTGTCGGACCCATTTTAGGTCCTAACATACACTCAGCCATGCAATCCTGCAAGCTTGTAGTAACCCACTTGTGTGGAGACTACCAGGTTTAATATCACGTTGGCTAACAAAATGAAGGTCAGACAATTTGGAGTGCTAAAAGATTGGCCCTTGAAGATACCAAGAGTCCACTTCTCAGTGAACTTCATAGTCATAAAGGGATTAGACTACGACATCCTGCTAGGCTAACCTTGGATGCAAAATGCATGAGTGATAGAAGATTGGGGCAATGGTCTCATATTCTTAGGCAACATATCAAAGACTGTAAGAGTCAAAATGGATACTTGGAAGACCACTCTAGTCAACCTAGATGCCATCTCTACTATGTTGAAAGGAGAGTCACAAGTCAGCAAATCCTATGGACCACTAACAAAGTATATCCCTTGCCCCGAGGACGAGCGAGATTGGATGCATGTGCTAGCCACCATCGATCTGTCATTCTCAAATGAAGAGGAGGATTATAAACATTTACCAAGGCAACTTATAAGTTGCAAAAAGTCACATCATCTCAATTTCCGCATAGATGAGTAGGGTCCCACTATTAGCACCACTCTGCATGATGGCTAGGAGCTCTACAAATCAACCAATACCAATGCACCCACTGCACAAGCCTCCAATTCTCGAACCCCCTATAAAAATAAGGGTAGCCACCATCACTGAGATTGAGGAAGGGGATGGGGAAGAAGTGGCACTTGCATACCTGCGCATATCAATCACATGTCACACGACATATACCTTTGATGCACTCATTGATGAGGGAGCTGATTGTAATATCCTTACACACGATTATTGGACCCTTATTGGTCAGCCCCAATGGTAGCCTGGCAATGCTAAACTCAACCCATTTGGGGGAAAGCCTACCTATGATTGCCTATGTGATGCCTAACACCAAGGCCGTTGGTAAGGAATCGTTGTTAGGATATGCATTCAAGAAACAAGCACATTGCAATGTCAACTATGACTCGCAGCGCATTCGCCTTACCATTGGCAATGTTTGAATAGTGACAACTTTCAAAAAAGGTAGTGTAGCTCCATCGCAGCTTACAGTGCCACCGTTTTAGAGAAACCAAGTGCAAGGTCTAAGGAGGGGGGTCGTAAGTTTTATGCTGTGCGACCACTGTTCTACAAGTCAGTGAAAAGTTACCACAGAAATTGCATCGTATGCCTGTGTGCAGAGACATTGGGAGTTACAAAATCATTCTTGTTGCCTGTTGATGCAAAATCGTCACTAGGAAGTGATTGTGTGGTCAAATACCACTTTCGTCAGTTTTGCATATTTGCCCTTGTGAGACTGAAACTGTGTTTTTTACAGTGACAAAATTTTTTGCATTTTTTTGTAATGGCGTCTAATTCTCTTTCACATATTGTCACTGAAAAGCTTGACAAGAACAACTTCCAAGCATGGAAGTTTAGAATGACGAATTTCCTTATGGGAAAAGGATATTGGGAATTTGTTGCAGGAAATGAAGAAGAACTAGTTCTTCCTGATGTTCCCAATCAACAGCAAATGCAAGCATTTAAAGCATAGGATGAGAGAGCCAGGAAAGTTATGTACTAGCTGTCTATCAGCATTTCAGACTCTATGATTGTGCATATTCAAGATGCAAGTACGCCAAAGGAGGCATGGGATACTTTGTCAAAAATGTATAGCACAAATACACAAGCCAAGAAAATGCAGCTCAAGCAAGAGTTGCACAATGTGCAAAGAGAAAGTATGAGCATCAATGACTACCACATGAAGGTGAAGAAGATTGCAGATGCACTTGCGTCCATTGGGTCGCCAGTGGAAGATGATGATTTAGTTTCTGTGACCTTGAATGGTCTGGGAAAGGATTACGCACAGTTTCAAACATCCATTTCCGTTCGTGAAAGATTTCCTGATTTTGAGGAGTTGATTGCTCTTCTAATCTCTGAGGAGCAAAGAAGTGGTGGTGCATCTTCTTCAGGAGGAACTTCAAAAGAAATTGTCTTCTACTCAAATGCTGGAAGAGGCAAAGGCAGAGGTAGAGGAGGCCGATCTGGAGGCCGTGGTAGAAATCAGAATATGCAGCAAACTCAAGAAAACCGGTCCTATGGAGGAGGACGTGGTAACTCTAGAGGCAGGGGGAGCCAAAGAGGTCGTGGTGGATGGCAAAGAGGCCAAAATGCAAACAGCAATGTTGAATGCTACTACTGTGGTAAAATGGGTCATATGGCTAAAGACTGCTATAAAAAGCAGAATGACATCATGAATGGGAAATTGCAAGGGAATTATGCATCTTCTAGTAGACAAGGTGATGATAGAAATGAGCATTTGTTTACGGTGCAGCACATGAACAATTCTGTGACAAGTGCAGAAGAAAGCAACGAAGTGTGGTATATTGACTCAGGTGCATCAAACCACATGACAGGTCATGCAGAATGGATGAAGATGCAAGGAAAATGAAAAAACCAGGATTTGTGGAGACTGATGATGATACTGTGTGTCCTATTGTGCAGATTGAAAAAATTCCTTTGTCTATGTAGGATAGGAAAAAGAAATACCTATCAGATGTATTTCATGTCCCGAATATCACCAATAATCTGGTTTCTGTTGGTCAAATGGTTGAGCAGGGCTTGCAGGTCAGATTTAATCCTCATGGATGCTTTGTTGAAGATATGAAAAATAAAGGTCGCTTGATAGCAAAAGGTAAGAAGAAGGGCAGAATGTTTACGTTGGATGCAGACATGCATGAATTGAGTGCAGTAATGTTTGCACATGGGACCGCTGTAGTTGCAGATATTGATATCTGGCATAAATGCATTGGTTATGTTAATGTACAGCAACTTAAATCAATGCATGCCCAAAATATTATTGCAGGGTTGCCTTAATTCAAGGTTGCAGAAATGCATAAGGTATGTGAAGCCTGTCAGTTTGGAAAACAAGCAAGGAAACCATTTCCTAGACATGTTCAAGAGAGTAAGAAGCCATTGGAATTAATCCACTCTGATGTGTTGACTACTAAAGCTGCATCTCTTGGAGATTGTCATTATTTTGTTACTTTTATTGATGACTATAGCAGAAAAATTTGGGTGTATTTTATGAAAAAGAAAAGTGAAGTGTTTGGGCATTTCAAAACTCTTAAAGCTATGGTTGAAAAAGAAACAGGTCTACAAATAAAATGCCTAAGGTCAGATGGAGGGGGAGAGTACCTCTCAAATGAGTTTGCAAGGTTCCTGCAGAAGCATGGCATAAAGCAGCAATATTCATACAGTCATACCCCACAACAAAATGGAATTGCAGAAAGGAAAAATAGGCATATCGGAGAGGTATCTCGTGCCATGCTCAACGAAAAAGACTTGCCAGACTTTTACTGGGGGCCGAAGCAGTTGCTACAGCAGTCTACATAATGAACAGGACTCCCACTGCAACAATACATGGGATGACTCCAAAGGAGAGGTATACTGGTAGGAAACCAAATATTTCTCATTTGAAAATTTTTGGTTGCATTGCCTATGTTCATGTGCCAGATGAGTTGAGATCCAAGTTGGATCCAAAAGCTGAGAAGTGCATCTTTATTGGTTACTCTCTGCAGAGCAGAAAGGGTATAGATGCTATAACCCTTCTAATGTAAGTTTACAGTGAGCAGAGATGTTGTTTTTTATGAGATGAGTAGCTAGTATAAACCAGTAAATGTGATTGATAATGTAGATGCACAAAATGGTAATGTTGCACAGAATTCACAGCAGCAGTCACAAGATATTAGTGGACTTGGAGTGTCCTCTAGCAGTGGTTCACATTCTTTGCCATGGATAGGCAGATTGAGATCAGGAGCATCTTCTCAAAGCAATGCAGATAGTGGTATGCAAGTATCACGAAAAGGAAAAGAGAAGGTAGATCAGCCCATGTTTGTCTTCCAAAAAGTAACTCAAGTTTGGTCTCCATTAAAGACTGTATCCTTCATTTTGTCCATCTTGCTCCAAATTTTGGTTAAAAGTTTGATCAAGACCTGCCAAAATAGCTAGAGGCCACCATTATCCACTAGTTTAGACCAAGAACCTCCATCTTGGTCACAACTTGTGACAGATCTCAATATCTAACAATGGTTATGGAAAAACTAACTCCTGTGATGACTAAATTTAAACTGTGATTTTCTATCCTTGTCACTACAACTAGATCTAATGCATGGCTGTGTTTCAGAGATGGCTTGCATTGGTTGAGAACCAGTCTAGGTATAGGCTAAAATGCCTAAGGACAGATAATGGGGGTGAGTATGTCTTGCATGCTTTTGAGCAGTTATGTGATGAGAGGGATATTAAGCGTCAGTTGACCACCCCCTACACCCCCCCCCAGAATGGTTTGGCTGAGCGGATGAATAGAACCATCCAAGAGCGTATACGTAGTATGCTTAGCCATGCAGGCCTACCACTGAGCTTTTGGGCTGAGGCAGTTAGTACAGTTGTGTATGTCATAAACGGATCACCTTCTAGTGGTTTGGATTTCCAGGTTGCAGAGGAGGTATGGACTGGAAAACCTCCCTCTTATGCGCATCTCCGTGTCTCTGGATGTGAGGCATTTTGCCATGTGCCCATGGACAAGAGAAGTAAGTTGGATCCTAAAAGTGTCAAATGCATTTTCCTTGGCTATAGGGATGCATGCGAGATGGGTTACCGTCTCTGGGATCTGTAGGTGTGGAAAGTCGTCCGCAGACATGATGTAGTCTTCCATGAAGACAAGATGCATCGGCAGCCTGAGAGAGTTGTTGAGATCCACAGGGTCATATTTCAGGAGGAGCCGAGAGCTCCCGCACAGCCAGTTGGATAGCCTACATCTGCAGTAGCAGATGCTCATGGTCAGGGTGTTGGACAAGCAGTAGATCCTACCGTGAGACGATCTACTAGAGATAGATGTCCACCTGATAGATTTCAGCCCTCGATGCATTATGTCTTGGTTACAGATGCAGGAGAGCCTTTCACTTATGATGAGGCTATGCGCAGGGGTGACAGTCACTCTTGGGAGAGGGCTATGCAGTCTGAGATAGACTCCCTGCATAAGAATGACACTTAGGATTTGGTTTCCTTGCCTACGAGCAAGAAGCCTTTGCCATGCAAGTGGGTGTACAAGCTAAAAAGTACCCCTGGACACCCCAAGCCGGCATACAAGGCTAGACTGGTAGCGAAGGGTTTTAAGCAGGAGCATGGTGTGGACTTTGATGAGGTCTTTTCTCATGTGGTTAAGATGACCACCCTGCGCTTAGTCGTGGCCTTGGTTGCTCAACTTGACTTGGATTTATACCAGATGGAGGTGAAGATGTCTTTCTTACATGGGGACTTACACGATGATATTTATATGGAGCAGCCTAAGGGCTTTGCAGAACCCTATGTGCAAATTGAAGAAAAGTCTTTATGGCTTGAAGCAGGCACCTAGGGAGTGGTATCATAAGTTTGATGCCTTTATGCAGTCACAGGGCTACAGCATGAATGCTATGGGTCCGTGTCTTTACACGAAGAAAGCCCGTGATGGTTCTTTATTGATTTTGGTACTCTATGTGGATGATATGCTGATAGCAGGGAAAGCTCATAATGAGCTAGATGCTCTTAAGGCTCAAGAAGAGCTTTGAGATGAAAGATCTGGGATAGGCCTCTCATATACTTGGTATGCGCATTAGATGCGGCAGGCATAAGGGACTCCTCTACTTGTCACAAAGGGAGTACATTCATAAAGTCCTTGAGCGCTTCCACATGCAGGACGTAAAGCCTATTGGTTGTCCATTGCCTTCTTATGTGAAGGTATCACTGAGACTGATTGTCCGCAGATAGATGAGCAAAGGACCGAGGTGGCCAAGATTCCATATGCATCTGCAGTGGGCAGTCTTATGTTTGCCATGATCACCACTCGTCCAGATATTGCCTTTGCAGTTGATGTTGTGGCAAGCTATATGGCTACACATGGCAAGAAGCATTGGGATGCCGTGAAGGGTATCATGAGGTACCTGAAGGGCACTGCAGATATGTGCATATTCTATGGCAGCCAAGATACAAGAGTCGTGGGGTACACTGACTCTGATTATGCAAGACATGCAGATAGTAGGAAGTCCACTTCCAGCTATGTATTCACCTATGCTGGAGGTGTTGTTTCTTGGATGTCCAGGGTGCAGAAATGCACGGTCCTTTCTACTACAAAGGCCGAGTATGTTGCAGCGATTGAGGGTTGCAAGAAGGCCATTTGATTGGGTCGTTTAGTTGTTGACCTTGGTATTGATGCTATCCCTACACTGCATTCGAATTCTATGAGTGCTATTCAGTTAGCTAAGAATCCGGTCTTCCATGCGAAGACGAAACACATTGAGGTGAGGTATCACTTCATACGATGGGTCATTGATGACAAGTCTGTTGACCTTGTCAAGATCTCGACTGACCAAAATCCTGCAGATCTGCTCACGAAAAGCCTCTCTACAGAGTGCTTTGCCTTCCTCAGGAGGTTGATGGGCGTGGGATGAGATGACGTCTTTCCTCATCCTGTTGTACATGTGTACATGTTATATTGTATTTTTTCTTTTTCTTTTCACTACTCACTAGGGCAGATTCGCCTTTAAGTGGGAGGTTAGGGGGTAAAGGTGCCTCTGCCTAGCCGCCCGTGTGTTACTACACTGACAGTCACCACCACTGCACACTGCAGGTGGCGGGCGCCCATCACCATCACTTTATTCTTTATTCTTTTAGTAAGAATTTGAATAAAGGAAGGCCTGGTCACACATTGTTACTGTTGGAGTTCCCATTTCTTGTCTCTCTCTTTCTTGCTCTTGCTCTCCCGCCATAGCTCTCAGGTGCAAGCTTCGATCCTTCTCACCTTTCAAAGAGTGAGCAACTATCTTTGGAAATGATACATTTCAATATTTGGGGTCCATGTTAGAATGTCTCTTTGAGTGGGAAATGCAAGTTCTATATCACTTTCATTGATGACTGTAGCAGAATGAGATGGTTGTACTTTTTGTAATATAAAAGTGATGCATTTGAAAAGTTTTTGGAGTTTAAGCCTATGGCAAAAAGGAAATTTGGGGGCCACATAAAATAATTGAGATCAGATAATGGTGAAAAATATATGTCAAATGAGTTCTCATCCTATTTGAAAGGCCATGGGCTGAAAAGACAAGTTACTTGTTGTAAGTATACACCACAGTAGAATGGTGTGGCAGAAAGGAAGAACAAGGTTATTGTAGAAGTAGCAAGGACAATGATAAATCATATGCACATGCCCTTGAATTATTGGGCTAAGGCAGTACATACTATAGCCCATATCATGAATAGGACACCTACAGATTTGACACATCATATGTCTTCATATAAGAATATGTATGGTAGGACACCTACAATTGTATCCTTAGGGTGTTTGGTTGTGTATGTTATATGAGTCCCTAGTGATTTGAGGAAGAGGATGGAACCAAAAGCTATTAAATGCATTTTTATTGGATATCCAAATAATAAGGGTTACAAAATGTTATAATCCTATCACTAAGGAAGTTCACATAAGTAGGGATGTGAGATTCAGTGAGTGTGAGTCTTGTATCAACCAAAAGCTACAATTAACATGGATGTCTATGAGAGCAATGATGATGATGGGTATGTAAAAAAAAATTGTAGCAAAATAATGTTCAAAGAAATCAGCATGTTGAGGATATGTCTAGACCTTAAGACCATGAAGAAAGCAGTGGCAATTATAGTCCATGGAGTGTAGGTTAAGGAGTGCACAAAAGAGAGCAAATTTTGCACAAGGAAAGAAGCCTATGGGTGAAAATTTTGAGGATGAGTCTATGGGTGGTGATTTTGGCATACCACATGTAAGAACTCTAGGAATAAAGAGTGCAAGAAAGTATGTTCCACCACATGTGAGAATAATTGAGACACCATCCAGTGCACCTCAATTCAGGAGATCGGATAGAATGAGACATCCAAGGCACATTGGAAGAATGCTATGGATGAGGAAATGAATGCATTGTTGAAGAATAAGACATGGGATCTAGTTGAGTTGCCTTATGGCAAGAAGGCAATTGGTGACAAGCGGGTATAAAGGCTCAAGTGCAAATTCAATGGCTCATTGAGTGACAAGATACAAGAAGGCAAGCTTAGTTGCAAAAGGTTCTACTCAAACATATGGTTTGGATTATGAATAAGCATTTAGTACAGTGGCTAATATGACTACAATGAGATTGTCCATTACAGTAGCTTCTATCTATGGTTGGAAATTATACCAAATGGATGTAAAGAATGCTTTGTTGAATGACATTGGAAGAGGAAGTGTAGATGGATGAGATAGAAGGGTATGTACACCATAAATATGTACATTATGTGTGCAACCTGAGGAAGGGATTATATATGGATTGAAGCAAGCACCAAGAGCTTGGTGTGAGAGGATCAATAAGTTCTTATGTAGCATGGGATTTCAGCAAAGCATGGTTGATTATTTGCTTTATGTCAAACATATAGAAGATGGAGCGTTTGTTGTGGTCATCTATGCTGATGATCTAATCATTACAAATACTCTAGAGAGAGAGAGATAGCATTGAAGCAAAGCATGGGCTACACAAGGAGTTTGACATCAAGGACCTTGGTTTATTGAGGTACTTTCTTGGCATTGAGGTGATTGGCACTCCACATGGAGTCTAGTTAGTACAAAGACAATACCCATTGGAGATGCTAGAGAAGTATGGGATGACAAGATATAAGTCAGCGGTGGATATACCATTTGATCAAAACATTAAGATGGTGGATGAAGGATAGTATGTGGAAGATGTTACTATGTTTAAAAAGATGGTTGGTAACCTTATTTACCTAACCATAACAAGGCCTAACTGGAGTTATTTAGTGGGAGCTATTTGTCAATTCATGCAAGTCACATTTGGATGCAGTGAGAGGAGATTCTTGAGATATATAAAGAAGACAATGAGTTTTGGCTTGTTCTATGAGAGAAAGGGATCAAGCCTACATTGTTTGGCTACACAAATGCAGACTGGGTAGGAAGTATCATGGATAGGAGATCCAATAGTGGCCATGTATTCTCATTTGGTTCAACCATGGTAAGTTGGAGCAGCAAGAGCAACCCACTATTGCATTGCTTTATCTAGTACAGAAGCGGAGTATAGAGGCATTGCATTGGCATCATGTGAGTAGATATGGTTGAGATTACTATTATGTGATATGGGGATAGAGATAGATGGTGGATTTATCATGTATTGTGATAATATTAGCAACATCATGTTGGCAAAGAACCCAGTCTACTGTGCAAGGACAAAGCATATCGAAGTGCACTACCATTTCATCAAAGAGAAGATTATAGATGGAGAGGTAGACTTAGAACATGTCAAACCCAATTACCAAGTCATGAATATATTTGCCAAAGCATTAGGTAATGATAAGTTTGAGTACATTAGAAGTGCACTTGGGGTGTTGTATTTGCAGGCTCATTTGGAGCTTGAGGGGGAGTGTTGAGACATAAGGCGTAGGCTAAGTCATAGTCTATGTATGCATAAATAAAGTAGAGGTTGTGTGTATGAAGTGACTTAAAGGTCAAAAGGTATCTATCACTTTAGAAAATACTTTGTGTGTATCAGTTGACAATGAGAAAAGGAGAAGAAGAAAAACACTTGAGCTTTCATATCTTGTGCCATTGCTCCTTCCATTGACAAATAGAGAAAATTCACATTCAATCAAGATTTATAGACTAGACAATAACCATAGTCTTGACTTTAATCAATGCAATGCACGTCAACTCCAAAGTGTCGAATGGGTCTATGCCCCCCATAGTCTCTTTTATAAATGTAGCACACTCTCCTACCAGACAAATACATGCATCAAATCATAATTTGAGTGTAGCCTTACCTCTAAAGGGTTGGAATATGGCTTTCATTAGCTCTGCTCATGGCAGCTCTTCCCTTCGTATGGCAGCCTCTTTTGTTCGCTCGGTTGTTCTTTTTTCTTCTCAATCGCTCCTCCTTCCTTCTAATGGTGTTGTGGTATGGTGGATGAATCCCAAAGAGTGTCAAAGAAGGAAACGAGAAGAAGAGGGCACATGTGGTATTAGCAAAAGAAGCAACATCAAGTCTTGATGGAGACAATGAAGAAAAAAAGAGTGGTTTTGTTGATGGAGATTACTGCTCTATTGTTGTCCATGTAGAGAAGATGAGGGTGATTGTTGTGTAATAGGAGAGGGAAGTGTCAATGTTATAATCATGATACTCATGGTGCCTTCTATCAACATGGACAAGCCCAAAAACAACATGGGCAGCAAGAACTTATTAATCTTCTTCCTTGTCTGTCAAAAGGAAACTTGTTTCCCAGACGAGTTTTGACTAGAGCAAGAGCAAGACGATTGTGGGACTTAGAGGAACTTACATAGTAAGGATGGAGATGTCTCTTTAGGTCATGGGAGTAGTGAAGAATTTTAGGACATATCATGGTGATGATTCAAAAGAATAAAGTACAAATGAGGTTACAAAGTCTAATTGTTTGAACAGTTGCATTATTTCTTGAGTTGGAGTTTCTCACATTGAAGCCTAATCTTTGACCCGTTACCACCATTGAAGAAGAGAAAGTAAACAATATCAGCATTTGATAAGATAGCACAACCACCCCAAAATCTAAAAGTCTGAGCAACAATTTTTAAAGGGAAAAAGAAGCAAGAATATGGATGGCAAGTAGATATGACAATGATGGCAAGAAGCAATAGTTTGCAACAACATTCAATGGGAAGGCAAAGGATTGGTTCAACAATTATGGATTGGGAAATTTTTTATGACTATGATGACCTAAAACAAAGGTTTTTGGAAAGGTTTTGACTAGATAAAATAGGAGATTATATCATGGGAAACATTTTAAAAATTAAGTAAAAACGTATGTTGTTGCAGGATTATGCTCAAAAGTTTTTGAACTACTTGGAGAAGCATCCAAAATCAGACAAACCTTCTTTGAAAAGGTTAATTTGAATACAAAGGATAATCCAAAACCTATAAATGTTAGTTAGCATGTGAATGAGACATTTTAGCAAAAGTTGGTGGAACTATGTAAAGAATTTCGAGATATTTTTGCTTGGGAATAGATATGAAGGAATCGACCCAACCATGTGTCACCACCATATAAACCTAAAGAAGGATGTTAAGCCAATCATTCGAGGGAGGTATCAAACGAATGTAAACTATGCCAAGCAAGTAAAAGGGGAAATTGACAAGCTATTAAGAGTTGGTTTTATGAAACCAGTTAATGAGGTTATATGGCTATCACCAACCAATGTGCTCCCCAAAAAGAATCGGATAATCTGGTTGTGTAAACTACATGAAATTAAATGAAGTAACCATTATGGATCCATCTCCTATCAACTTCACAAATTCATCAATGGATGATGTGATCAAACATCAAATGTATAGTTTTCTCAATGGAATTTCAAGTTACAATCAAATTAGGATGGCTCCAAAAGACCTTGATAAGAGAGCATTCATATCTAAATAGGAAGCATTTGTCAAAACGCTTATGATTTGGATTAAAGTTGGGGCCACCAAAATTTCAAGAGGCAACATGAAAGACATTTGATCTATATTAAACAAGCTTTGAGGAAGTCATATTAGATTATTGTCTCTTTGGCAAAATAAAGGATCATACTAGACATCTAAGTCTATGTTTTGATAAATGTAGAAAGTTCAACATATCTTAGGATCCTTTCAAGTCAACATTTGCTCCCAAAAGAGTTTTGTTAGGAAGAACGTCAATGGATGATTTCAACAATGCAAAAAGAGTATCAAAGAGTGTACATATGAGGTGATGTGATTTATGGGACAAATCAAGTGACATGGAAGATACCTGGAGTACTTAGCTCAAATTACTACACCTTTAACAACCTTAACAAACAAGGGGATGCATTTTTCGTGGACAAATGATCAAACTAAAGCTTGTAATGTGCTCAAGAAGATGCTAGTTATTGCTCCAATATTGCAGCCCCCACAATGGGACTTGCTATTTTATATATTTGTCAATGCATTGAGTGTTGTTGTAGGAGCTATCTTAATGCAAAAGAAAGTACCTACCTAGTTTAGACCAATGTACTATGCTAGTAGAAGATCGTCAACAATGAAAAAGAATTATATCATACCTAAATGATGTGCTTTGTGCATGATGTATGCTTTACAAAAATTCAAGCATTAGCTATTAGGAAATCAAGTGGTGTTACATGTGGATCATCAAGCTTGGATATATTTGGTAAATAAGCCCCTGTTTATCACAAGACGTTTGTCTGATTGGATACTTTTACAAAGTTTGATCCATACACCAAGAACATAACATGCTATAGCTGATTTTCTAAGTAGATTGGAGAGAGGAATCCAAGAAACCAATGAATGATCAACCACCAAATGCTAAATTGTTTGAAGCCCAGATTATTGATGCAATTTTTTATTGTGATTTTTCAAGAAGACAAGGACAACCGCAAGCACAAGATTGAGCAAGATCGAGCAGAACCACCCCTTGAACCATTTTAGTGGTAAAGGATAGATTTTGTAGGGCCAAGTAAACCAACAACAAAGTACTCTCAATGCAACACTTTTCAGCAAACCAATCAGTGACTCTTAAGCATGATCACAGCCTATTTTAGCTTATTGTCTGATCACACCACTAGCCCCAAGGTTTGCTAATTTTGGACACCCATTTTGCATTTAGGCCCCTTATCCTATGCACCAGTCCCAAGATTTGCTAGGCTTTTCAACACCCATTTCCCAATTGGGCCCCTAACCCTAACTCATTTCACAATTAACTCCCTTGAAACAAAAAAGATCACATCAAGGATCCTCCTAACATTCTTGGCTCTCGCAAAATATATGATAAACATCTTTGCAACTAGCTAAGGACATTAACATGCTTGGCTCTCGCAAAATATATGATAAACATCTTTGCAACTAGCTAAGGACATTAACATGCTTGGCTCTCACAAAGTATAAAAATATCTTTGCAACCAGCAAAGGACATCTGACTTTACCCACTTCGACATTCCAACCGTCTTTTTCTTGGGAAGCTTCTGAAGCTGGCTCCCCAGAGAAACAAGTTCAGCCTGTTAGACAGTGAGGAGTGTGCCAAATTCTAACACACCACCTGGCCCAGATCTTGGTTAAGTTATTCAGGAATCATTCATCCCAACTCTCCTTCAGTCCAAGTGTATGACATGTACCATTTATCCCAACTGTCCACCCTATGTATTATGTACCATACTACTCTAGGCTTCCCTGCTCTTGAGCTTCAGAAGCCAAGTTGCTTTGAGAGTAACATTGTGACAGGGCTTCCTCTCTCTTGACAGCCTGCCTCATTAGTGACCTATTATGTACCATACTACTCTAGGCTTCCCTGCTCTTGAGCTTCTGAAGCCAAGTTGCTTTAAGAGTAACATTGTGACAGGGCTTCCTCTCTCTTGACAGCCTGCCTCATTAGCGACCACTCAAATCCTTCCTCATAGTTAGCACCAACTTTCATTGATTCCCTCTCCATCTGTGAGGCTGATTTCATGCTAGATTCTTAGTACATTGATCATCGGAGTGTTTCCCAAATCCTAGAGATACAACTACATGTACATTTCTCTGCTTTCATAGATACATACAAGTTTGGGTTTGTCACAAGTTCCTTGTACTCCTCTTCTTAACAGCTTGCCCCATTGGCAGCCACTCGATCTTTCTTTATAGTTAACACCTACTTCACTGATTCCCTCACCATCTGTGAGGCTGATTTCACGCTAGATTCTTGGTACATTTATAATCTGCATCCCTCCCAAATCCTAGAGATACAACTACACTCATACATTTCTCTGCTTTCGTAGATGCGAGTTTGGGTTTGTCACACAAGTAATCCTCATATTCCTCTTAGATGCCTCATAGGTGGTGAGAAGCCCCATAAAGCTTTTTGTATTCTTTTAATTTGCAACTTCAAAAAGGAATTTACCAGACAATTGCCTATACCCCAAGACAAATCACATGAAAGCTTTAAGAAGGCCACCACACTGCCCCACTCTGATGCATGTCACATACACATCAATGCCACATTACTCCAGACTAAAAGTGACACCCCAACATTTGCAAGACTTGCTCCGAAATTACTAGATGTGCCAAAGGCTTGACCAAATGATCACACATGAATAAGAGAGACATACAAGTTCAAAATCTTAATACGACAGTTACCTGAGGTACATTGTTTGCTTGAGAAAGCCTCCACACACAAAGATTCAGAAACTTTTCAGACATTCAAAAGTTACAATTCCAAATAGTAAAACGTTCCTTAGGGTTCCCACAGACAGGTTACACTTTATTACAGCACATGGACCAATCTCTGCAGTCAAATTTTAGAGTACATGAATGCATACATACATGCATATGCCTACAGCAACACAGTGATGATGGATGTATTTTGTCAAACACATTAAACCATTTCTTCCTGAATTATGGATGTAATTTGTCAAACCTATTTAAACCAAAATTTTCCTTGACCTTTGGGATAGAGCCAATCTCAATAAAAATCAGGCATGTGAAAGCAAAACAGTAAACTAGACCAAGCCACATCACAACTTCCCCAGGCAGCCAAAATTGAGTGAAGCACAATTCCAGTAAGAGGGTGGCAAAGCCAATCAAATGCCAGCATAATTAAAAGCAGTCACTTTGAGCCACCCATAATAACCATAAAGCCAGTAAGATTGCAACACGTTTTACTTGTTTATTTAATAGAAACACACAGCAACACAATGTACATTCATCAAACACCTGATAGTTTGATAGTTTGAACCCTTCCTGGAATAATAACCACCCAAAGCAGGCAGATAAAGAGCCATTGAAGACATCAGTGATCGTGCACACAGAAGAAGCGCACAGCAGGTGGATGACTAACTAGAAGACGGGCAGCACTATGACTCAACAGAAACATAAGCTCACACCTTAGTGTCACATCTTGACAGCAAACACATCTAGGCCAAGTAACTGCAAATTCCAATAATGTATATTCAAACACACTAACCATATAGACATAAAGCTAAACAACAGAATAGATGCTTTGCTCAGTAGCAACTGCTCAAATGCCTGCTGTACTTCAGCACTGTGGCCAGGACATTGTAATGCAAAGCCCCCACAGATTCTCACCAAAATGCAACCAGCAGATATTACACCAACTTTTTGCCACACTAGTTCTCACTAATATAGTTAAGAAAAGCTGAGCACAATCATAAGCCAAGGCTAGGATCCACAGTAGAATATTAAATGTTGCAGCTCTCTCACAACTGAGGGTAAAACTTGCACCAGAATAGGTGCATCAAAGAAAACCGTTATATTAAAACGATGAGATCAAGTAAATGTCTAGTTCTGGGTCATAGGAATTACAAATAGGAAAATGTGGCACCTCCTAGAAACATAAGATGATTTTGAAAATGCCGTGTGCATCCATTCTTTCAGACTGTGTCATTACAGGGTCCGTGCCATGAGTCTACAATCCAAGCTTGGTCCGGCGCCAGTGCCTTCTCTTGGCATTGTACCTACGACAGATATGCACAACTAAGCAGACATTCACAAGTAAAGCAGTAAAATCGATGCTAAGCTGACCACAAGTAGACGCTACATAACGATCACCTCATCGATACCAAATTTGATCTTTTGAGAGAGATGTACCTTCAACTACTTTAACAGAACCCTACTACGGCAAACGAGAGCCGTCTGACAATGTAGACCCCTTTCCATACGGACTGATTGTATTAAGAGTGCAAGAAATCCTCCTCGGCGAAAGAAGCAACAATTTTCCGCAACTCAACTCAAATCGGGTCAAATCATAAATTGCTATCTCTCTCATCGCAAAAGGCAGTACGATCTTTCGCATAGGAAAGTGAGAGGTGTCCTGCTTACCTGATAGTATTGTCCGTCCTCATACGAATCCAGTGAGGAATCGGCCTGTTTTGCCTTTGCTTCTTGGCCAGCTTCTTTTTAATCCGGAAAGTCTTGTGGGAAGGCTGCTCAGCTCAGACAAAAACCATGGCGAGACAGATAAATAACGATTAAAAAACAGACAAAGGAATCAGCGATAGACGACTCTCGAACAGGCATTCTTTTCTTTCACACGCGCAACTGCACGAGATGCAGAGACGGACACACACACACACACACACACACACAGAGAATACCATGGCGACAGATTTAGCTCGAGAAAGCTCCTTCGATCCTGCCGCTGCTCCTGCTGGATATGGGTGGAAGGAAGCGCCTCCTAACAACGAGCCAGACTATAAACGGGAAACCCTAAACTTAAAATCGCATCTCCTATTTCATAAAAACCCTTGGAAAATAGAAAATCTTACATTGTCATAGGCTTACAAACCCTAATTATAAGAGACGCTTAGCCTTTTTGTTTTTTTTTGGTAATAGTAAAAAAGGTAAAGGTAAATACCACTTTGAAATGTTTTGAAAGTGGGAGAGCAAGTGAGTGAAGAAAGAGTGTGTGTTTGACAAACTCTTTCTATCTTGCCAAGAATAAGTTCTTCACTAACACTGACAACGTGGCTCTTAACCACCATGTCAGCTCATTATATACTGACGTGGCACTAGGAGACCACTCAAGCCCTGCACTAGTGCCACATGGAGATGAGCCATGCATGCAATCCATCACCAGCAAACGCCAAAGAACTGAGGAGATGCCCGTCAAACAAGCATCAGCCCCCTCGACTACAAGCAAGCTCTACAAAATAATGATGTGGATATAGCGAAGGTAGAGAGGCACTAAAGAGGGATCACGAGAAACACAACATGACTTGCAAGACCAAGGCACATGAAGGATCCCAGGTGCACGAAGCGACAATAACAGTATCCCTCAAACGGGTGTGACAACATTATGCTTACCTTCTTGCCATGAGAGTATACTTGTACTTCATGGGCCGGCCCTCACTCCAAGATGACTTCTACCACTACTAGTTCAACTTGGCCTATTAAGGTAAGGCTACCTTGATCAAATTCACATTCATGAGGAAAGGATTCTACCTGGCGATGCTTACATGTAAGGCTGAGCGTGATTGGGTCATGGCTTCTTCTGTGGGCTTTAGGGGGAATCTTGTTTACACTTTGCCTTGGTCTTCATCCATTTCCCCTGATGTGGTGCTCCCCCATGAGTGCCTAGTGTACTGATTAGATTCTTTGACATTCTCACTTGGCTTGTGGATGAGGTATCTACCATTGTTGCAACCAATGTCATCAAAGAGGTCTTATGGACTCTCCTACCCCCTTTCGCTGAACCCTTGGGACATACCACCATCCCAAATGGCAAAGAGCCAAACCTTCTGGTCCATGAGAATCCTAGTGGGGAAGATTAGTGTGTTATCCCTAATTGATTCAAGCCTAATTTTCTAAATAGATGGGTATCTTCCTATCTAAATTGATGCCAAAATTTAAAAACTCACCAATGTTATCTTTTAGGACCCATCCTACTTATTATGAAATCTTGCACCCCCACCCCCATTACTTAAAGTTCTACACTGTGTGCATGGTGTTCTATATGATAGGAAAGGTGATCAAGTGGTTTAAGGTGTAGCACCTAAAAAGCTATGGAAGCCCCCTTAAATAAGGGTTGGAATCCCTCCCTTTCCTTTCTTCTTAATCTTTAGATTCCCCTCTTTTATAATATTTGAACAAATTTTGGATTCTCAAATATCTAACTTGGGAATCTGGTATAGTCTAACCTAAAACTACAAGAAGAGGTACTTCAACCAATCTATAAAAGGGAGCACTTTACTATCAAAACAACATGAGTTCTTTTTCTTTAACAAAAGCAAAGCTCTCATCGAAAGTCATTCATTCTACTAAGTTGACACTTTCCAATTCAGCTCAACTTATTCAATTTGCATTATGACACTTTCACATCATGAAGATCAAAACAATAGATCTAATGAAAGAATAAACAAACAACTAGTCCCTTGTCTTGATGATATATTTGCATGTTTAGCTTGGAGAACTCTTATTTGTCTTGCATCATTCATTTACATAGGTCAAGTTTCCCAAACCTTTTGTGTCTAAAGCTTTTCTACTTGTGCAATGCACTACAATGTATAGTCAATAAATATAAACCTGTTAAAGCTCTAATCAAGCTCCAATCCTTTTCCCAACCCATTTACCTTGGAAATAAGGCAAATAACCATGAGACTTGGCCTTTTTCAGCAATCTATAGACCAAACTGATACCATGAGAGGAATGTCTTTGTTTCTCTATTTTGTGATAAGAGCAAGTCCAAAAAAGGATCCTAGAGTGTTCAATCCATGATTAAGCTTTGAGGAGAATCTCTTGATGCCCTTTTCTTTTTTCTCCTTTTCCAACAGAACTTGTTACTAAAAAGGCAAGAAGGAGGGGAGATTCCAAGCACCCTTGGAGAGCACAATATGATAGGTAGTTACATGTTGCATTTGGGAAGGACAAATCCTCATAAGAGAGAATTCAAATAGGATCACAATGCAAGTACAATGACTCACTTGACAAGCAAGGTATTTGGTTCAAGTCCAAGATGGCTAAATTGCACCAACGCTATTAGCCAACATTTGATCAAGAAATTGAATGGATCATCGGTGACTATGGGAAACCAAGCCACTCATAACTTTGACTAGATTATGTCTATTTTATTGTAGGAGCTAAGCTATCTTATTCACAATGCTACCACGGTGTCTGATTTTGCCTTTTTTGCCCAACATCATGGAATGGGCAAATCCTAGGGGAAATCCAAGCCTGTTGGCCCAAAACCAATAGCCATACATGCCTCATCATACATCTTCTTACTCACATATTGCTTATAAACTCCAAGTAGAAACACCATCAATGACAAAAAGATACTCATCATAAATAGATGGAGTATATAAAGTATAATCAGTGAGTTGTGTGATGTTGATGCTCTCATTCATGACAATAAGACCAAACTCCTCCTCTAAAACAGCGAGCTTCCAACACTGGTGATTGATCTGCCTATGGCTTGGCTTTCTATAGAGATTACATCTCTTTAGGCTGGAAGATCTTTTTGAGAGTTTGATGAGGATGGACTGGCATGGGAAAAGGGTTAACTAGATTAAAATTTAGCATTTACTATTTTTATTTTTGGTTGTAACGTGTATCATAGATACCCAAAATCTAATGGAATAGGTGTTGCCCTACCTAGTTCTAGCCCATGACAACAAGCCTTGGAAATCCAAGGGCCATTTTTAGTCCCCTTTTATGCCCATGCTAGCATTCATGTCAGTTGGCATCCCTTGTCCTTCCACCATGCTAGCCACATTAATATAGAACTCCAAATCCAAACCAACCATTCCTTGAAATAGGGGATGAAATTTCTATCAATTCATTTGCCTTAACTCTTCTTACTGCTCATCAAGCCCTATATTATCCTACTTTGGGAAGTATACTTGCCTAACAACATAGTTGTTGATAAAATTGCATTGACTTGCCCACCCCATGCCCACTATTTGGTGAATAAAATAGGGGTACCAACATGCATGACCTTTACAACTTTACAAACACATCATATCACAAGAAGCTACTCACGATGTACCATAAATTAAAATGAATGTGGCTACTATTTTGGCATGTTATTAGATATTTATCTAAAATGTGATTAGTTGACATCTCTTTATCACAAGGATGCCTTGAGACCAAATATAAAAGGGGGACATACCCTTCATCCTTTAGAGGTATTTCTCTATTATTAAACAATAATATTCCATGCACATTTCATTTTCACCCACTATGAATTTATATGTTTCTTGTTCACCTTCGTCCATGCACTGTGTGTCTTCTTCAATGCCCTTTTCCCATCTTATCCACTCTTCTAGCATCATGCTACTTGCTTGCACTTGAATACATGTTTGCCATGAGCAAGTAGGTAGAGGCATCCTCTTCCCTCAACTCCACAAGTTGCTGAAAGCACTTGTAATATACTAGTTCTCATAGCAAGTCAAATAATTGGAAATTTATGAAATACACCATACTTGAAAAGAAATACAAGAAATACACCATGTTTGCAAGGAAGCCATAGCCAAGGTAGCTAGGCATGAAATAGTATTGCCATGGAAGGCTTAGAATCGTAGATGTAAGCTGCAACATGAATACTCACCTCATGTCAAGGTGGGACACGGTATGCACCCCATATCTTGGTGGCTAAGAGCATGCACCCTCTTAGTTGGTGGGAGGAAGGAACCTCAAAGCATGTATTGCTCGAAATGGCCAAAAAGATCCCTCTCAAGTTACATCTCCACCTTTTATACTTAACCCTAGCCTACTCTAGACTAAGGTGACTTATGCTTTATTACAAGCCATCTCAGTCGCCTACAAGAGCTTTATCCTCAAAGCTGAATTGGGAACAAATTACAAGGATGATTACAAAGATAGCTTGAAGCATTTGGAATCATGTTGAAATAAAGTTCCATGTTGATGAAGATCAAAGAAGTTGATGAAGATGGACCACATAAATGAAACAGACTGCTATAAACTATCCAAAATAGACTGTAATACAAAATTGGCTATATCTTGAGCTAGAAGGGGCCGATTTCCATGTGTGAGATATAAAAATGTAGAGGACAACATGTAGTATCCAACCATGCAAAATCGAATTTTGATGCCGATAAGGCAATTTACTTTCTCACAAAAATTTAATACAGCAAGTTATTTACTGCCCTGTTTATGAATTGTCCTCTTGCTGAAGCCATGGAAATTGTTCCAAATATGATGCTTGTTGCCATGAAGACTCTTCAATAGGAAAACCCTTCCATTTGATAAGGTATTCAACAAGAGTATGGTTCCTTAGAACCTTCTCCTGCTTGCCAATAATCTTCTCGGGCTCATAGATGATCAAACCATCATCATCCAAGGGAGGTAGTTCTTCAAGAATTTCAATTTGAGGTCCCACATACTTTTTAAGTAGAGACACATGAAAGACATTATGGATTCTTGTGTTTGAAGGTAAGTCTAGTTGATAAGAAAGATCCCCAACTTGCTTGACAATACGATAAGGACCATAAAACCTATGAGCAAGTTTGTTGTGTCCTCCTTTAAGAGAAGCATAACGTGACTTGGGAACCTTCAAAAATACCCATTCATCTTCCTCAAACTCCACATGTCTTCTTTTCTCATTCTCATAGACCTTCATTGTCTCTTGAGCTTTATGAATGTTGTCCTTGCATTGCTTCATAAGGGCCTCCATCTTTTCCAACTCCTCACATGCTTGTGGATTTACATCTTCATGAAACAATGTGGAGGGTACTTGTACTTTGTAGGAGACATTCCAACTCTCATATGGTAAGTATTGTTGTAACAAAACTCCGCAAGATGGAGCCATTGGTCCCATGCATTTTGTGTCTCATGGCAAAAGTGCCTCAAATAAACTTCTAGTCATTTGTTAACTCTTTCGACTTGCCCATCCGTTTGTGGGTGACATGCGGTACTAGGAGTCAAAAGAGTCCCCATTGAAGAGAACAAACTAATCGGACACAATCTTCATTGGCAAACCATGAAGCTTGAAAATACATTCCATGAATTGTTGAGCCACTTGCTTTGTTGTAAAGTGGGCCTTAGTAGGGATGAAATGGGTTGATTTAGTCAATTGATCAACTACCACATAAATGCTATTCCACCCATGCTTAGTTGTAGGCAAACCCACAATAAAATCCATAGAGATA
Organism: Lygodium microphyllum; assembly: GCF_053477565.2. Taxonomy (NCBI): domain Eukaryota; kingdom Viridiplantae; phylum Streptophyta; class Polypodiopsida; order Schizaeales; family Lygodiaceae; genus Lygodium; species Lygodium microphyllum. The sequence continues at coordinate 173,622,940 of NC_141139.1, forward strand.
TCAGTCCACTTGCCTTGAGGAATAGGGAGTGACTGAAGTAAGTCGTCAGGTAGAAGAGATGAGTCTTTATCTTGTTGACATGGAAGACATTGCATCACATAATCCTTGACATCCCGCCAAATGCCCTTCCAATAGAAGCTCTTATGGATGTTGTCAAATGATTTGAATAGCCCATGATGACCCGCTAAAGGTGAAGAATGCATCTCATGCAAAATATGATCTTTGAAAGAGGATTGTGGTGTCAAGTAGACTCTACCATGATACCATAAAAGATCATTGTGCCAATTGAAATTGGGATACTCTTCTCCTTTTCCTTGCTGAAATTCCTTCATCATCTTTGATGCTTGCTCATCAAGCAAATATTCTTCTTAGATGTCATGAATCCTTATGTACAATTGAAATTGAAGATAAAGAACATGTCCACATACATGATAAAGCATCTACCACAACATTATCTTTTCCAACCATGTAGGATATTTCACAATCATAGCTTTGAAGAGTAGCTAGCCACCTCCTTTGTTTAGGGGACAAATTTGGTTGGGAAAGGAAGTATTTCAGCACACAATGATCACTCTTCACCTTGAAATGGCTGCCATATATATAGTGATGCTGCTTTTTGATAGCATGCAAAACTGCCAACATCTCTTGTTCATAGACATGTTGTTGACGCTCCTTGTCATCAAGCTTGCGACTTTCATAGTCTATAACTCCATGGTCTTGATACAAAACAGCCCCAACTCCTCTTCCACTAGCATCCGCACATATAATGAATTCCTTAGAGAAATCCAGGCATACAAGAATAGGTACTGAAACTAATAGAGATTTCAGCTCATTGAAGCTCTTGTCGGCTATGGAGTCCCAAAAGAAAGCTTCTTTCTTCAATCTATCAGTCAAAGGAGCTGCCACATGAGCATAATTTTTAATAGACCTCCTATAGAATGAAGATAGTCCAAGGAAACCCCTCAAGGAAGTAGAATTTGTAGGAGTAAGCCACTCTTTAACACATTTCACCTTGTTAGGATCCACACGAATGCCTTGCTCTCCCACAATGTGACCCAAGTATTCCACTTCATCTTCCATGAAAGAACACTTTGACATTTTGGCAAAGATTGTGTGTCTTTGTAATGTGTCAAAGACCTCTCGCACATGCAATAAATGCTCATCCTTGGATTTGCTATAAATGAGGATATCATCAAAGAATATAAGGACTATTTTGAATAAGAAAGGCTGCAATATCTTATTCATGAGTGCTTGAAAAGTAGTGGGTGCATTTGAAAGTCCAAATGGTATGATCAAGAAGTTGTATAACCCTCTTTCAATCCTAAAGGTTGTTTTATACTCATCCCCTTCCTTCATTCGAATTTGATGATAACCCAAACGAAGATCAATCTTGGTGAAGACCTTTGCATCTTTGAGCTCATCCAAGAGGTCATCAATGCGAGGAATTGGGTATCTATTCTTCACCGTGGACTTATTAAGCTCCCTATAATCAATGCACATGCAAAAAGATCCATCTTTCTTCTTTACCAAGAGCACAGGAGAGGCAAACAGAGATTGACATGGCTGAATTAAACCCATTTGCAGCAACTCTTTAACTTATCTTTCCACCTCTTCCCTTTCAAACTTTGACAAGCGATAGGGAGGTTTATTAATGGGTTTTGTGTTGGGCAGCAAGTCAATAGGGTGGTCTACCTCTCTCTTTGGAGGCAAAGATAATGACTGCTGAAATAAATCTTTTTATTCCTCCAATAGCCCTTCCATTCTTGGATCCTTTTGCTTTGAAGAAGATGATGGCTTATTTGGTGACTGCTCTTCATCCACTTTCACAAGCAAAAGAGTGAATATGCATGACCGTGCATTGATTTCTTTATGTATCTTCTTCATAAAGATGAGTTCCATTTGCTTTTGACCAATGCCCTTCAATATTATAGGCTGTCCATTCCATTGGAATTCCATCAGCATGTTTTGCAAGTCCAAATAAAATTTGCCAATGGTTTTCAACCAATTACAACCAATGATAATATCTATGGGACCTATTTCTAAAGTGATCAAGTCCACTTCCATAATATATGAAGGAGATAGAGTAATAGGAGTGTGTAGGCATACTTCATTACTTGATTCATAAGCTCCATTAGCCACTTGAATCTTGAACAGCACTGGCATTTGTTGAGGAAGAAATCTCAACCCATGCAAAGATTTGGTATTAATGAAGCTATGGGTGCTGCCCGTATCAATCAAAAGGTGAACCATTCTACCATTGATCAACCCCTCAAGACCAAGGGTGTTTTCTCCTTTACAACCGGTCCATACATCATGAGAAATTGCACATAAAGAACCACCCAGATTAAAATGAAATTTGTCCACAATATCATAGAATTTATCATTATTTCCTTCATCCTCGTCGTGCATTTCTTCAACCATAGGGTTTGCTTCCACATGAAATACATTCCCCTCTTCACTTTCATCCTCATCTGGCTCATCAATGATAACAAAGTTAAGCTTGCTATTTTTGGATTTTGTTTCAGCCTATGGTCTTGTGTCCACTTTTCTCCACATTTGAAATATAATCCATTTGCCCTCATGTCTCTTATTTGTTCATTTGAAAGGACTTTGCTGTAAGTGATGATTTGAGATCCCTTTTGTGCATTTTCAGCCCTTGCAAAGCTTTGTTTTGCTTCAACCATTGTTCTATAACCATTTCCTCCACTTGGTTTTGATCCATAGATTGTTGGATATGTAGGCAACTTGCTATAATTACTGCTATAGGTACTAGTTCCCTTGCCTTCTTGTCTATAAACATCCCTTTGCTGGTTAAAATGTGTTCTAACCCTTGAAGGCTGATTAGGTAATGAATACCTTGTACTTTTTGGATGAACCCCCATTGATTCTCTTCTATACTTCTGCCCATACCTTTCAGCATATAAAATAGCTTCATGAATTGTCTTGGGCTGCATTGCACCTACTTCCGAAGAGGAGGCTGAATCTAACCCAAATATGTATTTGTTTAACTTGGCCAAATCATCAATCCCTTCAATGTACATAGAAAGATTAAGGAACATATTAGATTAATCACAAATGGACGTGCCCCTTTGTTGAAAACCATACCATCTTCTTTGCAATATTTCTTTCTCCATTGGAGAGACAAACACTTCTAACATCGCCTTCTTAAAATCCTCCCAAGAAGTAAAATTGTGACCAACTCTTTGCATATATCTCCACCGTGTATGCGCGTAGCCTTCAAGATGGAGTGCTGCAAAATAGATCTTGGCTTCATCATAGTGAGGGAAAAGTGTGAAGTACATCTCCAATTTGTTTACCCATTCTTCCCACTCCGTTGGAGATGCATTATCCCCCTTGAAGTTGGAGATGGTAATCTTTTCTTTGTACTCCCTTTCATTTTAGGTTGGTTGGAAATTGTTGGAATGCTACCTAAGAGATGATTGTCTCCAAGAATCTCTATTCATTGATTCTCTTCCAAAAGAGTTTGGTCTAGAAGTATTACGACCTTAATTCAGTTGTCCCAATTCAAAATAATGATGTTGTCCACTTGTGGACTGACCATGAAATGACTTGTCTTTGTTGGTGATATCATGAAATGACCTTCTTTCATCAAATCTTCCACTCTTATCAAGAAAATCCAATTCTTTTTGCTTAATGGTAGATTGAGGGGGGAAAGATTTGTATCCATGAAGCTCCTCATTCTCTTCTTCTCTTAAGTCCTCCTATTCTTCATCATAAGCAACCTCATGTCTTGAATTGAATTGAGGACAAGTTTGATGCTTTGATAACATTGGTGGCTGATAATGAGCACTCTTCAATGCTGATCGCTCTCCTTTCTCAAAGGTTGACATAATAGGCTGATCAATCTCCTTTCCTTTCATGTTAGAGGGTTGGGCTAAAGCATTTTCAATATGTGAAGTGGGTACAATTGGTGGGAAAGATGGGGTTTGAATCTTCAAGTCCTTGATAGCTGTTACTATATGTTCAAATCCACTCTTCATAAACTTGACCAGCTGTTGAAGTCCTTCATCCACTTTGTTGGATGTGTTCTCAAACTTTTCCAAGGATTTGGATAGTTGCTCATAATGATCATGCATCCCAATGTTCAACATCCACATCTTTCTTGAAAGCATAGAGTCTTCAAAAGGTTCGTGAGACAAAGGATTTCCATCATTACCCATTTGTGCACTATGAGCATTACCAATGCTTACAACATCATCTTGTTGGTCATGATTGAGGGCTTCATTAGTGTTGTTTTTATCATTGATATATTCTTTGATGTATTCTTGAATGGTCTCCATGACTTGATCTTTTCTTTTGTTTTTGGCCACTATGGATAGGTGTTGTCAAAATGACCATGGGGAAGAAAACTATTAATAACTTCCTTAGTATTGGACCAATGCCAATGGTTTCTTGATGCAAAGGAATCTTATATAGTAGGGTTATTCGATATTTAGCAATATCTCAGCTTACAACAGGGTATATGGGTGAAATGAACTCAAATAGTGCACCCTGTCAGCCTGTCTAGGTGTAGTTCCACTACACCCCATGTCTAAAAAATTGCTATAACTTTTGCTCCCGGAGTCTGATTACTAAAATTTTTGATTCAAATGAAAGCTAGACATCCCTTATTCAAATAGAGCTATCAAATTCTCAATTTGGATCAGGATAAAATTTTCTCTAATTGAATCTTCAAGTCTGAACAAGAGTTTCATGTATCCTATCCACCACCTGTAAGTACCCTGTTTGACCCTATGGGAATACCATGAGTGGAGGAAACCCTTGTAAACCACTGTAGCAACTAGAAGAGGGTTATGGGGCACATGTAGGGCTCAAGCATAACCTATAGATTGGTATATGCATGCTGTTTGATCTATAAAAAAAAACTCTGTCCAACACATGTAGGTACCCTGAAAATAGGAGATACCCTCCATCTCTTCCAATGGACCTTCAACCACTTATGGAACCCTGAATATGGCTTATCAATGCTATACTAGTGCCAAATTTTGATAATGGGGAATGTACCTGCACCTAAATTTGAAAATTGCATGGGCTCCGAGACAAGAGGGGTGTGTAATGTTCCACCTCAAGTTGGGTTGTGCACCCCTTCAGGGTCTTAATCAGGAAGGGAGGGTCACTTCTCTTTTGTCTTCTCGACTCGCTTGCCATCCGCTTTTTCCTCACAGGAACCAACATGGCAAGTGCATTCTAATGGCTAATCAAACAAGGATGCTATGCATTGACTGAAAAAGCTTTTGAATTCTTTAATGAAATGCAAGTGGGTATTGGGAAATGGTTGAATTGAAAGGGCTATGGATAGGGCATTACCCTTTTGGAGTGACTCGCTGCTTTTAATATTCCAACTTACCATTTTCATCATTATTTTAGTCCTATAGCATCAATGTTCAATCATCCAACAAAAATCCAAGTTAAGTAGGCAGTGAGTACCATTTATGCAATCAATTGAGCATCAGCATTTGAATGGGCAGGAAAGAAATTCATCAAGTAATCATAATCAGTCCTAGGCTGAATTCTACATGCCCTTCTATGGAAACTAAGAGGTTCTATTACACTTAATCTCTCTTATGAACAATGGGACTGGTTTAACAATTGGATGAAAAGAGAGATTAAGTTGAAAGCAACGGAATTATCTCTTTAATGTTGATGAAGAGTAGTAGATGAATCCAACCAATCAACATTCAACATAAACCACTATCAATAGACCAAGATTTCAGATCATATGACCAACTTCAAGAAAGCTTTATCCAATATGATTGTTCCCATGTAATCTTCGGCTCCCGATCAATAAGATTGCTCCAATGCAATCAAAAGAAGTCAATGATTTGATAGAAGTCTACAATAGTTTGTTGGAGAAGATCCTTTAAACTTCAATTGAACCTTCCTGGGGTTGTAGACAACAAAAGCCCCATGAATTGAAGCCTCAATGAAGCAAGATTTGATGAAGATTTATGGCTGCCCTATTTTCCCTAATCTGAGATGAAGAAAATGCTTCAATCTTGCTTGGAAGCTCCAATGTTTGCTCAATGTCGGTCCAATGCTTGATGTAGATACTTGCCCTTGCTATTAGGAAGCTAGAAGAAGTCAAGAAGAGGCCAAATCTTCAAGAAATTGAAGGATTCTTCATGCTATCCAATTTCAACCATAGCTAGGGTTGTGAAAGAAGCTTCACGGCGGCTGAAGGAGAGTGAAAGATCGAGCAATAGAGTGAAGGTACTTCATGACAGGGATGCCAATGATCCAAAAAATGAAGGAGAAGCTCAGTGACGAAGGAAATTGCTGAATAACCAGGCAGCAAGGAGCACCAAAAAAATGACACAAACTGTCCAGCCCTTCCTTCTGCTCCACGTGATTCAAAAATTGATGATGCTTGGGCAAATAGGCCTCAGGAATCATTCTTTGAAAGTCTCATGAAGAGATATGGCCATGGCAAAGAGAAATGAGCAGAGATTTCCATGGCAGTTTTTAGCAAGAAGCTTGGAAAGAACAAAAAAAAGCTTGCTCCAAAAAGTAACCATGGTTTAACATCTCTAAACCCTGTTTAGGCTTCAATTAAGACCATGATCCTTCAAAATGGACCTCCATTTGACCACATCCTACTATTTCGGCCAAGAACCTCAATCTTGCTCAAGATCTTCTTCAAGAAACCTCCAAAATTAGTCCCAACTTGTTGCAAAAAACTATGACTAGTCACGGTCCAAACCCTATGACCAAATCTTGGTACTCCAGTTAATTAGTACCTGTCCCTATGACTAAATTCTCTAAGAAAATGACTCTTCCCCTGGATCAAAGTCCATGCTCTGATACCAATGTAATATACTAGTTCTCACAGCAAGTCAAATAATTGAAAATTTATGAATTACACCATACTTGCAAAGAAATACAAGAAATATACCATGTTCGCAAGGAAGCCATAGCCAAGGTAGCTAGGCATGAAATAGTATTGCCATGGAAGGCTAAGAATCATAGATGTAAGCTACAACATGAATACTCACCTCATGTCAAGGTGGGACATGGTATGCACCCCATATCTTGGTGGCTAAGAGCATGCACCCTCTTAGTTGGTGGGAGGAAGGAACCTCAAAGCATGTATTGCTTGAAATGGCTAAAAAGATCCCTCACAAGTTACATCTCCACCTTTTATACTTAACCCTAGCCTACTCTAGACTAAGGTGACTTAGGCTTTATTATACACTTTACAGGCACTAACTAAGGCCATTAGGATCTCCCTACATGGAAGGCCTTGTAAGCAAACATCAAACCTCTCTACTTCATGAACATCAAACCTCTCTAATCTAGCTTTCCTAATCTTAGTATGTATGTCACGATCTACCTCTAAAGTTCCTACAAAGCTTGAATCTCTCAAGCTGTTGATAAATGCAATTGGATTTGTGAATAATTGGATGATGTGATTGGCCCATACTTTACATGGGTTAAGAAAAATTGGAAGATTTTGCATTATTATAGTCATTGTCTTGTGAAGCTCAGTAAAGGCTTTTGATTGAAACTTCCATCATGATTAAATCTAGGTTTTACAAGACAATCAAAGCATTAATAGCACCAAAAAACATTGAAGGAAAATTATTCTAAGGTTATTGTTGTTGCTATGTTGGCCTTTGTTCCTTATTGTTCTTCCATTTAGCATCATGGGCTAAATAGATAGCCTCGTTTAAGATAGTAGGCTTAAAAAGGTTCACTGCTGAGCAATATTGAGGCTAAACATGAATTTATGCTAATATCTATCTTTGAGTACTTTCTTCATCATGGTGCAATTGAATTAGAGAACTCCAAAAATGCTTGGCATATTGAGGAATTATTTCTTATTTTCACAAGCAAAAATAGCCCATAGTTATTGAGTTTGAAGCTTAAACTATGGGGGTAGAAAGCATTCAAGAATCTCACTTGGAAAGTGTCACAAGTAAGAGGTCAATCAATACTCTTACAAGTGACATTCCACCATAATGAAGCTTTATCCACTGGATGATGCAAATGGCATTTAACCTTTTCTTGCTAGGATCCATGTTCAAAATAAAAAACAGGAGCCAATAGTTTAATAAAAGGCTTGTCACTAAACCTTGGAAAGGCTTTTAGATAATACTTTGTAAGGCTTTTGATAATAAGACACTACCTACTTTTTTTTAAAAATGGCATTGAATTGGCATGATTGGAAGACATTTTTCCATTAATAGGCAATGTATAAGTACCAATCCCATGGTACTTTGCACAAAAGGTAAATGCAACATGCTAGGGATTGTAATAGTGAAGTGGTCTTGTTTGAGGAGTGGTAACAAAAGTTGATGTTGAGGTCAAGTTCATTTTCGTTACTCTACATCATCAGGTGATTGTAGAGTAATGATGTTCTTGAGGATAGTTGGTTATTATAGAAGATTTTATGAGAGGTGTGGAAGGTTTATGGCCATCGATGTCATTGGATGTCTTCATGGTATGTACCTACAATCAATGCACACTTCTTGTAGTGCATATACCTTACCACATAGTGATAAATGTGCTTGTATAAGTGCAATTGAGAGTTGCATCAAACTCGAAGCAAGCCCAAAGAGGTGTCCCACACTTGAGGAACTAGTTGGTGTTGAAAGGGGGTGTGCTGTAATTCTCAAGATGACATGTTTGCTAGGTGAACTCAAGATATCTTGCCCTTGATATGCCCTGAGACTGTGAAGTGGGGCATTGGGCTAGGGGGTTAGGAATGAAGCTACTCGATTGGGGTCATTGGACACACCTATCTTGAGGTTCCTAGGTGTAGTGAATGTGTGTGCACCAATGCTATATTGGAGCTTTTGCTCTCTTTTATTTTCTTTATTATTATTATCATTTTCCAATTTTGTTCTTTCTCCCTCTCTCAAGCTATTAGGGGGATGGCTTTAGTGAGATTGCTCGATGTTGGCTCTGCTCATCAAGTATATTTTTAGGGTTGCTCTTGCCGCTAATAGTATTGTGGATAGGAATGGGCAGCAACTTGTGACTCGACTAGCATTCATATCGTTGAGCAAATTCAAGCAATAATTTGGTAACATGGTAGCTCAAAGGATAAGCCACACCATGGGATATATATCAATAGTTGCATTGATGTCAAGGAACTGTGTATGCAAGCCTTCTTCCTCCAATGCTATCTTTTGCTTTAGGTGAGGAATAGCCGTAAGTACTTGCAGGTAGTGATGAACGCTAGGTTTGGACGATCCAAAAAGTGTCTCATAAAGTGCATGAAAGAGATTACCAAGTCTCTTGCCTAGAACTTAAGGCTGCCTTCTTTCCTATGAGCATTGATATTGAAGAGGAGAAGAAAGTTGTACTTGTTGTGGTTCTTAGGGTCATAGTTAACACCATGTCTTCGTGGGTAGGGTATGTAGGTGGGATCTCCTCTTTCTAAGGGTGCAGAGCTATAGAATGTTATCCATATCTCATTGTTGGTGTTTAAGATATTCTTCATATATCCTAGTTTGGGCTTTATATCCTAGTACTTTCTTAAGTACTAGGTGCTTCGCGCCTAGATTCTCCTAGTGCAAACTACACTGATGTTCTTCAAAAGTGTGTTTCATGTGCCGAGAGGGTTAATGGGAGATTGATATAAGAAACATGCTTTGAACTTCAAAATCTTTGGCAATTTAGACTAACACAAAGTTGAATGCATGAAAATGCAATACATGAGGATGTGGCACTTGAACAAGATCAAGCCTAAATTATATCCCCATTTAGTGGTGATGTCTATTCACATTGAGCCTATCATGGCATACACATGATCCTCACACACTGAGCTTATAACATTACATAAATTTGACAACCCATAAACTATATTAAGAATCTCTCCCTCTCTCTCTCTCTCTCTCTCTCTCTCTCTCTCTCTCATATAATTAATAACATATATACATAGTTACATATGCATAATATGTTAATTGAAGCACGATTATATGTCTTTTATTAATAATCAATTGATGTATTTATAATTAATTAATATATTAATATCTATAATTAATACATATAATATCAAATTAATATATAATTATGTCATATGTATCATTATTATCATTTATTATATGTATATTAAATATAATAATAATAATAATAATTATATGTGTGTAGTAATTATTATATATCTAAGTATATATAATAATTAGTGTAATATAATAATATGCATTGCTTATCTCTATCTTTCTTCACATCATGTGTGTGCATATGTATGCATGTGAGTATATGTTACATGTAAATATTTGTACTTGTCTATATATGTGCATATGTGCATATGTGCATACATGTAAGTGCATGTTTTATAAGTGTGTATCCATTCTCTCTCCTCTCCTTTGCTCTTTCTCTCTCCATTTTTCTCTCTCATATAGTTTACATGTGCATGAGTATGTATACATGCATACATGTATGTATGCGTGTGTATATATGTATCTATGTATGTATGCATGTGAATGATACACAACCACACACATTTTTTTCATTTTTGCCTCTTCTTGTTTTTCCTATACACTATATATGTGTGCGTGTACAAATATATGTGTATATGTGTATATGTATGTGTGTGTATGTATGTATGTATGTATGTGTTTAATATGCGTGTCTCTATTTGTGTGGTCTCGTAAATGTGTATATATGTTTTTTCTCTCACTCATAAATGTTTATGTGTGTATATGCATATATGCATATATGTCTATGCACACGTACATGTGTATGTGTGTGTGTTATTCATGTGTTTGCATAGTCTATGTGCATTTGTGTGTAGGTTTAGAGCATGTATACATTGCATGAACATATTCAACCATTAAAATTATTATCTCATACCACTTGTTCAAATTTTTAAAAAGTTAACTCTTTTTTTATAGTGTATGTGCTTTTGAGTATCTACACATTGCATATACATGTTCAACCATGAAAATATCATATCCTTTCATATGTCCAATTAAAAAATAAATTCATATATCTCTCTCTAGGAGGCACGCACGCACGCGCGCATGCTGATTTTCTTAATTCTTTGAGCACATGGACATTCACAATTTGCATGAAGCATAAAATGATAAAAGGTATCAGACAATACCTCCTGGATGCATGGCAATTGCTTTCTAGAAGATCGTGACCAACGTTGAGTGAGAGATAGAATATCCCAAGCTGTAGGCTAGGCGGTGGGTCCTAGGGGAAAGAAAGTGAGGAAAATGGTACATTCCTGGATACGATCAATTGGTACCTTGAGTGGAAATATGTGCGATATTGTGATATATATGTTTAGCGACGCATCGAGGGGCCAATCCCCAAGATGTAGGAGAGTCACAGTGAGGTAGCGGCAATCAGCCGTGGGAGAACCTCCTATGTTTGTACTTCGTGCTATTTGGCAATGTGTAGGGACTCCTTCTGAGGAGTGTTGATTAGGTTAGAGTTGGACTACGAGACGTGATACAAACGCAAGATGTTTAAGAAGATGATGTATGTGTCATCCATGCTCCTGGCAGCGAGGCCGTGGGGTTGTTGAGCGCATGATAGAGGTCCGCTAGTGCATGAGCCACTGCCGGCCCGTTTTAGGTCCCATCAATATGTATACTAGTATATTGCACAAAGACACACACACACTCTCACATGTGTGTACCTATGCCTTGTGTTCTAAACCAACCTAGGATACCCACACTCACCCATAACACCACACATAGGCCACAAGAGTCAACCCACATGCGTGTTACCTAGCTCATTGCACAAATACACTACTAGTGCATACATCCACTTGTACATTGTAATGAAAGAATTTTCTTGCAAAGGAGGACCATTATTGATCAAAAGGGAAATAGTTGTACTTGGTGAGAGATGTAAAATATTACACGGCGTAGCGAACAAAATCTGAGAAAGAGATAGAGAGTACACAGCAGATAAGAGGAGAATTAGTAAATTCTTTAACTCCAAACAACTGATACAAAGATGGCTCTGTCCACCCATGCGCTTCCACTATGTGAAGCTTAGATGGCGATCTAGACAGAGGATAGGTGAAGAGCTTAAGGCTAGTTGGAACAAGAACTCTTACTAGGTGAAAGATAAGTGATAGATAGCTGTGAAGGGGTTTAGCTTTTATAGACTGCGAAGGCTGTTAGGTCGACCTGACTGACCTACCATATGAGCCTCCACTAGTCGGCCAAGGAATATTCCCTTTACCATCGGCCTTGAGTTGCTACCAGCTTAACCTCTCCATCTCCCAAAGATTAAACCGACAACGGTCACCTTTTTTGCCATCCGATCACATAGACCTCATATGATATACAAGTCAGGACTCAACCAATGTCCACTTCTCCTCATAGTGGGGGCCTTACAACTTTGAGCACCATGGATCATTCGTGGCACCTAATGAGGGTGGGGCATTGATCATATCTAACACCCCCCCTCAATGTCAACCCATATAGGTAAACTATCTCCTCGGCCCAATGCCAAGTCTCTGAAGATGAACTTTAAGCAGATCCTTTGTAAGTGCTTTGGTGAATATATCTGCTCCATTCTCCTTTGTTGGACAGTAGACCAGCTCCACTATCCCATCCTCCATCAAATCATGCACATAGTGATACTGGATCTCTATATGTTTAGTGCGTGCTTGAAACACTGGATTTTTGGCAATGGCGATGCAACTCTGACTGTCACATCTCAGCACAGTTGGTTCTTCATCCTTCACTCCTATATACCATAGAATCCTTCTCAACCACACTACTTCACATGCAGCAAAACAAGCTGCCTTGTACTCTGCTTCGGTAGAAGACAATGCCACTGTTGGCTACTTCTTACTAATCTAAGAGAAAATTCCTGAACCCAAAGAGAAACAATAACCAGAAACTGACTTCCTGGAATCACTGTCTCCTGCCCAATCTGAATCACAATTTCCTGCAATAGAAGTTCTGAAATTGTATGTGATACCATAGTCCAGAGTTTCCTTCAAGTATCTGAGCACCCGCATCCCAGCCTTCCAATGACTCTCATGAGGTTTGTTTGAGAACCTGCTCAAAACACCAACAGCAAAACTGATATCTGGTCTGGTGTTACACAAGTAGATTAGACTGCCGACCAACCTCCTATACCTCCCAATGTCTGCTAGTACTGATGTATCCTCGACGGATAACTTTGCATTCACCTCAATAGGTGTAGCTATCTCCTTGCACTCGGTCATGCCAAATGCCTTCAAGATCTCCCATGCATGCTTATTCTGAGAGATGAAGATCTTTCCTGGCTCTTGGCAGACTTCAATCCCCAAACAATAGTGCAGCAAGCCCAAGTCTGTCATTTCAAACTCAGAACTCAAAGCCTTTCGAGTTTGGTTGATCATATCTTCATAGTCACCTGTAATAAGAAGGTCGTCCACATATAGGACAATCACTACAGACTTTTTACCATCCCTGTAAACATACAAGTTAGCATCTGAGGCACATCTTTTGAAGTTTAGGTTTAAAAAGAACTTATCTATCTAGCCACTGATACCATGCTCTGGGGGCTTGTTTCAGCCCATACAATGCCTTCTTCAACTTACACACTTTGTTCTCAAAATGGCTGACTTAACATCCACTTGATACACTAGCCACTTCTTGTGGGCAGCCACTGCAAGTACCGTGCGAATAGTGATCATTCTGGCAATTGGGGCAAATGACTCTTGAAAATCAAACCCTTCAACTTGTGAAAATCCTTGGGCAACCAGTCTAGCTTTGTACTTTTCTAAGGTACCATTAGCATTGTACTTTACCTTCCAGATCCACTTGGTGCTAATAACCTTCCGCTTTGTTGGTTGATCCACTAGCTCCCAAGTGTCATTCTTCATTATGCTGTCATACTCCGCTTGCATAGCAGCCTTCCATGATGGATCTGCAAGTGCTTCTTCTAAGTCAGTTGGCTCCTTTACTTCTCTCATAATCTCAACCATCAAGGCCATATTGACTATGTGAGCAGAAGCCCTCCTTTGCTCCTCTATTCTCTGAGACCTCCTTGGTCCATCTGCCTTCTCCTCAACAGATGCAGGCATAGGATTATTGTGGTCATAGAGCTGCTTCACCCAGCGCGACAATGGCTTTTCCGGTGGGGTGATGTCAAGTTGGTGAACTTTTTCCTCATCATCTGAAGATGATGCTTCCTCCTCCTTAAGGATAGGGAGAGCTCTCGGGACAGGTTCATAGTGGGCTACTTCTTCGCTTGATGATAAAGTGGAAGAACTTGCCTTCTCCTCCTCCACTATATGCGGCTCCTCCTTGAACACCACATCACGGCTCGCAATGATCTTCTTTGCCTCTTAGTCATATAATTTGTAAGCCTTCTGCTCATCACTATAACCCAAGAAGATACATTTTCTGCTTTTTGGTTTTAACTTGTTTCTCTTCTCATCTGGAACATGTGCATAACATTCACATCCAAAAATTCTGAAATGTGAGACAGATGGTTTCTTACTAGTGTAAGCCTCACGAGGTGTTTTTCCCTTGAGAGCCTTTGTGTAGCTCCGATTTAGAATGTAGACTGTAGTATTAACAGCTTCAGCCCAAAAATGGTTAGGCAATCCCTTGCCCTTTAGCATGCATCTTGCCATCTCCACAATGGTACGATTCCTGCGTTCCACAACACCGTTCTGTTGAGGTGTGTGAGGCATTGTCAATTGATGCTTGATCCCTTTGCTCTTGCAAAAGCCTTCAAACTCCTTTGAGTTGAACTCACCACCACCATGTGTTCTAAATTTCTTCACACTTTTTCGTGTTTCATTCTCAACAAGTTTTAGCCATTCTTTAAACTTACCAAAAGCTTGAGCCTTATCACGAAGGAAGTACACCCACATCGTACTACTGTAGTCGTCGACAATCAACATAAAATAAGAAGATCCCCCCAAGGCCTGTGTAGGCATCTTACTACACAAGTTAGCATGAACCAACTCTAGAAGAGCCTGTGCTCTATTCTTGCTTTCTTGTGGAAATGCCTTTCTCTGTTGCTTGCCCATCATACAAGCTTCACATGGTTCCTTCAATTCAGTTATTGTAGGTAGGTGAGCAACCATACCTTGCTTTTGCATCTCCTTCAACACTACAAATCCGATGTGTCCAAACCTTTCGTGCCAAAGCTTACTTGTACCCACTCCAGCGGTGGCTGTAAGAGTACTTAGCTCGTATAGGTTGTTCCTTCTTTCTCCTTTGCCAACAATTGTGCCAGCACTATCAAGAATTTCTGCACACCTGTCTTCTTGAACCTCACTTCATGACCAAGATCAGTTATGGCAACAAACTGATAACAGATTTCTCCTGATTTCGGGAACATACAACACATTTGAAAGCTTTTTGGCTTCACCATTTGCAGCAACAAAAGAAATAGTACCTGTGCCCGCAGCAGGGCATTTAGCATCATTTCCAACCGTCACAGTGATGGATTCTTGTAGAGGCTACATAGAACTGTATAGACCTTTCTTGTTGGTCATGTGATGGGAGGCCCCACTATCCAACACCCATGAGTCAGTGGTAAATTCTTCTTGCGCCGAGGAGCACACTTCCTCAATGGTCGCCATGAATAATTCCAACTCTGCTTCAGCCATATTGGCTGTCTCTTTCCCTTTACTTTTAAGGGTACCATTCTTCTCATCTGCCTTCTTGACACGACAATCTGCAATTGCATGTTCTTTCTTCTTGCAGTAGAAGCGCTCTCCTTGAAACTTCTTCTTGCCGCCCTTCTTCTTTTTATCACCATCATTTTTGGTGGAGGAACCACCTTTGCCTTTTGCATTGGCAGAGAATGCAGCATCTCCATTGTTGCTTCCTTCTCGGGCTTTCAGCCTCAACTTCTCCTCCATCAATAATGCACAAAACTCCTCAAAAGTCAAAGCTTGAGGTCTCACCTGAGTATTAAGGGCAGTTACTAGTCCATCAAACTTTTGTGGACAAATCGACAAATCCGAAGACACCTCCGAGCTAGCTCTTTGCTAGTCTTTTGTATCCCAGCGCCAGCCATCTGGTCATGCAGATTCTTAATCCGAGTGATGAATGCTTCAACCGTCTCTCCTTCAGCAAACTTCTCCGCTGCTAGTTGATTCTCCAAGTTTTGAATCCTTGTTTGGTTTCGTTTCATACTAACTCCTTAGTACATTCCAAGCCTCTGACGCTTTGGTTGTATGCTAAATCAAAGTCAGAACACTGTCAGAACAGCTTGTAACTAAGGCACACAATGCATCTGCATCCCTTCGTTTCCAAGCTCGTAGAAGATCTGCATTTGGAGGAATCATCACACTAGGATTTGATGAGTCGGGGATAGGCTGTGGTTCTGCGTCAGTCCCCAACACAGTCTCCAGAAGCTCATAAGAATCAAGGATAGTTGTAATTTTGAACTTCCACAAGGTGTAGTTTGTACCATCTAACTTGCCTTCGCTGAAGGTTGGTGGACGAATCCTCAGTGTTTGAATAGCCTGTACAGCAACACCACCTCCTGCACTGCTTCCTGATGTGCCAAAACCGCTTCCAAAAGTCGACATAGTTTCTCTTTGCTGTTGAAGCCTTTGCCTCTTGCACACTCTCCGATCTCTAGAGCCCCATGGGCTCTGATACCATGTAAAATATTACACGGTGCAGCGAACAAAATCTGAGAAAGAGATAGAGAGTACACAACATATAAGAGGAGAATCAGTAAATTCTTTAACTCCAAACAACTAATACAAAGATTTGTCCACCCGTGCGCTTCCACTATGTGAAGCGTAGATGGCAATCTAGACAGAAGATAGGTGAAGATTTTAAGGCTAGCTGGAACAACAACTCTGACTAGGTGAAAGATGAGTAATAGATGGCTGTGAAGGGGTTTAGCTTTTATAGCCTGCGAAGGCTGTTAGGTCGGCCTGACCGACCTACCATATGAGCCTCCACTAGTCGGCCAGGGAATATTCCAGGGAATATTCCCTTTACCATCGGGCCTCGAGTTGCTACCAGCTTAACCACTCCGTCTAACCCAAAGATTAGACCCACAATGGTCACCTTTTTGCCATCCGATCACATAGACCTCATCTGATATACAAGTCAGGACTCAACCAATGTTCGGGCTCACATTTGGCTTCTCCTCATAGTGGGGGCCTTACAACTTTGAGCACCATGGATCATTGGTGGCACCTAATGAGGGTGGGGCATTGATCATATCTAACAAGAGAGAGGCTTAAAACATTCTTGGAGTATAAAAGGATCATAGATGGCATTGTAAACACTTTTTTCTCATTTGATAATCGATTAAACATTTTCACCTTATCTCTAGTTTAGCATTAACTATTATCCTCTTATATTTTCCTACAGCTACTATGGCTCCATTGTGTCATTGAATAATGGAAGAACTTCTCCATAGCATGGCCATCTTTGGCATTTCTTGTGCACTTTCATATTTTCTCGGCATTTAGTATTAGTGTAATTTCAATTAGTATAAACCTCTTTTATATTGGTATTAGATCAGTATATTTGATCATGTATGTGGTTATTGTCGACCATGGATTTAGTTGCAAAAACTAGGACATAGGATTGCAATTAGATTTTAGTCATAGGCTTAGTTAGCTCTTGTAACCATGACTAGACAAGGTCTTCCATAGTGAACCATAATCATTTTGGCTGTCACTGACAAGATTCTTAAAGAAAATGCAAACTTCTTGCTAATTTAGCAGGTTGTGACCCCATTGGAGACCAATTTTTGGAGCAAACTGAACAAAGTTGTACTCGAAGATTTTGGACACTCTTGCCACCTTTCAATAGCTCATGTAACAATCTTCAAGGATATGCTCTAGAAATGGCTAGAAGTATTCATACACAACCTCTGCATATACACTAACTAGGAGGATGGTGTGCAGATCGGTCACTGTATGCGCGCGTAGTGAGTGTCAAAAGGTCCCCAATAACAAAAGAACTCTACTTTTTGCACACAAATCAATGTAGAAAGCTTGCACGACATGAACAAGAGACCAATTGGGTGCAATCTCCCCCCATGCCTTGTGTGAGCACTCCACAAAGCATGTACTTCATATATTATTCATCTTCAAGCTCAAATAATAGCCCAAATTACAAAATAGCATGCTTTAGCTTTTGAGTTTGCTTTTGTGCCAATAAAGAATTAAAGCTAATGGGCGCCCAAGAAGTCAGGCGTACCCAAATACAATGTCCAATACAAATATCTAAATCGTGCGCCCATGTGCATACAAAAATAATAAATAAATATCAAGCGCTTTGATAAATAAGCGCGACAAAATATAGGCGCCATGCCTAAGATACGCGCCCATCAAAGTATTGACGATAACTTGAATACACACTATCCTCCAATGCTTTCCACTACCACTGCTGCTAGATCTACACATCAACTGAAGCATTCACAATCGTTAGTAAAATAATACAATTAAACTGACAAAAGTGAATACCTAGCAGTCTACAATTAAACCAACAAAAGTGAATACCTAGCAGTCTTCAGCTACATAAATAAATTGGTTAGAAATCAATCCTAACCTTAATTTATTACGAGTGCGCACTCTAAACTCATAAACGTTTATTAATTTAAATATGTATTTTGCGGAATCACCTGCTATGGAATCACCCATGTACACATAAAATTAACAAAATGCCCGAAAAGGATAGGCGTCCCCATCGACTTCTCACACAAAGAATCCACTTTGTGTGTGAGCCCCGGTAATAAAATCTTACGAAATCCACCGTAAAACCTCACGGAATCCACCGTGGCATGGAATCCGCTGTGGAATATGCCTCCTGGCATCAGAGGAACATCTCAAAAAAATCTAGATAGTCTTTGAATGATGTAGACAATATGGACTCTCTCTAAACCCCTTGAAGTGCCAATTTTGGGTGAAGCATGATTGCATCCTAGGGCACATAGTATGAAAGAATGGCATCACCATCAACTGCTCTAAAGTCGAGGTGTTTGTTAATATTCCAACACCAATCAATTACAAGGGTGTTCTTGGCCACATGAGATACTATCAATGATTTGTATTGATTGCTCGACCATTGTACAAATTGCTACTAGTCTTTGAGTGGATTAAATAATATCAACATTTGTATGAAGTGCGGCCAATAACCTTCCATGTGCACATTAATGCATCCAAGTTCATAGTAGTAGTAGTGTTGTGCCAACCTAAAGAGCATTATATGGATTTCCTAGTAAACTTTACAAGCTACCAATTCATCAACACTAAAATGAACTACTTTACCATTGAAAAGGAAGATCTAGCAATGATGTTTATTATAGAGAAGTTTTGTCATTCTCTTTTGGTAATGTCATTCATCTTCTTTGTTGATGATCGGGCCTTACTATATCTTTTAACAAACCATGCACAACCAAATGCATCGGTTGATGCTTGTTACTTTCATTATAATTTGACTTCTTAGGAATTGTTCACAAAGGCAAACAGCACATGGAAAATCATGCGTTAAGAATACCGAATGGAGAACCTACAAGAAAAGGCATTGTGGATGATATTCCAAATGCACATTTGTTTGAAGCCTCTTAGGAGAAGGATTCGTACAAAAGCTTGAAACTTTAGCAACCACAAACAACCTCAACAAGAATAATGGGAAGAAACATAAATAACTCTTAGTGACTCCCAATTGCCCCAAAACCCTACAATCATTTAAAACTAACCTATCTTAGAGTTCGAATACCCCAAATCACAATCACTAAGGTCCAATTTTTCTCCCACAATAGCCAACCAAGGCCAACCATAACCATAGCAAACATGGACCTCATCTATCCTAGAGGACACATGCACACAAAATCTTGGGCAAATCAACCAAGTATATAGTATACTAAATGAGGTCCACCTCTAGGTCTACGACCCTTCTATGTGAGACTCTCCATCTTGAAAGTAGTAGATGATATGGTTGGCAACATGGGTGAAGACATCATCACATGCATTAAGCATCTTGAAAACACCTTGACTGCTCATAAATATGGACAACTAGGTGTAGGACATAGATGAGAGTACAATCGAAGCAGCTAGGTCTCTCCTAGCACATGGAAAGAGTTTGAATTCATCTTCAACAAACACCCCACAATTGCTAAAGAACTAATCATGACTAAATTTTTAAGAGGGAGAGCTCTCAAGGGACACTTAATCACATATTTCAAACATAGCTATGTAGACACAACCCTAGAGGATCTATGACTAGTTGTTACAAAAGTAACTGTATATTGTACCATTATACTAACTTATACATAAATAAGTCCTTATCCACAAAATGTAGACCTCAAATCAACCATTCAACAATCCACCCCTTTGCAGTCCTAAGAAGTATTGCCCCCATTTAAGGAGGAGGGGCCCATGAGACCCACTAGTAGGACTCTCTAGACACCTAATAGAAAAAGAAGAGGCATAATGCTCGCTAGGTTCCACGAATCTCGAGGTCCAAGTCTCTTGCATTACAATGATACTTTTTCTTGGAGTTGATAAAATATTCTCAACAAATGGTGTGGTGTATAGGTGCTTTGAAATTGTAGATGCAAGCGAGAAGGTCATGCCAAAAAAGTTAGCAAGTCTCGATTTCGCTTCACTGATGGGGAGAGAGCTAAGTTCAACCTCTAGATGGAGATCTGGAAGAATCACCATTTGATATGTATGCAAATTCAAAACCTCAAATGACATGGTGACCAAATATCCTAAAGTAAAAGAGCATGTGGAATAGTAGGGCACTGCAATGGAAGGTTTGAAGGTGCAATGCACTACACCAAATGCACAGAATTCTTAAACTCCAATGACCCTAACAAGAAATCAAGAATTGTCATACTGAACACACAAAAGAAGACATCAAATAGAAGTGCCACTACTAGCCAACATAATACACAAAGGACTCAACTTTCCAGTAAGAAAAGAAATGGTGTGTAAAAGTAAGATAGATGTCTTCACCCAGCTATGCCTAGCTAAGCAAGATATGAGAAGTAATGGTGGAGTAAAGGACATTCTAAGCCTTGCACTAAAAATCTAGGCAAAGCTGTGACATGTCCTCTTCTCTAGCACAAGGTACAATTCAACCTGAACATGATCCATGTGGGATTTCTAGAGGACTTTGTAATAGGGAATATCAAGAAGCAAAACTTCAATGGGCTATCATGGCATATATCAAATTGTCCACTATGGATACATACAAAACCTTGGCCATCTTGGCCCTCTCATCGCCTGCTAGTTGTGGACAATCGGCCCCTAACTAACCTTTACATGAGAAGGCAAAGGACAAGCAATAGGCTTATGGAATCTCTCAAGTACTCTATGAATGTATTCTTTCTTGGATGCTAAAGTAGAAAAGTCCCTTAAAGTGATTGCATTGTCGAAGCATTTGGGTCGAAAGTCTACCACCATGAGGGTAAGAGATAGTAGGGTGAAGGAAGATTTAGAGAGAGCAATTGATGAAAGAAAAGGGGTTCAAAGAAATAGAAGATGTAGAAAAATACTCATAGAGATGAAGCTTGTCAATTTATTTCTGCATCCTGAGAAGATAAATCCCTTATAGACCAAAAATATGCATAAAACAGTAGCTTCCTCTCTGCTACTCAAGACCGCCAATTTGATGCTTCTATTGGCTCCAAAAGGGGGGTAAAATGCTAGGACACCTGGTCAAAATTCTAGATCATTCTTCTTCTTCTCCTAGTTCAAAGTGTTGTTTGCTACCTAAAAACTGCAATTGCACATTGCACGATTTCACCAATCCTTCTTTTTGCATAAAATCCCCTAAAAATGGCTAAAAGCCACTTGCATTTTTTGCATGTCATCCTATTCTAGAAGTTGTCTACAACCTTTGGATATTTACAAGAAATACTATCCAAAATATCAAAAATAGGCTAAACTTGTCCAAAAATCTAGTATTTTTGAACCATCCACATGACGGATACCAACACTAATGACTAATATGGCATTAACTCTCTAGATCAATAAGAAAGTCGAATGATGATGCACTCTAGAGTTTTTCACATTGTGTTCGCATAGCGGCATGACAGCGTGTCATGCACATACCAGGTATGTGTGAGGCCTATCTCATGTCCTTTATCTCAAAGCTCTTTTTGAGCTATCTTCAAAGCATCCAACTTAGTAATGAGCACTCCCAAGTATAAACATATCATCAAAATAAAGCACCAAGATAATAAGGCTACCATCACAAGCATTCTTTGTATATAAACAGGGATCCAAATCACTATGCAAATACCCTTGTGAATCCATGAAAGCATCAAACTTATGGTACTACTCCCTAAGTGCATGCTTGAGCCCATAAATACTCTTCATCAATTTTTGCACTAGGTGTTCCCTGGCTTTTTTGCAAAGCCCTTAGACTGTTGCATATAAATCTCATCATGCAAGTCCCCATGGAGGAAAGCAATCCCAACATCCATCTAATAAAGATCTAGATCCAACTAAGTAACCAAGGCCAAGACCAAGCATAGGATATTCATATTGACTACAAAAGAAAAGACTTCATCGAAGTCAACACCATGCTTCTACTTAAAAAATTTTGTAACCAAACTAGCCTTATATTCTAAATTAGGGTGACCAGGAGTACTCTTCAACTTATATACCCACTTGCATAGCAATGCATGTTTTTCATTAGGTAAGGAAACTAAGTTCCATGCACGGTTCTTTTGTAGCAAATCATACTTAGACTATATAGCCCTCTCCCAAGAATGAGAATCACCTCTACACACTCCTCATAGGTAAGTGACTTAGCAAATTCTATCACCATGACATAATCCATGGAGGGCTCACAAGGATTAGGAGGACATGAAGCTCTAGCAAAGTGTCTCAAAACTAGTTGTAGGGCTTGTCCAGCATGTCCTCTCTATCTAATAGCATGATTTTACATAAGAAGTGGATCCTTGGCCACTATATCGTCAACTGCAATAAATTGTTTCACTGGGACGGGCTATATAGTAATAGGAGTCTCCCCCTAAAACACCACCCTACGTACTTCAACTATCTACTCAGGTTGCTTATGCATCTTCTCTTCATGAAACACAACATCATGGCTAAGGATAACCTTTCGAGCTTGTGGATCCCAAAGGCAATAAACCATCTCACATACATGGCCATATACAAGAAAGTTACATTTGGTAGACTTTAGATCTAGCTTGTTGTACTTGTCCCTGGAAACATGGTAGAAAGCCTTGCATCCAAAGATTGTCAAATGAGCATGTGATAAAGGTTTCCTAGACTATACCTCCTCTACAACCTGACAACTAAGAGCAGTGCATGGGGATCTATTAATGAGATGCATGCCAATAGTAACTACCTCAACCCAAAAGTAATCTAATAAGCTTACCTGACTAAGCATACTACGGACTCTTTTTTGAATAATCCTATTCATGTGCTCTACAATACCATTCTAGGGTGGGTTGTATAAAGCGGTCAACTAACAATTGATACTCCCTTTGTCAAAAATTTGCTCAAATACCTTAGAGACATATTCACTTCCATTATCAAACCTTATTTTCAACCTATACCCAGATTGGTTCTCAACAAGAGTAATAAAGCACCAAAACGTAGCCAAAACATCTGACATGAATAATCATCAATAAATGTCACAAAGTACTTCGCACCACCCAATGATTGATAGGGCATGGGTCCATATATCAGAATGCACAAGAGTAAGAGGCTCATCCATGTGTGTAGAGCCAGAATTTTTATGAGTGGTATGTGTTTGTCTACCATAAAGACAATGATCACATGAGTCAAAATGCAAGTAATCAAGAGATGGAAGATACTATAAACAAGTAAGTGCTTTCATTTCTTTCAAAGACATGTGCCCCAAGTGACAATGCCATAAAGATATATGTGGTAAATAGGTCACAACCAATACATGGTCAACAAACCCAGATATAAACAAAGGATAGAGGCTACCAGCCTTAACACCTCAATAAAAAATAAGATGACCATGGGTAATCTTCCATGCAAAATTATGAGAAGAGACATGATATCCTACATCGTTCAATTGTCCAATGGAGAGTAGGCTTTTTGTCAAAGCCAGTACATTATGCAAACAAAAGAGCTACCTTAAGCAAATTATAGTCTAACATCCCCAATGCCAATGATATCCAATGCAGTTTCATTTTTGTATCTTACAAACATATAATGCTACGATAGGTATAAAATCAATCTCGATGTGGAGTAACATGGAAAGAAGCCCCTAAATCAAGCAAGCAACATTGAGAGTAAGTAGATGAATGATCAATCAATTGAGTGGCATTAAGAGATGAAGCAATTAAGATATAGTCATCATCAACCTCATGCTGCAATACATTGATCTCTTCAATCTTCACATTGGACCTACTAGGGACAATGCTATGATCCTTAGATTTTGCACTATCCAATGCTTTCCCCTTGCCTTTCTCATTATGCATTTTATGGCACTATAGCCTAATATGACCCTACTACCCACAATAGTGATATGTCAAAGAGGAATTATGTTTGTGTGACTTACTAAGAGATTGCCCATGAGATTGAGACTTACCCATGTTAGGTTGTGAGTCTCTACCATAGTTATTATTGCAATCACCACCATTTCTGCCTCTAACAATCAATGCATGAGAAGTGAGGGATGCATTTCTTCTTATTGACCTCTTCTATGAGTAGAGCACTCTCTACGTCATTATAATTAAAGCCATCTCAATGAAATGAGCACTCATAGTAGTACAAAAGGTGCCCCATAGCTCAGGTAGTGTAACAAGCAAGAACAAAGACTTGATATTGTCTTCAAATTGAATGCCTTACATGACAAGCTTACTCTAAAAATGAAATGAAATTTATTTAAATGTGTAGCCATAATTGTACCCTCCTTCATGTTAAGATATTTCAACCAATAAAACTGAGATATAAGACTTTCCTTGTCATAAAGATCGCATTTTTTTAATATAATGCACAAGCACCACCCTCAATGTTAATGTCATTGAAATATGCATGCTTTGATAATGACAAAATAATAGCGGACTCGCATAGCTCATCAAATGCTACCCAATCTTCTACACCATAAAGCTTGGGCTTTATGCTCTTTAACTTCAATGGTTTAATATGCCTCTTCTGCAACAAGCCTTGCCATATCTACATCTTCTAATATTGGAAGCAATTGCCATCAAGATTTTGATATTGAAAATAGCACTATCAATTTTGGAGGCTGCCATGATGACTACAAATGTCTATAAATGACAAGGATATGGATTGCTATGGATTCAACAACAAAACCTTGAAATTGATCCAAAAGGATGGGCAAAAGGGTAGAAATAAATGATGGTACAGATATCCACTAACTACAATCAAAAGCATCTTGAAACAAACTATCTGGTCTCTAAAAGAATGCTGAAAACTACAATCACAACAATGCCGAAATAAAGATAGTAATATATGTCAATTGTGGGCAAATAGCCAAGAAAGCAAGCTCCCATTGCCAAGGATATATGGGTAGCAACCATGACACAAAGAATGCAACTAGTAGGACAACGAGTAAGCATAGACCATCGGTACCAAAGACTGTCACACAAACTTGAAGTGTTTGCAAACCATACATCCCATAAGCATATACATCATGCATGTAGAAGATCTCAAGATCAATTGCAAAGATTAACCAAATGCACAACTAGCTGAGCAAAGAGCAATGACACTTAGTATGTAACCAATGTACATGTATACATCATTCACAAACTACTAGCAGAGGTCAATGCTAGTGTCTAAAGTATACGAAATCAAATTAGCCCACAAGCAAATGTAATTGCATCCAAAAGGGAGCATATGCATTAACCAATAGTCCCACTGTCTTAATGAACCAAGCTCTCCCAAGTAAGTACAAGCATCTTCCACTAGAATCAAATTTCAAATGCAAAGTGAGCAAGCAAATCCCAAGACATGTACATCAAATCATCATAGAAGCCCAAGCACATCACAACTAAATCTAGGAGCATAGGTGTCCAATGAAGCTTTAATACCTGTACTGAGTAAGCATAGAAGGTCAAAGCAATTGATCAAAGCCCAAGTACATCAAAGATAACTCAAATCCAAGTATCGAAGCATGTCATAGCCATATCTAGGCTCATATATCACTGTTAGACATCACAGTAGATATGTAGTACACCGAAACAATATGCTTAAAATCTCCTCAATAAAAGCTTGTTATCCACATTTTTATAGTAGAATACCCTATCAAATTACAATAATGCAAGCTCAAATTTATCCTAAACACACGTCAAGACATTCATAAATGATCCACATCAATAGATGAGCATGGGGGCATTAATAGAAGGATAAATGAGCTTCAAACACCCTGAAGTAGAATAGTCCTAGACATGTATGCATAAGTTCTGTTGTATATAACAACAGTGACCAAGGTTGGGGAGCTCTTAAAGTATGCCCAAGAGCAAGCACCAATGCTGGGAGGAAGCCAAAGTGTTTGTCAAGTGTTGGAGGGCCAAAGCAAGTGTCATAGATGATGCAGACTATCAAGGATAGGGAGTTGAAAATTGACACAAATCACATTGATGTTGCTGGTTACTTTGCTCTCCTACTGGCTACTACTAAGCCTCGAGCAAGGCTTAATGAAGGACTTGGAACCCCTTGACCTAAAGTTTTGAATCTGATCTAAATCAATTGAAGATGAAGATCCTTGAATGCCTACTCTAATACTAATTGAAAGGTGAGCAAAAGGTGGAAGTACGTGCAAAGGCAAGAAGAGAGCTAGAGCTATGGAGATTCAAGCAAGAAGAAGAGAGAATTCATACGTGAGAACTCCCAACAGTCACAATGTGTGACTTGTCCTCCCCTTATTCTATTTGTCACTAAAAGAATAAAGAATAAAGTGACAGTGATGAGCACCTGCCACCTATAGTGTACATGTGTGTAGGTTTGTATATAATAAATGTAGGTGACTAGGCACATGCAACCTTTACCCCCAACACAAAGGATTGATATATACACAATACCAAAGCTTTGCCAATATCTTGCTTGAAGTATTAGATCCATGTGAAGATGACTCGAATAAGAGACTCAAGGAGTAGATACAACTGGCAATAGGAGAGAACTCAAGTAGAGCCTTGAAGTGACCCTACCTCCACTTGAGTACAACTTGACTAGGGAAGACTATGTGCTGTGGCATACAAATGTTGAACTCTCAACCAAAGACTTGAAGACAATAAGAATCATCACCCTAGAGTAACTTCTAACATCATCGTTATCCTTTGATATGGAAGAATGGGATCTAACATGTACCTTGGAGCCAACACCACAAAATCATGCACCCAGTATAAGTACTCAAGATGAACTCATTTCCTTGGGAGCAATGACGAATTACAAGAAACAAAGAAGGAAAATAATAGAAAAGATAGAAAGTTTGTAGCCTCACCCTAACATGCCATTTCAAAAGGGTAGAGAGAGCAATCGCATTAGCTAGGAAAGTGAGATCCAAGTAATGGAGTAATGGCTTCCATGAAAACTCAAGTTCACTCTTCCCCTTGATGTGGTGTAAATAGTGATTGGAGTGGGAATAGCACTATGAAAGAGATGGCTTAGTGCAAAAGCATTCTTTCAATGAATTTAACTATCGCTCGTATACGACGTTGCATGAACCTAGCACCGAGAAACCCTCGTGCTACTAGGTTCTTAATTTTAAATTATCGACCAACCTAAATGGTATGCATAAAAACCAACAAGCTTTTCATCATTTCATTTAGCATTTAAACACCTTTTATACACTCTATCCCCTCACCCGTTTAGGTTATGCACTATTGAACGGTTTAGGGTGATATTTCCATGTTTTTATTGTATAAAGACAATAAACACTCACTAAAACATAAAGGTAGGGCTGAACTGAGGCTAAACCTCATACTTCAGACCCCCCATACATCCACAAACATGAATCTTATTTTTTCTTAATTTTCGGCACTCAAAATCCATTTTTACCCTATTTTTAGTGGTTTTTCCCTATTTTTCTTGTATTTTTTACAATATTAAATGACTGAAAATACAAAATGAGTTATGGGCTGTGGCCCTTAGGTTCATTTGTAGCAAAAACACAAGTTTAGTTGGTGTGTCTTATTATATTTTCCATTGATATCTCAAAAACACCCAATTATCCCTATTTTTCGTCTTTTTCGTGTTTTATTTCACTTTCCAGCCATACAACACATAAATTTCTAAAATTTTCATGATAAATTGATAGCAACCATCACAAACATCATTGGATTTAAATATCAGCCCATAGGAACAAATTTCCATGAAGCAAACTGCATAAAAACACAATTTTTCTTTATGAAAAGTATATTACCGTCTTTTGCGGGTTTCGGGTTTCTATTTGACGTGCCTCATGACTGATTTCTAGCCATCATTTTAGTCTGGAATCAGCAATTTATCTTCATCCTACATCGCGGAGCAATCCCCCTTCGATTGGGCAAGCATCCGTCAATCCTTCTTCATCTTCTTCTCTTCGCACATGAATTTGCCTTTAGAGGTGAGAGAGGGAGGAGAGAGAAAGACTGATTTTCTCTCTCTCCAACCAGGTCACCATTCTGCGCACGAAGGACGGCGATAAGACCAGCCAAGAGAGGGAAGATCATCCCTAAAAACGTGGAGAGAGAATGAGGGATGAAGAAAAAACGTGGAGCAACATGGCGGCCGTTTTTTGCGCCCTCTCATGATGGAGATGGAGTATGCAGGCTGAAAGCAACCCATACAATTGATCATGGGGCTGATCTTCCCTCTCTTGGCTGGTCTTATCGCCGTCCTTCGCGCGCAGAATGGTGGCCTGGTTGGAGAGAGAGAAAATCAGTCTTTCTCTCTCCTCCCTCTCTCTCTCCTCTAAAGGCAGATTCATGTGCGAAGAGAAGAAGATGAAGAAGGATTGACGGATGCTTGCCCAATCGAAGGGGGATTGCTCCGCGATGCAGGATGAAGATAAATTGCTGATTCCAGACTAAAATGATGGCTGGAAATCAGTCATGAAGCACGTCAAATAGAAACCTGAAATCCGCAAAAGATGGTAATATACTTTTCATAAAGAAAAATTGTGTTTTTATGCAGTTTGCTTCACGGAAATTTGTTCCTATGGGCTGATACTTAAATCCAATGATGTTTGTGATAGTTGCTATCAGTTTATCATGAAAAAATTAGAAATTTATGTGTTGTATGGCTGGAAAGTGAAATAAAACACGAAAAAGACGAAAAATAAGGGGAATTGGGTATTTTTGAGATATCAATGGAAAATATAATAAGACACACCAACTAAACTTGTGTTTTTGCTGTAAATGAACCTAAGGGCCACAGCCCATAACTCATTTTGTATTTTTAGTCATTTAATATTGCAAAAATACAAGAAAAATAGGGAAAAACCACTAAAAATAAGGTAAAAATAGATTTTGAGTGCCAAAAATTAAGAAAAAATAAGATTCATGTTTGTGGATGTATGGGGGGTCTAAAGTATGAGGTTGAGCCTCAGTTTAGCCCTACCTTTATGTTTTAGTGAGTGTTTATTGTCTTTATACAATAAAAACATGAAAATATCACCCTAAACCGTTCAATAGTGCATAACCTAAACGGGTGAGGGGGTAGAGTGTATAAAAGGTGTTTAAATGCTGAATGAAATGATGAAAAGCTTGCTGGTTTTTATGCATACCATTTAGGTTGGTCGATAATTTAAAATTAAGAACCTAGTAGCACGAGGGTTTCTCGGTGCTAGGTTCATGCAACGCCGTATACGAGCGATAGTTAAATTCATTGAAAGAATGCTTTTGCACTAAGCACAAATGCTGATTTTCTTAATTCTTTGAGCACATGGACATTCACAATTTGCATGAAGCATAAAATGATAAAAGGTATCAGACAATACCTCTTGGATGCATGGCAATTGCTTTTTAGAAGATCGTGACCAACGTTGAGTGAGAGACAGAATATCCCAAGCTGTAGGCTAGGCGGTGGGTCCTAGGGGGAAAGAAAGTGAGGAAAATGGTACATTCCTGGGTACGATCAATTGGTACCTTGAGTGGAAATATGTGCGATATTGTGATATATATGTTTAGCGACGCATCGAGGGGCCAATCCCCAAGATGTAGGAGAGTCACAGTGAGGTAGCGGCAATCAGCCGTGGGAGAACCTCCTATGTTTGTACTTCGTGCTATTTGGCAATGTGTAGGGACTCCTTCTGAGGAGTGTTGATTGGGTTAGAGTTGGACTACGAGACGTGATACAAACGCAAGATGTTTAAGAAGATAATGTATGTGTCATCCACGCTCCTGGCAGCAAGGCCGTGGGGTTGTTGAGCGCATGATAGAGGTCTGGCTAGTGCATGAGCCAGTGCCGGCCCGTTTTAGGTCCCATCACATATGGAGTGCATTGTGTGTGTACATGAGTACAAGTGCACTATGATAGAGCTATGTGCACATGTAAATGCAAGTGCAAGTGTAAGTGCACTCAAGTGCATACAAGTGCGATTAAGCATGCTCATTTGTACATAAGTATACTCAAGTGCACACAAGTGCACAAGGATAGGCTTTGTACAAGGCTTATGTGTAATGGACCTAGGATGGCTAGGAGGTACAAGCACAAGTGCACACAAGTGTAAATGTGAATGCTAGTGCTAGTGTCCATGCACATGGGTGCACATCAGTGCACACAAGTGCAAGTGCACACAAATACATTGCAAGGTGCCACCTTCCTCCCTACTCCTTCCATTTGATCCTCCCTTGTGAACAATGTGAGTGCGGGGGTTGGAAATGAGAGGAAAAAGGGAGTCTCACAAGTGGATAAGGCTTCACATGGTGATATGCACTCCTATGCTCACTAGGAACTAGTGCATATCAGGTAAACAATGTATTATAGTGGAGTTATTCTAGCAATGAGTTGGATGTGTACTAAGGTGTGAGGCTATATGAACAATGGTATGTGTGGATGTTGCAAGTGACTATGCAAGGTTGTGTGCAAGGATATAGTGCACAAGGTGCGTGATGAGTGCACTATGGTATACACATGGTGGGTTGTGTATAAGTGCATGCACTCTAATGTAATGCACTAGGCTTGGTGCATTATGTAAAAATGTTGGATCTAGAGCATGGCTATGGAGGTTGAAAGAGGAAGAGTGAGCTCATGAGGTAACATATATCAAGACCAAATCTCACACAAGTGAATTAAGTTCCAAGATGGAACCTTGGACTCATAAACACAGTCTTGTGTGTTGACAATGACACATACACTTTGCTAGAAGTACAAAAGTACTATGACATTAGCATGTCAGTGGTCATTATGATCCTCATATAACCACTAATTGGTTATTATATTTAGTTTGTTGCACCTACCTACAACAGTTGGCATAGTTATAGTGTGAGTCGATTAGTATAGTTAGTTATGCACTATTTGACTCAGTAGGCCACTTTTCTTTATGTTGTATCTTATCTATACTTTGTGTACATAGTATTGTGTATGGAAGAAGAAGAAAAATCCAACAAGAAGACATTTTGGCCTCCATCTCTCTTTTTGTGTTCTTGAGTGAGCTTCCTCTTATGTGTATGATGTGTGTTTGGCGTAGTAGCTCAAGCAAGTCCCCCTACCACGTGATTCTTAACATAGTATCAAAGTAGTGTCATTGAGAGAGGTTGGTTTTGAAGTCCGAAGTGAAGGAGAAGAAGCAAGGATTCAAGCAAGCAAGAAATGGGTAAGAAACTCTCCCATTCTTCCACTTTTCTCTGGGATAGTGTCTATGGAGGCACCGAAAGCATGGCAAAGCAAAAATCTCTTATTGATGTGAGATTTGTGCATGAGTAGAGCATTGTATATTTTGCACATGGATCCTTCAAGGCTTTCCTATTGTCTTTTGGCCAATCTGAGGCCATTTTGGGCCCCATTTTAGACTCGCAAGATTTGCATATAACGGTTTTAGGGCACATTGTAATATTGGCTATATTAATTGAAAGTGGGTGCACAAGTTACAAGTTTCAAATTTGTAACTTTTGAGGTGCTTGCTAGGAAGCAAACATAAGTTTTATCTATAAAAAGATTACAAATTACATGTATAATTGAGCACTTAGTGAAAAAGACTGCTTTTGTATTGCTATACACTTGTTGTGAAAGGTTATAGAAGATTTGCTTACTGTTTTGAGTCATTTTTGTAATAATGGTAGAGAACAATGGAAACCCCATCATTGAGAAGGTGGACAAGAATAACTACCCATTATGGAAGTTCATTGTGATGAACTTTCTTATTGAAAAATGTCTTTATGAGTTCATTTTAGGTGAAGAAAAGGGGTTAAAGCTAAGTAACCCTACACGACTTGCTGACGAATTAAAGGCTTGGAAAGAATGAAATGCAAAGGACAAAAAGGTGATATATTGACTATATGCAGTATTCTAACAATGAATGACTTGATCAAATGCCTAGTAGTGATAGAAGGCTAGCCTACTTTTGCATCATCAACTCAATGACGAAGTATAGCGGTAAAGGGTAGGCAAGCAAATCTCACATAGATAGCTAGCTCTGCCACATTGTGAATGGTATAGGCTATTGATAATACTATGCTAGGGTATATCAAAAATGCAAAAACTTCACATGCAGCTTGGCAAATTTTAAGAACATATTTTCAGTAAATACAAAGGTGCAAAAGATTCAACTCAAGCAAGAGTTGAATACTTTGAAGAAAGGAAAAATGCATGTCAATGAGTATGTTTTGAAGGTGAGGATCATTCCAGATGCTTTGATAGTGATTGATGCAATGCATGATGGTGATGATTTGGTCTCATCTACTTTGGGTGGCCTTAAAAATGAGAAGGCCTAGAAATCATTTGTCACTTTTGTATATTTACAAAAGCCATTTTTAAATTTTTATGAGTTGGTCTCTCTCATTATCACTGAAGAGATCAATATGCAAGGTGAATAATCTAAAAGTAGTGAACGAGTCCAAGCATTTTTCTCAAGTTCAAGAAGTGGACATGGTAGATTCTCTGAGAGGCAGTGATATGAGAGCTACTAGTGATAACCGGCAAAACATACTAAATCGGCAATTCGATGAAATGCAAATTTAAGGAGATCGTGGAAACTTTAAAGGCAAGGGGATCTCTAGAGAAATAGGTGGATGGTAGAATAGAGATTCTAGCGATTTTGATATTTTTTGTCATTATTATGGCAAAACAAGTCATATTGCAGCCCATTGATATGCTAAGAAGGATGATATCCATAGTGGTGAATTGCAGCAAGAAAACTATACATCATCTTCACGATAAAATGAAGACAAAAATAAGCATCTATTTGTTATGCAACATATGATGATTATTGTTGT
Source organism: Lygodium microphyllum (assembly GCF_053477565.2). Taxonomy (NCBI): domain Eukaryota; kingdom Viridiplantae; phylum Streptophyta; class Polypodiopsida; order Schizaeales; family Lygodiaceae; genus Lygodium; species Lygodium microphyllum. Next base: position 173,656,198 of record NC_141139.1, read on the forward strand.
AAGAAAGGGAACACATGATGATGTATGGTATGTCGGTTCAAGTGCATCTAATCATATGGCCAGTTATGTCGAATGATTTGGTGAGATGCACATTTACAAAATCCAAGTTATGTGCAAACAATTGATGATTCAAATCACCCAATTTTACACATTGGAAAGTTCCCTTGTCCTTACATGATGGCCAAACAAAGAGTCTGCCATTAGATGTATTACATGTGCCATCAATCACAAAGAATTAAGTGTCTGTTGGCCAAATGGTAGAGCAAGAGTTGCAGGCTTGATTTAATGCAAAAGGTTGTTTTGTAGAAGACTGTAATGATAAGTGTAAGTTGGTCGCAAAAGAAAGTATAGTTGATATCATGTTCACTTTAGATACTAGAATTCCTGTTATGTATACTAAAGGAAAAGGAGTGGTTGCAAATATTAAAATATGGCATAAATGTATTGGATTTTTTTTGTCATATTCTTTTAAGCCACATCAATGCTTGTGCAACTTTCGCAATATGTCTGTTTTTCCTTTCTGCAACCCCACTTTGTTGTGGGATATATTCTCTTTGTGCCATGAGACCTCAAAAAGTCAATAAACTCATTAGAGAGGTACTCTCCCCCTCCATTCAACCTCAAGCACTTAACTTTCAAGCCTGTTTTTATTTCAATAATTGCCTTGAAAGTTTTGAACTACTCAAAATACATCACTCTTTTCTTTCATGTACCTATAGCTTTCTTGAATAATCATCAATAAACATGAAAAAGTATTTGTTGCCACCAAGAGATATGTTATGTGTAGGTTGCAAAACATTTGTATGCACAATATTAAGTATATTTCTACTCACATCTCTATCATGCAAAAAAGGATATCTTGAATAGTTGCCAAGTTGATATGCTTCACACACTCTATGAAATTCTGCAATTTTAAAAGTAGGCAACCCTGTAACCAATCCTTTATGGCTTAAAAGAATATGACAAAATATTTTTGGTCTAAAGTTGTCCTTACTACTATCTATATTATGAATAGAACTCCCACAGCTACAATCCTTGAAGAATGCTTTACAAGCAAAAAGCCCAATATGTCACACTTGAAAGTGTTTGGTTGTATTGCATATGTTCAGGTGCCAGATGAGATATGAAATAAGCTTGATCCAAATGCTACAAATGTATTTTTATTGGAGCAAAAATGGTATCATTGTTATAACTCTATCACAGGAAGTTCAGAGTGAGCAAGGATGGTATTTTTTATGAGATGAGCAGTTAGTATACATCTAGTAGTGATGCATTGGATAATCATGATAATTATGTGTAAAAAGAAAAGCAAGAATCACAAAACCTTAGTGGACCAAAAACATCATTTGTTATTACATCCACGGTTAGTCCTTATTTTGGGAGACTAAGGAGTAGCCCCATATCTTCAGGTGCATCGGGAATTGTTGTAGGTAAAGACAAAGGAAAGAAGAAAGTGTCGAATGGTAATGATACATTAAATAGTCATTTGGGATTTGATGGAGATTCTAGTGGTTTAAAGAGTTTGGATGATGAGCTTGGTATTCCTTCAGCCAAGACACAAGGTGTACAAAGAGCACATGGTAATGTAAAGGCTCTAATAAGTGACCCAATGGTACACAAGTCTAACCTATTAAAAGATTTGGTTTTGAAGGTTATGTAGCTCATCATTATACTTATATGGTAAAGGTGGTTGACAATGTTGAGCCCACTTGTTTTGAGGATGTTATTGGTCATGCTCATTAGGATGCAATAATGGATGAGGAGATGGCTACATTAGATGCTAATAAGACTTGGGATTTGGTACCATTTCCTAAGGGCAAGAAATCTATTGATTGTAAGTGTGGGTTTACAAAATCAAGCATAATGCAAATGGTTCTATTAGCATGTATAAGGTTAGGTTGGTTGCAAAAGGCTATGCTCAAACATATAGCATAGATTATGAAAAGACATTCAACTTGATTGCTAGGATGGGAACTGTTATATGCACGATTGCTTTGGCAACAACAAAAGGTTGGAGTTTGTAGCAAATGAATATCAAGAATGCCTTCTTTTATGGTGAATTACAAGGAGAGATATATATGGAGCAGCCATTAGGTTACGAGGATTTAGAGTATCCCACAATTATGTGTAGGTTAAAGAAGGCACTACAGCATGGTTTGACAAGATCAGAGAGTATGTTATCAACATTGGCTTTTACGTGTTTGATGCTAATTACTTACTTTATGTGAGAAAGGGAGATGTAGGTTTGGTCATCATAGTCATCTATGTGGATGACTTGATTATTATAGCAACTCACAGTGACAATGGGATTGCTGAAGTTAAGGACTTTTTAAAGAAGAATTTGAGATGAAGGATTTGGGTGAGATGAGGTACTTTCTTGGTATTGTGCTAATCAAATGTGATGATGGTATATGGCTATTCCAAAGGCAATATGACTTGGATATTTTTTCCAAGTATGGTATGACAACATATAAGCCTCTTTCAATGCCATTGGAGCAGAATGTGAAGTTGAGTACTAATATTGGGGATGAGATAGCCTCAGTTGGATGCACTTAGATGCATATTGAGATATGTGAAGTCTACTTTGCATTATGGACTTTTTTATGAGGTTGGTAAGAATATAGAGGTGTTTAGATAGACAAATGTAGATTGGGCTAATACACAAATGTAGATTGGGCTAGTCGCATGTCTAACTGAAGATCTACCATTAGATTCGTATTTTCCTTAGTAATACAGTAGTTACATGGAGCAACAAAAAGCAACCTATATTTTCTTTATCGAGTACAAAGGCTGAGTATAGAGGTGTTGCTATGGCAACATGTGAGGTGGTATGGCTGGAAAATTTATTAGGTGATTTGGATATATAGGGAGATGATCCAATTGTCATTCACTGTGACAACATTAGCAACATAAAACTAGCTAGGAACCTAGTGTTCCATGCTAGGACAAAACACATTGAGGTGCATTACCACTTTGTAAGAGAAAAGGTACTTGTAGGAGAGATTGACTTGGTATATGACAGCACACAAGATTAGATAGCTAACATTTTCACAAAGGCATTGGATGTAGAGAAACTTGAAAAGTTTCAAAGCTTACTTGGAGTTGCAAAGATAGAGTTGAGTTTGAGGGGGTGTATTGAGATAGCAAGCTCAACACATGCAGACATTGATGATGGATTGCATGGCTAGATGGGTCCGCATGTCTACACTTAGCATATCGATGGTCATTATGATCATCACACGGCCATTTGGCATTGACTTATCAATTATTATATTTAGTTTATTGCACCTACCTACATCTAACATAGTTATGGCACTAGTTGATTAGTATAGTCAGTTATGCACTATTTGACTTAGTAGGCCACTTTCCTTTATGTTGTATCTTATCTATACTTTGTGTACGTAGTATTGTGTGTGGAAGAAGAAGAAAAAACCAACCAGAAAATGTTTTGGCCTCCATCTCTCTTCTTGTATTCTTGAGTGAGCTTCCTCTTGTGTGTATGGTGTGTGTTTGGCACAATAGCTCAAGTAAGTCCCCCCACCATGCAATTCTTGACAACAATCATAAGAAGAGAATAAAAGGTCTATCAAAGCATTTGTGAAAGACTCCATGTACAACAAGGATCAATCCATCACAAAATAAGTAGCAAATCACATATGCTAAAAAAGAGAAAGCATCTCTAATAGGGGGGAGAAGAAGGTATCAAAGGAACAAAACCATAGAATCTGTGTGGAGCCCCAAGAGGAACACCAAGGAAAAGGGATTTCTCTTGCAAGAAAATCTATCTTGTAACATCAACAAGCTTGTTTATCATGTTTCATATGATCACCATGAAGAAAAGAACACCAGGCACAACAAATCTTCATGCAGCATCATGTAGATCTCCCACGGTTTTTAATAAAATCAGCCACATTCTTCAACATCTTCACAAAATCCATCAATAGAACAAAGAAATCAAAGAAATACACCATCTTTGAATGGAAATACATCACATAATATTCATCTTCAATATCTTCATAGTCTTCTCTCTCAATCTCTCATATACAATCACTCTGTTTCTGTAGAATTGGCTATCTCTGACTCTCTCTCTCTCTCACTCCATCAATAATACATCATATCCTCACTACAATCTCTCAAAATCACTCTCAATAATCCCTCTTAGGTCGTGGATACCCCTCCCAAGAGGTATGTTTGATATGAAGGGTCACCAGAGCCACTACAGTGTCTCTTCACAGCTCACTATTGTCACTTCACTCTAGTCTTCACTTGAGTCTTCAGCAGCTACTTCTTCCACTTCTTTCAGCTCTTTTACACTTGTATTCACCTCTTTCCAAGGCTAGAAAACTTTCCCAAAGTCACACATACATTCCACAGAACACTTACAGAAACATACAGAACAGTCTACAGAACAGCTATAGTACAGAAAAGAACAGAGACAGAACAGAAGCAGAAGCTCTACAGAAGACCTACAGAAGGTTATAGAAGGTTATCAAAACTTCATAACTCACTCTCAAATCATTCCAAACTCTCACAAACCATTCAATAAACTTTCACAATATCTCATTCTTCATCAATGAATACTTCATCCCTCCTTACAGAAGACAATCAGAACAAAACAGACCAAAACAGAACAAAACAGAAGGTATACAGAACCAATCAGAACCTATCAGAACATCACAGAACCACCAACAAACATCATAATCTTCCAAAACACAATCAATATCATCCAAAACATTCTCAAACCACTTCTAAATCAATCAATCATCTCATAAAATCAACCATTCAGCTCTCAAAAACAACAAAAATCAGCCAAAAAACAAGTCATTTCAACACTCAACATATCCCCACACTTAATAAGGAAGCGTCCTCGCGACCCAGGAAAAAGGGAATACAAGTTCATTGAAAAGATCAACTTTGATCTTCAATATATTTTCAAAAAGAATCCATCCACCATGACCCCATCTTCTAACTTGTTTCTGATATAAAAATACAAAGAAAGGAAAACTCTTTATACATTAACACCTCTTATCAAACTAAAAATCACCACAAATTTGTAAAGGATATAAGAGTTTGCTTCTTCGTCATCTGCATCGTCTTCAATTCTCCAACCATGACCCCATCTCTACAAATCTCCAAAACATAGCTCGTACACAAAATCCAATAGGAAACCACCACGTTCGTTTGACATACATGAACTCACAACACAAACACTAATACACAACACAACCATCTGAATGACTTCTTCAAAAAGAAAGTTGTTCATTAAAAAGCTTCCACCATACATTGGAAAGGTATCAATGAAGATGATCCCTCTTAAAAGATTGATGTTGTCGGAATCGATCCATAGATAAGGATTCATCTACAAAGTTTTTGGGAGGATTTTGAAAAAATTGGAGACAGCACATCCTTTCCAATAGGACCAAGTATCTGCTAGGCAAACAGAGGGCATGAAAATACAGTATCTCCAGCTGTTGGGAATCAATGCTAACATTGACATTCATGCACAACTTTGGAATAGGCTTTGAATCAGTATGAGAGTGCCTATGCATATACGCCAGGTACCAAGCAAAGTGAGCAGTTAATCTCACTGAAGGATCTGCAGACTGTGAATATTGCTGGGCAAAATGAATATAGTTTTGATAAGCTTGACTAGAAGCTGTCCATTCTCCTGGAATTACTGGCCAATTAATCTGCGGTCCTGTAAGGCAATCATCCGAACTCCATCCCCTTCTTCTGGAAATCTGAGTATCAAAACCGTCACAGTCACTAACCAACTGAGGTGGTTGAGATATGGAAGTGTTAGGAGAGGGTAGTAGAATAAGAGAAAGTGGATGTAGGGAAGGATAGGAAAAATCATAAAAGGAAGAAAAGGTTAAAGAAGGAGTGGCAAAAATTTGTAAGGAATCACTAAGGAACGGTGTTAACTGATAAATAGGAAATGTGGAGGGTACATTTATGAGGGGTGAAGGACAGGGTGGAGAAGGGGAAAATACCCTATCCTCAATAAAGGAACAGTAAGTGAAAATAGGAATTTGAGGGAAATTTGAAGGTTGGAAAAGAAGTGGTAAAATTACTGTGGAATTAGTTTGACAAAGGGAAAAATATATAGCATAGCGGTGAGCCAATTGTTGGTAATAGAGGAGGGTAGGAACAGAAGGTCCTAAGAGAGATCGTCTATGATAGGCATCAAAGAAGGTAGCATCAAATGGATTATGTTTGGAAAGATAGGTTAAGAGATCCATCCTCAGTTGGTTAGTACTCTGGGCAAAGGTAGGAGCTGTGTTTTGTCTTTGATTGAGGACCACCGAATCAATCATGGGATGCCACGAATTATCCTGACAATCAGCTACTTTTGAGGAATAACTCTGGAACATGTCAGCTATGCACAACTCCAAATGATTGACATATAAAACAGCCTGTAAGACCACATCCCCCACATACCATGCCATATCTACCTCATCTGGAATTAACAAATCTCCTCGTAGATACATGTATGACATCAACATGGTGTCTGGCATGACAGAATCTTCAAAGACCATTCTGACTACCTCTGTCAACAACTCAGCAGACCAAGCCCCACTCCAGCCATCCTCTGGAAAAGGTAAATCCATCGTGGAAAGCTTCATATAGAAAACCATCTTCTGTAAGTGGTAGTGGACAAAGAAAGAATGGTCAGGTAAGACATATTCCTGAAACTGCTCAAAGGTAGACCATAACAAGTCCATTCTGGACTGCAATCTTTCCACTTTGTCTTGGAATAGAGGGCACAAAGTAGCCTGTCTCTGTAGGGTAGCCAAGTCCTGCTGGGAAAGAGAAGGAATTAATGAAACAGGAGGGCTTGGAGGAACAGAGCGGGACTTTGCAAGCTGATCTTGCAACTGCTGGATTTGGGAGGCTTGGTTGGCCACTGTGTCATTAGCAGTCTGTAAAGCTGAAAGCTTGTCATCTAAAAGAACTTGGAATTCTTTCGCTTCGCTGGACATCCTCTCCTTCTCTGCTGAAAGGCTAGTAACCTGTGACTGAGCCTCGAATAACTGGGTCTTCAATGAAGAAATCTCATCTCTCTGGATGGCAACCAGTTGGGTTTGCTGTTCCATTTGCTTAAATAGATCTGCTAGGGTATCCTTAGCAGAAGCTAACTCAGATGTTGCCTTATGCAACTGGTCTTTGGACTGCATGAGCTCCTCATAGAAAGATGCGTACAGCTGTTGAACACAGGCTGTCACTGACAACTCAATGGAACTTTGAATATCCTTGCAGAGGAAAGGAATGGCATCTCCTGAAACGAGACTGTTCAGGGAAGGAACTGAGATCTCCAAGGATCCTTCTCGATGTGCTCTGAACAGGTTATTGCAAGTGAGATACCCAGGGAGTTCACTGCCAGAAGTAGCAGGGATAGGCACTGAGGGAAGTACAGCAGGGGCTTTATCCGCTACCCTCTTCAAGCGTTTGCGTTGTATGACCAGGGGAGGTGGAGAATCATCATCCTCAATGTCAATAGATGCTGACTCTTCTGAAGGTGGAGGAGGAGGTACTGGATCTGATGGAGGAGGTGGAGGCACAGTCTTCTGTAAACCTGAATAGGTCAAGAAGGCAGACAAATATGATCCGTAGGTAACATTGGTAACATTACCCCTCGTGACTTTAACAAAATGCTGATCCATTTTAGTAAGGAGGTAAGTGCTCCAATCAATAGCAACTCCTTTTAGCACCATCCTGGAAGCTGTGAAAAGCTCTTTGGACAAATAGTGGGATGGTGTTTTGGCAGGCATGAACCTGTCCTGAAGGAACTGACACATCGTCTTCTATACGGGATCAGTGATCATAGAAAAGGAAACTCCTGAAGAGTTTATCACCTTCTTAACATCAAGGACTTCCCTTGTCTGCTTCTGCAACAGCTTCAGAATCTCTTCATTAGAGAAGAGCTGACGAGTGGTCACAAAAGGTTCTCCTTTGAAGGGAAGAGACAGAGCATTCCCTAAGCCGCGAGATGTCAAAGTCATAGACATTCCTTGGACTACGCCTGTCTTCTTGCTGTAAGAGGCCAGGAACTCATCACATAACGACGGATCCTCTGGAAGTAATGGAAAAGGAGTGGCCACAAAAGCAGCAAGTCCCACCTTCGTGAGGGGCTCAAAAGTAAGTAGGGATGAGTAATCCCTACTAACTAATGGGACGTACTGGATAGGGGGAGGAGCATGAGAAGGCGCCATTCAGACGGTTACACACACACCACAAACACAGACAATCAAGGAGAATGCCTGCAAAGCAACAGACCAAAACCAAGGATAAGAGAATTACCAATCAAACGTGACACGACCTACTAACCCCAAGCAAACCACATCCTAGAAAAAATTTGACATGACCTTGAGACAAATGCGACCGAAAGCTTCATGCGATGCATCAGACAAACACCCTGAACCCCGTATCAGGCAACAAAAGAAAAAAAACTGCATACCGTACCCGTAACCGTAACAAAGATATGAAACCAAAACAAGACCACATCCGACACATATCAAAACTATATCTGTGATAAACCAAGACTGAACCAAGGAAAATAACACTAATGATTGCGCAAACCCATCCCACGAAACGCTTCATTAAAAAGGGGAATTAAGTGCAGTGAGGGGGGAATTAATTTAATGAAGGGTTGATTTTAATCAATTATTAAAAATGGGCGAATTTTTATTAGGTGATAAACCTTAACAAGAAAACGGCGGTTCCTTATTATAAATTTATTTACCAATTATTAGGTTAAAACGGTGCAGTTATTCGATTCCCGGACTTCGATACCCGACTGGGTCTCTAAATGCAATTCATTGATTACAAATTAAGGTGATGTGGAGCGCTTTTTTGCCAGCGCGTGCTCATGTGACGGCTGGTTCTTTTTAATTAAAAATTTAAAGTGCATCTGTAGCGCACATAGCGCGTGCTAAGTGAACGGCTGGTTGATTTTAATTAAAAAGTATGTGTGTGTTGAGCGCGAATGCGCGTGGAAACTGTGGGTGAATAAAGAGTTCATTTTAACAATTAATTTGTGATTAAGGGGGAAATGAAAATAAAACACATAAAATAAATACCTGGAAGGGGTGTGTATGTAATGCATAAATGCGCACGGAAGAGTCCACCAAAAGAAGGGAATCCAGGAAAGGAAAAGTAAAGATCACTGATGAAACAACAATAACAACACCTTAGCAGATGTGTTAATTTGGTTTTTTTTTTCTTTTTTTGTGGGTTTTTTTATTTTTATTTTTATTTTTATGTTTATTTTTTATTATTTTTATTTTTTAATTGTGGTAAGTTGGGATCATTTAGGGTTGAATAAATGGAAAATGAGCAAGGGAGGTGAGGGGAATTTTTGAAAATTTTTTAGAAATTTTTTAGAATTTGTTACTATTTTTAAATGAATTTCCAACATTTATTGGCAATTTGGGGGTTAAATGAGGAAATATTTAATTTTCAGAAATTTTAGGATAGGCAATTGCCAGCAGACAAATTCCCAAAAATTGACAAAAGGCAAAAGGAATTTTTAGAAATTTTTCTGAAATTTTTTAATGGAAAAATTAAGGTAGTGATTAATTAAGTCACCTAAATCACATTAATCAAATAAGTCAGTTAGGCATAAGTCAATTAAGTCTGATTAGTGGGGTAAGTCATGTTAGTCCACCGAAGTCAAGTTAGGTTAGTCTAGGTTGCTTAGGTTAGTCAACTAGGCTAGGTTAGCTAACTAAGCTAGGTTAGTCAACTAAGGTAAGTTAACTAGGTTGGGGTTAGTCAACTAGGTTAAGTTGGGGTTAGGTTAACTAGGTTGACTATGGTTAGGTTAGCTAGGTTGACTATGGTTAGGTTAAAACTAACCTAGCTAGGGTTAAGTTAGGGTTAGGGGTGGGGGTTAGATTAGTTAACCTAACTCAGATTAAGTTAGGGTGAGGTTACTTAATTAGGGGTTAGATTAACTAAATTAGGGGTTAGTTAACTAAATTAAAGGTTAGTTAACTAACCTAATGAGGGTTAGAGAGGGGGAGGAGGAGGAGGTGGTGGTGGCAAATTCGGCGGCGACGAGTCGGTCCTGTGGCGGCGGCGAGTCGGTCCTATGGCGGCGGGCGTCTGGTGCGGCTTCGACGGCGGCGACGAGAGGCGGATGACAGGCAGCCAGGGCAGGGGATGGGGGAGGGAGAGAATGGGGAGGGAGAGGCGAGGGAAGAGGCGGGCGGAGGCTGGGGGGAGGTGCAGGAGCACGGCGGGAGGGCTGGCGGCAGATGGGGGGGCTGGGGGAAGGCGCTGGAGGGAAGGGGAGAAGCAGGCGGCGGGCGGGGGGACGCTGGGGGAGGGAGAAGACGACGGGGGAGGGACGGGCTGGGGGAGGAAGGAGAAGGCAGGAAGGCGGGGGGGAGGAGGCGCTGGCGGGGAAGGGCGGCGAAGGGGCTGCGGGCGGGAGTAGGAGAGGCGGACGGGGGGCGAAGGGTAGAAGGGCGGGGAGAGGGAGGCAGAAGGTGACGGGGGAGGGCGCAGGAGGGAAGAAGGGCGCGGGAGGAGGAGGCGAGGGAGGGCGCAGGAGGGAAGAAGGTCGCGGGAGGAGGAGGCGAGGGAGGGCGCTGCGGTGGGAGGAGGTCGCGGGAGGAGGTGGCGAGGGAGGGCGCAGCGGTGGGAGGAGGTGGCGGGAGGAGGCGGCGAGGGAGGGCGCAGGAGGGAAGAAGGGCGCGGGAGGAGGAGGCGAGGGAGGGCGCAGGAGGGAAGAAGGTCGCGGGAGGAGGAGGCGAGGGAGGGCGCTACGGTGGGAGGAGGTCGCGGGAGGAGGTGGCGAGGGAGGGCGCAGCGGTGGGAGGAGGTCGCGGGAGGAGGTGGCGAGGGAGGGCGCAGGAGGGAAGAAGGTCGCAGGAGGAGGAGGCGAGGGAGGGCGTAGGAGGGAAGAAGGTCGCGGGAGGAGGTGGCGAGGGAGGGCGCAGGAGGGAAGAAGGGGAAGGCGCTGGGAGAAGGAGGGGAAGGCGGACGGGGGAGGGCTGGGAGGTAGAGGACGCAGGAGGAGAGAGAGAGAGAGAGAGAGAGAGAGAGAGAGAGAGAGAGAGAGAGAGAGAGAGAGAGAGAGAGAGAGAGAGAGAGAGAGAGAGAGAGAGACGGGCGGTTGGGGGGCAGGGGTAGGCAGTTAGGGGAAAGGGGTGGGGGCCCATGGGGGGGCCATGGGGTGGGCAGGTGGGGGGAAGGGGTGGGGGCCCATGGGCGCGTACCCCCGTCCCGCGCGTGTGCGCGGGGCGGGGTAAAAAAATTTGCCGTGACGGGATTGAAATGGCGCGGGGAAGACGGTACGGGTTACACGGACACGACCGGGGCGCGTGGAGACTCGTAAAATCGAAAACGCGCGTTCATGCGCAAAACGGGCGCGAGAAAAAACGTAAAAAGAAAGAAAAATTAATAACTCCCAATCCGGACGTCAAAACGAAATAGCGTAAAAACGAAAAGTGGGCAGGATGACAGGGGAAAAACAAGGAAAATACGGGACGGGGGTTCCGGGAGGGGTAAAGGGCGGTCACGTGCAAAAAACACAAAAAACGAACCAAAAACGCAATTTAAAAATTAATATCGAAAGATCCGTGCATCGGAATGAAGTGCAAAAAAAAGGAAAACTATGCAGAAAGATGTGCCCGACAATCCTATCATATCAAAACATAATTTCGACTGAGATAAGACGCGTTCACATGGGAAAAACCCAAAAAATAAACCCAAAAATGGGATCAGAAATTAATATCGAACAAATCATTCACCGGAATGACATGCAGTAAGAAGGAAAAATGTCCGCAGGAAGGGGTGGCACAGGGTTATCATGTTAAAACGCAGTTCCGACGGAAATAGGAGGGGTTCACATGTGAAAAACTCCAAAAATACGCCCGAAAACTCATTTAAAAATTAATAAGTAAAAATCAAGAAGTCGAAAAAGGGTGGAGGAAAAAGGAAAAAGGTGGGGGAAGGCACAGGCGACACGGCTGTCAAATCAAATTGGAATTCCGATGCAAACAGGGCAGGTTCACATGGAAAAATGTCAAAAATACACACGAAAAAGTCGCGAAAACCCGGAAAATTAATAACGGACAAACCATGTATCGAAATGATGCGGAATAAAAAGGAAAAATGTCAGGGAAAAAGCGCTGGTCAGGGCTATGACATCAGATCACGGTTCCGAAGCAAGAAAAGCGCGTTCACATGGAAAACCGTCTAAATTTTATAAAATGCTTCAAAAATTAATAACTCAAAAACCATGCACCGAAAAAAAGGTAGGTAAAAAGGAAAAATGGACCGTTCAAAGAGAGGAACAGGGCTATAAAGTTGGATGGGGACTTTGGTGAACGTAGGGTGCATTCACATGGAAAGACCTCAAAATCAAAGAATGAAGAAAAACTGGAAGGGAACAGCCCCAAGGGTGGGTGGAACATAACCGGAACGGTGGAAAGGGATCCCATTAGGGTAAAAGCAAGTCATGGTATACATGCATGAACAAGATAAGGCATATGCAGAGGGGTATGCAACATAGACGCGCAGGGACGCGTCCCCACACTTAAGACTTTAACGGATAGGGTTAACCAAGCAACAGGGACCTAGGACCACGCCACAGACCATCCACTAACTTCGCCACACTTAAAACATGACCATCACTAAGAAACAGAAGTTGTAGGGTTAGAAAAACTTGGCCCGTTTCGTCAAGAATCAAGGTTGAGTATCAATGGCACGTCCAGTGTGGTTGTCGGCGCTGGAGGGACCAAGGCATCGTCTCGACACACGTTCGTCATGGCAGGGACCACGCGGCAGCACCCAGGGAGGTAGCTGATGGAAGGAATCGCAGGAAATTCGTCGATAATGATGAGGGATACTACACTCAACTCACAATCACTCAATTGAAATGAAAGATCAGTCATTCGCCCCATGACTAATATCACTCGAGGAAGAATGATTAAAAACCCATATCGCATACCCGGTTGAGGAATCGTCAAAGGGGAATTGGTGCAGAAAGAGTATGCCAGGGTGCACAGTTGATGGTGCATTAGTGCGTCCAACCCGTCTGGCATAAGTGCAAGGAGAAAGGCAAGGGAGCCTTACAGTGCAGTGTACAGAACAGGGTGATGTGTCTTGTGTTGACGGTAAAAACCCATCCCGTGGGTGCATAGGGAAACGGAACATACCTAACTCCAAGTGTCGTAACGTCCCTCAATCTCACCTCTCGGTAATTGATTGAAGAAACTCCAGTCACACTCAACCCACCCTCTGTCTCACGCTCTGTGGATAGATACAGGAGGGCAGCCTTTTCCTGAAACCCATTGATATAATCCTCACAGTCACTTGTGCAAAGGGTGTATGCCTTGTGCACATTTGATGGTGCAACTGTGCATCCCGCCCTGTGCCGGCATACGGTGCGAGAAGGAAGGCAAGGGAGCCTTATGGTGCAGTGCACAGGGACAAATCGTGCTTTGTGCTTTGAGAGGCCCATCCCGTGCGTGCAACTCTTCATTCACACTTCTCACCTCTCATTCGATTTGAAGGAAAAAGATTGGTCTCTCACCCCACCCCCTGTCTCACTCGTTGTTGATAGATACAGAGGGCAACCATACTCACTTCCCCATCCGGTTAGGATGAAAGCTCAAATCACTCGATTGTTTGTCGATGAAGATCGCATCATCAGTTGTTGAAGAGGCGTACCCCGGGAGGTAGCCATCAAATCGAACATTGTGTTGGATAGGAATATGTCATCCGCTAGAGGACAAGTAGTCACTTTGCAGAAAGACCCAGGACACAGCGTACCAAGGGAGGCAGCTTCGGAATTGGATCCGAGGGATATCAATCAATGAATCCACTTTCTGGACTGTTGGGTGTTACCACCTTTTCCCCAGCCAGCTTCTCGCCCAAGGGTGTTTATCACCTTTTCTTGGAACGAGGCCTGGTATGACAGGGAATTGCTTCCTTTTCTCTCATAACAGATTTGTTTATTTGTTTTTTTTTTCTTCTTTGGTTTTTTTTTTCTTTTTCTTATTTTCCCCTATTCCCGAGGGTGTTTCCACCTTTTCTTGAAGAAGAGGTCGGCATGACAGGGACCTAAGTCCTTTTCTCCCATGACCGATATGTTTTTTTTTTCTTTTCAATATTGAGCAAGGGAATGGTAGAAAAACCATGTGTCAAAACCAACCTCGCCACTGTCGCTGGTGGAAAATAGAGGATAAGAGATCAAGGCTGGAAGGGGGTTTTGAGGGGACAGAGGGTTGCGCCCTCTTCATCAGAAATGATTGAAGAACGGCTATCAGAAGTAGCATCATAACAAGTACAATGCCGCGCCAACGAGGGGAAGGATCAAGTGTCCGTAATTGTCAAGATCCCCAAGGAGGGAAGTACTTCTTCAGGCGATATCCATTGATCAGAAAGGGATCATTAGAGGCATCAACGGTCTGCACTTGAACAGAGCCATTAGGGTTGACTGCAAGTACCTTATAGGGGCCCATCCACCGCTACTGGAGCTTGCCAGGAAACTTGCCAAAGCGTGAATCATAGACTAGGACCAAATCACCTTCTTTGAACTCTTTGTGCTTGATGAAACTATCATGGTAAGCCTTACGTCGGGCTTGCGTGGCTTCCATGCACTGTAGAGCCATCCGACGAATTTCGTCCAAACATTCCAAATGCAGGAGACGGCGTTGCAGTGAATCATCATCCCCCAAACGCTCTTTGATAGCCACTCTCAAAGAGGGTAATTCCAATTCAACAGGAAAAACAGCTTCTATACCATACACCAGCTGGAAGGGTGTTTGTCCTGTTGCTGCTTTATGGGAGGTTCTGTACGCCCAGAGGGCCTCTGTAAGTCGATCGTCCCAATCACGACGATGTGCGGCAATTGTTCTTGTCAGAATCGAGCAGAGGATGCGATTGGTGACTTCGACTTGGCCGTTGGCTCTGGGGTAATAAGGAGTGGACTTGCGATGGCGGATCTTATACAACTCTGTCAACTCTTCCATGACTTTGTTGAGGAAATGAGTGCCTCTATCACTTACCAGCTCTAAGGGACTACCAAAACGGGTGATGATATTCTCGTACATGAATAGGGCCACGCTGTTACCATCGTCCCGCTTTAGGGCTTTAGCTTCACACCACTTTGTGACATAATCCGTACATACGAGGATGTATCTGTTCTGTTTCCTTCTGGTAGGAGGATCGATCGGACCTACGAAGTCAATGCCCCACTTCTCAAACGGCTTCAAAGGAAGGATAGGTTGCAGTGGCATGGCACTTGTCTTGGTGGGTTTCCCCATTCTTTGACAAGCATCACATCTTTTACAGTAATCATAAGAATCTTTGTGGATGGTAGGCCACCAATATCCCGCTAGCAGAGCCTTCCTAGCTGTAGCTTCTCCTGCAAAGTGACCTCCACATGGCTCGTCGTGGCAAGCCTTCAGAACAATCCCAATCTCATCCCCTGCAACACATCTTCTGAGTACTTCATCTTTGCCTTTCTTGTACAGTGCACCACCTAGCAGGGTGTAGGGGGCTGATTCTAGCATAAGCTTCTTCCTTTCCCGACTAGAAATACCAGGAGGGTACTGTTGGGTTGCTAACAAATTGGCAATGTCCGCATACCAGGGAGTGACAGTTTCTACCAAGAATAAGGAAGCATCAGGGAGGTCTGGATCATCTTGCTCCTCGTCTGCAGTTTGTGGGATACGCGACAGATGATCAGCCAGAACATGGGAACGACCAGGCTTAGTAATCACCTCAAAGTCGAACTCCTGGAATAGAAGGAGCCATCTCATCATTCGTCCTTTCACATCTGCTTTGTTCATCAAGAAGGATAGGGCCTCATGATCCACATAAAATTTAAAGTGGGTGGATAGGAGGTAATGGCGAAACTTCTCCAGGGCAAACACCATTGCCAAGCACTCCAGCTCTGTCACTGTATAGTTCCGTTCCCTATCAGTGACTTTTCGGCTTGCGTAATAGATCGGTTGATCCAACTTTGAGGAGCCCTTTTGGCAGAGGACAGCACCTAAGCCTTCAATTGATGCATCAGTGTGTACGTGGAACTCTTTCGTCCAATCAGGAGGTTGCAGAATGGGTGCCTCTATCAGACACTGCTTCAGAGTGTGGAAGGCTTTGTCACATTCTTCCGTCCAAGTAAACTCTGCATCTTTCCTCAGAAGCTTGTGCAAGGAAGTTGCCTTTGTTGCAAAATGGGCTATGAACCTTATGTAGTAACCCACATGGCCTAGGAATCCCCTCAACTGTTTGAGGTTGGTGGGTGCTGTCAGAGCTACGATCTTTTCAATCTTTGCAGGGTCTGTTGATATCCCTTGTGCAGAGACAATGTGGCCCAACAGAACTCCAGAAGAAACCCCAAAGATGCATTTGTCGGGGTTGAGGGAAATCCCATACTCCCGGCATCGGTCAAAGCATTGCTCCAGGTGCTCCCAGTGTTCACTGATCAAACTATAGACATAGAAGTCATCCAAATATACCTCAATAAAGTCGTGCAGATGATTTTGAAATGCAGCCATCATGACTCGTTGGAAAGTAGCAGGGGCATTGCAGAGCCCAAATGGCATCACTCGGTAAGCGTAGGTCCCCCATTCTGTGGTGAAGGTTGTTTTGGATTGGTCTTCTTCTGCGATTTGGACTTGGTTGTATCCGCTGAATCCATCCAAAAGAGAATAAAGTTCATGTCCTGCCACTGTGTCCAACAGTTGGTCTGTGAAAGGGATAGGAAAGTGATCCTTCTTTGTCTTGGAATTAAGCTTTCGGAAATCCACACATATTCGCAATTTGCCATTCTTCTTGGGTACAACCACGATGGGTGAAACCCATTCACTATTTGCCACTGGATAGATGAACTCGGCTTCCAGAAGCTTCAGCAGCTCCGCTTTCACCAATGTGGAATAATTCGGGTTCATTCGCCTCTGTCGTTGCCGTACTGGCTTGGCATCAGGCTCCAAGTCAATATGATGTTGACATATTGTGGGATCAATCCCCTTTAGGTCTTTGTAAGACCATGCAAACACGTCCAAATTTTCTTTCAACAAGTTGTACAAAGTTGACAACTCCTCTTCTGGGAGACTGCTACCCACCTTCAAGTGGCGTTCAGTGCCATCTGCATCCACAAAGGTTAACTGCCTTTCACCTTCTACTTCCCGGATGAAGGTCCCACGGACTGCTTCTGGGTAGAGATCCGACTCCTTCAAGGGAGTGGTGTCCTCGTCTGATGTCCCACTAGAACCAACTTCTTCTTTTGGTGGAGACTTAGGTTGCTCGTTAAGACGTTGGAATGGGATTAGAGCTATTTCGGGTTTAGTTTCAAAATTAATTACCTCTTGGCTTAAAGACTCATCTTCTGATGATACATCCAGGAACGTCACATAACAAGGACCCTCTGATGCCTGTTGGGTTGGTGGGATCGGTGCTTGTTGGCACGGTGCATCATCATCATCTTTCTTTGGCAAGGATGGGTTAGGACGGCAGGAGCCACTCTTGAAAGACGGCTTGTTCTTCTTAATCCATCCCTTATAAAAGTTTTGCATATGAGAAGATCCATTTACCAGACCAAATGGTACCATCGCCATTCTGTCCCATAGCATGAGCTCATTGGCTTCTGATACTTCTGGAACTTCTTCTTCAAATGTATCCTCTTCAGGTGGGATAGACTCTTCTGGCTCACTTTCATCACCTTCTTCGTCCATATCATATTCATCCTCTTCTGTCTCTGTCTCTGTCTCTGCGTCTGTTTCTATCTCTGCTTCTGCTTCTGCTTCTGTCTCTGTAAGAGCTCTGTAACAGAAGAACAGATTCTCTGTTTCCTCTCCTGTCTCTGTCTCTAGCTCTGCTATGGCCATATAACAGGGAGAACAGTACATCCATGCTTCTATCTCACTGTCAGAAGTGATTTCAGAAGTCATTCCCGGTTCAGGCAGAAAGTATTCACCCATTGATAATGGCTTTGCATCTTTTGGAAGTCGGCTTACAGTATCCACTGTTAAGGAATGTGCCACTGTTTTCTTGGGAAGGATCTGTTTGACAGCATCTTCGTCTGCTGACGTTCCATCCGTAACCTCATTAGGGGAGTCAGAAGATAATTCCAAGGAGGTGGATCCATGTCCTTTTTGAGAACCATACAGTTTCAGCATCACTTTGTTGGGTCCTCTACCCAAGGTCAAAGTTCCTTTGAACCAATCCGTCCTTGCTCGGGCTTCAAAAAGCCATGGTCTGCCCAGTAACAGGGGATAGGATGTACCATAAGACTTTGGCTTCACCACCAAATAGGTTAGCCAATAATCTTTTCCAGCCACAATAGTCTTCACATATGGAAGAATGCCCAAAGGCTTGATTCTACTCTGATCCGCCAATCTGATGAGCCATTGGGTGGGTTGCACACCTTGTAGGCCTAGATCCTTCATCGTCACATCCGTCATAATGTTCACTGATGAACCACCATCAATCAGTGCATTTGCAATGAAGCAGCCTTCTATCCACGCGCCAGTCTCTGGAGTACCCGGATCTAGGAAAGCATTAGCCACATCCACTTCTTTTACAGGCTCTGGAGCCTTGTTGGACTTTGTTACTGTTGAGGGATCAATCCTTAAGCCACGTCTTCTTGTCAGTATACTTTTGAACCTTTTCCGGCAACTGGGAGACAACATCAATAATTGTCGGAATGTAAGGTTTGGTTTAAAGGTATCTAGATCTCTGACCAGATCGTATTCCTTAATAGGATCCACTGGCTTCTCTAACCGATTAGGGAATGGGGCAACACCCATTTTCATTTTTCCTCTTTCGTCCAACAGAGGAATTACAGGAACTTCTTCTGCCACTTGTGGCACTTCCTCCTCTTCTGTATCCTGGACCTCTGGTCCTGTCTCTGTAACTGTCTCTGTAACTCTCTGTGGCTTTGTACGGCACTGTTAGGCTCTGTTCTGTTCTGTTCTTCTGGTGGAAGATTGAACTTCACTGTTCTGGCAGGAGGGTTATTTTCTTTCTAGGTAGGCGGTTCCTTCTGCTTTGCATGCGTGATGGCAGCAACTTCCAATTCCACCAAATTGGAGGTAGGCTCTTGGGCCTTGGCTGGACTATCAGTAGCACTGTTTTTTACTGGGGCTGGACTTGGATAGTCTTTTGCAGTGTGGCCTTCTCCTTTGCATCGACTGCATAAGGGCTTGTAATCCACTGACCTTCGAGGATTTGGACAATTTGGTGAGATGTGTCCCTTTTCTCCGCATATGTAACACTCCACTTCTGATCTCTGACCACCGCCAGACTGTCTTCCTCTGTAACTTTGAGAGGGAAATCTTCTGGGTCCGAAATTAGGACCAAACTCTCTAGGCTTGGGTCCAATATCTTGTGTTGTCATTTTGGATTCCAGCAAGTTAAATCTTGCGTCTTCTTCCTTTCTTCTCCTATCATGCATCTCCTTCAGAGAGCAAATGTCCTCTGTATGATTCTTCTGCAAACAATAGGAACAGAAGGCTCCAGGGATGGTTGGTTTACGTGTACATTCAGTGGCTAAATGGCCTGCTTGATGACACTTACCACACCAAGTATTTGACCGCATCACATCTCTTCCTGCTCCTGCAACGTTGGATAAGCTCGCCGTGTTCACTTTCAGCGTCTGTAGTTGCTCTGTAATCACATCCATCAACTCCTTCTTAATGTTTGCAACTGAGTTAGATAAATAATCCTTCAAGCTTTCTCCTCCGGACGTACTGGCAGGAGGGTTTTGAGGAGTTTCTGTAATCACTGCATAAACTGGTTGGGCTGGTACAGAGGGGTCTCTGTTCTGGTTCTGATTCAGTGCTCTTGTTTGAACTGTTGGCTGTTGACCCCAGTTGGTAGGGTTCCACTGTTGCTGCTGATTTGATAATGAAGAAATTGGTTGGGACCATTGTTGTTGTGGTTGAACCATCATTTGAGGCATGGATTGTGGCCACTGTGGATTTGGTGCACTGTACTGTGATACCGAGGGCATCTGTTGGTAGGGGTAGGGAACAGTCCCTGGGACTGCATTTGGTGGGTACATCATTCCTGGCACCAGAGGAGGTAGGACTCCTCTTCCTGTATTCATTGCTAGTCTAGCTTCCACTTCATCGTACAGTCTTGCACCTTCTGTTGCAGCTTGTAGTGTGGCTGGTCTTTGCAGCTCCACAAACTTACGGACTTCTGGTTGTAATCCTCTGAGAAACACCCCCTTCTGAATGCCATCATCTAGATTATGGTTAGTCCATCTCTTCAGGATGGATTCCATTCGTGAGACATAAGCTTCTACTCTTTCTCCAGAGGACTGACTTAGGTTCATAAATTCCTCTCTCATCTGCTCTTCAAAACCTTCACGCTTGAATTTAGTGAGGAAGGCCAACTTCAGGTCGTCCCATGTGCCAAAAGTTCCTGCTGCTTGTCTCTCATACCACTGAAACGCCGCGCCCTTGAAAGTGGCGGGGAATATTGCCAACCAATGCTCAGGGGTTCTGGCATTGTTAGCCACACACGCTATCATAAACTTTGCTACATGAAGATCGGGGTCTTCATTGTACTCTCCCTTAAAAACTGGCAATGGGACTACATTCGCTGGCCTGTCATCAATATTTCCAGGACGGATCTGGCTTGGAAGTGGACCTCCAGCAGGAGGAGGAAGGGCTTGATGTGCCATTGGGACTTCTGTAAAGAGTTCCGCAAGGGCGTCAAAGGCGACTTCTGCTGCGAGCTCGCTCTCGGCTCTGATTCTTGCTTTCTCTCTTCTCACGTACCTCTGGACTCGTTCCAATGCTTGCCTCTTTATTGCGTCATTCATCAGAGGTGTGGCTCCACTATGTTGTTAGTGCTCCACAGAGGGTTAACAGAAGGCCTCAGTCTCTGTAGGACTCTCTTGCCAACATTTCTTCTACTTCTTTCTTTTCAACGTCCCTGAATTCTGCTTTCATGCCACTACACAGAGGAAGGTATTCGATTCTGAAGGTGTCAAAATGCATACGTCTAAGCATTGTGGTGGTGCCATCATCATAGTAATGCCAACTTCTGATGGTTTCAACAGTGTATGTTGTGAAAAACACTCTGTCTACCAACTTCCAGTGGGTTGCTAATTGAACAAACAGAAGATTATCAGTACACCAAGCATCCCATGTATCTTGCTGTTGAGCATCCACGAACAAATTCCAACTCTTTTCCTTCTTATCTTTGTGAACCTCTACAGACCAAGACTCCTAAAGCTTCTTCACAATCTCCCACTTGATGTTGTCTGGAAACTTTTCAATGAATGCCAAATCTTCCATGGATGGTCATCCTCTCTGTTCCTGCTCTTCAGTTTGTTCCCAAACAGTTTGCCACCAAGATGCAAGTTTCTGCTGCTTCAACAGGAAGAGGAAACTGTCCACTACATAGAGCATGCATCATAATGGTGATGTGTTTCCGCCATTGTGGGATGAACTTCTTGTGGAAAGTGGCTTTGATTATGAGGAATTCCAACTCTTCAGTGGAAGAAGGAACTTTACAAACATCCATTTAATTCTTCTATTCTTGACAATGCCATTTCCTTCATTTTCAGCCTCTTTTGGTGCTTGTTGATGGCAAGTTTCCCCGGCTGTGCACAAAAAACATGGAGCCCCGAGAGGAACACCAAGGAAAAGGGAATTCTCTTGCAAGAAAATCTATCTTGTAACATCAACAAGCTTGTTTATCATGTTTCATATGATCACCATGAAGAAAAGAACACCAGGCACAACAAATCTTCATGCAGCATCATGTAGATCTCCCACGGTTTTTAATAAAATCAGCCACATTCTTCAACATCTTCACAAAATCCATCAATAGAACAAAGAAATCAAAGAAATACACCATCTTTGAATGGAAATACATCACATAATATTCATCTTCAATATCTTCATAGTCTTCTCTCTCAATCTCTCATATACAATCACTCTGTTTCTGTAGAATTGGCTATCTCTGACTCTCTCTCTCTCTCACTCCATCAATAATACATCATATCCTCACTACAATCTCTCAAAATCACTCTCAATAATCCCTCTTAGGTCGTGGATACCCCTCCCAAGAGGTATGTTTGATATGAAGGGTCACCAGAGCCACTACAGTGTCTCTTCACAGCTCACTATTGTCACTTCACTCTAGTCTTCACTTGAGTCTTCAGCAGCTACTTCTTCCACTTCTTTCAGCTCTTTTACACTTGTATTCACCTCTTTCCAAGGCTAGAAAACTTTCCCAAAGTCACATATACATTCCACAGAACACTTACAGAAGCATACAGAACAGTCTACAGAACAGCTATAGTACAGAAAAGAACAGAGACAGAACAGAAGCAGAAGCTCTACAGAAGACCTACAGAAGGTTATAGAAGGTTATCAAAACTTCATAACTCACTCTCAAATCATTCCAAACTCTCACAAACCATTCAATAAAATTTCACAATATCTCATTCTTCATCAATGAATACTTCATCCCTCCTTACAGAAGACAATCAGAACAAAACAGACCAAAACAGAACAAAACAGAAGGTATATAGAACCAATCAGAACCTATCAGAACATCACAGAACCACCAACAAACATCATAATCTTCCAAAACACAATCAATATCATCCAAAACATTCTCAAACCACTTCTAAATCAATCAATCATCTCATAAAATCAACCATTCAGCTCTCAAAAACAACAAAAATCAGCCAAAAAACAAGTCATTTCAACACTCAACACTGTGACCCTTCATGAGCTAATGGCTCAAACAGGAACCATGTAATGTGTATTAATGAGTTGGAAAAAACAAGTTCTATACTTAAAGTCACCATAACTAATAGAAAAGAGACCTTTCAACCAACAAGTACCACAAAGAATGCACAAGAATCTTCCAAGGGGTAAAGTATAGCAAGAAGAATAGGATCCCTTGTTGAGTAGATGTGCAAAGAGCTTAAAGAAGACAAAGTTAATGCACTAAAAGCCAACCAATAGCTCCAAGGTAGATTGGAAAGGTCATAAGATGAATACAAAAACTTCTTGATAGAAACTGAAAAGCAAGTTAAGGAGCTCTAAGCTCAACAACAGGAATGCAATAAGGTGTTGAAGGAACCACAAGAGTTCCAGAATCAACTAAACAAGCACAACTCGGTGCTCAAGGATCTCCAAAGCCATCTGAAGGAGCATGACAATGCTCAAAGATCTTCAAGAAAAATAGATATAAGAGCTCTAGACTCCATTAAAGGAGCACAACTTGGGCTTAAGAAGCTCCAAGTTTAGATTAAGGAGAAGGAGGCTACCATGAACGAGCTTCAAGATAAACTCAAGGAGCAAGAACAATCACTCAAAGGCTATAAAGCAGAAACTACCAAGCTAAGTACACAGCAAATAGAAATAAGCCACTAGCTCACCTTTGCTAAAATCAAAGTGTTTGAGAAGGCAAATATAGATCTATATGAAAGACCACATTTAGGACATCAACAAGATACATGACCAATGGAGTGCCTTATATGCAAGTCTACAAGAAACCATCTCCAGTAACTTTGTCACAAGTTGTAAGTATGGTAAAAAATGACATACAAAAGTTCTATGAGACCACCCTAATGAAGCTCTTCAATAATCTAGGAGTAGCCTTGTATAGTGAAAGCTAGCATAGAGTCTAGTTGGAGGCCTGTAAATTGGTCACGAAGAAGCAATAATAGCTATTCATGGAAGTTGTAATGTTGTCCCACATGCCTCGATCATCTAAATATTTAGAAGAACTTAAAGCCCAACTAGAATTACTCTCTAATACACTAGAAGATATGGAAAAGATTCAAGGAATCAATTTGATGATAGAAGGGCCAACCAAGGAAGACATGCTCCAATAATTGAGACAAAAGGCTATGACAAGTATAAACTCTAGGCAACATGCTAATATAACCCAAAACACCCTAGCCAACCTTTCCCATTGTCTTAAGGCCAGCCACAATCATGACATCCCCATGAATATGCTAGACCTACCAAATTTTGACACAAAAGAATTAGAAGAGCACCCAATAGATAAAGAGGAAGAGCAAAAGGAGACCTATATGACCATAATTCAAACTTGACGAGCTTAGCCATAGAGAGTAATAGAGTATCCCACTCCCCTTGATCTCGTACCATAGGAAGAGCAAGAAAACCCAAAGGAGATAGTTTCAAAAATACCAGGAGAAGCAAGAGACCATCCCTATTGTGAAACTCAACTTCAAGGTCAATGAGGAGAGCAAGTTCAAAAAGTCAAAAGCGTAAGGAAAACTTTAAAATTTCACGACGAGCAAAAAGGTGGAAATGCACATTTTAAATGCAAAGGCACACCAATATCAAAGTGACCCACACAAACAAGACCTACATATTTCAACCCATTGACCTGGTCCCTTTCTTTGCTCATTTCACAAGAGAATTCACTAAGTACCTAGATCCCTCCTTCATCACCATCTGTAACTATCTCTGCTAATAGCCAATAATCCCTTATGAAGCTGGGATGCCCCATTATTTTTTAACAACAATACTAGAATTAATCGAGTGGTGATGGTTTGCCTTCATCTCCACACCCTACTACTACTGACCTATCATACCCAATTAAAGGACATGGTGGATAACAAGTTTTCCATGTGTATTATCACCCAAATGCATCACTTTAGCTACAAGAGCACATCAAGGAGTATCTTGTCAGCAAAGATTTTCTTTAGTGCATACTTAAGCCACTTCTTGATGATTTCTTTCCTCTTTTGTACCTTGTTATATGTTATATATTTATTTATCCCAAAAAAAAGAAAAGAAAAGAAAAGAAAAGAGAGTGCACATTCACAACACCTAGGGCAACATTGTAGCCCATCCCCCACATCACAACCTCAAGGCATGTCAAGGGCAGGACATCACGAGCTTACTCAGACAACTTGTCATGCTGACAACGGCATTCCATCACATTTTCTTACCAACTAGATCCTCAAGTGTGGGACAACAATCTAGGTTTACTTAGAATTCCCTAGTTGCACATGGATGAGCACACAACCACTGCACAAGTAGGGTCGACACCCCCATAAGAAGAGCATGAGTGACATGATATGTACTCCTTAAGACCCATCAATATTGGTGGCATGCACCTATCATGACCCCTTCAACATTGGCCATTACCTCTTCCTCCCTCTTCAAGCTAACCTAGCATTCTCCAAGTCTCTCAATCACTTCACCTCTCCACAAACACATGTCTTTTACCACACCACACTATCCATCCCTACCATTTCTCTCATAAAAAATCCCAAAGCCTTTTACTTGTAGCAACACCATACATTTGGTAAAAGTGCCATGGGATTGTTACTCATCTAGGAGGGGGGATAATGTTAAGTGCAAGGAAAAGATAAAGAAAGACCCCTACAAATTTTTAGAAAAAATAGTAAATTTGTAACACTTTATTGCCATTATTTTTATGAGATCTACGCTCCCTCCTATGCAGATTGCATTTAGCAAATAACATCTCAATCACAACTTATCTTCGGGTTAACTTTTTATCAAGACTAAGGTTCAATTGCATCTCAATCACAACTTATCTTCGGGTTAACTTTTTATCAAGACTAAGATTCGATTGCATAGAAGAATAGCCATGACCAACTCGACTCGACCATAAAAGGGGTGGCCAAGGGGAATGGAAAAACCCTAACTCTAATATTTATGTATTTAAAGAACGAGAAAGAATAGAACATGTATTCATGTATGTGCAAATTTTGTGTACTTGCATTCTTGCTTTACGTTGTGAGAGAGGGAGAGAATGAGAGTTTGAGAGAGTTGAGTAAGAGAGAGAAAGTGAGGGTGAGGGACAGTGTGGAGGAAGCCTCCTTCTTCCTCTTGAGCACTCTCTCATACCTATGCTCATGCTTCTTCCTTGTATGCTAAGGCCATAGAGGGTTGAGAATGAAAGGAGAGCACTTTGGATCATGGAGCTTCACAAGAGTGTATGTGCAAGCCTAATGTACCATTCATGTGCATTGTATATGTGCACTATGCACGAGTGCATAGTGTACTAGGATGAATGGCTAGGTGTTATGCAAAGGTATTCTACACCCTAGGCTATATGCAAGGCGGTGCACACACTAGATGGAATACATTATGATGTAGCACCATAACACACAATATTCCCATGGTAGTACCTAACATTGCACTAGCAAAGACTATATGCAATGAATCCTAAACAAGCTCATGATGTCAAAGAAGAGATTAATAAACTTTTGAGTATTGGATTCATCTACAAAATTAAGTACACAAATTGGGTCTTCTCAATTGTCATAGTACTTAAGAAAAATGGAAAAATTAGTATGTGCATAAAATATTTAATACCACAACCAAGAGAGACAACTAACCCTTACCTTACACTAAGCATACACTAAAAATAGTCATAGGGAAGGAGACTTATAGGTTCCTTGATGGTTTTTAGGAGAACAAGAGAGTTATAATCAATAGGCAAAAGACAGTTGTAATCAAGTGCAAGTTCATCCGAACAAAAGGTACAAGAGAGCTGCAATCAATTATAATCAAGTGCAAGTTCATTTAAACAATAGGCAGAGGACAACATTTGCCACTAAGTGGGGAGTGTTTGCCTATATAGTCATGCCTTTCAGCTTGATGTAACTAGGGTTAGGTTTTAGGACAAGTACAATGCTTTATAGGAATAGACTAGGCCACACTTTCTTCCACTGTGCATATGGGATTCTACATCCTGAGCCCACACCGCTCCATACAAAGAGGCTAAGGTAGGTGTGATTGCCAATATCTCAACACCCCTCCTCAATCACAACTAGAGAAATAAAAAGCGTGTAGAGGCTTTAGTGAGCAACCACTTGCAAATTGTGGGCACACCACAAACTTAGTAAACACCAGAGGCTTTTGTCAGGAGGTAGCTCATATAATAAATTTCAAAATCCCTATGGTAGCCCTTGACATTGTGAGGTGTGATGATTGTGCCATCAGTTGAACAACAATAGGTTGGCTATGGCTTCTTGTAGTACCACCTTTGAGTAATCTTCTAATATCTCTCTGCTGGAGTGGAATTTTCTCAAGCCCTCTTAGTTGAAGTAAGTCACCTATATGACCAAAAAATGCCCTATGATAACTTGTGGAATAATGTACACAGTAGGGAGAGAGAACATGTCCAATTTACAACAGTGAAATTTGCACCATATTTGTGTTTTTCAGCAATGTTGTGGGCTATATATTGCACAATGTCGGGCAATTTTGGGCTAGAAAGATGCGCCTTAACCTAAAGAAAAATTCTCAAGAAGAAATATCAAAGAGATTTGGCATGGCTAAAGAGATATGGTTGCTCCAACAGAGGTAGGTAGGTGCTATCTATGGCAGCTAAGAGAGAGTGAAGATGGAGGTGGAAGATGAAGGGTTTATGTCAAGCTGAGGTAACCCAAGGTTGAGAGGAGCTGAAGGAGTGATTTGTAGAGCTGAGCCATGCCCAATTGGGCTCTAATACCATGTAAAAATGTTGGATCCAGAGCATGGCTATGGAGGTTGAAAGAGGAAGAGTGAGCTCATGAGGTAACAAACATCAAGACCAAATGCCACACAAGTGAATTAGGTTCCAAGATGGAAGCTTGGACTCATAAACACAGTCTTGTGTGTTGACAATGACACAAAAACTTTTCTGGAAGTACAAAAGTACTATGTCATTGCATTCAAAATGAGAGAAAGTACAATGCTTTATAGGAATAGACTAGGCCGCACTTTCCTCCACTGTGCATATGGGATTATGCATCCTGAGCCCACACTACTCCATACAAAGAGGCTAAGTGCATGTGTGATTGCCAATATCTCAACACACTAGAGTGAACCTAGTGCATTATGGTGTGTGGAGGTGTTAGTTAACATGTGCTAAGGTGCAAGAAGGTGGGGTTAGTACATTGTGCAAGGTTGTCGTGTATGTGCACCCAAGTGCACATGAGAGTGCATGCATGTGTGTACACATGAATTTACATGAGTGTATGTGTGAGCATTTGTGTGCACAAGTGCATTGGGTGAGTGCAAATGCAAAAGTTTGTATACTAAGATGTAGCAAGTGCAGAAGCAATGCCTTACCTTTCTCTCTTACTTCCCTTTGACCCTCCCTTGCAAACATAGTAGACACAAGGTTGTGAAAGAGGAAAGAGAGAGTCAATGTATGTGCACTAGGGTGGTGATGTTGTGTAGTACTTAGGCTAAGTGCACTAGGGTGCACTACAGTGTGAGTGTCCCTGAGTGTAGTGTGCTATACAATGTGTAGTGTACTGTAGTATGCCTAAGATGTAAGATAAGTGCAAGGTTGTGTAGTGGCTATTGTGCAAGTGCAAGAGGTGCTTATGGCTATGAAATACAAGTGCATGTGCAAGAAGGTAGGTTAAGTGCATTATGCAAGGTGCAATCACAAGAATGCAAGTTTGTACACAAGGATCTATGCACGAGGGTTCTACATGCACATGTAAGGGTCCAATGTGCAAGGATTTAAGGTTCAAAGTACAAGTTCAAGGCTCAAGTGGATTGTGGTGTGTGAGGCTTATTTGTGAGGGTCAAGTGCAAAGGTTCACACCCAAGGTTGCTTGTGTACATGAGTGCAAATGCAAGGGTTCATGTGCAAGGAAGTACAAGGTCTAGTGCATGTGCACACAAGTGAGATGGGTGCATAGTGGTATGCAAGGAGTGTGTGCAAGGTCTAAGTGCAGAATCTACAATGAATGGTGGGATGGTACTCAAGGCATTGAGTGTCTCATTCCTTCATCCTTCTACCTCTCAATCCCCCTTCAAAAGGGTGGGCACTTGGCCAAATAGAGAAAAGAGAGAGGAACCCTATGATAGCCCAAGTACCCTATGAGCATGTGCATGAGTGGCTGTGTTCACGTGTGAGTTTATCTATGTGCATGTGCCTGTGTGTGGTGTGAACACATGTGTGTGTGTGAATGTGTGCATGCGCATTGTGCACTAGTATGTGCTCACAGATAACTAGGAGAAATAAATGCTCCACACTTATACCAATAACTTTAATCAATCGATAAGGAATTCAAAATTAATGTGGTAGTTAATCTCATGAATGAAGCCACTTCCTTCCATTAAATCCTCTCTCTCCACCCTCCCCTTAAAAACAAGGTGGGGTAGGTTGTAGATATGCTCCTGGCATTCTTTCCTCTTTAATGTAGTCAATCCTTCCGGACAAGAAATTATATCTGATTCAAATTAATTAGCCAATCATGAATCATTAATGAATTCTACATGTGTGGCATCTTTTTCTTCTTCTTAGTCATTCCTTGTCTATCTCAATGTGTTGGAAGCATGGTATAGGTAGAGCATAGAAAAGAGTGGCAGTAAGAGAGAATGGAAAGAAGGGGGAACAAAGGGTAGTAGAGAAGATGGTGGTGGTGAAGGAAAGGAGTCGGGACCTAAAACATACTCGACAATGGCTCTAAGCACTAGTCGGGCCTCTCTACACTCAAAGAACACACCCCCTCAGCCTCATAGCCACCAAGAGCATCTAAGGGACACATTGCCCTAACTTTATCGTAAATTTTGTGTGTCCCTACACCTATCAATGTAAAAACACCTTGTAAGCACAAACAGAAGGAGGCGTCTCCCTTGGCTGAATGCCGCGGTACCATTGCAGCTCTCCTACACCTCGGGGATTGGCCCCTCGATGTGCCACTAACACAAATAGCATGCACATCACTCCACTCTTGTTTTCAAACGTTCCAAGAAATAGAGATATTTTTATCACTAAATAGTCCCCAAGGAAATCGATCGTCTAAACCTATAGCTTAGGTATCTCACATACTCAACGTAGGTCATATGCATGAATACAATTGCAATGCATCCAAGAATGACACCATGAGTTGCGTGCAATGCGATTGTGTATGAACCTTAGTGCTGAATCATTTTATCATTTAGAAATTAGCATTGTGAGGTGCAAATACATTTCTTTCAATGATTTCCAAGCATTCTTGTGCTACTAGACCCTCTTAAACATCTTATGTGCCATGCATCGGTAAAAGATCAAAATTTGGAATCTTATCAGCCACCATTACTCACCCTTGAAAGGTGAGAAGGATCGAAGCTTGCTTGGAAGAGCTATGGCAGGAGAGGGAGAGCAAGAAAGAGAGAGAGACCAAATGGGAACTCCAATAGTCACAATGTGAGACCGGGCCTTCCTTTATTCAAAATATCACTAAAAGAACAAAGAATAAAGTGACACTGATGGGCGCTCGTGCCACTTGCAATGTGCAGTGGTGGGTACTATCAGTGTAGTAATACACGAGCGGCTAGGCAGAGGCACCTTTACCCCCAACAACCTCCCACTTAAAGGCAAATCTGCCCCGATGAGGAGTGAAAAGGAAAAAAGAAAAGACAGT
The DNA here is from genome assembly GCF_053477565.2 of Lygodium microphyllum. Taxonomy (NCBI): domain Eukaryota; kingdom Viridiplantae; phylum Streptophyta; class Polypodiopsida; order Schizaeales; family Lygodiaceae; genus Lygodium; species Lygodium microphyllum. The sequence goes on from NC_141139.1 coordinate 173,686,553, forward strand.
ATAATGTACACATGTACAACAGGATGAGAAAAAACGTCATCTCATCCAACACCTATCAATCTCCTGAGGAAGGCAAAGCACTCAGTAGTGAGGCTTTTCGTGAGCAGATCTGCAAGATTTTCCTCAGTGGAGATCTTGACAAGGTCAACAGACCTGTCCTCCAGAACCCCATGTATGAAGTGATACCTCACCTCAATGTGTTTTGTCTTCGCACAGAAGATTAGATTCTTGGCTAGCTAAATAGCACTCATAGAATCCAAACACAGTGTAGGTACATCATCAATCCCAAGGTCATGAACCAAATGTCCCAACCATATGGCCTCCTTGCAAGCCTCAGTGGCTACAACATACTCAGCCTCAATGGTAGAGAGAGCCATATACTTCTGAACCCTAAACATCCAAGAGATAGCACCTCCAGCATAGGTGATGAATACATAGCCAAAAGTGGACTTCCTATTGTCTGCATGTCCTGCATAATCAGAGTCTGTGTACCGCACAACTCCTATATCCTGGCTACCATAGCAAATGCACATATTTGCTGTGCCCTTTAGGTATCTCATGATACCCTTCATGGCATCCCAATGCTTCTTACCAGGCGTAGCCACATAGCATGCCACAACACCAACTGCAAAGGCAATATCTAGATGAGTGGCTATCATGGCATATGTCAAACTGCCCACGGCTGATGCATAAGGGATCTTGGCCATCTCGGCCCTCTTCTCATCTCTCTGCGGACAATTGGCCTATGAGACCTTCACATAAGAAGGTAATGGACAACCAATAGGCTTTACATCCTGTATGCGGAAACGCTCAAGGACTTTACGAATGTACTCACCTTGGGAGTGGTAAAGTAGTCCCTGATGCTTGTTGCGCTTAATGTGCATACCAAGAATGTGAGAGGCCTGTCCCAAATCCTTCATCTCAAAGCTCTTCTTCAGCTGAGATTGAAGAGTATCCAACTCATCATGATCTTTCCTTGCTATTAGCATATCATCCACATAAAGTACCAAAATAAGCAATGAGCCATCACGAGCTTTCTTTGTGTAAAGACATGGATCCATATCACTCACGTTGTAGCCCTGTGACTGCATAAAGGCATCAAACTTATGATACCACTCCCTAGGTGCCTGCTTCAAGCCATAAAGACTTTTCTTCAACTTGCACACTAGTGCTCCCTGCTAGGTTCTGCAAAGCCCTTAGGTTGCTCCATGTATATCTCATCATGCAAATCCCCATGCAATAATGCAGTCTTGACATCCGTCCAAGTCAAGCTGCGTGACTAAGGCCAAAACCAAGCATAGGGTGGTCATCTTGACCACAGGAGGAAAGACGTCATCAAAGTCAACTCCATGCTCCTATTTAAAACCCTTTAGCAACAAGTCTTGCCTTATAAGCCGGCTTGGGTTTTTCAGGGGTACTTTTTAACTTGTACACCCATTTGCATGGCAAAGCCTTCTTGCCCTGCGGCAATGCAACCAAATCCCAAGTCATATTATTATAAAGGGAGTCTATCTTAGACTAGATAGCCCTCTTCCAAGAGTGACTGTTACCCTTGCGCATAGCCTCATCATAGGTGAGAGGCTCTCCTGCATCTGTAACCAAGACATAGTGCATCGAGGGCTCAAATCTACTAGGTGGACATCTAGCTCTAGTAGACCATCTCACTGTAGGCTTTGTTGCATGTCTAGCATCCTGTCCAACACCCTGGCCATGTGTACTAGCTACTATTGTAGATTGTCCCACTGGCTATGCAGGAGCATGTGGCTCCTCCTGGAATATAACCCTACATATCTCTACCACCTTCTCAGGCTGCCTATTCATCTTGTCTTCATGGAAGACTATATCATGGCTGAGGATGACTTTTCGCGCTTGTAGATCCCAGAGGCGGTAACCCATCTCACCTGCATCTCCATAGCCAAGGAAAATGCATTTGACACTCTTAGGATCCAACTTAGTCCACTTGTCCTTGGGCACATGGCAGAATGCCTCACATCAAAAGACATGTAGATGCGCATAAGACGGAGGTTTCCTAGTCCATACCTTCTCTGCAACCTAGAAATCCAAACCACTAGAAGGTGATCTATTTATGACATGCACAACTGCACTGACCGCCTCAACCCAAAAGCTCTGTGAGTAGGCCTGCATGGCTAGGCATACTATGTACACACTCTTGGATGGTTCTATTCATTTACTCAGCCAAACCATTCTAGGGTGGGGTATAGGGGGAGGTCAACTGATGCTTAATACCCCTCTTGTCACATAGCTGCTCAAAGGTATGTGATACATATTCTCCCCCATTGTCAGTCATAAGGCATTTCAGCCTATGCCTAGTCTAGTTCACAACCAATGCAAGCCATCTCTGAAACATAGCCACCAAGACATTTGACTTAAGCTTAATGGGGTAAGCCCAGACTTTATGATAAAAATCATCAATAAACATCACAAAATACTCTGCACCACCCATAGACTAATAGGGCATGGGCCCACAAACATCCGAATGTATCAATGCCAGGGGCTCACTCATGTGTGTCCTACCAAACTTCTTATACGTATTTCTAATCTGTCTGCCATAAAGACAATGCTCACATGAATCAAAACATGCATAGTCAAGGGGCGGTAAAAGTACTGCAAAAACCAGAAAGCATTTTCATTCCCTTCAAGGACATATGGCCCAAATATGCATGCCAAAGAGATAGATGTGGGATGGAATTGAGTGACAAAACATGGTCAATAGAGGACCCATCAACTACAAGAGGATAGAGGCTGCTAGCCTTGGCACCTCTAGCAAGCACAAGTTTTTCACATGCAACTTCCAGGCAGAATTCCCAAATGAAACATGAAACCCAGCTTCATCAAGCTACCTTGTAGACATAAGACTACGTATAAGCACAGGTACATGACATACATCCTGTAACAGAAAAGTACTGCCAGTAGGGAACTGCAGCCGTACATCCCCTATGCCAACAATAGCAAGGGACCTATCATCACCCAAGCGAACTTAACCAGAGATAGTGTGGTAGGAATGGACCACTCACGACATGGTGTAACATGAAATGAAGCACCTGAATCCAAAAGCCAACATTGCACATACATAGAGTGAACCTCATTAGTCATAGTTTCAATCTGCTTGCCATGCATCCTTAGTGGCTTTATCTGTGATTTTTACACCAATGCCTGCCAAACTTGGCTCTAGGCATAATTTGTACCATCAAGCTTAGTGATGTTGAAGATAGCACTGTTAGTGGAAGAAGATACCATACTGTAGTCCAAATTGGTGCAGACAGTTCAAAACTGCTTGCTATTTTTTGAATATCCAAAATACCACCAAAACCAATGCAAAATGACCACGAATTGATAGCTAATGATGCTGCCTACCAAGTACCATCAAAAGTACATAAAATTAGGATGATTCAGCTTTGAAGATTCCACATTAGTCCATGCATAATTGCTTGCTATAATAAATTATAGCTAGGTACAACGAGAGTAAATTGTAGGCAAAATGAATGCACCAAGTCAACCAAAGCATAACCAACATCAAGCGTGCATAAATCAGCATGTGACAGTCATACAGACATCGAGCAAACACCCAACCATGTCAAATAAATCCGTTCATAGGCTGACACACCCCTGTGTAATAGGGAAAAGTGTACACAACACTAGCAAGACTTGACACAAAGAGGTATATGCTCAGGGAGTGCAAAGCCCAAATCAGCCCAACTACATCTGTGAGGACCATCGGATATCAACCATGCAACATCCAAGTGAAGATCCCAATCTCAAGTATCCGAATGCTCAAGTAGCATAAACTGCATGCTCAATGTCTATCAAGCGTATCAAGACACTCCCACATGGCACAAAAGCTGTAAATATCAAGCAAAGAAGCTCAACAAGGGCATATGATAGCACCAATGCCAGAAGATCCAAGATCAAGCATCAATAAGACCTCATGAGAATATAGGCTGTGTAGCATTCGTACATAGCATCCATAGATATCATGTACATCCAAAGTGTAACTCAAGCATAACACACAATGTAACGGGCATGTAGTAGTGGCATAGGCCAAGCATGTCAAGACCGGTCAGAGATAAGCAAAGTACATGCCATAAGTATATCAGAGATGAAGATTCAAATGTTATGGGAACCGAGCAATGATTTGAGAGAAAATCCAAGCTCTATGTCGATCCTCGAGAGTTACTACATCAATGTATACATCCAAGACATAGCCCGAATCCAATAGGCATATCCAAACATAAGCAAATAAGCTTCAGTCCTAAATATTACAGCATCAAATAAATGTCCAAAACTGAGCAAATAATGGCTCAATCCAAGCTCAAACCCATAGACAAACCATAGACATACTTTCCCATATGTATAGGCACCAACCGGGCATAATCGGGCATCAAATGACTATGTAGCATGAGCATAAAGTGTAATGATAGAGGGCTGCCCTATTTTGGGTTGCTTATGGACTATGTAAAATAGTCAATGACTAAGTAAATTCAGCCCCAAAATCATCTCACATCATAGGCATACGTTCTCCTAGCATTCGGGGCACATTCAGGACTAACCAAGCAACCAATGTCAATGCCAACCAAGCATAAACATAAAGTGCTAATGTAACACTATTTGTGGCCACCTGTGGACTGTGGAAAACCTATGGATTGAAGTAAAATAACAAAAAAAAAAGAGCTCTAATACCTTTGAAGGAATGCCGTAAGGGTGTCCAAATGGGCCGTCGGGAAGAGCCGGGGAGTGATGAGAGCTTAGAGAGACGGTTATGGCTACCAGGAAGAAGACCCAATGAGTGTAGGCAATTAATATGAAGTTGAAGGAGTCACAAACTAAGCCCGAATGCTCAAGCAACCATGGTCTAATACCGGTTCAAAGGTGAGAAGGATCGAAGCTTGCTTGGAAGAGCTATGGCGGGAGAGCAAGAGTAAGAAAGAGAGAGAGACCAAATGGGAACTCTAATAGTCACAATGTGTGAGTAGGCCTTTCTTTATTCAAACTGTCACTAAAAGAATAAATAATAAAGTGACGGTGACGAGCGCCTGCCACCTGCAGTGTGTAGTGACGGGTACTGTCAGTGTAGTAATACACGGGTGGCTAGGCAGAGGTGCCTTTACCCCCAACAACCCTCAAAACCCCTCCTTCTCCCTACCGTTTAGGTTATGCATGCATTGATAGGTGTATAAGATATTTTTTCATGTGTTTTTCTTGTGAAAGTGGTGAAAACTATACTATAACATAGAAACAAGGCTGAACTAAGGCTTATCCCTCATGCTCCAGCCATGTCATATATCCACGAACATAAATCATATTTTTCCTTAATTTTCTAATGCAAAAACCTGAAGTTTTTCAAAATTTCACTATTTTTTATTTATTTAGACAAAAAATTTATTATTTTTGATTTATGGGTTGGGATTGATCACAATCACTTAGAATTGATTTTGTATTCATTTCTAATCCACATGAACCCCAAAATCACAACCAAATCCCCAAAATTTATCATTTTTATGAAAATCACATAATTGTGGGTTTTACGTGTTTTAGTATAACTTATTATATGACTATTTTTTTGGTTTTCTTCAAGATTTCTAATAGATTTCAGCATCAAGAACCAAATGTGACCATTTCCAAATAATTTCATAAAAAATCTATCATAAAACAAAGAAATCTACTATTTATGCATAGAATCACACTTTTGCGGACACGTATTTCATGGTTGGGAGGCCGCTCACGCTCTCTCACATCTTGATCTATGATCTCCTTCACTTCAACACCATCATTCCATCAACATCTTTCATCAAACTCCACCCCCTTCTCACGTATATGAACGGGTAGTAGGAGGAGAGGGGAGAGAGGAGAGAGAAAGACTAATTCTGCATCATCTCCATCGGGTAGCCATTTGGTATGTGGAAGGCAACGATGGAGAGTGGAAAAAACAAGAAATTTCTAGGATTAATCTGTTGGGTGGGTTGTTCTCAGGACCCCCACCCCTCCTCTATCTAAATTGACGTCATGAGGGGGCGGCATTTCTGCTCGCGCCATTTTTGAAATGACTCCCTCCCCCCCCCCCCCACGAAAATTTTAGGGGCTTTGGGCCCCGTAAAGGCCATGCTCATTTTGGTTTGCACTTTTTTGGTCAATTTTGACCTTTGTAATGTTCGGCTTCTTACATGCCTTCTGTCTGGTATGATTGATTGCAAATCTAAAAAATCCTACATGCCCTAGCTTGACATTTCAAACAGCTGAGATGCTATCTTTCTTCAATCCGACCATCGAAAAAATTACGAAAAATCTACAACCACCACAACGACTGAAGTTTGCATTTCCATCTTCCTCGGTCTCTCAAAATTGTCGAATCCTCACGTTCCTCTTCCATCGGCTTTGAATTCTCGCATAAAATTTGCATTAGTCTGCTCCTTTTCGGCACGTCTTGGGTGTTTAAATGATGCTCTCTTTGGCAGCCATGGGATAAGGCGACTTAGCCCCTCGAATCCCGTGAATTGATTTGCACAAACAACAACCAAAGAAAGCATCAAGTTGCCACAAAAAAATACTCAACAAAGCACAAGAACAACTCTCACCCTACCCCGTAACAGAATCAAGGCATGAGAATCCACAAGGGATAGGCTCAGCATAATCTGAAAAAAATCTAGAGCGAGTTCCTAACCAATAGCTCTAATATAGACTGGCTAAAAAACCTATCAAAGAGGTTATCCTAGTGGTGGTCTGAAATACCTACCTAATTTTGGACAACAGGACCAGGATCTCCTACTAGGTGAGGACTCCTATAGCCTGGTCATCATAGTTTTCTTGTAACACATTGGCCTCCTAAGGTTTCCCAACTCGGGCGTGTAAAAAGGAGGGAGCTGAGCGTAAAGTGACCCAAGGAGAACATGGCATCAACCTCAGGTTTTGTCTCGGTAACAAAGAACCTACTAAGCTCTCGTAAGGCATCACTTAATCCTTTTCTTTCACTCACTTTTGGTTTTGCTCCAACCTTCCTTATTATTTGTATTTTTTTTTCGGCCAACTGTTACCCCTAGGAAGACAAGGCATCGACCCCGTTGACTCATCCCCAAGAACCTACCAAGCCTCCACAAGGCGATAATCAACTGTTTGTAAGAAATTTTTTTTTTTTTCCTTTTCTAATTGAGGGGGTTAGAACCCCTTTTTACACACCTTTGTAATTTGTATCTTTAGATATATTCAAAACTTGCTTTTCTTTGCTATTTTGGTAGGCTTCTCTAACTGCCTCATACTAGCAAGGACCCCTAGGACAGCTGCCTAGCAAGCAGGAAGGATAGGGTCAGAAGGACTACCCTCTATCACATATCTTTAATGCTTGAAAATGTCTTAACAAGAGGTAGGTAACTACTCAAATCTCCCCGAGATATACCTAACCAAACCCTAGGACTTCATGATTGCTGGTCCCCACAAACGAAAAGAAAATAACCCCCACATACACATATAACACTATTAGCTTAAGAGAAAAACTCAGAAAGGCAATGACACCACCTCGAATGGCCACAAGAAGCTCTTGTGCAGGCTCCAGGCACTTCATCCAACTTGTGTGATGCAATCACTAAAACAGAAAACCATTAAACTTACCTACACCAAACACATGTATGGCCCTCTTGGCCTAAAGAGATATAATATTTCACAACCAACAGAACGACCCTCTTGGCCTTATGAAATAAAACATTTGAACTCAACAAAGATGATCCTCTTGGCTTTATGAAATAAAACATTTGAACTCAACAAAAGTGATCCTCTTGGCTTTATGAAATAAAACATTTTGCCAACATTAAGCACAACGTACTGTTAAAACAATCCCTTGGTCCTAACATTACTCAACTAAAGCACAAAACTGATCAAGGATAAGGCTTCTTAGGCCCTACACTAAGTGCATCAAGTTATTAGCTAACCCCCTTGCATAAATAGCAAGGGGTGTTCGACGAATATGACGATACACAATTCTATGCGTCCATGACATAGTAGGAAGGTGCTCACTTGCTACCTGACTTATAACCCAAACTAACCATCGGTGGGCTGAAATATGACGTGTTAGCAAGAAGAACCCAAAGTATTCCAGGAGGTAATTGTAAGGGCTCCCCTGGACCACAATTGAAAAAGACATCTTCTACGAAAGCATAGTTAGCCAAGGAATCTGCAAAGCGATTTCATTGTCGAGGAACTAACTGACAAGTCACTGTCTCAAAGATATGCAACATATCCAAGGTTGCATGATGGTACATCCGTAAGATGGGATTCCGCACACTATAGGTCCCATTTAGCTGATTGGTTACTAACTACGAGTCACCTTTAACCAATAATCAGTGGATATCACCACATCAGGCTACATTCAGCCCCATGACCTAAGGCCTTGTATTCTACCATATTATTAGTAAAAGAAGGTCCTAAATAGACTCCCATCTTCATGACAACCCTATGTTAGTGGAGCCCCAAAAGGAACACCAAGGAAATAGGGTTTCTACTTCAAGAAAATCTATCTTGTAACATCAACAACCATCTTTTTTATCTTTTATATGATCACAACAAAGAAAACAACACCAGGAACAAGAAATCTTCACTCAGCTTCATAGAAACAATTCTCCCACGATTTAACTTTAACAAAATCCATCATTCTCTTCATATTCTTCATTGATAGAAATAGAAAACACAAAAGAATACTCCACTTTGGATGGAAAAATATCACATATGATTCATCTTCAAAGTTTCCACAACTTTCTCTCATAATCTCTTATAGATAGATACATAGTTTTGCCGAAAAATGGCTATCTCTGACTCTCTTTCTCTCAATTAATAGTACATCATCTCCTCACTACAATACTCAATAATCACTCATAATAATCCTTCTTTGGTTGTGGATTCCCCTTCCAAAAGGTGTGTATGATATGAAAAGTCACCACAGCCACTACATTAACTCTTTATAGCTCATTACTGTCACTTTACTCCAGTCTTCTCTTGAGTCTTTAGCAACTGCTTCTTCCACTTCCTTGAGATCTTTTGAACTTAAATTCACCTCTTTCAAAGGCTAGAAAAAATTTCCAAAGTCTCACATACATTCCATATAACACTTACAGAGGCATACAGAACACAATAAAACAAGAACAAAGGCTCTGCAAAAGCTCAATAGAGGGTTACAGAAGGTTAATAGAAGACATCAAAACCACATAACTCATATAAAACCATTCCAAAATATCAAAAACAATTCAATGAGCTTTCAAAAAACTTCAACCTTCATCAATTATTACTCTATGCTTCATATAGAAGATAAACAAAACAAAACAGAAGCTAGACAAAACCTATTAGAACATCACAAAGCCTCATATTTCTACTGAAAATCATCATGAGCTTCCAAAACATAACCAACCTCATCCAAAACACTTTCAAACACTTCCAAAACAATCAATCATCATGTAAAATCCTTCAAAAATCAACCACTTAGGCCTAAAAAACAACAAAAATCAACTAAAAAACCAAGTCATTTCAACACTCAACATATCACCATACTTAATAAGGGAGCGTCCTTGCAACCTAAGAAAAAGGGAATACAAGTTTATCAAAGAGCTCAACTTGATCTTCCTTTTCATTTTCAATAAACTACCCAACCATGACCCCAACTTATCACCTGGATTTAATAAAGAATACAACAAAAGAAAAACCCTTCATCCATTAACATCGCTTATAAACAACAAAAACCATGACAAATTCGTAAAGGATATAAGAGGTTATGCATCTTTGTTTCTTAAGATTTCCATCCACCATTACGATTGCAAATCTCCAAAAATATAGCTCTCAAACAAATCCAATATTCAACCACCACAAACTCATCACATAGAAATTAACACAACACGAACACAAAACAACCATTTGAATGGCACATCCAAAAGAGTGATATATCATTATGAATCATAAAAGATACATCTAGAGGTATCAGTGAAGATGATCCCTCTTGAAGGCTTGATGATTACGAAAACGATCCATGGATAAGGATTCATGTACAAAAGTTTTTGGAGAATTTTGAAAGAATTGAAGGCACTACATCCTTTCTAGTAAGACAAGGTATTTGCTAGGTAGACAAAGGGCATGAAAATACAATACATCTAGTTGTTGGAAATCAGTGTTCACATTGACATTCATACATAACTTTGGAATAACTTTAAGATGATTATGTGAATGCCTATGCATATATGCTAGGTACCAAGCAAAGTGAGCCATCAATCTCAATCAAGGATCTGTAGATTGTGAATGTTGTTGAGCAAAATGGAGATAATTTTGATACGCTTCCACTACCCTGGAATTAATGGCCAATTAATCTATGGTCTAGTAAGAGATCAATTGAGCTCTATCCTCTTCTTCTTGGAATCTTTTGATCAAATCCTGCATATCCACTAACCAATTGAGCGGGCTGAGAAATAGAAGTAGTAAGAGATGGAAGAGGAATAGGTACAAGAGGATGGAGAGATGGGTAGGCAAAATCATAAAATGAGGAATGAGCTAAAGAAGAATTAGCTAATAATTTAGGCAAATCTGTTAAGAAAGGTGTTAATTGATAGGTAGGAAAAGTGGAAGGAATATGCATGGATGGGGAAGGACAAGACAGAGAAGGAAAAAATACTTGATCTTCAATGAAAGAACAATAAGTAAAGATCAGAATTTGAGGGGCACCCTAAGGTTAGAAAAGGAGAGGTAAAATGATTGTTGAGTAGGACTTATAAAGGGAAAAATAAGCATCATATCGATGGGCCATTTTTTGATAATAAGATAAGCTAGGAACGGATGGACCTAAAACAGATAGTCAATGGTAAGCATCAAAGAAAGATGAATCAAATGGATGTTGTTTGGAAAGATAGGCTAAAAGATCCACCCTTAGTTGGTTGATGTTCTGCACATGACTAGAGGCTTTATTCTGTCTTTGGTTCAGGATCACAAAATTAATCATTGGATGCCATGAAGTGTCAAGGCAAGTAGCCACTTTGGAAGAATAACACTGAAACATTTCATCTATCAGCAACTCCAAATGTTTGACGTACAAGGCAGCTTATAAGACCACATCCCCAACATACCAAGCTAGATCTTCATCGTCTGGAATCAACAAATCACCTCTCAAATACATATAAGACATAACATTGTATCCAAATTCATAGAGTCTTCAAAAACCATTTGAACTACTTCAATCAATAAATCAGAGGACGAGTCTCCACTCCATCCATCCTTTGGAAGAGGTAGATCCATCGTTGAGAGCTTAATATAGAAGGCCAACTTCTGTAATTGATAGTGCACAGAAAATGAGTGATCTAGAGGAACATACTCTTTGAATTGCCCAAATGAAGACCATAATAAGTCCATCCTAGATTGAAGCCTTTCCACTTTACCATGGAACAAAGGGTATAACGTGGCTTGTCGTTGGAGAACTGCCAAGTTTGCAGCAAACAAAGAAGGAACTGGATAAAAGGACTCTATGAAGAAGAACATGACTGAACCAAGTGATCGTTAAGTTGCTGAATTTGAATGTTGCTCTATTCTAGGGTGGAATTTGCTATTTTAAGCTCCTTTGTCTGGGCAGCTATCAAAGCTTGAAGCTCTTGAGATTCCTTCAACAATTTATTCCTCTCCTTAGTTACATTAACCACTTGAGTTTTAGTGTGAGCCAACTGAGTGTGCAAACTAGAAATTTCCATTTTCTGGGCATCAATGATCTAAGTCTGCTACTCCATTTGGGTATAAAGATAAAAAAAGCATTCATGAGCAAAAGAAAGCTCCTCATTTGCTTTTGTCAACTCTTATTTGGTTTGTTGAACTTTGTATAGCAAGAAGAATAGAGCTCCTGGATATAGGTAGTCTCACCGAGAGCTCAATAGAACTCTGGATGTCTTGACATAGGAAGGGAATTGCGTCTCCTACTACCAAGTGTTGTATAGAAGGAATAGAAATATCTAAAGTACCATCACGATGTGCTTTGAAAAGATTTGGCATTGTGAGAAAAGTTGGTAGTTGACTGCTAGATTGAATAAGAATGGAGACTGCTGATTCAGCCACTTGTTTAAGGCATTTCCTCTGAAAACTACCATAGGAGGGATAGGATCAAGATCCTCAATGACAACATTAGTGTGTTTAGTAGAAGGAGAAGCTTCTGGTGGATCAACTATCAAGGCAGGAACTTCTTTTGCAGGGGCAGCATATGGCAAGAAGATAGAAAGGTAGGAACCAAATGTAACATTAGTTACATTACCCCTTATGGCTCTGACAAAGTGTCGATCCATCTTTGACAAAAGATAGGAACTCCAATCAATAGTTATGCCATTCAACACCATTCTAGAAGCTATAAAAAACTCCTTTAAAAGGTAATTAGAGGGTGTCTTGGCAGGCATAAACTTGTCTTGGAGAAATTGACATAGGTGCTTCCACATAGGATTAGAGATCATGGAGACATTGATGCCAGTAGTAAGAACCTTCTTAGGATCCAACACATCTTGTTTTTGATTTTGCAACAATTTAAGTATATCCTTGTTTGAGAATAATTGTCTAGTAGCAGGGAAAGAGTCTCCCCAATAGGGTAAAGATAGAGCCTTGCCCAAGATTTTAGGCATTAGTTGGATAATTGTTCCTCTTACAGGGCCAAATCTCTTACTATAAGAGACTAGAAATTGATCAGAAGTATCAGTATCCTCTAGGATAAGTGGCAATGAGAGTGCTATGAACTTAGTTAAACCCACTTTGTTGATAAGATCAGAATCCAGTAATAAAGAATAGTCATGAGACACCCATGGGACATACTGAACTGTGTTGGGGGTAAAGGCACCTCCACCTAGCCACTGAAGGGGATGCAATGGCAGTGGAGAAGGAGAAGAGGAAGATGCAGGGGAGAAGAGCACACACAATGTAGGTGCTATCCAAAATGATATGACAGCCTTATTGCATTATCGCATATATATGAATGAAGAATATGGGCGGTCACTATACATGGGCAGGTCCAAATGCCTTTTACCCCAACAACCTCCCACTAAAAGGCCAATGTGGCTGGGGAGTGAAAACAAAGAAAAGGAAAAAAAAGACAAGGTGAGGAATCATGACATCTCACCCAACGCCCAACGATCTGTGCAAGAAGTGTCGAGAACCTCTGTAGAAGAAGAGTCAAGCATCCCCGAGTCTATGATATCCAAGAGATAAGCGATCCCGTAGCTCCATACAACAGAGCAATCCAAGAATGCTTCTCATGAAGCAAGCACAACTCATCAATGCACTGCTGTAAAGTATTAGAGTCTAGCATAGCATAAGCATGGCACATACAAGACAACGGAGAGTAGTCAAGCTCTCCAGAGTCAATCACTGAAAGAGATCCAACATCTCGAACACTCGTCCAACAGGGTCTTAAGACTACATGTGGCCTCAATGAAGCAGAAGACTAACATATGGCTGGCTGTCTAGCCTGCAAAACTACAAGAAAACGGCTCTCATGAGCTTGCAAGGGGTCTAGCAAATGATCACCAACATTCTGACCCTGACTACTATGCATAGCTATGTCATTTGGGCCAATAAGTGCCTCATTTTCAGCATAAATAGCTTGCTGTAATGGCATTGTAGCTACTGTAAAATCAGGCATAAAGCGTATTGAACACTCATTAAGAGGCTTGAGAGGTGTATGCATCTCATAGAAGACAGCATGACGGCTGTGTATGACTTGCTGGGCATCCAAATCCCATAATTTGTAGGCCTTAAAGTCACCATCTCCATAACCAAGGAGGATACATCTACACGATATAGGCTCATGTGGCATATGTACAGATGCCTGGCAGTCAAATATCCTCAAGTAATCATAGGAGGGCTGCATGCCACTCCATGCCTCATGGGGTGTAATACCATCCAAGCTCAAGCATGACATCTTGTTAACCAAATAGACTACCGTCATAAGGGCCTCAACCCAAAAGCCATAAGACAACCCAACTGTGGTAAGCATAGAAGCAACCTTTGCCTGTAAGGTCGGGCACATGTCATGAGCAATCCCATATTACCGTGGGCATAAGAAATCAATGCCATACTGCTGACAACATCTGCCATTATATTTATTGACGAGCCTCCATCAATCAATGCATTTCATTTAAAGCATCCTTCAATCCACATGTCAATCTTTGGGATCCCCAGATCTAGGAAGGCATTACCCACATCTACTTCCTTCATGGGTGTTTTGAGGCTCTATTGGACTTGGTTGCCACAAAGGGAGCAATTCTTAGGTCTCTTCTTCTTGTCAATATGCTTTTAAATTTCTTTCGACAGCTAGGAGACAACATCAACAACTGTCGGAATGTTAAGTTTGGTTTAAAAGTGTCTAAGTCTTTGACCAAATCATATTCTTTGATAGGATCCTCAGGCTTCTCCAATCGACTGGGGAATGGGGCACGCCCACTTTTACCTTCCATTTTTCTTCTAGGAGTGGCAACATCTACGTTTCTTCTCCATGAGGAGGAACTTTGATATCCTCTATCTCCCGGACCTTTGGTCTTGTCTATGCAACTGTCTCTATGGCTTTCTATGGATCTGTAGTGCTCTGTACTACATTGTTCTGTACTACACTATTTTGTTTCTCTCTAGGAAGATTGAACTTCATAGTCTTGGTAGAGGGAAAATTCTCTGTTGGAACTATGGTTTCTCCTTTCTTTGCACGCATTGTTGCGACCACTTCCAATTCCACCAAATTGGAAGCAGGTTATTGGGTCTTCTGTTGGGTATCAGGAGTAGCTTTCATAAGAGCTTGACTTGGACAATCTTTTGTAATAGTGTGGCCTTCTCCCTTGCATCAACTACATAAGGGCTTGTAGTCCATAGACCTTCTAGGTTTTGGACAGTTTGGTGAGATATGACTCTTTTCTTCACATTTGTAACACTCTAGCTCTAATCTCTCCCCACTGCTAGACAATCGTCCTCTGTAACTCTGAGAGGAAAATGTCCTTGGATCAAAATTAGGACTGAACTCCCTAGGTTTTGGTCCAATGTCCTACTTTGTCATTTTATTCCAGTAAGTTGAATCTTACGTCTTCATCTATCTTTCTTCTTTCCTGCATCTCATTCAGAGAGCAGATATCCTCTCTATGGTTCTTTCTCAAATAATATGAATAGAAGGCTATAGGAATGGTTGATTTTGGGTACATTCAGTGGCTAAATGTCCCTCGTGATGGCACTTTCCACACCATGTATTAGAACACACCATATATCTCCCACCCCTTGCAGGAGTGGATATATTGGCCATATTCACCTTCAGTGTCTATAGCTGTTTTGTAATCACATCCATAAGCTCTTTCTTGATACTTGCAACTGAGTTGGATAGGTAATCCTTTAGATTTTCACCTCCTAGAGTACTTGTAGTAGGGTTTTGGGAAGCTTTTGTGATCACTACATACACTAGTTGGGTTGATCCAAAGGGTCCTCTATTTTGGTTTTGATTCAAAGCTCATATTGAGACTTGGGGTTGTTGATTCTAGTGGGTAGGATTCCATTGTCATTGAGTTGCCATTAGAGGAAGTGTTTGAGGCCACTGTTGTTGTGGTTAAACCATCATTTGAGGCACTATCATATGCGGTGGGCCATTGTGGGTTAGGTGCATTGTATTGCGGCACTGTTTGCATCTGGGGGTAGGGACATGGAACTTTCCCTGAAATTGCATTTGGTTGGTATACCATTCCTGGCATGGGAGGAGGTAAGACTCCTCTTCTTAAGGTCATTCACAACCTTGCTTCAACTTCGTCATACAGTCTTGCACCTTCCACTGTAGCTTGTAGATTGATTGGTCTTCTCAATTCCACGAACTTGCGAACTTTTGATTGTAGGCATCTGAGGAACACTCCTTTCTAGATGCCTTTATCCAAATGATGATTGGTCCATCTCTTTAGAATGGATTCCATTCGTGAGACATAAGCTTATACTCTTTCTCTAGAGGACCGAATTAGGTTCATGAACTCCTCTCTCATCCGCTCTTCAAAACCTTCACACCTGAATTTAGTGAGGAAGGCCAACTTCAAGTTGTCCCATGTGCCAAAAGTTCTTGCTTGTCTTTCATACCACTGAAATGCCATGCCCTTGAAAGTGGCAGGGAATATTGCTAACCAATGCTTAGGGGTTCTGGCATTGTTAGCCACACATGCTACCATAAACTCTACTTCATGAAGATCCGGGTCTTCATTGTACTCTCCCTTAAAAATGGGTAGTGGGACTACATTTGCTGGCTTATCATCAATATTTCTAGGACGAATTTGACTAGGAAGGGGACCTTGAGTCGCCATGGGAACTTCTGTAAAGAGTGCTTTTAAGGTGTAAAGGAGGCTTTGGCTGCAAGCTCGTTGTCGGCCTTAGTTTTTGTCTTATATCTTGTCACGTACCTCTGGACTCATTCTAGTGCTTGCTTCTTAATTGCGTCATTCATTAGGCGGGTTGGCTCCAACCAGTTGGTCTATACTAAAAAAAAAGAATGAGAGGGGGCTTTAGTCTTTGGAGGACTCTATGGCCAACATCTCTTCAACTTCTTGCTTTTCTAAATCTTTGAATTCAACCTTCAAACTGCTACAGAGAGGAAGGTATTCCGTTCTGAAGGTATTAAAAGTCATTCTTTTGAGGATCGTTGTTGTGCCATCATCATTAAATGCTAGCTTTTGATGGCTCAATGTGTATGTTGTGAAGAATACTCTATCTACCAACTTTCAGTGGGTTGCTAATTGGACAATAGGAGATTGTTAGTGCACCATGCGTCCCATGTGTCCTGTTGTTGAGCATCCACGAACAAATACCAACTCTTTTCTTTCTTGTTTTTGTGAACCTCCACTGACCACGACTCTTGAAGCTTCTTCACAACCTCCCACTTCATGATGTATGGAAACTTCTCAATGAATGACAAATCTCCCATGGATGGTCATTCTCTCTGTTTTTCCACTTTATTTTGTTCCCAAACAATGTGCCACCAAGATGCACGTCTCCGTTGCTTCAACAGGAAGAGTAAATAGACCACCACATAGAGCTGCATCATGATGGTGATATGTTTCTACCATTGTGGGATGAACTTCTTGTGGAAAGTGATTTTGGCAATGAGAATCTCCAATTCTTTAGTGGTAGAAGGAACTTTGTAAGCATCCATCGAATTCTTCTATTCTTGGCAATGCCATTTCCTTGATTTTCAGCCTCATGTCGGATGCTTGTTGATGGTAGTAATTCCCTGCCTGCACACCAAAAACATGGCCCAAAAGGAACACCAAGGAAATAGGGTTTTTACTGTAAGAAAATCTATCTTGTAACATCAACAACCATCATTGTCATCTTTTATATGATCACAACAAAGAAAACAACACCAAAAACAATAAATCTTCACGCAGCTTCATAGAAACAATTCTCCTATGGCTTTAACTTTAACAAAAGCCATCATTCTCTTCATATTCTTCATAGAATTCACTGATAGACATAGAAAACACAAAAGAATAATCCACTTTGAATGGAAAAATATCACATATAATTCATCTTCAAAGTTTCCACAACTTTCTCTCACAATCTCTCATAGATAGATACATTTTTTTCCGTAAAACTGGTTATCTCTGACTCTCTTTCTCTCAATTAATAGTACATCATATCCTCACTACAATACTAAATAATCACTCATTGTTGGGGGTAAAGGCGCCTCTACCTAGCCACCCGTGTATTACTACACTGACAGTCACCACCATTGCACACTGCAGGTGTGGTGGGCGCCCATCACCATCACTTTATTCTTTATTCTTTTAGTGACAGCTTGAATAAAGGAAGGCCCGGTCACACATTGTGGCTGTTGGAGTTCCCATTTCTAGTCTCTCCCTTTGTTGCTCTTGCTCTCTTGCCATAGCTCTCGAGTCCAACCTTTGATCCGTTGCTCCCTTTCAACTGGTATCAGAGCTTTGCTTTTTGACTCTTGAGCTTGGTTCGTGGCATTCTCAGCATCCCATCGACTCCCTACTTACATTGGGTCTCCTTCTCGGCAGCCATATCTGACTCCTTCAAGATCCCGTCACTCCTCGGCTTCCCGAGAACCTTCCCGGCATTGTTGGGCACCTTCAGGGCATTACATAAGAGGTATTTGATCATTTTCTTCAGGGTTTACTTCAATTCTCAGGTCTCACAGGCTGTAAACAAGATTGGGGCAGCCACCATTGAAGCTCCCTTGCTTCATATCTCACTTGCCTTTGAACAAGACTTGTTGGAGATTGTTTGAGGCCTTCCTTGGCTTTAACCAGACCCCTCCGAAGCTTGGCCACAATTTTTTGCAGCCCCAAGACCAGCATTTACAGTTGGCAGAATCACACAGCCCTCCCATATGTGTCTTCAGCATTAACAGTCACAACAACAGCTCTCCCCCTCCATTGGCACTTGGAAAGGCTCCATTTTGGGCATACGAACATGCTTTGATGCTTGGTTTTGATGGTTGATGTGTTGGCATAGCCTTTGGACTGATTTAACACTATTTTGGGACTGTCATAATAGTCCACAGGCAATTTATGACAGTGTTACACTGACATTTGATGCTACAACTTGTTTGGCATTGTCTTTATGGTAGGCAGACTAGGTCTATGCACAAGAAGTCTGGTAGACCACGCATGAGTGAGCCCTTGGCATTGGTACATTTGGATGTCTGTGGGCCCATGCCTTGTCAGTCTATGGGTGGTGCAAAGTATTTTGTTACGTTCATAGATGATTTTTCACGGAAACTTTGGGCTTATCCCATTAAGCTGAAATTCGATTTCTTGGTTGTGTTTTAGAGATGGCTTGCATTGGTTGAGAACCAGTTTGGGTATAGGCTAAAATGCCTAAGGACAGATAATGGGGGTGAGTATGTCTCACGTGCTTTTGAGTAGTTATGTGATGAGAGGGTATTAAGCGTTAGTTGACCACCCCCTACACCCCCCCCAGAATGGTTTGGCTCAACGGATAAATAGAACCATCCAGGAGCATGTACGCAGTATGCTTAGCCATGCAGGCCTACCACAGAGCTTTTGGGCTGAGGCAGTTAGTACAGCTGTGCATGTCATAAACAGATCACCCTCTAGCGATTTGGATTTCCAGGTTGCAGAGGAGATATGGACTGGAAAAACTCCCTCTTATGTGCATCTCCGTCTCTTTGGATGTGAGGCATTTTGCCATGTGCCCAGGGACAAGAGAAGTAAGCTAAGTCCCAAGAGTGTCAAATGCATTTTCCTTGGTTATGGGGATGTAGGCGAGATGGGTTACCGTCTTTGGGATCCGCAGGCGCGGAAAGTCATCCACAGTCATGATGTAGTCTTCCATGAAGACAAAATGCATAGATAGCCTGAGAGAGTTGTTGAGATCCGCAGGGTCATGTTTCAGGAGGAGCCGAGAGCTCTCGCACAGCCAGTTGGACAACCTACAGCTACAGCAGATGCTCATGGTCAGGGCGTTGGACAGGCAGCTGGGCAGGCAACAAAGCTTGCAATGAGATGGCGGTCTACTAGAGACAAACGTCCACCTGATAGATTTCAGCCCTCGATGCATTATGTCTTGGTTATAGATGCAAGAGAGCCTTTCACCTATGATGAGGCTATGCGCAGGGGTGATAGTCACTCCTGGGAGAGGGCTATGCAGTCTGAGATAGAATCCTTGCATAAGAATGACACTTGGGATTTGGTTTCCTTGCCTATGGGCAAGAAGGCTTTGCCATTCAAGTGGGTGTACAAGCTAAAAAGTACCCCTAGACACCCCAAGCCGGCATACAAGGCTAGATTGGTAGCAAAGGGTTTTAAGCAGGAGCATGGTGTGGACTTTGATGAGGTCTTTTCTCCTGTGGTTAAGATGACCACCCTATGCTTAGTCTTGGCTTTCGTTGCTTAGCTTAACTTGGATTTATACCAAATGGATGTCAAGACGGCTTTCTTACATGGGGACTTGCATGATGAGATTTATATGGAACAGCCTAAGGGCTTTGCAGATCCTGACAGGAAGCACCTAGTGTGCAAATTGAAGAAAAGTCTTTATGGCTTGAAACAGGCACCTAGAGAGTGGCATCATAAGTTTGATGCCATTATGTAGTCACAGGGCTGCAGCAGGAGTGCTATGGATTTGTATCTTTACAGAAGAAAGCCCGTGATGGTTCTTTATTGGTTTTGGTCCTCTATGTGGATGATATGCTGATAGCAGGGAAAGCTCACGATGAGCTAGATGCTCTTAAGGCTCAGCTTAAGAAGAGCTTTGAGATGAAAGATCTGGGACAGGCCGCTCATGTACTTGGTATGTGCATTAGACGTGACAGGCATCAAGGACTCCTCTACTTGTCACAGAGGGAGTATATTCATAAAGTCCTTGAGCGCTTCCCGCATGCAGGACGTAAAGCCTATTGGCTATCCATTGCCTTCTTATGTGAAGGTATCACAGACTAATTGTCTGTAGAAAGATGAGTAGAGGGCCGAGATGGCCAAGATTCCCTATGTATCCACAGTGGGCAGTCGTATGTATGCCATGATAGCCACTCGTCCAGATATTGCCTTTGCAGTTGGTGTTGTGGCACGCTATATGGCTACACATGGCTAGAAGCATTGGGATGCCGTGAAGGGTATCATGAGGTACCTGAAGGGCACTGCAGATATGTGCATATGCTATGGCAGCCAGGATACAGGAGTTGTGGGGTACACTGACTCTGATTATGCAGGACATACAGATAGTAGGAAGTCCACTTCTGGCTATGTATTCACATATGCTGGAGGTGCTGTTTCTTGGATGTCCAGGGTGCAGAAATGCACGGCCCTTTTTACTACAGAGGCCGAGTATGTTGCAGCCACCACTGAGGCTTGCAAGGAGGCCATTTGGTTGGGTCGTTTGGTTTGCTGGCCTTGGTATTGATGCTATCCCTACACTGCATTTGGATTCTACGAGTGCTATTTAGTTAGCCAATAATCCGTAGCCAAGAATCCGGTCTTCCATGCGAAGACGAAACACATTGAGGTCAGGTATCACTTTATACGTGGGGTCGTTGAGGGCAAGTCTGTTGATCTTGTCAAGATCTCGACTGACCAAAATCCTGCAGATCTGATCACGAAAATCCTCTCTATAGAGCGCTTTGCCTTCCTCAAGAGGTTGATGGGCATGGGATGAGATGACGTCTTTCCTCATCCTGTTGTACATGTGTACATGTTGTATTGCCTTTTTTTCTTCTTTTTCTTTTGAATCCTCACAGGGGCAGATTCGCCTTTAAGTGGGAGGTTGTTGGGGGTAAAGGCGCCTCTGCCTAGCCGCCCATGTATTACTACACTGACAATCATCGCCACTGCACACTGCGGGTGGTGGGCGCCCGTCACCGTCGGTTTATTCTTTATTCTTTATTCTTTTAGTGACAGTTTGAATAAAGGAACGCCCGGTTACACATTGTGACTGTTGGAGTTCCCATTTCTAGTCTCCCCCTTTCTTACTCTTGCTCTCTCGCTATAGCGCTCGAGTCCAACCTTCGATCCGTTGCTCCCTTTCACTCATAATAATCCTTATTTGGTTGTGGATGCCTCTTCCAAAAGGTGTGTATGATATGAAAAGTCACCACAACCACTACATTAACTCTTTATAGCTCATTACTGTCACTTCACTCCAGTCTTCTCTTAAGTCTTTAGCAATTGCTTCTTCCACTTCCTTGAGATCTTTTGAACTTAAATTCACCTCTTTCAAAGGCTAGAAAATTTTTCCAAAGTCTCACATACATTTCATAGAACACTTACAGAGGCATACATAACACAATAGAACAAGAACAAAGGCTTTGCAAAAGCTCAATAGAGGGTTATAGAAGGTCAATAGAAAACATCACAACCACATAACTCATACTAAAACCATTCCAAACTATAAAAAACCATTCAATGAGATTTCAAACAACCTCAACCTTCATCAATAATTACTCTATGCTTCATATAAAAGATAAAAAAAACAAAACAAAAGCTAAATAGAACCTATCAGAACATCACAGAGCCTCATATCTCTGCTGAAAATCATCATGAGCTTCCAAAACATAACCAACCTCATCCAAAACACTTTCAAGCACTTCCAAAACAATCAAGCATAATGTAAAATCCTTAAAAAATCAACCATTCAGACCTTGAAGAGCACCCTGCCACGGCACCAAGAGAACCACGAACCGGCCAAGAGAGGCTGCAAATACATTTGCTGGCCATAAAAACCTGCAAGAAAACTCTCATTCTCACCAAGAATCCATATCCTCAAGACACACAAGAGGAAGGCACACAAGAAATTGGACAATTCTTCCATCCTCACCCTCTTCCTCTTCCTCACTCTCCATTAGATTTTGCAAAGGAGCACAAGAGAGGAATGCAAGAACAAGAAGGCAAGCGTTGTGCCAAAATGAGAGAGGGAGAAATGAACCGTGAGAGGAGAAGATAAAGGAAGAGAGAGGGTGTAACCACCTCAACCTCCCACCTCCTCAAATCCCACGACTGCAACCACCTCCTTTTCCTTTCTTGAATTATAAAATTCAAATTTGCATACATTGACTAAGGTCTAAGGATCTTTCAATTTTTGGAATGAGACAAAAGGATTTGACCTTTCCTTTTCCTAGGAATATTTTATAGTGTGTCTCTTTTGGACTACACATTTTACATTGCTTCATATTTGATTTTTGACAAAAGAGTACAAAAGCAAAGTGTCAATTTGCAAAGGATGTTTCCATGTTTAGCACATTTTTGTGCCTATATTTGCACTGATTTCCTGGTCATCATTTCCTCCCACACTTAAGTGTGAAGCGTCCCCGCGAACAAATTCGAAAAAGAACCACAATCAGCTCTTGCAAAATCTTCATCTTTCTTCAATCTTCATTTCTTTTCTTCATTGTCTTTGAATTGTCGTTGGATAGGAAAGGAAAATAATCACAAAAATACACACACAACTAGGACGGGGAGCCTAGTTTACGAGCATACCACATAAAATCATACATTAGGCAAAAGATAGGGCTTTCCACACAATTTGCACATAAAGACAACCTCACAGTTAGCATGAATTGAAAAATAACCAAACATGAAGCACAATAATAAGACCCCGAAAAGATATGAATATGAAGTATGCCCTTACAAATGATATGGCAATAGTATTTTCCCACCCGGTTCTCTTTAAAAAGGACAAGGAAGGTAGGTTTTATTTGAGATAAAACTAAAAGAAATAGAAAATAAAGAGGACTTGTGTGTATGGAGAAAGGGTAAAGGTGGAAAGGTCACAAGGATGTGGGTGAGAAAGGTTTTCCTTAACAGAGGTTTAAATCTTTACTCTATTAAAAGAAATTAAAGAAGAAGATAAGGTTGTGAATGCCCGTCGATCATCTTGCGTGGGAAGAAGAGAGTAGAGGAAATTGAGGTTTGGAATGGCAGCTTATCCTCTTCATCGCGCACTTGCATGACTGTCGTGGTACATCAGCGATGAGAGAGACGCAGATTTGACACCGTGAGGATTGGAGGAAGCAAAATGGGTAGTCGCCTCCGCCTGCAAATCACAGATGCATCAACACTACTCCTCAACCTTTCCAATCACCTCTTCAGATTTTTGATACAAATTCTTGCCCTCTTTGCATCCTTGCGGCCATGAAATGTGTGGTTATGTATGACGAGTAGAGGTGCACGATGGATATGGTGGGGAGTGACATGGAAGGACAAATCGGAGGCACGAGAGGAGAAAAAGGGAAGATAAGGCGACTGTTAAGCAAGAAGTTCTTGATAAACCGTGAAGCAATGGAGATGGTGGATTGAGAGGAGACGCCCAGGTTGGAGCGCTCAAGGGGATAAGAGAAGGTGTATTTGTGGAGGTCGCAGGACCTGAAGTGTGCCGCGCAGGACCTGAGGGGATAGCGGGGAGTTGCTGATGGGGTCGATGGTGACAATATTAAGGATGACGTGTGGGCGCAAAAATGTAGGTAGCCAGGGAGACCGTTCTGGCCCATTGAGGTGCTCGCGCAGATGCGATCTGCAAGGATGAAACGCTAAAGGCTGTAGTTGCACCATGAACCTGCAACAAAAGTGTGGACTCACCCATACGTACGGTGTGTTTGGAGAAGCACAAAGGGATAAGTGATATGGAGAAGATCGATAGATGGCGTAGAGGGTGAAAGAGAGTAGATGATGGATAGGGATGGAGAGGATTTGGAGGCCAGCAATCGAGCAATTGACAGCATTCTCTCGTCTCCTTCTTCTTCTTCATGTACAACATTCAAAAACCCCTCTTCTTCAACTTCTTGATCCTTGAAAATGCAGCCAAGAAAGATAGCTTTCTATGGCTAAAATATAGACTGCAAATCCTTGTCTCTTGCAAGCTCCATGACCACCTCTTTCCCGGCCAGTGCACCAAATGAAGAGCACCCTGCCACGGCACCAAGAGAACCACGAACCGGCCAAGAGAGGCTGCAAATACATTTGCTAGCCATAAAAACCTGCAAGAAAACTCTCATTCTCACCAAGAATCCATATCCTCAAGACACACAAGAGGAAGGCACACAAGAAATTGGACAATTCTTCCATCCTCACCCTCTTCCTCTTCCTCACTCTCCATTAGATTTTGCAAAGGAGCACAAGAGAGGAATGCAAGAACAAGAAGGCAAGCGTTGTGCCAAAATGAGAGAGGGAGAAATGAACCGTGAGAGGAGAAGATAAAGGAAGAGAGAGGGTGTAACCACCTCAACCTCCCACCTCCTCAAATCCCACGACTGCAACCACCTCCTTTTCCTTTCTTGAATTATAAAATTCAAATTTGCATACATTGGCTAAGGTCTAAGGATCTTTCAATTTTTGGAATGAGACAAAAGGATTTGACCTTTCCTTTTCCTAGGAATATTTTATAGTGTGTCTCTTTTGGACTACACATTTTACATTGCTTCATATTTGATTTTTGACAAAAGAGTACAAAAGCAAAGTGTCAATTTGCAAAGGATGTTTCCATGTTTAGCAAATTTTTGTGCCTATATTTGCACTGATTTCCTGGTCATCAGACCTCAAAAATAACAAAAATCAACCAAAAAACCAAGTCATTTCGGCATTCAACAGTTAGGGATCTTTAATGACCACACCAACGCTTGCATGTTTAGTGGGCCCTCTGGAAGCTCTGTGAAAATATAGAGTATAAACATAGGCTTCATTGATAGTCCATGCCATAATAATCAGCTCACTCATACGTATGATAATTAGAATCAAGCCGAGAGAGAGGATGTATAACAGACACAACCCCTCCTTCCTCATTGAACTTGATAGGAATGATAGTTAGAAGTCATTGACAATGGTGGTAGTAGACCTTAATTTCCCACGTAAAGGATCTATCTTGCCACTCAATAACCTAATACCCTTTGCTCCACTAGATCACTTGACCTTGGTGGTAGTGTTGCTCAAGATACGGATGCTCCACATAGGAAATGATGCATCCCATCTGCTCGTCTTAGTACCTACTACACGGTTAAAGCTAAATCTTGAACGACCTGCATAGGCACCTAGCTCAATGTCATCCCTTACACATAGTAAGGCTTCAACTTATTAAAGTTAACTTTAGTCTTAAACTCTACCCCCTGCAAATTTGCTAGAAGGGCCGTAGAGCCATTCTTTCCTAAACGTATAATCTTGTACGGTCCATCCCATTGGGGTTGTAATTTTCATGAAAAGAGCTCTCGACGAGCATCATAATATAACACTAACTAACCTTTCACAAATTTTTATTTCTTAGCCCAAAGATCATGAAGGGATTTCATTCTCATGTTCCCTACTTCTTGATGTAGTAAAGTATGCAATTGAATCTCATCAAGATGTGCCAGAGAAGTATACTATTCCTGTAATGCTTTTCCCTCTCCCAATGAATGATTGAGGGCAAAACACATAGTGGGGAGCTCTATTTCTAATGGCAAAACACACTCCTTTCCATACAATAGCTTGAATGGGGTGTGGCCTATGGCTCTCTTGAATGTTGTGTTGTAAGCCCACATTGCCACATATAATTTCTTATCCCAATCGCGCTTGCTTGGACAAAATTCCCACAATTATTTATTCGTACTCTCAACCTGATTGTTCGCTTGAGGATTATATGGGGTAGTCTTGTTGTGTTTAATCTTCAAAGCTTCAGTTGGGGCCACTATAACCTTGTTCAAGAAGTGTGTCCCTCGTTCAAACACAATCTCCTTTGGTGGACTGAAGTGGCAAACAACTTGTTCCATAATGAAACCGACCGTCTCCTTAGCATTGTCCTCATCTTTGCTTGAGTTTTAGACCACTTTGTTAAGTAGTCCATTGCTACAATAATATACCACTTTCGCGTAGTTGATGAATGGTATGTTGGTCCCACAAAATCAATATCCCATTTTTCAAAGGATAACGTAACCAAAATGGGATTTAGAGGTTGCCTACGATTTTCCCTCACATCATGCCTTTGACAGACATCATAGTACTTAACATAACTAAAAGCATCTTGGAAAACCGATGGCCACCAATATCTAGCAAGGAGAGCTTTTTGGGTGGTAAGTTGGCTAGCAAAATGTCCCCCACATGCTAAATCATGGCACTCCTCAAGAATAAATGGTACCTCATTGGATATTACACAATGAGGATAGATATCATCTACTCCTCTTCGATACAAGACACCTGCTATAATAAAAAATTGTAATGCTTGTTGCTTAATCTTTCTCTTTTTGGACTTCAATAAAGTATCCCCAAATCCTCTTATAGATAAGTAATACATTATAGCTGCATACCAAGAGGGATGGAAGCTGCATTGATTTTTAATAAACCTTCAATATCATTCTCTCAGCCAAAATTTCCTTTAGGTCCTCAAAATCCACAAGACATTCCACAATACCTTGTAACTTTAGTGACTTGCTCTTAATCTCATAATCGAACTCCTGCAAAGTGATTAACCAATTTTCTAAAAGGTCAAGTGGCTGCAACTTGTTCAGCAATAATCCGAGTCCTTCCACCTTCATAAAGAATACTAGCTTCTCATAGAGAATATAATGCCTAAATTTCTTCCTCCCAAAGACCATTTCAAGGCACAATTTCTCCATGTAAATATAATTAACTTCAGATATCCCCAATTTCCTACTAGCAAAGGCAATTGGATGATACCATTTCTCCTCCCAAATTTGAGCTAAACAACATCGACTGATACTATGCATTGTGGCTATTGAAAATATATAGAAGACTT
The DNA here is from genome assembly GCF_053477565.2 of Lygodium microphyllum. Lineage (NCBI taxonomy): Eukaryota > Viridiplantae > Streptophyta > Polypodiopsida > Schizaeales > Lygodiaceae > Lygodium > Lygodium microphyllum. Next base: position 173,713,751 of record NC_141139.1, read on the forward strand.
CACCTCTTTTGGGTGCTTTTAGAATTGGATTCTTGCTTCACATCCTTAAAGGATACTTGACAAGCTTCATTCCACTCAAATAGATAGTTAAAAGATAGGAGGTTCATCAATAGCAACGCTCTTTCTGCCAGTTCATTGATAAATCCTTGATAATATCCCACTGATGATAGAAAGTTGTGCACCTCTTTTGGAGTATGCAATGGGCTCATAGAGACTATAACCTTTATCTTTTCAGGGTTAGTCGCAATACCAGCTGAACTAACCACATGGCTGAGTAACAATCCATAGGGTACTCCAAATATGCACTTTCTAGGGTTAAGAGCAATGCAGAACTATCTACAATGCTCAAAACATTTTCTCAAAATAATTAGTTGTCTCTCCCTTGTGGTGGTTGCCCCTAGATCATCAATAAAGACTTTTAACTCCTCTAGGGAGATATCATCAAAGGTCTTATCAGCTGTTCGTTGCCAAGACCCAGGCACATTGCATAGACCAAAGGCTATCACATGATATGCAAAGGTACCAAAGACAGTGATAAATGTCATTTTCAAAATTTCTTCCTCTACAATAGCCATATGGTTATATCTAGCAAAGCAATCCATAAACGAATAGATTTTCCTACCCGCTAGTCATGAAGGGCAATGGATAGTAATCCTTAACTATTTGCTTATTAAGCTCTCTAAAATTTATACAAAGTCGAATCTGATTGCTCTTCTTCTTCCTAATAACAACTGGTGAACACCTTTCTGTGTGTTGAACTGGAAATATCAAGCCAACCTTTCGTAGTTTGGTCAATCCCTCGAATAGCCTATCCCTTAATTTGAAAGGCATATGCCTTACTTTTTGTTGCACAGGGCGGCTACCTTGCTTCAAAGGAATCGTAGGAATAGCTAGGCTGGGAGGGATGCCTCTCAACCTAAGAAAAAATATCATGAAATTTTTGAATCAAGGACACATAGTCCTTCCTTTCTTTCGAACTAATCATGGACCCTTATTTAACTCACCGTGAATCATTCACTGTACAAGGGTCATGCTCAATTACATCTGCATGCCTTATCCTCTCCTGAGCCTCTATTAGCTAATTCAAAGTCACTTGGTAGATATCTTCTGTAGTGGACTCTCATTGGATTCGTCACTTGATGATGTCTCACTAGTAGATGGAGCATCTAGCATATCAAACTTTGATGAAGATAAATAAACTCTCTCACTCTGAGGAGATTGAGGATAGGCATTTACTACTACACGTCTAGCACCTCGACCAAAGATCAATCACCCATCGGGTATATCAATTTAACAGTCTGCTTGTTAGATCCATGGCCTACCTAGCAATACTTGATAGCTAGGTTAGCCTGCAAACCTAATGACTCTAAAGTCCAGAATGCATTCTACATTGGCAACGGTCACATGGACTTTAGTAATGCAACCTTCGAGTTGTCTTAAACTTTCATTAGCCATTCGGAGGATCGTGGAGGCATCTTTTTTGATTTCTAATCCTAGTCTCTCCATCAATTCTGAACTCATAATGCTAACAGAGGATCCTATGTCCATAATAGCATGGTCCACTAATATTCCATCAAGATATGCTGCTACCCTTAGACAATGCTTTTTATCATGCTCAAACCAATCATTCCCTACTTGTGCTATTCCCACGGGCTCAACGATATACTTGGTACATAGAATCTTCCTAAATTCCTTGCACACTCCTGGCGAAAACTTAATCAACTGTAGAAATTTACATCTATCTTAACTTCGCAAAGAGAACTCGCTAAATCAAATTCATGATAGCTAGCAAGAGTTAACTTTTCTCACCAGAACATTCTCTCCTTATGGTCTTTGAACTGGCCTTGGTGCTTCTTTCTTGGCTTTTTCCTTCTTCTTTGGTGACTCCTTATCCTTCTTGGGGTCGGCTTTACCATCTACGACCTTGAGAGGTCCACCTTCCATATCAAGATTAAGAACTTATGTCCCCTTATCATCTTGCTTGGGGTTTCCCTCGACACATTTTGCCTTGGCTTTCTCGACTTCTTTACCCTTTTAACCTCTCGTAATAACCCATAGATTAGAAGCTTCATTTCCATTGACATAAATAGCTTCTATAAGGCTAACTCTACTGCCACTAGGTAGCTCTTCTACTATAGCTTTCCCTCTTTGTAATATTTGTTTCGGTCCCTCATCTTGTTGGAGATTGTTCCCTTGTGCTCGATGATTAATTGGGCTTGGCTATTACTTCCTTGTTGGAGAGAGCTAATCTTACTTCAACAGGTACTAGCTAAATGGCAAGATTTCCCATATATATCACATTTAACATTTGGACAATTCCTAGGGAAATGTTGGCTACCACACCACTTACAGCTGAATCTTGAGGGGACACCCTCTTCAGGGTGTCGACTCCCTATCAAATTCTACTACTTCTTAAGGAAATTAACATCAACGGCTATTTGTCTATATTATTTGCTAATCATATCAGTATAGTGCTTCATCATATTCTTAACTTTGCCAAGGACATTCGAGGCACTTGACTCATAGCCACGATCATCTACCTGTTGTTCTATTGGCCTAACCACTTGATTAGGGATTGGCTATTGATTCCCTAGAACAATGGTAGGATTTATCATTGGGCTCCCAACAGTTGGTGGAGCCATCTAACTAGTCATAGGCATGGTCACACTAGGAGGAGCTAGCAACATGGGCACATTTGGAATTATGCTTCCTCTCCCATTAGGAGGACTCATGGGCATCCCTTGACTTCCATTCATCAGTGCTAAAGTATTTTCAAACCCTAAACTTGGATTCCAGTTTTCCTTAGAGACATAAGCCACTTGTAATCACGATTCTATCTCTTTTGCTCGTGTAATAGTTGTATCAATGTCGGCAAGAGCAACACTGCTCAACTGCACTTAAATGTTACAATCTATCCCATTCAAAAAGTATTGCAACTGAGCAGCAACTCGAATAGGAGTATAGATTTTTAACTTACAATACCTCCTTCAGTTTCTTGGCATACCCATGGACATTCTCGTGAGGTTCTTGACATGTACCATTGAGGACACATAGCCAATATTGACCTCCCCTTTCAAGGGGAAAACTCTCCTCTAAAGGCTGCAAAGAATAAGTTGATTGGAGTTATGGTTCTAGTCTCTAAGTTATGATACCATGCATTGTAGCTCATCCTTTCAGAGTCATGTTGAAGAACATCATCAAGTGTCCCTCATCTTGAGTCAACAGTTAAACATTAACTTTTGGAATTCATTGATATGCAGTCCTGCATGTTCCTCTGCTAACCCATTAAAAATGGGTAGAGGAAACCATAAGACTAGCAAGTTTGGTGTCCCTGTTGGGATTGCAATGGATTGTACCATGGCAATAACTGGATTTGCTAAAGGAGTTTGAACAATCAGAACTATCACTCCACTTGAAGTGGACAAACTGATTGGAAGGGGGAAAGTACTAGAGTTTCCTCCCCCTAACAGACTATGCGTCGAGCTAGGGTTACTAAGACCCCACCCTTGTAAGGATATCGGACCAATCCTTTGCAGAGAATATCTTCTAATTATTTTGGCCCCCATCTAGCCCGTTCAACTCTTTCTTGCTTTTGAAGCTTGGCTTGATGGTCTTTTGAGTCTATCTCACTGCGTTTTGGCATACACTTATGAATTGGTCCCAATTGACCAAGATTCAGAAATTGCCACTTATTAGCAGCTCACGACAACAAGTGCACCACCTGTCGGGACCTAAAACGGACCCGAAACTGGCTCTAAGCACTAGCTGGGCCTCTCTACACTCAAAGAACACACCCCCTCAGTCTTGTAGCTAGGAGTGAAGGGACACACTGCTCTAACTTCTTTCGTAAATTTTGTGTTTATTTTCGATTGTAGTCAAATGGTTGAGCCTTCCCCACACTCCTCAGAGGGAGTCCCTACACATATATTGGTATAAAAACACAATGTAAGCATAGATAGAAGGAGGCACCCCTCTCGGCTGAATGCTGCGGCCCCATTGCAACTCTCCTACACCTCGGGGATTGGCCTCTTGAGATGAGCCACTAACAAAAATAGCATGTGTACATCACAAACTCCACTCTTGTTTTCAAATGTTTTAGGAGATATAGATATTTTCCTCACTAAATAGTCCCTAAGGAAATTATCGTCTAAACCTACAACTTAGGTATCTCACATACTCAACATAGGTCAAATGAATGAATACAATTGCAATGCATCTAGGAATGACACCATGAGTTGCGTGAAATGTGATTGTGTATGAACCATAGTGCTCAATCATTTTATCATTTAAAAATAAGCATTGTGAGGTGCAAAGACATTCTTTCAATGATTTCAATATGCACGTAATGTTGTATTGCTAAGGGTCAGCACTGAGCATTCTCCTGCTGCTAGACCCTCTTAAACGTCTTATGTGCCATGCATTAGCAAGAATCAAAATTTGGAATCTTATCAGTCATTACTCACCCTCAAAACCCCTTCTTCTCCCTATTGTTTAGGTTATGCATGCATTAATAGGTGTAAAAGACATTTTTTCATGTGTTTTTCTTGTAAAAGTGGTGAAAACTATACTTTAATATAGAGACAAGGCTTAATTGAGGCTTATCTCTCATGCTCCAGCCATGTCATGCATCCACGAACATAAATCTTATTTTTAAAAATTTTATAATGCAAAAACCTAAAATTTTCCATTTTTCACTAAATTTTTTCATTTATTTGGATAAAAGTTTGGTGAGTTTTGATTTATGGATTGGGACTGATCACAAACATTGATAATTGATTTTATATTCATTTCTAATCCACATGAACCCCAAAATCACAACAAAATCCCCAAAATGTATCATTTTTATGAAAATCGCATAATTATGGATTTTGGTATAAATTATCATATGTCTAAATTTTATGGTTTTCTTCAAGATTTTTGATAGATTTTAGCATCAAGAACCAAAGGTGATCATTTCCAAACAATTTTATCAAACATCTATTATAAAACAAAGAAATCCACTACTTACGCGTAGAATCACACTTTTGGAGATGCATATTTCATGGTTAGGAGGTCGTCGACACTCGTTCTTGACTGTTGATGCTCTCTCACATCTTGATCTATGATCTCCTTCACTCCAACACCATTATTCTATTATCATCTTTCATCAAACTCCACCCCCTTCTCATGCATATGAACGGGTAGCAAGAGGAGAGAGGAGAGAGAAAGGCTAATTTTGTATCTTCTCCACCGGGCAGCCATTTTATGTGTGGAAGGCGACGATGGAGAGTAGAAAAAACAAGAAATTGCTGGGATTGATTTGCTGGGTGGGTTTTTCTCAAACGGAGGAAGATTTTTATAATTGGATAGATTGAAGGTCATCCATCATCATAAGATTCTAGGGACTAGATGGGTAGCCAATTATGGGAAACTTTTGGTTAAGCACATAGTGGCATCAATACTAGGATGGGTGACCTCTTGGGAGGAAGTGAAAGGTGAGAAGGATCGAAGCTTGCACTCGAGAGCTATGGCAGGAGAGCAAGAGCAAGAAAGAGAGAGACAAGAAATGGGAACTCCAACAGTCACAATGTGTGACTGAGCCTTCCTTTATTCAAACTATCACTAAAAGAATAAAGAATAAATCCTGTATAACAAAACTGCTGCCAGAAGGAAACTACAGCCTAACATCACCAATGCCCACAATATCAAGAGAGCTGTTATCACCCAAGCGCACAGAACCCGAAACACGGTATGAATGAAACCACTCTCGGCAAGGTGTCACATGAAAGGACGCACCCGAGTCCAAGAGCCAACACTGTGCATATATAGACTGTATCTTTGTCATCTGCGAAGCACTAGAAGAAGCTACAAGGATATAATCATCATCAACATCCTCAGGCTGCATAACATTGATCTCTTCAATTTTAACACTGGACTTTGCACGCACTATGCTGTGATCAAAAGACTTATCTTGCACTTTTTCTTTCCCCTTACCTTTGCGCCTTTCATATCATTGTGCAGTTCATGGCATTGTGGCCTAATATGGCCCTTTTTCCCACAATGGTGACAAGTAACATTTGCATTCCTGCCACAGAATTTACTACTTGACTTCCCACAAGACTTGGACCGAGATTTCTGAGAATCCCATCCACGGCCACTGCCATTGCCATGCTTTCCGTATCCATCATTCTTGCCTCTAACTATCATAGCATGCGACACATGAGAGGCATTCAAATTCTTACACTTAACCTCTTCCTCCAGAAGAGCACTCTCAACATCAGATAATTTCAAGGTAGCAGGAGAGGCACATAATGCAGTGCGAAATACATCCCATGACTCATTAAGAGTACCAAGCAAGAAAAGAGGAGTGACATCCTCCGCAAAAGTGATGTCCTGCGAAGTCAAGTTCTTGAGTATAGCATGGAACTGGCTCAAGTGAGTAGACACGGTCACATTCTCCTTCATGCGCAGATCCATAAGCTACTTCAGCCAATACATCTGACTTGCTGGACTTTTCTTGTCATAGAGATTCTTGATTTTATCCCACAACTGCCATGTACTCTGTTCTTCCTCAAATACATTGTAATGAACCTGTTCTGTGAGAGATTATACAATAGTGGACTTGCATGACTCATCAAGCTCAAGCCATTCCTCATTTGGCATAGTTGTAGGCGGATGCCCACTGAACCTCAATGGTTTGATTTGCGATTTCTGCACCAATACCTACAAAATCTGGCTCTTCCAATAAGAGTAATTCGTACCATCAAGCTTAGTGATGTTGAAAATAGCATGATTAGTGTTGGATGAACTCGCCATAATGCAGGCTGAAAGACTGCAGGCAGTTCAAAACTGCTTGCTGTTTACTACAGAAAATGACAAAAAAAACACCAAAATCGAGAGAAAATGGCGAGAAAAGTGTGACCAAAGCTGCTACCCACCAAGTACTAGTGAAAGTACATCATTTCAGAATATTTCAACATGAAAAATCCATGTCAGTCCGGAGTTATATGCTTGGTGTAATAAATGACAGCAAGGTAATGTGAGAGGCAATTGCTGACCAAATCACTGCACCAAGTCAAAAATTGACATCCAAGACATGACCAGCCATAAACGGGCGTAAATCAGCACCAAACAGTCATCAAGACCCTGAGCAAACACCCAAACATGTCACCAAAGCATCCGTTAGTGAGTAGGCATACCCCTTGGGCAATAGGACAAAGTATACATAACACTGGCAAGACCTGACACTAGTAGGTGTATGCTCACAAGAGTGCAAAGCCCAAGCTCAAGTCAAAAGCAACTCCAAGATATCAGTGCATGAACCATGCAACATTTAAGTGTAAGAGATCCCAAAGTCTCAAGCATCTGTAAAATGCTCAAAATAGCATAAACCTCCTGCTCAATGTCGGTCAAGCATACAAGATGCTCCCACTAGCACAAAAGGCGGATAAACGAGCTCAATAGCTCAATCAAACCAAATCAGAGTACCAAAGACAGGTAACCAAGACAATGCCTCAATAGCATCCAAGGTCGTAATGGAAAAAGCCAAGTCGTAACGGAAAAATCCAAGTCAATGTCCAATTGCTCAAGGGAATACTCAAATGAATGTCGAGACGAGCTCAAACAACTGCCATCCATAGCCAAATCATAAAGCATTCACTAAGACATCATAACCCGTACCGGGTAGCCTAGGCATAAACCATGTCATAGATGAAATGCTAGCTGCAAAGAAGTGATAGTCAAACCCAAATCGAGCTCTAATCTCAGCTCAATAGCATTTCGGAGCATAAACAAGACATGTGGCATAGGCCAAATACATCATGACATCATATCGAGTAGCAAGGAGCAGACCAATAGGCATAACCCAACTGTAGCATAAATAGCTTTAGCCCTGAAGTTTCCAGCAGCATATAACCTCTATAAACTAAGCAAATCAGTGCTCAATCCAAGCTCAAATCCATAGGAAAACCATAGGCATACATTCCCGTATGTATAGGCACCAACAACTGGGCATAATCGGGCATCAAATGCCAAGACTTGTAAGCATAAAATTGAAGTAACAGGTGGCTGCCCTATTTTAGACAGATCTAGGATTGTTCAAAACAGTCAATGGCTGAGCTAAATCAGCTCCAAATGCATCTCACATAGGAGGCATAACATCCACAAGTGATCCGGTATCAATAGACATCAGTAGAAGCATCACATAAGTCATAGGCATACAAATACATACTGTCTTAGACCTGAAATATGTTGCAAAATATTCTGTCATCGGAATTTGGAAAATCCGATATCACCATCACATCCAGAGCGTGCCAAAATCCAAATTTAGACTCTTACCTTGCTTGAATCAGGTTCCGAATGCTCGAGATATGACAAAAAGAGTGATTTTTGGGCCAGATTTTGAAACAGGCGCAAAAAAAACATGAGCTGGCCGGGGGGGTTTGCTGTCCCACATGTCAACAATGGGGCCCAAAGGGGACACAAATGGGGGCCAAAGAAGGCCTACACCAAGCCTTAGCAAGCCTTGATAGGCTAGAAGCAAGATCCAGGTGAAGGAAGCTCCAAGAGGTGTGAGGTATGGCTGCCCACAACATGTGAAAACCCTGTTTACCTAGACCTATGGACTGAAGTAAAACTCTGAAATAATGAAGCAATACATCAATGTCAATGCCTTGGTGGTGCCTCAATAGGCTAGGAAGAAGCTCAGGAAGCCGGGGAGTGACGGGAGCTCAAGAGAATGAGCTATGGCTGCCGGGAAGGAGACCCAATGCGAGTGGGGAGTCGATGGGAAGTTGAGAATTCCATGAGCGAAGCTCAAGAGTCGGGAAGCTGTACTTTGATACCAGTTGAAAGGTGGGAAGGATCGAAGCTTGCACTTGAGAGCTATGGCGAGAGAGCAAGAGCAAGAAAGAGAGAGACATGAAATGGGAACTCCAATAGTCACAATGTGTAACCGGGCCTTCCTTTATTCAAACTGTCACTAAAAGAATAAAGAATAAAGTGACGGTGACGGGTGCTCGCTACCTATAGTGTGGAGTGGCGGTGACTGTCAGTGTAGTAATACATTGGCGGCTAGGCGGAGGCGCCTTTACCCCCAACAGGAAGGGGAGGTACAAAGGCCCCCACCCAGCTTCTAACTTAAACCTCCCATAATGATGCATATAAAACTAATAGATTAAACTACATTCTTATTATAGACTAGGCTCCATCATGGGAGGAGATTGCTCCTTGTAAAAATTTCTCTCTTGGATAGACTATTGTCTAGTTACTCTAATCTGGTGGTACTAACAAGAGTATTCACAAATTTAGTAGCTAACCTCTACTTGATGTTTCTCTTGATACATGAACTTTTCTATACACGCTTCTTTCTCTCTCCTCAAATTCTTACAATGACAAAAAATGACCTTAAATCTCCCATAATGATGCATATAAAGCTAATAGATCAAACCATATTCTTATAATAAACTAGGCTTCATCATGGGAGGGGAATGCTCCTTGTAAAGGGTGAAAAAAGAAAAATCCTAAATGGGGAATTTGGTGTGAGATGGAATTAAGGGAGGGGTACCTTGATGCTTCTTCCATCCTCTAACCTTTTCTTTCTCTTTCCCTCTCCCTCTTTCTCTCTTTCTATTGATACAGTTGAAAAAGTGAATTGAAGGATCAACCTTTGATGGCTTATCCAAAGTAATATAGCCTTCTAAAGTCTAAGAGACTCTCTATTGAGCCTCATCCTCCTTATCACCTAGATTGAAAGAATAAACCTTTACTTTATCTTGTGTTTATGGCTTTGGGAACAACTCAAAAAGGTAGATATCAGTCGCCTCATTTCCTTTTAGCTAGCATGGTGTCATCTAATTGCCTCTTCCTTTTGCTCAAGATGCATGGTGGCCTAATGATAGTTTTGATGATGTTAAGGAAGTCTCTTTGTCTAATCTATCATCTCTTTCTCATTTGGACCATCATGGTGGATCATTCTCATTGTTCTCTAGCATGGTTTTTGGTTTTGTGATGAGGCTAAGTGGGGGGTAAAGGATGAGGGCGATGTTTGGAAAAATGATGGGGAATAAAATGAATAGTAAAAACACTATTTAAATTCATAAATTTTACAAATCTCTTTATCATTGTGACATTTTGAAGGGCTCCCATCCACGAGCTCTTTTGAGTCAGGATATTACATTCTCTCCCCTTAGAGAAATCAAGATGTCCTTATCTCAAGAAAACCTAGGGGTATCATTTAAATGAAGTTTGATTATCAATCCAAGCATCACTCTCTTTAGGATAGTCCTTCTAGGGATTCTTTAAGAGTTCTATTCCTAAGGATCTTTCTTTTACATCAAGTATTTTTTTAAGTTGATGCATAAGGACTCCTTGACTTGGCATTACAACTTGCTAATAATCAAGACCATGTTTATGATTGGATACACAAGATTTTAACATACCAAAATGGAAGACATTGTGGATTTTTAGGTACTTGAGAAGTTGCAGCCTATATGTGTTGATGATCTTGTAAGTCCACAATAGCTCCAACTTATCTTCTTGGACACAACCAATGATAGTGAACTCTTTTTTGGGGGAGCATGGAGGAATACAATATCCCCTTCCTTGAAGATCCATTCTCACCTTCCAAGATTAGTATATTCTATTTGATGATTCTTAATAGCTTGGATATCATGTCTTATTTCCTTAACTTTCTCATCCATTTCCTCTAGCATATTCTTGGAAGCTTCCACCTTTAGAGCAAGGTTAGAGAAGTTGAGTGGAGTAAGGAAATCTTGGCCATACAAGTCTTGGAATGAAGTCATCTTGATGCTTTGATGATATGAGGCATTGTAGGCAAATTCTACTAAGGGTAGATATTGCATCCACCACTTAGGTTCCCTACAACAAGATAGTCTTAGTGTGTCTTTTATGACTTGATTGATGCATTCTATTTAACCATCAATTTGTGGGTGCTAAGCCATACTAAAGCAAAATGATGTTCCAATATCCTCAAATAAGCTCTTCCAAAATTGAGAACTAGATAGGGAATCTTGATCACAAATACTACTTTTCTTGAAGATCTCCTTGATAAATAGTATTGTAACATTTGAAGCCTTGTAGTTTGTCTTAATAGGAAGAAGATGGAATACCTTAGTTTAGATTGCCCCTAGTGTTTAGAATCAAGCTCTAACACCAACATTGGATAATGTAGTACAATTGCATAGTAGTTGTCATTAGCCACGTGTGATATAATAAATAAGTTGGTGTGACTGAACTATGGTTAGTCAGTGTGGTCAGCTAGTGACCTATCTCTTTAGTTGTATATGTGACTTAGTAGTAGTGTGTGTTACACTAAATGAATTGAATAATGAAGAAGATGAGGATTCACTACCTTTTGAATTGATAGTTCCATCCTTTGTCTATCTCTTCCCCTCTCTTTGCACATGACATTAGAGCTTGGATTCTTGGAGAGTAGGAGTTGTGGAGCTTAGCTCAACCTTTATCCTGTGGAGGAAAAAAGAAACCTGAAGACATTAGCAA